>NC_051197.1:23737316-25052526 GCF_015220075.1 Falco rusticolus
TTTGGTGTAATCACTAGCATATTAGAGCAGCTTTCTTGGGATTGCTACTGAGCAGATGTAAAACTGGTATTAATTAAATTAAACTCAGAAAAATTGGTCTCTCAATAAACTTAAAAGTGGTAATGCGCATTAATGCAGTGCCAGGAATTTCAGATCTAATGTTGAGGTTTGTATCAGGAGAAAAGAGAAGAAACAGTGTCTCCTAAACTTTTTAACTTTCCTTTTTAAATTCGCAAGCTATAAACCTTCGCAGTGATATATTGCTGCGCCTCTCATCTGAGGTTTGTATATCACGTTCTTAATGATCTAGCAGGTTGTGGTACAGACTTTTACAACTGCTGTGATACAGCGGTTAAATTCTGCCTGGTGGTATTACAGTGATTAAAAGAGAAGGTGTGCTGTAGGGTGTCTGTTGGTGCGTATTGACCTGGTAATGACTTACTGCCCAGCAGGTGAATGGCAAACTAAGGCTGACTGAGCAGGACACTGGACAGCAGCAAAAATTTAAACATAACAGAAGCTGTGCTTCCTTAGTATCCGGATGGCAATGAGGAGTAGTCAAATCTCAGCCAGCATGCTCCTTAATTGTTTTGCACCATCAACAGATAATGACAGGGTACTGCCAAGCATATTGCACTATTCCAGCTGGTGGAGAGAGAACTGCATTTTTTTGTCCCAGTAGCCCTTCTCTCTCTGATGCATAACAGTATGGGCAGCTGAGGACATTCAGGTTTTTTAACATCTCCTAGTTTTTCTTGGCATTTAGAACAAACCAATTAGAACACATACGATACAACACGGCAACTCAGACCGCCGAAGCTGGGTACCTCTGCAACAGGTGTGCTTCCCACTCTGCCATCTCATCCCACCTATGTATCAAGACATTGATTGCCGCATGAAGTACAGCAACGTAGTCAGTGAGGTCAAAGGGAATCCAGTGAGAAAGAAGGAAATTTCCAAGTGGGAGAGAAGGAGAAAGAAAACCTGATTGTAACACTGATGTACTTAAAGCTTACGTCTGCTGCTTTTTTTTTCCGTTCTTCAGTGGTAGTCTGTGAACCTACCAAAACAATCCCTAGTGTTAAATGATCAGCTGGTAGCACTGGAAGAAATTGTCGTTATTGATCTCCATCTTAGCAAGAGACTTTGCTTCCTCTCTGGGAGAGACATGACTGCTATGGTTCCCTTTCAGCATTTGTCATGTAGATGAGAAGAGCTTCCTATTTCTGAAGTTAAAGACCAGAGCAAAATAGATGCATGGAAACGATGTAAAATACCAGCATCCTACCTTCTCAGCAGTCGTGTCCCTAAAAGCACATCACGCCTGGGCTCCTTAGCCTCCACTGACTCCCAGTTTCCATCCCATGCTTGTTCAAAGTCTTGGGCCTGTCATTCAAAACGATAAAAAGATTATCTGCCATTACCTAAAAATACAGCCACCAAGCCTAGGATAATATGAATGAAAGCTGGAAACAAATCAGACCACGTTTCAGACAGTGTGAACTAACATAAATTCATTGATTCTACTGCAGCCAGATGGATTTACATCAGCTAAGAATCTGGCAAACCGTGTTCATGGGTGAAATTATTTGCAGAACATGCTGCTGGCAAACTCCAGCAGATTTTATAGGCACTCTCTGTATTGACACATTTCCATGAAAACTAATATCTCTGAAGAAAAAGCAAAAATGAATATTTGGGAAGGAGATGGAAGTTAGCTCTCTACAGCAGCTAACAGCAGCTATATTTTCAAGCATTTATTTCAGCTTTAACACTTAAAGAATACAAAACTAAAATTAGAAGTATTTGGCCATTCTACTTGGCTAGGTGTATCTTAAGTATTTAATATTAAGGAAGTTGTGGGTTTTTTTAATGTGGTAAACTGAAATTACTCTGACTTAGAATTAGCCATTCTGTTCTACTAGGCATAAGCATCATTGGATTGTTTTTAGACTTTGGACCTAAGAGACTGAAGTAAGTCTGAATATTTTCATATCTGTTGGTCTGTAAATTTTTTTATCTAGCCAAAAAATGAGAACAGTTTCAAGTGCTTAAATGAGGTGTTGGTAAGAGGTTTAGTAGGTTACTGCCTCCTCCTTTCTATGTTTGAGTTCCGAGTGTTGCTGATCTAGCCTGTAAACATTTTGGTTGCCTCTGTTTGTTCAAAAGGATGTCATCTATTGAACTACTGCATTTCAGAAACATTTGCAGTTTATTTGGCAAGGTAAGGTTGCTCGTGGCCCACCCTTTGAAAGGGGCAGGGGGCAAGGAGCAGCAAAGCCGAAAGGATTTGCCTCACGAACACTTGGCTTCAGAAGGAAGACAGTATGGATCTGTCAGACAGCACACTAATCAAATACAGATTGAGACGTAAATCGATCAGTAGTGATCCTGCAGTTCTTGTTCATATTGACCAGCATGTAACTTGACAGTAGCTCCCATTTAAATAATCAGAATATGTAGAAATGCGTGCTAGTGTGTGAACACAATAGATGTTATAAACATTTTTTTATTTAAATTTAGCGCTTGTATACTCTTATTGTTGGGCTGGCTTAGTGCAAACAGCAGCAGTTCCGTGCCCTGCACGCTTTCTGTGAGGCTTGGGAAGTCCCTACTTCCATTGCAAAGGGAATTATGCTGCCCTTTTGGACTTTATTTTCTTCTTTAATTTCAAGCTCTCCAAACTGCTTGGAAGTAGGCCACTGAGAAAGCAAAGCAAGGCAAACATGCTCACTGTGCCTGAGTTTTGCTGTTCCCCACTAGATAGATTATATTCAGCTGAAGGAGAATAAGAAGCTATTTTCCCCAATTTTCCATACTGCCTGTGGGAATCTAATTCAATTTCCTCCCAAATTTAGCAGTGAAAACTAAACAGTAAAGAATAAAGTTGAAGAGGCTTCTGTAAATCTCTGGATTCCAAGGTACTAAGGTGCAGCAGGATTACTGAGCGCAGGTTAAACTTCTTTTCTAGCCACAAAGCTACTTACAGATTTAAGAAGCTTAAAAACCTGATCCAACATTAGTCCTTGCTTTGCAAATGAAAGAATAATATATCTACCTATACAAAGTTATATTTGTTATTATTGAATTTTTTTTTTATCCTTCATTATTGATGTAGCCCCATTCCACAAAGGAGTTTATTCTTTCTTTTTTTCAGTGGGAGATTATGATGTATTAGATAAAATCAGGGGAAGGGACAGGGAGAAAGACTGGTGACCAAATGCATTTCCAGAAATAAATAAATGAAAGAATGAACTCACATTTCATTACTCTCACTACAGTAGCTACATTTTACCGGCAGACCACAGGGGTCTTATTCATAACTTCCAGAAAAAAGATGTAGTGCCTTTTTGGACTTGGAATCCATACAGCGACATGGATTCAAGACATTCATATGGCTCAAAAAATACTGAATAATAACCAGAACTTACTTTTCTGCTTCACATGAGCTGGAACATTTGTTCAGCAGACCTACTTGCAGCCAGCAACCCATGCCATTTTTTGATTGCCAGCTGTCCTTAGTTTTTTTGACCCTTTTAGCTCAGAACTTCTTCAGACAGATAGTCCCTGCAGTGAGCACTGGTAGCCTAGATTGCAGTAATTATCTTGTTACCTCTTTTATGTGTGTGTTCTCGCTGTCTGTTCCATCCTTGCAGAAATAAATTGGCCAGCAATCATTTTGTTTCTTCACAACAGTGTCCTTTTTACTTGTTTTCATCCCCACAAAATCTTCGATAGCAAAGCTGTGTAGACATCTATTACGCTTTGGAAATTAGGATAAGGACCAGCATGCTTTGTTTTTTTGACATGATGTGGAAAAAATCCTATGATATAATGAATAATAATATTCAGCAGACGTGATGTTTCCGAGACTGTGAGCCTCTATGAAAAGATGTTCCACTTGTGAGAGAAATTTAAAGGAAAACCAGACTTATCTAAATATTTTTGTGATGTTCACACCTTGTACATGCAAAGGTGTGAGAGTTCTGTCACTTACCTGTACAGTTTCTCAAGTTATAATGACTTTGTCTCATAAAGTGTCAAAAAAAAAAAAAAAAAGGAAAAAAGAAAAAAGAAGAAAGTTACACCTCAAAAATGAGCGATTCAGAACCAGAGCTGGTTTTATCCCAAAGATTTCATGGTATGTTTTAAAGGTGCTTATATTTTCAGTTTCTCAACCTACAATCTCTTCTTCCTGCATGGCTGAGGTATCACTTAAAATGTATTTGCAATGTGGAATTTTCATCTTTGTCTACATTATATTAGAAAACTAGATCTCACTGGTGGAGCTGCCTCAAGGTCATTAGTAAGCTTGAGAGCCGTAACGTAGGTGACAGCCTTAACACGTTTGATGTCACGCTGAACACAGCCAAGTCCTTTAGGACAACTGTAACAAGGTGCTAGAAGCAGTTGCTAGCACTGGAGAGCTGACTAAGGCTCCTAACATTGCTAACAGCATTTTAAAATGCCTAATTAAAACTGTGCAGGGATGGTATTTTGTGTTGTATGTGCACCACGTTGTGTGGGCAGTAATGCGAAGAGCAAACACACCAACTCCTCTGCAAGTTCAGGCTTTGCTTACCTGGGAGCAGAGCACTGACTCCCGGCGTGTGAAAGCAAAGAGTCTGTGCAGGGGGGCTTACAAGTTGGTTTTAAGTTTCTAAACTTTGGTGATGACCTAGAATGATCCAAAGATGTATTTGAGCAGGGAACATATGGCTAGTCGTTAAAAATGTATCAAGGAGCTTCTCTTGTCTGTCTGTCTTATGAACCATCTCTTCAACGTAAATGATCCCCTCATGTGCCCCCCAGTCTGTTGGTTGGCACTCGCACGCAAGAGCATCAGCACGCTATTAACAATTACCTTAGTGATATTTACAGCGTTTTAATGTCAGTTGTCTGTATGTAAATAGTCTGCGAGGAACGCAGCGTGGGGGGGGCTCCCGCTCCCCCTACGGCAGCACTGCTCCTTCAGCGTGCCGGAGCGCTCCCTGCGCCTCGCGCAGCTGCCAAGGATGTCGGCTCAGTTGCTTTATGACAAAATAATGAGTCTGTCAAAGATGAGTGGTCAGAAAAACAAATTCGTTCTCCCACACAATTAGAGTTTATAGCGTTGGACAGCAATATCAATCTCCAGCGATTCAAAATTGAATTTGCACATTGGAGGGAAATGTGTTCTTGCGTGTGCTGTAACCAGGCTGCTTAGCAGGAAGAGTCCTGGCAGGTTGCACTGGGAAGATGGATATCAGCTGAGCTGTGGGAACATCAGGACGGAAGTTTCCAAATGCGGACAAGTGTTGGGGTGACACAAGTGTTCACTTCCACAAGCTCAGCGCTGGCAGAGCCGTTCCCACAATGATCAGCAACAAAAAGTTCGGAAAACTGTCACCAGCTATAACAGGCAGACAGCTGTTCTCTGCAGGCAGAAAGCTGTTCCAAGGCCTGCATCTCCCTGTACGTAACCTAAATGCTCGTGGAGTTGTTGATATTTATAATCACAGACTTCAGACTTTCTTTGTAAAGACATACAAAGCATTAGACCTCTGTGGTGCCATTTACGGTGAGCATATACTGTTATCTCGGAACTGCACTTTGCCCTTAACATTTGCTTTATCCCTACATGGGATTTTGCCCTTAGGCTGTTTGCTGGTGTAGTGCAAAGGCTGCAGCATACATCCTCTTACATTTGCCATACCTTAACCTGTACTCTCAAACCTGCTCTACTTATTACAGCTCCCTCAATCATCCCTTCTCAGTATACATGCAAACCCACTTGACGTGCCAAACAGCTGCTGCCCAGTAATTGCATTTCTGGGCATGTGTACATAATACCTTGTGAAGCACTTTGACTTTTTTCTTTCGATTTCAAGAAGCCATATAGGCATGAAAAATTGTCACCTGGAACTCAGTACAGAGGATGTGGAAGCAGTTTTTTAGGTTTTCAGAACTTCTCTGTTCTTACACATGCAGCCAAAGTGACCACATTCTTCTAATGGAAGCATCTACAAGGGCTATACAAAATTTTGTGTTTAAAATTTTTGTATGTAAATCTAATTAAGTGTTTTGTTATCATCTCAGATTTAAAGCAGGAACGGCTAGGAACAGCCTTTCAAAGCAAGCATTTAAAGAAATTACAAATGGTACCTAGGATTTTCGGTAATGATTTATCATCATGGATATTCACATAAGGTAACAAAATATTTCCTTACCTCTGGAGTAGAAAAGAAAGGGAATCTTCCTTTAAAAAGATACAAGACAGATGGAGGACTCTGACCTTGAGCAGTCTTCCATAGGAAGCTGTTGTCCACATCCTGATGGTGATCAGCTGGGAGCCCGTCAGCTACCAGATCAGTGGTGCTTGGCTGCTTCACAGTTACCTGCAATGCCCGAGGTCCAGGCTCTGCTGCTTTGTTTTCACACTGTTACAGTCCAATATATCTCATCACAAAAGTGGTTCTTACATGGTCCATCTGGATGATACTTTTACCTAAATAGTCTTCTTTCTGTAATCTTAAATATTTCGATTTTCCTTACTGCTTATCCCGCAAATAGAAGTAGTTGTTTATTGTACTCTAGTCATCTCTCAGCCCGGCTACGCACATTTACCTCTTTCATTAATCCAGAGGAGTCTGTCCCTCAAGCAAAACAGGCATTTCTCTTCTTTGCAGAAGTCTCTGAGGTTCTCCATACATACACTCTGATGAGGTCCCTGGGACAGATTGCCCAGTTCCTAGTGCAACCTTCCTGAAACACCAGAAGTACACAAAATATTATTTCCCCGTTTCAGTAAAAATGCCTCTCCGTATACCACACAGAATTTGGCATTGGCTTGTTTTTCCCCAGCCCCGGTACCCTCCAACTTATGTTCAGTTTGCTTTCCACAGTTGCTTTCTGTTCTCTTTCAGTTTTAGTACTGTCTGCATTTTACATTCATTCAGTATTCAGCTATGTCCTTGATTTGCTGTGGAAATCATGATTAATCTCTCCGGGATCTGTGAAGTGACCTCAGCAAACATTGGTACCAGTGAGAGGAGAATCAGAGCCCCAGCGGTTCTATTTCGGAATCCTTTTTTCTGCTCTTGCTCCTTTACTCCCTGTGTATAGCTACTGACACCAACAACAGCTCCAGTTTAATCTCTTCAGATTTCATTAATCTTCATATTTTTTCATACTTGTATAACACTAATGATCATGAACCAAACCCAACTTTTATGTTGCCTATACACTAAGAAGGCAAAGGTAATGTTTTTTTGTCACACATTGTCTGACCTTTTGTGGTCTGGGTTTATTTTTTTCTAAACATTTCTTTTTGTGCCCGCTTTAACTAGCTCTCATTAACTCTACATTTGACATTTTTAATATAAATGTCTTTTTTTACCTTGATCTTTGATCTTTAGCTAGCCTTATAGAAAACCACAGTGACCACATTTGTTCCTTACTTTCTTCTCCTTGAAAATTGTGCACAGCTAAGTTTGACTTATTCTAGGGGGTTTTAGGATTATTCAGCATTGTCGTCTCTTTTTTGGCTTCGTTGTTAATGTTAGGTTTTAACTATCTATTCTTTGCCCACAAAGGTTTTAGATCAGACCTTTTTTTTTTCCTTTTTTTTTTTTTTTTGTAGTGATTGAATTTGTTGTTTTCCCTCATTGACTTTAAATCTTACGTGTGGAAGGCTACACCTCTCTCCCTGTTCTTTTTTATTTTGGGGGAGGGGTGTTGGCAGCGAGTGTTGGGGTGGGGTTTTTTTGTTGGGTTTTTTAATTGGAGAGAGTAGAAATCTTACTCTCCATTCTCTTTAAGATGGTATTATTTGGAATTTTTGTTTAAGGCAGGTTGCAGCATTCTGGGAGATTCTTCTGGGAAAGCTTTCAAAAATGCATATAAAACATCCAAATAAGTTAATTTGAAGAGAGGCACTGATTGAATGAATCTGTGATTATTCTACCGGTTTAGGGCAGGAAGAACCATTTAGCATTTCCTCCATTTAGGACACTTAAATGGCTAAGATGTCCTACAGTATCTGGTTTGTGTGTGTGTGTTCTGAATGCCCATATGAGCAATGATTTTTTTAAATCTCAGTTAACAAGGTTTTAAAATTTGAAAGAAGGTCCCCAACTACTTCCCAACTACAAGAAAATACATTTTGCTGGTTTTGTGAAAACCTGCTCGTACTTGGTACAAACACAGACCTCCAAAATCTTTGGGTTTACTTTGTCTTTTGGAGCTCGGTGGCTAAAATCACAAAAGATGCCTCCTGCAGAAACCCTGCCAACGGCGTGGGCCCTGCCATGTGGACTGCAGAACAGCTACCATGGCATGATGCCACAGCTCTAGGCTGAGAGGCACTTCCTCTGCAGCGATCTTGCCCTAAGAAATTAGAAAACTGGGCACCAGATCAGGCAACAGAGATATTTTGTACTGTCCATGCTCTCTTGCCTGGGAAATAAGGAAAAGGAGGAGGCAGCCTATGAAGAGGTGTATCACAGTGGAGTTAGGAAATGTGGGAAATAAAAGGAAGTCAATATGCGTGAGAACTTAGTGTGTAAATATATATATACATCTCCATACATATAAATATATACATGTGGTTTTAGTATAGATACATTATATATATACACACACAGATATATATATATATATGTGAAGAGGCATGGGACAGGATGGGTAGAAGCGGAGGGAGATGGAGATGGCCAGACTCTGCCCAAGACATTTAACTGTGCAAGCAAAACTGAGGAAGGGTCAGTCTGTCTCTTCAGGAACGTAGGACAAGTATAGCATATCTAAGAAGTGCAGACAGACTTTGCACAAGGTTTTCTGACGCGACCATTCTTTATTTTCAAGTGCTTACTGGAAGAGCTGTGCACATGTACACCCATCAGCAGATGTACCTACATTTATTTTCCCCCACCTCAGCTCCCCCAGCAGCCTGCAGCACCCTTTCAGAGCCCTAGGAGCTTTTCGTCAGAATCAGCTGGCTTTTTCTTCCTGCCTAGATCAGTTTGCTGCCTCTGATACTGATGAGTCCCTCCAACAAAACAGAAATCTCCCCCTGAAACAAACCAAATCAGTTCCTCTCTCTCTCATGTATTCTAGTGACTCCACAGACTCTCCTGCTTCTTTCTCCTCTGACTCTACATCTTGGTCTTGTCATTATTGTATCTCTACTGTTTGGGAGCCTTCCATTTTCATATTCCTGCGGACAGTAAAACCACCCATTACTTGTCTCAATAGCAGTGCCATTTACCAAAATCTTCAATCTCTACATGAGTAGGCATATATCATCCACTCACACCCAGATAGAGGCATCTTAAATTCTGCAGTGGCTAGTCTTTGAAAATTTACTTTGCAATTCATACAGTCTTTAAGCATCAATATTTTGGAAACAATAAAAAAATGAATCACACTTTCTTTTGTCTAGCATATTCCAGACATTTTGGTAATTTCAACGTAAAAGGTGCCAAACCTGTTTTTCTTTAGGATGAGCATTGCTCAAATAACAGCCGTTTCACCTGCCTCATTTGTAACATTGAGGAGAATGCTCCACCATCTACTGTATTACAGATTCTTGTGGATTTTCTCCAGCAGCCACTTATGACAACTGCAAGCACGTTTTACCCTGGGGATATATATGTATGTGGCCAGTTGCTTCAGGTCATATTCCGTCCAAATGGAAGTCAGCTTGACAGCTGCTAATTTGCACTTGGCCATTCGATGTGTTGTTTTGCTCTCATTATTGGTCACTGTATGGAACAGGTGACAAATGCCCACACGAGAACCCTTTAAATCACTAGATGCACAATCATTAGGAAAACAAACAGGCAGGGTCGTTAAATACTAGTTTTCACTCCAGCCCCAAACAGAAACAGATTTTAGCTGATTTTGACATCTATTGGAAAGAGATGGAAAGGGGTGACAATACCTTACTGTTTATGAAACTAGCTTCCCATTCTGTAGGTGTCCTTGTTTCAGGGAAAGGGGGAGATTTAAGGAAAATACAATTGTTCTAAGACCAGATGCAGAATGGTTTATCTAATGATTTTGTCACAAGGTTTGATTAGGTGTTCTTTCTTAAGGAAAAATAAATGTGCCTACCAAAATACCTCCTCAGACCTTCAGCTACTACAACTATATCAAATTAAAGTAGAAAGAAAAAAATTCCTTTCTAAGCAAGGGAGTACTTGCTGAACAAGAATGGCAAAACACCATTATAGTGAGCATCCTTTCTATTGAAGTGCGGCATTGCAGAGGATATTTAATGGAAGTCTCTTTTCTTAGACTTCCAGGGCCTAATTTCAACCTTAATTTGGGGCAGATTCTCTAAGGACATCAGCAGAGGACTTGTTTTGTTCCTGGGAGTAGTGAGTAACTCCTGAGTTTTTGCAAGATTATAGACCTGTCTGTAGTAAAAATTATGAATAATTTAGTTGATCTCAGTGGAGCTGCATTAGTGAAAACAAGAAAAAATTCAGCATCTTGGAGTCTCGGCGAAATTACTGCTTTTAGACCTGTGGAAGCTGAAGATATTACAACACACTATTTAAGCGATGTCCGGTCAAGCATGCTAAAACGATATGGGCAGAACACACAGAAATAGAATGATTGTCATAGGACATGCTTTACTAAGACTTAATCTGAACTTAAACTCACCTTTAAATAATATCCCACTTTTTTTATTTTTGCCTTTTGATAATAGGTGTAAGTGCAACCTTCACGCTACTGGCTGTAAAGAAGAAAACAAAAGACTACTTTGTGAATGTGAGCATAACACAACTGGCCCAGACTGTGGAAAATGCAAGAAGAATTACCAGGGCCGACCGTGGAGCCCTGGTTCTTATCTGCCTATACCTAAGGGCACTGCTAATATCTGTAAGTAGTTCCATATAATAAGGATATTTCATTACTAGAATTCTGCCCCATATCATGATTCTGAAGGAAGATTAATGCTGGCAAGTTTGTCATTTCTTTATGACCCAGTGCATATAATTGGGTGAGGTGTCAAACTGTGTTAATTGCAAGTGTACCTCATCTGTGCTCTTACATGGTTGTAAATAACTTGCATGAGAAATGCATGTTTGTATCCATAGACAAATCCCTAGCCACTGCAAAGAAAGGGCCAAGATATGAAAAGATTAGGACCCTTCACATAAAAAGTGCACACAGAGGAGAGAAACCAGTGGGAATATCTGCAGTCCTGCTCCAGCCGTGGTGCTGGCAGCTCTCCATTCAAACATCCTGTTGCCCTGACGTTCGAAATAACCTCAGCTCAGTGTGTGTGATGAGGTCCGTGCTCCTTTTTTGTACATTTAAGAAAGCTAAAAAAAAATCTCAGACCAAATTTTTCTAATTAACGACTAAAGATCTTGAGGTTGGTACAGGAAGTTTTTACCTGACATTGACCTGCGGTCCAGATTCACATGCGCTCTTGTAGATCACTGCAAACGTTGAAGGGGGACAGCGAGGGCAGACACACATGCTTCACTATTCTAGGACACGTTCATATTATCCAAGGGAAGTTACTGACAGCTGCACTTCCTGGTCCTGGGCAGGACTGGGTCAAAAAGAACATGGTGCTGAAAGAGAGGGCACAAAGACAAGCATGAGCATCAGTTCTTCCTTTTGTGCATGTATGAAATACACAATAATTTAGAATCCTCCTGAACTGAGTAACAGACTTAAATTCCTTTGAAGAAGATGAGGAGAAATCACGAAACCTGTTGACAGAAGTTACTAAATTCTTTTAAGAAAAGGGTGCGTAGTTTTGCCCTGATTAAAAGCAAAACATTCATTTTAGAATATTCGAATATAAAAATTTACTGAAAAGTTATTTGGGAGAAAACAGAACTACGTACTGCAGTTGAATGAAAAGTTTAAAACCAGGAGCAATATGCAATGCTCAGAATGTTATCTAAGACTTCAAAGCAGCAGCTGTGAAGAATCAAAACTCAAAAATGAATATCATAGGAAGCAGGACCTTATCAAGTTTAAATGTGAGAGTAATAGACCAAGTAACAAACCATGAAGTGTGGGGGCATGAAATTATGATAAAATTCTTACTGAGAAGAAAAAAATGAACTTCCAAAAAGCAGAGGAAAAACATTTTGTAAGAGTTTTTACTTCTTTGCATGTTATAAGAAGTGAGCATGCCTCACAGAATTAATACTTTAAACCTATGTTCAGGAAAAATGGTGAGATTTACCAGGTTGGGTTTATTTATATATTCTATATATACACATACACATACATACTTGTGTATATATACACACATACACATATATATATAATGCAGTTGCTATTCCAGCAATCATCTAAGCTAGTGACAAGATACATCTGAACATGAAAACGGGGATCGTTCGAAATGCAGCTTACTGTGTCAGTTACATCATTTCCAGTCAGTTGAGTACACACCAGACGGAACAGTGGAATTAGCGCCCACCAAAAGGATGCCTGAAGCTTGTTAAAACAACTTTTGACATTATTGAATTCCATCAAATATACAGTCCCATCAAGCAACAAAACGTTTTGCAAATTATAGGCAATCTTTCATTGTTACGATTATTATTATTATTATTACTGTTATTACGATAGCATCATGAAAACATAACCTCGTTTGAGCTGACAAATGCTCCACTTGCCCTCAGATCCTGGCTTCAGCAGTGATCAGCAGCAGGAATTTATGGCAAACAGGAAGAAGCATGAAGGATTTCTTCTTTGCCTTCCCAGTTGCCAGCAATAAACTGGCTTTCTGAGCCGGACCCTCCATCAGCCCCACAGTGGTTGCCAGCTGCTGAGCGCAGGGACCGACCCAGCTGTCATAATCTCAGTGACATTTTACGGCAAATGCATTTCACATTTTAATGACACAATGAGAGAAAGGTATTTCCTTTTGTTTGGTTGAAATGTTTTTATATGGTTAGGCCTGTGCCTCCTTAGGTAGAAAGAAACAGAGAATAATGCATCCCTACTTACATCCGTTATACCGTTTATGATTATATTGATTTGATATGTCCACTCACCCAACCTATTTTATAAATGACAAATCCTAATCTATTTAATCTTATCTTTCTAAAACGTGCCACATCTCTGATCATCTGCGCTTTCTTGTTCTCTTCTGGTTCTGTGTCATTTTTTTATTTGGTGGGGCTAAAACTACACACGATATTCTAGACATAAGAACAGCATTGATCTTTTACAATAGCATAAAAATGTTTCTGCTTTATATTTTGTTATTACAGGGATCACCCCTTGAGTCATTTTTAAAGCCTGTGCCACAGTTACAACATTTCTTCTGGCATCATGCTTGACAAATGTGTCAGGTTATATGTTACAGTAGTTAGTTCAGAAATGTCGTATTTGAGTTCTTTTATAACATTTTTCGGGTAACATCACCTTATGGCAATACTTATTGTTTGGTATTATTTACGTCTTCTAAAAAACCTTCAGCTGATGATAGATGTAGAACAACTTCCTTGGATTGTGAGAATCTCTCTAACGTTCTTTCTTGTGAACATTAGTGAAAACAATTTATTTAGTATTCAGTACCTTTATACCTTAATTGCCTATCTACCCAACCATCTCTCTGGGAGGCCTGCTGCTTCTAGTGTGGTTATTTTAACAAAAAAGAATTATTATACTTTTATGTCTGTAGCAACTTGATTTTCAAAAGACTGTGGTTTATATTTAACCTGACAGATTTTATGGTGGGGTTTTTTTCCTGTCTTTCTCCATTGAGATGACTTACACTTTCGAAGGGTGTCTTTCCAAAATCATCTTCATTCAGCTGCTTTGGGTGTTGGCAGTTTTTTTGGTTTATAAGATAGCTGATTTTTATATTTTTTTTAGAAATTGATGGGTTATATGTGATTATTCTGAGTCTCTCATAGACTTTATCTCTAGCCTGCCTTGACGCTGTTTGCATTAAATCTTTTTAGCTGCTCTTTTCTTTTTTCTTTTGACTTCCTCATTTTTATCTGCTTGTTCTGTGGAAGTTAAATATTACTGCAGTGGATATTTATTTTTTTCATCCTTTTCCTTCTCAAGAAGTATGTTAACTTTCAGTCCAGAAGTCAACTGATACTGCTTGAATCGGGTCCTGTGTACTACTCAGAACTAAATCAGCTTATCTTCTTGTGGGTTGTCTGATCACTTGCTCCAAGAAGCAATCATTTATGGCATGTAAAAGCTCCATTTCTTTTGTCACTTGCTGATTTAATGGCACGTGTGTTGGAGCATATGAAATTTTGCATTATTGTGTAAACTCTCTGCATAGCTGATGTAATTTCACTTACCCTTTGCATTTATGTCACCGTCTCCATCGTGTGGCCAGCAACGCATCCCTAGCATTATACTCCCCAGTCAGGCATGAATTCTGTAAATAGTTGCTGGAACATGTTGATAGAATTAACTTACCTGGTTTGACCCTGAATTTCCCTTGACATATTACTTCAATTCCCTGGGGACACTTTGTATAATCTGGTAATAGTGTCCTTTTGATACTCTTCCTTCCTGCAATTTTCAGACTATCTTTTCCATCTGAGACCAAAATATTTTAGATTTTAAATGGATTTGAAGGTTTGGGGTTTTTTTATATAAGTATGCTTAAATAAGATACAGCTAAAAATAGTTGTATAAATGAAACAGATATTTTTTTTTCCACAAAACAAAAATATCCCTTTTCTTGATATTCTCTGAATTTGGGAAGTTTCCTCTGACCCAGCAAGAAGCCTAATGCCTGTTTCCAAATCTTTCCCAGCTGAAGCTTCTGTAGTTTCCACTGTTCTGCTTCTGCCATTTTTTTGTGGCCAAGAAGACTTTATTGTAGCTTTTCAAGCTACAGCTCATGAAATACAAGACCGTTCTAGATTGTACTCCAGACATAGGCTAAACCTTGATATAAAGCCATTTTCTGTATCCTTCTCATTTTAACTCTACATGAGGTTTTCAGGAGAACACAAATTGTTTATTCCATGCTTTGCTTGTGAAAGACACCGAGTACTCTGTTGTTTACTGGCACTAACAATATCTCTGCATTTGTCTCCTGCACACATTTATTTTGTATTTTCATTCTATCTTACTGGCTATTTTGTGATTATATTTATTCCCTTGTGCTGCCACATTCTATGGAGAGTTTTTTCTGCAATATGTTTTGACACTCAGAGCGAACTTAACTAAATTTCTCTATACTTGGTATTACAAGATAGCTTTTCTCTTCAGCAGTTGTATGTGCCTGCCAGCACTAGCCCTTTTCTTCCTCCTGTTGTTTAGATCATCTTTGGCACTTTGTTCTTTGCTCCGTCAGACAGAGCTGTCTAAGACTGCTGGGCTGCCATCCATCAAAGCCTGCTCACTTTTTGTCAGTCCCTCCACAACCAATAACCTGTACCACTAGCGCCTGACACTCAGCAAAACCCACCTCCCAGCTGTTATATGACTTTCCTAATTCGTAGTTTAACATGAAACAAAGGATTGACCAGGACACGGGGAACGTCGGTGGTTCTTTTCAGTCAACAGTTAGGCAGATAGTCTAAATCACTTCACTGAATTTCTCCTGCAGTGGGTCCTCCTCCGACAGTACAGCCTCTGTCTCAGCAGCATGGCCTTAATCCTCCCTAAATAGGAAAAGGCTTACAAGGCATCACTGCAGCACAGCTGCCACAAAAACAGTTTCTGGCAAAAAATGTGGCACCTGAAGTATTGCACTGATTACCTTCATCTGTGTTTTTTGTTTTCCCCGTAAGCATTTGCTAACGCAAAGCCATCTTGAAGGACCGGGGTAAATGAAGTTGGCCAAAGGGTGGTGCGATGGCAGGCTTTCTGTTCAGGAATCCAAGCAGCATGGATCCCTGTAACCTCAAAGATCACACATCCTGCTGTCCTGTCAAAGCAGATGCATAAGGTACATGGTGTCCCATTTTCTAAGGGCCCAATTCCCCCAAACAAATGGAAGGAGCTTTCCAGTGTCTACTGCATGACTGCGGAAGATGAAGTGATCCCACATGATCTCGATCTGAAGGAATGGGTTACTCATGTTTAAGATGTAAAATGTTGCTCCTCAATGATTTTGATAACACCTTCCGTAGAGAAAAAGGAAGATATGAATGCAAGAGTAAGTTACGAAACAGCAAAGCTTCTTGCTGTTCCTGTTTTATATTACACAGTAGTTTTGGCTCATGAAGTTTACAAAATATGTAAAAGCCACACAAAAGCTGTGTCAGGCTGGGAATCTTGGTGGTGGAAGCAAAACTGCAGTGCATCAAGAGCATTCGGGAAGACAGAAGTGTCAGGAAAACCTGCAAATGATAAACGTCAGACTCCAGCTAGGTATCCAGTGCAATGGCCAGCAAAACATTGCAGGTACCTATGTAAAAACGGTGCACTACAAATAACATGTGCTGTATTTTTTTAAAATGGGGCTTGACAAATTCTTCTTCAGCATATTACTCTCTTGCGTGACCCTGCCAAGTTGGTTGTTTGTGCTGGTTACAGTGGCATCTGTTGCTGGGAAATTAATTGCTTCCATCCATCACTGGCCTCAGACAACTCTCTTTTTACCATATACAGTGAAGACGAGCACTGGAGGAGGGTTCTAGTCCATAAGCAGCAGTATGGGAAGGCAAAGTGTCTGTTATAAGATACTCAAAGTTCTAAAAATTGTCTGAGTTTCAGGCTTTTTTTGTAGTTTCTAATATCTAATAATCTTATCAATAAATTATGATTCCTTGAAAAATATTTTTATCTCACTGGGAGTTTACTAGACTCTTTTCTGTACTGGTTTGGAGTCACTAAAACATCATGAGAAAAAGTCCAGATTATAAAAGGTGTTACCCAGTAAACCAATAACTGTTAACTCTGTCCCATTTATTTGTGGTGGTATTGCTTGGGACAGCAAAAGTGGATAATAACAAACTTAATCTAAACAGTTCATTTTCTGGGAATGAAACATTTTTCAGTCTTTACAGAGCAAGCAACTGCAAAATTAACAGTAGCACGAGTTCTAGGGCTCTTGCAGCGAAACACATGAAATTTCCTAAGAATTGTCTCTTTTACATAGCTCTGACTCCTGCTATGGAAAGCTCTGTACTTTGTTCTCGTTTAAGAGTTAAAATGTGATGTACAGAGTACAATTATGTCTCCTTTGCCAGTAAAGCTCTCACACAGTTTTGCTCAGCCATCAATAGGCATCCAGATTTGTACTGCATTATTTACTATCATATCCTGCCATGCCTTCATAGGAGGCAGTCCGAATCCTCAGTTTCTGGGCTGCATTCACCTAAACCGGATCACTCACTGTGCTCTTGGGGACACTTTCGCTGCATGTGAGCGAGCTGAGCGTAGCGTCTGGATAGCAGCAGGAGCATGTCTCTGGCTCCCTGTCATACGGCAGGTGCACATTCCACTTGTGACGGAGAAGAGGAATGAAGACCATGGGAAAGATGGTAGCCAAGAACGCATTGACAGAGTAATTCCTCCACCCCACATGTACTCCCTGCCCGGGAAGGGATGCATCCTGGCTGCATTAATTGTGCTGCTGATGGGAAGTGCACGCAGGCATTGACGATGGAGGTGGTAAGAGGAACGGCAGGGTATGACCCACCCTGAGAGTGGAAGCCGCAGTGTGGCCCTTCTCACCCAAACCTTGATGCTCCTCCTTTGTGTTATGGATTTCCCAATGACACAAACTATATGAGAAACTGAAAACTTGCTTTCTTTTCTACCATCTGATTTGCTTTTTTCTCTCCATTCTCAATAGTCAGCTCCATGGTAGATAACAGCTAAAACAATCCGCTTCTGGAAAAAGGGGAAATGAGAAAATTACAGGGCAGATGCAGAAGATCCTATAAAAGGAAAACACCAGATTTCTTTCTCTCAAGTAATGCGTGTATATTTAGATGCACTTACAGGGAACATGTAATACACCAAACCACCACCCTCAAGTCAAGTCAAAAATAATAAAAAGTATTAGAGACTTTCTTCTGCAATGTTTGCCATTTCCGGGGCAGTAGCTACCCCTGAACTTTCTTTGCACACTCTACTCACTGTTTCCTCGCTATAAAACTATTACCAGTAATAACCATCCCAGTGATTTCAACCGGAAGATCATTTAGACTGCACATTGCTTTGGTTTAACAACTGAATATACATAAATGCAATCACTTGGGTTTATTTACTCTTTATGTCTAGCTAAATAGCGTTCTGCATCAAGGGAAGGTAACGGGCCTGATTCTTCATCTCTCTCTATAACCTGTTCACATCATTTCATGCTGCAAAGTACTCATAGATTTCAATACAAGGCTGACTGGAAACGATCCCCATCATGCAACATACCGGTTTTCATCCAAAGGGCCGGCAGCGGTGGGATGGCTTCCGCCACCTGCCAGCATCCCGGCGGCATTGCCACGGCGGGAGCCACCCCCCTCGGCCCCTGCACGCCCCCGCCGACAAGTTACATACACCTCCTGTGCTGTTACCTAAGGGCTTGCACCAAATACTGCTCGGCTGAATTCAAGAGCTGGTCTCAATATGTAACTCCAGATCTCACAAACACACTCGTACTAAGAATAATTTTCCCATCATATGTGCAGTTTTCACAGAGTGTTAATAGATACTGCTTTGTGGCCCTACATAACCAGCTCCTTTCCAGACAAACTTAGAAGTGCCATTCGCACTTTCTTTAGCAGAAAGGACACAAAGTAGTGCACTATCAAGGCCAGTTGCCACACATAGGGATGGATACCTGGTATTGCAAAAATCAAGCTGGTTACAGATCGCTCCAACCCAGAAACCCTGTACAGCGATGACAAAAGAGCTTCTCAAACAGAACCTGAAGACAACTTTGCAAGGTTAATGCAGAGCCCTTCGGGCTAGCAGGCATCTCGCTTTCATTGTTCTCTGCCCAGAAAACATTTATCACTGTGAATTCATTGAAATTTTTGAAGTACAGCAAAATGAGGCAAGCGGACTTGCAGGAAAACCTCTCCCTTTGCTACAATCTGTTCAGGAGAGAAAGGAGAGGATATTTGTATGTGTGTGTAGGAGAGAAGAAGGTTTGAGGCGGGGGAGTATACCCAGAGGAAATACAAATACCATTTCACAGTGGAAGTCTGATGCAAGAACACAGTATCTGTATTTTAGCTAATATTTGTGCAGGTTCCATCAATGTATAAAGGAAAATGAATCCTGCTAATTTAAAACAATTACAATGACTTGCAAAAATGTAAACAAGTTGCTATTGAAACTTCAGGGGAAATTATTTGAAAATGGATTGCCTTTTTGACATTTAAGAAAAAGGGATAGAAGGCCTTTTACATTATCCTAACTGAAAAAAAGCACTTTTCATTACCTTCAGAACTGTAACATCATTGTTCTGGAACAATGGTATTTTTATTTAGCTTTTAATACCTCGTGATTCTAAAATTTTGAAAAGTGCATGTTTATCTCATCAGAAGTAGAAATAACCAGGTTTGCAAACGGCACCTGGGACTCGGTTAGCAGCAGGTGCTGCCTCCAGCGCAATGCCCAGTGCTCTGCTAGACCACAGGTTCTGTAGGATGTGAAACCAGAGAGCTGCAGTTCTGATGTGTGCTCCAGGACTGATGGGGTGAAACACAAAAGATCTGTTTATGGTCACCATTCTGCAAATGCAATTACTTCAGCATTGCCTTAGCCATGCCACAAGTTAGAAATGTTGCCACCTTGACTCTACAACCTTGCTTACAGTGAGTATCATCTACACTTAAGGCATTCCTTTGCTCCAGTTTGCGTAATTGCAGAATGAAGTCCATGCCACCTCTGTGTAAGACAGAACTTCAAGATAGATGTTGAAAGAAGTATAGCAGATGTTAAATGGAGAAACAGACAGATTTCTGCAGTAAAAGTCTTTGCCATTAGAAGTCAATAAAACTTACAAAAGGCAAACTGTATTTAACTGAGAAGATGCAAATATCCAGGATTTAAATACTGATCTGCAATTTGTGACTTCAACCAAATAGACTCGCAATATTGCCATTAGCAATGACATTTAATCTAAACAAGACAGCATTTCAGGAAAGATTCCATGTCCATATTTTTGTGCTACACACCTTTCAAGACAGAGCCACCAGCAGGTTACTTGTTGGGACTGCATCATGCAACACGAGATCCCGCATTGGTAATCTAACGGAGGAGCTTTACTCCACAGCAGCCCCACCTCTTCTGGTAAATCTCACCTGCCTCTGGAATGCTTTCCTTGCATTAATTCAGCTTAGGAATTGAAATGAAAGTAGGGGGGACACAATTAAAAAAAAAAAAAAATCAATGAGAGGCTTAGTCAATATGACCAACCTAATGCATTAGATTGTTTCGCTCAATTACATTCCTTTTCCCTAGTTTAATTTAGATAACCATCAGGTAAAAGAGGGGAAAAAAATAGCTATATACAGTTAATGCAACAGAAGGTGTCAACTGATTTAAGCAGCTGGCCAAAGCAGTTAGCAGTGCATCTATCCTTTGGTTAAATTATTCTTGTAGATCTGCATAATACATGCATGACTGATATTTTTATCGAAAGCATTAAACCTAATGACTGGTTAGTTGAAATACAAAACTGTTCTGAACAAATTCATGAAGTTCAGAGAGCTGGTGTAGGTCCCAGAAATACCCATCTGTCAATACATTTTAGTGGTCCCTGCAGTCTCGTACTGAAAAATCTAAAGACTGCATTTATAAAGGGCTGGAGACATACTGGCGGTTGCTTGGGTTTAACTATGTATTGATAAAATATTCTGAGAAGTGGGAGAAGATTGTTTTCAGAATCTTAGATGTAATAGCTCAGCTAACTGCAGCAAACAGTTAACTATAGCTTTTTGTGTTTTCTTTCTCTACAGGTATACCCAGTATTTCCAGTATTGGTAGTAAGTAATAAAACCGGTGTTGTTTTGCTTTGTCATTCAGCTTCTTGGATCTAATTTCCCAACATCCCTTTTCTGTTGTAGATAATATTTCTCTGAAAAAGTGCTCTGTAGTGCAGGGGGGCTCTGTATTGCCCTTCCACTGTTGCATTAACGTGTCACCATATTATGTGGTCAGAGAGAATGTCACTGCTGACATCAAATCTGCCTTCAGCTGCAGATCTTCTGATCAGTTCTGATCAGCAGATGAAAACTGAGTGTGATACAGAGAATTAAGACACTATTCCACAGAAGATATTTGTTGAGTATCTTTTAAAAAAAAAAAAGGAAAAAAAAAGTGTTTGCTACTAATGAAAGCATACGACCATTAATTTTCATCCATGTATGTCTGTATGTAAATTCAAAGAGCAAGCGGAAGAGTTTATAAATGGAAGAGTTTTCATTAAGCAAATGCAGTGTACCTGCTGGAATATTTGCCTTAACGCCAGCGACCTTTGAAATGGGCTTTAGTCCACAAAATAAACAATTGTGTTCCTTCACAAAAACTTGCTTTCTTGTGTGCAATTAGAGCATCAAAATGTTACACTTAAACTACAACAAAACCATAATACCATTATGTAAAGAACTATTATATCAAAAAAAGAGGTAAATAATTAAATAAAACACATGAACAAACTAAGGTAGCTGAGCTGTAAGTCTCAGCTGAGTTCCGTAGCAGAGCAGTGCCCACAGTCATGGCATGTTAGCTAATTAAAAATAAAGCAGGGAGACGGAAATGGGATCCTGCTGTGGCTGATGGAAAGAATATTCCCCACAGCCTCAGCTTTGCAGAGGTGTTAGACACAACTTGTGTGATGCAGAACTATCACAATAATAAAATATCACAGTACTAAAACACAATTTGCCATACCTGATATCCAGCTGAAAAGCTTCTAATAACTTGGGTAAAACTATCTCACTTCTTATGATGCAGGGTCAGGTCTATCAATTTATAAATCGGCTCAGTTTACTTAAGCTCATGAATGGCGCTGATTTGTTAAGCTGTAGACAGCAAGTTAAACGCCGTCAAAACTAGCCTCCGTGCAAACAAGAGCGGCGTTAGCAGCCGAGTGCCAGGGCATCTGGTTTGTGGCTTTAAACAGTGAAACAGCAGCAAGGACAATAACATGCAAATGAAAGCCTTCAATCTTAATAACGTAATTTTCCCACTGTAGTGTCTCCTTTGGCGTTTGCATGACTGCAAATGCATAGTGATATGCTGTTTTCAAAATCTGCTGTTTATACATGTATTTTGTAACCAAAAAATGAACTAAATGAAAGAGAAGTTTGCATCGCTGTTCTCAGGAATATTCCTGCCATCAATAACAGAAATGGGATGAATGGGAAAATAGCTCTTTGGAGTCTGGTTGTGCTATAGTTTCCTAGTACTGTGTTGCATGGAATATATGGTTGTGTTTTCACTTCACACTCCATACAGCCTTCCTCACCACATCCGCCATTTCTGAGCATCAGCAGATGTTGGCCTTTGAAAACTTAATAGGGAAACTCAAACACCTTTTAAATAATGGTGAGCTGAAAGGATGCATTGTTGACCTCTTTGTATTTTACACCAGGGTGATTAGTACAGTTTATCTATTACAAATGGAGACAATTCTGTTTAACATTCCATAGGAAATATGAGTTTCTACAGGTCTATGCTTTACCTTTAATCTGCTCTAAATGTCTTGGAATAATACGTGGTAGAATTCAACAAATTTCTTTGCCTAGCTGGAAAGGATGAAGCATGAGCACCTCTTCATGAGCACAAGTAAATACTGATATTCTGCATGGTTTTTTCATGTGTTTTTTCTTAAGTAGCTCACGGGGAAAATAGCTCCACTTGCACAATGTTCTGAACATCTTTCCTGTAAGATAGGAATAGCAGAATTATCATTAAATGAGGATAGAACCCATAAACTTATCCTGGTCTCTAAAAGAATTTAACAGAAGTACAATTAACACATAAAAACTAACCAGATTCATTACTTGTGGCTGCTTTAATGGATTCTGCATGATTTCTTCCTTTGTCTAGGCTAATACAATGTTTGTGTTCGTATCAGCAGAGTATTTCCCCTTCTGGGGCCAGGAAGGTACTCTCAGGAGATACAGTTTGGGGTTTATTTTGCCTGGCAGCAAGCACTGATGGGAGGGGATGGTGAGAAGGGGAGGGGGGGGGAGGGCAGGGGCTGGGGTATTGGCTTTTGTGTCCTTCAAGCTTTTTCTAAAACAAGGAGGATGGGGTTCGGGCAGGGGGGTGTGAAGACTAAACTGCCAGCTTGCAAGAAAGATGCTACTGCAGGCGACATTCATTTAACACTTTTAAGACTGCAATGAAAGCAAGCAAAGAAAAATAAAACATATTTACCTGTGTGCACATATATGTATCATTATCTATTCCTTTTTTACCTCAAAGGATCTCATATTAAAGCAGCTCATCATTGAAGTTTGAACACAGAGAGTGGTCATGAAGTAAACATCCTTTCGGATCATCTAGAAAGGGGGGGGGGGGGAGGGGGGGGAAGAGCTTTCCCATTAAGGTCATTTGTACCTGCTGTTGTCTATCAATTGAATAATAGGTTCTCTGATCATTTCCAGCATTCTTGATTCCAGTGCTGGCCCCTTCAGCATTTTTCAGCCATGTCTGGAAAAATCCTGGTGAAAGTGTTAGCAATTAATGAGTCCCAAAACCATTTCATAATTTTAAACAATGCTTACATACAGTATGTAAATATTCTGAAAATTACATTATTTTACTTGCTAAAATAATGATTGTGTAATTTTGCATAGACCAATGCATCAAAATGTTCATTGTTGTGATCAAATACCAAAATTACTAAACTGTACATGTGTGCCTTCAAAAAGTTGAATCTTCTAAACTGTAGCTTGCATCTTTTTTCCTGTAAAGCATAACTCCACTAATTATGCTAAACAGTTTGTTATAAAGGGTATAATTAGATACAGGATAGGATAGACATGATGTGCAAATAGCTCCGTGTGGGTGATTATCACCTTAAAGCCTGCTGGTGGCAGATGAGTCAGAGTTTAGAGACAGACCATGCACCCAAGTGCAAGATGCAATCACGATAATCAAATGGTATTTTCTGCTTTGTTCTCTATGTTTTAATTCTTCTTTACAGCCAATTTTAAATTGAGAACTTTTTTTTTTAATCATAATGAATGCAAGATGCAAAAGTAAAAAAAAAAAACACCAACTACTGAATGGGCACTCTTATTTTATTGTTTTCTTAACCTTGAAAGATCTAGTAGGTTTTTTTCTGGAACTAAAGTAGTGTCAGGATGAGTGTAGCTTTATTTGTTTTACATACTTGCTATGAAATTTTAATGTATCTTAAAAGGTTGTGAGAGCAAATACTAGTGGATTTTTTTTTTTAATTTTTTAATTTTTTTAATAACAACACAAAGTATTTTGGATCCGATTTTGCCCCCTTGTGGTAACTGAGAAGTGCTTTTATTAAACTTACAGCCATGGGATCAAAGCCATTACGATGCCAAGCTCTAGACTAGAGTACATCCACAACATCCACATATGTCAGTAGGATATAAACATGTATAACGAGGTTGTACATTACTTTTCTATTATTATTTGAGGTCAAGTTTTACAGAGAGCTGTACTGTCAAGATACCATTAAGATATTTATCTTCTTAGAACACTTACAAATTGTCTTCAGACTATATATATAATTTTAGACATAGTCGCCAAATGTTCTCATTTAAATTCAATTTTATCCAAGTCTGACTTTTTAATAAATACTGTTAATCAGGCTCCTAGTCTAAGGCAATCACCTTATCTAAGTAACTTACTATAAGATCAAGCCAGTAACAGTATTTGTTTTCCCTCCTTTATTTTAATACTTTGAAGTGCTCAGAATTCTTCACTGTAACAATTAGATATATAATATTCCATTATATTAAAACATTACTGTGCTGAAAGAGAATACTGTTAGCCTATGCGGTATAAGGCACTCATTTGAATACTGGATCTGAAAGAAATTTAATATTCCACATAAAAAAAATTATGAGTAGTTTCTTTACCAGGTAGGATTCATAACAAAGCCAATTTTCTTCTGTATAGCTAGCATTTCACCCTTGAAGTTCAGTAGCAAAGCACCCACGCTGGCCCCAGCACTGAGCAGAGACCACCTCTTTGTGCAGTGATTTCTAGTGCAGGGTCAGAAACGACCAACGCAGCTGCAGGGAGCACTGACAGGTTGTTGGGGGTTGGGGTGAAATTTGGGGGAGCCTTTGTTTCAGTTTTTGTTTCGCCAGATCCACCAATTTTAACAGATAAGAAGAGCTATTCTCACCAGTCTAGTAGACATGGCCACTGGCCGTGTCGTACTGTTTCTCCTTCTTATCCCACTTTACCTGCATCATCTTGGGTTAGTTAGAAACAGTGTATCAGTCAAACAGTCTTTCTGATGTTTTTTTGATTTGCTGTAACATATCTGAAGTTACTTTAGTTCACAGTTATCTTTGTTTCAACCATTTAATAAACAATGAAGTGATAGGACACTATAGAAGACAAGATATCAACTTTTCAATATGTACTATGGTACCCGTGCAAAACACTGCACCTGCAATATGCAAGTTTAGCTGCAGTTACTCAAGGAAGTTTATAGAGAGCAGACATGATCCATAAAGATATTTTAAAATTTAATAAAGCTTGGGGAGAAATTGCTAGCAAAAAATGCACTTCTATATTTTACCCTCTCCTCTTTTTCTTTCTGTTCCTTAGGCATGTAATCAGTTCATTTCATAGAGTATAAGGGATGAATAAGGTTTCCAAATTGGCATTCTGATTTTTAAAAAATTATCTTGATTTACTGTTCTTTCTCCGTTGTGAATTACTGTACAATAATCCTAATCAACCAGCCAATTTCAGCATCTTTGTAGGAAAAAGCAGAATCAATCAAAATAAAAAGGAACAACCCCTGGAAACTATCAATAGAATAATTTACTTTTTTTGTCATGAGATAGTATCTAAATATTTCCTTCCAAAAATACTTGAATTCATTGTTCACTTTTGCAAATATTTGAGTGGAAATACTCACAATTGAGGAATACTCCCTCAGACCTCATTAGTTTGAAAATTAGCCAACACATTTGTTAAAATCAGTGGATTTTTTTCTGATATCTAAAAGTTTCCAGAGCTGGATCATTGGATTGTTTTTTTTAAAAGCCTCTAAAAAAATCACTTTCTTTTACTCCAAGACAAGTGGACACATAAAGGACTAATTGCATTTAAATTCTTCCAACAGTTATAAAAGCTGTTATGGCTGAGGAGCTGCCATAAAACAACCACATCTTCACAAATATGCAGAATTCTCCTTTCTTCAAAGGAACAGGTATGAAACTTCCTACATTGCTCCAAAACAGATTGCCTAACATTGGCCATGTATTTTTTTTTTTAACTTAATAAAGGGGTGATTTTTTACAAAAACTTTTTAAGCATTTCTTCTCTTTCGATGGGTTAGATTTTGCAGTGTTACAAAAGTGCTGAAAGGAAAATTTTATGTGAGGTAGGTTATCATGACTTAACAGAAGTAAAGAGATAGAAATGCTGTAATAATGGTAGTGTGATCATTGTAAGAAGTGATGGAATATCATCTCATATAAACACAACCAATTATTCCAGCAGTTACTAAATCTGCTATTGATTTCAATGAGCATTATTTTTTTATTATTCCTAATTTTTTGTCATATATCAACACCTAAAAATGCTGTCATAAAAACTGCACTGTGCTCATTAGATACTTGTATTTTAGAGTAGGTATTTACTCTCAAATACTCATGGTTTAAAATAGGCAGTACCAAGGCCAGTTTTTCTGTGACTAGAAACATGGACTTCTGCTAGAATCATTAAGCTTATGCTGACAGTTTTTTAAATGCTTTTTTGTGTTTTAAATAGAAGTTGAAAGAAAGTTAAAAAAAAATATTAATCGGAATCTCTCACTAGGGCTCCTTATTGTTATTATAAATTAAATAAGTAATGATAGTTGTCAACACAAGTGCTCCCTGTCTGCCATTAGTGAGCGTTATTTAAGACTTACTGATTTATTAGTAGCAATTTTCAGCAAATGCGTTCTTCGTGGAGTGGGTCAGCAGAAGCTGTTTTGGAGAGGACAATGTGCTGGTCTGCCGTGGAGCGCAGGTGCCCTGGCAGCGACACAACCTCATACACTCCGTCACCTGCGTTCTTCATCCTTGTGAAGGGATAGCCCCTCCCGGTGGGAATACGTTTTAATTTTACTGCCAGCTCAGTACTTGGTTGGAGTGAGAAGCCAACAAAGTGCTGATTAATTTCTGCCAACACCATGACAGGGCTTTTGCACGTGCAGCTGGCTGGCTGGCATCGGGCTGAACTACCCGTTCATCTCCATTAGTTCCCCAGTCTGAAGCCACGATGCAGCCCACGGTGCAGACTGCAGTTCCAGTGAATATGTGAGCAAATTTTCTTCATTTAATACCATAGGTAATTCCAATACTGTATATCCAAAAAAAGGATTGGGGCCCCGGGGGGGGGGGACACACCAAAGGAAATTATCATACACCTAGTAAATATAATGCAATCAGTTTCTCCTTAGTTCACAAAAGCAAGATTATTACTTTTTTTCCCCACTTGTTATTTCCTGCATACAGTTGGCTTTGGAATGATAGTAACTAAAAATACAGAAATTTCCAATGCAAATTTAAAATGTTATATCGAATTTTCTGCTCAGTCATATGACACAGGTGCCTACAGTAGCTTCACTTCTAAATAACAATACTAAAATACACTTTTAGAAACTCTTTCACATTTCTGTAGCCTTGTTTACCCAAAATAGCTGTCATAGAATAATATTACAGCAGATCTACATAGTATGTCTTATAGAATACCTATACCAAAATTCATTAATTACTCTGGCAAATAATGACTTCAGTTACACACTACAGTGTCCATACATGGAATTGTTCTGGAAAAGCTTGGTTTATCTAGTCAATTTCTTTACAAATAAAACCTTTAGTGGCAATCATTGAGGACTAGAAATATTTTCACAAGTTGCTATAAAAGAATAACTAGCTGCTAAATGAATCTTCCCAGTGCCTGTTCAAAGGATGACTCATCTGCTCCAATATTCTTGTGGGAATGACAGTCAACATTCTTTGACTTGGACATCTCACATACCTTTTCAGATAAAGCATCTGAAGTCATCTTCATTATTTAAAAAAACAGAAAATTTCAAAGATAAGAAGAAAGGCCTTTATCAAGAAACCTGTAATCTTGGTGTTAATACATTTCATGAATAAGGACATAAGAAAAAAATACTCTTTTTACCAAAGATTTAAAAAAAAAAAAAAAAAAAAAAAAGGCAGCAGCACATAAGAGAAGCATTAATTCTCTGGGAGCGTTAACGACATTACCAAGCATCCCAGAGACACTGACGACAGCAGCTGGTGTCAGCCGGCTATGACCCTGAACCACCTCAGCTAACTTTGAAGTTGACCCTGCTATGAGCAAAAGGTGGAAAAAAATGACCTCCAGAAGTCCATTCTAAGATGGCTATAATTATCACTAGTAACTAGTAATCATTGCTAGTAATAATACTTAATTGGTAATCTTCAGGCACTGTAAATATGCTCTTTATTGTTGTGGGTGCCCATTAAGAAACTCAGCTGAATGCAATCTAATCTAAAGGGTCAGGGAATTTTTAATTATTTTGCAGTAAGTCACAACCTTTTTTTTAAGTAAGTTGGCTAAAATGAGCACAGATCTATAGCATTTATAGGATTGCAAAGAAATACGTAACACTGATTTTTCTGTCATACAAATAATTATTTTATTTGGACAAAAGATTACTTGGGGAAATCATCATAAGAATAAGATTATATATGAAATGTTACTGATTATATGAATCAGATTATATAAAGTATCTGATATATTTCCTATATGGGACCTACAGTTTATTGATACAGCTATTCCAAGGGTTAGTCCTAAGGCATTACAAA
Organism: Falco rusticolus; assembly: GCF_015220075.1. NCBI lineage: Eukaryota > Metazoa > Chordata > Aves > Falconiformes > Falconidae > Falco > Falco rusticolus. The sequence continues at coordinate 23,766,245 of NC_051197.1, forward strand.
GCTTTGACACTATTACTTTTACTTCTGCTTAATACCTAGGCCATTTCAATTGAAGACCATTATGGATGTGAATTTTTTATAGTAGGTGAAATTTTGTAGTAGGTGTGTAGTATGCCTACACAGTATTCAACAACACAAGTAGGATACTGGAAGCTCCAGTCTGAAACATTACAAGTGTTCTGCAACAACCCTAACGTTGCACAATGGCTAAAAGAAAAAAAAGGCTCAGGGGACAGCAGGACAATGTAGTCAATAAAGATTGCTTTTCATTTTTTACCAGATGACTTTTACATGCATTCTCTAATGTCCAGTCCCTTTACAATCTTTACGTGAAGCTTAAGTGTCCTAAATCTACCAAAATTTTAACAGTGAATTGACTGTGTGAGTAATTTGCGTATGCTTGAAACTGTTGCCAGCCAATGTTTCAGGAGGTGGAGGAAGGTGGTCTCTCAGGTGCATGGAATTAGTGTCTTTCAGTGGGCTAGGGTTATCATGCCACCTCCGAAAGTACGGCTTTTGGATGCCTTTTGTCATACACTCTGACTAATGTGTTTGCACTTCCTATGTGTGTGAATTGGTGGATCTGACCGGCAGAAGCAGGTTATCTTTTAATCAATACGTAGTTTGAGAATCTACCAAACTGACTCAGTCTTTCTTCCTTCTGTTTTCTTGACTGATAGGGAAAAGCACAAAAATGCAAGAATATGATGCAATGATGTGATTATATCACAGCTTGACTGATTCACTTTCAGAAGACTACCTAACAGTAAATGGCACAGTGCAGGTCATCATCCTTTCCTTGAATGGTTCTCTATGTGGGAACACTTTGGGGACAGCCAACCTCACTCAGCCCATTTGTCTTCACCCTTGACAAGTGGGTCAGAATGGGATGCCCTCCTTCCACATCAGATGTTTGAAGCCCAAGTTTTTTTGTCGTAGCTCCCCTGAAGGTCTTCCAGTAAGATGGACATAACAGTGAGACACACCTTCCTCTCCCCATGAATATCACTGCTGTGTAGGCTGATGTGGCTGTCCAGGAAAATTCTGTTCAGATCAGAAAGGATGCAACCACTGCAGTACTCACAGAAGACGATAAAAATGTGGCCCAAATCTGATGTTCAAAGCTAGGCAGATGGAAAAGGAGAAAATATTATAACAGAAAAATAAGGAGAATATAAATACCTTTTCCCAGATCAGGGAAAGTTTTCTTTCCTCCCCACACACAACCCCGTCCCCTTCACTTACTCCCCATTCTGCTAAGGGTTATCACTGCCCACTGCTCCAGCCCCAAAACACATCGACCAGAGGAGATGAAGCTCTAAAGAGACATAGCTAATTCTTTCACTGAGAGGCAAAATGTTTCATGGAAGTAACACATTATGTAGGACTTTTAAGAAATGTAGACATTTAATGTTTTTACCAAAAAAAAAAAAAAATCAAACTGTAAAATACATCAGCAGAGACGACAGGAAACAGAACACACAGAAGTAAGAAAGCAAAAGAAAAGGCCCACTCTACTGGTAAATTTATTTCTTCTGATAACAGATATATAATTCACTCAAAAGGCCCTAAAACAGTATGTTTCAATAAGATAATGTGTCTTTGGTAAGAAATCTGTATTTGTCTGATACTGTCATTTTATCTCTGCAGAGCAGCTTTACCAAAGTATGTTCCTGTTTTGTTCCTGGTGTTAGAACCATATATATTGGTCTAGGATATCTTCTATCACCAAAAAATATATTTTAAACCACAGAAGATACATTGTTACGCACAGTATTTTATGTCCATTTGGTGTTTTGGGAATCATCAATTGCTTGTTTTCTTGTTCACTGTGGAGTCATGTACTGTTCAAGTGCAACCTAGACTAGTCCAGTAATGGATGTTTGTATTCTATGTCTTTGTCCATATGCTTGCCTGTTTAGAACAATATCACAGATGTAAATAACAAAACCTGATTTTTCCTGATGCATGCAGATCCTCCAAAGTTTGATAGGATATGGCCGAATATTTCTTCCCTTGAGGTTTCTAAACCAAACCAAGGTAGGATGCTGTAAAATTCCTAGTGGTCTAAAGTTACTGAAATTGTTTTGAAGGAGTCCCACGTGGTGGCAAAAGTAGTAACAACAATAATCCAACTCATTTTTCTTCTGGTGCCAAGTAATGCTACTCGGTGAGAAAATAACCATAAAAGAGACCTTATCTGAAAAGGGAGTCTTCCAACACTCAAATTGTGCACATTACTGCGAAAAGTCTGGAAAAGTAGATGCACAGATTATGAGTACTGATATACAGAAAGCCCTGGATAACGTTGGACTTGTTTAGACAGCACAGCCTGTATTCTAAGTTCTGAGATTTTTGAGTGGGAAAGATTGTCATTGTCTACATCAAACCCATTTTTAATGTCTCGTTTCCACTTTGTTTTCCCAAGTGAGCTGAGAAGCATTCTCAGCTTGTGTGCCATCCACAATACAAGCAAGTTCTCTGCAGGATAGACTCATAGCAGTCTACAATTGGAGTGCCACACAAACAATTACTGACAGACTGTGGCATGATTATTAGCATTGAAAGAGACAGAAGACTAATAAAAGTAAGATTCTGTGTTACTTGAAGTTATGTTCGCCTATACTTCACATTTCAAAATGATAGTTCATTACAAAAAAAATGTCCTTTTGTTCTCCTTATTTACTGCCCTTTACTCCCCAAAAAATCCCTGCAGAAATCTGGCCTGTGGCTTGCTTTGACTGTTCAAAGGGTGTCCTTTCTGTGCTATAACACATACAACTGGAGAATAATGTTAATGAAAAGGTGATCTAGAAAATAGCTGCTAAACTGAACAAGATGTATTGGGAATCTGGGGGGGAATTACATGGGAAGGGCCATAGTTAAAACCATTGATCACCATGACCAAATCAAAACATACGCACAGACTTATAAAATCTACCATGTTTTATGTGCACGTCTCTATGTTCCCAACAAAATAGAAAATACTAGTGGATTTGTGCTCTCTATAAGGATTAACGATGTACTTTAGTTCTCATTATTTACATATATTTTAAATTAAATATCCCTGATGAAGTTATGCTTAGCTTTTCAGTAACTTCATTTAGCTCATGGTACATTTTCCAAGCTTTTGCATGCGTTCCTTAAACAAAACAAAAAACAACAGATTGATCTCTGCTCCTCTGCTTTCTGTAAGGAGTAGCCTGCATTATTCACAGGAATTTTAAATCAAAACATTCCCAGTTAAATGATACTTAGCACTTCTAATGGATTTCATAGCTTAATTATACTGCTTGTGATCTGAGACTTAACTTCATTGCAAAATGAGTCTTGAACAGAAAATTATTCAGTCCTTCTTCCTCAAAAATAAGAGTTATAGCAAATTTAGTTCCGATGTTTCAAGAGGGAGCACAAAACACAAAAACTTACAAGCTTTTCTAGTCAGTTTTTGTATTTGCAGCACATTGTAACAATGTTTAACATGTATAGTAGATAAAATACTTCCATCAAGGATAGCATATGAAGAGAATAATTACAGAAATCTGCCTATACCTAATATTGTTAATGGTGTTTTCTTTGTTTATGCTATTAGGCCAGAATAAATTTTTATACAAATTTAATAAAACCCTTTGCAGACCACTCTGGTTACCATATAGTCATCATTGGTCAGGGATTGGGAGAAATCATCAAATAACCTCTAACACAAAACTGCCAAAGTGTATAGATGTGAATTACATTCCCTTTCTTTATCTTGGATATTACAGCTCAAGTGATTCAATAGTAGATAGTACATAACTCATTTTCCCTGACTTTCAGTCTTTCCTTATAAAACAATAACCAGGGTTAAAGTTACTTTATAAGTTAGAAAATAAAAAAGTTTATTTTAATCTTTTGATTTGTTTCTATATGATACCTTTTCTAATTTACTGTTCATTTTATTACCTGTCCAGTTGCTCCCAAATTAGCTATGTCAACTGTTTCTTCTGTTCAAGTTGCAAACCACAAGAGAGGTAGGAATTCTTGGATTCATACAGTGATTCCATAGTGCTCTGTGTTGTGAAAACATTGCACTGTATGAATCTGGAATATCTGTGAAGTGTACCCATCAGCTTACTGGTGAGGCATCTTCATTGACAACAACAGAAGCATTAAGTCGCATAAACATAAGCCATACAAGGAAAATAAATACGCTTCTTAGACAGTTGCTGCTGGCATACGAAGTGACATGGCATTTGTTTTTAAAGGAGTTAAATGTATGAATATGACCATTCAGATCATTGACTAGAAAGCAAATGTTTGCTAGAGTCTTGTTTTCCTCACTAATATGCATAAATTGTAAAAGAGGATACATAAGCAGATTTGTTGAGGGCAAACAATACATAAAACGTCAATTGTCCGTATCCTCAAGTAGTGTCTGTAAATGCCATGGAGTGTAATGCATAGTTATGTCGTTTAATGCATTGTAAGTGCGCCTTACATCTTCATTTTATTGTAACAGTGTGCAAATTCAGAGCGTAGGCATTACATTTTGAACTGATGTTTCAGTGGTTTATTAAAATAATGGAATTATATAGGCATAATGAAGGATGCCAATATTCCCTCTGACTTACAGGCAACCCGTTTCATTTGCATATCTATCGTTCACAGTCTGAACCCTGAGATCCTCTCATTGTTTTTCCTGATCAATTTATCTGTAAAGAGTATGTATGCAGATGTTTTGTCTTTCTGTAGCTATTGTGATTATCTCATTATTCATGAAATACATATTAACAAGGAATAGGGATATTAACAAATGATTGAACTTAGTTTGACCCATTAGATGAGATCATGATGATGATCCATACTGTTTGTTATGAAGCAGGTCATTTCTAAGGTTACAGTGAAATCTCCTTTGTTTGCCTTTTGTTAGTGTATAGGGGAGGAGCACATAGTTACTGGAAAATGAAAAAGAAAAACACTGTAATGATTTCTGAATGCACTTTTCTTGAAACACTCTTTGTGCTTTTAATTAGAGAATGACACTGATAGATGTCTCATGCATTACCTGTCTTAGTTTAAAAAATATGCTTCCCTTCTGTATGTGTTTACCATTGTTTCATGTGATGATGTTTTGTGTTTTATTGGTCGCAGCTGAAGCTTCAGCTGAACCTTGTCCCCACAGCACGATAGAATGTCACCTCAAAGATGTAAATGCATAGCATTATAATGGGAGGGAAAAAAAGTACTGAATTTGTAGAAACAAAACTCTTAAGACGATCAGCCTCTTTATGAGCCTCCTTCAATGGGCAGTTTTATCAGGCTTTTTACAGTGGGATCAAGATCGTTGCAATAGAATCACTGCATTGTCTTTACAGGCTCATAGAGCCAGTCCTTCTGTGAGTCAACAAGGAAGCTGACAATTCCTGGATCATCCAAAGCCAATTCTCAAATCTAACGTGGCTATCTCTTCTCCCTTCTCCCTTCATGTTAAACCTATCTAACTATCTTTGCCTCTCCTCTGAGGTTTTATTTGCCAAATCATTTACTCCGTTTTGTTAATAGCTTTAAACCGTCTCCGGTTTACCTGTGCCTTTTCTGACATGCAGTACTCAAAACTGAAAGCAGCATTTTCTAGCACTGTAAGCTCACGTTGTTTCATTGTTGGTAAACCATCTGATTTTTATACTTCTCCCCCCATCTCAGTGATTGCGTGGCTTTGCCAGTGTATGAAGGTGCTTGGGCTGCTCGCCAGAGGCACATACCCAAAAACTTTAAGCTGTGCTTCTGACAGTTCTAATAAGCAGGCTTTTTTCTGGTCTTGGTGTGCTGGTTAAGGTGAGCCACATGATAAAGCTGGAAGGGCCATACAGCATTGACAGGTATCAGCATCCCAGCTGGCATAATGCTGAATGCAGATCTATACACTGTGTTTGACTGGTTTAGTGTGGCACCTCATGTAGCCAGTGGTAAAAATCATTCCATTTCAGTCATATGAAGACCCTTTACATAGCTCTCTTAATAAACGCAGAGGGATGTAAAAATTATTCACTTATCAGGCCAAGAGCAGTAAGCAAAATAGGTTCATATTACTGCACTAGCAAAATGCGGGAAGAGGTAGGGAGAAGCAAAAATTATTAAAAATTTGATTTAATCGTTACTTGCCGTGGCTTTTTTTTTTTTTTTCTTTGCACCATTGCCAATCTTGGATCAGATGTTAGACTGTTTTTTACTTAACTAGGTTTTTTTTCTACACCATGTAGCATTTACCAGTCAGATGATCAAGATTCGTAGACGTTTCCTGTATCTTAGTATAAGTTAACTTGGAGACTAAGGCTTTCTTTCACACAGCACAGTTGTTACAAAAGAGCAGGACCAGTAAGAATGCAGCCAAGTATAAGAACTGGTCTCATTGTTTACCTTTAACATTGATGAGCCACACCTGAACTTGGTTAGTCCTTCTGCATACGGTTAGGAGCATGCGTGTACATCAAACTAAGTCCTTCATAATTAATAGATGTTTCTTGAGTCCAAATCATAACTTTGTAACAAGGCCTGTTACAGAGTGAATTACTTTATGTGCAGCTTTGTTTCCTGTGCTTTTGTAATGGCTAATTATGTGTAGCAGTAATATTACTGAAGGTCATATCGCAATTTCAGAGTGGAAGTAGTGCCATTCATTCACAGAACATTCTCAATTTCTTTCTGCTACTTTAAACACAAAAGATGATGTAGCATAGTCTGATCTACTGGCACTTCTTTATAGTCTGCATATTTTTGAAACATAAAAATGTAGTATTCTGCAGCCTGTTACTGATTTGAAAAACAAGGTAGATTATTTCCTCTAAATTCACCTACAGTATGATTATGTTTAGCTGCAAGTCTGACAAACACACTAGTATGGTATCATCTCACCAAAACAAATTGCCTAATGGTAACAGAAGACGAGTCCTTTGCCAGAGAGACTAAGACAGCTTTGCTTCTGGCTGAGATTCAGAAGGATCAGATTGCTTATCACTAACCAGCCTTTCTTATTTTAAAAACCAAACACACAAAAACTTACAAATAGTAACAATTTTCCCTGTGACTCTTGTTTGCTAGTGCTAGTTTCCACTTTTAGATCTGTTGCCTCTGCCCCACACAGGCAGTTTTTACTCAAGCAAGATGGATATACTAGGGAAGAAATGCTGCTGGGTGGCTGGCTGAGATGCTGAATCACACTGACCAGCTGCAAAAGACAACAAACATTAACACTTTTTTCCTCCCCACTCAGTTATGTCAAGTGGTAACATACTTAGACTGATACACCAAATGTTTTACCGTACTCCAGCAGTTACAGACATCAAAACTATCAGATAGGCATGAACCACAAAATGTTGGTTTAGCAGTATAACATGGAAGAGAATAAGAATGCATATATGTTGACCCAATGTGTATATATATAAACTGAATTAATGTTTCCTGGCAGCAGAAAGGCAGCTCTCAATATTGAAACATATGTTGTGCTAAGTGATGTACAGCATAAGAAAAGATGTGATCTATTTACAGTCCACTACATCAGACAACAGCCTAAAAAATATATAAGAATTGTGTATAACATACTCATAAATGTGTCCTGGTATTGTTATTTCTTTATAAAAATACAGACCGGCACAAATATTGTATCTGATGCCTACGCCAACAATCAGTGGGCTCATTAGGTGCCCCAGCATAATCGGCAGCATGCCATACGAAAGGCAGCATGGGCAGCTTGGCCCCTGTCACGTACGGAAACATTTTATACCCTCTGCTACAGCCTTATCTAATTACAGGCCAAGTTAACTTCAAGACCTTGAAGCCCTTCCAAGTCACTGCATCCAGAACTCCATTACTGCAGGAAGCATACTGTAATCTCTTTCAGCAGTTAACAAACTACATCTCTAAAGCATCAGTGTTTTTGCTACGAATTGGAAGAGCGCTCCAGAACCTCAGTGCCCTAATAGCTAGATACCATCTCCTAATTTCCAGTTGAAATTTCTCAATGGCCAGTTAACAGCCATTTGTTCTTGTGCCAGTATTGTCCATTAGCGCAGATACTCACTTGGGATGGGAGAAGGCTATCTCCTTGATGTATTTATAGCCCAGCGATATCCCCTGTCTTCAGTTTCCTAGACTAAACAAGCCAAATTATCCTAGTCTTCACTTTTTAAATAGGCTCTCTACTTCTCTGAACATCCCAATAACCTTTTCTGCATTCATTCTGGGCTCATAATCTCAGAGCTGAGTGATCAGACTTACACAAGCTTTCTACACAAAGCATAGCTGTGCCTTCTATAACGATATTGATACATTTCTAGTTTCTCCTTTCTGCATAAACCCAAACATTGCTTGTCATTAAAGACTAAAAGGCACTAGCGTTCTGCACTTAATGAAGGGGTTTTCAAAAAGCAACTGTCATGCCAGCTGCATTTCAGATGGCTGCAGTAACCATGCTTTCTATTCAGTACACTTTTCAGAATTGTTGTGATCTTTTCTGGCCCAATTGTTTTTCATCACAGAGTATAAAAATGGGTTAATACTTACCTCAGAAGTGCAGTAGAAGTAGCTCCCAAATAACACCCTCTTTTCCTTCCTATTCTTCTCTGTTAATTTTTTTTTTTTTTTTAGGAGGTGCTGGCCAAAATTGTCAAACTAGAGATTTGTTTAGTCTTAAAACCAAAGTTCCCAAGGTTTCTACCAGTTACAGCACCCCAAGTTCAGCTGTATTTTTGAATACTCACCATTTACGTCAGAACAAAGCTTTTATTCTACTTTGAGTTGTGGATTTAAGCATGATGAAGTTTGACAATTTTGTCCACTGTATTTAACATTTTTAATATGAGGAAGTTTCTCCTGGGTCTTGGTTTATGTTCATCTCAAACGTGCAAAAAGACGTGCATTTCTATCAGCGGAAACCAAGCCTCCAGTACCCCTGAAAGGTTTACAACTGCAAATGCTTCAGTTCCATCAGGTCTGCCAACAACAGCCAACCTTCGACGTCATGCTATGGTTGTCAGGTCACGCTAACCTGCCTGAAACAAACTTCACTTTCATTGCAGATAAACATCTGCTGTTGTCCATGTTACACATTGATTAACGTGTATGTGCCATTCATTCATACTTCTGTTCATGGTTCATTTTTACTAAGCATGTAATGTGCTATTACTCTGCTGCTGTATACATTTTGTATACATTTCTGTTCTTCCTTGAAAGACTGTGAATGCTTCGGGCACTCCAACCGGTGCAGTTACATCGAGCTGCTCAATACGGTCATTTGCGTGAGCTGTAAGCACAACACTAGAGGTCAGCACTGTGAGTTATGCAGGCTTGGCTACTTCAGAAATGCTTCTGCAGAGCTGGACGATGAAAATGTGTGCATAGGTCAGTCCCGGGATACTTGCGGCTTTTCTTCTGTGCCTTTTCAGTTACTGGCAGCTGCTAGGGACCACTGCTGCTTACTTGCCGGTTGAGCCAGAATGAGCTTTTTCAATGGATAAGAACATCTGTGTAGACTTTTCACCTCATTTCCATTGCCCCTGTAGCCCTGAGGAGGTATTTTGAACCTGTGTATGATGATGAACCTCCCTGGCTGAGGGTCCTGGGCAGACTTTCCTCGGGAGCTCCCGAGGTTGGTCGTGCTGTCCTTCCACAGGAGGGAGCCACGCTGCAGTTGCATGTGTGAAAACTGAAGGGTTGAGTCATAAATACCTGTTCCCACTGTAACTTTCGGAATTATTAGTACAGAATCTTGAATACTTGCCTGGAGACCTACAAAAGTTGCCAACTGCATCAGTAGGACATGAGGAGTGGTGTTAATTAGCCCCTTTTATCCACTTAAATTTCATTAAAACATGTTGCAGCTAGTTCTCCTCCCAGGCACAGGACCATAAATGCAGCGTTACCTTCCCTCTCCTTAGAGGAGAAACTGAAACAATGTCCACATGGTTAGGAGAAGAATTTGTCAAATCAGTTTGACATGACGTCAATTTAGAAAAGGGATGCCTAGGTGAAAACAGTGCTTTAAAACTAGCGTCCGCTTTAAATACCCAAAACGCAGAATTAAAGAAAATGTCAGAACATAATATGAAAAGCGTATTAGGAAAAAAATAAAAAATTTTATCACACTAGGAGAATACACGTTGTTCTCATGTCATGACAGACAGGATATGGCAAAAGTTAGGACACTAGGTGAAGATCGAACATAGACAATAAAGGAAGCCTCATACAATGGCCACCAATTAATACGTAGCCACAAAAGGCACAATTCTAATAACAAACAGAGGTGGAGAATTCCATTAGATGTTTCCTGTAGACCTAAGCATCAGTAGAACCTGTTCTGGATTTTCATTGTGATTTTTTTCTTTTATTTCCATTTTCCAGGAAGCAGAAAGAAAGAGTAGTTATATTTTCATGCCAAAACAGACTATGGGTGAATAAATTATATTTTAATATTCTTTATAATCCATTGCTGAGATTCAAGCTAGAAACTGTTCAGGTTGCTGTTATTTGGTTCATTCTGCAGCCTGACAGATTTACATTTTATTTCGTGATAAACAGCCAGATCCATCCACGCACTGCATTTCACGTGTCTTCCTTTTAACTTTGCTTGGCAACACATTCAGAAAATGCATGATCTCCTTTGACATTAATTAGTTTAAGCTGAACTTCAGTAAGCAAGTCATGATTTTGTATGACTGTGCAGAGGAGAGTAACCCAATCGAATGTTCCTGGGAAAAACCTGCTGTCCTTCATATTTGTGTGATGCAGGTGACTGACATCACTGATATGACATCGGGGCTGTACAATTTCAGCCGCCTAAATAGGCCTAGTGAATATGACACTAAATTAGTCTATTTGGGATTTTTCATCAGCTCATTCAGTGTTTTCCCATGTACACTGAAATGCTAAGACAGCAGCTGTAGCTACGTAAGGCAAGGTTGTTAATAAACCAGGAGTCAAAAATAAGTAAATTTTAAATTAATTTGCAAGTAATGTATTTAAACTGTCTTGGTAAAAACAACCGTGCACTTTGAAAATCCCCAGACTCTACAGTAATAAAACTAAAAACCTTTAATTTAACAAGAGCCTTTAAAAAAAAGGAAGGAAAAAAAAAAAAAAGATGGTAACACAATTCACTTGCTGACTTTCCCACCTTAAAGCAAACAGAATCTTCTTGGGCTCCCATGAAAATTATACCGTGTGAGATGGCTGTAGTATCAAACCCTGATTTGCTACATATTAGGTAATTTGTTTTAAATAAGTAATATTCTCGTTGGACTAAAAAAGTTTTCAGGATCATAGTGACCATCCTATATACAAAATGCATGTATCCTACTTGATTTGCCAACTTAAGAAGACTCTTGCTACTTCTTGTTTGAAGTCAGCGAAGTGAAGCAGATACCTAAGCACTTTTCAGAAAACAGAGAAGTTTGTGCTTAAAGTGCTTTCCTGAATCGGGGCTCCTAAGATTTAATTGGGCAAAATGTAGAGTATTTTCACCTCTGAGAGAGCTGATGGATTCACCACCCTTCTAGGTCAAGCACAAAGAGTCTTGCTCTATTGGAAATGCTCATTTCTCTTTTCTCTGAGTTTAAAAGCAGTGTTTGGGGGTTTAAGTACAAGTGAACTGTTGGCATGAACATTTTAATAAGCAGATATCCAGTGACATGTGCAAATCTTATTCCTGTATGAAAGTAATTTTTCCAGGCTAATTTTTTTCCTCTTCAGTCATATATGTAGGAAAGTAAAGAATGTTTGAGTAAGCTAGTTTAATGACAGCTAACAGGGCTTTGTCTCTGATTTATCAGAACTGTTTATATAGTTTTTGTAAAGATATATGGTAAGTGCATGGATAATAAATCTGTGAATCTTAGCTGATGCTAACTAAATGGAGAAAATTTAGAATATTTCAGTTTTAAAACTAACAAGTTACAAGGAACTGAAGTACTGAGAAGGTTTTTACCAGTGAACTAAATGCAATGCATTATACAGTGGGCTTAAATCTAATTACTTTATGCCCTTAATTTCTTCAGAAGCTAAATAAATTTTATTCCCTAAAATGAAATACCAAAAATCTGTGGATTTCTCAGTTAACTGCAAAATTACCTCATATGGACAACTACAGTTTCTAAATAAATCAAGGTATTTTAAAGTTAAAAATCGTTCACTCGACATGCTTACAGTGAAAAAGAATTTAACAACTTGAAGAGCTTTTTATTTCTACAAGGTCTTAATAACTCTTTATTTCAGTGAATACACACACTGACAAGCATGGATAGCATGGAAACCACCAAGTAGACCCAGAGTAATAAAACATTTCCTTTGCCTAACTACATAAATACTGAAATGGTAATAATTGTCACACATATACGCCAACCTGGCAGTCACTTAGGCTTAAGCTTCAACTAACGCCTAGGAGACCTTTAGAAACCCTAATGATACATGGTTAAATGAACCCTAAGAGTTGTCCTGTAGCCACTGTCAACCCAGACTGATAAGTAGCAGGCCTGCAAGCTTCAGCCCATTTTCCTAACCTCCTTTTTTACTTATTTTCATTGTGGTTTGTTGGCAGCATCACACTGATACAGTGAATCTCAGTGAACAGTTGACTACTACTGTCATCTGCCCATCCTTCAGACAGTCACCAGATGGAGATTAGGAGGAGAATTCCTTTGCAGTTCAGATCTGCAGAGGTTTTTTTCCTTGCCCTGGAACCTGGTGTGTGGTCTGCTTATTTGGAATGTTAATTTAATGTTATTTAATAACCTTTTGTTGTAAGGGCGTTGGAGATACTCACTGCCTCCCTGCGGTACACTGGAATTGTGGCTTTTGAGCTTTTCAGTGCCTTAAGTATTTAGCAGGTCTTGGGAAGAGTTCCAAAACTTGTGATACTGTGTTGGACAATGAGTCTGGATGTTCAGTGGACCTCGGTAGACTATGTGCCTGTGGCATCAACTGTGTATTGGGAAAGGTGGAGGCTAGATTCAGTTACTAAAGGTTACTGGGTCTGTCTGGTGTTCTGATTTGAACATCTACTTTTGTAAAAGGGCCTGGCTTAAAGTTTTGTTTCCACTACCTACTTACCCTTAAACAGCACAATAAGGGCCAAGTACTTCTTATGTATGTCTATGATAGAGTTCAGTAGGAAAGCTTCCACTGATTCAGGGTCAGTTTCTTGTTCTCTGATAAATATAATGTATCTATAACATTCAATATCATAGTCCATACGTTTCTTTCGCAAACACTTGGTTTAAATCACTGTAACTCCATTATGTCCAACTAAGCTCTTTTTCACGTACAAGAATCGGGCCCTCTGTTTCTAACATAATTCCAAGTTTTTTGTCTTTCAAGGTTTTCTATAAAAACTCTTCAAGGAAATTTTACTTCTTGCATCCAATATTTATCTCAGTTCTATGCCTGTTTACATCCATCTGATTAACATCAGAATTGCCAGCTTTTCAAATGGCACTCACTGTGCTATAATTCTGCTCAGCCTTGCACAGTATTTTTGGCGTGTCACTTTTCAACTTCATTAATGAATGTTGCTAGCTAATTAACTATTATTATTGTGGAACTCCGTTTGCCAAAGGTAACTATTCTTCTTCAGCATGCCAAATGTTCAAAGTGCCATCTGTAATTTATAGTTAATAAACACTGAGACAACAGATGACAAATGTCTTCCTGGTAATTTTTTTCCTATTAACAGTTTTTCCATTGGATTGGTTTTTTATCTTTTATTTCCCAGTTCAACTTCATGTTGTTGTTTACAATATTGCTGAGGTTTAACCTAATGCTAGGGAACAATTGCCAAAGGTAGTCATCAAAGTAGCACTGCTTGACAGACATATAAAGCCAGACTCACAGCAGATTGCCCAGATTCAGGAATCGATTTGTTTATCTTTAGCCTTCAATAACAGCAGAGAGCAGATGCTGCCAACATGTGTCTGTGGTCTCAGTTGACAGTGGAGTTACTCTGGGTCTACGTGGGTCTATGTACAAATAAGATACAGCCCTTCATTTCAAAAAAAAAAAAAAAAAAGCCAAAACAAAACACAAACAACCCAAAACTGAAGAACAGGAGTGCCAAATATGAGCTCTGCTAGCTACTGTCTTGTCTTCGTTCAGCTAGCTGAAAGCTGAACACAGATATTGTAATCACATCTGAAAAAAAAAGGGCTGTGAATGAACAACACAGTAAGTGTTGTGGGAGGAAATGGGTTACCCTAGTCATTTTTTAATTAGGTGAACACATGTGGAAAATATACAGCAAGGAATGAGCCTCATTGCATTTTCCATCTGCCCACTGGGAGGTGAGAGAAATGAAAATGGCAGCATAAAGCCAGTTCTGATAAGTTTTGCATTACATTAGTGCTCACCTCAAGCTTTTCATTGTGGAATATGTAAAAGGTTTAACAACATCACTGATAAATACAATCTCATCAATTTAATAGCAGATATCCACATAAATTTTGCTGCTGCTCAAAACTATAAAGGAAGACTATCTTGGAAATCAGTAAAGTGCATTTATATAGCCCTGAAAGGCATTCAGCACTTCCGAAATATTGAGTAATATGGACAAGTCTATTTTAATAATGCGAACCATTTCACCCTGATGGCACATTGATATATCCATGCTATACAAAGCTTTTCTAATGTTCATTAAATTGTCAAAAATATTCTTACCAAAAGAGGATCTGTTACAATCACTTATCCTCAAAGACCATGGTATCTTCTGCCTTTATATCTTCCTGTTTACTTTTTCTCTTCACGTCATAAAATGTATCTTCCTGAAACGACATATGCAAACAAACAAATGGACCTATACTAGTTATATTCACTACTCTAGATACCCTTAACAGACAGTCTTCCTTTACCTTTAGCACTGGAAATGCACCCTTTATTGGTATTGAATGAATTGTCACCACGTGTAGACCTGAATCCAGTGTGTATGTGTTGTCTTGTTTCTGCAGACTGTTATTGTAACCCTTTTGGTTCAGTCCATGATCGCTGTAATGACAGAGGATTTTGTGAGTGTAAGGAGGGAACATCAGGGCCTAAATGTGATAAATGTCTGCCGGGATATATCTGGCACAGCTTGGGCTGTCAACGTAAGTAACTCTGAGAGTCGCCCTTCTCCCGCAACTTTGCTGCCTCTGCATCTGTATGCTATCACGTGCAGCTACTTAAGAGCAGAAAATGAGCAAACCACTCTACAAGCTGTAGGAATGCCATACTGCCTGAGCCTTTTCGAAGACTCCCAGATGAGGACAGAAAATTGACAGTGCCATCCATTTATTTCAATGTTTTCAGTGTCCTCTTTCTTGCTAACGCCTGGAGGAGCTCCCACTGAAATCTGTAAATATTTGTGTCTTGCCAACTGTGAAATAAGTTTTGTGTACTAAAGCATCAGCATATTAACTCCAGATTTAAAATTCTTACTAAAAGACAAAAGGTGATTTCTCTGCATGTTCACTTTTTTCTGTATTAAACTTCAGCTTCTTGAGTAACTTAACTATGCTTTTATATCTTCAAACTATGTCCCTAGACAATGAAACTGCAAAACACTGGCTCATTACCTGTTATAATTAGTGAAAACTAGACAATAGCCAAAGGTTAAAAAAAAATGAAGGTGTACTTAACATCCTCAATAATAACAGCTGAATTTTTGCGTAGATCATGCTAGACCAGATGTTGTTTCAATGCTTGGTTGTATATTTAGCTTCTCTTCTGGTTAACAGATCTTGTAAACAAGCGACTGGAAATACCACATCGGTACATACAGGATTAGACTTTATTGCAAACTTCTTTTGTAGTAAATTCTTAAGGTTTATTCTTTATGACTGGTTTGATCATCTACTTCCAGAAACTCTGGAAAGTCCTCTCATGTTTTTCTTTGACCTTTTCTCCCTGCCTCTCTGTGTTCTTACACACACACATTAAAGACAGATTTCTACGAAAGGCTGCTTTTGATTTTTAACACTGCGAAACACAAGAGAGAATGTAACTGCTGACACCAATTAGCCAAATACTGTAAAACTGGCCATATAGCCACACAAATATTATAAATGCTCTAAAACAAACGCAAATCTTACATCACCACAACACAAACAACAACAAACTCAAACAACAAAAAAAAAAAAAAAACCACAAAAAAAATCCCAAACAAAGCTAGAGATTACTGCTGCCTCTCCACCAAGCAATGAGTACCAGGACTTGTAACAATTCAGCAAACGTCTGGAAAGAAAACCAATAAATAAAATTTTTCAGAAACTACTGTGATAATTAACCAATTAACATTAAAGGTAGTATATGAAGAAAAAGGAAGTTTGCATGGAACCTGGACTTCCTCAGCTTCTGCTAGAAAGCTCCTGTTTGTGTTTGACAGGTTATTTAAACCATGCTTTTCACATGTAGTTGGTAACTGTATTCTCATTTTCTGCATGCTTGTACTTGACTTTTAATTCACAAAATTATTGAGCACTTACCGTTGCAGCAGAAAGCAGGAAAATAGTGTTTCAAATCTCAGAGTTCTCTATTAATATTTTGAAAAATCAGATGTTAGGTATCTCAGAAAGAAAAAGCAGTCAGAAATCATGGAATCTCCCTCTGCCTTGCACCCCTTGTGTAGGAAGAGGTTGTCACCACCCCTGTACCTAACCATTGGTACTGGCAAAATAAGCATTAGAATTTGTGAAGCATTGAGATACTGTAGTGACAGGAGCCACAGGGAAAAAATGAAAAAATAAATCAATTTGATTCTCTGCAGTAGAATCTGAATAAAGTACAGTAAACACCATGTCCACACAGTGGGTCTAAAAAAAGCTATTAAGTAGCCATGATATTGAAAAGGGCTGGAGGTCTGTGGAGCAAATTTTACAGTCTTATAATTATTACAATAATATCTAGACCAGCTTGTCAAACCAATTGCTTATGAATTGCAGTAGTTCATATCTTTTCAGGTTCGGATATTATAACCCCAATAATGTTCTTTTAATGAGGATTTTTGAGCCCAACATATAATTAGCCTGATTTTAGCTGAATCAGAGTATTTGTAAAAGCTTTAGACAGTTTCTGGAAATGCTAGCTAATGCCTTTATATTTGCTGACAAAACTGATTAATTTTGCCTCACTGTGTTGTAATTTTCTGAACAAACCTCGGTCCATGTAACTGTTAGATGTTTTCTAAATTTCTCTGCAAGGGTGGTGAGGCACTGGCACAGGTTGCCCAGAGAAGCTGTGGGTGCCCCATCCCTGGCAGGGCTTAGGGCCAGGCTGGATGGGGCTTTGAACAACCTGGTTTAGTGGAAGGTGTCCCTGCCCATGGCAGGGGGGATGGAACTAGGTGATCTTTAAGGTCCTTTCCAACCCAAACCATTCTGCGGTTCTATGACCAAATTACCTGATCAAATTCAGGAGAAAAACAACTAGGTGCTGTTGTCAGTTTTATGGAACAGACATCAAATCGCCACATTTTGCCAAGCACACACCGATTTAAATCTTATTTCAAGTCTTTTCATAGAGGAACAGAACTCCAATTCATTTAATTTTGTAGTGTGGCAATTTTAGCTTTGTTATTTTCCCATCAAAATCTAAACAAAAATGACTGGGCAAGCAAGCAGACCTCAATATACAAGAAAAATAAGAACT
The DNA here is from genome assembly GCF_015220075.1 of Falco rusticolus. Classification (NCBI taxonomy): domain Eukaryota; kingdom Metazoa; phylum Chordata; class Aves; order Falconiformes; family Falconidae; genus Falco; species Falco rusticolus. Next base: position 23,783,885 of record NC_051197.1, read on the forward strand.
GATTCTGCTGCCTTAGGAAAGCTCAGAAATGTTATTTGTCTGGACATGCAGCATGTGGTTTTGATCTGTTTCCCCAAGCTGCTGTACAGAAATGTATATATGCAAAGATGGATACACACACACTCAACAGAGCAATATATATGTGTTTACTTTTTGTTATACATAGACTGTTGGCATTATTAAGAAAATTTAATTTTATGGACCTTTGTTGCTAAAGATCATTGACCTAGGGCAACAAGAAGCTTGACCTATAAATAAGTAAGTTAAATCTATACCATAGCTAGTTTAATTACTCGTATGATTGTATTAGTAAATGGAGCGGCTTAGTTTTATATATTACTAATCCTCTGTGGGAAAAACCAGCGCTGAAGTCCTGTTGTGTTTTCTATCGTTTGATAAATTACTGTTCGGAGTCTACCTTGTACCACACCTGGGCAAAAGAAACGGAGCTGTTATCCTCAGTAGTATTCATTTAGGCACCTCACTTGTTAATTTCATTTAAAAGCTCTGAGGATGCGAGCAGAACGCTCATCACTTGGTTTCTCCGTGCACACAGAGGTCGGATGCAATTTTAGACTTTGCCTCCCAGATAAAAAGCACTGTGATAACAGCTGTTATCTTTTAAATTCAAGGTTTACGCTGCATAGACGTGGCGGTCAGCAGGGTCTGGTTGGTACAGGAAGGTTTGCTGCCCTCAGAAAAAGAGGCACATTTGATGCTACTGTGCATTGCACTACTTCTGAGCCCCCCCACGTCCCCCACCAGAGCTGTTCGTGCTGCAGGCGGTGTGCGTGCAGGGAAGCTGCTGGGGCTGAGCTCTCCACCTGCCTCCCAGATACCCACCATGGTTTTCTCACCAGCATGTGCACATAGATCAAAGCACAAGGAATGAATTAGGAACAGAACAGCCTGGTCCTGAAACCCTTTTAGAATTCCAGAAACATGAGAAAATACATCACTGCATTTCATTTTTCTATTTTATCGAAATTAAATTATTTCCTTTAAAATGAACATTAAAAAAGAAGAGAAGGCTCCAAGCCTGGCAAGAAATTTAAGCAGCAGCTACAGCTGTTTTGAGCCAGTCTTTAAACATAGTGCTTTGTGATAAGAGGAACCTGTAACAAAAGGCAGAAACATTTACACACAAAAGACCTGCCTGAGTTTAAAAAAAAAAATGTTTGAAGGCAAAATATTAAGCAGGAACACTCGTTTGATTTTCCAAGTGTACTGCTCATAGTCTTACATCTTTTGTATTTCTCGGTCGTGATGTTTCAGGTGACTAAGTTCTGTTGCATATATATAGGAGCATTTAAAAATTAACACCTTTTAATTTCACGCACACAAGAATTGATTCCAAAACCAGCTGCATATTTATCCAGTCAGGCAAAGATAAAGTGACTCTTTTGCCAATCTGTTTACCAGCACAGCTCGAATTTTCATTAGGCATGATCACCCCACAGGGGAAAAGGTGAGGGAAGGTCTGATGATTAATATTATTCACTATATCACTTCATATAGTCTATGAGCAATTGAGCTTGCAGCCCCACAAAGGCCAGGACTGCGTAGAAGAGTTACCAGTGGTAGCTTGTACCCGAGTTAAATTCACTGTGTTATTTATTGTGAGTCACTGGTTTAAATCATCTAGGTTCAGTGGCATAAATCTTAAACAATTAACGAATGGGTTTTCAGCCAGATGCCTTATGTCAAGCTCTGGATAGTCTAGTTTACCCTTTTTCATTCATTTTAAATAGTTTTTATTAAAGCAGGCAAAGGATTGCACTCTTATCTTCAATATTCAAACGGCGCTCAGTGCTTGTATCCATCTTCCAGACTGAAGTTGCGTTACTCTGCAGCCCGTTAGATAATTTATATTCCGCCACAGTGTGCATTCAACTTATCATAAGATTTAAATATAAGCTTTTTTTTGTGTGCATTTTGTCATGTGTTACAAATGTTAGAAACCAAGGCATTTGATCAAAATCATCATGCAGATTGAATTGCCAAAGAAAATCAAACCTGAAATTGTAGCCCTGGAACTTACATTAACATCTGCTTTTGGAAGTTTGTGTTTACAGCTCAGCAAGAAAAGATATATTACCATCCACTTCTAACAACAACCAAAAAAAAAAAAAAAAGAATCTTTCTTGAAGAAACACATCATGCACTTCTTTCTAGACAGATTAAATACATAAATGTACCTGTCTCCCCCATTGAAAGTTAGAAATCTTTTATACATGTTTGTGCACAGATGTACCCTGTGAGTCCTTCAATACCTATACATTGAACGTGTGCCTGGGAAACTGTACACTGTAAAAACCAGAAATTCAGAACTGGGATGCCCTGCCTCCCAGTTCACCTTTGCAACTGCCTGTGTGGGGAGCCACAGACAACCCATCTATATCTTTTTACATCTTTTTACCAGTAGCAGTTTTAATGCTTTTAGCTGGCCAGGGTACAGCGGGATTTCCCCTCTGCACAGGTTCTGTATGTACTTTCACTCCTGGTATGTTCTGGTGCCAGGACTGGTCCTAATAAGTGCACTGTGACGCTTGGAGCTGGAGGGAAGTGAAATGTAAAAAGAATTTATTAAAAAGGGTACTGTTCTTATGGGGCTGAACATCGCTGTCCCCAAGGAACAATCTGCCCCTGGTCTTTATACATGAAATACTGGCTTCATAATAGCTGTCTTGCATGATTGTTATGCGGACTAAAGAAACTATGTATGTGTGTATAGGGGTTTGCATGTAAGAGGAACAGGCTCCGCTTCAAATGGCTCCAGATTTAAACCCAGAATAATTCTCCTTAATCCAGAACCCACTGCTGAAACTCCAGGCAAAGTACGGCTTACATATGTGAGACAAGCAAGGCAAGATTTCAAACAAAATTACAGCATCATCAGGCCTGATTCATCAGATGATGCAAAACACCGATTCCACTCTAGTTAGGGAAAGCATGCTGATGACTTACGTGTGTAAAGCTATACTGATATCCTGGGTCTTTTAAACCTGCGAAAAAACAGAATGTACATATTAACGCATTTCTTCCAAAATATGTGATCCACAGAATAACCATACAGATACAGGGATACATAGAAAATGTACACCAAAGTATGAATATCATGGAATGATATTAATATTTAATGAGATACTGGATTTGAGGGAAAAAAGAAGGCTGATATCTCTCTGGGAAGAGGATATTTTGCTCAGAATAAACATGTCAGAATACAAACACTGTATTTAATAAAAATTATTAAGTGAAGCATCTCTTCTCTATGAAGAACACAGAGGAGAAGATGAACACATCGGAAGCTTTCTCTCGATAGTTGTACGCAGATCTGCATAGTTACTGGAGCGTGCCTAGGTTGGGGATCGAGTCTCAAGCTGCTTTTAGTACTGCTGCCTACAAAGTAAGCGGAATACTTCGGAAATGGAAGAGCCTGCAGAAGGAATATAGAGGGGCCCAAGGACATCCCCTCGGGGTCTCTGTACTGGAAGGAAGGCTTCTGTGAACGGGATGTGGATTGTGAATTAGGTAACACCTGTGTGTGAGGAAGCCAAGAAAGTAATGGGTCATGAAACAACCAGAGAATGAGGCACAGAAAGGCGGGCTAGTTAGCGCAGTTAACATATTATGAAGAGGCACCAGGAACGGCACCAGACTGCAGCTCTTCACTTCAGGAGATTTACTCCTGAAGGTGATCAGACTTGCTTTCTCCAAAGTGAAAAGAAATGGTTCAGTAGCAACATTTATACACATGGCCTTTAACAGAACAATTTTTCCCCAGCAAGGTGAAGGATTGGGTAGGAGCAAAGAGGTTGTTCTCCTCTTGATCTTGCCTAGGTGTCAGCTTCAAAGCTGTTATTCTATGGCTGTCTAAAACGCTCTAATTGCAAGTGCTGCAATCCCTCTTCTCCCAATTCCCAGCTATTTAGTCCCACACCCCTAGCAATCTCTCAGGCACTGGTTTGACCTTTCATTGAACCATTTCAGAGCTAACTCAGCAGGACACTAACCAAAAAAGAATAGTTTTCTGCTGTGTTAGTCCTGTGATAGGAATCGGCAACAGGCTGAGAAGCAGGAGCACCCTGGGAGAGTATAACCCCCTGGGCTGGGGGGTGATGTGCCCCTGGCAGCCAGCAGGAGGGCTGGGCTAGGCTGCTGTGCAGCCGCAGCACATCTGGGGGATCAGCATTCTCCTCTTTCCATTGTTGGATCATTCACATTATAGTTTAGCAAGTTGCTGGTATTTTTACAAGACAAAGCCATATAATTTCAAATGGATAAGTAGGTGGATAATTAGGGAAGCTTCCTAAAAACTTTTTCCTAATTTTTTAAAAAAAAGGTTCTGTACTCTCCCAAAAATACTTTAAACAGCCACTAACCTACAGAAAAACAAACAACTCTCAAAGATTCTCTTGTACTGGAGCAGAATCATAACTTTTTACAGAATCAAAGCTAGGATTCTGCCTGCAGAGCCAACACGAGCAGTGATGGCAGATGCGAGCAGAGTGCATTTCAAAACAGGCCTATTTAAAAAGAGCGAATACAATTTCTAGGATCTTCAGTGTTTTCAGTGCTATATCATGGGAGAGTTCTGAATAACTAAATATTAGGAAATTCATGAAAAGTTAAACAAGAAACATTATTTGTTTTCTTTAGCCAGATGATTTAAAAATGGTTAATATTTGATAGCACAATGATAAATATTTTAATACAGTATATTGCAGTCAGTTGGGAATAGATCAAAAAGATACAAAGTAAGCTCCACTAGATAAACTTTTATTAGGTACATGAAATAGAACATAAAGCTTGATAGCAATTACCATTTAATCTATTCACATTTGGAAACGTATTGAAGGGGAAACTTATAACTCAGTTGTTATGAATTATTAAATGTTCATTTGAACAGTGATGAGCAGGACTGCTTTTCCTCTGAGAAATATGTCACATTTCCCTTTTAAGCCTGCTCAGTGGCCATAACTTCGATGCAATTTGCCTGCTCGCTGCCTTTTTTATGAGGACAGAAATGAAGAGACCAGTAGCACCAGAGACCTGCCCAAATGGGATGTTTTTATGAGGGGGCCTTAAAAGGATCGTTTAGGAGTAAGTAAAGTAATCTCCATCCTACTTAACTGCAGATAAAAACTACTGACCTGAGGTAATTAAAAATAGTCAACACTTCCTATCTTGACATTGGTGCAGCTGATGGCATGGCTGACACCAGCACATGCTGATTAAGACTTCAGTAGTGATTTTTTTAACTTCCTTTGCACACGTGCAAATAAAACTCTCCCAAGAGATTTTTGATCACAGCAATAGTGATACGAAAACCAAAGTTTAGTTTAGAAGGAACTGATAGGTTTTAACTTGCGAGGTACTGACTGCCTCCCCTAACAAAAGCTAAGCTCCCCCATTGTGACTAAAAGTAAAACAAAAACAGAACAAAAAGTCTTTTGATAATATGCATTAATAAATGGATGCCATGGAAGTAGGTATACCAAGATTTGGTCTACCTGTAAATTTAAATTTCAAAGTAGTAGTTTCCACCTTGAATGGATTTCAGAGTTATTCTAAGTATAGGAGCACACCTGATATTAAGGTTTGTTTCTGCCCTAAATCTGAACATGCTGAAAGGATGTAATCCTAAAGTAATCGGGATTTCTAAGTTTGTATTCCTACAGAACCGAGTACTGTAATATCTAACAGCTAATGAACTCAAGGCTTTTTAATTACATGCTACTAGCATTTGAGGTACTTTCCAAAAGATTTGAGATGTCTTTATTCATTGACATTATTTGTTATAAGTAATCTATAGAGTTGAAAAAAAAATCTTAGAGCAAAGGTTTTAAAGAACTTTTGTTGAACTAAAGGAGTTATTATTTAGTATCAATAGGCTGAGTACTTCAGCAATGAATTTCTGAAAATAATCAAGACCTTTCAAGATCTAGGCTTTTAATTAAAACACCTAGCAGAAGTGCCTTTTTACATTCCCCAATTCCCCCTTCACCCTATTGCTTTCTGACCATCTTACCTAGCCCGTTTTAGATCTGGTCTTCACAACCTTTCACTCCTGCGAGTCCTGTGTTTATCTTCATGTTTGCATGCTTATTGACAGTAGAAAATTAGCAAGCCTGTACTGAGTTAAACCAGGGATCAATATACCCCAGTGTCCTCTATTTGACAGTAGTGGGCTTCAGTGGTATTTCATTCAGTACAGGCATCCAAACTCTACAAAGCCACAGCTTACCAGTTTTCTTAGCCAAAGAGTTCATCAGTATCTTCATATTTAGTTGGTCTCAATGAGCCCTTCATCCACTAATTTGCCTAATCGCTTCTTGAGACATGCATACTCTTGTTATCCAAATGTCCTGGGCACAAGTTAACAATTATTTAAAATGTAATAATAATTACTATTATTTCTCTGTTTTAACTGGCTGGCTGACAATTACATTTGGTACTTCCTAGTTTTGGGGAGGAAGAGATAATAAGAATAAATAAACAATCACTTCCATAACATTTGTGACTTTTGTAGATGGCTATTTTTATTTTCATTCAATTCATCTTCCCTTTCGTATGCTGAAGAAACCTAATCTATTTAATCTCTCCTTTTACAGGAACTACTTGTATCTATGACCGCTCTTCATTCTACCTTTTTTGATAGTACTATATACCTTTTCAATATGCAAGACTTCATGCAGCGTTCAAGAGATGGGCGCATCATGAAGTTTTATGGTGACATTGTGGTGTTTGCCGTTTCATTCTTTTTTTCCTGTCCAAAAAAATTCAAGAATCTATTTGTCTTTTTGACTGATGAAGAGCATTAAGTCAACATTTTCAATAAAATACCCTGAACTACTCTTAAGGGCCCTTTTCTAAATGGTAAAAGCCAAGCATCTATAGGTGTGCATTACTCTTGAACAATGAATTTCATCTACCATTTTATTGTGCTGTCATCCAGCACCCTGGAAATACTGCTGAAGGTCTTTACAGCCACAATACTTTTGTAAAGTGAGCAAACTTTATTACATTACTCTTCACTTGCCTTTCTAGCACTTCTGCAATGTCTTGAAACAGTTCTTACAGGGCTGACTAGTAGTCTCTGACATTTATTCTTGCCCTGTTTCCTACTATTTAATCCATGATTATTCCATTTAAAAAAAAAAAAAAAAAAAAAAAAAACAAAACCCAAAAAACTCTCTTTAGTGGCTTCTTTGAAAAAGAGGGATCTGCTGAGGGATCTTATGGAATACTTTTTGGACATTCAGATATGTTATTAATGTGATCATTTGCATCCATATGCTTACTTATCCCTTAAAAAAATCATTACTAGGGTTTGTACACCATTATTTCCCTTACAAAAAGTTCACTCTTCCGTGATAACCATGCTCATTCATCTATCTGCTAATTCTATTCTTCATTACAATTTACATCCACTTTCTTGCTGCAGAAGTTTTACTTGCTAGTCTTTAGTTCCTTGTAGCTCTTTATAAAAATCACATCTGCCATAGTCTCTTCTTATGGTTAATCAAGCCTGTCTTGGCAATTAAATTAGTAAAATCACAGGTAACAGTCAGATATTTGTTTCTGCAATTTTTCAAAACTCTTAGATCAATATTAATTGCTTCTGGTGATCTAATGCAACAGACTATCTCCTATTTTTTAAGAATGTCTTGTATAAACTTTGAGACACACTTCCAGAGCACATCCCCATCAACATAGGCAGTAGCCTAGTAACCTCCTAAAGCTCTTCCATAGTTAATACTTCATAGATTTTTCCCTTTCCTACCTTTCACCCCATGCATTTGCCCTAGAGACTTCCTAGAAAGTTTCTGCTTCTGATGTGTTTAGAAGGAAGAAAAAAAATAAATTATTACTTTAGTACATTGCTCAATCATTTCTGGCCTTCCTTGGTATTTTAGCATGTTGTTATAGCTAAATTCTGAAAGTCTATACTCTTTTCTTTTTTTCTTTCATTTCATCATAATTTCAGCATTTTTGTTTAAAGTTTGTAAATGTATTTCTTTATAAAAGTTTTCCTTTTCTGTGCTGCTAACAATGCAGTTTTTATACAAATCCTTTTAAATAGTGGTCTTTTTTTTGGATACTGACTGTACTCTGTGTCTCTAATAAGACCAGCTCACCAAATCATCTGCAAGCTTTCTGCCCCTTTAGCTTCTCCTGGCTTTTCTGTCTAATAAGTGCCTACATGATCATCTCCTCTTCCTCTAGATCCATACCCCTGAGACACATACTAGCCCATCCAGTAACTTCAAATTCATCTCTAAAGTGAAGCATGCAAGTAAATATTCTGACAAGGAACATGGGTATGATAAAATTAGGAACAAAAGCTTGATCTTAGAAATGTCAGTCCAGCTTTGTGTCATATCTTTGACCACTACCCTTTACAGCACAAATTTTAGTCAAGCTATTCACATGAACAACAACTATGGAAGTGAATGCAGCTTTACAGGATTCAGGCGATATATATTTAGAGGGGACTGATAGCCCATGCGAAAGTACCATGATGTTCTGTAAAAGTATTAACTGTTCTTTCAATTTCTTTCATCCCTGCACAATTCTGAGATACTATTTTGTTGATTACAAACTGTTCTCTCACACTGGACTATAGTCAATGGCAAAATCATTAAAAGAGACTTTTAATGGAAGCCAAGTCAAGCCCATTATAATTATCTTGGCTTCTAAAGAGAATAATTAAATTGTTAATAAAACTTACCTATAATCATCAGGTGTGAAGAGAAAGACGTGACAGTGCTGGAAGTGTAAAGATTTCTACAGAGAAGGGGAAAGAGTTTGATCGTAATTCAGTTGTTGGTAATTAATGTCTGTAGAAGATTAGTTAAAACTGAAATTAACTTGAAATAATTACATTCAAGAGAATATGTTCTTTGACATCACTGATTTCAATATACAGCTGGGGCCCACAATGATTAAATCATTATGCTCAAAACTATTTTTTATTTTTATAACTACAGCTTGGACAAGTACTTCTTCATATGCTATTTCTTTTCTTTCCAATGAATATCTGTCATTTTGTCCAGGTGGAAGTGGAAAAACCATGTAATAACAATTGCACTGATGGCACTGGCTGAGTCTAGAGATGATATTTTGTTTTGTACTTCTATTCACAGACCAGTTTACTCACTTCATTCCCTTTCTAGAAATCTGAGTGGAGTAACTTTCCAAATCTTTCACACTTTTCAGCTATTTATGAAACGCTGTGTATTTTTTTCAGATGTACAAAGAATAAATCATAAGAAAGTCTGCCTGTGGGTAAACCAAAATACTACTCCAGTTTATGGAACCAGTGGCTGAGCTGTATATTGGGCACCTCTGAACAGCCAAAGACACCTTCCTCTTTCCATGACACCAGCCTGCTAGCCCCTGTCCTTACTCTTTTTCCTGCTTAAACGGCTTTTCCAATGGACAAAGACTTCTTGCACTTCAAATCTGCTAGGTTATAAGGAGCTCAGCAGTAATCTTTTTGGAGGAGGAGTCTTCCTTGAATAGTTATTTAGGTTAGCCTTAAGAAATAGCACCAAGCAGCTATAGGTCAGGGATATACAAGGGCTACAATCAAAAGAGCTACCAGCTTTGTTACCCACATGAACTAACCAGTCCCCATACACGCTGAGAGGTGTAGGAGGAACAAACACCTCCAGTATCCTCAGTATAGAAGTAGTTGCCCATAGAAGACAATTCAGCAGGGTGTTCTGTTAATGAGATGCTGCACCGCTGAGCTCTGAATGTTGCACATACTTTAAATGGGAAATGAACCTCATTTTTAAGCCAGGAGATCCTTGAAATAGGACTCTTACTTTGAAGGGTTTAGAATTTCATTTCCAAGGAGAGTAAAGAGTGTTTCACCACATGTAGCTCTTTAAAGAAAAAGCTGAAGCTGCATTTTGATAGTGAGGCAATAAGCACTGACTAGCGTCCAAGGAGAACAAGCTACTCTCACAAGGTTCAAAAACCTGGCTTATTTCATACTGATTTCAAGAACAGGAGAAACCCACTATGAGATTTAAACTGGGGACATTGTGCAAGGAAATTCGTATTGAGAGCAAAAAGCATCCTTAAATCAGCACCATTATGCAGCAAAGTGCAGCTCCCTGCAAGGAGGCTTCAGGTCTCAGAAAAAAAAGCATCCCCTTCCACCTCTCTTTACAGACAGATTACAACACAGATGTCTCAGAAATTGAGCCAGATGTTTTTAAATGCCTCAGATTACATATGCACACATGCCATTTGGTACACAACTGGGGAGAAACATGAAAGGCTGCATGTAAACAGCATAACTTCTGCAAAGGTTCGAAAATTTGGGTCAAGCTTTGCACCACCTACCAAAATAAAGCCATACACTGCTGTAATTTTTTTTCTGCAACAACCTGAGAGCTTTGCTAGTTCATGCAAAACCATTACCGATGTAAAACACAACTGAAAAGATCCTTGCAAAAATGTACTCTAGTTAGATCATCTCTTTTATTCAGCAGTAACATGACAACTTAGTGATGATGATGCAGCCCACGCTGCTCTGCACCATTAGAAGACCTTGACTGTTTTGCAAATACAAATCACTGAGCCAGCTAAGCTGTGCTGAGCACCTCCCTCACCTCCTCCCACCCACCCTGGCTGGGGCCCAAACCCCTCTGTCCCAGTGCCAACCACTTCCCTCCAGCACTCATCTTTCTGTCTTTCAGCTTAAACAGCTACTCATCCTGTAGTTTTCCTGCCGTTTTCAGAAAGCCACCATCCCACTCGGATCTGCCATGGTACCGCTTAGGAAACGCTGTCTCACACAGGCAGCATCACACCTTGGCAGTTCACACTGGGCTCACTTCAGCAGGCGGTGGCTGCCCGGGGCCGCGTGCCTCTGTAGAGGCTGGCCTCGCCTGCCAGCACCTGTGCTGGCCACGCGGCTTCACGGAGCAGGAGGAGGCTTTAGGTGTTTATCCGCAGCGTTTGGACCCTCTCAAGGGTCCGGGCATAGACCAGTCCCACAAAAAGTCATCCCACCTGGAGTTCCAGCTTTTTCTCGCCCTCCGGTCACGCGCACCCTGCACAGGCGCGTGGCACATGCCGGCTCCCACCACAGGAGGTGGTGTCGAGGAATACAGGCGGTTCTGGAGGAGTTGTGGTGGGAAGTCAGATGTCCATGGCCATCGCTGCCAAGGCTGCTGAGCGAGGACAAGCATGTGGTAGGAGCTGTGAGGGTTCAGGTTAGGCAAGGCGGGGTATGCGGGGAGAGAAATAAACAACATGTTTTAAAACATAGCCAGACATTACTTTTTTGAAGAACATACAACATTCTAGAAGTACATTTTCATAAAAATTGAGCATTTCTTGTGTGACCCTTCCATCTCTAAAAGCCAGAGGTGAGTATATGAGTTTGCAATATTGTGACACGTACAACTTCTCTGGAGCATGAGAAAAGGACCAAGATCTTGGCTTTTCAGCCTTAGGTGTGAGCAGACTTCCTGAGTAGCACAGCTTGTTCTCTTCATCATGAAGTTTAAGGGCACTGATACAATATATCTTTAGAAATATATAACACACTGATTATAAAGTAAATTATTATGTCTAGATTAATGGAGCTATCTTTGTTATTTTTCAACTCTGGCATGACCTGACAATCTAAAACTTGGAGAAAATAATTTTAAATGAAAGAAAGCAAGTACTTTGAAGTGAAATCATATTTTCCAGTTATCTATTCCTTGAGGAGCTCAGGTTATTTCAGTCTTCACTAATAATTAAATTTTAACACCTTTGTGCATCAGGATTGATAAACAGAAATAAAAGTATGTTAATCAGCATGTCAAAAGTAACGCAAAAAACACACAAAGCATGGAGGGAAAAAGTTCTCATTCATGAGAGTCTTTTAACTCTGGACTTTTTAATATCCTGAATTGTCTTAATGTTTTGTCATAGTAATTAATATCACCATCCATGTTTAGAGGCACTATCTTCAGTTCATACGTGTGTAGAAAGAACTTTTCAGACCCAAACACACGGGTTGTATGCTCTCTTTGTAAGTCTAAGGCAGGTCTACTGTTATTCAAATGTTTTCTACATTGTAGCAAAACTGTAAAGTTGATTAAAAGTGCAATCCTATTACTGTTGCAATAACTTATTAGTAGTAGCCTGCATAGTAATATCCTGAAAAATATGTAGGTTGCCTGCATGAAATCTTAATCTGTATTGGTCATTGTGTAATAATGAATTATGAATTCTAATGCTGTATTTATCAAAATATCGCTTTTGAAAAGACAAATAAATAATCAGAGCCTTTGAAATTTTAAGAGGTGATAGATAAACAAATACAGTTATTTTGTGTTTTGGTGTGAACATCTTTTGGACATTTTTGCTGAATGAGGCGATAGTATAAGTCAGTTTAAAAAGTGTTTTCAGCTAAAACACTGGCTAAATCTGTCACATTGGTTATGCCTGCATAGCACATTGCAGAAAATCTAGTGTGCCTGACAAGGATTGTGTTGGAAAATGAGCATCTATTATCTGTGTTTTCCCATCTAATGGCTGCTCTGTCATGAAGATAAATGCACAATGATACCTAGAGCAAGTCTGTGCGTAGCAATAAATATTGTTGATGAAAACTATCACGAAGCAGCTAATAGCTTTAATTATTTGATACATTAATTTATTAGTTCTCATTTTTGCTGAGTGCTACATGCCAGCTGTTTGAGTCATCTTATTAATATTCTGATTAAAAGAGTAGGAAAGTAAAGCATTACACCAATTAAAACCCCACTTACAGGAGAGCATATTATCATCCAGTATATCTCAGAAAGGAATTGTGACATAAGAATCTGCTGTGGAGTGTCAGTTTTTAATTTTATTACAATAATTAAAAATAGACAATAATAGATAATATTTTTTAAGGGCAAGATAAATCAGAGAGGATAAACTTTTGCAAATCTTTACCATGTTCCCAATATATGAATATGAAGCTGCTAAAGCTCTGACTGCTGTGATTAGAAGGAGGTATTTCTAGTTGTCAGAATATTTAAACATCTTATGCAATTGCACATGACACTTAAGTGGACAAGACTGCATATTCCTTTTTTAAACTTCATAGGTTATAAGGCTTTTTATAGCTGAGAGTCTCCAGACTCCCCTGGAAACAGTAATCAGCTCTGCAGTTGCATTTATCTAATTAACAGTGCAATCTAGTAAATAGAACTGGAATTCACAGGACTGGTGTTCATTCCCTCCTTCTGTAGCATAGGCAAATCATTTGACTTTCCTTGGCATCAAGTTCTCCATTCTTCACTGGCAATAACAACTCTTGCTCTGAAGAGCTTTGAGACACCTACAGGGCAGCGATTTTATGCCCATTCTAGAGCTAGCTCAACAAGAGCACCGTGAAGTATTTCATCCACATTCAAAACAATAAATCAATGTAGATTCAGAAACATATCCCGATTCCCAGCATCATTGTCTTAAAAAAAAATCTAAAAAAAAACCCCAACTCTCATGTTTCATGTTTTGTAGGAACTATATAAATGTTTTACCTTTTTACCTTTGCATTTTAACTTACGTTCACATGAACTCTGAATGTTCATCTCCTGAGAGATTCTACACCATTTACTTTGCACGTTGCTGTTTTGCTCTCCTATAGTAGAGTATTATCCTAGTATCTTACAACTCTCGGTTTTGAAAAATGCACGCAGGAGGAATACATAATGCCATGTAAATAGAAACTTGGGTTTACCTTTACCTGTGGCCACTGTAACATAGCTGACTAAGTCCCACTTACTAAGTGGGACTCCCTTTTTTTAGTTGCATACCCATTCCATTTTAATATCTTTTATAATCGTGTCATTAAAGATTGGTGATGTTCCTATTGCAAACACTATTTTAAGCTGTTTAGAAGTTGATCAAAACATATATTCCCAGTAGGTTTTGTTACTACTTTTTTAAAATGCCCCATGCAGTTGGCTTTAAGCCAAAGTAACAAGAAGAAAGTTTGCAATATTCAAATTATTTTAGATCACAAATAACTTCAGAAGTGTTTGAAATTTAATTTGATATGCATATGACATCTTCTGTATAAATACAATAAATACAACTAAGTCTTTAAAGCTTTAAAAAACTAGCCATTACAATGCAAAATTATTACTTCAAATTCAAAGAAATTTTCTACACAGTGTTTCCTGTATACAGCAGGTATTGTAAAATAAAATTTGCAGAAGCAACCTTACTTCATCTTGAGTGATAAACTGAATATCAAAAATTTAGCTGTGTCTAACACCAAAAATAGGACATATGTTAATAATCTGCAACCACTATGCTGCTTTGGGCAATAAAAACCCATTGGTCTCCTCTTCTTTATCAAACACATCATGAACACTTTTGCTGAAATTGCCAGGGAATACAGACACATGCACAAATGTATCGTGTGTTCAGCGAGCAAAAAATTAGAAGAGAATAGTTATTATTTTTTAGATACTGTCATTAAATAACATAAGATTACGATTTAAAGTTCTCACTCAGCAGCTCTCCGAGAGGATTTGAAGTTTCATCTAATGAAGAACTTCAGGATCGAGGGCAATGTGGATGTTTTGAGGAATACCAGTACACCCAGTACTTGTCCTCAGATTAGTACTGTTGTGGAATTAATAATATTATCGAGAGAAACCACCAACACATTCTCTCCCTCTCCCTCTCCCCTTTACTAAAAGAATTTAGGAAAATAATTGTTGGAATAATTGTAATCCCGCAAATCATTAAGAAGTATTTTCAGATTCAATTATCTTCTCTGCTTTTGCTGCCAAATAAAGTAATGTGTGTGGGGCTGTTCCACAGGTTTTGAAAGTCTACAGTGCAGCATTCGCAGGGAAGAATGGCAGGAAAAGAAACTTTTGTCTGTAAACAAAGAGAGACTATTTGTATTCTTTAATGCCCAAAACATTACTGCAAATCAGACACCCTAGCAGCTAAGGAATCAGTCTTTTATAAAATTCATGATCATGTATTTGAATTGCTGACTTTTGCATGCTCCTGCTTTGGTTTCCTCTTCTGCCTTTTTGTGCTCTCTAAAAGCGTATTTGTTGCAGGTCTGTTTAGTAGTTCTTGGAAACTTAAGAAAATGCTGCTGTCATGCATGAAGCCGAAAATGCTGCTGTTCAGGCAAAGCCATCCTGCTGGCTTTTTGGATAGGATTGCACTGCCTGACCGTAGATGCCTGGTGCCACTGCTGAGGAGCGATGGCAGCTGGTGGTTCCCTAGAGAGGCAGCAAGCCAGGACCAGGAGGGGATGGTGTGGGGAAGGGGGATGGTGGGGCAGCAGGGCAGGGAGCTCCCCAGCCCCCAGTCCCCAGTCCCTCCGGCAGCGCCCAAGCCAAGAGCAGAGGAGCTCTGGTGGCAGTAACAGGGTCAGCCCCAGCCTGCAGGCTGCCAGACGAGCCTCTGGTGGTGAGGCCGGTCTGGGGTTCGCACCAGGAGGTCCAACATGCCAGGCCAGGGTGGGCTGAGCCCACCGGCTCACCCTGGCAAGGACCAAGGCGAGGGCCTGAGTTCAAAGGCGCTCCCAGCCTGGTGGGCAGAGGGTGCTCGCATGAGGCTTTTCACAGCTCCTGCTCACAACCCGGGGCCTTCCACAGGAGCCGCGTCCACTGTCGCAGAGCCGCAGCGGGTCAGAGCAGCTGTGGAGCACAGGCCAGGAAGCGGTGCGCTGGGCAGAGCGCCTGCAGGCAGGGGGGTGCACCCTGCCCACAGCAGCCAGCACACCCCGAGGGGGACGGGCATCCCCCTAGCAGCCCTCCTGCCTCACTCCCACCGTCCTCACTCTCTCACAGGTCTTTCAACGTACCTATCTACCAGCTTCGTGTAAATGTCTGAAGTGCCCTCCGGCACCTCTAATGGCAGTAGCTGCTTGTATTTCGGAACCAAATCCCACCCTCCAACTGCTCACAGGGCCTTTTGATGACCACTTCATCTTCTGGATCTGAGGAGTTTATGTGCTTCGCTGGTTTTTATTGATAGTGGTTACATCCAAACTCTGACCTTGCTGTTGGCACTGGATGAAAAAAAAAAAAAAACCACACACACCACCAAAACCCTGTAGTTTCAATTGCTTCTCTTCCTAGTTAAGGAGAGAGAAGACAGATCATGTAAGGATGTTCATTTATCTCCAGGAAGCTGGAAATAATGGCACTGCAGTTTACAGCTTTGTAAGTGGGATATGAATGATAGGGGTATGTAGTCCCTTTTGAGCAACTGAAGCGATGCTATAGCTTATTGCTGTCCTGAGATTATCCTCAAATAGGAGAAGGGTCATACCAATTCAGCAATGCTCCTCCATAAGCAAAGCAATAAGAAGAATGGGGAAAAATTTTTCCCCTGCTTTGGGAATCATCCTTTTTTTGAGAAGTATAACATTGGAACCATCAAAATTAGAAGATAGAAAGGTTAATCAATCACTTCCTGAAGCCAAGGAGGATTGGAAGGTATAACCATAACTCTTAGTTAACTACATCTGGATTTGTTTTCTGCCATTTTAACAGGCAATCCGGTGTTGTTTCTGCCAAAGCTACTGTGGCTTCTCTATCATGCAAGAGTATCAGTTCCAAAACCCAGTTCTCCCCCTTTGTCCTTTTGACAGATTTGATGTATGTATTCTCATTATCTTTTACTAATTAAATCCAAGGATTTTAGACAAAGATAGAGATGGAAAATGAGAAAGCACAGACACAACTTGTGAAACTGAGTAACTTTCTACCTCTGCTATCCTTATTCCATGGTTTAAATAAAATTTGTTCTGTAGAGGGTTTTGCATTTCCAGTAGTGAAACATAATCAACTAAGCTTACCCAGGTGGATGCCAGGATAAATTAGTACCTCTTTATGGGAGACAGAGATCACCATCTGTTTTGTGGCTGTGCACTGGGGAGAACTCTGAAAAGTAGCTGCATCTTCTTGTAGAAACTCTGAAGGCTTTTCCTGCAGTTCAGTTAGAACTGGCTTAGCTTTGAAGTAAGAATTGTGCAGAAAGAACAGAAATTACTCATAGTAAAACAATCTAAAAATTCTAGTGGAAATTTTCAGCAAATTCAGTACCTCCATTACCCACCTATTCATTCACTCTCCAATAACTTAAGAAAACCGGTTTGATAAAAAATCAAGTGTCACTTCAATTGTACCTTTACAGGCATTTCTAAGACAAGTCAAGATGGAGATGTCTGCCTTCAGAAACTACTCTCACTTGGTCAATGTTTATTTCCTTGTATTGCTGGCAATATAATTAATCACAACATTGTTTCAACTTTGCACCAGAGATCTTTGTGTTAATGTTTGTCATTTTATGACCATGGTTTTGACACAGTAAGATACGCTTTAGGCTTGTACTTGTCTACACTGATTTATTTGGTCTTAACTTCCAAATGTGCCTTGGTAGATAAACACAAACCACTTTTCTTTTCATGCTATCAAAGCATCTACCTTGTCTTGACTTGACAGTATCCCAGTACAGTTTTACTGATCCCACTACAGCAAATGCTGAATTGGCATCACTTCAAAAAAACAAATCAATATGAATATTTCATTTAAAAGAGCAGTAGCTGTTTTTCATATCAGGTATGCCTGTGATTTAAAACCACTGAAGAAACCTGATCAACACTGGCACGTGCATTCGTGGTAGCAAAACATTTAGAAATGATTTGGCAGTAACTGTATCTGGTAGCAATAAATTCTAATAATAATCCAACAGATTTTTATTAATAGATTTTATTGTTAGAATAGAAGTACAGTAATAGAATAATAAATTATGTTAATAGATCTAATTGGAAGGGGGAGAAAGCTAAGTGACAAAACCTCCAAGTTAGTTATTAGCCACTGGTTATTCAAAGGAATAATGTACTTAAGTTATAAAAATTTGAGGTTTTGTCATGTGCTGTGCAACACTGACTGTAACAGCAATAGTGGTAACATTTCAGAAGAAGCCTGACTACTTTTAAGTTTTCCCCATGCCCTTATATCCTTATTCCTAATATTTACTTTAGATGAGTAAAATCTCATGAGTCAGTGGAGCTCCACATAGAGATCTTTCACAAGTATATATTGCATTTTTAGGATCATTTCCAAACAATGGAAATAATTTGTTGTTGCTAACTCTGGCAATTTGAAAATTTTTCAATCATGGTCACATATTCTGATACAACTGGAAACAGTTTTAAACATTTGCATTTGAATGAGATTAAGTGTTTTGCATTCCCCAATTCCATTAATGTCTATTTGACAAAGTGTGGGAAAAATATTACTAATACCTTCACAACTGCAGAGTTTTTCTTGTGGATGCAAATACACATACCATATGTACGTGTAGATGCCAGTATTATTCTTAGACATACACACAAGCTTCCTCATTTGTGGTAATTTCTTTTATATTCTGTGATTTATTGATTAAATGATCACATTTTCAGAGAATAATGCATGTTGGTTACCAAATCCTTATAGTATTCATAGGAACTAATTCTGTATTTAATGAGAAATTGCTTGTGCTTAGCTTCAATTTACTGAACTTATGTAGTGAGATGAACCCTCCTAATTTTTTCACAGCATTTCAATATGCTGTTCACAACTCGCTATAGACAGACAACCACTGCATATATTGAAGCTACCTATAAACATCATTACTGAAAACGTGGGTTTCACCATGCTTGGGTTTTTATTCACTTAATATGCAGAGACAGACTATTCCGTTGGCATGTGTGCTGAAAACTTCCTCATAAATGTATTCAAGTAACATTCTATACTAGATAAGAAGTACCAAGGAAACAGATGCATTACAAAACAGCCAAGAATAATTTCTTCAGCCACCAGACCTGCATGCTTTCAAAGTTATGAACAATAGGTGGAAACTAAGGTCAGAAAATTCTCATGATTTCAGTAGTGCTGTCCGCACAAATTACTGACAAACAGTACAGAAAATTCACTGCAGCAGAAGCAGGGTCAAAGCTTGCATCAGTACTTTAGAATAGACCAAAATGTTGTGTAATATATTCAGAGTTGTCAACCCACCAACCTGTCCAGGGACTATGATACTCATGATCTGGGAGACAAAAAGGAGAAAAGAGAAGAGATGGCTTTAAAAAGAGAGAGAGGGAGAGAGAAGGCTGTAAAAAATGACAGTACAAAAAGAGCACGCTGAAGAAAAATAGTGAGGGGAGAGATCACACACTTGAAATTAAAGACTTCAGAATTCAAGAAAGGAAGCAAGAACCTCTACTAAAAAGTTTGCTTTCTGTGGCTTCATCGTTAATAGTCTTTATGCTGTTCCCACAAGCAATGAAAATTTCATAGTAAACCCAGACTTTGGTGCAGAAAGTGAACACCATCGATCCCAGATCAAAAAAGGTGTCCTTTTGAATATCTTCATTTCTTTTGCTTAAGTCAACAGCCTGTCCTTTCTTATATTTTATGTGGCTGACCTGCCTGACTAAAATGCTACTGTAGGTGAGCTGCACAAAAATTAAGGTAGCACAAAGAAAAGTACAGAATGTGTTTTCTGCCCTCTTGGATGGCCTTGGGGAAAGACAGGAGGCTAAAAGAAATTGTGTTTTAAGGCCAACAGTGTATTGTTTTTCTGTCTGCGCAGTAGGCAGACCAAAAGCCCTGTGCATGCTCTCTGAAGCTCCCCACTCAGTAACCAGAAAGAACATAAGCCAAGAGCACAATGCTGTGCCTGAGGTGGCCCTCCAGATTTGAAGGGAACGAGACTTGCATTTCTATTACTGTGTCTATATTGCTGCTTCAGAACAAAAATCAGTCTATCTCCCTTCTTTCAAGAAGCTGCAAAGAAGGTAAAGTTGAGTTTCGGACAGACTACAAAATTTTCATGTATTACTCTGATTTGAACATTTAAGGGGAAAGTAGACATTGGTCAAACAACTGTGCTACTCTCAATACATTTCATTAAATACACAATATAAATTCTATTAAATACTAGCACATCGCTTACCCCTTGAGCTGCCTGAGCTAGTCGAAAGGCTGAATATTTTCCCCTTGTTTTCCTTCTTTATTCCGTTTCCAGCATGACTTGTGGCAAGGCATCCCTCATCACCATTCATAGAACTCTTCTCCTAAAAAAGAGGCTTCAGTATTTTATTAGTGATTATTTTAGAAAATATGTTTACATTTTAATTAAAAATAACATCATCTCTTACTAATTGCAGCTGTTTGTTGGTTTGGAGGGGGTGGGGGTTTTGCCCCGAAGGCAGAAAAGCTTCAAATAGCTCTGTACGTCTATCTACATGTAGCTTTTTCCCGTCTCCTTTGTATAGCATTTTAAAGATCCTGTAATCTGACTTTAGCTGACTTTGTAAATGGATGTAAATGAAAATAACATCTAAAAAATTCCTTTATTTTACTTTAAATCTTTCACTTCCTGCAGTAGCATAGATCCGGAGACTCAGAAATCTCTTTGGTCAGAAATACTCCCCCAAAAGGCCTGCAAAGCTTTCACAGCAAATCAGATACCTCTCTTTTGTTTCTCAAATGATCAGTTTGATGTCCGGTCTTCTAATTAAGGAAGATCTGCCAGCAAACTCGTGGCTGGTTCAGCCATACAAGCCTTAGTATCACATGCGATTACTTCAGAATTAGTCTTTTTCCTTGCATCACTTCTCCATGTCTCATTCTTTGATGAGAACTCAATACCTGATGCCTTTCAGATTAATTCAAAGTAATTTTTCATTATTATTGCTTTTAACGATGAAGCTAAGGTAGAGCTCATCCAACACCTCTCAGCAGTGGATGCAACATTTCACTGCTTGGAGTATAAGAAGGGGCGAAGGGCATGGCAGATAGGAGAAGATAGGAGGGGTACAACAGGCAGGAAAGCCCTCTATTGCCAGGCTCACTGCTCCTGCTGCTTGGAGAAATAAAAAAAGGCCAAGGGCCAGGCACACGCTGGGGCTCCGCCAGCCCCACCTGCACCCACCAGCACCAGCTGTGGGCTTCCATGCAGAGCAAGGGGTCTGCAAGGTCCTGGCCCCTCCTGCCCTGCTCAGTAGCCCCCGAGTCGCTGCCTGCTCCGAGTAAAGCCTAGAGCATCTTCTGAAAGAAAAGGTGGTATAACATGTATCCTAGAGAAATACTGTGTTAACATTAGAAACATTGTTGATTTTCATAATAATTAATATACTTGCCTTGCTTTGGTCTTGGCAGCATGTCAACTACTTCTGTTTAAGGCATAAATTTTCTTTTAAAGTGCAGTGACAGTACTCCAGTGAAAGTACTTATGCTGGTGATGTGCTACACTCGTTAGTTGTAGCTAATCCAATTCATAAACTGATCAAACATAATTAATATTAAAGTTTGAAAAGTAATCCTAACCATGCTTTCAGAAAGGTCAAAATGCCATTAGAGTTGGTCAGAATAAGATTAAAACAAAACTGGCAAAAAGTAAATAATGGGATTTCATAACATCTTCAGAATTGTTTTATTTAACTTCCAAATCACCACAGTTGCTATCTACATGATACATATATGTGTGTACATGTGTGTGTGTAAGAGAAAGAGATACAAGGATGAAACTAAGGGAAAGCAAGCTGTAACAGTACGAGACTTAACAACTCTAGAATATTCAGCTACATAGTCATTTGCAGAGAACATCAAAATCTACCCAGTTTTACTTAACATGTTTCTGTGGGCAAACTTTTAAAAGCATGCAGGAATAATGAAGGAGAAGCTTCTGACCCATCCCTTCTTTGAGTACATTTGTAAAACTTCCTAACGAGAAATAAATGGTTTGCTTTAAAAACCAGCATCTATAGCGTTGTATCCGGAGTTGGCGTAGACAGCAATGATTGGAGATGTTTGGTAGCAGCCTGCAGCGGTGCAGCGGGCTGGGCAGCCAGCCTGTAGCAAAGCACCACTTCAGCCACCCATCACCAGCCATCTGTCACTACGGATCCGAACCGCGACTGACGGCCTCTTAAAATAACAAGCCATAGTTGTCAAAATAAGTTTTCAAATAGGAAAGCTTTTGGAAAAATAAATCTGTTTTATTGAATACTTGGGAAAATTTGGATAATGTATTCTTGGCCAAAAACAAAGTGTAATATCTCATCTGCTTTTTAAGAAGTAGTATTTATTTAACTACTGAATTCCACTCAATTACTTAATGTGAAGAATGGTCAGTACTGATGGGACAAATATTTCACCATTTCATTGTCTGAACTGTGGGAAGCATCCCAGCAGCGAGCAGTCTAGAAAAAGCAGGTTCAGTAGCTGGACCATCAGAAAAAGTATTTTGGGTTTGCGTATTGATATGGCTAAATATATACAATATGAATAATAAAGTCATCTTTAGAGATACATAGCCTCAGTTATAAGAGATTGGCTTTTAAAATCCAGTTCATTTTTTTGGCCTGTTCTATTTTCCTGGGTTGTTAATCTCATCACATTTATTTGGTGGTGATTTACTGTCCCTTGTACATAACGTAAATGCAACTTTTTTGTAATGTATATATAGAACATTAAAATTCAGATATATGGCTGTCATCAATGTGTTGTACCTTAATATTGAAATTTTGACATTACAATTCAGACAGTGCACAACAACATTAAAACCATAGCTTTTAATAAAAATCTTTGATTACTAAAGGAATCACTGAAAAAAACTATTTTACTGTTTTCTCTCAATTGCATCTATGAGTTTCTAACACACTGCATTATTATCTGGCCCACTTGAATGCAGAACATTAGAAACCAGCTGTCAGAGAGTCTTTCTAGAGTGACAATATTATTTTTCTGAAATCAAGCCGGGACAGATAAAATTACCGGTGAGGTTGCTAGTGCACAAAATTGTAGAGATTTATGTAGAATTGCATCACTTAAGAACTCGGACTGTTTCAGTTTTAGTTCTCAGAATATTTGAGTTGCTTTTAAAAATGAGTAAACTAACACTTATCAAACCGTACTATTTTTGTAGCAATAAGTAGCAGTGTTTAAAATAAGAGTAACAATATTTTCCCTGTTCTGAATTATTTAGGGTATTTCCAGGCTAAGGTATGCATGAACAGTGTGTAATGTTGAGTCTGCTTCTAAACCAAATAATCTTTTCCCTAATTATCCAAGTGAAAAATTCTCAAGTTAATTTTGACTGTTACATTCTGCCCTGATAGTAGGTGCAAGATCTTTAATAAAATAGCCTTTCCGATGGAAGACAGAGCTGTAGTCTAGGACATATTCTACTAGTGATATCATCTGGAATGACACACAGATTGACACGTTTAAGTAGTATATTCTTCATATCTCTACGTATTTACCCAGTGAAATATTTCAATTGATATTAAGTAATACAAAGTAAAGCCATCAATTTTTCAAATACGATAATATTACTCAGCTCTAAAACTTTTGCCTTTATGTTCTTTTAACTCTTCTGTGAAATCTGACTTCTGAAGTTATTATACCAGGCTACCCTGCCTAACTAAGATAGTTTTCAGATGGCAGTTACCCTCGTACTAAAGTGGCAAATGTAATTAAGAAGAAATATTCGATCTGTAATAGAAATAACATTACCTTTTATTTCCATATGTATATACCATGTAACCCCCATCGAGCGGCATGCTGAATTTCCTGCCTGCGCTTGCCTTATCTTTTTCACATAATTTTTTCAGATCATTAACACATGCAGTTCTTGAGTATAAAACCCTGTTTTCTCATACAGATCTTTCTACTTCAGCCAAGTCATGTTGCATTCTTGACCACTGTTCATGCTTTCCCACAGCTCTAGATACGTTGCCCCTTTCAAATAATAACACACCCACCTACAGTTCCAGTTCAGTTGTAACTACAAAAACTAGAACACTGGCACAAGGCAGGTATTAATATTCATATTGTTTTGTTATTAATCACTATTCGTGTTAATACATTAATTAATATCATCAGTCAGTGGTCTGAAGTGAACAAGATAGCTCTCCAAGACTACAGCCTGAAGGGGGTGGGGGGTGGGGGGAAAAAAGACATGAGAAAATATCAAATAAAATAAAAAAAATCAAACCTGAAGTGTTTCAGAAAACCACGTCCCCTGTTTACGTGTCTCAGGAAGAGGCGGGAGGTAGTGTTTTAAGTGGTTTCAGTGCAGAGTTTCTCCTGTAGATGAACTTACATTTATTCTGCTTTTCTTTCCCTCCCTCCCTCGCTATCTTGCAGCAAACGTATGTGACAATGAACTACTGCATTGCCAGAATGGAGGAACGTGCATCAACAATGTGCGATGCCAGTGCCCTCCGGCTTACACTGGCATTTTATGCGAGAAGCTGAAGTGTGAAAGGGATCCGGGAGGCTGCAGCCACAGCTCCGGCCAGGGGGCAATAGCACACAGGCTGCTGTTGCTGCTGACTGCTCTACTAGGAGCAACTGGACTGTGCATATGCTAGGCTCCATATGGTCGATGGCATTGGACTGCTTCAGACGAATGTGCCACGTGACAACAAAACAGTCGTAGCATTTGCTACCGAAATTTAAATGGGAAAACAAGTGAAAAAAAAACACACGTACAATCGAAGACGGCTGAACTGAACTAAGCCATATAAATCAGTAACGGACAGGGCTGCAAGTCAAGACTGTTCACCTCTGACTCGGGACAAGCTGGCATATCCCGTCAAACCGATGCTAGCTGCAAAGCCTACACAGGACTCAAACAGCTTTGACCGCCCCCAGAACGGGAAGAGAATTTAAAACACATTTGCTACTCCTATGCGGCGCGCTACCGTACCTCCGCCGGCGCGTGGGCCGACCAAATGAAGGCATTCTTTGCTGTCAGTGCATTGTGGGTATAAGGAAATCTGTAAAAGCTGCCATATTGGCCTGCTTCAGTCCCCGAATCCTTTCCAACCTGTGCTTTAGTGAACGTTGCTCTGTAACCCTTGTTGGTTGAAAGATTTGTCTGATGTTAGTGATGCACATGTGTAACAGCCCCCTCGATAAAACTCAAGCCAGTCATATCCTTGTATACCTTAGCAGCACTGCATCAGTAAGATGCTGTGTTCACCTACTGTACAAGAGTGGCTATAGGACAAAAAGTGTATTTATCCTTTTGTATTCAAATGAAGTTATTTTTCTTGAAATAATGTACAATGTAGATTTTTTGTATTATTGCCTATTTGTGTTACCAGACAATTTGTTAACATATTTAATTCTAATCAGATCAGAAAAAAATATTACTTTTTATTTAGTCCTTTTCTTTTTCCTTTCATTTAATTGTGCAGAGATTTCTCTGTATGGGCAACGTGCTGGCATCAAAGAATATCAGTTTACATATATAACGAGTGTAATAAGATTCCACCAAAGGACATTCTAAATGTTTTCTTGTTGCTTTAACACTGGAAGGTTTCAAAGAATAAAAATTCCTGCATAAACAGTTCCAGGATGACGTATTGCTATTTTTTAAGGCCTTTTTAGAATCCAAAAAAATTTTGATTATTTTACCACCTAGCGTGTGGAAGAAAAACAGACTTAACAGTGGAAATCACATCATAACAATCTAACCTGGTTTAATTTTCATTACTGACGTTATCTTTGCAAAGAATTTTAAACGTAAAGGGCATCATTTGAGGAAGATTTCATCAAATCCCAAGCTTGGAATAGTTAAATAGTTCTCATCTTTGTTCTCTCAGCTTATCACAGAAATTATTCCAAAACTGATTTACAAGCTATTACAGAAGCTAGTATTTAATTCATACCAGTTTTGTGGATTCTGGCAGTAATGAAGTAGTATAGCCACAGCTTATATTGTTTCTCCAAAACCTTCATTAAAATGATATGTTTATATATGTACTAGCCTGTCTTAAGAAACTGCAAAAATAGCAGCAATCACAAATAAATTTAAAAAAAAGGACCAGATTTAACTTTCAGTAAAGTCAAATTTCATATTTAGAAGGAACGTCAAAGTACACAGCAGCAAGTAGAAAAAAAGTGCTGCTCCAGCAAATAAAGTTTGTTTCAAATACTGCCCAAGGTGTAATAAATTCTTGTTTCTGCCTGTTATTAGGCCAATTACTGAGTGTGACAGAAAAGGAGAGCGAGAATAGAGACAAGCCAAAACCAAAGCCGCGTTGTCCTGGGAAAATTAAAAAAAAAAAAAATAAAAAATATCAAAA
Source organism: Falco rusticolus (assembly GCF_015220075.1). NCBI lineage: Eukaryota > Metazoa > Chordata > Aves > Falconiformes > Falconidae > Falco > Falco rusticolus. The sequence goes on from NC_051197.1 coordinate 23,810,025, forward strand.
GGTAGCAAGACTGTGAATTCATTTCCTGGCAATTTTCATCATAATGCCTATAAATATTTTACCAACATAATAGCCTGGTATGGAAAACAATTAATCAGCAAAAGACAAATTCCTGAGGGAAATAAATTCTACCTGGCTGCTTCTTCCAAGTGGTGAGCAGAGCAGAATTTAGAGCACTACCTTCTTGGGTGAGCTCTTTACGCTGAGGAAAGCAGCTTTGCAGGCCAGTGCCCAGCCTTAGGAAACTGGCAGGCAGGTCAGGTCCTCATTTTTAGCAGAATCCTATGAAGATGGGGACGATGAAGACATCAAGCTGGTGCTTGCTTGTTCAGGCTCTCACCTTGGCCCTACATGTAGAAGGTTTACTATTCACACTGCCAATGTCTTTTGGTGGACTAAATAAGATAAGGCAAAGATAAATAAAGAGCTTGCCTGGTTGCCTGCCGTGGCTTACATGAGATGGCAGGTATATACTAGAAGGATGCTCAAAACAATAAACCGAAAATTACATTGTGACTCAATAAGGAATATAAATGCTAATACAGGTGACATGCAGAGATGGAGATTACTTATAATTAAGTAGATTTCTGATATTAAAATGTGAAATTTAAGTTTTCTCAAAGCTTATTAGCACAGACCAAATTCGGACTGGAAAAGATGCATTTTATTGTCATTACAAGCTCAAGGCTTTGAGAAAGTGCTAAGAAAGCATGTTATGCACTTCTGGTTAGAAGGGATTCTACCAGCAGTGCTGAAGTATAATGAATATCAGATCACAATCAATTCAGCTGGATTTCAATTTCATATACTTAGGATTTCTAAACCAGGGCAGAGTATATGGCTTTCCACATATTTAGCTACCATTTCATGCATTTTATTCTCCCTCACCTATTAATAAAATTACAATTTTATACAGGAGTACATTCAGTGGAAAGTTTTCTTACCAATCATCCTTTTCTTCAGCTTCATTATTTTTTTCCTCTGAACTCCACAGAACTTCACTAATTGAAAATTTTTAATATAAGTTTCTACTACTGTATTCCAAGTATATTTGTAAAATTATGTGTGCATCTCTGAGAGAGGAGATTTACATCACTCATCACTGCTTTACCTGATTTTTTATTTTAATTCAGTGGAAAATGAAGGCAAAACCTGTTCCCCATTTCAGAAGCTGCGAAGAATGATTCCTTTTCCTGAAGATATGGTAGGATCCTTGCATTATAACATGTAGCTGCAGTATCTGCTTCATTTTCCACCTGAAAATATATACACATATTCCAACATAGTCTATGTTTCTTGGAGTGGGTGTCCTGTCCTTGTGAATGCCTGTAAAATAAAAACCACATACATGATACTGAAAAAAAAATAACAAGAGTAACACAATCACTAACTTAGGATTTTGATTCTGTATCAAAACACCAAAAAACAAACCTGCTGCAGAATTACTATTTCCTGTATAAGATTTCTTTTCTGTAAGGTTTAGCATCCAAGAAGTGCGCAGGCTTCACATTGCTTAGTTGTCCAGATTACAGTTCGGTTTGCAATGACCTTAAACCTAGCATTCGTAGTTCAATTTAAGCGGTTATATTAGTTCCAGTCAATTTGCTAAATCAGTCAGTCCTAGTCAGCTTGCAATTCCTGTGTTCCTAACTAGGGAATTGGTTCTGATCCAGGATCCACATATTTAACATCTGAAAATGGAGCAGCTTATGACAATGTGCTGCTCTCTGACAAGGATGCTGCAGAAATTTCCACTTCAAGATAGCCACCTTTCTCAAAGGGACACTAAGACAGAGGCATCTGTCTTAGTGCAGGGTAACTGCTTCAAAAACAATCTATGCAAAGGAGAATGATGCAAATTGACCCCAGATGTTGCCCAATAATTGGTCAACGCTAGTACTTTATCATGACTGAGCCACAAATAAGAAGTTATTTCGTGTACTGATCAGAAAAAAAAAAAATGTGCAAAAGTTTCCTCAAATTTAGAAGGACCTCTTCTGCTTGCATATAATTTTATATATCTTTCTCATAACTCCAAGACACCAGGGGGATTTGTTATAGCCTCATTGGGATTCTAGGTTTATTAAACTATTGAATTAACTAGCTTCATCCATGCATGCAGTTTGTTCACCTGTGAGAAATTAGAGTAATATTTTTCATAGATTATGCAGGACCAGATTTTCAGCTAACCTCCAGCCCAGCTTTCACATTTGTCCTTGCAAATTCAAGATTACAGATGTAAGTATTAAGACATAGTCAATCAATTCATTCCTAAGAAAAACTGTAAGTTTAATTATTTATGGAAGCAAGCATTTATCCACCAAAATGCATGTCTGGCGTTATAAATCAGAAAATTTATATTAACTAACTTAATGCATTTCCCACCATCGTACAGCATCAGAAAGAAAAGGATGTAAGAAGTGTATGCGAAACAAACAAGTAAAACAGCAGCAATTTGCACCATATGGTGCATTTCATTTAATGAAATTGAAGTTTATCACTGGTACAGTATGTTCACCAAGACACCATTTTTGCCACAATATGCAATAGATAAAATTCCAGTACAAAGTGTACGTTTCCCTCGCTTTTTTTTTCTGGCTGTCATTATCAAAACAGACCCACACATATACATAATGAAATACTGCTCAAAAATTCTACAGCTTCAAAGAACACAGAGATGACTAATATTATGCAACCTGTAGACCTAAAGGGATTATAAAGGCTTTGGGGTTGAATTCCTGCATACATTGCTGGCTAATACTCATTTCTGAGAAGGACCAGGGTAAAGATCACAGTATCGAAGTGCACCGAATCAGTTTCACGGCAGTCGGTAGAACCAAAGTGGCAGCCTAGTTAGGGAAAGCACAACAGGATGGTGTTGGTCCTGCATCTGTCAGCAGGGGCAACCAAATCCCACCCTGGGACGTCCCCGGGCATCACTCCCCCAGCAAAATTCTTGTGTCTGCATTTACAGATACGCATGTTCTAGTTACAGTTGCTAAGACACCTGCTGCTTACAGAAAGCTGCTCAATGGAGTTGTTGTTCAGGTGTTCAAGTGTACTGTTGTCACCAGAAATACAATTTTTGTACTAGACGTGAGCCGTTGTCAAGAAATGGAAGTAGTAACGGTGCATACTGGGAAAAAGGGGTCAAGAGTGGGTTTGGGACTATTGCTTGTTTATTTTGAGAAAATGAGACTGGGTCTGGATGAGCATTTTCTGTTTCCCACATAGTGTAATTTTCACTCGAGTACTCTGTGCATGTCTTTGTGACATCCAAGAAACAAATTACTCTTAAGTTAATTCTGACTTTGATATGCCTGAACAAGACCTCTCAAGAATAATGACATCAGTTCAATCCTATACACTAGCAGTCTTTACAGTTCAAGACTGCAAGGTAGGCTCAAGACAGAGCACTCATCTTCAAAGAGAAGAAATATTAGAGGATTGCTAGGGGTGAAAGGGGCTTGAGAAGTCCTACATTGAAGTGTAAAAAGTTAAACATGTGTATATGCATATATACACCCCCAACACCGAAGCCAAAATCTCTGTAACTTGGATGCCTTGGTATTCTAAATAGAAGCTGCCTGATTTTCACTACTCCACGTTCACAAGTCCCAGAGATTGTCCCTTACTGTTATTACAACAAATATACAGTGAAGTAGGCTCTTCTCTGTTTTAGTGGAAGAGTGAATGAAAGTCTTTCCTCATCATGCTGTAATTTGCAAAGCAACTTATATGATGACCTATTAAATCAGTGCAATCTTTAATATATAGAAGAGTTATGCAAAGTTTATGATAGAAATCTCAAGTGTAATATTCTTCAAACACAAAGTTACAAAAAAATTTCACATTCTATTATTTGGAAAAGCCTAAATATAAATAAAAATAAGATTTTATTCATTCCTAACCTAATCCAAGTGATGGAATTTACAGAGCCCACAGCTGCAACCTTAAGACAGAACTCTGAAAGGACCTTAAGCTTAAATTTCTTCTCCGGAAGAAATATTGCAAGTTCACAAGTCACATCTAATAGAGCAAAACTGAATTCCAGCACCATCACTGCAGCCTAGATCTGAAAGTGCTATGATCACTCCTGATCTAACAGGCTTGCTGAACTGTTAAGTTTGTAAACATCTCTAAAAATTCAACAAGCTTTGAGAAATCAGATTATTGGCCAACAAAGTTTGAGTCTCTGTAATGATTACAGTGAGGCTTTTTAAATTCCGTGAAGTTCTCTTTAGTTGTCCAGTCACATGTGTTCCAAAATGCAATTTCTGGGACCGCTGTAACTCCAAAAATTATTTTATAACCTTAAAATGAAGCCATCGATTTTATTCAATCTGTAATCAGACACTTGTGACAATGCCATAGTAATTCTCTCTTTTCAGATTGTAACATTAATTAGGTAATGGATGGGAAAGGTTAACATCATCCTGTACACAGGATCATAGAATCATTGAGGTTGTAAAAGACCCTTAGGACTGATTCCAGCTGTTAACCTAACACTACCCAGTCCACCATTAAACCATGTTCCTAAAGTGCCACATCTACACATCTTACATATTTTTGTTCTTCATTAATGCAGAAGTAAATCACAACTCAAGTCATAGCACAAGTGATATTTTCTTTCTTTCATCCCCTCTGTTTTCAGTGGCATCCAAACCTAGTTCCCTCACCTATTCTGCAGAAATTTCAGTATTTTCTAGTCCTTCAATGTAATGCCCAAAACAAAATCTTCTCTAGCTATGTTGTGGAAGGTAACATTAACAAACCACAACATTTAAAAAAATATGTATTTGCATTAATCTCTTTGAAAAAAAATTGACAAAAATTAGTATAAAATCCCTTCAAACCATTTTGCTGCATACCACTATGCAAAATATCTTAGCAAAGATTTTCTATTTAGCAAGTCTAAAAGGGGTTATTTACCCACTTGTGATATCACAAACCGCTTTACATACAGTCAGTTGAAAGTCAGAGAGATTCCTGTGTGATCCCGACAGAATAATGTTCATACATCATTCATAAAGGTGGCTCACAAATACTACGCTAGATGCAAAGTTCATTAACGTAGTGCAGCAGGATACATTTGGAGGATAATACTGCCTGTAATGTGAAGATCAGTACAAATCTTTTTAAAAATTTAATAGTTCTGCATGTTCTCCAAATTCTGATTCAGCTCCATAGCATGAATGGATTTATTTTTTTTTAGAAAATTTTCTGGTTGGGATATCAGTTGATTTTTAGATGAATGCATGCTCTACGTTCAGAAGTGCAACACCACTCCTCCACAGAACCACCAAACACACGTTATGAGATGTACACTCATCCAGGCCCTTACTCTTCCAGTTTGTGCAAGCCATATTTCAAGTTCCCCAATTTTAAGAGGCCTTTATCTAGCTGACGCCTTCACATCTCTCAATGACCATTTTCAGTGTTACCTGAATATGTAAATGAAAACATTTCAGTCCTTGTACATCCACTGAGAACATGGTTCACTTCTCACCTGCAAAAAACCATGGATGCAAAATCAGTGGCTGCTGTCAATAATTGTTGTTTATAACTGACAGTACTGAGGGATCCCACTCAACAACTTGGGCTCTCTTAGACTAGATTCTGTAAACATGTTGAACTAAAAGATGTATTTGCTTACTGTAACTAAATAAAACACAAGGCAAAATCATCCTTACAAGATTCTTATGATACTCAAAATGTCGAAGAACTTCCATTTATCACAACTGAGATACTTCAAAAACCCTTCAAGGAAGACACAACAGGCTAGATTATTATTCTCTACAACCTATAAATGTTCAGATACTTTGCAGAGAAATTCTATATCATTTATCTTTTATCAGAGATGAAGTTGCCAGAAACAACCCAAAAAGCAAGTGGCAAAGTTCATTACACCCAAGCTCCACATCACACTGAGTAGGAACAGTGTTACACTACAGAGTAGTGAAAACTCCTTAGTAGCTTTGGTTATAATTACCACTACACACAGTATTATATATATGACCTGTAATATTATTATGCATAAGGTATATGACAATTTTCAAAATATTACTTCACACATCATTTCAGAATGGAAATCAAACCAATATGTGTTCTCACAAGTGATATGCATCCCAAATGGTGTGAAATTATCCCTTGCCTGAACAGGTAGCTATGACGCTTCATTAAGGCTTATGAACAACAGGGTAATAAAGAAGTTCGTTTTTCTACACTTATTTTTTAATGACAAGTAGTAACATATAGTGGGTGGTAAATTAAAGATAGCAATCAAGTTTTCAACTATCATATTATCTCATAAATAATTTCCTAAATCTTAATAGAAGTCATTTTAATGACAGGAGAATAAGTTCTTTACAAAAATGCACTAACAAATTTGGACCTCATCCACGAAAATAAATTTGTTTATTATTTACTTTTTGCTAGTTTTACTGACCTTCTGGATAAGAACTCTATTAAATTCTTCCTGCAAAAGATGCCTGCTAAATACATTCCCAGATCAAAGCTGGCACATATGCCAAAAAAAAGTAAGCTAAAACATAATGCCAATCACATTTGTAAGTTGAGATTTGCTCACCTAATAGAGCTAAAAAGCATTCACAGGAGATGGGATTCAAATGCTAACACAGCGTCTTCAGCTCCAGTGCAGGAACGTAAAAGCTTGAATACAGAAACAAAGGTTGGAGCCCACACAGTGGGAGCAGAGGTTACTGAAAAGAAAATGTAGACTAGCAAGAACAAGACAAAGTAGAATTAACAATTCTGTTCTCACTACCAGTCAGACACAAATTTTACCCTAGTCCAAAACAGAAGTGTATATGAAAGACATTGGAATCCAGAGGGAAACAAAGCAAAAAATCCACTGTTTTTCAAGAGTTATAACATTTAGGGGAAACCCAATACTGGGAAAGTGAAAAGAAAGAGAACTTAAGTTGTCCCCAGGCTAAAAATATACCAGGAGCTCAGGGAAAAAGCCAATCTGGATACTATGTACATATGCATAAATCCGTAGACGCAGTATTTAGCATTGTACTCCCTGACGTGAAAACTGCAGGACTTCAGCCTTGCACAGACAGGACACTCACCACCCGAGGATTTCAGCATTTCACCTCCTGTCTAGGTGAGACACTGCTCACCTATCTTCTGGGAGAGCCTAAGCCCATCAGCACCACCTCTGCTTTGTCTTTGGCTCCAGCTGTGAATTTAGCAGTACTAGCCTGGCCATCTAGTCCAGGTGTTCACAAAGCAGCTGCTTTTCAACAACCTTTGACAAACCACATCACAGGCCTCCCTCAGACCAAAGCAGTTACATCTGCTCTTCACCACACACCTCCTAAATCATTACACGTAGTTCTTATAAGGAGATAGAATATTATATGTGTTCCGAAGCGAACATTTTCCCCCTAGACCTTCTACTGGCATCTGCTGTCACCATGTTCAACACAGGACTGAACTAGGGTCTGAATGACTACACTGACTCATTTAATACATTTCTTGTTAACTTCTCTTACCTTTAATTACTGTTGTTTAGTAGGATGGGAGAACCGCATGTAGAGCACTCCAGTAACTACATTTATTATACTGCTTTCTTTTGCCATTCTACAGCTTGCTTTCTTTCCTCATGTCAGTTTTTTTCTATGCCCTCATAAAGTATATTTATTACTTTGCTCTAGAGATCTCCCACAGGCAAAAAGTAGGTGGATTGGTACCTATGAATTAGTCTTGACAGTGCTCTTTTGCCTCCCTAGATCTGGTAGAGAGTCACAACTCCTTTTATAATTCTCTCATTGAGTAGGATGTAAGGAACGATGACTAAACTATGTAGATTTAGTGGTGAACAATTTTTTGACAGGTTTCTCGGTTACTGGCAATATCTAGTATCTGAGTGTCTCCCAGACTTTATTGAGGTTAGCCTCATGACTCTACTGCAAAGCAGAGAGACATACTAATCCATTTCATTCCTGGGGACCGAAGCTTGAAGATGTTGAAAGACTTACAAAGTCAATTACAGAAAGAAAGATGAATTCTGACACCTCATCCACCGCAATAAGTACCGAGACCTACAGTTCCCTACTCCATCCAAATTACACAAATCTGAAGTTAAATAGTCTTCCATCTGCATGTATTTGCCACCCACTTACTTCAAATTATCTTATCCAAGACTATTTTACATTACATCTCCCAAAACATTGTCTTTGCCTACCATGCTTGGAGTTTCAATGTTGTGATATGTAACTCACACATTTGATTTTCCTGGTTTGGGTTTTTCTCTTTTGCACTTCAGTCTAAGGCTAGAAGGAAACCACAACTACTGTTTTTTGAAGCAATGTTATGCGTGAGTCAAAGTAATTGGAAGCATCCTAACAGTCTGAGAAATTAAAAGGATGTGCATACAGAGAAAACAATAAAACACTGAAATCCTTGCCCAAAAGAAGAAGTTGGCTATGGGGTGTTTTTCCCTTCCTTATCTGACTTTATTGGATATGTTTAATCTCATACAATAACAACATTATGACTTTATAAATTAATACATAATATCTTTTATAGTTTGAAATACCTATAGCTTAGGCATTTCATGTCTTTCATAGATGTCTAGATACTGACACAATTAGCTTTTGATACATAGATATTTCTGCTTACTGGAAATCTGGTAGCAAAAAGACTCGACATTTTGAATGGGCTCATAAATATATATTGAATTTAATCTTTTAATACACAAAATCCGTTCTTCTATTGTTTGGTTGGTTTGGTGGCGGCTTGAGAGAAATATTTTCTATAAATATTTTTGTTTTGTACAACTAATTAGTCCATAAATCAGTACATTGTAATGTGGCAGAGATTACCCTCAAGCCAACAGAAAGCAACTGATTGAATGCACTTACCTTCTTCATAATTCAGCTATCTCTAATGTCTCTACATTTTCTTCTGCAGCTTTCAAACCTTGCCTTGCTACTTTTTTCTCTCTTCCCATACTTCAAATGTAGCCCAGTTTAACCAATAAGCATACTTGCTATTAAACACCAGATATTTCCTGTGTTTTGAATGAAGTACAGTGGGCTGATGAAGTACATAAATAAACAATAACCAGATAATCATAGATTAATCAGTTTGATGCTGGAGTAGAAATTTTTACATGATTTCCATTTTCACATTATTTATTAGGGCCATTTACCGATATTAAAAATATGCCAAGTCTCAAGCAAATACATGTCTCTAAAAGAAGGGAGAAGAAAACTACAAATGTACAATTCCTTTAACAGATGCCAAAGACTAATTAAGAAGTCAATTCAGGATGGCAATCATATTCTTAAAGAATAATAATTTAAAAAAAGCATAAGCACATGTTGAACTTGGAGCATGTACTTTAATAACATCAAAGCCCCCTTTAGTATATTTTTTCCTTCTTAATCTATAATGCCCACTTTATTTTCCTCAAAGAGCTTGCAATGGCTACAAAGAGGTAGGACTGTTCTGAGGCAGCATCACTTGTGAGTTGCACTAGTCATCCAGCCCTCTACAACTTTAACAAATAAAACAACAGAAAAAAAAAACCAAAAACAAAAAAACCAATTAGACAGGCATGGCTTTGCCATCATTTCTGCTGACTCACATTTCTGAGTGGTAATTCTTGCGCAGCAATTAGTTGGCGGTCTTAGTACAGCTGCTAATGGAGATGTGCACACTGATTACCAAAAGCTATCACTGTTTTTTCTCCTAACTGACAATCTTAGCAAAGGAAGCCAAGTGGAAGTGGAACGATGATGAGCTAGCCTTGCATGTCTCAAAACAAGGAGCAGGAAATAGATTGACAAAACAGTATTAAAAAAACACAGAACTTCAGTCTACATGATGCATCTATTCTCTGGACAACTAGGATTCATTCTCCAAGGACTGACCAGCTCGTCTTCATTAATGACCTGCTCCAGAATCCATTAAACACAAAGGAAAGCCTCACCTTGATTTCAACAAAACAGATTCAGGTTTTAAATTCAGTTGAAAAATAATTTCAGGAAAGGAAAAAGTAATCCCTTAGGCATTATCTCTCTGATCCTACTATAATTTGCAACATTTGTACAGTTCCATGTACTATTTATTGTGCATTATCCTATTGCAGCACTTAAATTATTATCATTTGAATGTTTCCACAGACCCAGCAGTTCTTGTGACAAATGTCTTAATTTTAAAAGCTGGTCTGCATGGCAGGCACCATTTCTATCCAACAGAGAAAGGAACTCCCTAGCTGAAGCTGTTTTCACCAACAATTTGTTTGCCAGCAGCATGTTTTCCTGTTTAATCCATGTTAACATTTTGTTCAGAGTTATCCTAACTGGCATGTATTCTATCTGATAAACATCTCCTCTTTCCCCTCACGGAAACATTATTTATTTATGACATTATTGTTACAGACAACTAAACAGCCAAGAGGGAAACACATTTGCTTTTCTACAAATACCTACACATGTTGTTAAACCTGCATCATTTTTCTTATAGAAACATCTAAAATTTGGTAAAAGGCTTCCTAGCATGTCTTTGGTATCCACTGAGAACAAGGCACAAGGACAGACACATGCAGCAGTACAAAATCAGCAAGTGTTCAGAACAGGAGGAAAACAGTGACATTTCAGGTTGTTAGGCTGATATATGAAACTTTGTCCTTTTCAGTCCACTTTGTCATGACTCCATGACTAAATGAACTAAATGGACTCAATATAAAATGGCACAAATCAAGAGCTGCTTTCATTCACGTTCTCTGTATCTTTGCCAACGTAGGAACAAGTCAGCGGGTTGTCAGGAAACCAGTACCCAAACATGCACGAAGCGAGCTAACACCAAATAATCTGTGTTGGAGGTCGTGGTGCCCCCCAGGCTGCTTCGTGACTGAGGTGGAATTAGGAAAGAAGAAATAGTATAAATCAAAATTACTAGAAGTGCCCAAGAAGCAAATACCCTCAAATTCCCTCTCGCTTCATCAGTTAGCAGCACATATCCATATACAAAAGGACCTGGAGACCTACATCTGTTTCATGAATGACACTAGAAGTTGTAATGTGTCATCAATTTAAATCACTGCTCCGCACCAGATCAGGACTGGCAGTCTCCCACATCTCTGCAAGATCCTGTTCCATCCACAGTCTGTACTTTGATCAATATATAAAGATTTTAGTGTGTCTACCTGTAGGTTTCCCACTGTTCTTTCTGTATGATCTTTGTCTTAAAGTGCAAGCCTCTTTAGTGCATGCATGTCCTCAAACTATGTGAGACAGCTTAAGACATAGCACCTATCAGTTATTATTAACTGACATATTCTTGAATCTTCTCACACTGGGCTAAATTTTTCAGATACAGAAAGGACAGGCTCTGCAAAAAGGCTCAAGTCAAAAGGAGCAAAAAGGCAAAAACTGGGAGAAATTGAAGGCACAGACGTTTGTCAGCAGGACAAAGGTGACCTTTAAAGATGGACTCAGCTGTAGGTGTATTATTTAAGTAATAGATACTTATATACATTGGAATTATGCAGGTAGATATACATACATGCTCATGTGCTAATCATATTTGCTAACCAAAGATTTTATAGGGCTTTTCAAATATTTCAATTCTGTTACAAAGGAAAGTATTTGCATATTATGTGAACATACACGGGTAATAACTGTGTTTGAGTATCCACCCACCTGCTCATTTGCAAATGACTTCCTAAGTTAAATCAGCCTTACCCTCTGTACTGTTTCTCAGCTAAAGGACGTTTTCTGCCCATTATCTGCTTCTTAGTACAGAAGATTTAGAGACCTTCTGGAGTCCCTCACCAACAGAATCTGTTGCATCGATATGGTCCTTCACAGCAAAAAAAGCAATGCAGCCTGGGAATATTAAAATGTAAGAGTCACCAAACATTCTTTTCCACCCAAAATGATAGCTGCAGCATATAAAAGCATGATGGCAGCAAGTATAGGATGAAATGCTGTGCAAAACCTGAGCACGTACCCACGGTCTGTGACAGTTTTATGAACTGATGTCTCTGTCACTCTGAGCCTGTGCCTTGACTATAGTTACCCATGTTAATTAAAACAGAGAGAGAAAGGGGTGCCGATCTGTGCAGCCAAAGCTGCACTCCTCAGAGGCTAAACCTGTGCATTGCAGAGGAGCTGCTGCATCACCTCTCAGCCAGGGACCGCAGGGATCACCACCTGCAGCGGGGCAAGGCAGGGGGGGGAGGCAGGGAGAGCAAACACATAGGCAGAGGGCAGGTGAAAGGATCAGCGATGCGGACAGCAGAAATAAAGGTTACTGGCAGGTCAAGAGGGGAAACAAGTATACTTTTCAAAAACATCACAAGCATCATTGACTTACGTAGAAATTTTCTAGTTTAGCCCCCAATTAAAATTTTTTGCTGCACACCGCTACTCCTGAGAGCAGGTCAGGTTGCTGATTAATAAGACCTGCTTTCTTAATGTTTCTCTGCTAAATTAGAAAAGCTGTGGAGCAGGTCTTACAAAAACTCAAAAAAAAAAAAACCCAAAACAAAAAAAAAAACAAGAACAGCCTCCTCCCCCCCCACCCCCCTACAATCTTGAAATACACATCTTGTTTTTAATACACCTAAGAACTTTCTAAGCTTCTTTCAACAATGCTGAGCAAGCAGGGGGTGGAGGAGGAGGGTGATGTTTATAAAGCCTTCTTAGAACCATGTGTTGGTTGCATTTTCAGACTCATTAGTCACCTACCTCCACTCCCAAGTGAAATCACTGGGGCCACTGAGCCGAAGGACAACAGCCCAAACTCAGAATCCTTGCATTCACTGCACAGAACTCAGCACTGTGCAGGCTTTCTCCCTAATCGTGTCTTAGCACAGAACACGAAGGGCTGAGACTTTCGAATCATTCTAAGGAAAGTAAGTATCAAAGTCTTTGGGCTCTAAAAAGAACTGATTGTCTGGCTTCTTTAGATGCCTTCTAAAATCCAAGATTTAATTGTTATCCTTCATCATCATTTACTTTTAAATGCGTATATACTCACACACGTACAGACCCATACATACACACGTGGTACTCAGTTGCTCCTGACGCAGATTAGCCTGACATCTTGTGGCTATAAGGAACATAACGTGCCGGTTAACCAGATTTCTGAGTACCAGCCGGATGTACATATCCATACTAATGCCTATATAATTCAGGCAAATACAAAACAGCTCTTGAGCAATGCAAGACAATTACTTCACTTAATTAGATGCGCCGTGGTGTCAGCATTGTGTCCTGATAAGACAAGCTGGGATAGAATTGTAAAGGCAAACCACAGTTACAAATAATGCAGAGCTTTGGTTAACCGGACTACAGCAGGTAGTATTTTGCTCAAAACTATATGCCTATCTAATCTGAAATAAGGATTGCCAAGATGTGTGCAGTTATCACTCTGATATTGCCATGCTAAATATTACTTTCATTTTCATCACAGGAACCAAACCATTCCTGCTGCAAGAGCAGAACATGAGTGCAGAGACTATATGGGGAAAATAAATGTCTTCTCAGACAGGAAGATAAACGGCTGACAAAGAGGAGTGGGTTTGCCTGTATACACAGGCATAGCATGGGTACGTGTGTGGCAGGGAAAGGGGAAATGCCCACCCTATGAAAGTAGATGCTTTTCCTTTTCCTAAAAAAATTGTCTATTGATTAATTTTCAGGGAAAATATCTTGAATCTCAGGGGAAGAAAAAGATTCTTTCTTTTAGGAGGATTTGCTGCGCTGTCGGAAGAGGTTTGACATTCACCTCCTGTTCTCCTTTTTGGCATAGAAAAGAACAATCAAGCAATAACACAGAGAAAATAATCTGTGCGGTTTGATTAGTTTCCACACCAGATGTTCCCACATATATTCACACCTCCCCAACTCTTTTTTTCCAGCCAAGAGTATGTGCAGCTGGTACTTCTGTACACCAAAGCTATTTAACAGAGCTATTAGCAAGGGGGGTTACATTATGGATCCCACCACTCTTCCCTGGGGGCCTGCTCCTGTTCCCACTGAAGTTAAGGCATCATCACGCTCACTGTTTTCAGAGGCAGCCAGAAAACATTGCTGGAAAAATTTTTACTACTCAGTTACAAACCTGTGCTTTCACCTCTTCCAGCCTATGATTTCCATTTCATTTTCTTGCTGGTACTGTAAGGCACTGCAGCCATTCACTGACCGGCTCCAGGGTTTCATTCTTTGTTAAGTAGATTCCAATGGCAAAACAATTTTTACAAGAATCACAACAGATAAGAACTATTGCATTTGTTAATAAAGTTTTAATGACCATAGATTTCTTGAAATGGCAACTATAAAGTTGCATCTCATTAGTGTACCAGCGACTGAATAAACCTCAAAAGATAGACATGATTGTTCCCAGATGAAAACAACAGCCATGGGTTCAGCCAGACTTCCCCAGAGCAAGTACTGGCTAGAAAACCAACTCCCCAGCTTTCAGATGGCCACATTACAAGAAATTCTAAATTACTAGATCAGCCCCTGTTCATTTGAAAATAAAAAAGGGTGTTTTCTTAATATTGACAGAAATGCCATAATCTTGGAGCTCTAAATGCTTTGGTTGCAAGTAAGCGGTTTACTGTAAGATGCAGAAAGGAAAAAAATTACTACCCCTTCATATTTTATTAAAAAGGCAATTATAAGGTTATGTACACTTGCATTTCTAGGAACTCAGTATCTGCAAATTTTGCAGCCAGTTTGTCTTCACAACCTCTGGGTCTTGTTGCGGAAGACACACACGTGGGATTCTTTCATGAACGATTTATGCTTTCTTGATGCAAATTAGAGGTGATCTGAGGTAGAAACATGCTGGTGGAAGCACTGCAGTAACAGCTGGGAATAAATCAACCTGTACACCCTCAGTGCTGTCCATGGAGATTTTTTTGCCACTAGGTTCTCAGTGTGTGCATCCAAAGACCAGTTTTTTCCATGTGGAAGATCACTTGGAAAATAATGTTAAAGATGACTGAAGGGCTCTGGTTATCCGGTGAAAGCTGCTGCTTTCCAAAAGGGACATTTTAAATGTTTAAGTGCCAGGTTAGCTAGATTACTTCAGATAATTAAAAGCATAAATAAGAAACACTGCTTTTAGAAGGCAAGTGATTGCATGAACTGGTCAGTAAGAAGTATGTGACTAAGAAGAAGGAATGGTCTACACCTACCCCTGGAGTCCCTGTGAAGAGGCAAGACGCAACACTGCGCTACATCAACACTATTAGGCTGACGACAGACTCTCAAAGGACAGCATGGCCTGGGCAAGCACTACTGGGAAGCAGGAAGGTACATTAAAATCAGGACATACTGATAAATAGTCAGAGGGGTCTGGGATTCCCTCAAGCAGCATAGGGAGATGCAGAAAGGAAGATTAGCAAACCCCACCCTCTTGCTCAGAAAGGGTCAAGCTGATACGGAAAGGATCTCTTCAGAATAAAGAGGGCAGTGGGCATCATATGCATTTCCTGAATCCTTAAAGGAAAGGTATAGGTAAAACTTGCTCAGATAATTAGATGTAAATTGGTCATACTATTCATTGCTGGTTTGGACGTGAAATGTCACAATGTTTAAATGCTCTCCTCCGGTGACTGCTGCTCCAGTATAAAAGTCTGCTGTAAAACTAGGCATAAAATGAAAAGGAACCACAAAGTAAAGCAAAATAATCCATGGTATTCCTTCTCCTTGGTGAATGAGGTTAAGAAGGGCAAAGCAGCAAATTGAAGGCAAATTACATGGCTAACAATGTCTGTATACTAATCATTGAAAGAAGAATTAACAAAAACGGGCATTTGTATTTAGTACGTGAGATGCTGTTTCCTGAACTTTCCCGAGTTCTGCCAGTGACTTCAGCGTAGCCACAATTCTATCCAGAAAATGTATCAAGTCGAACTCTGTGAGAAAATGGAGGCCTGCCAGTGTGTTAAGATGTGAGGAACATTGCATACCTCAGTCTTCAAATAAATAAATAAATAAATAAATCTTTGCCATGAGAATTTTTCTCTTCACAGGGAAACAAAATATATTTGCATTATACCAGCACAGTAGCTTAACTTATTCTCCTCCCTTATACACAGCTGATGCAAACTCCACTCTTTTTGTTATAACAGAGAAAACAGCTGGGCCTGTTCCAGCTGTATTAGTGGAACCTGAATTTTAAAGCACCAAAGATGCAGATATGACATGGGATTCCCCAATGCATACAAATACTCTAAAATCTGGCCCCCAGGTCCACTGGCAATGAAACAAGACAGACGATGTTTTATCATGTTCCAAAACATTCTTGAGAGGTAACAAGTGAAAGCAAACATAACACAAGCAGGATAGTAGGGTCTAGCAAAGCAAAGGATACCTTGCAGAAGGTGAAAGAGCACAAGAAAATATCACTCAGTCCCTTCCTCCCAATAATCAGAAAGCTTTGTCATCACAAATGCTTAAAGACGATATGGCAACCAAATGCTCCCCCTCCTACCCCTTTCAGCAAGCTCATTTCAATTGCAGCTACAAACCACGAACATAAAAAGACTTCAATGAACCCAGGAGACAGCAGATGTTAATTATAGCAAAATGGTATCAAAGCCAAAAGGAAATTTGTTTTGGTTTGGTTTTGCATGATTAGTTCAGCAGCACTCCCAAACAGTGTAAACTACAGGGTATGCAAACCCTGACCACTTGACAAAGATATATGTAGACCTGCCCATCCTATGTAACCGAATGTCACCTACGTAGTTATTAGCAATTGCCCTTAAGCTAATGCATCATATGTCTTTTTGACAAGAGTAATGGCTGTGTTCTGACAAAGAATAATTGCCATTTCAATTGAGAATGTTAAAATATAACTGAAATCAAACATGAAATTATTAGTGAAAAATGTAGGAAAGATGACAGAAGTGCATAACTACACTGGAATTATCAGCAGCTTGACTGACCTTAATATAGCCCTAATAAGTGTTCCATGCAGTACAATCCACAACAGCAAACGGCAACGATAGTTACTGCGCTTTGAGACTAGGGTGCCCTCAGTGCCCAAGGAGCTTCAGTGCTCACCAGAGAACAGCAGCGCTCCTAGGGAGCTTCTGTTCCCACCAAATCTCGCGCTTAATGGCCTAATTCTTCAGTTTTACACTAATTTGAAACTGTCAAGCTATTGAAAACACCTGAAGCTATACTGTGTACCAAAATGAGGAATAAAGCCGTGTCTTCCAGAATCAGCTGCTGTTCTCCTTCAGCAACCCTTTTCTTGGAAGTAATGAAGAGGGCTGAACAATAAGTACTGCAAGTCTCTCCTTGCAAACCTCAGACTTTTGCAATAAGCCATTGTCTCACTTTCAGTAATTGAAATGAAGCTCTCTAAATATTCCAATCAATTCCTTTTTGATTTACTGCCTTCCATGGCATTTTCCCCCTTCAATTATTGGTGCACTTGGACTTGTATTTCCCACAGGGACATTGCGTGCTAGAATTGTATGTCATTCTTTTAAAACGTCTCTTTCCTTCAGGTAGAAGTTTAGGCTGTACCCTGTAGGGCGTCCCTGAACTAATCTCTCCCTGGTCCTAGCAGAGATCTCCTGCTTCTCCGACTAACAGTTTTTTCACCACAGCAATTATTAGAATATTGATCAAAAGCTTCCCCTGAATCTTGTCTCTCTAAGACTGCACTAAGCATAACAAGTTAACAGACTTAGACATCTTCCAGCATGCAATGTTACTACAGTAACATTGTAGTGTCTGATTTCCTACATTCAAATGAACTGGTTGTAGTCCTTGTCTCTCTCTGAGGAATAACGGATACAAATCCTGGGTGGACTTGGCCCACGAATCTGTAGCACTGAGCAATCCAGGTTTTGGAAGCGGTCTTTTTATGCTGGCCACTAATCATTGCCAAACAAGTCAGAAGATCCTTGTGCCCGCTGTGGGAAAAATGGGTGATGGAAACATCATTAGAGCAGCTCTTCAAAACCCACTGACTAACACATCGCCTTACTGATCAACTGTTATTTGTTTCGCAGTAGTTGGAAAATTAGGTGTTTTCCTAAAGGTGAATTTAAAATATCCCTTTGCATTCTTCCCAGCCTTCAAAATACTCTGTCATTCAGACCCATTGCTTTGTCATTGCACAAGAAAAGAGGTCTACGTGACTAACACTCACAGCCCTCACCCCACTCCTCACAAATATTATCCTTTTCTTCAGCAACAGAATTCTCAAATTCTCAAAATCAATCAATTTCCAACATTATTATGAAAAGGGAGACCTTGAAAAAGAAAAAGCCTTTGGGATAGTAATCTGTTCATTACAAGGATCTATTTTTCCCACGTATAAACATTGCAAGAATGTATCCTTAAGTCTATGTTACTTGTTCTTTACGTACCAGAAACTAATAAGGAAACCATGCCTACACCGTATTGATAATTCACAAGGCCAAAGAGACAGGGTGCAGATTTTCTGAAATTTTAATTAAACCTAAGAGAATCAATAAAACCATTTGTTCAGTTCTAGTACCTGGTTTTAGGCAATAATATCTTCATGCTGCTGCTTGTTTATATTAGAAATTACATGATCTGCTCAGCTGAAAAAAGATTATTGATTTGTATGTAAAACCAGGCAAAAGTACTGGCTGTTTACAAGGGATTCATGGTTACTGTGAATAGTATCTGTAAACAGTCACCTGACGCCAGCGTGACATATCAGCACACCTCAAAGGAAGCAAGCTGAACAAATCAACACTTTATATAGCACACAGGAACCACTAAGCCACTTTCTTTGTCCAGTTAAGGAACTTTCCAAGTCTGACTATAAAAATAACACAAAAGAATGCATGCTGTTCAATAGCTCCTAAGAGGAAGATGAAGGAAGGAGAAATAAAAGAAGAGGAAAATAAAAGGAATTTGGTAAACGTGATCACTTACCATTCAGGCAGCTTTCTGCTATGTTGCCCTCTCTGCTTGAAAAATCCAAAAGCACTTATTTAACTACTAACCAGTGAGCACTCACTGGTCCGAGGAACTCCCGGGAGCAGCACTCACTAGCCAAAAGCTTTCTGCCACTGAAAGAATAGTCTGCCCTTCACCATTTCTGCCCATACCAGAGGAAGGAAACAGCCAGTGAGAGCGGAATCTTTGTCACAGCCATCACCCACGGACAGTTTACAACCTTTTCTCTATGGGATTTAAAGAGCATCTTAGAATCCTTGTTGACCTTTCCTAAAATACCCATAAGTTACAAATTCCCAGCAACATTTATTGTCTTTAAAAGTGAACGTAAGTCTTGTCTGAGACTGCTGTAACTGCAGTATCATCATGAAATCCTGGTTCCATTCAAGTCAGCAAATTGCCTGCACACCTGTAGATTTCAGATGTCAGGTTTCATACTTGGCTAATGCAGAACATTTCTACAAATAGAACTATAGCTCTTTAGTACTGGTAACTGTATTTTTCATTTTAGTATGTTTGAATTGATGTGTAAGCTTAATTTGAACCTCCTGACTGTTACATGCAGACAGCTGTTGGCCATCTTTTATTGTTGTGGAAGTAGATAGGTGGAGGATTGTTTGTTGTTTTTTTTTTAATTCATAAAACAAACACATTTAGTAAGAATGACACTAGTTTCTCAGTCTCAAGAATTCAAGGAGAGACAAAGCAGTCAAATATGGAAATACTTGGGTTTTTTCTGCATTTACTGTTGGAATCGGAAACCCCAAGCAAGTAATACTAAACAGGGAGGAGGCAGTCACATTTAATGCTTATCAAACTTTTTTCTGCAGATTCTTCATCCTAGAGAATTTTGTCCAAAATATCAGGCATCCAAATTTCAAAAAGCTGTTCTCAAAGCATTTCCTTTAATGGACAACAGAGCTGGGTAAAAGCAACAGATCTTGATTTTTGGTCTACTTTATTTCTGACACTTTAGGATTACTGCAGCTTTTAGGCTCATGCTTAGGGATGCTTGGGTCCCACGGCAGCAGTTGATGTCGAGGCCTCTGCACAACTTTGGGGTTATGTCTTTAACCTCAGCTTTCATGCATGTGATACAAGGATGCTGATGCGTTCCCCCCTATACACTGATGATCAGTTTGCTTGAGATGCAGCTGGAATATAATTTTCTGGACAGTTATGTTATGTGATTGCCAGAGAACTATGACTTACTATAAGGCATGGCCTCAGGCACCATCACTGCTAAAACTCATGCAGCTGAATAATTCTCAGAAGCGCACATCCTGACTGATCCATATGGCTTCAGTTTGCACCAGTTTGTGTCATTCTGACCATGAAAGGTCCACAGTTACAACTGAACTTATCAGTTCTGGTCAAGTTTGAGTCGCTTCTGAGGTTGTTGGCTATGTTCTACACCTCATGTGGTCATGCTTCAGACATTATTTCTTAAAAGAAAATACGAGTGTTATGCTACAAAGTGTAACAGTGAATTCTGTTCTTGAAAGTAACCCGATACATTTAAAGGACATTTCAGTTTAGTTTTCCGCCTCCTTACAACAAGCTCTTTGTTGCATGATCACAATAGATCACTTAATTAGAACTGTAAAAACTATCTGGAAATAATATCAAATCTCCAGAAAGTTCCATTACTTGACAGAATGTTGTTAAAACAAGTGTTCAGTTCCCTCTTACAACAAACTTCGCCCCAGCCTACCAAGAAGCCAAACCCGGAGTGTCCTATAAACTCTTGTATAAGAAAATGCCACCATTGAGTAGGTGATACGGTGATTCTATTTTGGGCTTTGTTTCTACCAAAACATTCAATATAGAATGTTAATATTTTTCCAAAGAAAGAAATGAAAAATACAATATCTACAAGAAATATTTAAAAAAAAAAAAAAAGAAAAACAAAGGAAAAAAAAAAACCCAGAGGAAATGTTGATTATACTTGATTGTGTGTTTTGCCACTGAATTTGCTTTCCATATTTCCATAGGATTTCTTGTATTTTTTATATATATATATGCATCATGCTGCGTTACTGTGTTAGAAAGTATTCCAAGCTACTTTGGTACGTATATTTCAACAAGTTGAGGTTAATGCTTTACTAAGCATTTTTTACACTGACTATATGGGGAAGGGGAGGGGGGAAACACCAACATTAAATGCTTCTTGCACTGGCAAGTATAATAAGAAACCACTGCCCAAGGCAAGGTATTCCTTGAGAAACTTAACATAGGCTCGCAAAAGGCCTCTCTGGGTATTGCTTCCTAAAACAGGGACAAGGGGGTGACTGAAGTGTTCTTTTTTTCATGTCATTAGAGGAGAGGGAGAAGGAGAAAGGAAACAAAGTGTGAGAAATCAGAGAAGCAATAATACAGGCAGAGAAGAAAGCCACTAACGAAATTAAAAAAGCAGGGTTTTTTTAACAAAGTATTCACCAGAAACCTTGATGTCTGGAAAGGAAACCAATTCTTGGTCAGGAAAATGGAAAAAAAAAAAAAATATAGAGACTTTGAAAGTATACTGGCTGTGCTAATGAAATACATTTCCCCACACACCCAATTTCTTCTACTAAAAGCAGCAAGATTCTAAACACTGGCTAACTATACCACAAACAGTATCTGAATGCATACTATGTAACAATGTTATCGTACAGATACAGCTGTAACTTCAGTATCTAGGTAATACGGGTTTAGAATTTATTAAAAAATCAATGCATTGGTAGAGCAAATCCTGACATTTTGCCAACTCTTTGAGGGCAGGGTTGAGCCACACAAGGACCCATCAGTATCAGCTCCAAAATAAGCAGCCCAAATGACAAGAGGTTGAACCACCAGGTCAAAGCTCAGGCTGATGTGCAGTGAACCATGCATATGCTCCAAACACCACGTTTGTGTCACGTTAACAGGTTCTGGATTTTGAACCCGGTTTTGTTTTGTGTGTGGAGACGCACCAGTCTCCAGTGACACATGGAAGAACAAACAGTGTCACATCACATGCCACTTGTTCTCCAGTTACATTGTTGTGTCACAGGTTAATCATTGTCACTTCATGCAGCCACACATCACACTGTCTATTAATTATTACTTAATGTCACTACACTACTAAATGGTTTGATGAATTCTGTTAGTAATTAGAAATGTTTGTGCAGTGACACTCAAATAAAACTTTTCTCTTCACAGAGCATTCCTGATGACAAGCCAGAAAAAGAAAACACCTAGGTTTATTAGTCTTACTGACTAGAGGCACTTTATTTGGACTACAGCTCTTTTCTATGCTTGTTGATTTATTTCACTGGTAACTACCAAATACTCTTGACAATCCAAAAACTGAGACTAAATTCAGCTACATGTAAGACAAACCACTGCATCACTTTATACACATTTAGAACAGAGAGAAAGGATGCCATGCCAAAAGCTAGCACTGCTATTTGTTATTAATTTAGAAAAAGTCAAACAAGAAAAAGATGCACTCAGACACCAGGTAGAATTAATCTTAGCAGCACTAGTATTCAATCATGTGATGTTAAAAAAATATCACAGTCAAGCTGATAGCTTGTTTGCTGTTCTCTCTTTTATGGAAAAATTTTAATACTATAGTACTTTTTCAAATTCTGCATAAAAACTAAATCAACTGGTTTTGTTTTACAAAAATGTAGTTTCTGATGATTTGAGGGAAGAATGCTTGAAGTCAAGTAATCTCCTTCTCAGATCTTTCATTTTCCATCTGTTTGGAACACAGTAGGAAGACGTGGCACCTGAGCTGCCTTCCTTGTTAACCTTCCCTGAAATCAATGCATATTTCAGAAAAGTTTTGATTTTGACAACACTGCATATGTTTCAACAACAGTATGTTTATCAAAAATAAACTTATGAACTGTAATAATGCCATTTAGTTCATGCTTCCCACTGTGAATCAACTCTTTAGGTCTGTGGGTTTACACCTTTTTTACACTACCATGAGCTAAATATAAGCTAACTGCATCTCCCGAGTGAACTGTTTTAATTTATAAAAGTTCAAACTCTTTGCATATTTAGAAATCTGATAGTTCTACGTTGGATGTTCACCTTATTACCTGTCATATATATTTTCCTCTATACATTGGTATAACATTTCTATGGGATTTTGGCAAACACCAGCAGTTGACTGAAGCACTGCAGAGCTGAAAGGCAATCACAGAAAGGCAGTACAGCAGGATCTCCAAAAGAACATCTGGTACGTAACTTGGGCATTTTTAACTATATATAAACTATCCTAATGTATGTTTAGCTAACCATATCTTAAAAACCTCCAGTGTTGGAGATTCCACAATTTACCCAAACAGTGCAGCAATATTCAGAGAAATTCCCCTAAAGACTAAATCTCCTTGCTCCAGTTCAACCTTGATTTTTTCTGGTACTATTTACCAGATTACACCGACTACAGAGAATACTTCAGTCTCTTAAATTACATAAAACCTTTCACTTAATTGGACACTATTATCAACACCTCCCTTAGCCTGTTCTACAATATGGTTCAAGTAACTTGTTTCTTTATGCTTCTTTGTTAGTCTTTTCTGGAATATTTTCAATGAGATTGTATTTTAATCAAAATCTAGTGCCCAAAGCTGGACAAAGTACTTCAGCTGAAGCCTTACAAGAAATGAATGAAATTATTACATACATTTTATAGATGATGTTCCCATTACTATATCAATATTTACCCTTCCTTCACGGTAAAATCCTGTTAACTTATATTCTGTCCATGATTTGTTTTCACTTTTGAGTCCTTTAATACAGTTCTACTGCTTAGCCAGAACTTACCCCATCTTAACTGGTGTACACAATTTCCACCTGTAAAAATAACTTCATAAATAATGTTGTTTAATTGCATCTCCTTTTCTAAATTACCAATTTATCACTATCTAGGCAAGTTAAAATCCTACCCTCCAGCCCACTCACAGCCCATGCTTGCATGACATCATCTGAAATTAATTTAAATATATTTTCTAGACATGAAAGTAGGTTTGTCAAGAATTCTTTTGTTGAGAGAAGGTCAAGTTTGAAATAGACATCCTTCAGCACAGTATAAAACTTAACTCCCTACAGACAGGCCGAGACCCTCAAAGATTTACAAGTAAAGAATGTGCAAGCAGGGAACCACTGCTTTTGGAAGTTTGTTTTTTCTAAAGCCACGCGTCTCTTTGGGATAGTAGACAAAAGAAATAATGTGATCAGAAATAGTTTCCATGAGCATTAACTAGCATGTCCCAGAAGATGCAAAATAAGAAGGTTTTTGTGCATCTGGTCTTACTGTATAAATCTGAGGAGTCGCAATCAGACTCTGGTGACTAAGCTTGCATTCCCATGCTCAGAACAATGTAGAAAAAAAGGTATGTTCCCCCAAAGCATGAATCAAAGTCGCAAAGTGTGAAAAGATGTATCTAGATTTTGGTTAGATTGCTGCAGCCTGATTTTCTACAACTTACTGTCTGGAAAAAGTCATAAGTCTTAGTGAAGTACTCATTTGCAGAGCAATCTGCCCTTTAATTTTCTAATTCCTGGCTTTACCTGATACATCTCTCTTTTTAAAATAAAATACGAATACGCTATTGCATCCTTTACTTAAAGTTGTGCGTGGAAACAGAGCAGTTGATATAATAGGTAAAGAAAGTCCCCGTCCCACCCTTCCTTCAACAATAAAAATTAGTATTACCAAAACAAAAATCAGATATGGTTGCTTTTGTGATCTGCTTGTATTATTCTTCTCTCCATGTTAATATTCCTGATGACTGATGGAATTGGGCATGTTGACTCGTACCACACCTCAGCTGAATTTTATAACAGTCTTTGTGACTGGGGGGGAAGTGGGGGAGAATGAATGAAAACAAGCCTCCCCTTCAGCACATAGTACATTCAAGTGTTTTTTCAGCCAAAACACTCAAATTAGATGTCACCAAAAAGCGACACCCGAAATGTTACAGAACACACAGTTCCAGGGAATTTAATCTTTCATCCATCACAAACACAAGGGAGTCCAAGTTTAATGAAACTATATTCAAAGATACATCAGACTGGTCTACAAACTCCTCTGAGGTAAGCATTCCCCTCTCTAACAGTAAAACAAAAAGTTGTCAATACCATCCTTATAGCCATTCTGAGTCTATCTCGAGCAGTAGGGAAGCAAAAGAGAAAAAGCTCTCAAGCCACTGCATTCCAAATGTATTTGAATAACTGGCCTTTCTGAGATACCAACTTTAAATAACACTTGACAGGAAGGGGAAGGGAAAACAAACTCAGGATTCAAAAAACAAAATTCTGGAAGAAGAACGAGGAAAGGTGTTTGTACGTCACTCAGTAACTTGGTAGGGTGAGGAACTCCTGGCACATTCCACATTATTAATAGCTTACAAGCTATAGGAACACTGACTATAAAACTACCAGAGAAGAAGGTTCTTTCAGTTACACATATTTCCATTAGCCTTATGCATGAGTAAGAATTATAATCCTAGGAATAATATCGCATGTCCTTGATGAAACCTTTCAATTGCTTTGGGAAAATACACAACTAATTGAAGACAGACTTATTGAGTTATCTGGTAAGACTGGGACTAAGTCCAAGGGTCCTTGATCCCTCTACCACATTAGTAAACTTTTCCCATACAAAAGCATTACAGAATTTCTGTTTCCAATCCAATGCTATCAATAAACATTTGATATTTGGGGCAATCCTTTAGAAAAGTTATCACGCACTAGGTTGCTTCTAATACATATGGTATGGTATCAACTTTTAACTTCTTCTCTGATCTTCTCTATTTTTGTTCTTCCTAAAGCCACGTATTACACTACTAATATTAAAAAAATAATAAATAAATAAATCTGAAGAAAGCAAACTAGCCTCAATGCCCCTGGGGAATCAGCCACCTCTGAAGCTGCCATTTGTGGTAACTATGAGTTTACTTAAGATCAGATTGCAACACTTTAAAATGAACTCACATATTTTCTGAAAGGCATGCTACCAGGTAAAAAAATTATAACTCTGAAAAAAGTCACCAATAAGTCAAACATTTCAAAGGCCTTATTAAATAAAATCTAGCTTCATAGTCATGTAAGCAGCAGAGATCTTTATAATGAATGGGCAGAACACACTACAGCAGATCAGAAATTATAAAACTAAATTAGAAACCCAAATCTCATTTGCTATAAAAACAAACGGTTCTTTGTTCTTGAAAAGGAAGTTGCTAAGATAATGCAACAAAGCACCCTTCTGCAGACAATTTCTAATGCTTAATCTTTTCTGTATTTCTATTAGCTGATTATACATGAATCATACAATTCAGTATTTTGTGAAAAAGTGGATATCATTAACATCTTATCCCACACTTTATGAAGTTAAATTCCTCAAAACTACCCTTCCCCCATATAGTGGACATATAGGTAAGAACTAAAATTCCATGGCACATTTCAAGAAAAGCTAAGGAATGTATGAACTTCTTTCTCTTAAATGAATACATTCCAAGATTCAAAGTTGTATGCCAGTGATGACCTCACCTGAAATTGATGAGAACAGATATTACTGTGGCTTGCTAAAGCACGGTCCATTACATATACACACAGCATCTCTGCCTGTCATTTGACCTTTATCCCTGCTGTACTGTCTGGGCGAGATGGCATTAGCTATCTTCACACCAGCTCCTACAGTGCTGTTTCACATTTGCAACTAAAACAGTGCTGACAACGCACTGATGTTTCACCTACTGTCGAACGGTGCTGCCTAGCATCAAGGCCTTCTCCGTTCCTTACTCTGTGCCCTCCCCTGCAGTGAACAGAAGTTGGGATGGGACACAACCAGGTAGATGATCCAAACTAGCCAAAGAAATACTCCATGTCATATAATGTCATGCTCAGCAATAAATGGAGAGAGGGGAGTGCTTCCTCTGTTGCTCAAATCAAATAAGCAGTGCGCTCTGACCAGAACAGCTTGGATTTCAGATAAATTACTAATGTAAAAGCTCTCAGCAGCCCAGTCCATAGCAGAGACAAGAGTTAATTTCCTGTAGTGTCAATACAGTTGGTGAAACTGCACAACAGTGCCAGTGCCTAAATTATATCAGCCGTTGCAGCTCTTTTTCCAAAATGTTGGCAATACTGACCATGAAATAAAAACAAACGTTTTTGTGGTGAACATCAAAGTCAACAGAACAAACCTGGGTCCGAGGTTGGGTATTTTGTATAAACAAGCTCCACTTTTTCCTAAACAACACTCTAGCCTTTATGAACTGCTAAAACCTTGAGAATCAACCTTTTCTTCTCCTTTATAGAGCACCTAGAGATTGCCTGTAAGGTAAAGGAGAAAGATATCCTGGTTGACATAATTTTCATTGTTCAAGGTTAGATTTTATTAGTATTTTTTTTCAGGATGAGATTTTCAAATAATCTTCCAAGCCTTACAACTGAAAAAAATTATTCAGAACACAGTCACAAGTGGTTCTTATGCCCTAATTATAGTGCTTTCTCAATTTCTCACCCATCAGAGGACACACATCTCACATATAAGGGGAAGGAGAATGTCTGTGACTGACTGTGATATTGTTAACAAGAGAATTTAATTGAGAAACATTTTTGCATCTCACATTAGGTGTGACTCTTAGTTATGTGATATGTTCATGGGTGACAGGAAAATTATGCCTTACATCTGTAGAGATGTGTAAATGCCTCATTAAGTTTAATAATTATCTGTTAGAAGGGCAGTTCCACAAGAATCTCTCTGCTACTGAAAAATAGAAGGGACACAATGAAACAACATTGCAATTGTTTTATCACCGACCTTGCTGAATTAAACCACCTGTCCAGAAATATTTTTATAAGCATATTAATAACGAACATTGCATCATAAAAAATGCATGAATGGGTTACATCACAAAAAGTTTATCAAGTAGCCCATGAAATAAGACACAGACTATATTTTAAGACTTGAGCTCAATTCAACCTGAATTTCTGTGTTAATTCACATATGACAGAGGAAGAAAGCAGAAGGTGGAAGAGAAAGGACATTGCTATGAAACATGACACATAAAAGGAAACCTTTTAAGAACAGCTTTTCAAACAAAAATCTTCAAGCATCATCTTTGACAGACAACAATCAATAGTATATGAGTGATTCCACTATGTCCTGTATAGCTAAAAACAAAACAAAAAAACCCACCACCTTCCTGGATGAGGCAGAAGGCAAATTATCCCAACAAAACAAAAAAAAAAACCTCTCTAGGAAAGCTTTACTATCCCATTATCCCATTTACATTGACAGCTGAGTTTTACAGCTCAACAAGGATTATACAAATCTGGGAAACCAAAACAGAACATTATCAACTTCTGCTCACAATGAGAAAGTGGTTTGACAAACGAAGCACAACCTTCATACTAGCCAACTACGCATTTTGACACATACCATTAAACAAAAAATTAACCAGTTTATTATATTTAACATATTTACAAAATAGTACAAATTAAAGTACTGTAACCATTATTGCATGACAACAAAACCTCCATACAGGCAAAAGCAGCACATGAAAGAGACACTCCAGAATAGATAGGAAGTCTTTGGTACTCAAAATATAGTTTAAGATGCAGCATTAACTCAATCAATACAGGGCATTAAACACAGACAACGACATGTAGATTTATGCCACAAGTGTCAGTTCAGCTATGGCTTCCATTCTTCTCAAAGGCTGATTATTGGACTCAGCGATTGCTTAAAAGCTTTACAGTGACTTTAGGATGGAAAAACAACTCAAAATTATTCTAAAACCAAGCTGTTGAAAATGACTGATATATTTCTCAACTCTTACTGAATTAAACTGCCTCTTCTCAGAACTACCTGACAGCAAAGCACTAAACACCTCACAGGCCTAGAGCCTATTCCTCTACCCCTTGAGCAGGCAAAACTGTGCAAGAATCAACTTTGTCTACTTAAGGAATATAGGATCGAGCTCACAACGGACAATAAAACTGCATGGCAAAACATGATCAAAGATGGCATACTCTAGTCTACCCTGCTGTACACATAATTTACAAAATGTGTTTTATGCATAATCTACATATTTACAAATGTTCTCAATTGTTCCAACAAGTAATGTACTCAACACAATCACAGTTTACATAATTTTGAGGTAAATCCTTGAAAAGTTAGAGCATCAGCAGAGTTTCATCTGCAAGGCTGAATCTCACAAGTGGAGGATTTCTAATTGGAAGATCCTCTCTTTACCTGGTCACACAGCAGTGCATGCTAGGTGTAGCAGATGGGTAGGATGGTTGCAGAGACAGGGGATTATTATGAATCCTCTGTGCTGTGCATGGCTCTTTCTGATGGCCAGAAGGAGGCCAGAAAGAAGCAAAGAACACTGGGGACAGCCAAAAACAATCTGAAATATGTACTAGCAGATTCTGCTCCATGGACGAACAGTGGATATTATGTTGCTTGCAGAGTGGGAAAACCTGCAGTGTTAAATCACGCAGTGTCTATGTACACTAATTGCAGGATGACTATGTGAAAAGAGGAAAGGAAAAAGCAAAAGAGAGGATGTGGGACAGGTTGAATTAACTTTCTTGATTGGTCAACATTAATTATGTTGCTTGTAGAGTGGGAAAAACTGCAGTGTTAAATCACACAGTGTCTATGCACACTAATTGCAAGATGACTATGTGAAAAGAGAAAAGGGAAAAGCAAAAAAGAGGATGTGGGACAGGCTGAATTAACTTTCTTGATTGGTCAACTTTACTCTAGAAAGAAAATGCAAAGAAAAAGAAAGAGCTTTATTTTCTTAGAAGTTTTCAAGTCAGGTTAGACATTATCTAAATACTTAAAAGTGCACATACAAAGATACCACCCACATTTATTTTAACATATAACTACAGCACTTCTGACCCTCCATAAATATATTTAAAGACTGCCTCACCAATGGGTGGACACCACTTTACAAGGCTTGATGTTTCAAGCTGTCTAACCTAGACATATTTTTCCTTGCAGATGTTCATAACACTGAAACAAGACCACTCACTCGCTGCTGTTTAGTGTCCCAGGGAACAAGAGAGGACTGGGCACCAAGAATTCTGCAAGTTGCCTTTGCATTACCTTATAAGAGCACAAAAGGTGGTAGAAACTCCTCTCTAACTAGGAAAAGACAGTTTAGAGTTGGAAGTGTCAAAGTTCTTCTGAATCAATCAAGAAGTTAAGATAAACAGGTTTTTTTCTTGAGAATTGACATCACCTTGCATTAGTATATTCTCCCACAGAATAGGTCCACAATACTTATTTGATGTTAATGCTGAAAACTTTAAAACTGGCCATGACTCAGTTGCACTTTTATGGTCAGCTGCTTAAATGAAAAAACCTCACACAAAAAGACCTGGGATGACAAAAACGGATCCCACAATTCCACTTTCTGGATGCTTTTTCAAGCCATACCACATCACTACACCTTTTCCAAATGTTGTCTTAAAACAAAATGTTAGAAGATTTAAGCAGGACGTCAAAGCAGTCAGTTAACAAATTATATATGCATGAATGCTAATCATGTTTACTATGTATTTTCTTCAAAATGTGTTTGTGAGTGGAGCTGTAAGGTGATAAGTGGTCTGATGTTTCAAGACAAGTCTACTGACTATACTTTAGGCCCACTGGAATGACTGAACTCTGCTTTCTGAATGCAGTGATAAGGAGGAATAATAAGCCTTCATCTCCTTGTACCATCACAGATGTTAGCTAGAAGAGACTTATTAAATATTCAGCCATTGCTAGTATTCATGGTGTAGTACAGGGTGAAATGAAAAGGAGCATAAAGCAATTTTTCCAGAAATCTTCTGGGAAGGTGAAGGTTGGACTTTGTACTGAACCCCAGTGATGGCAAACTGGCAGGTTGTTTCTTGCACAGCTCTGAGCAAGGTAATAATCTGTCAGCACAAACTTCTGTATAAATCCCAACATTAAGACTGGAAGGTTTAGACAGACAAAAATGCTGCTGTTTAAATACTTAACAAGACCAGTAACACTTTGAAGATATTAGATTTTTACAATCCCTGAAACTGCTGGTCAGCAGAGGAAAGATTTTAATTCATTCGTCCTCTTCAACATAAGTTGATGGAAACCAGCCCACCTAAAAAGGGGAAAAGCAGAACAAAATAATACATGAGATGCACAGTTACTTTTTAAATGGCTGAACTAGGCAATACAAGAATGGCTCTGCTCAGTACATATAACATTGAAAAGATTAACTTGACTGACTTGT
Source organism: Falco rusticolus (assembly GCF_015220075.1). Classification (NCBI taxonomy): domain Eukaryota; kingdom Metazoa; phylum Chordata; class Aves; order Falconiformes; family Falconidae; genus Falco; species Falco rusticolus. The sequence continues at coordinate 23,841,238 of NC_051197.1, forward strand.
CACAGTTCGAGTAAGTACCCTAAACAAAGAATAACTTGCAGATACTATAATCTGGAAACTAAACACCTCTCCCCTTCCCTTCCCGCCTGCCCGCCCATGCCCTCCCCCCTCTCCCCACCCCTCCAAAAACACACACACACACACACACAAAAAAAACCCAACCCACAAATAGAAATCCACTTTTGCCCAAATGAGAAGTCTGAGTATTCAGGAAAAAAAAGTCATTCAGGACAAAAAAAAGTCTAGAAATACCAAAACCAGAAGTAGTTTTATAAAAGGCGGGATGCTGCTGCTATTTTTTTAAAATACGCCATTAAATATTTAACAGGCTTTCATGAGGTTCAGGGAATCCTCTTACAAAGGAAAGCGTGCCTGATTTGTTGCATTACATGGAGCTAAATTCCACTGCCACCAACAGGAGTTTTAAATATGTCAGAACCAGAAGGCAGAGTCCGGTGTTTCACATTTCGTAAGTTATAATGTTATCTCCATTCTGAATAATGATGTGCCTAAGATTATATAAGGCACACAGGGAAGCAACGTAATGTATTTCTTATTGTCTTATCTATTTGTTTCAGGTTTTTCACTCAGACTTCTTCATACCTAAGTCAATTTAGCACTCATGAAAGACCTCAAAACCAAACCTAGAGCATGATTGGAAGGAGTAACTGCATAAATTTTGTTTTAGACTACCTTGCCAAAATATCTCCAGAGATGAGCTTATGATCTCAAGTCCAGGCTATGAAAGCCATCAGAAAGAATGCTAACACAGTTAACAGGACATCCTTTAGGATATTTTGCATTAGAATGAGACGTTCAGTTTTCTTACATGTAAAATGTATATAGGATGACCACTATTTCTTCTGCTTCCCTATTTCTTCTTGCCTAATTGATAGTTTCACTTCAAGAGCACAACCAGGCTCACGTACATTTAAAAAAAAAAAAAAAATTAAAAAATGTTCTCCAAATTGCACAAAGCAGTAAATCTGGACATCTACTTCAACTGGGCCTGCAACTCTCATTTCCAGCTTCCAGCAGATTTCCTTTCTTCCACTTTGCATTCCTTGGCCCTGCATCTCAGCCCATGAAAACATGGAAACAGCAGCTCAAATACTTCTGACTGATCTGCATTAAAGAGCAATATACTAAGTTTGAAACAATATAGACTTTATAGGTCAAAACTGAAACTTCACTTCAATGCAAGTCTCAGAGTGCAGTGTAAAGTGACTTTGTAAAAATCCCTGCTGAATATGCCACTTCATATGAGACACATGTTTAGAAACCAAAGAAGAAGCTTTCTATAAGGTTGCTAATGCCATTGCATTGTAGTCTGGCAGAAAGGTGTGGAAATCATTCTTTGTTAAACTGCTGAACAGATTTCCACAGCACCAGTAACCTGAGGTTTTCATCACAAATATTTGTGCACACCACATTTCAAAGAAGTTCATCTGTAGCTGCACTATTAACCCTGGTTACTTTCCAACCTTATAATCTCACCCAAATATTCAGCCTTGTAGGTCACGTTAAATAACCAATTAATTTAGATGCTGGGAAAGCTGCCTGGCAAGTGTTCTGCCCGGCTCCTATGAAACACAGATGAGAACACATTGTATGTTGTGAATTTAAATATACAAAGAAGGTTTATCATGTAGGAACACATATTTTTTTTACAAAATCACTGTCAGTGAAGGCAGAAATGAGACAAAGAAAAAAAAAAAACAAAACCACCTTACCCTTCCATTTACTTCACCTCTCCACCAGCCATTTGCACTCATCTTTGTATAAATTTTTACAACATCCCCTTTCAATAAGGACAGTTCTCTCATGTCTCTTGCACAGAAGTCATACCTGGCTATGGCAATGCCTATCACCTTCGGGCTTAGCACTGAAATGAAACAGACATTGATAGTCTTAGCATTTGTTAATTGAAGGCTACTCAAGTAATGTAAATAGCAGTACTGTAAAATATAAAAAAAAATATTTCACAACATACACTGGCATTAATTTTATATAAACGTGAAAGCATCTACACCACAGAGATCAAGAAGGTTTAAACATAGGTGAATGGTATAAAAGTTGAAGGGATTTTATGTGATTTTTTTTTTAATAGTCATTTTTATTTAGAAAAGAGTCAAAACTAGATGAACCGTAAATAAAATATCCCCCATCCCAAAATTTCTACATACATTTAAAATGATTATATTTTTATGCTTCATAATAAAACTTGCTGCCCGTTAACGTGCATCAACATATTTTACAGGTCACTAGTTTCTTTCCAAAAGAATTATTAGCATTTACAGTTGATTTAACTTTAAACCTCTAATGAAGCAAAACAAACAGAATAAGGTGCTGTTCTTTCAAAAACAACTCCCAAGTTAAACATTAATGCACTTAAAATTGGAAACTAACATCATCATGAGCAAAATAGTAGAAGTTTCCACAGAAAATTTGTATGGATCATTTGTTACAAATTGCATGAACATTGGCTGATGTAAATCTACTCTTTTCAGGAGATTATTCTGTAAATCACCCATGAATTTGTTCTACAAAACTTTTCATGAAGAAAAAAAACCTTACAGATTTTTTCCCAAGTTTCAGTGAAATTAATACTCTAAAAGCTACATCAACGTAAATGCCAATGCAAAGCTCAGACGTTCTAAGCAATAAAAAGTTGTGAAATATTTTTAAAAACCATATGTGAAAAAAGCCTCATTTCAAAAACCAATCCCATTCTACCAAATAATTTTATAGGAAATTATGTTTTCAAGCCTGATGTAGAATATATAAACTTGAAAAAAGGAATTCTCAACTCCTCTAATGACAGGTGGGCATAGCACCTAAGAGATAAAGGCCTTTGACTTGAGCAGTTTAGAAAAGACATCTACTACTCTATTGCACTTTGTAGTTGGATTGCTAATCCAATCTGGCTAAAGCATTCGTATTTTTTTTCCATCAGTACCATTGTTTTCCTATTTAAGTCAGTCCAGACAGGAGTTTACAAGCAGAAGCAAGCTTCCTACTGAAAAGCTTTCAGAAGATTTCATCATATGAGCATGACGGATGACTTGACAGAATGTACATATAATAATCCTTTTTCTCAGAACCCTTTCCAATTTCTTAGAAATTCCCTATCATCTTTAGGAAATACCATTAAGGTTCTAGTTTTGCAATGCAATTGCTTCAACAATGTAACACGAAAAGTTCATAGCTAGTTGCCTTTACATTAAATCAGGAACACAAAATATGGCAAATGGGCTAGAAAATCTTGACAGTTTCAGTTGTGCTTGTATTTAAGATTTCTCCTGACCTCACTGGGGACATTTATAGAAATGGAGGCTTTTGCATAATAGTATAAAATATATGAAAATCATAGTCAAATATTTTTATCTTACAGTGGCAATTCAAAAAAGTTACTTTAAAATAACAATAAATACTATGTTTAAAATATTATTAGATGTATCACAAAAATTCAATGCCTAAAAATCTATTTTGGCAACAGATTATGCCCTCTTTTATATCATGCCATTGAAGCTTAGTCCAACCTTTCACACTGGTTATGTATAGTTGCTTATCAGATACTTGATACAAGACATACAAGATGCCATATAAAAGAGAATCAGCATCTCAATTTATTGCTTATATTTACTATATAAAGATGTTATAGTTCAAACATACTTTTTTCCCCCTCTAAGCAAGTCAGATGTAGATGCTACTTGTTTAGATCCTGACGTGAAATGTCCTATACCTTATCAGCATTGCAGTAATCAATTTTACAGGGAGAGAAAATTCATGGACAGCAATTGTTTTGGAGAAAGAAAAAAACAAGAAGAGCAGTTATTGATTGTAAGGTCAGTAACCATTTATAGGTGTGCAGCAATATCACTGGCAGATTTGGGGAAGCATCACAGGATGGAAGGAGCAATTCTGGGGAGCATGGTATCATTTCAGATTCTAGAAAGGAGACAAAGGGGCAAGGAAGAAGATTACATGAGGCAAATATGAATAAATTTGGGAAAACATGAAAGAAAAGAACTAAGGAGGGAAGAAATGCATGGAAAAATAATGAGGGAAAATGCTGAGGAAAATTAGGATAGAGAGGGGGGCACATCTGGGAAAAAAGAGGACTTTAACTCTTTTTCAAGTTGTAAAGCCAGAGAGGAAAAGGAGAAAGCAGCAAGAGAACTCAAAACCATGTATATCAAAAGTCTTGAGGCACAACATGGCAGAATTAAGATTAATTTAGAATCCAACACCCATATTTCCAAATAAGAGTGATGCTCATTCTAGGAAATACATAAAAGGAAGCCAGATGAGTGGGGGAATACAGGAAAACGACAGTGCTTAATTTTGGAGGAAACATTAACCATATCTCTATGGTGACATAGTTATAAAACCAACTTGAACAGAGACTATCATCCCTGAATTCCCAATCAAAGCTCTCCCAGGATAAACAAAACTTGAAGGAAGACAGTCAGCATGTGGAAAGGACATCTGCACAGATGGGAGAGAGAAGAAACACTGGGTGAAGGAAAGAAAGAGGATAGCTACAGGGAGAATGAGGAGAGAATGGGATTAACAGAGGTTGACGGAAAGGAACTGCCCAACAGGAGAATGAGAAATTAAAGAGGGGGGAAAATGAAAGAAGCTGTTGAGAAATCAGTAATAAATAGATCTTGTTTATTAGGAGGGAGATACTCAGAGGATTAACAGGAAATAGTGAGAGATCTGAGGGAGGTGAATAAAAGGTAAGTGTGTGAATGAGAAAAATATACCTTTGCTTAACCTAGCCTTTCCTTCTGCAAACAGGAGGCTAAGAAGAGACAGGGAATTAGTCAGCTTTGATTTACACTAAAGTACGCTGGAAAAGTTGCTCGTTGACAGTGAGATAGATGTGCTGCAAATGAATTTTAATACTAGTTTAGACCACTGATGAAGGAAACTGGGATGCAAACAAAAGAGGCTCCATGTGATCACAGCAAGCTGGTCTAGCTCACATTTCTGCCTGAGCCTAAAGGCCAACTCATTATTATAAAAGCTGTGAGTAGCTGTTTACACTCTCCTTGTGGTATGGCCTCCTCATCATTCTGCAGCCATATCCCCTAAGGGTTGCTCTTGTGTATTAGTTTCCACGCTCCTTGAAGCAATGCACATTTACTTGCACTGCTTAACCAAACCTCACTTCTATTACACAAGCACGGGCAGCACCTCCGGTAGCGCTCTGTAGCCAACCCTTCTCCTCTGTTACCAACTTCCACATCAGCACAACTAAGCCAGCTCTGAAGATCCTTTTGAAAAAAATATTTGTAATATCATGAAATAAGTATTTGTGCATTTAATATAAGTGATTTTTTTGGCTATTTTAAAAAAGACGGCTTTACTAAGATCATATGAAGTAATGTAGCCTACCTATCAGGATAAGAAATCCCATTCCAACAGATAAATAAACTTAAATTAAGAATCACTAATCAACATTTTCCTTTATTTTTGTACTATATATAGTATAAATAAATACACAGCATACTGCGATATGCAGGACACTGAATCCTTACCTATTGTTACAGTAACTTAAGAATTTTCTAGTAAAGCAGTTTTTCACAGGAAAAAAGGAGTGTAATTATAAATGTGTTGAAATCACATACGGGAATATATGGGAATGTGTGACAGGCTTAAAGTAATGCCGAGTCTTGATTGCTCTTCTATCACTGTAGGCAACTTCACAGTTTCATTTTCATGGAACAGATACAAGTTTCATTAAGAACAGACTTTATAATCAAGTACTGTGCAGTTGAATGAAAAGCAGCATCTTCTATCCTTGCCCAAAAAAATAGAAGCTCACAGTATTTACGGACAATAAAGGGCCAAAACTTAACTCCTTTGCATTCTCTGATTCACATGAGATGAGTGCTTCAGACATTCCAGCTGAATGTCACAACCACAGGGTGAACAACTATACCAGAATGGCTTTCTATTCAGCTCTTCTACAGATGTGTCCCCTTACATAAATGTCAGTTTGAAGAGTGCCTTAAAGCTTGGATTCTCTACTCTCTGGTTACTGGAAGTAAAGGTATCTGCCCGCCAAAAAATCTGTATGTAAATTGAGACAAATGGAAGAAATACCCCAAAACAGTGAACCACCAAGGAGCAAAGCATTCAAGAGCAGTATAGGATATTGAGATCGAAATCCCTGGCCTCAATCATGTGAGGGCTCATCAGAGACACTCAGCACAAGTAAGCACACTAACCATTCTACTACTGAGCTGCCACCTACATCCTCTTCCCTTCTACAAACTATAGAAAGCCTTAAGAATCCATCTTGGAGCACTAAGCAATCTGGACAACTTCTGTGGGACAACTGTAAAACACACTGCCTACTCAGATCTCCTAGTCATTTCTTGATTATGACTGCACTCGCATTCACGCGTGCCAGGCACCTCCCCCTCCCTGGTGCAAAAGGCAGCCTCAGTCCCGATCTGCACAACCGAGGCCAAGTCCTCCACCCTTTGTACACGGAGGTGTGTCAGTGTAACATGAGTTACACGGCATTCTCAACAGTAGTAGCTCCTTCCATATGCTCCTCAAAGGCATTTACCTTCCTACAAGCCAAATTCTTCTGGAATTGTCCAGTGGTGCAGTTCACCTCTTTGAAGACTAGGTCTTCAGAGACCAGAGCAAGTCACAGCCATACTGAAGCACTAACTGAGACTACCACTGCTACTGTAAGCATTTTTATGCAGTCTCTTAGTTTAAAATGTTTGCATCTATTAAAGCCAGACATGGTTAAATGAGAATAAAGAAAACAATATTTAGAGAACAGATGGGTAAAATTAATTAACAATGTTAATGCAGAATTTAAAGAAAGCATTTTCTACAAAAGTACTGTATTCTAAGACACTGCTGCAGTGTGGTTTGCTGCAGGGATGGGACGAATATATTGTTTATCTACAAGCAATGAAATTTTCGGGATTGTGCATTTGAAAAAATACATTAAAATATATATAGCTCATAGACATCAACTGCATAGCAAATTAACAGTCAAGTGATCATTGATTAAATCTGCTGCAACTATTGAGCCTTGCAACACCTGTTCAAACTGCTTATTGTAATATACACTTTTTCAAAAGATTAAGAGTTTGATTTCTTTTACACTCCAAGAATAAGATGTAATAATTCAGTTTTTGGAGTCCAAGAAGAACTGAAGTATTAGATTCGTCCCTTCCCTTGCTTGCTGCACACAGAAACAACAGAAGCAAATTTAGAAGAAATATAAAAGCAGTAAAGCAGTACCTGACCAGAAAGGAGTGGAGGAAGGGGGAACAAAGCTGTAGTCTGGAGGAGTTACAAAAGAAAACCCACAGAACAAAGAAGGGGCTTAGAGAAAGAAAGAGAAAAAGAGAAAAGCAAAAGAACATTGAAATACTGGCACAAGATTTAAATAATCGTTTTTTAACTATATAATTCATTGATAATAAGGAAACTAAAGTTCCCTACTAAGGATGTCTGGAAGGAAATTGACTATAATAACTAGAAAATTTGGATCTATGACTTAATTTTTAACAATTGCATTTTTCAAAGAGTAAAGTAGAAAGATGACACCCATTCAGGGTTTCAGAGAAGCAAATTAAAACTGCAGACTCTTGCAAATATTTTCAGATTTAACAGAAATTTTTCTTCTTTAATTTTGTATGCCCCACTTCTTAACAGTACAAAAGCAGGAACTCACGCATGCATAAGACAACTTCTTGAGCCCAGGAAGACTAGTCACACACTCTTAATTAGGAATATAGTCTAAGTACCAATTGAACTGGGAACTCATAATATGCATGGGAAAAAGAATGCATTTTGCCCTGATAAGTCATTAATATCAATAGGAATTCCACAGGTAAACTGTATTGCGCATTTTTGCAGTCTTCCCCAATTGAGAGAAAACCCTTGATATCAAGCAAAAACAAGTTTGGCCTAGGCAGAACCAGCATATCATCCTAGTCCCTCTACCAGTTTCCTCAGGTTAAAGATAAGAGGTACACTTGTTCTACTGCCAGCAAACCTAAGGTTGACATATTTTTCAATACAAAATTAGATTAAAAGAACTAAAATTGCTTCAAATTGAACTACAGTTTGTTGGCATGTTCTCACATTTTGTCCTTGTTTTGAAGAGGCAATGAATATATATATAGCATGCAAAGTCTAATAAAGTTGGGATCTCTGCTCCCAGCTGTGATTTGGAAAGGGAAGTCTATCTTCAACTGCATAAATGATAATGTAGCCTTTAAATTATACCTAATAATATCTGTAATTACTGACCAAGAGTGTTCCTTCAAAATGTAGCAGGGTTATATTCACCACATACAGCTGCTTCCCTGAATTTATCCTTGTGACTACACATAAAATCAGTTTGCTTCAAAATTGCTAGTTGCAGGAATGATGACTACAACTATTTTAGGCTAGGAATTAACAAAGAATCCATGGTGGAGGTAATGATGCAGTTTTGTGCATCTTACCTGGATGAGAATAGATACATTTGTGACAATGAAAATACTAGCATAAATAAAATAAACAGGACCAATACTTTATTTTACTATTCATAAGCTACAGATTATTTATTTAAAAAAAAAAAAAAACCCAAAAAAAACCCACCACAACACAGACTAACAGCAGTTTAGGTTAGTATCTCAAAGTAATACAAAAGAAACATACTCCAGGGTCTCCTGCACACTATAAACTCCCTTCTGAACTTTCACAGTGATGATCCTTTCTCTCCCTCTAATATTACATAGATTGTCTGAGAATGCATGAGGTTAACTGGGGAACACCTTTATAGTGGAACGAGGAACCCCCGGCGACAGCTCTGTGTGGAAATACGTTACATGAACTGAAAGGGCAATTGGGCTGAACTTGTGTGCCCATTCTTAGAGACAAATAACTGCCTTTATTTCTACAGAAGTACAATGATAGTGTGCAAAAGCAGCATGCAGGAGTAAAGACTGGTTAGGTGCTATATAGGGGGTGGCTGGTCCTTTCCTGTCTGTGTATTGTCTTAATTTTTTGAGAATTTTCCTGTCCAGTATAACTGGAGGTTTGGTCTTACGTGTGAAATACTGGACAAATAAACTTATGTGGGCAAAGAAACCCCACTAGATAACTAGTCTATTTTTAAATGTCATTGATGAGGGTTTTAGCGTTCGCTTTTAAGGAGAAAGGCTGGGTCCTTTTGTTTCCTTAAGGGCTGTAGTGACACTTGGTTTATTTTACTTTATGAACAGATACTTTTATGCAGTTAATGCATTAAGTAGTAGAATGACATAACTAGTTAATGTACCTACTCCTGATCTACAGGTGATGACAGTCACTCAAATAGTATTTGAGTAACCTTGCAATTAAGGTTACTTTAAAATCTAGATTTCTAAAAGATTCAGATTTCTCAACATGATTGTGCCGGAATAAAGTGCCAAAAACCATTCTGTAGAAGAACGTCAACTTTTCTTGAATTTTTGCCTTTATTTCATTAATTCGTCAATCACCCCACTATTCTAACGTAAGACTTGGAATTTTTCTGTGTAGCAAACCAAAATTTGATCATGCTATGTCTAGAAAAGCCTAGGACTGAAAAATTAATAAGAAAGAATGTACCATTTCCCCAGAAATCTTCCTAATTAAATTGAATTTCTATATTGAGAAAAATAAAAAGTCTGACAGCTTTTACAACTACATTAAAGTGTATGATAAATATCAGAACAGACTGGGTGACTTCTGCAAGACCATGAGACTAAAAAGCAAATTTCTAATTAAAGTGGGAAGCCAAATTAACTATCTCCATAAAATGAAGATTTTCCTTCTAAAAATCTAGTAGCTGCTGAAGGGAGAATCAAATTCCCTGAAAATTTAAGAAGTTACAATTGATTTATTATGATTCATATCAGAAATTGCAAGTAAAGCTGAAATGCCACTTGGTTTTCTCTCCTTCAATGGGTAAATGAAAACATGACAATTACAAATAATGATTATAATTTTTTCTCACATTGTTCTAGAAAGCGAAGTTAATTTGGTATTGCCATTCAGTTTCACAGCAGCTCAAAGACTTTGGCAGCAGAAGATGATACAGTTCTGTCAAAGTCTACAGTGGTTCAACTCATGTTTTTCAGAAATACTTTTCCTAGTTATTCTGGCAATTGTATATACTAAAGACCAGCCATTTTGAGTAAGAAGCTGATGTCTTTCAAAAAAACGGCCTCATTTAAAAATCCAGATACAGTCATGTGAATAGTATAGCGCAAAATACTGAGCTGAAATCCCAAACCTCCTTAAAATCAGCTTCAAAGTGCCATAGTCCTTTGCATTCACCAGCTTCAGCCCTACATTTGTTATAATACGGTGAATGTGACACCAAGTAGTTGCACTAACAGGAGAGGGGAAGGAAAGTGCCCTTCTCTCTTCAGCTGTCTTGTCTGGCTTCATTTCAACAACTCTTTTTCTTGCACTCAGATTAAGAGTGGCTGTGAAGTAAACTCACTGTCCAACCACTGCCCCATGACTTATTTGCTTCCTCTACTAAACAAAACCGCAGCCTAAAGTTTACCAGCTTCTTTCCAAATTTAGCCCAGCAGTGTTCACACAGCCTAGATATATAGCTATTCTAACACCAACTTGGTAAGAATGAACAGCACAGCTTTAAAACTGAGCAGCACAACTCACAGATGGGCTGTTAATCATGGAAATTTTGCTTTCAAAGGAAAAAAAAAAACCACAACAAAACACACACATTCATGGGGACATGCTAACGCTTTAAAAGAAACTGTCAAATACATTAAGTGAAAGTGCTATCCAGAGTCAATCTAAGTAGGCTAGCAGAACTGTGGAAATCTTTCAGATTTTATATGAAGAGTTTGAGAACTGAGGTTTTTTTGATCAGTTTGGTATAAGACAAAACCTGCCAGTTCCCACCTGCACAGTTTGTAACACTAAAGGTCTAGTATTTACTGTAGCCAAGATGCACTTTTTTATCCCCTTGGTTCAAATAAGAGCATCCCGCACTCGTTCCTCTTGCTCTTCCATGCACTGCCTTAAAACACCTTGCTAAAGGAGGTGCTTTCTTTTGTCCATGGATTGAAGGTACTGAGGATGTACCATACGTCTTCTAACTTGTAAAGAATGAAACCATAAAGCTAATGTTCTTGCAGACTGGTAAGTTGGTGGACAGTATAGATACATTCTAACTGGCCTAAGACGGTAAAGAAAAACGGGTTCTGCTCACAGTCAATCATAACCAAAACAAATGCAAAGTAAATTAAGCAGGGTATATCTTCTCAACAATTAAAGCCTCAGTGCTGTGAGGAGGCAAGGGATGAGGAAAGCAGAAGAGATGACAAGAGAGAACCCAAGGAAGATTGCCAGCTACACAAAGGAGAAAGGATGGAACAGATAAATTGATCAAGAACAGGGATGTACTGAGATACAGCATAGCAGGGAGACAACTGGCAGGAGTCCTGGGAAGCAGTGAAAGAAAACAGAAATGCAAGGAATAAAGAGGAATTTGGAGATAGAGACAGAGCACATGAAATGCACAGACACACACTGGTTTCTTAAAATCATCTGTCCTAAAGTATCTTCACTTTAATTAGGAGAGGAAAAAAGTCTCCAAAGTTAAAGAAATGTTATGGAGCAGAGGCAAGCAAATAGACAAAAGCTCACAAACACAGCAAATGAAAGTAATACAGCCAGCTTCATCACAAAGACTACACTGCACTCTGTGGCCCTTCACAGCAGTCTTCACACTGTTAAAATCTCCATTAAGTTTTGTTTTCCTCTTATTATCTGTTGCAATAGAAAGATACAGCCATTGTCTGCAGAACTGCAAATCTAATATTTGCTCTTTGAAAGAAACATTATATAGTTTCCAGAGGCCAGCCATGTGATTGTTTTTATCATTAATATTGAACTTGTACGTGTGCTAAAAATCACGCTAACTTCCACTTAAATTGTAATAAGTTAAATAAAGAATATCACATGCATTGTAAATCTCAGTTTATTTCTAAACTTCAAAACTTTTTAACTGGTATTTATATTGTACAGTAGTTCATTAACTTTCAGAAGCTTAGAGGCGGGTAATAAAAATTTAAGGTTAAAAGGCAGGCATAAAAATAATGATGATACAGTAAATCTAATGTGTTTTTTTGAGAAATATACGTGGTGTTACTGAAATGCTACTTCATATGGCCACACTACAAGACTGATTTATTTAAATCCCCTTTTAAGGATTAGAAATTGTCACAGATATTATTAACACTTGTAGCTGCGTGTATGCAAATGTCTGAAAAAACTCAGCAGGATGCAGTTTAATCTCTCACGAGCACGCCTAATAGATTTTTGAGTATCATGGAGATTTTAAGTTTGGCAGCAAGACAAACTTGCTAGACATGTTTATAAACCTCCTGGCAGATCTGAATCTGCTTAGCTTCAAAAAATCCTAGCTAAAAGTATTACCATATTAATTGGTTACATGTCAAAAATGGAAAATGAAGATGTTCAAAGTACCTTGTCCTTTTAGTATTTACATGACAGAAAATAATATACAGTAATTTAAAATACTCACAGTTGCCACCTGTTCTGCTACTCCTTTGTCCCACTGAATTTTCAGATTCTTTGTATGGAAATTGAAGAGTAGTATCCAAACTTCGAAAGCCTTCTTTGAGAGAGTGGTGCCTATAATATTCCACGAGTTCCTTTCAGAAAGGAAAAATATTATGTCATTGGAAATTGAAACCACATCCTTTTCAACATTCTATTGTACAGTCAATGACAGTTTTATCCTACAAGTAATCTTATTTTATAATACAACAACCCACAGTACATGTTTATTTTTTAAAAAATCAAGTATCCTAAATATGAACTGCTTTTACAGTGCCACTTAACTGGGGGTTTTAGGTTTGCTGGTTATCCATTTTTTTTAAATAAAGCCTTATTGTCAGAGTCAACACTTAACTGCCTCTTAGAGCCAGGCGGAGCGTGTATTTGTCTGAAGTTAGGCAGAAAGCAAGGTCACTTGCTTGTTATATATATAACAGTAACTGTCTTTGTTTTCTCCAATTTCGTTTGCAATGATAAGTTATGTTTATCCATTAATGTATCTGTAAGCACACAGATCCAAAATAAAGCATAAGGCTTGCATATAAGTCAGCACAATGTAACGAGCAGATACACAGACCATGTAAAACTTTCAAGTCTGCCATTAAAATTTGTGGGTGGGTGGAGTTGTTGGTTTTTTGGTTTGGGGTTTGGTTGGGCTTTTTTTTTCAGGTAGTGCAAACTGACTAAAATCCAGCATTTCACATTTTCTTTACACCCTATCTAAAAATTTGTCTCTGCTTGTGTATGTATATGTGTGCATATATATATAAACATACATATGCACACACAAGTTTTCTATATAAGCACACACATATATATGAAAATATTTTAAAAAAACTACCTCAAATAGTTTATGTAACAAGGAGATAAGTAACTTTCGTTTCTACTAAAGAAGGTAGCACCCATCAAAACTGACAACATGTTACATCATGTTGTGATCTTCAGTCCCTGCCACTGTCTTACTTCTGAATTAGCCCTAATAATGTCAATATCACAGTTTGTACACAAAGTCTAGAATAAGATTAAAGTGACCAGATAATTCAAAGCAAACATATTTCATTTGATTAACAATACTTCAGCTGTGAGATTTCACTCTTCAGAAATGCAAGCACAAAGCAATGTACTTAACTGCAAACCTTTCACTCCTACCAGTACCTCAGTCATTCCATTCTATTTACTTCTAGATTTCCAAAATCAAAGTTGACCAAGCCAAACTTAGGTCAAAATAAGGAAACAGTACTATGTTCAATCATTTCCTTCTAGTTAAAAAAAAAATAACGAAATTATTAGCCTACAATAGCCTACATCAGTGATACATTAATTCCAGCCAAACAAAATGACTCTCAATTTTTTTTAGTTCAAGATCTAGTGCATAAACCAGAAGTTCTTGGTAATAATCTGAAGATTATCTTCTGAACTCTGGAGTACTTCACTCCCCACACTGCAAGCTGTTGCATGTCTCTGAAACTGCTTCTAAGGCAGAGTCCAAAGCTAAGTAAAATCTACACCTACTTTTAACAGTTCATAATCACAGACCTGCTAGGCACTCCAAGTAAGCAGAAAGGCCAGGAGATTAAGAACTGTTTGGGCTTTGTTGTCTGGTATCAGCACAGCACACAAGCTACAATGTCAGCAACTAAATTTTCTGTCATATATCATCACTGAGTAGCCAGACATTCCAAATACCAAGGCAGCAGAGAGGGTGATTTCTAAGTAAGCAGCATTCAAAGTAGGATTTCTGGATAAATGGAAAAATAGTTTCAAACTTTTGTTACCTTTTTGCACCATGTAAGTGTGTAAGAATTACACTGTTTGGTAAAAATTTCAAGTGGGCAGACTGTATTCGTTAGCAAAATAAGTAAAATGGTTTCAAACTGCAAAAAAATTTACTTGCGTCACAAAGATTCAGTTGCTTTTAAAAGCTGAGTTTTTAATACCATGAAAAAAAGTCCACAAACAACTGGCCTCCAAAGCATTCATTGCACAAATCACTAGCAAGCTTACAAACAGATAAATAAGGTAAGTAGCCCCTGCCAGCATGGATGGGGCTCCTCAGGAGTCTTGTCACATCAGCAGCTCAGCTGACCTTTCGCTGCACCTTGGCCTGCTTTACACACTCAGCACATTTTAAATGCTCTTGTGAAAGTTCTTCTAATGTACTATGAAAACTATGTACAAGAGCTGTTCTACTTCTGTTGCCTCCAAAGTAGGACAGAACACAGTGTCAACGCAGATCGCTACTTTAGGTTTCCATGGCTGCTGGTTGGTTTTGTCTCTCTTCTGCTCCCTGTTCTACTCAGACTACTTTTGTTCCTCTCTTCTTCCAGACATTGCTTTTCTCGTGCACGTACCCAGAACAAAGCAGTTGTTCCACAGCATATGCAAACAGTACTTACACTACCACTTGTCTATTTAACTCTCAAGGACAGACTTTTTCCTAACCGAATGTTAGCAAGGCTAACTTTGTAGCAATAAAGCCTTCACACTAGAAATTTCTTCTGTCCTCTCAATTCTTTGACACAATGCATACTCCTTTTGTTTCCTTTTTATCCCAGTCTGTGTCCTGTACTTATATCTCTGATCATTCAGCTCTGTTTTAAAACCTGTATCAATGCATTAAATGGCATCATCACCATAAGAAGGTATCTGGAGCAAGCAACTCCAGCTCACGTGCTTTGTCAGGATCCTGAGAGCAGTCAGACATTCTCATCAGTTTCCAGTGAATCATCTCTCGTGTCTGCAAACTAAGTACCCACCTCCCTCATGCATCTGAGGAACGCCATGATTTCTGTTGCTACCAATGTTAAGATTTCAGGGTTACCAGCTGTAACACTGAACACTCACTGTTCTTCAAGCATCAAACAAAGACATCAGAGTGCGGAAACAGCTTGGTGCATTCTTCAATAGGAAATTTATGTTCTTGCCATTCTAATATGCACTTATTTCAAATGGAGTTAGGCAAGGCACAGATTTCTGCTAGATTTTTTTACCCCTGGTAGGATGCTCTTGCTTTACAGAGTATCAGTGCTTAAATTAAAATAATTTGTAAGGCCTCCTGGTTTTAAAGCTTCTCTCCCTACTCTTGTTTTGTATTGTCCTTCATTGTTACTGTTTTAGAGTACTTGGATATACATGCAGGAAGGCTGCAGCATAAGTTTCAAACCAATTGATTGCACTAAATATAAAGTATGGAATGAGGTTCTCTTAAGCATCAGAAAATGCTTAAGCAGTAAAATTTTACGCATGCAGTAAGGTAATTGATCCAGACATCTTGTATTTATGAGTCTTATATGAGCAAAATGAGCTACCAAGAAACTCTTTCAAATTAAAGTTCAAAAAAAGGAATTTCTTCCTAGTACAAGATTACTCTGACGTAACATTGAAAACTCATTGATCTGGGCAGCTCTGACACCAAAATCCTATTTCTGGGAATGAACTATGCCTACAGTTGGAGCAAAAGTTAATGAAAGCACCTATGTTTTGTGTGTTATTACTATAGTTTGCTAGCGAGGGCTTTGCTGCCACACAGTATGAGTTCAAAGTAGCCACAAAGTTGCTTTAATTTAGTCTAGTCAATATTGACTTGAGATTACTATTATTTCAACAAGGATTTCTGAGCTATTAGCACTTTAGACATCCCATTCTCGAGCTGCACTTCCTTGCCTGATGCACCAGGACCAGGAAGACCAGCTTTTCCTGAGTTCTTCTGGCCTCTCTGACACAGGTGCACCTTATATCCTTCTCCCTCTGAATTTACACATCACTGGGCATCATTATGTTCAGCAGTAAAAGTGTACATGTGCTGGGCTTGCAAGGAACCTTCACCTAGCCACTTTTAAGGATCATTACTATATAGAGAAAGATTTCCAAAGACATCAAATTCTCCTTTCAAGATTCAGCCTAACTTCATAGTGGGCTGATGCATGGGATTCAAATGCATCCTGTCTTCCACATCACTGCAGGGGACACAGTCTAGTCCTATATATAAATATGCAGGTTTAAGTACATACAACCATCACTTAGAGCACAAACCATAAATACAAAAAAATATCCTATTAGTAGGTATGGACGCAATTCAAATCTCTCACTCTCACAGCCTTCTGTAATTTGACCAACCAAAGTAGCTCTCACTAACAGCAATAGCTACATAGAAAATCACACATTGTTAAAAACCTAATAAATGCTTACCATTAAATTTTTAAATTTTCTGTTTTCTGCAATGTGGAAAAAGCCATCTCTTGTTAAAATCTTGATGTGTTTCACTTCATTATTGTACCTGTGGGCAATGAGTAACTTATGAATATAAATGTGTTTTTAATCAGATACAATCAATATTTACCTGAGGGCATGCCCCAATAACACCACACAAATAAATTCTTAAGACAAAATGTATATCTGTGCCAAAACAAAGTTGACATCTAATTAACCAAATATATTAAAGTACAGCTGGAGAGGTAATCTGTACTGAGAAAACAAGTCACAACTAACTGCTCATTCTTATTGGGAATCCCCATGTATTTCTTACTGTTATACTCATGTTGATAAAGGACATGAAAGCAATCAAGACCCTCACAATAATTTGCATCCACAGAATTTAGAAACCCACATTTCACTGAAATTTCTGAATCGGAAAACATTCGTATTCACTTCAGAGAAGCAGATCACATTACACTCTAATTACACTTGCTTACTCTTACCTAATATACTAGACCATCATTTTTATAGACCCATTTGCTACACCAGCATTGCTACCTTCCTAATATAAATCCTGGGTATTTCTGTCAGCAACTTCAGTTTTCCTATATTGAGTCTCTTAAAGGCTGTGTATGATTATGTAAATTGAAACAAGTTTTTCTTTTCCTTGTTTATTTCAAATATTATCTAGACACGAGAACAGGAAAACTTTCTGCAGGAGATCTTATTCCACTTACTTAATACTAATTGCATATTCTCCTGACTCTTTGGTCCTGTGCCGCACCAGGTAAGTGCTATTTACTCTGTTAATGAGTTCACTCTCTGCTTGCAATCTTTCCATTGCTCCTGCAAACCTGTAACAGAGAACAATAAAAATTGCCTATGTTTTTTTTCAATGCCACAAAGAAAGGTCTATTAAATATGCAATGCAGAGTTCCCAATATTCTGCATATGATGGAGACCTAAAAAAAATACACCAGCTGCAACTGAATAGCACTTCCAGATCTTTGAATGAAGAATAAAACATGAAAAATTCCACTAGGCACTGAGCGGGGGGGTTTGTTAATTAGAAAAGTACTTGCGCACATGTAGAATACAATGCCTGTTAAGGAAAGTACTCAAGACTTAGCATTAGCTGAAAGACTACTGGTTTCAATGGCTCATAAAACCAAATGTTTTTCTGAATCATGTGTTGCAAGTGAAACAAAACAGTAGTTGAGAACCTTTGAACCTCCCTGAGTTCTAGTGGGCTTTACCTTAACAGAGCGGAGAATTAGCCACCGGTAAACTATTATGTCAAAAAAAGACCTATACAAAAATTTGGCATTTATACAAACACACTATTTTATTTGGTCTCATAATTATTCATAACCTATTAAAGGCTGAAGTGTAATGGATAAACTAAACATTCACAAGCAAAAAAAAAAAAAAAAAAAAATCACCCTAATACGTCCAAATTTGAAAGAGCTGATGCTAAGGGTTGAAAGCTAAGACAAGTCAGTCGCCGATTCTGCAGTCTGACTGCATTAGCAGATTTGTGCCCTTGCTCTGCCTTACTGGTTTGGATGGAAATTCATGAGAGGCTGTGAGCAGACATTTGTTTGCAAAACTAGAGGTTAAACTATTAACTGAGGAAAGATACCTAGCTTCCAGGGAATTTATGCTTCTTTTACCATTTTAGAAAGTGGTCTAAAGGCAGTCAAGATCACAGATCACTAGTATGCAAAATTTCATACAAATACATCATTACCAATTAGAAGAGAACTTTAAATAAAAAATAATTATTTTATAAAACACATCAGAGAACATGCATTTTGAAGTTTATCACAAAATACACGACTTTTTACAGTAAATTTCATCCTCAAGTCATTTTTCAGGTAAGTATTACAATTTCTTAGAAGAGAAAGACTAATCCCAATGAAATGCTTTCTTCTAACAAAATTATAAATAGAGGAATGTTAGAATTTAATTTAAAATACAGATTTTAAATATTAAACATTCTATTTGGCTTGTTAAGAAAAATCAGTATTTGTTTAGACCTGATTCTGATTTCACTTTTAGCAAACTAGAGGAAATCAGAACTCACATGTAAATGACAAAGCATAAAAACAGTAAAAGAAAACAAGTGATGCTTACTGTGGTCTCTCAGAACCACCATGTCTTTTCAAGTGAGCTGAATTCCAGTAAAGAGTCCATACACTACATATGCCCCAGACAAGCAGTGGTTTTAATTTTGAGACATTGTCCTTTTATACCTCTACAGTCTTTTTTTTTTTTTTTTTTTTTTTTTGAAAGGAGATGCTGAATTATTGACAAGACAAGATGTATTTAACATTATTGCTTCTCTCTTTCTCTCTATTCACTTAACATGTAAGATCTGCTTGCACGCTTCATAGTATACTCATCTCTCGCTATTCTATTTCAGACCTCTGGGACTAAGGCTGCACAGCTACAGAATTGTAAACAAAATGTCAAAATTATTAAGCACTTTATTACATCAGAAATGCTTTTAGGCAATACGTGGTGTTGCTTTCCCAAACCATTACACATTGCTTTCTTCAGAAGCCTACAAAGATTAAAACAATACAAATGAAATTGTAATAAACACAATTGTCTTTCTATGAATGCTTCTTTCAAAGAGATTCTTTATAGACTAGACAAGGACTCACCACAGTTGTGAAGAGTAGTCTACTGGTTTAGGAACCTACAACATAAAAAGATATAAGAGAATAAGGATCGAGGTTTTTTCCTACTCAACACAAATTAGATAGCATTGATCTAATAGTCAATATCCAGATGAAACAAGTTAAAAGAAACAGATGATCTAATTAGTCTGCAAGTCTATTTTCTTTTGAAGTTATAATTCTGAAAATAGTCCAGAATATTTTAACTCTTTGCTGCTGTGACAGATTATTTTTTTTACTTAATAGAACTGTTAGAAGTTTTTCTGACAGTGCCTACATTCAAATTTAATACATAAAATAGCCCAATGCTACATATTATTGAAAAGTATCATTAAAATGTGCAATAAATTTACAGTAACATGTATAAAATTTACTTCATGTTTTCATGATTGTATAGCTTTAGAAAGACTGTCTACTAGGAAATGTAGTATATAATATTCCAAGACAGTTGAGGATAATCCACAGATTGTAGTGTGACAGCATTCATACCTTTGTATTTGACTTGGATAACTCTTGTTTTTTATTTTAATAAGCATGGAATTTAATTCTGAAATTCAATTTAAAAAATTGAACAAACTACAGTCACTTTGCAAAATGGACATTATAAATATACACAAATTTATGTATAGATAACATTTATACACACGCAAGATGCACTGTATAGCAATCCCCATGAAAATCAGCTTTTCATCTTGACCATCTCTCATTGCTGTATGGCACTTTGGTATTCCCCTACTCTTGTAAAACAACGTGTGAAACTTGCAAAGTGCTGAAAAAATTATTTTAGTGGAAGTTTAATATATGCCTTGCAGAATTATAACCTAAATTCATATATTCTTAGATAAGCAAATGATTTATTTTTTTTATTCCAGTAAAACCAAAGATTGTTTTATTGTTTTCTGGAATCTAATAGCGGAAAAAATACAGTAACAGTCTTCTCACAAATTTTATTTATCATATATGAAATGTCTTCAACAGAGACTTCCAAACACAGATCAACTCAGGAAGATATTATACAGGCCTACAAACTTCAATTGAAACTACAATCAATTACAACTCCTACTAAGATGACCTCAGGTATCAACCAAGGTATCTATCTATTCTCTAGACCCGATCTTTAAATAAACTCCAGTGATGTTTCCCTTCCTGTGAAAAAATATCCCTCAAAAAAAAAAAATCCACACCACACACACAAACAAAAATACCCCAAAACTGTCAACAGAAAAATCCACCTCCCTGTGTATTTAATCACTGTATTCAGCAGTTACAGTTGCAACTGTCGAGGAATGCAAAATTTTTGTGTTAACCTGTCCAAAATGCTATGGTATATTCTACCAGTATTGCTAAAGTAGTAAAAGGCAGCTTCTGAATAAAAAAAAAAAAGCAGAATAGGAAGCTATGAAGCAATTACTGAACCAGGATATTGTAAACTAGATGACAGAAGATAGTCTAAGTTTAAAGAATGTACAGAGAATATGATATTTACAACCACTTGTGTTGGTAACATATTGTCTTGCAACCTCCTCAAAAAAGCAGTTACTGGAATGCCAAATTACTAAATTATTGAAACAAGTAAGAATTGTTACAATTTCACCATTTTAAGGGTCTCATCTTCATGCTAAGAAGCCTCCAACACCAGATGTATATACTGTACTTACTCCAGACACTTCACTTAAAACACTGGCTAAGTATATTCTTAGTTAACTTCAGAACATTTTTTTAGTTGAGAAAGTTTCCAACAAACTTAGATTAGGAATTAAATCAGTATCTGCCCTAACTTCTCTTTCTCAGAAATTAAACAAAAGCTACTCAGAATGTTGTGATACAATGGGGGTTGGCTAACTTTAAAATTACTTAAGATGTAACTTCCATCCCTGCACAATTAAGATTCATTTCCATGAATGAAAATTTGCAGAGTTCAGAAAGCTCTGCTTACTGCCTTTGACACAATGGTCACTCAGACTAAATGCATAACCACTTACTCAAATGCCTCTCAACCTAAGATCTATATGATGAAACTCTGAATTTTGTAGGACAGTCCAAACCTCACATTTTTTCTAATTAATAAAGCAGACACTAGTGCAGAACACATTAATGTTCTCTGTGATAAAATCAGGACCACGTGTTCAGCTTACACAACAGTAAATCTATCCAGGTGTTAAAACAGTCATTTAAGTTGGTCTAGTTCTTGAGAGTGAAAAAGGAAACATGCATTACTCCCAAATATCGTAGACAAAGGGCTCTCAAACAGTAGCATTTGTAGTGCTGGTAGTATGCAAACTCCTTTGAAGTCTAGGAGGCCTAACACAGCCAGGTACTACCACTAGCAGCAGCAGTGGCTCTTCTATCCCTCCAGCTACTGATGGTGTTACTCATGCACCTCTGCTTCTAGTGTAAGATTTGGGAAAGAGTTAACATAACATGCATATGCTGACATAGAATTCCTACAAGAAATGTTTTAGTGAAGCAACCAAATGAGATCTTTCAAGGCCAGTTAGGCACTTACAGAGTTTTTACATGCCGTGAGATATTTCAGTAATACATTCCATCTACAGAAGAACTGCACCTTTAATGATTTGTACTATCCCCCACAGGACTAATTAAATAACATGCTTTCTACCAGCAGCAGGAAAATAAAGAACAGTTTTTTAAAAAATAAACATTCATAATTTGTCAAGTAGTCCTGCTATGTTGGAAAGGGTATAAAAATTCAAAGATGGTTTAAGTGCAACCTCCAGAGCAGTTAAACAATGGATAAGTAGTCCTTTTCATAAATTTTGATTGGACAGATTGATAGATAGATATAACAAGTGTTCTTCATTGTCACGAAACAGAGTAAAATACTGTGCTATTTATTCAATGCCTGTATAGAAATAAGAAAACTGGAGGAAAACTAGAAAGAACCAGATATTATTCATATGGTACCGAAAATGTCTGCTGACATATAACACTTATTGCAAAGAGGAAACAATTGTTTATAGGTACATCTATGAAAAGTCTGGAATATGGATATCCTGGAGCTCAGCAGTTTTTCATTCAATATTCATTCCTAAAGTCTTTTGATGTATGTATTTTATGCCGTTTCTGGGCATTTTTATATCAGCTGGTTGTAAAGACTGTTAGACTTAATAAAAGTTATAGCATGTTTAAAACCTGATTGATATTTCAGTATCTTTAACTGCATCATTTATCATAATAAGATATTCATATTTCACCCTTCCAAGTTAGCAGTGGTAAAGCATCAATTTATCTTTTTGTTCTTATCATCACACCCATTGGTAACATTTCATGAATAATATTTATTCTTTCTGTAAAACTGTATTATTTTCAATAGTCCTCTAAATAGTATATTTTACATTTAGCAGAAAGCAATCTTCACAATGCCCTAGTAGTGTTTTTCCTAACACTGGACATCCTACTGCTTCTGTTTTAAAGTACAGTGGCGGTTCCTAAAATGTTGCTGTCAATGACTGTACAACAACTGACTGAGTGACTCCAAGAACCTACCACCAGTATGTAGCAGGTACTGCCTGTGTCCAGGACAGTGATGCCACGGTACAGGAAATCCACAACTTTTAGAATAAGCAAGGGGTGCAGGGAAGAAAGCTAAATTCACATACTGTTTTCATTATTTATTCCAGATCTCTTCTCTTACCTAATCTAAATACCTTGTACTTACAATATTCTGTGCATCCCTCTTCAAACAAAATCCTGAAAATACAGGGTAATGAAGATGTCTCAAGATATACTAATGTATTTATACTCTTTAGGTTTACATGTATATTTGTTTTAGAAACTAAGGCAGAATATAAACCTTAAAGGCATATTAAAATGCAGCCACAAACAGCTGATTCCACCTACTTATAAACCATTTAAGTGGCATATCTTGATTGCTGTAATGAAAGCAATTCTATGAATAAGTCAGACTTGTGAATCAAGTTAAGTTAAAGTTATCTTAAAGCAAGGTAAGGAATATGATTCAGTACTGGTTTTCTGGGTTTACATCAATTAACCTCAACAAAGGGACATATAGTAATCTGATGCACAGTGTTATAGAGGGCAGAGAATGAAGGAGCAAGCATACAGCC
Organism: Falco rusticolus; assembly: GCF_015220075.1. Taxonomy (NCBI): domain Eukaryota; kingdom Metazoa; phylum Chordata; class Aves; order Falconiformes; family Falconidae; genus Falco; species Falco rusticolus. Next base: position 23,864,825 of record NC_051197.1, read on the forward strand.
TATTATAATGTATCATCACATCTGTATACAAAACCTGAGTACATATTATAAAATAATTTTTCTTATTGCTATCCTGAACTTTTCTAGATTGAGAACTTCCTTGTGTGAAATAAAGACAGATAAGAGAAAATCTATCAAGTATTCTGAATTCAAGGTTTTACTTCAGTTTTACTCTTACACATTTTTAAACTCACTGCATATGGTGTAATCCCTCTCTCTAACCCAAAGTGATTGGGGAAAAGATTAGAACCACAGCATTCTCATCTTACTGCTGGGGAAGGAAGGAAGCACACTTTCACATAAACTGTCTTTGTTCTATACTCTGAAAACTGTTTAGATGGTTCAATTTATTAATACCCCCAAAGGTGAAATCTGCTTCTCAAACATGTTTTCTTGAGATGTCCTATTTATTCCGATAACCAAAAAGCATTACAATGTTATGTTTTAAGCAATATTGACCATACCATGAAAACACAAAGGAACTATAAAAAATATAATTTTTGTAAGGTAAGATTAATAAAGCAGTAGCACGAACTAGGCAGTTTTTTTGTAAGATGACAAACAGAATTAAACAATTGTACTTACACATGGGCTAGGCTTTACTGCATCACTTGGGAAGAATCCAAGCTCTCCTGTTGTTAGATTTCTGCCCTAGAAAAAAAACAAAACCACAACAACAAATTTTTCACTTTTGAGCTATAATGGGGGTTAACAGTAAATAATAATATATGCACAGGGATTTAGGACAATAAGAGTATACCAAAGAATTTTAAAATAAAGTGCTGTTCTAATAAAGTGTTACTTAACAGTTGTGTGGGGGTTTTTATTATGGGTTGTTTGGGTTTTTTATATAATTTATATAATTAAGTAATAATTGTGGCTGAAACACCTGAAAGCTCTAACAGATGAGATGTCAGAAGGGGGCTCAGAGCCTTCGTTGTGATTCCCAGTTCTGTCAATGTCTGCCAGTGCCTGATATCTTCATTACTGTTAATTATCTCCTTCCAAGTTATTTCCTCCTCAGTTGGCATCACTCTAGTAAGAGCTGCCACACTGCAACATTACAGATCCCCAAAATCTCTACCCAACCACACAGCGGCAGTTGCAGCACCTGAAAAATCATGCTAAATACAATGCAAATTTACAGCAAATAAACCCATCAGCCAATTCAGACACAAAGTTCTATACTTAAGGGTTTCCACAAGTGATGCAAATCACTGGAAATCAGGTGAGCACAATAATACTAACAGAATTAAAGATCAACTCTCTGTCTATAATATAGTCACAAGGTGCTATAGATGCACCCACACAACTGGGGGACCAGCTGCAGAAATGCATCCAGCATGGCCTAAACTGAACCTTTTACGCAACACAACTGCTGCCCCAAAGTTGCAGGACCAGAGTTGAATGCTAAGGGCCAGAAGTGACCTGATCATCACAGAGCCATGCCTCAGCAGCTCACAACTCACCACCAAGCTCTCCTGAAGAATAACTCCTCAGGCCGGCAGAGCAGCAAAATAAAACCACCTTTCTAGTCCTAGCAAACATCCATCTGGGACCATGCTTACCACACTTTCCATAGCAGAATAGAGCACCAGCTGACATTTCAGAACACAGAAATCAAGGCATCAAAATATGTATTTTGGCAAGCAAATTTTTTCATGTAACAGATTTTTAAAAGCACATAAATGCCTAACCTCCATTAAATTTAATAAACTGACTGTAAACATAATATACTATCAACATTTGGCAATGAGAGTAAGAACGAGTACTTCACAAGTATTTTTGAAAATTACATTTAATTTTTTATTTTTGATGGGGGGAAAAATTCTTCAGAAACAGACGTGGAATTTCTTTAGGGTTTTAGTTCATTTTGTTTCTGTAATACTAAATGTGTAATTGCACCCTAATACCACCACACAAAACAGAATTCAGCAGTTTCAAACAGGGTGGAGTTGAATGCAAAAGCAAGGATTAATGAGGGTTTATGAAAAAATGAATACATTCTTTGATTGTGATACCCTAAGCATAATAAACAAGTGCATCATTTTCCTACGGAGATCATTATGCAATTTATCACACACGGATAGTAACCCCAGTAACTGCCACCATTACCAAATACACAGAGAAATACAGAGGCAGCAGAGGAGAGAGAAAAGCACTTAAGCAGTATTTAAGTTATAATGTCCTGAATACCAATAATATTAAAAAAAGAATTATGCACAAACAAGTGACAGTATTATAGATCTGGACCTGTGTTCAGCAAAGCTTCCTTGTGCTCTTTCCCACTATCTGCTTGAATACACGCTATCCTTTGCATCCATACATTCTATTTACTCCTGAAACATGAATCCCCCTGAAGGACAGATTTAACTTAAACGCAGAGCTTTGGCACAGTCTCCTAAGTGATACTTATTTACAGTACTAATCTCATCTGAGTAGTGAGTGATATTACAGTCAATAAGACCAGCCATTAAATAAAATATATTAACATCTATCAAAACACATTTGATGGCATTTAAGCTATAGCTTAAGCATTGCTTAGTAACTTGTGGTGTTTATCTGATGTACTGTAAAGAATGACAAAAAGTTATATTTAAACCAGACACACTTATCTATTACAAGCACTTGAATTTCTAAACTGAGTGATGGTCAACTTAAAAGTCCGTTCAAATATTAGTCTTTCAGGTCAGCTGTAAATTACTGTAAAGCACCTCTTGAGTAAAACTTACACATTTTAATACAAATTGTGTTTTGCAAGTTTTTTTCTTAATATGCATTTTAACAATGCAGATGTCATTACAAGACTTATGAAAATCTGTAGTAAGCAGTCTGTGACAAGTCAGCTTGTAAGAAAAAAAAAATCCTGAATGATGCAAATAGAGATGACAATTTCCCTGAAGATTCAAATTTATTACTAAGAGTTCTGGGGAAGAAGCCTCACACATGTTCCAGTTTCTGCTACTTAAACACAGTGAGATTCTAGCTAAAATCTTCAGCATGGTAGGTACAAAAAACATCTAAGAAAAATTCCAGTAGATTGAGTCGACAGATGTATACAAACATGGCAATAGAATCAGTCCCACAAGAAGTCAATAATTCTGGCTTATTGTATTAGCCACACGATTACCTCCTAGCCAGTCCCAAATCAAGAGTGTCTTTAAATGCTTCTCTGGATCAGAACTTAAGACTTTGCAGAACCAAACCATACATATAAAACTATATAGGTCAGGATCTGCCAACCAACGTTTGTAAAAATTTTGTAAAGATGTAAAATATCTATGGTGTGCCAAATAATAAATGGGGGGGGGGGGGAGAGGTTGGTTCGTTGGTTTGTTGGATTTGGGTTTCTAGGGGGTAAGGGGTTACAGTTATTTACCTAATTTTTTAAAAGATAAATCAATTCTATTATTTCTGACTTCCCCTGGTTAAATATTGTTCAGGATGATGCAGTGGCATAGGAACAAAAGCTCACTGATTCATTCCTGAAGAATCTGGAGAAGATTCAATCCTAACTGCAATCAGGAAAAAAAAGAAAGAAAATAAAAAAGTATGATCTAACTCATGTAACAGACCTAGCCATTTTTATAAATATATTCATTAGCTTATTTCAGTCTCAAAAAAAATAAGAAAGTCACAAAGACAAACACAGGAACAACAATTCAAGATAACAGATGCTTCCCAGTTGTTGTTCTATTAATACACTGAAAGTTCTTCTATTTAGCTCTACTTCCATTTATCTAATAACATCAGTAGTACGTAGGATTCTAGTATGAACAATTTAGACAACAATCAAGAAAAATGAGACATGCTTTAATGCATTTATCTTTAAAGTGAATGCTAGACAGCATTTCGAATCTGTTTATAGTTATCAACTAAAAAGAAATTTCAGTAACAGTAGTGATGTGAATTACATGATACTGAATTTTGCCATCAATAGAATATACTTTTCCATGCACATAAAAACCTGTGTTTAGCTGAATTGAAAGGTCATGAAGAAGTTTAGGTGTAGTTCTGTTTTGCAGAGCTATTTCTCTCCCCTATAAATCTAATAATCCTAACTAGGTTTTCCCAATATAGCTTTCATTTCTGCTATGTTAGAGAAACCGTGACTGAAAATTCATGGGACTTTGCTGTTTATGTGCCAAGTGCTCTCCTTAATTCTTATAATTTCACAATAAGTATTGCTACCAATGCCACGTTCTTGCAGATTTATTCACCAGGACTTTTATTCTAAGGCTGCAAGAATGAAGCTTTACAGAATACAGGAACTATTGACAATTTAGAAATAAAAATAGTTGCGTTAGACATTTGTTTGGGGGTAAAACACGAAGATACTCTTTTGTTGTTCAGAAAGGAAAAAAGTTGCAAGTGCAATAGATCAATAAGAATGTAATGTCTGGAATTAATGGAATATAGCCATTTGATAAATGATACCATACCTGCCAAAATAAGCTATGTGCATCGCCTCTAATTAGTTCAATAGTGTCTCCAATCTGGATATGCAATGGTGGACCATCTTGAGTTGCTGGCTGTGGTATTCCGTTATAGTTTCTAATGACTTGCATTTTTGGTAAACCTGAACAACAAAACAAAACAACAGAAAAAACCAAAACTTAAGTCTGCACATGTTTTTGCTTAATGACACTTTACAACATCTGAAGGCCACAAAAGCAATCAATCAACAAAGTGACGCTATGTCTTTAATAGGTACCTGACTAAGGCACTAAGGCAATGCCTTAGTACCATATCATGTACAACCTAATAGAAAAGAACTACTTGGAAAAAAACAACTTTTTCTTCCCTTCTCTTCTTGGGGTAAAGCTGATTTTGTGTCTATGGAGGCTCTTTCCTCTACTGATGCACTCCTAGCTCTGCATAAGGTTCAAATATTAAGGCTATCTTTGTAGTTTAAGGCAAAAATTGTGATGAACTAGTATTAAAACACACTAATATGAAGAATCTCATCAGCTTTACATTATTAGTACCAAAAAGCAGACTGCTGATGTGAACATGTCCAAGACAGTAAGGATGACAACCCTTCTAGGCTTCTCGTAAGACCTTCCCCCCCAAGTTTTCAGGTTTTGACAATATTTTTGGATACACATAGCAAAGCCTAGATCAATTTAAGGTTTCATTTTCAAGACAAGAACTCTAGCTGCACACGAATCTTTCCACATCAATACCAGCTGCATCTAGACAGCTGATCTCTGATTTTTTTTTGTTTGGTTGGGTTTTTTGGGGGGTTGTTTTGTTTTGGGGTTTTTTTTGTGTGTGTGTTGGTTGTTTTTGAGGGTTTTTAAGGGAGCAATCTACTTCTTGAAAAACAAAATATTTTCCCCAAAGATCAGTTTCTCTGTCTGTACAAAGAACTAATTCACTGTTTGTAACTACAGTTCAAAAGCCCTCTAGAAGTATCAAATGGGGGGAAGGACTTCAGCCAGAAGAGAAAACTGTGGGTACTGTAACTCCATGTTCTTACAACTATAAAATGGCATTTTAAAAAACCCAAACACTTAAAGCATTATGGACAGCTAATGTATGGCACTATAACAGTATGCTGTGATATTGTGAGATACTTGAAATCAAGTGAAGTACCACCCACTCCATAAAAAACATAGTAAAGACTTAAAAGTTCTTAGAAAAGCATTTTTTTCCATTCTTTATACTGCCAAGGAAAGCATCGTTTTAACAGAACAGATCTATTTTTAATCACTATTCCTCTAACTTTAAATAAAAGTTTAAATAATTTTTTTATAACAATTCACCTGGTTTTAACTGCACATAGGATGTTAAAAACAGCTACAATTAAGTGAGCACATCCATTTAGAATCTTATCGAGAAAGTTTTTGGTTAAGTAAGATTTTCTAAGAATTTATAGTAATACATACAAATAAAGAGTGAAAGCGTGCAAAATCAAGGTAGCTGGGCTGCCATATTTAACCAGTGTCTTGCTAGAGAGTTATGATTAACTTAATTCTAACGACAAAGTATCAGCAGACCTAGAAAAGACTGATTTCTGTTGCAAGATCACTACTATAATTTAGGTGGCAAAAAATACAAATAGACATGATCTCCTCTAAATTGTATGAAACATGAAAGAGATCACCTTCAGTAATTACTACTCTCTGTATTTAAGAATAAACACGAATCCAAAGTGCTGATGAAACATTACATAAATACCAGCTCTTAAATTACTCAGCCCAAATGACACCATAACTTTTACTATTTCTTCAAGTTATCTGGCATACTTAAAATGAGCACCTAATTATTAATAAGCAATTATTTCACTTTGGTAAATACTAGACTTTGCTTTGTTTCTCAGCTGAAGGCTTTCAAGCTTTCAAATACTGATTCAACATCAACAAATTCTGCATCTATTGCATGGCTAATAGAAGCAATGCTGCGTACAAGCACCTACTCAAAGCTGACAACTTTGTCCTAACCCAAGGAATCTGCCTCATCACAATACAACTGAGAGCTTTGCGTATGTGACAAACAAACTAAGCATGCACTCAGAGACATACTCGGAAGTTGAAACAAACGCACAAAAAAATATTCCCATTGTGAAATCTTGTATCAGGTGATTTAGTTTATCACATTTTCAGTGTGCAGATGCAATATACTTAAAACACCACCTTTGTATTGATCTTATCACATAAATACTCTCATGTACTTTCAGAGCAAATCCTCAGGTTTTAAAAGATACTACACTGCTAAAATCATAAACACATGTAAAATGACTTTTTTTTTATTTTACTGGTAATTATGATTATTGGCATCTCTGAAAAACAGGCCAAGAGAGGAAAAAATATAATGCTGTGTCAACTAGCAGAATTATTTGAAAGGTAACACAGAATTAATCATGTTAAAACATATCATGCCTAGAATACTTGTGTATAATCCATTATGCTTAATTCTGTAAAACCCTACAGCAAAAAAATTCCCTTGGCAGATACAATGTTGGAAGATTTGATCTAACACCTCTTGACATCACTAGAAATAATCCTATTCATTTAAATAGGCTTTTGGGTTAGGGTCTTAGTCTTAACAGAGTTCATTATCTTGCTTCAGATCCCTTCTTAAAACTTCTTTGCCGTAATGCCTACAGCAACTGTGACAACTACAGCGGCGATGTGCTACAGCTGCTCTCTACTACGGTGACAAACAAATTTTATTCCTCTACTGTAATTTTACTAGCTACTTTTATCCAGTTGTTGTCTCTACTGTACTTAAGAGTTCCCTGTGCTTGGCACTGCCTTTGCTATGAGTACACACTGTCTAGCACAATGTACACACACGATCACCAGATCTAGCTAAACCAGCACATGGAATAACAGGGACACATGGCTAGGAATCCCATACATTGCAATAATACAGAAGAACGTTGTAATTTCATTCATTACTGTATTACTTTAATTCACCCACTTTAGTAATGATACTGTGTGTGAGCTTCAGGGCCACTGATCAAAGATGCACCTATAAACAAGGGAAATTATTTTCTGGTGCTAATTATTTAAGCACGCCTTAAATTCGACACAGATTCTGAAAAGTACTTTGTACCTTGAAGTACAACAACTGAAGGTAAAGTCACTCTCCAACGACAGGGGTGTCTAAGACACAGAGAATACATTCATTTCCAAATCAGCAATACCAGACATGCGTAGGCAGCCTGTACTGATCAAAGACATAAAAGCAGTGAATGTACAACTAATATTTTACTCATTGTATGAAAATATCATCAAAAAGACCTGTCCTTGTTACACGATGTCAAACATTTTTTTAAAAAAAAAATCTTTGTTTTCAGGAACAAAAGACTAAATCAAATCTTTGAATTAATCACTCAGAAACAAGCACATACTATTCTGAAATAGCTATTTTTCCATGGATAAATGTTCTTCTCACAGAACTACCCTTAGAGAACCATTAAGCACAAAAGAAATGAAGGAGATAAAGACAAGTTAATAAATTGAGGTAAAGAGTCATGGAGCTCCAAACAGAATATCAAACTTTCATTTCATCATGTAGTTACAGATTTGATAATAGCAGCTCAGAAACAGTTTAGCAGATTAACATTGAGATTGTTTGCATTTAACTGGACAGAATTTGGTCAGCCCTTCCCCTCCTAATCCATACAAAGTGCACTGGGGTGTGATGGATCAAGTCCGATCCACCTTTATCACAGGAACCAGCTTATACAATATTCCAGCTGTTTAGCAAGCTTCTCCTAAAACTTTTTTGTTTGTTCCTACTGTTCATTTTAGAACTTTACTCTCTGAGCATTTCGAATCTTCTGCTTTCTGGTGTGAACTAGTTCATGGCCAACTCACGTACATCTAGAGGCAGAAGTCTGAATAGTTCTTTTCCTTGTCTGCATTTATTTTCATAATGTAGTTACAGAGAGCTATCGTATCCCTTTTAACCTTCATTTTGATAGGTTGAATGAGCCAGGTTCTTTTAGCCTCCCCTCATAACAGATCAATCCATCTGAGGCAGTATAACTGCTTTACTGAGGTTCAGACAGACAAGATCTAGATTATTTTCCTTGTCTATCCTGACATTTCATTCTTAACTGGCACATGGAGTCATCACAAATATAGTCATTAAGAATCCTGAGTACTTGCTTTAGTATAATAATGCAGACAAGAAAAAGCAGTATGTTACAGAAACCTGAAATATTTTAAGTGTAATTTGGATTTTTTGTGATAGAAACATTATGCATTAATGAGTAAAATATGAAATATTATAAGCATTAGAGACACTGCCATTGTGATGTACATAGCTGCAGTACTGAGAGTATCTGATAACTACAGAAAACTTCTGGAAACATATCTGGCACAAAAATGTTACTCATGATTATGTTTAAAAGCAGAAAACTCAAGACACATAGGACAAGGTCAGGATTTCAGCCATGCATTATTATAATTAATGTTAAAAATACCATTGGCTTCCATGAGGTCAGATTTTCACATGACTAAAAGATTTTGTCAGGAAACTTCCTGATTTAAAGATGCAAAACCAGCCTGGCAGTTTCCCACCTTGAAATCAAATAGCAAACTGATCCAGTTATTCCACCAATAAACAGCTGAAATTTACTTCACTTGAAAGCCAGGGAAAACCCCAGATTATGAGAAAAGTCTTCATAGTCAAGCTCTGGTCACAGACCTAACACAAATTGATGATCTAAATTGTAGCTCATGAGAAAAGCAGAAAGCATGCTAGAGTCAGGGTTTGCAAAGTACCAATTTGGCTACATTACAGAAAAATAAAACCTTTCATAAACGATACCACACATTTGGGTATTTAATCTCATAGTTATGAGTCAACGAAGAAGGTTACACTTGAGAAATAGCATAGTACATAATAAGTTAGAACACCGATTATATGAGAGAACTAATTGTATTCCTTACAGCAGCTCTGCATTTATGAATGGTACTGAATAACCCTCAGTTTCATGGAAAGATTCAAAAATGTTATTTTTTGCTAACAACATGCATAATGCACACCCTATGATGACCTCCATCTGTCAAAATTTATTCCAGCATCTGTTATTTCCAAGCAATGTAGAACGTGGTTTACGCTTTGGGCAGGGGTCATTTGAACATACAGAATAATGACATAGAGTATAGGAGAAGATTCAAAGAGGAATTTGTGGATATGCTATATATTTTTAGCAGCAAGATGTAGAACAGCTTTGTCTGCATTAAACAACCATTCCTACTTAATATGAGCCTTGAAAGATGATTTTCTTTTCCTCTAGGGAAAATATAGCCTAGTCACCAAATATTTGTAACATGATCCAAAAACCAATAATGTAATGGAAGAAAGCCTCCTGACTTCATGAGGCTTTGACTCTGAAACAGAATTCTAGACTAACAAGGCCACTTCTTAACACTTCCAGAATCTCAACACAATGACATTTGCTGTTCCTATAGTAAATGACACTAATTCTGTCCTTTCTTTCACCAACAGAGCATTTTGAGTGTCTGTTTGGACAGTGAACTTGCTTTAAACTTTTTTGGTTTATATTTTCATAGCTACAAAAATAGGGAATGCAGCTCTGCTGAGGAGCAGACTGATATTTAGTGATTGATAAGCCTTCCATAGCAAAGACCAAAAGAAATACCCCACCTCAAACCTCAGAGCAGATGCATCTCCAGCCATCATCCCCCTCCAAAACCAGGAAATGAGGGCAAGGTAACCCACAGCAGTATCTCATTGGATTAAGTGTCTGAACAGTGACCCACAGCGTCATGAATTATTTAAACATGGCCAAACTAAAGACACAGGCGAAGGAGACCTTGTATTTAAATAAAAGTGAAGAAATCCAAAATTAATAATTACACCACAGCAAGTGAAGTTAGATTGTGAAGGTCTCAGACCAAGGAGCATAACTGCAGATAATAAAGTAACAAGAAGTTATGATTAAAAAAAAAAAAACATAGGAAAGCAGATGGGTTGATAAAGACAGCAGCGTGGCAAGCAGGTAGACAGTTATATCCACAATCTGAGCACTTGTGTCACAAAAAAATATCAATTTGCCACCTTTTTTGGCAACATCTTGGTCCAATACTAGTGTTATTAAAAGCCTAAAGGGAAGCTCTATTCTGAGCATGGACTATATGAAAATAAAGTCCTTTGGCATTCTCTGCATGTTCATCAAATCAGCTCTGCTAGCTCCAGTGTTTAAAACTCCTGTTCCTAGTGATTTTATTGCAGAATTAACAGTAAACTGGGTTCTCCTCTCTCGCATTTACCAAGAGAGCTGCTTTTTAATTCCTAATCAATTTCATTATCCCACAGCCAGTGAAAGTCAATAGCTTTGTACAGTTACTGCCAAAGGTAGAACTTGTCTAGAAGGACTTCTCAGATGGTGAGGAGACATAAGAAAAGCAACACTACATAATCACTTACAAAAAACCACATTCAGTTTCTGGGGCTGTCTCTTAATAGCATGAAAGAAAATAAGCTGGTTGGTTGTTTTTTTTTTACGAGTACTTATGCCACAGATTACAGAACTCCAGTACATGGAACATGCCAGCACAGTTTTTTTAAGTGCACTCTTCAGAGTGGCAATGATTTAAATAATTACTGTCGGACAAAATTAATACAATGAATAAGTACATAGACATACCTCAAAGAAGATACTTTAATTGAACTTTTAATTCTCCCAGTCTCAAGTCATTATTTTTCTATATCATCATAATTAAATTTCTAATTTTAGATATATCTTATAAGCCTTACATTCAGGCAAGAGGACTGAAATGCTGACAGCGCCTAAGAATCAGTTTGAATATTTCACTTGTTTGCCTTTTCTTTAGCTGTTTTTTCTTTGAGTACTGTTCAATAATATCTCAATATTTTTCATAGGACTAACCATAACTCCCAAGTTTGCTGTTTGACTCAATTTTAAGTAAAAAAAAAAATTCAGAAGGCTGATTATTAAACATTTAATAGTTACCATAAGACTTACTCAACTAACTGTTTAAGCTTCTGCTTATACAGGCATACAAGTAAAGCAGCCCTGGCAGGACTTTATTCCACAGAGAACTCACAAGCACCAGAGGGGAGGCCAAAGATCTTCATTATCTCATAATTCAGATGACAAATTTGTAATGCACTCCAAACCATATCTGATAAATATTCACATTTCATTTCCACAGAAACAGAAAATTTAAAGACTGTCATCCTACAGGACAAATCTGCTGAAGAATTTTTTTTTTTCTTCTTCTTTTACAGCCCTCCTTTCTATTGTCCTCCTTTGGCTGTTCCTACCACTGTACCTCTCCTTCAGAACCTTATTGAAGCAGCATTCAGGGTTCCCTCCAGTCCTTTACTACCTGTCAAAACTTCTATAATTATTCCAAGACTCAAATTTTCCACCATTTCTCTTTGATGCTGCATATATAAGTTGTATTCTTGGCAGAGACATCTGCAAAAATGGTCAACTATCAACTAAAATGAAGATGCGTGGGAGGAAAAATCTGTCTGCTAACAGTCTGATCAACAACTTGTTATCAGAAACAGAAAAACAGCACAAGTCAGGAAGTCCTTTTGCTTCTTTGGGTTTTGTAGACCTGATTAGCAAAAATTCCTCTGATAAGTAGCTGTATCTCCATTTTCCACTGCCTCACATCATACACACAAACGACATAGCAGATCACATCAGGAGTTCATTGCAAGGAAAATAAACAAGTCTAGCTCCATTATTCAATTTCCATGGTTGCATTTTTGAAATTGTGTGACTTCTGAAATATTTCTACACAGATTATTTCTTTTTTACATTACAGTAGTTTGTTTTGCTTAAAGAACAATGCATAGACAAACAGACATCTTCCCCTGCTCTGAACATCAGCATTTGACTTAGCTCAAATGTGCTTTCAGCAAAGGTATTTGAAGATAAATCTCTCTTTCTGCTTAGTGACAATATGAGCAGCGTTAGTAAAATCAGCAGCATGGGAACGTGGACACTCAGAGGTGACAGTCCCCTCTCAGTAGCAGCTTTAAGTCTTCAGGTCTTCCAAGTCAAGGCCAAACTTAATGCTCAGCTTTGTGCTTCTATAAATACAGCTGGCATTTGTTTTGATGAAAAATAAGCAATTTAGCTAAGAAAATTCAGAATCCAAACTGAAGTTTCAGAATTTATTTTTTTACTTAGAAAAGAAAGACCAACAGAAGGCATTTTCTTATTTAACTCCTAAGCAGGGACATTTGGCACATCGTGACATTCATTCTAAGGAATCTGGAAGCTTGCCTCTATGCAAGAAAAAACAGCCATTGCAGAAATGTTTCTGAACAGCCATATTTTTAAAATTATGAAGATAAATGCCATAAAGGCTGCCTTTTGAGAAAGGAATGAACCTATCATTATTTATATGACCGATGTCCACTTGTCTCTCATGCCCTTAAGGGTGGTTCTGCTTGCAACTCTCACAGATTCACTCCTCAGGTTTAATTTTTTTTATACCTTTTTTCCTCAAAACAGAACAGAAAGAAAAGGAACTGTGAAGATTTTGGGAAGCTGGGGGACAAAATGTTACAACAGAGCAAAAGAAATCTGAAAATTAGTTAAGTACACTGAAGAAAGAATCCACTGACATACAAATGCCAACTCATTCTTGTTTGCACAGCAACATTTTCAGAAGCTGTCCAAGGCATCACTCTCAAGTCTTCTCTTAAAATACATTCATTTGGTTTTGTACATCCATATGTAACTGCAGCAATAAAGGATTCCATTTTCAGAAAATACCAAGTACTAGAAAGTTCAAGTACCACTATCTCCAGCTGCAGTTGTGAAATATTTTGGAGTTTTGTGAAGCTTCACACAAACTTTAGCACATAAATTTAGAAAACCTGGGCACACCCTAGATGAATAACATTGGATTGCAAATGCAAGAAAGGGTGTTTAAAGTAACAGAAATTTAATGAGCAATTCCAACATCACATCTTATTATTTATACTCAAAAATAGGTACTTAGCAATTTAAAACTTTTATGTCTATGGTTTGTCCTCTCTCAAAAAAGGGGCTCTCTCCAGGTCTTCATTGAATGTAGAAGAGAGCAAGGAAGGCCACTGACTTTATAATGGTCACAGCCACACACATTTTGTGTTAAGTCAGAGCAAAAACTATTCTTTCACTGACAGACCTTGGTTTCCCTTTCATAACATGTCTTCCTCCAAACAAGTCTTAAGGACAAGCTCTCGTATTTTGTGCAACTTCAAATGCTTCTTCAGGCAACTAATCCTTACTTGCAGTGACACAGGCAGCTATCTGAGAGTAAAGGATTTTGGAATCATCTAGATAGAGAAGAATCTCAGCACTTTGAACAACTGTTAGAAATGGCTGAGTGCTAAATGTCTTATTATGTGACTAAACAACAAAGAATAATCCTGTTTCAAAAATACAGTTTTCATTTGTTTTGACAAAGCAATGGAAACTCATCATTTCAATGTAGTCTAGTAGGTGAAACAGGGATATAATTTTAAAATATAAAGTTCCCTCAAAACTAAGATGCTTTATTATTTTCTTTAAAATTGAGCAAACTAGATTTTTGGCATATGAATTAAAAAGTGTCATACATGAGGTGCTGCTTTTTATAAAAGCTCAAGGTATGAAAATTAACCAATGTTAATTATCACATCTTTTAATGTGGTGCCATAGACAGGCATGGCATTCTAAAGTGTATTTGTTCTAGCAAGTACCTGCCCTGAGGAGCTAACAACTTACATTGGGCAGATACTATAGATGAGCTATGAAGGTGTGTCCAGACAGTAGTACATTATGTGCAGCAAAAGGCTCTGAAAAACAGGGACAAATCTTGTCAGATAAAAACCCATCATTCCACAGAAGTAATTACTTTGAGCTATATTTTTAATATTACCTTCTGCCTGCCCAGGGATGATTCTGGAGCAAGCAGTAAGAGGAAGAAGGCTTGAGAGCAAGAGCCCCACTTTGGAAACTGAATTGAATACTGTGAAGTATCATGAATCTTATACAGGACCTAGGCATTTTTCTGTTGTTAAGCATTCATGAATAATTTTGGAAAGAACTTGGTCAATTAAGTATGAACAAACATAAACCTTGTCCTTTCTAAAACATAAATATACTGCAGTAAAAAGCATGACAGTGAAATCTCACTTCAGTGTGCCTGAAAGCACGGCAGCCCTACCTTTTAACAAGTCTATTCAGCACAAATGGAATTAGTCATCCTGCTGAATACACCGTACACTTCAGTGTACAGCTACTATACATTAAAATAATAATCATGGGCAGCAAGATGATAACTGTGCACAATATAACCCATGAAAACACACACCTGTGCCACCTAGAATCTTTCACAGGTCTCAAACAAAATTTAAAAGCACACATTGCTGAAAACATGCTGAGATTTTATTCATCAAGCATTGCAAAACTGAAAATTATCTTTCATACAATTTATTTTGTGCTCTGTATTGACTAATAGCATCTGCCTCTAAGATAAAAGAGCTTACTCTCCATTTCTGCCACTTACAAGAAATAAATTCTCTGGCAAGAGAGGAGTTATAAACTATTATATAACATGAAGGGGAAGCGGCTGATGCCTGGCAAAGAGGCAGGTTCCAGCAAACGACAGAATAATCTTGCCTGCATGCACCGTCTTCATAATGCCACGTAATCCTTCAGCTTTTCAAGTTAAACACTCCTGTGATCTTCCTCTTCGAGCAATTTTTCTTTTCTGTGGCCTCTACTCTGATTATGGCAGATACCTCTTTCACTTCTTAACTGACAGTTCTTAACCTACATGCAAAAAAATTTCAGGCCATAAAGACCTTCTTTGCATGGAATCATCTCTAGATGAACATTGCCAAGAATTATGGCATTATATTAAGCAATGAAAAGACACTTTTGCTTTGGCTGGAACGAACCTGCTTTCGGAAAGTATGCCTACTGATTTCTGGTCTGTTACAGCAAATAACTGATGTTAAAACTTGCTTTCATCACAAAATATTTGTGTTATAAAAGTAAAAAAGGGCAAGTACATATTTCACTGTTACCGCAATGTAGTAAAAATTGTTTATGCCTAAATAATATGTACTTGTGATTTTGTTTTTTATGCTGCATACTTTGCATATTGAAGCATTGGCAAGCTACTAAAATAACTTCTAGGAAATCCAAAAGGCATAGTATTTTGTTGTATTTCCAGCTTTTCCATAAATCTGTAGTATCCCTAGCCTCATTCAGTTGACGCACCTATATGCAGACTAACAGACCACGTTTTAAGTATCAACTGAGTATAAAAATGTATCTATCTTCACATTATCTGACCTTACTGTCTTCATTTAGAAGTTATCCTTGCTTTTTTAGCAGGACTGACATATCAAAAATTAGGCACTACTCTGATGCACTGAAGTTTCTGCAACTTCCTCCCTTTTTATCAAAGAAAAATATTTTCAGGTTTTAGTACAAACTTTAAAAATTGTTGAAAAAAATTAACTGGCCTAATTTTCCATGTTTACATACAAATAAGTCCCTAACTTGAAAATACATCACAGGATGAATAAATAATAAGCAGTAAGAGGGTCTTGTTTTAAAGATAAAAATTAAAACATATAATAAAATCACCCATGATCACTTGATCTTTGTTGCAAAATCAAGAGGTTATTGGTGAACCATCATAGGCAATAAAGATGGGAACCAAGATCAGTCCCCTCTCAAGATGTCAGTTCTGCCATAATAAATCAGGCTCCATCTTAAAATCTTTTTGTTTCTTTCCTTTCCGCCAAGAAAACCCTCATATATTCATCTTAGCAGTAGTGAAAGTTCTCCTTCTGCTTTCTGTTTCCAGTCTGAATGTGGATTATGTACTCCAGCAAACAGTGGGTAATTTGTCAGGACATAAACCATACCTGAAAGCTATCAAGGATATGGGTTGATGTCCCATCTAACCCAGGATGAATGTACTCTGTCACACCCCCACTAGCTGTGCAGCCTCAGGATGGTTCAGCAATCCAATCAGAAAGAAAACCACTTATTTCCCTATTGCCACCACCACTGTTGTCTCCCATGACCAGTTTTCCATTATCTCACTAAAGCAACTTAGCCCTGTGACCAGATGATCATTAGATTCAAAAGAAAGGGCAGTGAGGGAACACCTGGGCGGGAAAAAGCACCACAGCTTCTGGCAGCAGCCTGTAGCTACATTAAAGAATCACCAGAGATCAAACTGATACCAGAAGAACACCCAGAGTTGGTTTCTTTCTCTCAAAAATACTGCCCGGACAAAGAATATCCCTCACGCACTTAAATCCCAGCATCAGCTCTTTGAGCTTAGTTGATCATTTGATGTTTTTCAGATGCTGAGCCATGTGCAGAGCAGTGTACAATTACAGGATTTAAATCAATAGCACCAGCAACAGACAAATAACAAAATCAGCACATAATACACAAAAGCAGTGAGAGATTTAAGTCTCCATCATTAAGTCTCGTAGTCTTTTCCTTTTGAGCCTTTCTCCTTATTTATCCTCTCTTCTCCCCATGATCAAGCAAAAAGGGGGGAGGGAGAAAACTATAGGGCAACCTGTAGGGTCTTACAGGAAAGAAAAGAAAGGAGGAAAAAAAGCCACAAAACCAAAAACCACACCAACCAAATGTTAGAAGTTGTAGTAGTATTCAGTGAATTCCACTGAACTAAAACGCTAACTGCTAGTTGCAAGAAGACTGCTGCTGCCAGGGGAGAGATGTTATTCTGGAAGGAAAAGCTGTACATGCAGCTTTTGTTGTCGTATCTTATTTCATATGATTTGTTGCTGTCAAACCCAATTAAGGAAAAAATCCAAGAACAGTAAACATGCTGCTTTATCATCTGAAGTAAAAGGCATAGTGCCTCATGGTCTCCTCTCCCCACATATCCTGTTCCACATGGGCTGGTTAAAGAATAACCTTGAAGGTTAATGGAACTGAGGCACATTTTCAAGGTATCAGATAATGAAGTTACTATTTAATTCCCTGTTACACTAAAGCTTAAGAAACACAAGTTATGGGAAGTGCAAGACTGAACATGTCTTCTATTTATTTGCAGGTCAGCAAGAGCAGCAATGAAGGCTGAACTCAAGTGCTTTCTCTGAATCCCTTACAAAGGTACCTTACCTCTTCTCCTGGATAAACCACATCAAACAGTTAAGACAGCTGGGTTGAATGAATTGATTCTACTGAAAAATCAATCAGATCAATTTTTATGCTGTCACTACCTGGAAAAAACTAAGTACTAAATAAATTCAAATATGAAAATTACTGGGTTGTTTAATTGTGATCTGCAAGCTATTTCTTAAAACAGCCTCAGCACCATAGAAATAGGAGGTTAAGTGTGAAAGCAGTATTTTAAAGCAACTCAGTTGCAATCAGTAGATATCTGATATTTGTATGAGGCAGATTAGTAAAGCTCACGATAAAAACAGACTTTGCCAATATATGGATAAATGTAACAAAAAGACTAGAAATACTTTTTAAAGGAAAACTGGGGACATGTCTAGAGTTCTTTGAAGTAGACAGTGAACGTGAGGATCAAGATTATTTATTAATATGGAATAGCAAAATGTTTTTAACAGGACTCACTATGAGGCTCTCTTCCAGTTTTCACAATATGAGAGGCAAAGCTCTGCCCAGCTAAATAAGCAGCAAAAGGACAGGAAGTACAAAGTTGAAGCAGTAATATTTTTTTTCAAATAGAAGGTGGTTTCCAAAACAGTCACCCAAAAGAATCCGTGCTTGGACTTCCGTTCTTCAAAAAAAAATAATAAGCAGTATTGAAATGAGAGTAAGAGTGGATTACGTCTTGTAGAAGCTACAAAACTATTTCTTTAAAAAGAACGCTACCTGCAAAGAATTAAAGGAAGATTTCATGAACTGAAGTTCCTGTACAATAGGATTACAAATCACAGATTAACTTTGGCTGGAAGAACCTTTGGAGGCCATTTAGTAATAACTTCATGTAAAATGTAACTTAACAAATACAACATAACACATGGGCTGAATATCCATATGTGATGACGGGCTCTGAAATAGCCACCATCATATAGACAACAGATCTCAGAGTAATTGCTAAGTATTCTTTAAAATCAGGTTTTTAAGACTATAATCTATTTCTGCTATGTACTGACACTAAGAAATATCTCCAAGCAGGCCACAGAACTAGAAAGACTGACCACTCTTGGACCTAGAAGCCTGCAGAGAAGCAAGCAGGATAGTCAGACATACAAGAAAACCCTGTGTCAGAAGAATAAAGCAGAGAGTGGCTCTTCAGTCTAGAAGAGAATGACTCCATATCTGACAGAGACAGCTCATGAGTAGCATACAGACAGCAACCAGAGAAAAAGTATTCATTGTTACTTCATTTATTATTCACTTCTTTGATTCAAAAAATAGGAGGCATCAAAGTAGTAGGCAGCAGGTTTAAAACAAACAAAAATAAGTACTTGATTCACACAACCAATTATGAAAGTAACAGTTAAAGGATATTGTGAACACCAAGATTTTAGATTGGCTCAAAAAGTGGTAATGAAAATGTGTGGAAGATTAAGAGCTAAGAAAAAAGAACACGAGGTATTGGGAGAAGTACCACAACATCTTGCTTCATATTCTATCCTTAAGCATCCATTTAATTGGCTACTGAAGAAGGGATCCTGAGCTAGTTTGGCCTGCAGCCTATCTTAGCCTTGTTGTTCTCTTCTCTGGGAAGCTCAAAGAGGTGAGCAGATTAAAACCCCTCCTGAAAAGCAGCATCAGTTTCTCAGGCTCTTGCCTCTGGCCCCTTCCACCAAGGGAAGTAAAACTTTTCCACCAAGCTGTAAAACTTTCCTCAGGCAGAAGGCAGAGGCAGTTCTGGGAGCTTCTCTTCGGTGAATTTTCAGCAGTCCTTTTTCTCCCATGGGATGGCTGCTTTCAGTTTTACAATGTTTCCCAAATTCTTTGTGTGAGAATTACTTTGAAGTAGTGATCAAATACTGATTTAGTTAAATGAATGAGCCACAAAAAAACAAACCATATGCTTTAGAGTACTGTTAAAATTCAGTAACTTTTGACTATTTTTAATCATTCATTGCCTTATTATCTTTCTTTTGCCTTCCGAGAATGACAGCACCCTGAAGATTAAAATCAGATAAGAAAATAGATGGTTAAATGCAATACTCTTCTAGCAGATGAATAAGAGATTTATAAGTCCCAATGAACTTTAGCAACACACTATGTAATTCCCTTCTACTTGCCATGGAAACTAAAAGCAACTTTGGGACGTATGGTTTCTGCAGATGCTTTTTTCTTTTCTCTCTTTTTTTTTTTTTCTTTTTAAATACTGCTGTAGTATTTGTGTGTGTGTAAAACACAAAACAGGGTTGTTTTTTTTTGTTTTATTGATCATACTTGTATGCCCATTATATCCTCTTACCTTAATCTCTTCCTTTTTTCTGCCTGCCAACTCCCTTGTTGATATCTGTAAACAGTGACGTTTTGCTTAGAACAGTCCATGCTGAGAGTCTTTTTATGCGGAAAAAATGAGAAAGATACTAAGGATTCTTAACCCAACTCACCTTAAAAATTATGCTAATACACACTGAGCATGTATTAAAGACTATTATTTCTCTAAGAGAAAAACAAAATGTTAATTGCTCAAGATGTAGAAATAGTCCCAAAAACACATCCTATAAGACAAAAGAGCCTAAATTACTCAACTACAAACTAATCTTGCAATCCAACCAGACAGGGATGAAAGAGTTTGATCAAATAAATATATTTCACCCTTTGGCATCTGGGTCTTCTGATGTTTAATTAAAAGAAAAGACTAAAGGCTATGTTCTTCTCTGAATGTTAGCTCACTGCTGAGATGCCAAAGGGGCAGGCACCTATCAAAAATACCTCTCCCCAACAGGAATGTAAAAATAATTTTAATTTAAAATACAACAACCCAAATACAAATCATTAAACTGCATTTGAAATGCTTCATTGGAACACAAAACTCTGCTTTGCCTTCCAGAAATGCACCGGTGGAAAAATTCTTGGTGCAAAACATTAGACATGTTCTTTCTTGTATCACAACAAAGATGAATTCATTATTTTGGGAAGCAACAACAGCTCAGCACACAGCATTACAGCTGTAGTTTAAAAAAAAAAAAAAAGCAAAAGATCCTGAATGTAATATGTATTTTTAATAAGCGTGTGAGAGAAATTAATTTGATCTCACAAATTAGGCCACACAATTCAGTGTATCTCTGAATTCACTGTTGCTGAGGTCCACCTGAAAGAAGCTGTCCCATTAACTGCTCCTAAGAATGTGGTGACCAGCAAGAAATTCACTGACTCTGGTCTCAAACGCCAACACTGTCCCAGCCATATGGTGTAAACCATGTTAAAACACATCTGTCAATACTAAGAGCTGGTCAGGTTACAGCTGCAACCCAAGTCCTTGAAGGACTCCAGAATGTTCAGAATTACACAGCACGTCAGCAAGCAGTACTGCTCCAATCCTGCTAAGGAGCCTTCCTTTTGCAGCAAGCGCACTCCTAGCTGCCTTGTTAAACCAGTTCCTACCTGCAGTTCACATGGTTCACAGAGATTCCTAGAGACATGTGCCGTATGCTTTATATGCACCTTGAACAAAAGTGTTTAGATGTTATGTAGAGAAGGAAAAAGCATTCATAATCCAATAAAACCCACCGAAAAGTTAAGCATACGCATTATATATCTGTACATATATGTATAGGCCTAATCAAAGCTCATTTCTGGTTCTGTAACTTAATACATTACCGTGTAGAGACGTCTTTAGCTACTTAGAAAATCCAACGCTCCACAAACATTACAAAACTATCGCTAACGAAAACACACAAAACTGCATATGCTTTATGATTGTTAATATTTAGACATACTTACTTCCAAGAGAAGTAGACATCTGAATTCCTTCAAGTCTCTAAAATAGTAATTTCTCTCTTTTTTTAAGCCATATAGGCTGTATTTTTTCAGCCACGGCTGCATTGTATCTATAATAGTAAACTGCAAAAACTTAATCAAAAGGACATAAAAAAGCAGGTCATTCTGCTTAGTCTGCGTGCAGCAAGTCTCCTGGACAGTTACTGAATGCAGTGGATGTTTTACTACTATGAACCTTATTAGGTTATCCCATACCAGTAAGCAGTGGGAGAAACCTCAAACTTGTCAAACAACAAACTCATCACTAGAGGAAGTTTTGTGAAACATTTCTCTTTCCTCCAGTATTCCTTCAGGCTTTCCCTGATTTAATTTACAGTCAGCTGTTCCTTCACGTACACATTGATTTTGACCAGCCATTAAAATCCACGGTTATATTCCATGTAAACTGTATCTAAAACTGAAAAGAATGTCTTACATATACACTTGTACTTCAGTTCATGTTGTCACATCAGCTGCCCCAGAAGCTTTTCACACATATTTAACAGAGAAAGAAACGAGCCTGTGGGACTCTGAGCAAGGTCCTGAGGGAAGATGCAGAAGCAAATGGCCTGTAATGGTTTGCTCTACTTAGTCCAAAAGGAAAGACAAGAACTATTAGAAGGGGATTGCTATTCACTCCTACATTTTATTGACAGGAAAAATAATTAAGTAACACTACTGAATGTCTCAGAAAAGCACCTGTCAATGAATTTCTTGATTCTATACACAAACTCCTTTACTAACAGAAAAAAGGCTCCCTTGGTCTAATCCATCTTGATGAAGATAGTCATAATAAGGAGATACTATCAGTGATACGGGCCACCTCCTCACTAAATACTCCTATGTAAAGAGTGGGGACTTCTATACTGCCTTTTTATTTTTGGTAGACCTTTTTCCATGGCTTAAAACCAAGATAAAGTCTTGCTCTCAAGAATAATATTGGCAGGTAGTTAGTAATGGATGATCAGAGATGCAGCCAAAATAGCTGCCCCCATTGCTGAAATGAGGAAAAAAAAATCCTGAATGCCTGTTTTTCAGCACTGGGCTTCATGTTGCAGAACGTTATCTTTTCTCATCCATGAAATTGGGTATTCTCTACACTGGGCTGAAGAAGAAAGGCAACAGTCAATCAGCACTATCATGGACTTGCCTGGATAGCTCATAGGACAAGAATATGAGACATGCTTCGTATTCTCAGTTAAGGAGACCAGTGTTATCTATAACAACTATATGCTTGGCAAAGAATTATCTGCAGCTTGGGATACCCCAATATTCGAATTTGGGCCAAATTTTGCTTTTGGCTGGGCACGTGGTTGGAGTGGTACTGAAATGGAAATCAGAGTTAGACTTGCATATCACAGAGCACTGTGTCAGAATTTGTTGAAATATCTCAGTCTAATATACCTCATTCTTAACTGAAAAGGAAATTTAAACTGCCACTATTATGCTATTCCCTAATTTTTACTACAAAGAAGACATGTAATCATTAATACAATAAAAAACATCTGAATGTTGTTTCACTGCTTAGTAATCAGACGCACATAATGATACAACCTCGTTAAAATATTCCGCAATCCAATTTCAACAAAATATGAAGCACACAGTAGCTCATTTCCCACTGTCTAATTAAATAAAAATCTCCAATACTGTACTTCTCCCCACACAGATTTTATTATTTTTTTTAACATGTATACTTCAGGCCATAAACCTAGTTATTCTCTTCCTTTTTTAAATAATCTGTGTAAAATCAATATTACAGGATCACTTCACAAAGTAAGTATGGACCAGATGCCAACCCGAAATACAAACACATTCTTTTTAAAATTACTATTTGAACTTAGAACTCCCAGGCTGAAAAATAACTTTGTCCAAGCTACAGCACTGCATACATTAGTTGTTAGTATTGTGTGTGCGTCCCCAAAAATCCTGGTCAAGATTTTACTTTCTTTGAAGGGAAGAGACCTGTTGGTTCTGTCCCTTAGCTCAGAATTAAGGTTTTCTAAGGTTTAATCCATGCTTATAAAGAAATCAGCTATTCAAGAAGTCAGAACATGCTCAGTGACATTCTTCCACATATCAGATTTTAAGTGTAATCTGCAATGAATCTTGAATATAAGGCTTCCAGTGTTCTGTTTTTACCAAGTTTATGCTTCTGATATGAAATATACTTTCACACTTTTAGAGATTAAAGTTCCGATATTTATATTAGCAGAAATGTTTAGGTAGAACTAGTTTAAAAACACTAAGCTGTAAATCTATCATGTTTAGACTCTTTATACAAAAAAAACCCCAAAAGATCGCAAACATACAATGTATTATTCCAATAGCTGAGAAAGAAAATAACTTCTAGTCTTATTAGAACACATAAAAATTATTTCTATTAAAAGCACTGGTTGGATTGCATCATCCTTCTTAAGAAAACATGCAAAGCCTTAATTTATGCTTATGAATATACATATGAATGGTCTGTGTCACTTAAGTCAATAGTTCAAACCACATGCTTAAAACTAAACACATGCATAAAGATCTTCATGATATTCCTTACACAATGAATAAAATGTTATATAATTATCACTCCATATGCCCATTCTAGGCAAAAACTGACACCAGTCTAATCACTTCTCAAATACATTTAAGCAGAATCATGTTATTTGACAGTAAAATGCAAACTCTAGACCAAATTCCTCCTGGCTTTAGAGATGCAGATGCATTTCCAGGTTCATTCTCTCAGTGGCTTTTATTATCTGCTGATTAATCCAAGGAAAGGTTATCTAAAACCTGTTTCACCTAAAACTTAGTAGATGAACCAATTCAGGAGGCTATCTGCAACCTGACCACAGGTTGAAGTCACAGTACGTAGCATAAAGAAAAGATAGTCATATTCACTTTTGATTTCCAATTTGTTCTTCACTTGTAAGCTTTCTGCACATATTTCTTTTCTCATTAATGTTTCATTTCAAAGGAATTTCTCTGCCTCATCATCCTTCTACCCTTCCTTCTCATTCAGTACAAAGCAAATCTTGAAGAGGAAGCAGTCGCTGTCAAAACTTCTTAACAAACTTCAAAAAGAAACAATTGAAACAACCATGAACAATTTACTGCTTTTAGGGTACTTCAGCTAGATAGGTTCCTCCATCAACAACCTTTACCACCAGAAGGCAAGGGATACTTTAATCCAGAATCCTCACATTGTTTTGTTTAGACTATCCCTCTACCCACAGTACTTCTCATCAAACTTAGATATTTTTCAATTAAACGCTAAGCTCTGTCAGTAATAGTTGAATTTGGCCCTAACAAGTATAAAAAGAGAAGCACAAAGAATCAATTTAACTATGGTACTCCTCCCACATTCATTCTTCTTTACGAAAATAGCCAAAGACAGACATCAGAAAGAGACAAGACAGAACACGATGTTGAAAAGTTTGTGCTAAAATACTTGCAGCCCAAAATAGTTTTTGTACATATTTACTGCTGATATCAAAATCTATCAATGTTTAGACTCCACCAGTTATTGATTCACAGCAAACACCTGATGCTTCAGCACCCTAATATACAAGTAGCAGCAGCATACTAAACCTAAAGACAAACCAGTTGAGCAGCAGACATGAGGTTGTTGGGTTTTGGGGACCTTTTTGTGTTGTTTTTTTTTTTTTTAAAGGCAGAACATTAAGCTTTAAAGGTTATCTCTGACTTTGACTACCTCTCTCAGCAAAAAGAACTCCATGGTGCTAAGATTCCCAGAGATTTATATGCCCACGTTCTTAAAAAGGATCTTAGGATCAATGCAGTAATGTACTCCTGAAATAACTGATCTTTTACAAATGCTGCACTCTGGATAACATCTTCTGTCTCTCAAGGCAATGTGCAGTCTGATGAGCAGTATTACTTAGAATATGCAAAAGGTATGCCAAGAGTTTACCAAAGACATTCATGTCTTTAAAAATTATCTCCACTAAGTTATAGCAGGACTCAGAATTCATATGCTGACAAAATGCAAACAAAAAAGCTCACTTCATTTGAAAACTGACAGAGTATATGTACAGAGCACGTTAGTATGTAGTATTATTATTATTTATTAAAATATATGTCAGAAGCAATTCTGTAAGAGAGTCTTCTGCAACAGTATCTCTAATAAAGGGACCTAAACACAGTGCAGATGTTCTGCATTTCTACTGACTTTCAAAAATATTATGGGGACCAAGAACTTTACTCAGAAAGACTACTTCAACAACTCAAAGAACTGTTCTGTGTAGGTAAGTGGACAGGGCTGGGGTGGGAGCAGAACTGTATTTTAGACATTTTGTACATAGAGCTTTTAAAAACCTAATTAAATTACTCTGGGGATTTAAATACTTAATCGTCAATAAAAATTAACTTTAAAGTATCCTTGTACACAATCCTATCAGACTTCAACAGCAAGTAAAACCACAGGTATAGCCAAAAGGTTCTCGCAGCTAAATTATTTAACCTTTTAGGAGTCTACATGAAACAGCTGTGTTTAAAGAGCTGGACCTGTAAGGACTATTCTGCAAGCAAACATCATACTTCACTGCAACATATACCACTGAATGGGAAGAACTCAAACTGTCACACGTGGAAGTATTCTCATCCTCTTCTGCATTGTTTAATTGATATCCTTCATGTTTCCCCCTCTGACTGTATCAATTCTCAGAGTTACGGGGTGCTCATTTTTTTCTTTTTTCATTAATGACTTCAGTTAACACAGTTAACAACAGAAAAGAATTCAGGAGTATTGTGAAGCTGCCTTTTTTTTTTTTTTTTTTTTTTGCTAGGGGGAAAAAAATGACGATACGTGTTTCAAAACATGTCAAAGGTACCTGACTAAGAAAGGTGTGGTCTGCTTCAGCTACTTACAACATTTTGAGTCTCAAAGCCAAGGCAGCTGCAATGCTAGTGGCATAACCAGCATTCCTACTTTTTGAAAAGTGCTTAGCTCTGCCAGGCTGTAATGTAGTGTAGAGAGTTGCCATCCTGTTTAATGTTTGACTCCAACTATTCTCAGGTGTCCACGTAAGAAATATTCAATAATCCACAGCTTAGTATTATTCCAAATAATATCTGCATAACAAATCTCCAGTAATTAAACTATACAAGAAACATAAAGGACAGAAATATAATTACAGTAAAAAATGACACTAAAAATATCACAGTTACACTGAAAACCATTGACTACTTTACAGAGACACATAATGGGTCTCCAGAGGAAATGTTCACCCACTTGAGTACACAGTCTATAAGCAAGCCTTTAATTTTCTTAAGGGCTGCTGCTGCCATGATTCCACAAAAGTATCTACTATAAACTAACATGGAGAATAAAATCACTTTGAAATTCTACATAAAACTGCAATTGCTTTATGCCTTTTAGAAGAGCAATTCCTAATCAGTACAGCTAAGCACTGAGCACCACTACAGCTGGGAATACCCATAACTTTGCAGATCAGAACCTAAGCTTTATAAGCAACTGTCTGGTTTTCATCACTTAGTTATTTCTTTTAAAACTGCAGAGTACAGTAGGGTGGGTCATGTTAACAAAAAGCCCAGAGGCATTTTTTTGTTCAGATAGAATTAAAGCACTGCTTAAAAAAAACAAGGGAAAAAAATTAAGAGTTCAGTCAGCTGACCCTATCTTTGAAATCACAAACAAAGCAACTGGCTTAGACCTTCACAACTTCAGCAACAAAGTTCTCAAAATGGCATGCATTACAATAGCATTCGAAATGCAACCTGATAAAGGCAGTTACAGCTTTCTCACTCTTTTTATTTGACGTTTTACTATTAAAAATGCCATGACACAAACCTGGGTCCACGTGTCTAGAGTTTCTTCTAATTCCGTTTGTTCGTTTCTGCATAGCAAAAATACAAATCAAGGGTATGAATAAACATGTTTTCATGTAGGCACTTTGCACTCCCTTAATTCCCACAATCTACTAGGCAAAACTCATCTTCTTAAGTTATTTCCCCCAACCACCACCACAATTATCTTTATCTTGTAGAAAGATCATACTTTGAAAATTATTCTTAGTAACAAGGATAGTTTTTTCATGTATCCCGTTTTTTCTGACACTAGCCTCAAAAGATTCTTAGTCCATAGAAAGTTTGTTCGTACATCAACATCTTTTGATACCAAGACAAATTTATTTTTAATCATTTATAAATAGGATAGTGGAAAAATATGCAGATTGATATTATCAGCCCCAGATAATGACCACAAACACAAAAGTATCAAAGCTGCTTGTGTTGCTTTAATAAGATAGAAACTTTCGCTATTCCTACTTTGTACTTTAAGGTAGCCAGATTTTCTTAGGTAATTCTGAATATTCTTATGTTCTGGGCAAGTACTTAAGTATATTTAGTAACTCGGCTCCCTCTTTCTTTTAAATTTGGATGAACCAAAGCTGTGTACAGAAATCAGAAACTCTCTGACAGGACTGAGACTTTTTAAAAAAAAAAAAAAAAATTATTTATATATTTTATACTCCAAGACACTTAATATGGATCCTTGAAAATTTCAGTGTGAAATGACACATATCTGTGAACTACTGATCTGCTTTTGCAAACTTGTTTTAACTGGTAGCTTGCATGAAGGTTCATGCATTTATTTATTTTTTAATCAAACCAAGCAGAGAAAAGCACATTGCATAACAAAGGCAACAATTAGGTTGCTCCGATTTACTTCAGTTGATAGAAGTTGATGCAGGACACACACCAAGGCGAGCCAGAAAGCGGTAACCTGAGGCAGAACCAAATTACGAAGCCCTGTAGCAAGCTGGCAAAATGAAAAGCTTGGTTTAAAAACAGCTTTCAGACTCTTGAGTTTTTGGACATACTCTATCTACTCTACCCACGACTCTAAAGAAAGAGAGGAAATGCAAGTTCTGTTTCATTGGCAGTGGAAAGAAGAAAAATTTAAAACTGCTGCTACAATGACGGTAATATTATTGAGTAAGAACAAGAGGCTCAATTCTAATGTAGTTTTTTTTTTAAAACGGAGGATGTATTGCTGATAAGGATTGATGCAGAGTGCTGAGTAACTGCAGATTTGCACAGAAGAGGGAAAGGGGCAGGAGCAGGAAAAGCAAGCATGAAGGAAGGCACAGAAATATTTAACTAAGAAGAAAAAAAAATACAATAATTCTGTGACAACATAAGACATATACACCAAAGGACCAGAAGGAAAACAATTTTAAGGAACTAATTCTTGAGCTGTATGAAAACATGCTCAATACCCTTAACTATACTGCAGTACCAGTAGATTTTATTACATTACTGGTATGAAAGCTAAATCCATGCTTTCTAAAATGACAGATCCTCATCTATGCTCAAGTTTCCTTTTGTGCAAGGAATTAAAGCAGGCACTTGAACAAGAGTCTTGGTAAAAATTAAATCAATCCTGATGTTTTGGATCAACTCAATAATAGTCAATGACATCAACAGCTCCAGAAAGGAAGCCATTTTTTCCTCACAAAAGATTTTGGAACGGCGCTAGGGGGTGAGAAGTGGAGGAGTGGCCGGGGTCACTCAACCACCAGCGCACATGCCCTTTGTCCATCCACAGCAGCTCACTACAGTTAGCTTTAATGAGCCTGGCAGCCTCCTCCACACAGCCCAGCAAGTGTCTGCCTACGGCTCCCCAGCACCGCCTGCCAGCTGCAGCACTGGGAAACAGCCTAGCAAACGGACCGTGCTGTAGTTTCCATGTTTTAGAGTGCTCTTACTTAGCGGGTCTTTCTAGGCAGAGACATGAAAATCCAGGCAGCACACGGCAGGAGGCATGGCTTTGGGAGCAGTGAGGACAGCGGGCAAGGCAGCAGCATACCAGGCACAGGCATGGCCTGTGGCAGCGCAGCCCCCTCCTCACCCCGAGCACCACCCAGGCCGCCTCACCCTTCCCCTGCCAGGCCCCCAGGCAGGCTGTGCCCCTGCTGGGCCGGGCCCGCCTCAGGCCCCCTGTCACCCAGCTGCCAGAGGGGCCGGGGCTCCCTCACCCAGCACCCACTGCCCTCGGGGGTGGCAGCCATGCCAGGGCGGCTCAAGCAGAGTGCACAGGTGCGGTCAGCCCCACGCAGGGCTGCCCTCTGCGCCAGTCGGGTCAGCAGCACCATCCTTCAGACTCCATGACCCGCCTGAGCGATAGCATCAAGCACGTACACACTTATGGAAAGAAACAACATACGTGCTTGTATGTTGTTTATAACCGGTGTGTCGTTTAAGCTGTTAAATTACCATAAACTTCTGATGTAAAACAGACACTAGAAACAATTATACCCTATTTTTAAAGTGCTGCGTCTCTTTTGTCAGAATAGGCAAACAAAACCCAGTTGCTGTGCCCGCTTCAGTGGAAAGGCACCAGCGGCTGGCGAGAAAATAACCCCAGGCAGCTTGCAGCCTTCTTGGGCTGGCGGCAAGGTATGCTACGTGCGCCACGGCAGCTCCTCTGCACAGTGCCCATTCCACCACTCTCCAGATTATATGAACTCCATAACCACTGGATAGCTCTGCAACTGAAGGGTTTTTTTACATTAAGAGGCAGGCAAACACGGCTCTGCTGATCCTTCATAGCCCCACAGTGTGGTGTGGTCAGGGACCGGTATCTAAGTACATTACTCCAGCAGGACACGCTAACATTAAAAAAAAAACCAAAAACAAACAAAAAAAAAAAAACACACCACAACCCAACAAATTTACTTTTAGCTCTACTGCCAGATTTCATCTAGACACAGTAAGTATCTGGACATCAGTTATGAAGCAATGTTTTTAACCTGTAACTTAAAAAAAAAAAAAAACATCTCCACCCATTCCAGGGCTCTCAGAATTAAGCCATACAACTGAAAATTTGCTTGCTTTAAGAAATATAGTATTCACAATTAAATATGAATATATTCTGTTCAGACAACTGCTATTATTTCCCACCACTAAATAAATCTGTTGTTAAACACAGAAAAAACACAACAGCATGTACACAAAGTAAATAAGGAGCTCTTATATCACCAACAAAACAAACATCACATACAAAGAAAAACAAATCCTTACCTCATGTTTCAGGTTCCCATGTTCTGAAACATAAGTAAAAATTGGCATTATTGCGATTGTAAATCGTACGCTTTTGCTCTAGCAATGTCAGCCTGCGCTGTGTTGCCTTAACAGCAAACACCGCTGCCTTCTCCGGCTCCCCGATACCTGCGGCCGCCCCGGCACTCGCCAGGTCCTGTTGTGCAAACCCGCTGCGCTCCTCCCCGCGCACCGGCCCTGCCTGCGCCACCGCGCCAGCCAGCAAGGGCTCCTGCCTGCAGCTCACGGGGCACTCTCCCGTAGCAGCACGGCAATCCATCCCACTGTGAACTTTATACACTTTTAGAACATTTCAAAAATACTTTATAAATATTGACTCATCAGGAATTCAACTGCTACACGTCTTTCATCGCAAGTCGATTTTACACCTTTTCTTGGCTCTGACTTTTCCTAGCATACCAATATATATCAAGACCATTATACCTTTAGCTTCAACATTTTCTAGATGTCATGTTTTTGAGTTCAATTCAGCATTGCATTAGTATACCACAGACTCTGAAGCCACTGGTGGTTTATTTGCCTCTTTTGCTAGGAATTTTCCTGTACTATTTAAAAATAGGGGGGGTGTGGGGTGTGGGGGCGGGGGGGTGTATTGTGGTCCTGTGGGCAACCAGAAGGACTGCACCAAGACAATAACACTTCTTGCACACACACACCATCACACATCACAAAAAACATAAAAAAGGTATATCTTTACAGGTTTTTTTTTAATGTCTAATCTGATAACAGGTATTTCAGTACACTTTAGATTTTGGTTGAGTGCCTTACCAAAGTACACCCAGCTGTATTTACCTGTGTGCACTCTCTCGCACTGCACACGCTGCAAGGCAAAGCACAAACTGCACATGCCTGGTCTGTACTTCATCACGTTTGAAAACTTTTACTGTAATATCTCATAAACAGTAAGCCATATTCACAGTGAATCAATTAAAAAGCTTTAACTGCAAGTACATTTTGCTCTGCTAAAAAAAAAATTACATTAAAGTGTGGGAAAAAAAGCCTTTGGCTTTCCAGCATTTTATGCAAAGATGATAAGGCATGCTGAGACCGAGCACACCAGCAGAAGACGCTGGGCCGGGCCGAGGAGGCACAGCCTGTTTCACACTGGCAGAGCTCTCTTCTCACGTACGCTCCCAGTCATTGTTTCTTCTCCCATACAGTGTGCCAAAGATGCATCATCTTGTCATCCGCAGAAAAGACTTTTATGATTATAACCTTTCCAAAAGTATTAATTTGCATTTGTATTGTGAGCGAAGAGAAGAAAAATAAGCCCACCCCCAAAGGAGGAGATGCAGGTAGACTACTGAGGTTTTTTAAGGAGCCTGAGGGAACTCGTTGCCTAAGTGCTGCTGAAATTCAATATAATTTTGGTATTTACTTTAGCAATCTGATACATCTTGCAGAATTTTTTGCCAAAATCTGAATAAAATCACCTTTCTTGAATGTTTCATCTCAGCATTATAAATTACTCAAAATGAAGGGAAGACTTTTAAGTAAGTACTTGCAGGAGAGGCCAAAACTTCAAATCCAGACTTAGGAGGGTTTTATTTTTTTTTTATAATTTTATTTTTGTTTAAATGGGCTATATTTAGTTCTGCAGATCTCTTATCAAAAAAATTGAAATGTAAATGTCATTCTATCCTCCAATGAGAATGAACGAATCTGATTTTTAATGGTTGCTGTTGAATATTTTTTTTTTACCTCTAGGAAACATCCCAAACCCAACTAGATGAAAGAGTTCCATTTGATGATTGCAGCACCCTAACACTTTTCATAACAAATAATTAAGAAATTCCTTGATTAACTTTCAAATAATTGGATTCAAGGAATCACTACACAGGAAGGTAATACATATTCCTGTTAATGCGCATAAAATAAAGTTCATGAAAAAGGAGGTGAGGGGATTGAATTAAAAAGAACGCAAAAAACTTTGCCAAGACTGACTGCCAAAATGCAATTTGTGTATTCAGTATTAACACTTCAGGAATAGGAAAAATAAACAGCATCTATATTTCCACATAAAAGCCTGTTCAAAATATAAGACTCATCCTCGTTTTGTTATTTCATTACATTTTAAATATTCCTGTATTTCAAAATAATCTGTATTATGTGAATTGCTT
This sequence comes from Falco rusticolus, assembly GCF_015220075.1. Taxonomy (NCBI): domain Eukaryota; kingdom Metazoa; phylum Chordata; class Aves; order Falconiformes; family Falconidae; genus Falco; species Falco rusticolus. The sequence goes on from NC_051197.1 coordinate 23,897,468, forward strand.
CCTCATGAGATATTTTTCCAAATGTTACATAAGAGCCAAAAAACCTCATTTCTATTTATTTTCATTTATAGAAAAAAAAGAATGTCTGAGGATATCCACCAGCAGATATTTTACACATGACAATTTTAATTCAAGTCCCTGCTCATCACCAATATGCCAATGAAATTACCAAGTCAGTGAGTTCTCAGTTCTGACAACAAGCTACTTTTACTGCCACAGCTCAGCACAATTTTAAAGTTTTTTGATTATTTACTGAGGCCATGATACCATCGAGTCACATTTTGATAATTATCTTTTACTACAACAGCAACAGGAATGGCAGCTGGCCTCGATCAGGGAGAGTGCAGAGACTGGAAAATGGGAATAAGCTGCTCCTCAGGAATGCAACACAGCAGCTAGATTTACATGTTAACTAAATGGAGAGTAAATAAAAATGATAGGTTGTTGTGCTGGTTTTGGCTGGGATAGAGTTAATTTTCTTCATAGTAGCTAGTATGAGACTGTGTTTTGGATTTGTGCTAGAAGCAGGATGGATAATGCAGGGATGGTTTAGTTGCTGCTGAGCAGTGCTTACACAGCACCAAGGGCTTTTCTGCTTCTCACCCCACCAGTGAGTAGGCTGGGGGTGCACAAGAGCTGGGACAGCTGACCCCAGCTGACCAAAGGCATATTCCATAATATATGATATCACACACAGCATATAAAGCTGGGGGAGGAAGAAGGAAGGGGAAATGTTTGGAGTGATGGTCTTTGTCTTTCCAAGTAACCGTTACACGTGCTGGAGCCCTGCTTTCCTGGCGATGGCTGAGCACCTGCCTGCCGATGGGAAGTATCAAATGAATTCCTTGTTTTATTTAAGCTTGCATGTGCGGCTTTTGCTTTACCTAGTAAACTGTCTCTATCTCAACCCATGAAGTTTCCTTACTTTTACCCTTCTGATTCTATCCCCTACCCCAGCGGGGGGAGTGAGAGAGCAGCTGTGTGGTGCTTATTTGCCAGCTGGGGTTAAACCACAACAGTAGTGAGCTACTCACCTTCCTGTTTCAAAAGAAAATTCAAAATATTTAAAATGCAGGAACTATGAAGTAAGGCACTTTGAAGGAGCTGTGGGACCACCTGCTCCTTTCCAGTCATTTAGGTTGTCATTGCATAATCAGAACAAAAGAAATCATGAGCTAGAAATACCACTGTGTAGGACTCTCAACAAAATATCAAGCCCCCTCAGTGACTTTTGTTCAGGCTGAGCAAGGCTGGTTAGTTAAACAATAATACAATGGTAGGTTTGGAGGAGAGCCAGCAATTTTGCAACTATTGATCAAGCCAGCAAAAAGGTAAACAGTGAAAGCTGCTCATTTCTTTTTAGATGTCAAAAACACATGCTTTTTATTAATAATCTCTAATGTGCTGTAGCAAGCAATTACTACATAAACAGCATAGACTATATTATTGCACATACCCATTACCACATAAAAGCAACTCTAAACTTAACCCATTCATATTGTAACACTTTCTTTCAAGTTCATCACACAGTTGAAGAAACTTCTTTTCTGCCTAAGGAAATGTAGTACTTTTTCAAATGGAATTATCTGAAGGAGAAAGGAATCATGTATACATGAGTTAACTAAAAATTACTATAAACATGTCCAGTTAATGTTTCTCTAATCCATTTATGCCCTGATAAGAAGTGCTTCTAACACTCCCTGGGAACAGTGATATAAAGAAGAAAATTTTGTGGGTTTGGCATCATATTTAAAATATTCAAAACATTTTCAGATTCTAGAACCATTGCTGGAGGTTCATCTAATTGAAATATTCAACAGAATGTGGAACCAGCAAACATTTGCCTGAGAATACTTGATTCAATATAATTGGACGGACTTGGAAAAATTCCAGTCTAGCAACAGAAATGGGTTGTTAATTCTGCTGTTTCAGACTAGGAAACAGACTGGAGTTCTGCAGTATGTTCTGGGCAGAGTAATACCATGTCGTCAATCCTGAGGACCTCTGCAGCAATTGCAAGGGCTGCAGAACAACCTATACAATAAAAGTGGCAATAATAAGGGAGACAGCTTCCCTTTTTGTTTACTAAAGGTGTGTTTTACTCATGCTCACTTACTAAAGGTCCCATTCTTAACTATTCCCAAATATAAACTCTTCCAACTAGTAAGAGAGCATCACCAGATAAGTAGAATTGTCCCGTGCCTTGAAATAAGACATAGGAATGCAGTTGAGAAGCCAGAAGAGGTAGTATAATGGGAAGAGGAGATCCCCACATCAGCCACTGGAGAAAAGAACACCACATACGTCCTTATAAATAGGCCTGTCAGAGAAGTATGCACATCCATTTTGTAATCCTTTTGTTTAAGGATTTTGTAAGGCCTGGTGTATCAGACTGCACAATCAGAGTCAAAGGAGTTCATCAGAACATCAAAAAAAAGAGCGAGCATGGAGGATTTCAAGTCACAGAAAAAATAATAAGTGATAGGGCATAAAAGTAAAATATATGAAAATACAGAGGAGTACTCGAGCATGCACAGGGCAGCATTTCAGGGAAGAAAATGTTAAATCAATAATGACAGAAACTAGCACAGAAGACTTAACCAGCACTGCCAATTTACAACGAGGACAGGAACAATTAAAAAAAAAAAAAAACCACACTACAAAAAACAAGGTCTAAATACAGGCATTTTGTTCTATTTATTAATTCAACTGATTGACTCTGCATCTTGTATTGCTGCAACTTCTATAGTCTGTTGAACCAGCCTTCTTTGAAGCAAAACATCTGAAGAGATGCATGTTTGTGTATAAGGCATAGCATGACAACACAGCAACTTATCTTCAGATTTTGTCAATGTTTCCTCATAAGTGTATCACCTAGATCTGACACTTATTAAATTTGTCATTCTAAAGGTTTAATCTATCTTTGGATGTCTGTCTTTTGAATTTTCACAAACTAACTTGAGATGAAATACAAAGAGATTTAATCCACTCAGGGAGGTTCTAAGCATCATTTCAGAAAGGATTGCAAAAACAGCTGCTCAGTGGTCCAAAAAGAAAACAAAAATCCTAAACTGTACAGAACCAGAAAATGCTGAGGAAAATTCAGATGTGTTTAAGAAACCCAGTGGTCTATTCTTGTTGCACTGTTTTTAATTCTGATCACCTGTTTTCAGATAGACCTCTAGAAACAGAAAAGATCTACAGAATGGGAATGAAAATTATTTGAGGTATAGAAAGAGTTCCACTTATAAAGAGATAAAAAAATGTAAGACTATTCAGTTCAGAGGGGCAATCAGTCAAGACTTCCATTGTTTGTTCTCACAAAACCCACAAAGTAGCATGTTGAATTAAAAAGGTTAAAAGGTCAAACATAACCAACGTAACCAAATTATACGCAACCTAAATAAAAAAAAAAAAACCACACACACACGCAAAAGCCAAACAAAACTTTACAGAACTCACTGGACCAAAACTTCTGAAACAGAGTCAGATTATTTCAATCAACAAAAATAGGGAAGGTATGCAAAAACATTAACAAGATGTAAAAACTCTTACAACACCAAAAAGATGAAAAGTTAACAGGATAAAGAAAGTAGCATCATTCCTGGGCGTTGTCTAACACATGGAGGATTTGCACTTTCCTGTGAAGCATCTGAAATCCCAAACGACAGAACTCCAGATTAAACAGACCACACACACAGAAACACACACACATACTTCCCCATGTCTGTAGCTGTAACTAATACCACAGGACTGGGGAATAATAACGTCCAGTTTCCTAAAAGGGTGACTGTGTTTCATGTCCACTGTACCCTATAAAAAAGGCTGGAACAGTCCCCTAGAAACGAAAGAAATAAATAGCAATACAATGAACGTTCCAGGCATTTTGCTACTATTGAAGCATTCCAACTACGCTCCACAACTTCTTATCTAGTAGCACTCTCAGGCCACCTTTACTAACTTCCCACAGGAGCAGCAAATGACAGTGCTAGAAAAATTAAATTTATCGTAAAATAATTTCTTTAAATATTTCAAAAGGAAAAGTTTCAAAATTAAAAGTATGTTAGAATTTTGTGCACGTAGAGCATACTTTTTCTGCAATATGCAGTGAAAATATTGAATTTTACATAGTCTCTTTTTGTCTGCATTGCTTTAATCACATTTCATAACTTAGCAGGCATGGAAGATAATGTATTGGAGACCTCATTTCTCGGCATAGCTCTGGAAAATGAAAACATGACTCCAGAAAGTCATTCATACTTAAATCGCAGAAAACAGTATTTAGAAGAGTCTATATTGTCCCATCCCTTTCTAGACCATATAGGGAAGCAGGAACTGCTAAGTCTCGTCCTTAAACCTTTCCTTCTCTGTGCACATTATGAATGGGCAGCCCTGCTCAATCAGCACTTCTTTCTTTAAAAAGGCAAATAAAAACTAAAAATGAAAAACAGTAGAGGAAAATGTCAGGATTTCCCTTCCTACTCATTGGCTGAAGTCCCTCGTCAGATGGAGAGAGGACACATTTTCAGCAAAGTGGGCAAAACCATTTGTCTTTTCCATACTTTTTCATGCATAGAGCAACAGGGAGCACGGCAAGAACTGTAATTTAGAGGGTTTTTTTGCAGCTATGACCTACTCTCAGAGCAGGCTGTAAGGAAGCTACAGCCTAGCACCTCCTGGCTTTCTGCCTCATGAGCAGGTGGAAGATACACAACTCTTCTTGTTTGTACTAGAGCTACAGAAGTCTGGGAGCCTTTGCACAGAAGAAAAACAGGCTGAAAGGAGAAAGAGAAGTTTGAAGAGAGAACAGAAAGCAGAACCCCTGGGTGTAAGATGAACACAGAATTCAAAACCGTATCTTAACAATCCAGTTGCTTCCAATTTCACTAAAGAAAGACTCAGTACAGTATTATTTTACAAAAATCAGGGCAATTATTTAAAGTAAAATCCAAAATAACATTCTGCTCCTTTGAAGTTTTAAAAAGATAATTTATTCCACTTACAAAGAATCAGAAATATGATTTTTTTTTCTTATTTTGTTCCCTCTAGCAAGTGCACAAAACCCACAAGAAATCAGGCCTTGTGTTATCTAGGCATTTACGCTCATTCTTACTGATACACATTGCACCATATGTGTTCGCAGATCTTTACAGAGAAATAGAAAGACAAGCTCATGCCTCCTGTGGTGCCAGCTACCCAATTAAAATAAAAAAACTACAAAAGCAATTAAAACAGAAGGTGCAAAAGAAAGAAAAATGTAGAAGTAGGGGTGGTTTATACTACAGAAGATAACTCTCTTGTGAAGAACAGTATGCTTGTTTTCCCACTCTATTAATTTAAATGTAATTGCTTTTAAATATTCAAATTTTAACATAATTTCAAATATTTATCTTCTTCAGAATATCCGTAGGAGGTTCTATGAAAAACCTGTGTTCGAAAAAGGATTTCAATGAAAAATGCTGTGATTGCTTGTATGCAGTATGCATACATGTAGATCTGCATAATATTTTTTAAAATTCCAGACTTGGAGATCTTGCATACTATCCTCCAATACAGGAAAGCAACCAAGAAAATAAAGTTCACGGACTGCAGCAGAAGTCAGTACCTGCCATCCTGAAAATTTCATGAAAGCATGAGGTAGGCAAATAGCCAAAAGCCAAGGGGAAGTCAGGATGTCCCTGCAAACAGGGACAAAGGCAGAAACAAGCTTATACAGTTTTGAAAGGAACAAAAAGCTACAACCAAAATCTCAGGGTAGCAGCTAAGCGAAGAGCAGTGGATGAAGCCATGATGCAATTCAGGCAGTGGAAGAGATATTATCTCTGCGACAGCATTTTGCAAAGACTGTAGATAGTAAAGTCAAAAAGAAAATAACCCAATGAAGGAGGTTGCAGTAGCTTATGAGATGTGTGTGAGACACGACAAACTTTCACAAACTTATGAAATAATTCTGGAAAGCAACGTACAGGTTTTAGAGAAGCAAGAAGGACTATTAATTAGAAGACTTCCCCAACATATACAACAATACTTTCCAGAAATCATGATGTTCCAGTGGCTTTTCTCTTTCAAACACATTCACACAACAGGAATTAAAACGTATTAATGGCAATTGAAATTTGAGGGGTGGGGTGAGGGTGTTTGTCAGTTGCCCCCCGCCATCAGCACCAAATCATCTCTAGAAAGAAAAAAGAATACTTATGAACCTGGACAGAGGGAAGAGTCAAAAATGGCACTACAGTTATGTGACCAGCTGGCTGGAATGTACAAACTCACTGCCACCAACGGAATAGGTACAGGGAAGAGAAGGGAGGCAGACGACAAGAGCCAACGTTTGGCATTAGCAGTGGGAGATCCCAAAGATGTCAGAGAGAGAATTACAGATACAATACTGAACAGCAAGGGAAGAGGTCAAATTTGGAGTCATCTGAGGGAGGCCAAATGGTAGCTAAAGTCAAAAGAGTCCTTAAGGTCCCAAAGAGCAGAAGAATAGAGAAGTGTGAAGTGACAATGGCCAGGGAAGAAACACAGAGTATAGCAATCGATTTAAAGAGGGGGGGGGAAATGGTCCTTAGATGTGGGAAGTAGAGAGCCATCAATCACCTTTTTGTGAATATTGTGAGTGGGCAGAAACCATGGAAACCAAAGAGATGAAAGAGGAAGCTGAGGCAACACAAACATACATCTTTAGGAGCTGAGAGGGAAATATGAAAATTGACAGAGACATAAAGGGAGAATTACAAGGATGATAGATTCTATGCTGTACAGTAGGTGTTACATATGAGCAGCCTACGATTAAAACAAGAGCAATTCCTTGTCGTATACGACATTGAAGAAATTGGGTTTGACCTATAACAGTTCTCTCCTCCTTTTGAACATTTCAATTTAGTAGCAATAAAAATCCCTATGAATTCTAAATGCAATTCTAATTGTGCTTATAAACGGTAGTTTCACAAGTATGTATGTTACAATAAACACAAATTAGAGGTAAATTAAGCCTTAATTATATCTAGCAAGTTTTATGTCCTAATTAAAAATGGTATTCTAACAATAAAAATGACTTACCACCTGAATTAGCTCTGCCACAATTGTCTAATCTTCCTAAACATTCTTTGTGTGCTCCAGCTCCACACTTAGAACATAAATAGCCTTGATAAAATGTTCCCCTGTAAAATAAAATTAGGTAGTGATACATTAGAAGTGATAAATTCCACACAAAGGAAATAAGAGACGTGGCAGAAAGTATTAAAGTCCTTTGCTTTTCTGCATAATGGTAGTCCTTGAAAGGTTCGAGAAAAAGTGACAACTGACAAGCACCTCATCTGCTTTTCGTCACTACTAGCCATTTAAAAATCACCACCAGATAGTTCTTCTGGACTACTAATAGAATAACAATCTCCATTTCACATTTCAATTTAGCCCAAAGCAACTTTGGCACAGTACACCTGAAACTGTACCATTATGTATCTACTCTTAGTTTCATCTCAATGGGAATTTGCCTAGACACCATGACGAGTAAGATCCATTTCAAGAGCTGTAAGTTCTGAACATATATTTAAGCATTAAGGAGTTCACAGGCTATACTGCAAATATATTAACTTTAAATTTGTCGTTTAGGTTTTTTTCAGTGCAGATGGTTATATAGCCAGGTACACATTAGTTAACATTCAGAGTTGCTAAATAAGGAGTCACTTTCCTTACTCTAAAATGTTCTCCAATTCCCCTTAATCAACTGGAATCTGAATTTGATTCTGAGGAAACCAGTTTATTTTCAGATTCGTGCATGGATTTTCTCTTAAGTACAGTCCACTGAATGGCTAACAGGGAAACAGTTTTTTTACATGTACCTCTGAGCAATTATATGAGTTCCTTCTGCTGATGTATCTGCTTACTCTTCACACTAGACTTGTGTGTCTCCAAGATTATCCTGACCAGTTTGGACTGATTATGCATCCTAGTATAATGTGACACCTTCAGCTTCAAAAGGAAAATCAGGTGTCTCATATGGAACATACAATTAAACAAGCTAAACCTTAAAAACCAGCAACTATTAACTACACTGATTTCTTGACTGTTAGTGTTGAAATACATTTTAAATTATATTCAGAAGCTCAGTATTTTTAAGTATCAGAATACACAAACTTTAAGACAAATAAGTAGAAAGTATAAAAATATTTTAATGTAGTCTTCCATTTTTATTTTTTTCCCTATTGCTACACAGGAATGCAAGAGTCTCTAGATAAAAGTATAGGACATGACGTTACCCTTCACTACAGATGCTTCTAAGACTATCCCCACTTGAAGATTAGGCACTAAGGTTCAGATATTTTTCAAGTATTTATACCTTAGCGTACATTTGAAGCTTAAAACAACAATCCATTTTCAAAAGTGATTTAGGCACTTTATGAGGCAAAGTCAAGTAGGCTTTCAATGGAACTTAGATTTCCAGGGACATACCTATATACCACCAGGCAGCACTTGGGGATACCCAAGCTATCTTTAAGTAAATTGGTATGCCTGTGCAGAACAGTGCAGCACCATGTGGGCTGCATCCTGAAAGCAAGACAGCCATTTCTCAGCAACAGCAGTTAGTGCAGTAACAGAGACACAAGGACTTAACTCTACTGCTTCAAATCCAGAAATCAGCCCTGCCATCTCTAAGTTCAGGATGTCTGCACCACTCTTCATAATCACTTAGACCTTATTGCATTGAGAAAAAAAATAATCAAAAAAAAAAAATCTCTGAAAATCCAGGTCAGTCTAACGTCAGGAAAAAGCTTGCTAAAAGAAAAAATACACAACAGGGAGGAACATACCTGAGGTTATTTTATTTCATGCCTGTGCTTAACAGAAGCACTAGCCATACACTTCAAATGCCCTTTCTAAAATGCTGTGGCTATGTTTTTCAGATCAACAATATGCAACATCAAATCATATCACAGAATCACAGAATGGTTTGGGTTGGAAGAGACCTGAAAGATCATCTACTTCCAAACTCCCTGCCACGGGCAGGGACACCTTCCACTATACCAGGTTGCTCAAAGCCCCATCCAGCCTGGCGCTGAACGCTTCCAGGGACGGGGCATCCACAGCTTCTCTGGGCAACCTGTTACAAGCAGTTGAACTGATCAGAGTTTACAAAGCTTCTGCATCTGCAAATCCAGTATGAAATTTAGGTTCAATAGTAACCATTGCACGTTCCATATTTACAAAAAAAAAAAAAAGGTAGCTTTAAAAGATAGGTCAAATAATCAATGAGAAACTACAGATGTGCAAGCATGTGTGTGTTTCAGAGGAAAGATGCAGAAAACAGGGAAATTTTTAGCTTAATTTAGCCTTATAAATCCTTGTTCACAAAAGCATTACTTGTCTGCTAGCATTTCTTATCTAGCTTTGCAATACCTATCTTCAATTTGTCTGTTAATGCCTGACAAAGCAATCTCCCCATATCAAATATTTTTGAGCATCGTCATCATCTTGATTTTCTGAAAAAATATTCCATCTGTTCTTGTGACTGGTGGTGTACAGCAACGGGCCCTGTGGAACAGCCACAGTAGTCAAAACTGTACAGAATGGCTGTCATTTGCTCTTTTACAGAAAAGCACCTGTATTAAATAAAGCAATTTCAATAAAAGAATCATAATAAAGCAGCCTTCTGATAAATGAGCAGCATCTTCAGGTTTTGAGCTTTTAGCAGTACTCCTGCTAATAGTAATAAATATATAATAATATTTATAATTATACTTGCAACTCCTTATAACAAAACTCGCTAATACAACGAGAAATACTACTAATCATGGCTTGCCTGTCTTGGACAGGTAACCAGCTAGCCATGTGTTTCCACATACTTCTTTGACTCAGATATTTCACAGGGAGGGAGGGGGAACAAAGAACAAAACACCTTAAAAATCTTACCTCAGAAGCATCTGACAGACTTTGCAAGATGTTACACGACTGAAGGTATGCATTTTGAACTCATGAAAGCTTGTATCTGCATAGTCCGGCCGTATGTTTGACCTAAAAAAATTTGAAAATCTGCTTTAAATTGATGAACTCTAGAAAATAATGCAGCATTCACAGCAGGAAATCTGAATCCACAAACAACTAGTTCTATTTACACTTTAATGTTTTTCACTAAGGTGAACCAGAAATACAGACTTCACCACACACCTTGAATGTGTGTTATTATGTTATTATGAAGACCTCATCCTTAAAATACACTTTGTAACTACCTTAGTTGTCACAATAACTAGAAAGCTACATATCAAAACATACATCTGGGTTTTATTCCTGTTCAAGTAACTAGGATCATTTTGTGGACCTAAAGAACACTTGCTTTTTCACTCTCAAATATTTTGCTAAGTGGATGTACAAGCTCATACTGAGAACCACCGCATTTGAAAACAGGAGCAGCACATTTGGGACAGGTCACAATTATGCAGCAATACACTGGATAACAAGAGTGATTTCAAAAACAATTAGAAAATATTTACTGGGGTTTGGCTAGTCTTTCTTAAATGCATTGCCCAATGCCTACAGCAGTTGCTACACACACTTAATTTAACAAATAACATAGAAAATCACTATTCACATTGCTAAGACACCGACACACTACTGGCAGACTTATTCCCAAAGATCAAAAATATGTACAAAGCACTGGTCCATTACTGTACCTGTGTTTTATCTTCCCTACTGATTTCTTTTAAAAGCAGAAGTATAATTTAAAAATTACCCACTTCTCATTTTGTTGCATTGGTGACTGTTTGCAGGTTTATTAAACTTTTATTAAGTGAGCCATTCGATTTCTTCTGTCATCTTCCCCATTTCCAAGATTGGGGGAGGAGAACAGGAATTTTCAATTGATTTGTTATCCTTTATTTTTTAAAAAATTCAATAACATCCCTCAACTAGCTTAAACACTGCCAAAACCAGTACCCTGAAATGCTAGGTGTGTAATTTAATATTAAGGTAGACAGTATCAGACAAGAAAATATATATATATATATATATACACACACACAGAGTAAGAGCTACTGTATTTTTAAATAATGTTTATATTGGAATGCTTAGGATTCCATAAAATTCTGGCATATTTCTAGCAAAAACACAGGAATGCATGAAGTAAAATAGGAAAAAATCCTGATGGCTAGAAATGCAAGAATCTGCAACATTCAAAGGAAAGACGAGAAGCTTTTCCAACACAAAAAATTACAAATTCATGCATTAAAGTTGGAGGTACTTATTAGGTAAGTTTCATTTTTATGTATTATAAATAACTCCTAGACTAAAACATAGAGCAGCCACAAAATGCAATGAAACATAAATATAGGCAACCATGCAAGCATCAATCTTTCTAGGACTGAATGAAAAGGCTTATGAAAAAAACATTCAAAGAATCTGTTTAAGTACCTAGTGTCAGAAAGGTCAGTCTTCTAATCTGCCACCTGCAAATGAACGTGCTGAAAGTGCAACTGTACTCCAAAGCAAATGGAATTTTGCCTGAGAATAACCTTACACTCCGTACTGTTTTAACTAGCTCACTACTATCTGTTTCTGCTATGATATGCAAGGTGTCAATACCACAGCTCCTGCTTACTAAAACAGGCATGGAGGATACTACCCATTCGCAGCAGGATGGTACAGGTATCAGAATAAAATTAAATTCCCAAGGAAGTAAAGAATTTTTTAAACCAGGAGAACAATGTATTATTCTGGGGCTGTTAACTCTGCAGAACATGACCTGTATTTCACAACGTGTTTGCCAAGGAACTGCTAAAATCTCTTAGGCTATACAGTTAACTGGATAATCCTGAAAACTCCCTAGAGCAAGTTACAATACTTACACTCCAAACAAAAGATACTTTTTGTTGACCATTTGGTTCAGACCAGGTTAGCTTGCAAAACCATGTCAAAAGTATCAGCCTAATGTGCAAAGAGTCATCAGATTTGAAAGCATATCAAATTAATCCGAACAACCCGACCATTTTTCAAGAACAAACGAAAGAAAAAATGCCATTCATTTAATTAGAACAGGATCAATCTTCAAAAATACTAAGCACAGTGGATGAAAAGAAAAAAAAATTACAACCTCATAGACGGTTGCTTAACACAAGCATATGATTATATAACTTCCTTTTGTACGTAAAAATTCTTTTCCATTCTCCTCTCAGGCTATCTTCCACAAGAACCGAAATACATGAACTACTGAAAATATACCTCCTATTAACAGAACAAAGATGATACACTGTGTTCATTCTTCTTTATATTAAGAGCACTATTTGAGTTTCTTTACATATTATAAAGCCATTCAGTTTCCTTTTACAGTCCTTAATAGAAAAAGTTACTCTTGAGAGGAAAAAAGCATAGTGCTAAAATGGCAAAGAACGGAGCTGTGCCTCACAGAGAGCTGTTACAAGACCCTCCACCTTCTTTCAACAGAAGTTGTTTTACTGCACCTATGGGCTAAACCAACCCATTATAACGTCCTATACAAGACAGAAGTATCCAGGTAAACAGGCTTACAACTTCAGCTCTCTATTATGTGCTAAAATTTTGATACCTTTGTCCTAATTGTATAAGCAAAAGAATACAATACTGAAAACATACAGCACAACATAAACTTCAGAATATAATGCAAACTTCAGTTTATCTTGTCCGCTATTAGTTAAAGGAGGAATTAGTTTGGTTCCAAGAACCAGTCATTTCTTAAGGATCATAAAAAGGTATCATGAGTAAATCCCTCCATTTCTTTAAATCCCACCAGGTTTTAGTTTAGCGATTGTAAGGTTCTAACAATCACTTCAATAAATTTCTACCTAAAAACCTGTTCTTTCTTCACCACCTATACATCTTTCATACTCCCTATCATTTCACTACCATCTAACCTCATATATTTCCTTGCTAGCTAAAGCCAAGCTAACACAAAGATATTTTTTTTCAAAAGACATGAGCCCGAGTAACTCTTTTAGGGCCACACAGCAACCAAATAGGTTACAAACACAATAAACCAAAAGGACCTTTTAAATTTTGCTAGCCCTTCCTTCTTCTTCTCCGAAGATAGCATTTTTCTCTATATTTTCCCCAAAGCCACATCACCACAGAAGGAAAAAACTAAAAATCCCTAACAACAAATTTTTGTAAATCAGAGGAGACACCACAGAAGCATCACCGATAGATTAAATGATTCTGGAAGGGACTACAGCCTCAGAATATTAGAGAGGATCCCGTGCAGAAAAAGCAGGAATCAAAAAGAGATGAAATCTAACCTGCCACTCAGTCTTTCTTTTTGCAGAGACTTAGAAAATACTCCCAAGCAGTCGTCTCAAAACTAACAATGCCATTGCATTCGCTAAGAGCATCAACATTAAAGTTTTCTTTTGTCTCTTCCTTTCTTTTGCTAATCCTTCACCCTAATTGTCTCAGATTTGAGGTCAAACAGGAATGGGAAAATGTCATGTGTTTAATTTCTGTTTACACATCAGCAAAATACCTTCTCAAATTCAGAGTCCATTGCATTTCAGAAAGATCAAGATTTTACCCATTATCTCATAAGTCTCTTCATAAAGAAATAGTCCATTAAAAATATTAATATTTAGATATATCGTTACCTGTTGATTCATGTTAGATGAGAAGGCGTTTCATGCAGTTTCTAGTAATCAATATTTTGATAAAAGCAGTAGAAGAGAGCAGTGCAAACTAAGAAATAATATGCTTACTCTGAAGACAGAGTACTTTGAAGTGAAGCACAATACAGAAAGATAATTAATGACAAAAAAAAAAAACCAGAAAAAAATACAGCGAAAATAAAAAGGTAATGTGTATTCTCTACTGTAAATGTAGAGGTGGAACAAGGAAGGCTTTGTAGAAAAATATTTGTCGCTGTACTAACTGTGGACAGGACAACTCTTGCACATTCTAGTACCTGATCGGTCATGTTCCATTATGGCAAATCCAGTTCTGCAGTCATATTTCACATCACATCAGACAAGTCTGAGATGATGCACTGTAGCAGTATATATCAAGTAGCATGTCCTTTAATGTAGTCTGAAACGTAATGAATCTAGTGGATTGATGGTTTAGTTCTCAATATACTGGTTTTCAACAAACTGAAAATAATGAAAAAATAACCCAACTTGATATCGCCCCAAAACTCTCCAATGAGAGATTAAGCACAACTTATCTGTGACTGTACCACAGCAAATTTTTTTCCACAAAACTTCTCCCACTGAATAGCAAGTACTATTTTTCAATGTTTTAAATACAGTAAATAAACCTGGTAACTTCAATGGAAAAACTGCAGTCACAGCACAGCATACGACTTTTCATAGCCATGTCCAACCATGAAGTTCTTTCAGTTACAGCATTCAAGCCTTACACTGATGCCCTGAGAACACAGACCAGAGCTGCCAACACACAGTGAAAAGAACATTTCATCCTTCTCAAATCTTTTCTCCTCTACTTCTAAGCATGTGAGCATGTTCTAACACAGAGAAAAAAAACCACCTGAATATTAGCTCAATATTAATTTTAAGCTTAATGCTAAGAATATTTTCTTCTTCAGGAGGATTTATTATGGGGAAGGGGCACAACCCCGTATGTGATAGTTATAAAAATTCAAACATATCAAAGTCATTTATGTGGCTAGCATTATGAAAATCTAATTTAGAACTTAATTAAGTTCCTTCCCCACCACAGCGGAACAGTCACCAGCCAAGGCATCTCACAGGCTCCTTCAGTCTTCCTTCCACAGCAGTTTCTACAATGGGGTGCCCCAGGCTCACCACAAATGAAATGTTTTATCTATTTCCACCGTCGAACAATCTTGATGAATGGCCAGAGCAGGAAGTCACCCATATACTAGGAATACTTAATCTGAAGTAAAAAATGACAGAGAACATGTTCCTCCTTTTACGGTAAAGCTCTGACTCTTATTTTTATAAGCAATGTGGGGAGTCAAAAGTAGTTTCCCTTCCTCTCTTCTACTTTTTCCCCAGGCTGTTTTAACTCCTACACTGTAGCAGAGACAAAATGTCAGGATACAAAAACAGAGTGAATCTGTAATTAGGAAAAATTTTCCAATTCTCTCCTCGATTCAGCAGCAGAGTTTTTGTAAGGGACAGCCGCGAGTGCCCTCTCCTGCATAGTGCTGGATCCCCATAACCAGATTTACTCCAGTCACTACAGCAACATCCTTGGGCTGCCCCTAAGCCTTTTGCATAGAGCTTACTCTTTCCAAGTTACTTGCAGAATATTAGTCCCACTGGGAGCAATTCACTGTTACACCATCAACCCAGAGACCTGCAGATGCTTGTTTTGCTAGCCTCCATCATTTGGACATGCAGTTCCTTTCTCTGCATCAGCCATGGGAGCCACCGTTCAAAGAGCAGAATTGACCATCTTCTTCAGCCAATCCTGCACCTCTGAACAGATCTTGTCTGTAAAGTTTGCAGAGTTCAGTGTAGAAAAAGAGTTATCCAGGTGTCTTATTCGATTGCCCTTGATATCATCAGACTTTGGAGCAATCCATTTTTGCTGACCTTGTGCATGTGCAATATTCCCCTTTCAAAAATACTTCTCCACGTTTGTAGTGCCACTTCCCTCTATCAACTCTTACTTCTCAGAAGAGTAAATTGATCATAGGCCAACTGTCTTCAGCCACCCACATAACATCTTTATAAACGGTGTCAGAACGTGCCACGTGACCAACAGTCCCCCACAAGCTTTTGCAGTCAGTATTCATTCTAGTAATAATCTTCACCTAGATTAATGGCACAGCTGACCACAGGGTAATGCTGCAGATAGCCCAAAATTATCTTGCCAGATAAAACATCTAGGTGGCTATTCCTATGCTTACAGAATAAGAAATAAATTTGCTCCAATGCCTCAAAATGCCAAAAGAATCGTGCATATGAATAAAATGAAACAGTTTAAGCTACAGTTTTCTAACACTTTCCTATAGCAGTTGGGATAACGAGTCAAAAACTTGCAAAAAAAAAAGTAATTCTTAACCCTGAAGACACAAACATGTCACAATCAAAACACTAATACTTAAAATAAAGCAATGAACTTTGGCAATCTTGACACATCCAACAACGTGAGTTGTATACCTCATTTTACAAAACTGAACTTTGATCATCTTGGGTCTAGTCTTTCCAAGATGCATACTGCAATGGTAAAGTGTACAAAATCAACATCAAGCAGCTTAGGATGGGATCTGGTACTGTCATTTCCTTACTTAAAACCATATTCATATGAGAAAACATTGAGATCAGAACATGTCTGAATAGCAATAGCATACAATAATAGGCTACCCTATAGCAACAATTTCAATTTTTATCACCATTCTTACATTCACATTTGTTTCCAGCAAGACAAAGCAGACTGAGTACCTTTCACAACAGGTTGGACTAAACAGACGAATTGCAATTTCTTCACTGGGCTAGGCATAAATATGCTTTCTTTTACTGTCAGTTTAAACTTCTACACATTTAAGGCTTACAAAATAAAATGCATCTTGAAAATTACTACACTTTCAGCCCCAAAACTCTTTATATCTCTACTAAATATGTAATTACTACAGATGTGTCCCAAGAGAATAAACAAAAGGCTAAGAGATAGGTCACTATAGGACCTTCCTCCTATTTTCCCAAGACCACATTTCTAAAGATAAAAACAATGAAAAAAACCTTATTACACAAATTTTAGAATACTAAGTACATCTTCCCGTGGATCTTTTGCCCTTCAGATGTCTCAGTATTAGCCTTAGAGACTTTAAGAACTATTGCCTCAAGTTTGTTTTGCATGACATTACTGAAAGCCTACTGGCTGCCAACAAGCCTAACAAAAATATAATAAAGAGATAAAGTATTACATTGATTAAATTCTTTTAGCAAGTTTAAATTTTAAATAAGAAATTAATGAAATGCAAATCACACTGCCTCTACTGAAAAACAGCACACAAAAGAGAAGAAGGAAGTGGTATAAAAATGTAAAGAGTAGAAACAACTAGAATTTCCAATCTTTGGCTCCCAGTTATGGCTGTCAATCCCATAGCACAGCCCTGGCAACAAGGCATCCAAGCAGCAGAGAGCACTGGAGGTCTAACATCTTGCAGCTTCATATTCTGCAAGGAGTTAAAAGACGACTTTGGAACATAGCACAAAGAAAAAATGTCTTCTTTTATTCTACTTCTATTTACTATTATCTGTAATGCTAACATTTAGAAACTGTAGTTTGAACAACCTGCCTGCAAGGTCCACTGCTCTCCTCCACTAGTGACCAGTTCTTCTGTCCTTGTTGCCACATTTTGATGGACATTTCTTTTAACTGCTTCCATGGCAGCTTTTCCATACTTGCTTGACTTCAGTAATTAAGACCTGTGCAGATTCCGCCCCCCCCTCCCTGGATCTAGGCCACTGAGAAGGTGTTCATACACCCATTACAAACATTTAAATTAATGTTGAAAATATGCTTCTCTGGAGTATTTAATTAACAACTCAACTTCTCCTTCCCTGACTTCAAGTATTTTAAAACTAAATTTATCTTTCTTAAACTGGAAAGAAAAATGTATTACAGAAAAAAAAAAAAGACAAAGAAAATAAAAGCCTGAAAAATATTTTATATTCTTTGGATATATTCATATCATTTTTCCACCACAAGAAGCACACATATGCTTAATTGCAGGAATTGCAGCACATACAGGAAAATAAAGAACAAATACACCACACAAAGAGAAATGTAAAAGTAACCCTGTACGAATGGCTCAAGAAAGTTCCTTTCAAAAGTGAATTAGGTGCAAAATAATACAGGCTATCGACCAGAGTAGGTGCTGACCTAGACACTGTTGAGTAGATCACTTCTGTTAAATACAGATAAAGCAAAGGCATTGTAAACACTGACTGAATCATGCCATTCTTCTCAGGGGACTGATGAAACGTCACAGGTGTCATTTCAGCCCAGAGATGTTGTTCCAGATTGTCATAACTCGGTGGGACTGCCAACTTGGATAGAAGAGGAACGGTCTCCTCCCCCAGCAGCAATCCCACATGTGTTTTTTCTGAGTGCAGCAGCAAGAGCCCAATTACGGATGCTCATGGCTTGGGAAAAGGCTTTCCAGGAGAGTCACAGGTTCTGCATACTAGTACAGTGAGACAGCTGCCCTGTTTTTGCAGTTGAGAGTTTGCCTCCAAAAGGGAAAAACATGCTAGGAAGTTCTAATGATACTTCTTATTTTTGGTTTTGGATCATTTTTGGAGAAATGTTATTTAGGTCAGGTTTTGAAGATCTTTTTCCAGTATCGGTCTCTTAAAGAAATGCAATCATGTCACAAGAAATTATTCAGGATTCAATTGTACATAGATATTTTCAAAATATCCTGTCATTTAAAAAGTGTATTGTATTTGAAACTGAGTAGCCATTTCAACTCAATTAAAACTTTGCTTTAGAGAACAGTTAATAGTATGCCCGCCTGTGAGCCCAGAGGTATAACAAATAAGCAGATGCATGAAGTATCAGATAAGAAGTCTGCAACTGTTTTAAGTATTAAAAGAAGAAATACTACAGGGAGCTCTGATAAAACTCGATACCTTGAACTCTCCTCAACTCTCAACCCCAAGTTAGACCTCTGCATTTTAGAGCTGTTATTATTCTGCACTGCATGTTATACTTATAATAATTTTAAATGCTCCATACAGAACTGTTCAAAATTATGGACACCCCGAGCACAAACTGCTGAAGAACATTTTAAAGCATATGCGACATGAAATCTGATGCTGTATTCATGCAGTATAGCCTACAAAGCAAATAGCACAGGTTAATACCAGAGGATGCTGAAAATTTTCATTCCAGTTTTACTGATTTTATTAATATTTGTCATCACTGCAAAAAATGCATCAATAAACCTAGATCTGCCATAAGTATTTCCTAGTTATTAATTGCTAACAGAAAATATTAATGAAGACATCCTACATTAAAATTCCTTCTTGGTGCCACAGCGACCTCCTTTCAAAATTTTAAGCACCTCAGATGTTAGCCATGACAACTGGTACTAAGCATCTCAGAAAATTTTGGAAACTTTACCTAGGCAATAAAATATAGCTAACATTTGTCACATATTCAAATGTTTTGAGTAAAAACATGGACAGCAGAAGTTAAAAAACAGAAAACAATGTTACTGTCAAACAAGACAAAAAGCTTCGAGCCAAAGCTCACATGAATTTCATGCAAAGTCAGTTCTAAGATGTTGAAACTCACTCTCTGCTCTGACGTGCAGACTTCCCTTAGAATCCTGTTCCCTGCAAACAGCAGAACCAACCTTAGATTTGCACCATCCTTTCTTTCCACACAAAACATTATGGCTCTGTGCAACAATCACCATTTCAACTCATCACTTCATAAAACATGCTGTCACCTAATAGAAAAGCATTTATGTAATAAAATAACAGTGGCAAAACCACAACTAAATAATGCTTTTTCAATCTTTAAAATTGTTTTCTTATTTGCTATAAAAAGGTGAGAAAATGGCATTCTTAAGAGGTATTCTCACTAGACGTGGGCAATGTCATTTCACAAAGGACGATTTTCAGCTTTCCTACCTTCTTAGGATCAATGCTGATTACTTACAGCTAATTCATTTTCTCTGTTCCAGCTAGGCCGTTATATTTCAGAATCATCTTTGAAGATGCTATTTACTGAATTAATCAATCAATCAATCCTCCATATGCTAATACTCAAGCATTCTGGTTTGCCACATCAAAGAGTCTCCATCAAGAAGACATGTTATATAATTAAATTAACCATATCACAAGTAAATTGTGCTTTTGATCAAGAACACACAACTTCTAAGGCTTTGCTAGGAAATTTGCTTATTTGATCATATGATGAGTGGCTTTTTTGAGATCAAGGAAATTATCTTGTTAACTTTTTGGAAACGTACTGCATTGTTTCAAACAAAATAATGGCTTTCCTTTTTCTTTATCAGCCTACTTGCCTGAAAAGCATGGGAGATAGACTGCTTTGAGCTGATCTATTCTGTACAAAAATTTTAAACACCACCTGATAGGAACAAAGCTCTGTTGCACATCAGTATTTGTAAATCAAAAGCATCAATACTTTATATACTTTTGTGTTCACTGGCTGAGTCTTATTTGTGATAGTTCTACGTCTTACAAATCCAAATTCACAAAGTTGCTTGTCTTGATAAGCTTTGAATATTTTATCGTATGTTTACACTTAACTGAAGACAAAGATCTACATTTTGGAGTAAAAAATGTAAAAATACAGTACATGCACAGCCATAAACTTGTGAATTACCAGACAAAAACCTAAATCGGATAAGAAAAAAGGTAGCATTGGTTTGCAGGGAGAAACTGGGACATCTGTTCATATACCCAAAGTATCACAACAAACATGTAATGCAATGTTCCACGTTTAAAGACTGTAGGAAACTAACACCTTGCACAAAAATCAATATTTACATGGTGGTACTTTATTTTTATGATGTAGTGTCACTACAAATTTATTTCACTCAATTTTAAGACAGACATTAATTTTCATAGTAATATACTTCACATATTATAAGTTGTAAAAACATAAAGAATGAGCCATCTTTGATATTTGTGAACCAGAAGACATAATATCAAAGTATATTTATCATCTCCAAGTGTTTACACACTGTTTTCATAAATTCTGTTTTGCTTTCACATTCTACACTGTTCTTACACTGCGCTCTTAATCACATACAGAAACTTCACACAGTTCTTGCTGTGCCTGGGAAAAAATCTAAAGAAATTGCACAACTATAAATACGTTGTGAATGGTTGTGTTACAGATCTGCTAATAAGTTAGAATTAATTCGTTATTTGATTTTATAGAATCATTTTAATAGAAATATAGAGGAATAAAAAATATATTTTAATGAAACTAGTAGTTGCACAACAAAAGCTGCTATGAAATCCTCTGTACAGCCCTGCACTAAGGCCAAAAGAATAGGTCAGAATCACCTAGTAGGAATGATTAGAACTTAGATAATAGACTTAAGATTTAAGATGATTGAAGATGACTGGATACAGTATTTACGGGTAGACTAGGAGAATGCATTGAAATGTCAGAATGTAAAATTAATGGGAACTTGGGAGAGGATTTCTTTGTATTTGACTAGTCTTCTGTATGTAGAAAGTGTATTGAAATGTCAGAATGTAGAATTAACGGGAACTGGGGAGAGTCGACTGGAACAACTTATAGTTACCTGCCAAGAAATCATGAACTTTAGTAAAAGGTAATTCTGGCAGGGGGAGATTGCGACCACCAACTCGTATACCACCTACCCAAATCGTACCCCAGACCCATTTCTAGATTTTTCTAACCTTTCCTGCGCAGAATCGGATTTGGGAGGAGGGTATGTTAATGATTTTGGGGAAATATTATGATTATGCATGAATAATTAATGAATATGTATGAATAAGTTCTATATATGGTGTATGATTTTGAAGCTTGGTGTGTGTTGATCGTGAGAGGATTTACCCTCGCATCTGGCCGTTAATAAAGAAGTGTCTGCTTATCTACATCTACATCACATCTTCATTCCGAGATTTCGGTAACAGTTGCTTATAACCCTGAAAAACTTTTGATCAAAACCAACAGGTCACAGCAAAGAACAAGCAACCATTCTTCTTTAGCAGACATCAACTTGGCATCCATTTTTTTCAGTACTGAAATATTTATACTGATGGAAAAGCCCAGGCAGACATATTTGTTTATTGCTTTGGTAACCTATGTGATGTTGGTATAAGTGGAACACCTTTGCAGGCTATTTGAAAAATGCAGCAGATACCTAAGGCTTTTAAAGTGCTCTGATAAGAAAGCTTTAATTTAATATGTCACTGTTCAATATGTCAGAGCTCAAATATTCTCTCAGAAGTCTTAAGGCATATGCATTATTAATGCACTGAGGGAACAGATCTATTTGAGCTCAACCTGACTGATGTCATTAGTCACAGAGTGCAAAGCAGATTTGGCAACAGGTATGGTAATAGGTAAGACAACATTTTTCACTTACCTTGTTTCTTGCACCGGTTTTCTTTAAAGTCTAGAAAACCAACAAGCTCTATCTACAATCTATGCAGCTTGCCTAATCTAAACTGTTGTGCACACACCTAGCAGGTTTGAGAATCAATGTATCTCAGGATTATTTCCTTACAATTAGGTGATGCGTTCTGCACCCCTTGAGCTACATGGTGTGGATTTATGTCTAACTGAAACAGTAATTTTTCAAAAACATATTAGACTGTACCTGAGTGACTGCACAAACTTAAAACAAAAACCACTAATTTTGAGGGCTGTACAGCTTTCATGTCTAAAATATCTTTTATTTGGATATTTTAAAAAAAAATTAATCAGATTTGTTAACTCCATGCACTTAATGCGTACCCTAATCACTAAAATGATGCATTTGCCACTGATTTTTCAGGCATTACTAATTAGCCATGATGTTAATACTGCAATTTCAGTAACAATGTCAAAGCGAAAACTACAGTCATAGTAGTTTCCTGAAGGTGAAATTTTAACTAAGTACATTAAAAAACAAAAAGGCCTTTTCCTTGGTGTGCAAGATGTTTCCATGCACTTCTCAGTTTGTGAAAGAGAGATGTTGAGTAAAGGCTAATTAAAAAGCGTGTTACAACACTGTTCCATGAGACTTTGCAATATTGGTTCTGTGCATCTTGAGATCCAGCAGTACTAAACCCAAGTTTAAGCCTTGAGCAACCTAAACCCTGCAGGAGACTAAAGTAGACAATCTCTACACACTCCTTCCCACCTAAATTCTTCTGTGATTTAATTTTAAACTCTATATTTGTGTAACATGTTCCTATCTAGGAATATATACAGAAGTTAAGTTTGCTGATGGCCATTTTTAGAGTAGATTAAAAAGCACAATTGAGAAACCACAGAAAGGCTTAATTAAATTAGCAAACTTGACATCACGATGACAAAATAAATTCAGCACAAACCAGCATAAGATACTGCATGCCTTATTACACTAATGGATTCAGATATGAAGTCAGTGGGGAAATACAATATGTGGCCTTTCATGGAAAAGGTCTCTGCCATTGTGAGGAAAACAACACACACCTGCTCCATGCTCTACTGTGATCAAGAAACAAACTACACACCAAGAAATATTTAGTTGATGGAAGCAAATGTTTAGTGGCAACATGAGACAGCTGTAGTAATAATCAACATATTTTCTTTCAGCACTTATTCTACCGTCTCATGATGAAACAAAAGAGAATTAAATTCATCAAGCAATGCCAAGAAAAGTAGTTGCCTCATAATAAGAAATTAAGCCTGATAATTAGTCAGCTAAGTAGTTCCAAAGTCATATAACTGAGGTATATACACACATAAAATAAAGGAGGACAGCTTCAAATTTCAAGGAGTTTTTTCTTTTAATAAAGAATGGTTAGCATAAATTAATTGACATATATATTAGTCAATTACACTTAAAACCAAACATTTTTCAAATAAGAAAAGCATCTGTAGGACAGCTTTCTAGGTGGTCAAAAATACCAATCAGTGCTCCTACCTTTTAGCATACGCTGAATAACAAAAGTATCAAATATTTTATGTAGTTTATAGGTATATTATGAGGCATTATATATTTGTTCTGATACTTCTGGTTGTTTTTAATACAGAAGCAAAGAGATTAGACTGGATATTCTGCTAGAAAATCTGAAACAATTGTGTCTAACAGTCATGATCAGTTTTTGAGGTTTTTAATGACTTAGTTACAGCAAATAAAGCATGCACATTATCACATTGCTGACAAACTTCCACTTAATACATGATGTCTCTAATTTGGCTGAGTAATTTGGTGCAGTAATTTGGCCATACACTTCTATTAATGTTATCTTGGATACAGAATTACTTTGCATTTAAAACCAATGCTATTTGACATGCTAGATTAATTTTATACATTCCACGCCTAGTAAAGTTTTTGTAGTACCATCTTTTAAAAGGTGCTTACTCACTCATACAGCTACAGGCTCATCCATTACTACGAATGGAGTTCCAAGAACAAAATAGCAACTGCTCAAACTATCACTGTTAAGCGCCACATCTCTTCCGAGGCAGTAAGTGGTTACACTCCCCCTGTGCATGCAAAACTTCCACTCACATCTGTGAGGGAACAGACACACAAAGAGACAACTCAGTGGGTTTTGATATGATCGCTCCTGTTAAAAAACATCCTCCACTGGTCTCTGCCTGCTAGCTTTATGAAAAGCTCCCAAATTTATAAGATTTAAGTCCAACCAATGCTTCAGCTTCAAAAGCTTGACTGCAGTGTTGTGTTGCCCATGTTTTACTTCATTTTTATCTAGAAAATCCAGTGCTCCCAAGTAACCAGCAAGGAATTTTGAAGGTTGTATACACAACATTTTTTTTTTTTTTTTTTTGGGGGGGGGGGGGGGGGGGGGCGGGAAGAGTAAAGGAGATGACCCAGCCTCAGCTGTAAAGATACTGTGAATAGGTCAACAGCATCAAATTCAGATCAGATTCAGTGCAGCTGTCCCACATTATCATTGTTGCTGAGGATGTAGTATACGAACAGGCTTCATCAATAACCCCTGTGACATTCTTAGGAAAAGTAAAAATTGAGGTGTTTTCATATTAGGTATTTTCTAAATAAAGCAATAGTCTCAAAAAACAGCAAATAAATACTGTAGCAACAGAACTACCTTATGAATAAAACGAGCTTACTCAGTTTCCTATGACCAGTAACCCATTATTCCCAACCTCCCTCAGGATAAAACAACTCACCATACACCACAGTAACAGAGCTAACCAAGAGGTAGAATATTTTCACAGATTTGTGAAACTAGTTTTCTAACAGAAACATACAGTCTGAGAAGTACTGCTCTGGAAACTGTACTGGAATTTTACCCTTCCTTCCTTTAAAGATTTTTCATATCAAGTGTGCCTAATGTATTCCTGCCTTCCAAACCTAAAACAAGTCCAGCTGGCAAAGCAGTGTTCTCCTCTATTTCATACTTCATCAGTAACAGAAGCTTCCCATACCTGGACACAAATTCTCATCTCAATGACACCAGCATCTCGACAGTAGGTGCCTTTTCAGCAATATAACTATTAACACTGTTACAAACATCTAGGCTACCAATAAAAAAATTACAGCCTAGCTAACGTAGTTATGCCAATATAACTGTTCTAGTGGCAACAAGGTTAATTCTTAATTTAAAAATAATAAGAGAGATCTTAATTTGTTCTCTTGTTATGTTCTTAGATTAACGCTTGTACAGACCCGACTTCATACAGAATGCTATCTCAAAGACAACAAAACTGCATTAAAATTTCTGTGTGGAACTCAGTAAACAACATTATTTCTGATAATCAAAAAAGAATGTAATTCAGCCCTTCAACTGTGCTGGTTTTGCAGTTTCAGTCAAATTTAAGTGATGAGAAGTATTTTGCCCATAGAAGCAGCAATTATAATGGAGTATGATGAATAACAGCATAATTTCAATCATGGCTACTTTTCAGAGTAGAATCACACTAGAACAGACAAGCTACACAGTAGGCAACCAACCAATTGTTCAAACCACTTGGCTTAGTTTTCTCCCAAATACAAACTCCTGTGCCTCAGCATGTGCTAGAACATAATTATCGCTACATACCAAGGTATGTTTTGGGAGAGGTGCTGAGGGAAATATGCTGTGAAGTCAAACCCATGTAACACAGTTGGGAGAAAGGTATAAAAACTTCAGAAAGCATAAAAGCTCCCCATTGTTTTCAGTCCTAGTGGTTATAAATAGAAGGGAGCAAAAGCATTGCCCAGTGCAAATAATGCCACTATATCATGTTGCACCTCAGCCCTGACCTGCAACAACCCTGCTGCTCCAGCTCCCCTGCCTCTGCGTTACAGCCTTTAATCACACAGGAAAAGGTTAAGCTGGAGCTATGGGTTTATGAGAAGGACAAACCTCCATGCAAGACAAGGCTGACACCACCGCTCACGTTCAACGACCAACTCCATCTGCCCAAGAGGAAAGAGCGGTGCATTAACTTGTCAACCCTTCAGGTCCCATTTGTTCTGCTCACACAGGGCAACCAGCAGCAGTAAGCCGTTTGTTGGCAAAGGCACTCTCGTGAGCAGCTGATGAGCACTGGCTGGTGCTTAACACAGCGCAAGGCTCACCGCACACCCAGCAGTGGGGAGGGGGGTCCTGCACAGAACCGTAAAAACGTTTGGGAAGAACTGAGGATCTCTCTTCCTGCTTTCCTTAGCAACCTGACTGACTGCTGGTTTGTTTGGTTGGGTGTTTCTGTGCATTGGGCCAGGATGCCTGAAGAGCGGATCAATAGTTGCAATGGTAAAGCTAATAAATCTGAGCGCCTTGTGCTTTTCATACACATTTTATCTATGTTTAAGTAAATATCAATAATGGCATTACAGGAAATGCAGCAGGGAGAACACAGGGACAGAAAGAGGCAAAGTACTCAGCTTTCTGCTCACATACAAATAAATACTTCTTCCCACACCCTACTATGCTACCCAGAAATTTTTGCCAAAACACATGCTATTTTTCATCTTCAATGAAAGTCAGCAAGAAGGGAACCCTAGTGGGCAGCAGGCCTTACAATATCTGCCCACTGCAGCCTCTCCTCCCTTATATTTTCATGTAAATCATTAGCACTCATCATACTAAGGTTTTAAATAAACGTATACATAGTTTATGAGCAAGTTTCACTCATATCAGCTCATAATAGCCTTTTTTCTGAATCCACATACCTTTACAATCACATCCAAAAAATCTTTATTAATGTTGTCTCTCTATTTTCACTGTGACTATCTCACTCCCCTCACACTTATTTACT
Source organism: Falco rusticolus (assembly GCF_015220075.1). NCBI lineage: Eukaryota > Metazoa > Chordata > Aves > Falconiformes > Falconidae > Falco > Falco rusticolus. The sequence goes on from NC_051197.1 coordinate 23,924,354, forward strand.
TTTTTTACCATAAAGCAGGCATCGCCCTGTCATCCAATTCCCTTGTTCACATGTTTTAAATTTAATCAGAGTACCTGAGGAGTCAATAATCACATTTGCCTTTCTGACAAGAATCAGAAATGGAAATAAAGCTCATGCTGCACAATAATCATGTAATCTGCAGCACTGCATCTGAACAACTTCTCAAGCAGTCTAAAGCAACCTCCTCTTTTACTTGAAAACATAAAGGAAATCAGCCTTTTGAAATTAAATTTAATAAGCCAAGCAACTTGATCCAAATACCAAACAATAAATTAGTTAAAAGCCACCAGGAAAGATGATAGGATCCCCTCAAATCACAGCATCACCTTTCAAAAAATGTATTTCAATTAATTAAAAATGGGAGGGGGAAAAATCTTACTATTATATTAGATAGATATTGTTAAAATAATTACTATTTCCCCCTGGTTGCTTAAGACAGCATTACTAAAAACAGTTTTAGCAGCAAAGTTGGAAGGTAATGCATAGCCTAGAGTGCCCTCTTTCTTTTCCAAGGGGAGTTTCAGGGAAATATTCTGCTCATGATGTTAGCCAGTTGTTTCTCAGAAAGTCAAATAAATTGATAACTAGACTGCATTACGAAAATCTAAACACAGAAGCAATTCAGCCTCAGATAAGTGATATCCTTACACTAGTGATAAACATGATTCTACCTTAATAAAAATATACTTACAGAGCCATCTGAAACTGTTCAAGCCATTTTTTCTTCAAGTCTTTAGTTTTGCAATAAACTTCTAAACCATTTTGACCTTGGATATGAATGAGGTAGAAGCCATAAGACCACTGCATAAAAAGATTGGCAAAACAAATGTCATCAGTTATGAAGAAGGGTGGCGTGCATGCAGCAGCGAAAGCAGCATTTGTATGTTCCTTAATCCCCTGATTTTGGGAACAGCACAACCACATTATTGTGTTCACTTAGGAATGACTTACTCAAACATTTTAATTACATCATAATAAACAAAAGTTGAAATTCCTAACTTCAGCTTACATTTGACACATAAAACTTTGTAAATAAATTGCATATACATTCTGAATGCCACCAAAATGTTTCAAATTGCTGCCCCAAAAAAATGCTATTTTATCTGCATTAGCAACAAATATTTACCTTCTTATTTTCTTTATCAGTAGTGGGGTTATTTGTAATTTTGTATTTCTGAAGATCTATTATTTCCTTCATTTCATAATTATCACCTCTCCGTTTGCAAACGATTACAGCTAGATCAAACAAGAAGATATGCCTATGAAAATACAATATAAATTTGGTTAAAAACACTCCAGAAAACCAACACCAAAAGTCTTATTTTACATACCTTAGCCTGTGGCACTGAAAATTTTGAATGTGAAGAACTAAACTACTGAATAACAAAACAAAAACCACTGAAAGTTTTCTTGCTGGAAACCTATTACTTGCAAGGGACTTAGGTGATCTTAGATGATAACATAACAGCTAACTTCCTGTGAAACACTTTGCAAATTGGCTTGGTGATAGGCTCTGTGAACCCACAGTGAAACGGAAAGTAGTTTCAAGAATCATTGAGCTGAGCTCAAATCTAAAGAGATTTATTTACAGGCTTTTTAACAGCAAACATCAGAAGTCATGCCCTCACCTGTCCTGCCTTGCACGTTTGTCTAATGTAGTTATCCTTATTTCCCCATCACCTTGAGGTCTTCCATACTGTAAGAGGGAATGATTCTGAAACAGAAGTATTATGTATGATTCAATATAGCAAAAATGTCAAGATGATGACACATTCAAATGTTCAACCCCTCACTCCTTTCACTCCAAAAAAGGACTTTTCAGGCCTGAAAACAACATCTTTTGCTCATTATCATCTAAACTAAACACAATAAAGATTCAGTCCATTTCATTTTGATCTTCAAATGGGAATTTTTTTCCCGTTACAAAACACCCGAGTCACTGTACAAATGCAAACTTTTAACTATAGAAACACATTTAACTAGACAGACCCTCAAAAGAGCAAACTTCTGTACTTCAATATTCACATCATTCTAAACCAAGCAAAGCATACTTATACTTCAATATTATGAGTAGTATACTTTCATAGGAAATGGGGGAAATTTAAATCTATCAACATTTCTTATCAAAACTTATGTAAAAACTGTACATAAATTAAAGATACCACATACCAAATTCTCTATTGATAGTTGAAACTGTCTAATTTCACGGAGCGTTTCATTATCTCTCTTCACTTCATTTACATATTGAGCCAAGTCCTAGAGCACCAACAGAAAAAAGGAGGGGAAAAAAACCTCTTCTGTAACAGACCACGTTAATACATTATTTTGGCAAGTTTATTTCTGATTCTGTCTTTGGCTTATCTCCATATTTAGTTATTTAAATATATATACATATATATTTAGTGTTCAAGAATGACCAATATGTATGTGGAAAAAAGGAAAAAAGTCTCTGCATATTTTCAATATTATTTCAAACTTTCTTCATCACATGTATTGAAACACAAATTTAGCAGCAGGAAAGAGGAAAACATGTAATAAATGGTAAAAAGGGGCTGATTTTTTCTGAATTTTATTAATATTTTATTTTCAAGATTAAAAATAGAAATATAACTTATGCAGCCCACTGCCAAAAAAGCAGTCAACAACATCCAATATCTGAGAATAAGACAGAAGGTAAATAGAGTGTATAGTAGAAAATGTATGTAAGGTAGCTCAAAAGAAGCATGTAAGGCATAAATATATCATAAGTCTGGGTGTTTATTAGGAGAGAAGCTACTGCCCCAGTAGTAGGACCTTGCTCTTACTGTTGCACAGCAGAGAGAAGCCATGAAGCCATAACACAGCAGATTTTAAAAGGGGCTTTTAATGGTATATACTACCTGAAGTTGCAGGTTGAGATCATTATCGTCCCCTTTACCAGAACATGTACTGTACACATTTCACTAAAGTCTTTGAAATGCTCCGAGCACACATGAGTAACAGTGACAATTTCCCGGGGCTTCTCTGTTTATGGCTACGGATGAGGTGTGAGAAGGAGCAGTAATTGGTAGGGTCAGGGCTACCGAGAGTAGCAGCTGGAAAAGGCATTCTGATCTTCACAACTTGCTTTCGCAGTATCCCTTCAACGTGGTCGCAAATTTGGAGGGTGGGAGAAAGATACATCTTCTTCCTAAGACTTTTTAATCAGAATCTAAGAATAGCTGCAATCATTATGCTAGCTTCCCAAATCAATCTGTGCAGGATACATTCACATCAGTCTCAAAAGAGAGTTAGTGTGGAAATTAAATAACCTCTTTCCTTGCTGCTAAAAAAATCTGACAGCATAATCCTTCCTAGAATTTTTTCTTTCTTGGGGGGGGGCAGTAGCACTTTGCTGGCAGATTTCCAAAGACATTTCATTTTGAGCAGACTCATCAGGGTTTATAGAAGCAACACACTGATGCTGCACAGTTACTTCTACTACACCGGTAAGGGTTACTGTAAGAAGATACAGTAAAATGGGAGGGAAATAATGCTGCGGCCTTAATGAGAGGTGGTCATACCTGGAGGGTTTTGTGGGTTGGAGCCGGTGTGGCAAAGGGGGGGGGGGGGCGCGAGTTTTTTAATTGGCTGGTTATGTCCTGCCAGCCAGCACATAACTGCCACAGCCACTCTGGCAAGAGATTTCTTAACTGGTTTTCAGTCCAACAGCCTCTAAAAACAATGAAGCAAGGCAGGAAATGGGAAAGAAAAAGAGAGAGGAAGGGGGGAACACAAACCAGGGCAAACAGCAGCAGCCAGGATGCATGGCTTGCCACTAGATGGAAGCAACACGGTGCCATCCCATTTAGGGCATCTCTCCATGGGAGATTACCATGGTGGCTGTCTGCATTCGCTGCGCAAAACTGGGTGACAAAAAAGAGGAACCAAAAATCTCCTTTGTGAGCTGGTCTGTATTGCAGGCATTCAAGGCAGATAGTCACATACTATGAGACAGCCATGTGACCCAAAACTTAGTCTGACTCCAGCATCTTCTGTGGATGAGATACGACCTATGTCGTGCCTTCCCCACAAAGGATAGAAAAAATTTCAGTTTCAGCACATGAATGTCACAATTCATGCTGTGAAGGCAACTGAAGCAGAACTGTGCTTCCCTTCTGAAGCTGTGCAGAGGAACACATACTACCTTATATATAAGGCAGCACAGCTATTCTACAAAGCGTTTGTTGGTATTACTTGCAGGTGAATGTACAGTGACAGATACTCTACCTCCAGAAAGACACCACAGATATCATATTAAGATGACAGAATAGAAGTCTTGTAAAGAAATATAACTGTCTTAATCTCACTGGGAAACTACTGACCTTGATTAAAATTGACTTACCATGGTAGAAATATTCCTAAATTTTTGGAAGTGAGACCAACATTATTGAAACACCTGTTTTTCATCTCATTCTATGGCAGCAAAACGATGTAGAAATAAATTGAAATGCAGAAGTTCCATTTCATAAACGCTCCACTTCAGAAAACTAGTGAACTTGTTTCCCAGCCTTGAGCAAAACCCTCAAATATATACTTGCCCTGACATACTCACAAAGCTTAGTGACCCGTGAAAACATGTTTGATCTGCTATGAAGAACATTATCATCTCCAGGAAATGCAGTTCTAAGCTACCATTTTAACTGCCAACTAAGACATAAATACTTCATTGTCATGAATATTTACCTTCATTGCGTCAAGTGCCAGTTTTAGATTTGCCTTCTCCATGGGATCAGTAGTGTGCTTTACCAGCTCCTGTGGACAGAGCAGTTAAAACTTTTCACCCACTGTCTATCAGTTTATAAACTGAAGTTGTCATTTCTTACCCCCACATCACCACCCCAATAAAAGAAACGAGCCAAAACCTGTAATCACTACCCAGTAATTCACATTTTCATCCCCATAGTGAGCAGCCTACAACTGACTGGGGACTACTGCAAACAGGTAATCGGCAAGTGTTTTAGTAAGAATGTTGTGTAGCCCAAACACTGACTTTAGCTGATAATGAACCATCATTAGAAGCTAATTTGGTCCATCTAGGACTTAAAACTTGCCGAATCAGATCATTACTATATATGCATGCTGAAAGCACAGGTAAACACTTGAGTTCGTTTGCACATTACTATACAGTACATCATCCCATTCCAAAATATGCATTTGTGTGCAGAGGGGGATGTATCCTGGCAATAAAATCTCTGCTAAACTGTGCACTGCTTAGAAGTCGTCACTGTCTCATTACGTCCAAGATAAAGCTGACTCAGAAGACATATTTAATCAAATGTAAATGTTTAAAGAATTTTTTTGGCCACTTCCCATATGGAAAATAAAGGGGTTTTTTGGTGTTAATGAAGTGAAAAAGTAACCTTTTGGGGAAACAAGTTATTTCTTCTTTATAATTTGAGAAGAGAATTATACATTTCAGCTAACATAATAACTTGCTAAAATCATAGGAAATGAACAATTCTAATAATTTACTGGGGTAGTTTTTTCTTTCAAAGTCTATAAAATATTTCTTTCTTGTACAATGTATACTATAGTGTCACACAGAGCATAGTGACACATTGTGTATCATCTTTTCATAATAGACAGGTTGATTATAAAATCATGACTCAGATCTCATAAGTGTTTTTTTTAAAAGCAGTTGGACCATTCATTTTGGATGTTTTTGGGTTTTTTTCAATTTTCCATTGATGAAAATATTGATGACTCATTTATAGAAATATTTCAAAAAATGTAATATTACAAAGTGTATGTTGCTCTGCAAATTCAAAATTATGCTTCACATACAAGTAGTAGATCTTTTTAAAATGACATTTTACAAGCATCAGCAGAGTTGACAGTCTAATACAGCAATATATTTCTTTGCAGCTGAACTAATGAGTCTCCTGGCACACCTATCAAATTAAATTTATAAGACTCTCCACTCTTATTACAGGGCTAACTGCAAAAGCTAATGCTTTGTGGGTTATAACAAGAAGCATTTCAAAACAAATATGGCTTTATTGTAATTTATGACAGCAAAGAAGCATCTTAAAAGAACGCTTTAAGTATGGTCCAGCTTCCTCTTTTGGGGGGTAATGATTCACATTTCAAAGTAACACGATTATAGTTTGGTACTACTAACCATTTTAAACGTACCAAGAATGAAAGGTTCAGATACTGAGGATGCAATTGTGTTTCAGGGTTTTTTCCCCAGATATGCTTCAGCTCTGAGGAATGATCTCTGTAAGAAAATCCAGACTTGACTGGATCTTATTCATAACAAATCATCCTCAAATCTATGGAAATGTCAATCACTTCCCTTTGATAAAAACCTATAGTTCTCATTCTTAGAATCCGCTGGTGACAAGCAATCATAGTTTTGCTCTCGGCCCCCTTAAATTTCAAAAATAAAATACCTGGAGCAGTAGGTGGTATTTTAGCACTCTCTGCATTGGAACCACTAAAAGATCCCGCAATGTAAACTTCCCATTATTGGCCCTCTTGGAACATTCCTAGTTCAAAGCAGAAGAAACAATAAGACAAGAGACTTAGAAAATAAAAATATTCAAGTGTTATATATGACAATTCAGTAATACATAGGCCAAGCAACTATATTAAGCTTAAGATAAAGAATATCAACAAAATGAAGGAAAACAGTTGATATGGCAATAGCTAAGCAAAAAAAGACTGGGTCTAGAGCCACATTCTTATATATTTCAGCTGCATAAGGGCAGAATAAACATCACAGACAACAGCAATTGGGCATTCCATTGAACTAAAAAAAAGACATTGCCTATAAGCACAGCAAAGGTGGCAAATATTACAACTATCTTCAAAAAAAAGCAAAAGATATTCTATAATCCTAGAAACTATAAACCAGTCAGTCTCACTCCAGCCACTGCAAAAATTACAGACAAAGTCCTCTTGGAAGCAGTTTCTGGGCACATGAAGAAGGTGACTAGAAATTTCCAGCATGGATTTACCACAGGTAAATCTATGCTTTACCTACTTGTCTGCTTTCCATGCCAATGAAATGGCTAGAACTCCAAATGGGTCGGGAGAGTCTACCTTGATTTTTCCATGGCTTTCAACATCATCTCCTGCAGCATCCCGATATCCACATTGGGATGCTATGTTCCAGATGAATAAACTACTAGGTGTATGAAAAGCTGGCTAGATCCCGAGACTCAGAAAGAGCAGTGACTGTTTCCTACGCTACCTGAGGGACAGTTGCAAACATAGCTCCTCAGAGGCCCATCCAGGGACCCCTCCATTTTAATGTCTTTAGTAGTGATCTGCAGGAAAAGACAGAGGACATCCACAGCAAGTCTGCAGGGAACAGCAGAATGGAGGTACAGGTGACACTTTTCAGGCCATGTCCAAAAGGAACCTCACACGAAGGCAACAAGGTGAAGGCTGAATCCTTCCTAGTATGCACTAACCAGAGACGCACTAACCCTGAGGGCTGACCAGCTCAGGGGTCGTGGCAGACAGCAAGCCCTGTGAGGCTGTGGAACCAGGGCTTGTTCAGCTTTGAGGTCCCTCCCAACCTGAGCAATTCTGCAATTCTGCATTCTGAGATGTCACGATTAACAGAAAGGTATGGCTGATGATCACTTCTCAGAAAAAAAAAAAACTTAACCCTACTAATGTCAGTAGCAAAGATTCACTTTAGTGCCATGATGTATACCACAACAGCTCACATATTCATTTGATCAGAGGCTCCAAAAAATTGAAAGAAGAAGCACATTCACATGTGTGTGTGTGTGTATAAATATATATATATAAAATGTATATACACAAGTTAAAAAATACTGATACCTCTAACTTCAATTTAACATCTTCTTTTGTCTTAGAGATGTTGTCCAAGCATGATATCGCTATCTCCACTTGACTGCAGTACTGTCCATAAATAACCAATCTAAATCAAAACAAGAGATAAAGAATAAAAGGCACATATGTTTATTTAGCAAAAATCCTTGATCATTTTTCACAAATACATGGTTAACAACCCTCCTTTTAAATGGCACAGTGCCTAAATAAGCAAGGATAGGATTTAGCCACAGACTTACAATAGGCAGCACGACTAACAAGGAAAAATATTTAGAAGAATACAATTTTGCTCTACCTTCAAAATGCTGTACAATCATTGCAATTTCCTTTAATATTCACATGTATATGTTCTGATAAATACAGGACTCATTGAAAAGCAGCACGACTGTTGTTTAATAGAACAACAGTCTGTAGCATTTATAACACTGTAGATTTCCAAGGTTGTAAAGAATAAATTCAGTCCTAACAGGATCAATTACAACTATCCTTTACAGAACTTGTAGGTTACCCAAAGTGATCCATCTCCATCAGCTTCTACCATGTTATATCCTGTGAACTCTCAGATAAAAGTAATAGTGTATGAAAACTCAAGAAATTTTCAGGAGTTATCAAGGCCAGCAATGCTTCATCAAGGAGTGTCTTTTATGACAGGAGTTTCTTGCCCCTGTTTGGAGTACTTCTTTCTGCTAGTCCAAATGCAAAGAGCGCTGTTTCCTTTCACTTTTTCAAATATTTCTTGAGGTCATTCCTTCTGTATGCTTCAGATCCCTTTTTTTTTTTTTTGGGGGGGGGGGAGGGTCGGTGTCCTATGAGCTTTCCATTGAGGTCTCAAATTTCTTTTTCTCTCACCTAATCTTTGCCATTTTTCTTTTCTTTTTCTATTTTTTTTTTCACAATTAAAGTGATGATACCGATTTAACACTTAAATTCTGATTGTTTTTAATCACTACATGGTTAAGACACTGAGTCTACCTCTGTTTCCTCTTTTTATAATACAAATCTGAGGTTTCTTCTCAGTGCCCTTCACTTCCTTTTTAGCACACATTTCAGACAAACTTTTGAAAGACAAGCATTTTCCAGAACAATTTTTTCTCCCCTGATTCCCTCCTACAGCAGCAGAAAGTCTAACAGCCTGGGAAATAACTACGTCCTGCTCCAAAAAAAGCTGAGACAGAGGGTCTTGAAAGGCAAGACTGTTCATGGGCAGCCTGGGGCACCCTCCTCCCTCAGAAAACAACTCTCCACTCCAATGTTTTCCAGATGCTGCTGTCGAATTTCTCACAAACCTATTATTACTGCAACAATCCTCCTTCCCCATCACCTCAAGCAAATCCAGTTAGCTTCCTCATGTCTTTCCCACTCCAGTCCCAGAAGGAACTAATTTTTACCCAGGTTAAAAGGGTTACTTCAAGGCAGTCCACAGTACAAGTGTTTTTCAGCTAAATACCACAGGCATAAAAGTTCATCTGTACAGTCCAGCAGCTGTTCAGTGCTGGCAGAAAAAACAATGTGAAAAGGTGGATAAAAAAATGGCAATTAGCCTACAGGGCATGGCATGCTGCCACAGCTATTCTGTTATCAGCTTGGCTGTTTTTCACAGTTTGAAGGCAGAGTGTGTTTGCTTTACTGTCACACCTTTGACTGCAGGGTACAGTAAGACCCTAGTCTCCTCTCTTCTCTTTTGCACCTGCTTTCTCTTCTTTCAAGTTATGACCTCTTCTGTTTTCTGTAGCCTGGAATAGCCGTAATATATATCCTTGCCTTATTTTGCCCCTTCCCGTTTTATAACGTTTTCCCTGTTAAACAGTACACATACATGCTATGAAATACCTGGGATTCTTTGCATTAAAAAAAATGCCGTGAACAAGAAGCTACTTAAGTTTTGTTCAAAATACAGATGTTACCTGTCTAGTAACAATATTGCCAAAACTAGGGGTAAGAAGAGGGAGGGCTCTTCTCCATAGCAAGAGGTTACGTTTTGACTTCCAGGCTCAGAACACCAAATACTAGTTTAACAAGTATATTCACACTGAATTCAATCCTGTTTCAGAAATACTCAAGCAAAAACATAATAAAAAATACTTTACCAAATTGAGCATAGATTATCACAATTAGTAAAAGTGCATAAAACTTACCTTTCCTTGTAGTTAATAAAAATTTGATATAGGTTCTGATCATTTTTGTTAACAATGGAATCATTGATGTCCTGTGTTAGATTTCTGTGAATTTTCACCAAATCCTTAAAAAAAGCAATGGGAGGGGGAAAGGTTTTTCAAAACAGAAAAACTTAAAGCTTTGAATATAACAATACGTTATTTCATGTTAGACCCATTAATTTCAATAAAATTGAAAACCGATCATTTGAGAGTAGTACCTAATTTCAAGGTTTGCCACATCTTCCATATAGTGCGACAAGAAAAACTAAACTCCAAGAACTACCTATTAGAGACTAATTTATTCTAGCTTGGAACGTGCGCTGTTAATTCATCTTCATTTTATAATGATAATTTTAAAATTAAGTAAGTCAAGTAAATGCTTTAGTGACAAGATAAAGTAATAATTCATGTCCCTGAGCTGTGAAAAATTAGTTTTGTACATTACATTGACCAATTAGTGATGTTCTAGTGCCAAGTTAACTGCAATCATAATGAGTTTCCCAATACAGCAGGCAACTAATGGATGAAAGGCAAGAATATTGCAGAAGGATTTGCTCCCCGAGTATAGCAGCAACTCACCTTACTTGTTCACTACTAGACAAAAACCTGTAAGCAACTATAGCAGATTACATCAGCCTTAATACTGCATGGATAGTGTCAAAGAATTCACAAGAAAAAGTAAAAACAGGTTAAAGTTTTGAAATCATGATAACTGACTAAGTGGTGTACAGACCACCGTAATGAAAAAATAGAGGACATTAAAAAAAAAAAGCCATTGAAGATGGTTTAATGCAGTAAATTATATACCACAAAAATAGTATGCAACATTGAGTTGCAAACTAAGTGAAAACAACTTATACTGATGAAAAGTAGGAGTACAAGAGTACACGCAAGGTCAATCACATCACAGGTGAGGGAGAAAAAAATTAAACCAGATCAAATTCAGTTGATAGCAACTGTATAGCCTTAAGGACCTGGGAGTTCTGTTGGACAGCAGGTTGCCCACAAGCCAGCAGTGTACCCTTGTGGCCAATAAGGCAAATGGGATCCTGGGGTACGTCAGGAGGACTGTGGCCAGCAGGTCAAGGGAGGTGATCCTGCCCCTCTGCTTGGCCCTGGTGAAGGCTTATCTGGAGCACTGTGTCCAGTTCTGGGCTCCCCAGTTCAAGAGAGACAGGGAACTACCAGGGGCAGGGGGCAGCAGGCAGCGGAGGGCTACAAAGGGGATGAGGGGGCTGGAGCATCCCCCTTATGAGGAAAGGCTGAGAGAGCTGGGGCTGTTTAGCCTGGGGAAGAGAAGGCTGAGAGGGGATCTTACCAATGGCTACAAATACCTGAAGGAGGAGTGTTAAGAGGACGGGGCCAGGCTCTTTTCAGTGGTGGCCAGCAACAGGACAAGGGGCAACAGGCACAAACTGAAGCATAGGAAGTTTGTTCTGAATATGAGCAAAAAACTTCTTTACCTTGAGGGTGACAGAGCACTGGAACAGGTTGCCCAGAGAGGCTGGGCAGTCTCCTTCTCTGGAGACATTCAAAAACTGCCTGGACACAACCCTGTGCAACCTGCTCTAGGTGACCCTGCAGGGAGTTGGACTAGATGATCTCCTGAGGTCCCTTCCAACCCTGACCATTCTGTAATTCCATTATACCCTCAGATTCTTAAGTTGTGGCAGACAAAGACATTATTAGACAAATGCTTTCCAATTACAGAAATGCTTCCCAATTAATATATTACAGGAGAACATTTTCTCAGGAACACACAGGGACTCAACTAAGCAACCCCCCTGAAAAACAGCTTAGTGCTAATGGGGCAAAATGTCTTTTTGAGCTTCTATCTCCAATTCAAAGTTTTAAATTAAACTGATGTTAACTTCATTAACAGTTAATGAAAGTTCCAACACTTCAGTTATCTGTTACACATACATACAGAGTGAAAGAGCTGGAAATACGTCCACATCATATGTCTCAATTCAAATGCATGCATAGGTGTAAATACAAATGCATCTATATATGTGTGCACACATACACAGATGTACATACAACTGCATATATATGTACATATATATATACACAGATATATATGCACACAGCTACACACACAAATATAGAACTATACATACGTTTCACAGGACAGAACTCTGAAATCTGAGCCCTAAAGAAAGGCACGCTCTTAGACTGCTGAGTAGTTTGGGGTTGTTGATTTGTTGGTATTTTTTCTTAAAAATAAAATATATTTTGATATCAGCAGATGACTGTTCAGCAAGCATCTTTCAGCGTCTATATAAGGAATGCAGCATCACCCTAAAGCACCGATCCTTCACCACAACCCTTTAACAGAATCAAATCCATCCTGTTCTAAGAACACCGCACTTGCTCTTCACGTCGCAGTTTGCTGTAGAGCTCTGTGCAACAGCTATTTTTAGTTTAAAACAAGGTTCCACTGCCCTCCAGCCTTCCTGCTGAGGAACTGCCGCAGAGACAAGGTCTCGGCAGACGAAGTGTTTGCACATATTTTTGGTTTAGGCAAGTCCTGGGAATCTTTTAATGTTTTTGTATGCCTATGAAATGTTAGTGGAGTCAGAAATTAGCACCATCCTGTAACACCCGAATACTGAATGCTGATAATGAAAATCAAAGTAAAACAATGTATATGTAACAGTTTACTACATGCCTTCCTAGATTCAAATAAATAGGTTTTGCTCTTTTTACGCCTGTTACCTGATTGCCTTACATTTCTTTAATGAGCAGTGAGTAGGTTGACCTCTCAGTTCGTGCTTACAGCATATAAGCCCTTTTTTTATACCTCTGTGCAGTGTTCCACGTTGGCTAGCTTTAGCTCTTTCAATATATGTAACCCAACAACATCCCTGGGCACATTGATCCTTAGGGAAGAGGTTTACAGTAACTTAGGTAGGGCACACTAGGGCCTTATTTGCAATGAATAAAAAACAATGTAGGACAGAATTTTTTTATTATTTTTTTTTCAAAAGCAAAGATATCTCTATGGGCAGCTAACATACTTCAAGATGACAAGTAGGTTACTGATATCTGCAGCAGTATTTTGGACTAATATTCAAAAAGAGAAGGAAATCACAGCAAGTGAGATTCAGGGTGAAAACTTTAATAGCAGGACAGATATGGCAAGGTGTACCAAGTATCATCATCAATGTAACAACTCTTAATTTTACTTCTGTCAGGTTGAAACAGTTGATGGAACAGCAACTAAAACATTCTGAAAGGCCAGGTTCCCACAGAATAAAAAAATTCCCAACACCTCTTCCCTACAGCCCTGAGAACCTGTGGGATGTGCCAGAGATGGCCAAAACAGAGGTGATCTTTTACAGGTAGTAAAGGTTTGATGCAGCCCATGGTCCACACTATGGGGACCCTTTCTTTACAGTGTACCTCACTGAAAAACATTCATTTGCCTGTGTTAAGAGAGGCTTCAGACCATGTCTGATGTCTTCCTTTTAAGTCAGATAAAAACATCTGCTGAAAACTAAAAAATTTACCTAAATTGTCATGTGTTATGATTAGGCGAAAAATAAATGGAACAAAGTAATAATCACAGAAACATTTACGCTTTCAGTCAAATAAAGAGATCTCCCAGATACTTCACAGAGAATTTTCTTATCCTTTCCAGTGCCAGATTCTGAATCCAAAACTGTGCATTATCTTAACTTTAAAACTTCTTCACTGATGACAGAGCCAAGGTAGATAAAAGGATTTGCAGAGTGTCTATAGAAATCCTGACAAAAGCATCACTCAGCATACAGTGGTAGGCAACCTAACAGTACAACTTCGTATCATCTCTACAATACCAGCATATGTTAGCAGATCACCCATCTTCTATAAATTATTAGCTTCTAAGGGTCAAAGATACTCCAGTTTATAACTACTCACTCTCTGACATGATAATACTATTTCTCTTATCCTATTCCCCTCAAGCAGGAAAAAAAAAAAAATTAAATACACATCTTTTTTTATCAACTACCCTAATATTTACATAAATGCATTGTACATTATATTTCAAATAATCATTTTGTGCAGTGACATACAACACAAAGATATCACCTTGTATCTGTTCATTAAATATGCAATTACTTACAGGAATGTTGATGAAAACAGTATCAAACTCTGATGCTGACAGAAATCTTTTCAATGGTACCATGAAAAACTGCAAGGAGAAAATAATTTTATATATATATTTGACCATGTCATTACATTTTCTAGACTGCTATAAAAATACGTAAGTTGTGATTCTATTAGTATCTTACTTTCTCTATCGATTCCAGAGTTTCAGTGTATTTCTCTTCAGTTTGCTTTATTTCAGCAAGACAACAGCTTCTTATGTCATTTTCAGTATATTTCTGCAATTACAATGGAGTCAAGTTTAAAGTCTATAACAGGCACCTAATAGATAATAAATGTATTTACTTGTTTAGAATTAAGCAATTAGGATAACTGCTTCCTGAAATTTTCTGAGTACTGCAGTCTCCGAAGATGACAGCAATAACCAAGAATATTTTAATGTTCAATTAGCTGATGGCTTTAAGAGTTTTACTAAAATTCAGCATCAAAGGAGTATTATGAAAAGTTAATGTTTAGACATAAAATGCTAAAGTCTCTGCATGTACTCCAGAAGCTGAAATACAAGGTCACATTTAATTTACATCCAGACTGAGAAATCTTATTTGAAATACTCAGCAGTTAATAATTCCATTAAACTTAATGGGGCTAAATCACGTAAGTAACTTTGCATTGCCATAAATATTGGATTCAGTCTAATCCCTGCACTTATTTACAGTTTTCCCCTTTTCTCAAGGGAAGCTTTCTCTTCAGACACAATGCCAGTATGTTCTCCAGTCAGTGCAGTGACCTCAAAGTTCAGCTCCTCCATAGGTATGTATGTGTCTTCAACGAGATCCTGGGATTTTTTCCAAGTAAATCACCAGACTTCTAGGAAATTGGACTAACTATGAGCGCAGGACTTTATAAAAACAGTTTACAGGCACTGTTACTGAAGATCAGATTTACAGTATTACAGGTTCAATAACTTGTAAACCTGATTTCAAATAAGAGTAAATACCTGGAAGAAGGTATGGAAGCATTCATGTCAAGCAAGACTCAAAATATCTGGAGTCATGTAAGTCAGCTTGGAGATCTGACACAGTAACTGGATAGGCTCTTACAATTAAAAGTAATAATATATCCAAAATGTTTTCTCCAAAAACAACAATAAGCAGTGGCTTAATAAGCAACAGTACTATCACATCCTGTCTGAAGCCTATTTATCAGTTTGTAACACCCTTCCAAGGCATCCTTCAGCATATCCCTAACTGTATCTTACCTTTATTCTACCCAATGCAGGGAATTCACATACTGCACATAATACGCCTGATTATAGGTGTTACTCAAATACAGGAATAGTCAGGACTAGAAATTTAGTACTGCAGTTCTTTCTGTTCAGGAAAAGATTTTTAGCTTTTGAAAGAAAGGCTTCTTCTCTCCTCCAGCAACAGCAAAACTTCTAGACTGAAATTTTAACAATTAGCTCTTAGCATGTCCAAGAGCTAGACTGCTTCTACCCCCTTTCTCTGCTAGCACTCTACTTGACACACCTGCTAAGCCTACCACAGCCAACAGCAAGCAGCACTTACACTCTTCATGAGCGACATACAGCTCCCATGATATTCTTGGCCACCTATGAAGAGTGGGAAATGTATTCCTACAGCCTAAACTAGACACCAAGCTGTGAATCATACAGGCACGTAAAGCTTCAACACTGCTCACACTTTGATTGCTGTTTTGATGTATCTCCTTATCCTTCTCTGCCTCCATGTGACTCTACAAGCAGCTCCTGCAACTGGAACTCGGTTTCTGACTCTCATCTACCAGGTGCTGCATTGTCTCAGAAATTACTCTTTAAAACCCAGTTAGTGCAGTTCTTAATTTCCCCACAACAAACATTGAAGTGTCAGCCTTATCAGCTGGGGATAGAAGTAACCATTTCGCAAAAATATAGTCTGTCATTATCAGTAAAAACATACTTTGTGAGCATCTGATCAATCTCATCTCAAAATCTACCATTTATTCCCAAATTCTTTAGCAGGGGAAGCAGGCACTGTCACAGTTAGCCATAGATAATTAATCTCAATAACATACTAGAATTTGACATTATCCAGGCTTTTTGTTATTTTTCACATTTACCATTGGAAGCCCAATACTGTTCAAATTACTTGCAGTATTTGTACCAATACAGAAGTTGTTGTGCCCAGTAGGAGTTGATATTCATTTGCAAAATGTGCAGGTTTGTTGTTTACCAACTCTCATATAGGTGATGCAAACAAAATCCTGGGATTCCATTTAAAACCACTCACTTCAGTTTTGCGCTCACCTAACCAAAGCTGATCATTCACATAGGCACTTCAGGCAGAAATTAACGTATCAACTTTCTGTCCGTACCAAAAACTTCTAGAATTTGAGTGCAATAAACAAAAGGAGACAGGAAATAAGAAATCATGTGTCTACCAGTACAAGTGAGGAAAAAAGCCTTTGAAGGTTAGCTACTGCTACAGAAAAAGTAACCTGAACAGTTAACATCAGAAGATAATGACAATAAATCAAGGATAAGGGAGATGTAAAGCATTTTGGCTTCTACTGGAGACTCTGAAAAGCATTGGGTTCTTCTAAAAATCTACTTGAAGATTGTCCTGGGCTAGTGTTTTCACATGCAAGGAATTCTCACATAGGATTCAAAAGGAAGAACTGCGCAAAGTCATCATACAGTGTATTTATAAACCTGAGAGGAAATTATCACATATCAGAAATAATTACCGCATTCAAGAAAGCTGACACAGCAAAACAATTGCAATGCCTCCATTCATTACATGTTGTGGAAAAAATATTTTGCTGTACCATGTTTTCAGTTTTCATTTATTTTCTATAAGAAACAAATGAAAGTCTGATCTGAAGTATCTAAGCTAAGATACAACTAAAATTAGAACGTGAGAGTTCTGATTGCTATAATAATCATTTGCTAGAAACACAGATATGCGAGAGTGACATTTGCAACAGGAAAGAATCAGAGAAAGTTTAGACACCACCAACTGCCAGAGATTACCAACTGTTACAGTTGAAGGGGGAAAAAAAAAAAAAAAAAACACCCACACTCATTATGTGAAAGCCAAAACTTAATGCGTTTTGAGTTTCAGTATAAAATAAAAAGTCAAAACGATCACAGTAAAGATTTCCTATGATTCAAACACTTTTCTAAAACATCCTGCCTGCAAGCGAATGTGACTTCATTAGATAAAGAACAGTGTTTTTTCAACTCATTTTTTTAATTTGGTTTCTATTGAATAACTCAAATGTTAGGAGGTAAACAACATGAAGCAAAATGTGAAAAACTAAGATAACTTTCTACTTATCTCATCCTTGATTTACATGCATTACGTGCAGGATTTTGTATTAACAGAAAAAGAGGCTTGAAAACAATGTTGTTATACTCAAAGCAATAGAGATTAAAGCAACCAGTGATCTTCCCAAAGACAAGACAGTGGTAAGTTTGGGGAATTATCACAAAAGCAGAGATCACCAATCACATGAGATATCTCCTATACTTGTACTGAAGAGATACACAAGGTAAGAACAAAACCAAAATGGTATGTATCAGGTCTGGCTGAGCCCCACAGCAGCCCTCATAGTGCTGTGCTGAGCGGGGCTCACACAGCATCAAGGCTGTCTCTACAACCTCCCTCCCTTCCCCCCACCAGTAGGCTGGAGGTGGGCAAGATACTGAGAGGGGACATAGTCAGGACAGCTGACCCAAAGTGGCCGACGGAATATTCCATACTATATGATGTCTGCTCAGATATAAAAACTAAGAGAAACAAGGAGGAAGAGGGGGCTGCGGCACTCATTTACAGTGTTTGTCTTCCAGAGCACCCGCTACGCGTGCTGAAGCCCTGCTTCCTGGGAAGTGGCCAAACATCACCTGCTGATGGCAAGTAGAGAATAGCATCTTTTGGTTTTCCTTCACTTCCACATGCATGACTTGCTATAGCTTTATTAAACTGCCTTTATCTTGACCCACAAGTGGGTTTTTTCATCTTATTTTCTCCCCCACTGTTCTGCTGAGAAGGGGAATGATAGAGCAGCTTGGTGGGCACCTGGCGTCCAGCCACAGTCAACCCATTGCACAACAAACAAAAAACAACCAAAAAAAAAGATTAAGATCATTAGAATTTCTTGTTTCTTCACATAATTATATTATTAAAAAGCAACACAGAAAAGTACAGGCAAGTTTCCAACTTAAGAAAACAGGACACACAACATACATTCATGTCAATGTAGAGGAAGAAACAGCTGTCCTAAAAAACATCCTGTCATGGCCACAGACGAACTTTTTCCAGATCAGAAAGCACACCTCTGAGGAAGGTCAGACATATACATTAAGGCTTCTCCCAATTAGCAGGCAAATTTTATTGCCTAAGTTTAGGGGGTTTTCAAGCCAGTTTTGAAAAGTGACCACGGCACCTTTATATGATAAAGTAAATAAGCTACTTATCCTATTCTCAGTAAGAACAACCTAACAATCAACAAAAACTACATTATTGAATAAGCAGGAATTTCATTGGTATGAAACAATTCTATCAGTTGTCTTTGTCAAATTAGTTGTCCAAATTATGGCTGAAACAACAGCATTTCACAAAAGTATAACTCCATTTTGGAAGCAGGACAGTTAGAAGTAAGCAGTTAACTTAATTGCTCTTAAAATAGCCGATAAATTTTACTATTCATAACTGGGAAATTTAACAAAATCTGTAACTATTGTATTTAATTTCAAAATTACATTTCTTTTAAAAATTACCATAGTTAGTGTTTGACCCCTTGCCAAAACAACCTGCAAAGTCTTACACGGGAAATAATGCACTGTACATGACCGGTCCAGACGCAACTGAGCACGAGTGAAGTTTCAGCGAAACTAGCTATAAAGATATAATTTCACAATTATTAACTTTCAAAAATAGAACTAGTATTGTTTGAAAATAGCTAGAAATTGGAAAACATACAGGTTGCTGTGCTGCGTCATCTTTCATTAGGTCTTCATAAACCTCCCCACCTTCATCTTCTCCGTAGACACAATCATACAACTCCTCATCTTCATCAACACCAGTTTCACTGAAAGGAAAACACAATTTAAAAAAGCTGTGCAGAACAGGCAAATTGCTGTCAGCTCTGCTGATGTGGGACCACTCCTCATAGGAAAACATTTCTACAGTAAACAAACGGACTAATTGTTAGAACTATCTAATGAAAAGAACTCATTAAGGGAAATTAAGTCCATTAATTTTCTTTCCCCAATGCATTTAAAATACAGTTGTACAAAATCAACACAACACTGAAGACTGCATGAATTTACAACCACACAGGATCAAAATCAGGCACCAAAAGCAGCTTGTCAGGCCAGCTGGGTCACAAGGAGCTGCCCAGCTGCTCCCTTCAGCCCTTTCCCCACCACATCCAGTGAAAGGGAGGTGCCCCTCCTCACTGCCTGGCCTTCCACTGCACCCGTACGTGAGACACTGCTACAGGTCTGCGTCCTGCCTAAAGAAAGGAGTTTCTGGGTAAAATACACTAAAGGCTGCAGAGCCAGCAGCTGAGACTCCGTACACCCACACCGTAAGCCAGCATCTTGATCACCTCATGGCAACCTTCAGCTACCCCAAAATGAAAATAGCAACCTTTCAAACTGAAAGTCAGACAGCTCAACAAAACAGTGCATGCACAAGAAGTGTCCTCCTACTCCCTAGAGTACAGGAATACCTCAGCATGAAGTCAATGCTCAACTCTACCCACAGCTAATTCAACTTCGTTAGCCAGTCCTGCTGGAGTTTTGCCTGCTTTGCACTAGGACCATAGCAAGCCTGTAATTGTCTCTTTCACCCACATTTCTTAGGGTAGGTCTCCAAAAGAACTCTAAAAGATACTGAAAGTAGTCCAGTCATCGTAATACAGAAACTTGATGAGATGTGCTGATAATTTTGAGATTATTACTATTGGAAGACAACTTCTTTTTATTTTGATAATTTTGAGATTACTACTACTGGAAGTCCTTCAGAGTGAAAAATTGAGGATCAGTCCACTAGAACTAGGAAGGGCAGCCGTTCCTGTAAGTGAATTGTCAGTACTCAAGAACAGGACATCAGAAGCTCTATGGGCAGAGACTAATCATTTCAAAGGAATCAGAATGAATGAGAATTGCTACAACTCAGCTGCCACCTGGACTACTTGGAAATGCCAGACAAAATCACTATGACTATAATCAGGACTATATACAAAAGCCAATGTATTTTTAATTTCTCATAAAATATAGTCTTGTTTTTAATTGAGAACATCAGAAGGATAAAATAAGGAAGAATTGGAAGTTTCAGTAGATGGAATGATTAAAAAATATATTAGGGGATTCAACATAAAATTCAACAGAAATTCCTCACATCCCTTCCTTTTCCAGATACCATGCCCCAGGAGAGCTAGAAAACTCCGGTGCTCCAGGTTAGTCTAACATTTCAGCTTGCACCAGTGATGATGGTGTGTTCACATTTTACATTAAATACTGGCAGCTGTGTCAGGTGCAGCAGATACACTTCATTTGACCACCTACGCTCCAGGGAACAAAAGCAGGCAAAAAGGCAGAGTAAGGATAGAAACATTTAACTGCTGCAGCTCTTTCTGACAGAAAGCCTTAAATTCATTCTAAATTCTTTAGACACCATTTAAATTCAAGGACAATTAAATTAATTTTAGTCAAATACACTTACTAATTAAGAGAAACTAAAATATGTGGGCCATCTGCTTCATTCACTAGCACTTTCTTTTCTTACGAAGAGAGTACTTCTTTAATTGCTTCCTCCACAATTGAGACACGTAACTATCAAATTCCAGTGAATAACATTTGTATTCTGATGCAAAAGAAGAGCTACACATCTCAATTTCTTTAGTATGATTTGTTAATTTTTTCATTTTTTTTACATCAAGGACTGTCTCCCAGTACTGAATCTGTATGCCTGTTTAAGAACTGATGATAGAAATATTTTCAAACAATGCTAATCCCACCACATCTATGAGATGAGGACATCACCTCTAGTGCACTTGGGTGTCAGAGGTGTCTGCAACTCCTACCTTCTGCACATTCAGCTACACAGAGTGAAAACCAGCTATCTACGAGACAGCCAGTCAGCTGCAGAAGACAAGGATGAGCTTTGCAGGGAAGGTGATAAACTGAGCAGCACCAGCCGTGGTAGGGTTTCCCCTCCTTACAGGCAGTAAAGAAACAAATCCACCATGTGAACAGCAGCTACCTCACCACATTGCAGCAAGCGACATACAACACGGCCGGAGCCAAGACAGAGCCAGATGAGCACTAGTGAGGTAAGCACTGGTAAACTTTGGGACAGTGAGCTCTGATCCTAGCTCTTACTCAGCGTGATTCCCAATGGATCCTGAGAGATCCTAGCCACAGCATACAAGAGTAGTTCTTCCTGGCAATTTTTTATGCCCGGATGCATTTATCTCACCAGTCTGCAAAATAAAGCTGCAGTCTACCATTCAATACTATACAGTACATTCATGTATATCTTGCTCGTACCTCAAAACTGAAGTGAAAACTGCCAATAATTAATCATCCCACAAACACTGACACAGAGAGGTAAAGGCATTCCATGTGAAGAATTTCATTGACTTCAGGGAGATGACTCACTTGAGTTATGATCCAAAGTGTATTTTCTTTTCAAGTTCAAGACTATTTCCTTGGGTCCCTTACAACTAGTATTGTAATTCTATGAAAGCATTCTCATAGTACAGGCAAATAATTTAAAAACTCATTCATTATTTACTTTGCTACCAACACCTTCTATGAAACATGCTTCCTTACATATATGAATGTATTACAATCATTCAGATAAGCTTTCATTATTAATTCTTCCTGGTCAGCACAATGGCTAACAAAATCTTTTAGAATCAAATAAATATCCAATTCTCATAAAAAGTATGTGTTGCATAACATATAAATAATAGCATGCAACTGAAAGCCAAAATCTTTAATTTAACTATGGATTTACAACATACTCTATTAAATCAGGAAGACCTTTGTAAACATCTTCATCATCAACGCTTTCTTCTGTAGGGAAGGGCCTGTGGAAAGAAAAATAGCATGAGTTATAAACAGCACTAGTCTAATCACAGTGAGGTTTTGTTCTGTTTCTAAAATTCTCACACAGATTACTGTATGTTAATATATTTGTATTTTCCCCACTTTCTCTGAGGACCAATATCTGTGTATTTTGACTTCTGTATATGAATTGATACTTAATATAATAAAAAACCCTACTAGATGGAGTTGTTATAAATCACCATGAATACACATCATTGACATTTTTTCAGCTGAGAATATTAACTCCTCTCTTTAGCACAAGACATGGTTTACAGGACTGGTTAGGGTATTTTGCCTATGTTTTAAAAGCATCATCCATACATTTATGGTAATCAAACCATTCAAAAAGATGGAGAACACAAAACATGAAATCTTTCACCTGCTTCCACAGTCCACAATTACAGTTTCTGAGGTTAGGTTTGGTTTGGTTGGGGTCTTTTGGTTTCTTTTGGAAAATGAGAATCTCACAAACTTGGCAGTTTTGCTGAATTTTAGAATGGAGAAAAGAAAACCCATTTGTCTTTACATAGATCAGTACTGCATTAGCCTGACTTACGATCCATGTGTCACAACTATCACACAAGTTCTGAAATACTAACTGCTCATTTGTTCACCTTGTGTTTCAGCACAAGAAGTAAAGGCGGTTCAGGCACTTCAGTAAGCATGCCAGAGGTAGAAAATACCTTTCAGAGCTCCTCAAAGGTGCATAGCCTTCGTTAGCTGTCCGCTGGGCAATCTGGTTTATAACCAGGGGACACTGCCTATACTGTCTGTAACAACTTTTCCAAGGAGCATCACGCAAAAAGCATTATTCCCACTACTTACTAGAGCAATAACATACCTTATTCCTGTGCCTAATGCAATAGGAGTACGAGAAAGTTTTGAAAGCGTTTCTATCACCTGGAGAAGAAGGAACCATGATTAGTTGTAGAACAGAAGCAATAAAATATTTTGTTCTCGATTGCTTAATTATCAGAAAAGTTATCTCACATGGAATTATATAGACTGTGCCAAACTGGCTGTGCCAAACACTGAGTGCGTTGAACTTCCCCAGATTTCCCAGGAGCTGGTGTTTAGTGCTTTTGAACTGGGGAATGTGACGGGAGCGCAAAGAGAGGCGAAGGGAAATCTCGTATTTACAAGTTTTAGCACAAGTAAAAGCCAATTTAAGTGAATTTAAAACCAGATCATGTATGTCAAAAATCAGACAATCAATTTGCAACTGGGATCAAATTTTATCTTACAGACTGCTCTGAGGACTTTTTTATTATTATTATTATTATTGGAGCTCCAGAAAGAAAATATGAAAGTATTAATTTGAGCTTTTCCTAACAGTGGCCAGAAGAGGGAGCCAAATGCCAAATCAGCAGAAAGCCACCTTCCTCTTCAGGGCTGCCTCGCAACGGAGAAGTAAGCTCTTGGCAGGCAACAGTTAAGACGCTGTACATTTGAGCCCATAAGCTTTGCTTATCTTCAGAAGCTAGTAGCAGTCTGGAAGATCTCATTCTAAGAAAATACCTCCTGTAAGTGCTCATGGTTATGCAACAGGAGAGGGAGAACATTAGGGAGGGCAGAACACATGTACATACAGTCACAGAGATGGAGTTATTTTGCTGTCAGCTGTAATAATACAAGACCAGTTTGTACTCTGCCTAGCATGTCCCCTCTGTCACAAATATTCTCTCTTATTTTGAGCACTATCAGATTGGCAAGCCTTACTTGCTAGAGAGAGAGAGGGGGGGGGAAAAAAAAAAAAAAAGAGAGAGAGACAAAATTACACCATCTGAATTTCCATACTTCCGATGCCAAGTCTCCCCTGAACTTCCCAAAAGTTTCACGTTGGGTCTTTGCAGTTTAAAATCCATATTAAGCCAAACTGAAATCTCCAAAGGAGGTTTTTATCGGTAGTATCAAAAT
This sequence comes from Falco rusticolus, assembly GCF_015220075.1. Lineage (NCBI taxonomy): Eukaryota > Metazoa > Chordata > Aves > Falconiformes > Falconidae > Falco > Falco rusticolus. The sequence goes on from NC_051197.1 coordinate 23,948,495, forward strand.
TCAGTATAGTAATTCTACATTCCATTGGCATTTGGGAATAATCTCTACAATTAAAGCTGTTTATTCTTGAAGTTTAATTACAAGACTAACCAGACCATAAAACACACAGCTAAAAGTACATCTCTCAAAGGAAGGACACTGACATATTTACGCAGGAGAATGACAAAGTAAAAACCACAGAGAATAGTCACCAACTACAGAGCTTAAACTGAAGTTACAAAGCCTCCAAAAGTGATTCAGGTCTCATATGCAGGAAAGCAAAACTCAGAACGAACAAAAGTTATACTACTCCTGTGAAAGGAACATTTGGGGTTCATTTAAGCTGCTGTGAAAATTTATGTCACAGAAAATCTGGTTTTGCCTTACAGAAATGTCGAAGAATAATAAAATCAGATAAATATGCTAGGAATATAATCAAAGGTATGGGCACATACATTCCCCTATGAATAGAAGAACTGTAATACAGCCTAGAATAAGTTTTGGAAGTTTTGAATAAAAAATGATTGAATAAACAGTAAGTTAATAAAAACTATTTCACATTAGTCAAAAGGGAAAAAAGGGAAAAAAAGACTCCTTTAAGAAGTCTTGCTGTCGCAGGTGAGTTCTGGTTTCTGTATCATACAAAAACCTGCATCTGCACACATGTGAGAATCCCAGTGCAAGACTGCAAGGACTGCTAAACTGCACGAGGCAAGACACCATGGGAAGTTAACTGAAAATACAGTAGCTAGGAAAATGATCTGTCGTGGCACATGGGTGTACAGTGATTGGCAAAATCACAGCAAAGAAGGTTTAATGATTTTCAAACCAGAGAGGGGCAATTCTCATGAACTAAATATCCCTTTCTTGTTTCAACGTGTTATTTTCCAGCACGCAGAAAACCTTTTGCAAACTATTCCACCCACACAAACCCTTTTCCTTAGAAGGATTCTCACTTATCTAGCATAATCAAACCCAGCAGAAGTATGGCTTACTCTTCACAGCAAATTATGGTTGCTTCAAGATAACACAAAAAAAAATCTGTACAACAAAAAATTACGAATTTTAGGAAGACAACTAGCAAACGTTACTCCCAAAATGTTCCACCAGGTGACACTAACACAAACAAAAGCAAGAATTACTAATTAAGAGGAATAGAAAAACTTTTTCAGGAACTGATGTGAAACCTTCTGGGGCGGAGGAGTGGAGAAAGAAAAACCTCCACACACTGAGGAAGCCAGAAGACTGTTCAAGAACATGCACACAGAGAAGAGAGAGAAAGGAACTATACAGCTAGAGACAACAGAAAACTACTAATAATTTTCACTGCTCTTAGACTGGAGAAGGTCTGGCACTGCAGGAAGAGCAAACCAACATGCTCAGAAGCTAATGCACAGATTTTTATCAGAAACTACATTCTGGATAAGAAGAAAATGGTAATCATCACAGCAGCTGTCAGTATCTCAGAGACACAATGCCTTCTCCAGAAGTATGTGGTCACCCTGGCATCATGAAAGGGGAAGGGTAATGGGTGGGCAAAGATCACTATTCTTCTATTTCAAAACAAAGCAATTAACAGCTTAAGGCCAATAACCACCTCAATATTTAAGATTAAAACACATAACTGAAAACAAACATAACTTCCACAAAATAAAAGGTAATGCTTGCCCATTGAGCACGCCTATTAAAGCACAGCTTAAAACACTGTTCTGTCAAGAAACAGAATGGTTTATACTGAGGTGTCTTTTTCTTGCTGTTGTCGTTTCCTTAATGAATTCTGAGAAAATGTCAGGAATACTTACACAAGTAATCATATGTGAAACTATCCCTTCTGGTCAACACACAATTTCAGCATCACATACGTGTAAATGTATTTGCTCCAACATGAAGTGGGGCAAAGATTCTCCCTCCACGTGAAATTTCACTTCTTTGGTTCTGAGCCACTACATGAACTCTCAATAAGAGTTCCTGAATTTCTAGGTCCACGGGGAAAGTCACAGTTACATATGGGATGAGTTGTCAGAAAACAATCAGAGATTCAATAGACATTCATCAAAACAATCAAGCTAAACCCGGCAAAGTGTCTCACTTTTAACAAACTGACGGACTCGGGAGTTTTTCAGAGCAGTGCTGGTTTGAAGCCCTGTACAGCTGACACGAGAGAAGCTATAATATAGTGCAATTCTGAACTCCAAAATTACAGTGCACCATACGCATTAAAGTCCATAACATTGCTATTTAATGCTTTTCATGTGCTTTTTTTGTCTTGCTCTCTTCCTTTCAGCAGAGCTTTAATCTCTTTTACCCCTTTTAACCCTAAATGATTGCTCAGTTCTCTTCCACAGCAAGGACTCGCACAGATGCTCCTGTACCTTTGAATGAGGCAAAACTAGATCTTAGCTTAAGTGCAGAAGCAGTGCTCCTTGCTTGTACGAAATCCAGAACAAGAGAACTTCTGTGGCTGGCACTGCTCTGCAACAAACAGATGTACAAAGGGTTGCAGTGCGGGGCTTTTGCGCACATGCTATTACCAGGAACAGGCAATGAAAACTAGGTAATGAGTAAAGATTCGTATGTATGTGCTAGCTAGCTATGACACATGAAAAAAAAATATTTCTATTCCAAAACATCCTGCAATGACTACATGCCTTCACACTGGAAAACTCAGTAGCTATGACTTTGCTGCAATGAACCTGAAATTGGAAGACGTTGGCAAGAGACTTTCAGGCATAAGAGGAAGCCCCACCTGCACCCGCCTCAATAGAGCTCCTTTGCACTGACTAAGGCAGTCAGACAGAGGTTAAGCAAGTCTTTAGAAGTCACATCAAAGCCACCCTCTCTTCAACAAGGTGTGAACATCCAAGTTTGTTTTTCAATATATAGCCAGTTTATGCAAAATATGACATGAGATTGAAATGTATGGCCCTGCAAGAGGAAGTGCACCTCAGCCCATGCCCCAGTGCGCGGTTCTGCTCTCATTCATGTTTCGGGCGCAGCTGGCAAGAGCAACGGTTTCACACTACACTAACTTTTTACTTCGTTAATTACTCTAACAGCAGATTATTTTTTTTCCTTGGTATTTATTACTGTTTCTCTTGACTTACTGATGTAGGTCAGACTCTCCAGTTTATGTAAGCCCTTTCATATCCCTTGCAGAAATGTTATTTTGTAATTTCCTGCAGCCATACTCCTCAGTAAATTACATCAGATATTCCTATGCATACTTACAGCAGCAGTACACTAGAGGGACTATTTTACTTCTTTCCATAGCAGTGGTGTGTCTGAGTTTAAAATGTGCCTTATTAAGTATTTTGGGGGTCACTTTCTAATCTTGTTTCTTAAAAAAGAACTTAAAACCCATGCAGTTCACGAGCAGACAAAGCACATTTTAAAAGTACTTTTCCACTTTTAAGAGAAACAGGAGTAAATCATTTTGCAACTCACTGTCTCCCTGAACAAGCAACATTTCCTTGCTTTTAACAGCTGCTGTCAGGACTAGGCCCATATTTATTTTTCTGATGTTTATCTAAACTGAAAATATGAAGTGATCAACAAATGTTGATGGCAACAGTTTCACAGTTTATGCCAATAAAACCTAGAAAGATTCATTTGTGGGTTAGATCTTCAAAGCAGTTATTTCCATGTATGCAGTTAAATAGGATGTTTTTCCAACACACAGTAAAAGTCACCAAGAATTCACAACCATACTACATCTAAAGGTTTTTTTTCAAAATCTGGGCATCTAGCTTAGTATTTGAGCGTTGTATTTTGTTAAAAACTTAGCTTTACTCCCTCCCTTCAAGTGAATTTATTTAGCAGATACATAGAAACAGATTAGTATAACATAAAGCATGTTATTTGTCAATGAAAAACATTTCCAATACCAACCTACCTTCTGACATGCTACTTTTTGATACCTGCACATGGGTTTCTTCTCAAACAGGTCTTCTTTTACTTGATCAAATTGGGGGGTGTGGGGGGGGGGGGTGTGGGTGTGTGTAAATTATAAAGGCAAATTAATCCTTCAAAGAGTTGATAAGCTCCTTGGCTATGTTCTGTCTCCATTCCAGTCCCTGGGTTGGAAGAGTTATCCCAAGCACTCTAATGTTCAAGTAAACTTTAGATCTCTAATTACAAGTCTAACATGCTCCCTTTTCAACGGACTGAAATAGCTCCAGTTGGCTGGCTGACTTTCAGTTATAGAGAAGTATAGCAGTGTAAATAGCATATAAAAATAATAATAATACCTGTTTTATATGTAGCTGTAACTACTCTCAAGCTAAGGTCTATGCATTAAGAGAGCCTGATGGCTGCATAAGACTGGTTTAGGTACCACCATCTCAAAGGAAACTACAGAGCTGCTATTTGCTTTCTCAGAGAAGCAAGCATACCTGTATTTTTTTTTATTCAGAAAGAAGGATGTTTTTCTCCGCATGCATGACAGAATCTTCGCATCCTTTCCTTTTACACGTAGTACCAGTATAATTAATCATTGCCATTTCAAGAATCAATGTCTTTAAACATCTGTCTCAAGGACAGTCAAATTTCCATTGGCAAAGGTGGCATTTGCTCATTTAATACAGGATGTTATACAAGAGAAATACTACACTCCATTCTACATGAGCTTCCAACTGGTTTCCAAGCAATATTTATCAGCAAGACAACCATGAATATGAAATGATTACACATACTTTAGACTACTTATCAAGGCTACATTACATTTTCTGTGTTTTTCTTCAGTTCATAACCTGAAAACTTTGATTGAAATAAGAGCATATTTGGTTTGATATGACAAATATCAAAGGGTTTAATTTAGTTCGAGAAATTAACCCTAGAATCTTTTAAAGACTCCAATTAAGGCAGGGAGTCTTAAGATATGTATGTGCACATATTAATTTTCTGGATATATACATACACTGCCCCAGAGCTCTGGGCAGATTATGAAAAACAAAAAGCTAATGCAAATAGAAATCCCATGTTCCTAGAGAAAACAAAGACATACACACTGCATCACTGGGGTAAGGCTCATAAGAGGCCAATTCCAAATATGTCATATCCCCGATGCTTTAAAGCCAGAACTGCTACTCGTGCCCACACGCTGAGTGAGTTTTCATTAAGCTGTTTTCACTCATACATCAAAATGGGGAAGCGGGGGCAGGGGGAAGGGGCATGGAGAGAAAAGAAAAATCATGATTTCACATCTGTCACTCAGATAAGATGGAATTGCTATACATAAATATATTGTTAAATGACCTATATTAAGAAAGAAGGTTGATCGTTTCCTACTCTGCAGTTTACCAGGCCCCAGACAACCCTGGATCAATACTTCATTTGGCACAGAAGAGGGGGAAGGGGGGAACATATCTTAATATTTTAATGTAATCCATCATTAACTTTTGAACTAAAGGACCTCTAGGAACTTACATTTGCATTTAACTTGGCTGACAGCTACTGATCTAATGAACACTGTATTCCAAGTAAAGGGTGTTAGTAAGTTAAACGGAACATTTTATCTCTATCTGCCTTGTTCTGGTATCACGTTAGTACCCTGTGTTGGTTCAGGTCCGTTTTAATCAAATCACAAGCCTCTAGGGGAAGAAGAAAGGATGAGGGCTTTTCAAAAAAGACAAAATGAATGAAAACTCATTATAAAGGAAAGAAGGGAGGGAGAGAAGAGATGACCTAAAAACAAACCCTTCTTTTCACATAGTGGCACCTCTGGCCCTTAAAAACAACATATCAGAAAAACATTCAAATACCAGCTATGCAAATATGCCTCTACTAAACGCTGCTACTGCATACATTGAAGCGTCAAAGTAATACAGAAACAAACGTGAAAGATAATTCACAGCCTTGGCACCCACAACGACATTTCTTTCGGAACACTATAGTCTACAGACCTCCAGCAGGTAGAAATGTAATAGCCCGGTTTTGATTACACAAAGCTTGACATATAGCTGAATACCGATTTTCATCTCATTCAAATAATGAAATCCAAGCTTTAGATGTAGAGCACCAATAGCTGCAATCCAAGGGAAAGTCATAAATTTACTTTCCAGAAGGGTAATCACCAGCTGCAGGATGCTGCCTGTTTCCTTCCTCACTGACATCACCTTCAGCTACCCCAGTTATGGCATCCCTCGTCATCCATGTCTGTTCTTCCATTTCCACTGAACTAAATCCTCAGGAAACACACCTGAGGACTACTCCATCCTTCTTTCTCTTCAAGGCTTAGCACTGGCATAGCAGCAGTAAGGAAAATACCCTCACTGTCCCAGGGAACCGTGGCAAAGAAATTCACAACCCAAAGCCAAGGTTTTTTTGTGACTGACAGGAGCCTGACAGCAACTCTGAAAAACAGTTTGAAACCAGGTGCCAAATGCTTTTATGCAGAGGCAGCAGGGGTAACGTGGCTGCTGTAAAAGCTGGTTTTGGCAGTCATCCGTGCTTCCTCTGAACACTGAGCCCCAGCTCCCAGCTGCAGGAGGAGACCTCAGAGGTGCTGCTGTGCAGCTGGGGGGGAAGCCTGGCTGGCTCCAGGCATGCAAACCTCCATACCCTACATGCATTGCCCTCGGGAAGTCTCATGTTGAATCGATTTTCTCTGGTGTCTCCACAGTGTCTTCACCGATAAAGTAGCAGGGAAGTCTTTCTCCAGACTTAAAAAAAAGGAAAAAAAGCCAAGACAAAAAGCCTCCTGGATGTTGCCTCTTTCTGTTTGTAGATAAGCTACCTACAGAGATGCAAACTGCTGAGACTTCAAAAGCCCTAGGCAATCAACAACTAGAAAGGATGCAACATTTTCTCCAAAGCCCTGTAAGGAGAGGTGAGGCGGGGAGGAAGGCAGTTTGGCACCAGGAAGGCAAGCAGAGCCAGAGAGACAGAACATAATTTTGAAAAAAACACTGTGGAAGACATAAAAGGACAGATGACCTGTTGTCCAAAAGGCCAGGTTAAGGCTGGGCATATCTTCCCCTTTTAGTAAAAATGAAACAGCTGACAGTTAAGTTAGAAACATCCAAAACTGAAGAGTCCTGTTGTTCTTTTCTTTTCACATCTCTAAATTATGCCAAGCAACACTCAATACCATATGTATACATTACAGATGTGAAGTATCTATAGAAGTTTTCTCTAGGACGGTAGTTAAAAGCATAAATGTAGTTTCCAGCAATAGCAAAGGGCAGGTTGGACCCCTCACTAACCAAACCGTTTCTCCACCCCTTTCACCCACCGAACATCTTTAACATTTTGTCCCTTTTACAGGCAGCCATACCTCCGATCACACAAATTCCAGAACTGGAAGAGTGGGCCTGGCAGACCTACTACACAGGACTGCACACACGGCTCCTAAACATTGCTTACTGGAGAGAGGGAGAAGCAAAACTTAATGCTCTCCAGGAATTCATAAAACTCAATGCCATATTATTGGGACTATAATGACCAACTCTTTAATAATCAGTATCTGATTATGGGCACAGTGTATACACACATTCAACAAAAGCTCTGCTTAAAATCCCATTTTTTCAAACTTTAGGTCTGTGAAAAGGCTACAGAGGCTAGTCCAAAAGCATGAAAGATGTCCTAGACAGTTCTGCTCTTAGAAGGAACTGAAAAAGTCCAAATTCCACAAGCAGCAGTGCCTTGTTAATCTCTTGGTTCATTTTGTCCAAAAGGCCGAGAGACTCCCCAACGCACGCGCAGGGGAAGGGAGTTTTAGCAGCAGCTTCCTGTCTGCTGCTCCTGGTTTGGGTTCTACAAATGCCTTCCAGCCCTCACCACGCCTTCAGGGGTTTGGGTTTGGGCTTTGGGTTTTTTTAAGATGTTGCTTAAAGAATGACAACCTTACTTCAAGCACTGCTATGATATAAACAGAGCACTTGAACATTGCAGCTAATAGCATGAGTGCAGACTGCCTTGAAGCATATTATCCTTGTAGAAGACAAAGAATGAAATAGGATTTTGTCCTTTCTGGTGCATTTATTACGTTTCAGGTTTTGCACGTAGGGCAAAGAAACATAAAAGGATATGGGACAGTACTGCAAAACCTAGCTACTGTTAAATCATTCTAGTTCCCTTCATAAAAAACTTTATAAGGATAACCTATGCTTCCAAATGGCGTCTTCAAACTGTATTCAGCTTTGATCAAATGCTCGCTCTCAGTGCTTTGTAAACACTCTTACTGATGATACCACAAATTTTTTTACCATATTTTATATGGGTCACTAACCAATCAAGGAAAAAAACAGCTTTTTCCTGCATTTTAAACAGCACATTTTAATACATTCTTAATTGTTTGTCCAAATGTAACCATCCATTTTAAAATCTTTAATAACCTAACAGTGAGTTATCAGAGGTCTTAAAGACGTCAAACAGTATTTTTTTATAAAATAGGAATGGACATAAATCAATGCTCTGTGTTTTTCAAAGCTACATTTCTTCTGCCCCTGGCCTTCAACAGACTTCAAAAGATTATTCTCCCATGTTTGAAAAGAACAAGCAAATCCTCTAAACTGCAACGACCAGTTTGTACGCTATGTACACGTCTGGGATCTTCTTGACCTTGGATGTTTAAAATTAGCATACAAATGTTTTAGAAGGAAGTGATTGCTTTCGTATTCATTATTGATTGCATCTCAAATATTGTTTTCAGTATGCATCCTGGAGTTTAAGTGACTTGGTTTCTTCACTCCCACTGTATTATTTCACGTTTTATTTAGCACGGTATTAGCAAGAAGCGTGTTTGGAGGAGGCTACACAACGGACCTTTTCTTCCTCTGCACTGCTAAAAGCAGAGGAAGGTCTTTCTCTTCCTGTCTTGAGTGAACCAGTCACTGCCACACTTCTCCCTTTTCTGAATTTACTTTAACCATTGACTATATAAATTCAACTAGACCATGGCTTTGCTGAATGGTACCAAGTCACACTTGAACCATGAACTGAATTTACTCCAGTACACAATCACTGAAGATAAGAATATTTATAAGGGTAAGCACATACTGTATGTTTCCTTACTCTCTGTGAGAATAAAATTTTTCCCCTGCTACAGTGGGCTGTGCAGAGGGAAGTGAGCTGTTCTCTTTGATTACCCCTCAACTCGCTCACCGTGGTTTACAAAAGCCCAAAGCTATCTTTCAAGCCTCATCCTCTAGAGATCCAGAGACAAGGGAATGGTTCAGTCCATGGGAAAAGAATTGCACTTACCTTCAACACTACAAAAAAAAAGACACAGGATGGCATAACTCACTTTCACTGTCTTCCACTCTTATTTTAAAAGTTATCTTTGATACAGGATAAAAACATCATACTTGAGAAGATATTCTGCAATGGGAATGGCAATACCATCAAATTATATTATAGAAACCTGATAAGACCAATGATTTGGTTTTTCCCTAATCATATGTTCACTTAAATTAAAAAAAAAATAAATAAATCACCAAACAGCTACATTTACTGTAGTGAAAAGAAAATACAAAGTGAAATTTACATCCTCCTTATGTTTATACCTAATTCTCCTTGAGCTGGATTCTTATACTTAAAATTAAAAAATGAATAAGAGAAACTAACTTGCTAATTTTATTTGCTACTACTTAATTATTCTCTTACTTTGTTCCCTTGAACATGCAGCAGCTTGCACGTTGTATTATCTATGTATATATCTTCCCGCCAGAAAGAGTACTGCACTTCCAAAACACCACTGCAGAACTGCACAACCAAAGGAAAGCAGGATCACTCTCTGTTTTTAAATGTTTGTAGTATATTTGTAGTTAGCAGTTGATAACCTACAAAACACAAGTCCTGTGCTAATCGGTGTCTAACTGACATCATACCCTCCTTTGCACTGACACTGATGCTGTCCTTATGCTGCCTATGACAAAATTAAGCCAGCCAGACCTCAAAGAGCTAGCATCTAAAAGATCATTTAGAAGACAAGACAGACAAGCAAGACACTTAAAGGTAGCTCATTTTAAATTAATTATTTTTTGAATTTTCATTTTTATCTAAAATGCACATCTATTTAGGTCAATGTTTCTTCCCAAGCTAGCCACATAAATATTGTAAAACAACGTACAAGTATTTGAATACAAGCAAAACAAAAATATTTGAACATGAGAATAATTGCAGAAAATCAAAAACTCCTTACCTCTGTACCAGGCACAACATTGTATTAGGTGTTATGCCCATATTACTAAAAAACAGAGTTAGAACGAGATCTCTTAACAAATTTACACCCCCCGTCTGGCCCACCCCGAGTCCTTCCCCCCACCAAGTATAAAACAGAGGTACACCTTAAGCACTCTGTGCTCTAGGACATGATGTCATCTCTAGTTAAGGAAAGCAGGATTTGCTTTACACCTCTTCTTGTCATTGTGGGGGCAGTGGTGGTCGGTGAGGGGGTTCATGGTATTCATGGATGCTCTAATACAACTGTGGGGGTTCAGGCACTCTATTTCTCTTACAAGAAATAAAAATTTAAAAAAAGCTTTAATTACTCTTTTGAAGACTGCTTTATTCTTCTGTTGTATCGGTATCTGAAGATGCACGGCAGCCAACACATCTGATAATAATGTTAAGAGCTACAACACCAAACCTAAATCACAGAGAGGAATCGAATTTCTTTAGAATATATCTAACAATATTATGTGACTCATATAAGACGTCCTTCAGACAGCAACTTGTTTCCACTTGTCTGGAGATTTTAAAAGAAGATTCTGAGTTCTTCAACTACACGATAGGGATCACATTATGTGTTTTAGATGTAGATACTGTGATAAAAAAGAGCAAGCCACAGATACCTATCACTAGCCATTTAGTTATATTTAACATTTAAGGTGTCTCTTGGGATTTCACCAGCACTATTGACTTCACAAATTTCTGTCCTCTGCCTTGTGCTCTTCATCCATTTGTTTCTGCCCTGCACTTCAGTTTGCTACTGTCTTACCTGTGCTACCCCAACTGTTAGTGTGGTCGTGTCATAAATTACATCAGAGAACTGATATACAGAGAGAGAAGGAGGCACTGATTTTTTTAAATGTTATTCTAAAGGGTAGATTAGCTCCTCTGCTTACTTCTAGCTCAGCCACCACACCAACAGGTACCCTGGTATGACAAAAGAGAGCAGAGCAAAGGAGAGGCAGTAACTCCTGGCATTAATATTGCCTCTTATGAGTGCATAGAATTATCCCTCTCTTTTATTCTATAGGGTTTATAGGCATTTCCAAATATATTGTGTGGAATTGTGCTTAAAAACATTTGTGAAAGGGCATAGGACTGAACACATCCCACATAGGTAACAGGTTATAAAACTTCATCTAAGGCCGACCAGTCCTAATTATTCATGACAGAAACACTAGTAGCACGTAAGAGTTCAATGAAACTCTTCACATGAATTGAGCTGGGAAATTTCAGTCTGTATGTCCAATTTCAGATGGTATGTCCAAACCAAACACAATATCCAGAGTCTTCTTTAGTCCCGCTACAGTCAATCTCAGCAGAAGCCTTACAGGAAAGGAACACAAGATCAACTGCAGACAAGCAGATGCACCTAGATAACACATCGTGAGTAATGCTGAAAACTATTCTTTGTCCTAGACAAGAATAACCTACCAGAAGAGGCCATGCTTTATCAATAATGGGCTCTCACATCTTTTGCAGTCAACACACAAAGTCATTTTGGGAAGATAAAACTGGGCAAAAATAAATTGCAATCAACCAACCTTGTATACAATTTTATCTAACATACAATATTGGTATCACATAAGGTTTATCTTTCATATTGTATTATGGTCTCATTGCAAGGCAATGTTTGTGGTAGAGAGTTACATTTTCATGGGTCAGCTGTTGGGGGGGGGGGGGGGGGGGCGCGTGGCATAGAATTTTAAATACCTAAACCTCTCCTCAGATTGGCAACAAAATTCACAAGCTTCACATACAAGCACTGGTTGGGACAGCAGCAATCTAACTTAAGTTACACGTCTACCGTCTCCATTTCTTATATCAAACTTCAAATCCAAAACAGAGATCAGTTAAAAAGTATGCAAGTTGATGAATACTAAACTAAATGATGGAGACCGTCTCACTGCCAAAATTTCAAAGAAGCTCTTAAGCATTAGTGCTTGTAGTTTTATCCTACACTAACTATAATGGTTCTTAAAATTGTGCCCCTCAATACGTCTCTTTTTACTTGGCAAGCACTAACTTTACTGCTTGCAGATATATCCAACAGCACAGAAATCCCCTTGATGATACCAAAAATAGTAGCTTCAGGGATGAGACAGCACCAAAAACAGTAAAATAAAGCCATGCTTAACTGAGGCAGGTGTGTGAAACAATCTTCAGACAGCTGCAAAGTCACAGAGTTTGGAGCGAGAGAAGTTTTGGGAAAGATGAGAGGTGTCAACAGGAGAAAGATGTAAGAAAAGAAGTTGAAGGAGGGAGGGTGAGGCAGTGGAAGAAAAGGAGAAATCTCATTCTAGGAAAGTAATGTCAGCTTCTGAAGGGGTTTGAGATGACAAAGATGTCATCTCAAACTAGGAAGCAAGATAAGAAATCTGAAACCAAACCTGAAAAGCAAACAAAATATGAAATGTGAATAAAGTCTCAGTTCCCTCAATGGTAATTTGTCTCCAAGAAAGGTGCTGCATGTTTCCCACAAAAAAGGAACAAAAAACATCGACGTAAGAATCCTCTGTGATAGCTGTATTAGTGTTGTTAGTTCATTACTGTAGCTGTGGTACCGACAGCATGCACAGCACACAACAGATTTTGTGAGGTATGTGGATCAGCTCAGTGTAAGGTACAGCATTTGTTCTGAAGTTCAAGTTTTTAAAAGTTTTAATTACTGCTGTTCAAGAAAAACACAAACCTTTAAAACCACTCTTATACAGTATTTTTTGGTATCACTTGTACTGCAGACTACAGAGAAAAGCTTTTCAGACCTTCGTTACAACAAATCGTACCTATTTATATTAAGGTGAAGGTCTAGTTCTCGGTCAAAATTTAGTGTTACATATGTAACAAAAAGGCCAGGCTACTGCATGTTTAATTTTTCAGTGGATTTTTGATTACTGATGTTACTGTGGGTTTCCCACTGGCTGTGACACTTGGAACATGCACCACATGACCTCCATCTTCAGAAGCCTCCTGTGACTTATTAACATCCAACAGAGCAGGCAAGGAAAAACGGCTTCTGACAGGATTCACCACTGCCTTGCTAGCTCAAGGCTCCGCTGGCTATGTGAAGCTTCACAACAAGAGGATTTTTCCCTTAAGAATTTAGTCTGCCAAGTGAACTAACATGGATCAATTTAAAACCATCGGGTCTGAGGCCCTCTGTCAGATGGACTCTCTTCTACTGCCTGAGCAGCTTTGATACAAAGGTGCCAAGTCTTAACACTTTTTTGAGAATGTTGACCTTGCTTTTAACATTTTACCTAACATTATAAAACAAATTTATGGCTGAATTCCCCTACATACCCAGAGCTCTGCACTTGCAAACATGTGAGGAAACACAAGTTACTTTGATACTATACCTATGTGAATAACCAATTTCACTGTCTGAGCAAATTGTTTTCAGCATGCACACAAATAGCAGAGCAAGGTATAGTATCAGTAAGTTTAGTTGAGTAGCTTCATCTACTAGCTACTATTAATGAGTATATTTTTCGTTATATTAGGGGACTGAAAAGGTTTTTAATATAATCTCATGACACAACATAGAAAGCAGTTCAACTTCTACGTGAGCTTACATTAAATGCTTGTGAAAATAACTGCCTTTAAACCAGCACTTGGATTTATCTTCACTTCCCATTTCTGGGAAACCACTTGGAAAATAACTTAACATTTTGGATTTTATTTCTCAGCAAAGTACTGCAATAAAGCATATTTCATGCCTCCCAGAAAAACGTGTCTAAGGAGAAAAAAGCTTATGCTCACTCTTATTCACTCTCCTAAATAGGACACCTTTTTTCTCTTAGCCATAACCAGGAACATCCCAACTACACTCCCAGTTGGCTTCCTTCCACATACTACATCTACTTCAGCGGTAGGAGCTGAAGACCTGTCTTTTAGCATCAAACCTTGCCTACTATACACAGGTGCCCAGATTAAACAAATCAATGCATCAGCATCCAGATTAGCTTCTACACAAAGGAGCAAATATCATTATCTTAAGCACTTATCTTAAACCCCCCCAATCTAGGCAGAGATTTGAAACCATACTAGCCCTGAAAGAAACACACGTAATAGGCCTCTTGCCTGCCAACACTGCCCAGATCCCTGGTAGTGGACAAAACAGCTGTAAGACTGGCACAGGGAACGGCAGCCCTAGCTGGCAGAAGCTGCTGCAGCAGAACGCACTCACACCAGCCGTGTGAAGAAAGCCAGGGTCTTCTTTCCATCGTAACTTGAGGGCCTGAACAGCCAAGCTGTGGCCTTCTCCATGCAAAGGGAGAAGGTAACTCACTCAAGTCGCTGCAATGGCCTTGCAGCCTGAATTCACACCAAAGTTTTACTCTCACAAAAACTGGTACAACATTAACAATGTCTCAGAATTCCCTGCCCCCTGCCTTTCTATGCCTTTTTTTTTTTCCTTTCTATGCCTCAGACTGCCAGCACTACATGGAGTCTGCTCCTGCAAACACACACACACAAGTAGAAATCCACCATAAAAGCATAAACATCCCGTAGAGCACACAACGCTTCCCTGCCTTGCACCACGTTTTCTGTTCAGCCCAGGGTTGCACATTGGCAGAAGACCCTCTTGCAATTTCTGTGTAGCATTTTCTCTAGAAAGATCTTGATTGGTTTCTGGTGTTCATTATCTGTTCTGGCTTGTAAAAAGTGCCATCACTCTGGTACTTTTTATTGCCTTATCTCCTATGACACAAACCTTGTTTTCTGTATTCATACACCAGTAGTAGTTTTCACAAACACATTTGTGAGTACTGATCTGATTAGAAATAGAAAGCTAAACCCTCCTCTCAGATTCCATGTTCCGCAATTCAGTTTTATATAAGGAGCAGATACTGCATCTTGAAATTCGATAAATGAACTCTAAGAAAAGTAAATCTTGTATAAGTCCACATTTGTGACCTCTTGAGACACAGCAGTTCATAAATGCATGCATTGGTCAATGTTATAGACACCAGTACATGAATGATCTCTCCTAAACACTTATCTACTGCATACCAAACTGAGGGTTTTTTTAATGTCAACTTTTTTAAAAATTAAGAGAAGGAAACATGGTTCTAAAGGAAAATATACAGCTCAGACCTAAAACATCTGTTTGAGTTATTCCAAAATACTGAAAACATATTTTATGCCTTGCAAGTTTTAAATTATTTAAATCATTTTACTGAACAATTCATTGGTGCCAAGTTTCTGGGGGGGTGGGGGGGGGTGGGGGGGGTCAGTTTAGAGGAAATAAAGTTTATCTGTACATCAGTACTAAGAATTCTTTTTCCTTTCCAGAGGTTTACTGGTGTCAGACAACACCAAAGGCTGGTCTCACTGTGCTGTTCACCATATAAAAACATGCTCTGAATCTGATGCAAGAGGAAGCAAATGAAACCACACTTGAAAATTTCTTTATGTGACAAAATGAAGGTAGACACTCTCAATTGTAACAAACGTGTAAGAGGAAAGGAAGATGAATTGCAGGATTTCCAATAGGACTATAGCTCTGCTCTTGCAAGTAGTAAGTACTTATCTAGTAGGTAGAAAAATTTGAAGATTTATTTAAATAAGCACAGGAATAACAGCAGTGGTCTTCTGGTAAAAGAACAAGAGACAAAGTGAAACTGCAGAAACTGGACTGCAAAGCAAAGCAATGAGAGGCAAAGGATGAGGGCGGTGAAGGAGACAAGGGAGCGATGAAGAGCAAACAGTAACTAACCAGGGAAAATGAGCTTAAACATTATGTGATGAGAGCATAATTAAGTATAAATGGTCACACAGCTCGTGTTCTTCAGGTGTAAGGCTAGAGAAAGGGAGAACACAGGCCAGTACCAAAAGCCAAGCACAGAGGAAGCAAACTGGCAGCCCTGCAGCCCAGAGCCTGCGGCAAGCAGTGGGAGCCTGCTGTTTCTGCTTTCCCACTTCACCACCTTCCTGTATCTCATGCTTCATCTCTCCTCCTTCTCACTTTAAAATGCACTGATAAAATATTGTCTACATTACTTGAAAACCAACTAATTTTAAGAAATCCCAGTGAAGCTATAACTGCAAAGCATGAAAACATTTTACCCCATACATGTCCCATACTTTGGAATTTGTACCATGGGGGAGGCATGCACTGCAACTTGGTATAGTTATTGCTTTGTAACATTATGTTTATAAGTAGCACCTTTTCCTAATGTTTAGGGGCCTATTCAAGGTACAAGGTGGACTACTCACTTCCACAAAGGCAACAGATGTAAGGAAATATCCAAAAGCTCCACAATTTGAATAGAAATGTTCTCATGCACTCCCATTTAACTCCATGTCCAGCATCAGTATGCTTAGTGCTGCTGAACCAGTGGTTAATCTAATTCATAATACATGCAAAGGCAAGATTTAAAATCAGTCTGGTTCTGGCTCCTACAGATTTCAAATTTATGCCACCCACGATTGGGTGGCAAATCTCCATCAAAAAAAGCCCCAAAACGTAAATGTGAATTACTCTGTAAAAGTTCAGAAAGTGCATGCTATGCTTAAGTCCCTAGTATTTGAGCTCTTTCACAATGTTTTGGGTGATATTATCTAATGCTTTCTGGATACAGGAAAATTACTTCGCTTTTCCTACATTCAGGGGGGAAATGTATTCATATTTAATTTTGTTTAATTTCACTGTAGAAAGGGAGACAATATTGGGATTTTTATTTATTTAAAATCAGGTACCTGGTCCAGAATCCACTTTTTCAATTACAAACCACATGCTAACCCGTGTTAATAACATTAATATAAATAAAAATATTTATCCTAATTTAAAGCAACCTTGTACTGATTTGGCCACGGAAAATCTGTTTGTTTTCTACTTAAGGTACAATCATGCTTTAAACAAACATTTTTTGCCACAAAATATGCAACTGAGAAAAACCATCTTCTATCCAGTCTAAATCCAGCCTCCAAGTTAGCATATACAAAAATGTAGACCTTACCACTTTGAAAATGGTATGATGATATTTCTAATCAGGTGGTTTAAGAATTTTCATTAACTTCACTAAGCTAATACTTCAAGCTTCATTATGACGCTTGTTTCCATACCCAGATTATTTCCCACAGATCACACAGACTGTCTGTGTCCATTCACTACGTAGGGTACTAAGGCTGCTTAACCTTTCTTTTTAGTTAGCTGAAAAACTCTAAGGGAGGTCCTCCCCCTCCCCAAATCAAAACACATTAAAAGTCAGTCTCAAAATAAGCCTAGAACTATGTTACTCAACAATATTTAGTATACCAGAATAAGTTGTAAGAGAGACTGCCATATACACAAGTGCTTAAATCTCAAAAGATGGGTATACGTTGTACTTTTCAAATAAACTGGTGGTGACCAAGAGCTAAGACAAAATCGTAAGAAAGCGCAACAGTCAGGTAAATATCTTAAAAGCAAAAGGAAGTTATCTCAAGAAAAACATAAGTTATCTCAAAAAAAACTTTTCCTGGATCACTATTAATTTCAAATAACTATGAAATTTCATATTCATTACCTATCCAAGTGAGGAAAATGTTAAAAAGAAAACTTGCAGGTAAAAAAAAAAAAGTAAATTAAGACATTTGGTTACACTCCTTGTTCCACTGCTTTTGAAGGGACAGCTTTTCAGCTTTTGAAGACAAGAATACATTGCATGGCATCATTACACCACATGCAAACTGCAATCTCTTATCAGGACTTTGATAGTGACAATATTTAGACAACAAGTAGAGCCAACCTTAGGGACAGTGGCTGCCACAAGCTTGGCATTGTTTCCTCTCCTAATGCCACATTTACTTTGCAAATCTCCTGTGAGGTACTGGGTGATCTCACCTCCTAGTCATCTCCCCAAGCCCAGAAGCAACTCCTAAGGTATATTCAGGTGCATCAGTCAGAGGGCATACAGATACTGCTGTGCCTCATACCACTCAGGAAGATTATTCTCCTTTTACCTAGCACTGGAGGAGGAAAAAGGTACATAATGTACTACTGAGTCACTGTGATATCAACAGCGTCTCTGCTGGACACTTCAAACTGCACTGTAAGTTTTGGACACAGTTTACCCCAGTGAAGGCTGAATGCAAAATTGTGGAAAACTCCCCATCACACCAGTGACCTACGTTCAGTTTTTTTCTCTACTCTCCTGCAAGGGCACAGAGGCAGTAAATCCTCCCTCAAGTCACTTACATGTTTTGGTAAAAGCTGGATTATATAGTGCATTGAATTACTCAACTAGTATCAAAGAGCCACTGCAGGAAACACACATCATGTGCTCACACAATGTCACTGATATATTTTTGCTCAAATCAGTTCTACTCTAGAAACACTTTAAACCTTTTAGCATCTTAAAGTTGATTTTTGGGGAATGAAATATATTTGTGAGAACTCAGCCTCCACTTGGTTTCTTAAGCAATTCTGCCAAGTGTCCTTTACATGCTCACAGAACAAAATGATTTTCAGCTGAAGATATATTCAGACCTATACACAAATCTAATTTGCAAATGTAATTTTATTAAGGTTAAAATTTGCATCCAAAATATGCACAGCATAGCACCTTCCAAAAATTCAAATAACATACTTTTGTCGGCCCCTTCAGCATCACATTGCATTGTGCAGTGCACCTATGTTGATACTTCATATCAAAAGCCCTTTACGGGCAGGTCTGTGCATATGCTGGCATACTACAGTTTTAAACTGTAACTGGGTCAAATCTAAGAACTGTTTTACTTGTAGAGGTTAGCAGTAGCTGAAGTTTGTAAAGTAATTTCACTTTTGTCAATGGTTTTGACAATACTTTTCTTCTGTAATATTACTTTCTACTTAGCAACTGTCATTATTTACAATTCTTAAGTTTATCAGCTAATAAATTCATTATAAAATTTTACACTGAATGGTTTAATTATTGAATGGTTATTTTGGAAATTAAATCCTCAGTTTTCAACCACCAACGTTTCACCTTCGAAATCTCATTAAGAAAGCCATGAAAATGCAAACAATGTTTAACAGAACAAATAAACCTCATCTCATGCCTTACAGTTAAAAAATTTGAGATCCAAAACCTAAGAGCCAGCATTTCTGCTGTAATGTGTTTTGACCAAAAGAAAAAGCCATCTCCCTAAAGAGCTTAGTGTTGCCACAGAAGGATATGTTAATTTTCCCAGCAAAGACAGTCTTTATGATCTCAATCACCTACAGACGATATAAGCTTTTCAGATTTATAGTTATATATGTTGGAATACACTCTTCTGACTTATTTTTCCATTACCAAACTATTCAGGTATCCATGCTTTTCAAAGGCATGCAGTAGCTGTGCATCTGATATTTATTCATAACACAACTACTGTGTCAGAATGAAAAACAGCAGAACAGGATCCTTTGTTAGCAAGCACCTCTCTAGCCCTGTCACCAATATGTTAAGTAAAAGGCCTCTAATGCATTTTGTAAACATTCCTCATTAACACACGTCTATTTCCTTCTTATGAAATACTCAAATGTCGTTTCCTGCTGCAAATCATTCACAGCAGGTTTCACTTTCTATTGAAATTAGACCAAAAAAAAAAAAGCAGTGAATGAAATTACAACCAATCTAACTACCAGAGCATTCTTCAGCGTAAACAAACCCTGAATTTTAAATACTTACAAGCAGCAATGACTGTCTTTAAAAATATGTTATTATTTGGCACTTTTCACCCAAGTACACTTCTGCTTTACACAGGAGAGCTACCAACTGTAAACAGCTGGCAGGTTCTCCCCCTTGTCTGCATGAAGAGGGGGACTCTACAGATTAAGCAGAAAAATCACAGACCAGCTTTCCACCAGCATACTAACATCTCCCAGGTTTGGCCCACGATGTCATTGGCACCTAGTGTTGGAGAATCCTTACACGTGCTTGACTAACCTTTCACAAGAAATCCCAACACTGTCTAAGAGATGGTTTAAGCCACCATCTCCCTAGCTTGCAATTTGTGTGTCTCCGGTGCAGTTCAAGAGTGGCCCAAATCTCTCTGGTGGAGGTTTAGCACAGACACCCTTCAATAATATTTTAAACTCATTATATTCATACAAAAAGTCTAGGAGACACCTTCCAGGAAAAGAAGTTTAGCTATTTCAATTCATTACAAGGGAAAAATAAGGAGGAAGAAAACCTAACTTAGTATTACACTTTATCTAACTTTTTTATATTGGAATGGAGCAAAGAAAGTCACCAAATTTATTATTTTAAAGCAATGTATAGATAATGTATCAAGTTAATTGAATTGCTGTGGTCATCATTAATGCATGCAAAATTTGGCAAGCAGCACAGTGACTGGTAACTATTTCACATTGCTCACTTCTTAATATCCTTTTTGTTTGTTTCTGCTTCTTTGCCTCCTAATCTTTGATTTTTACCAAGATGCAGTCAGCTAAGATTCAAGCAAGCTGCAGGAAACACTAAGAAAAGTAGGTAATACTGCAAAAATGTGTTCTAGGTAATTCATAGTGTTGCTGGCGTCAGTCTCTTGCTCAGACAAAAGGCCAGACACAGGGGAACGACACCAAACATTAGGCAGAAGAGTTTACCAGTATCATAGTAATTAAGCTATGTTTGTTGTAATCAAAACTCTTCAGGGATACACCACTAAGAAAGTGAATGCTTCCTTATGTAGACCCCACACAAAATAATGCCCCATTTTAAACGGGGTGCCCAGTTTATTGTTTTTGAATAAGCATCCAACTGTATCTTGAATATGACCTCATATGGCTTATTTCAAGACAAACTAATTTTTTTTAATCAAAAACCTTCTCAGATTCTCTTCTACAGACTTTACTAAAGACCTCAATAAGACAAGTGGAACTGGAATATGTCAAATGGGTTGATTCAGATCCAAAACTAGAAAACACAGAGAAGAAAAAGAGGTAGAAACAAGTAAAACCAGGAAGAAGCATAAATGCCCAATAAACATAAGAAATGATAAGCCATATATTAAAAAGTTGAATTAATACTTTTACAGTAAACAGAGCATCAAACAGCAAATAACGAATATACGTTCCTCAATCCAAAGGCATGTGGTGACACTCATTTTTCAACAAGAATACTAGATCACTTTCCACATGCTAATTGATTTGAGACTCCTGAAGGACAGGATGCCTTCCAGAGGGACCTGGACAAGCTCAAGAAGTATCCCACGTGAACCTCAGGAGGTTTAACAATGCCAGATTCAAGGTCCCGCACCTGGCTTGGGGCAACCCCCAGTATCAGTACCAGCTGGGGGATGAAGGAATTGAGAGCCACCCTGCAGAGAAAGACTTGGGGGTACTGGTGGATGAAAAGCTGGGAATGAGTGAGCAATGTGCACCTGTAGCCCAGGCGGCCAACCATATCCTGGATGCATCAAAAGAAGCATGTCCAGCAGGTCAAGGGAGGTGATTCCGCCTCTCTGCTCTGCTCTGGTGAGACCCCACCTGGACTACTGAGGTCTGGAGCCCCCTGCACAGGAAAGACATGGACCTGTTGGAGCAGTCCAGAGGAGGGTCACAAAAATCATGAGGCGAGATGGCACCTTCTCCTGTAAGGACAGGCTGAGAGAGCTGGGGTTTCAGCCTGACGAAGAGAAGGCTCTTGGCAGACCTCACTGCAGCCTTTCAGTACTTAAAGGGGGCCTATAAGAAAGATGGGGACAAACTTTTAAGGAGGGCCTGTTGCAATATGACAAGGAATAACAGTTTTAAACTAAAAGAGGATAGATTTAGACTCGATGTAAGGAAAAATAATTTTACAATGAGGGTGGGGAAACACTGGAACAGGTTGCCTGGAGAGGTGGTAGATGCCCCGTCCCTGGAAACATTCAAGGTCAGGTTGGACGGGCTCTGAGCAATGTGCTCTAGTGGAAGGTGGCCCTGCTCATTGCAGGGGGATTGGACTAGATGACCTTTAAAAGGTCCCTTCCAACACAAACCATTCTATGATTCTGACATGCGTCAGCACTAAAGCACCTTGTACAGCCTGCTGTCCCCTATTACCTACAAATCTGGAGATATTTATTATTTCCCATACAGCTGACAAGTACACAGGCTGTCCGTGACCTGCTTATATTTAAATACGATAACCAAAGCTGCTCTGTCACTTCTTCTTTTACCGTCATCCAATAATAATAGTGGCTTATTCCTTCAGGTACAAGAGTAGCCAAGTGTTCAAAACAACCCGCCCATCGCTGTAAAAAGACTATACTTGAGTCCACATGGTTTAATGAAACATTAGATTTGAATATGACTGTTACAAGCAGACAGAAACTGTAGTCCAAACCACTCATTAATTCTCTCCCTAGAAATATTAATATAAATGCCAAACAGAGACAAAGCAAAGCCTGAACATGACTTGCACAAGTCAGTCTTTTTCCCGTGCCAGAGCATACCATTACAGAAAATTAGTACATAAAGGAGGAACACAAATTTGGGTCTGAAATGAGGAGCACCTTAAAAACATACACTCTGATAAAACAAGCCCTGAGCTCAAAGCAAAGTCCAGTGTGACACTACCATGAAGTAATATTAATTAAATCAGAAAAACAACCAGGTACTTTGGGTAGTAATAAAAGTTAACGGTAAAACATTAATTGTTGCCACAGATGTTAATGTAACTTTGCTATAAGCCTTAAAGCTTATAGCTCTATGGACCGGAACAAGTCTTCCCTACCCAGATGGTGAGAAATTAGTTAGGAAACCAGGACAAACGACTACACTGAGCTTACCCAGTTCCTGGCTAGGGAAATAAGAGGCTGGTGTGCAATGGATGATCTTCCCCAGAGCTGAGACCATGCAGCAACACCAAATTCTCTTTCTTTCCTTCATCAGTCACTCTCAGTCCCAAAATATAAAATGGAATTAACAGGAATAAAAACAAAGGGGGGGGGGGGGGGGGCGGGGGATGGGAGGGACACATGAACAAACAAAAAAAAAAACGGAAATGTCCTTTGTCACATGGCAGTGGCATATTTTTTTATGCAGAATCTAATACCTACAAGCAGACATGAGGAACAGGAACAGAAGGCAAAGGTCCCCCAACTCAAAAGAGGCAGAGGATCATTAAGTCAGTAAAAACAGTAAATCCTCTAGTTCTACAACTGTGTCCTACTTCAATCTCTGACTTGAATACTTAATTTGCGCCACTGATGACAAAAAAAGAAGTGCATTGGTCCAAAAATCAAGAACCATGCCTTTATAAATTCCATGGAAAAAAACCAATCTCGCACCTTAACGAGATGTGAAATTCAAACACAATTTGCAACAAGCTTTTTAGGCTGATGTCAAGCCCATTTCATGTGCTAACTGGAAATATCAAATGACCAACAGGCCCAGGCAACTGCAATAGCCATATACTATTTGCTTCTAAAGTCATTGTAATTATATGCCTATGTCATTTGAATTTCTAAATCCCAGAGCAGACAGACAGAAGAACAAGCATAGAACCCAGGCAGCAAGCAGGGGAATCTAGGTCAAAGCAGGAGAGGGATTGTCTTAGAAATTAACTTGAGTGCAAGCATAAGAGAGCATGGAGTAGCTTACACAAATGGTACTTTTAACTTCTCTCTTTCCCTCCCTCTTCCATCTATTCACTGTACTAAAGGAAAACTGTCATGCTCTTCCTCTTTGGAAGCCTCCAGGCTTTGCAAAAAAGGGGAACAACACAAACAAAACCCCATGTTTCCTGCCCTTCTTAAAGGTGAACAATTTCACTATCACAGAAAAAAAATATACACACAAAACTATTCAAAGTTCATATGGACTTCATCTGCAAGTCACTCATTTATTGCCTTCTGGTTTTATTTATAGCTTATGTTTATGTTACGTTGACCAACATTTGTAAATTCAGGGAGTTCTCAGTTTAGTCATCAGTTTCACAATCACCTTTTGGTTACTGAAATGCTTGTATTGCAAGTATTGCAGGGAATTAATTCCTTATTTAAAAACAAGGTTTAAAAATATTTCTATAGACAGACATGTGAAAAGACATAAGTCTTAAGCCCTGTTAAACCTACTCAAGCTCCAACTGTCCTCTTCCTCCAAAACTTCTTCCACCTCAAAGATAAATACATACTACCGGAATTCAACGCTATGAAGTTCAGTGCCTCCAGGATACACGAATCTGATACACCTAACAATTGGACACAATCATCTTAGCAATAGAGAAATGTGCTCAGAAACTCAGTTTGATTCTCTCATATTAGCAGTTTTTTATTAACCTTGACTTTCCAAATCTTCACCTTTGCTGAAAAACCCAACACAGCCTACATTATTTAAGGACTAAAAGTCTTCCGATACTTCCAAAACATCCAAAGCACACCCTGATTGAGAATTTTTCATTAGTGATCAAATACTTGTGGTACATTCAACACTTTGTGACATGGTCAAAACCAAGGATTATTACCATTTTCACCTACAGGAAGCAAACATAACTTGAAAAGTTATGACAAATCTTTAAGAAATTCACAAAGTTTCATTAGAAAAGAGCAGCATGGCGACAGTCCACTAGTATTCTGTCACAAGAACATTCAAGACCATAATCCTGAAATATTCAGGCTTAAATACACAAGCTCTTGTAGGAGCTGTAAGTTCATGCTAATGGTTTTAGATTTTTTGAAGCTATATGCCTAGCAATTTGTACAGACTCCTTGATGATGATTACTGCAACAACATAACAAAAAATGCCTTCCAACTACAAAGAGTGTAAATCATAGTTTTGGGCAAAGTGATGAGGTAGGTGAACAAGTGAGGTGAGTAATGGTATAGCTCAGCAAACACCTTTCTGAAAAGTCCTTGAAAATTCATAGAAATAGGTTGCCATAGTGTCACATTGGAAAGCGTTGCAAACGGTAGATAAATTTAGTGTATTTATCTGCAATAAGGGGAGGCTTTCAGGGAAGTTACTGAGTGTTTGATCTTTATGTAACTCTATACAAACACAAATAATATCTAACAAATAAGGTCTTTCATATATGCCCAGCATTTCAACAATTTTGCAACAGGCTAGTGTTTTCGTTCTCATTTTGTCCAAAGCATTTCCATGGAGAAGGAAGCTGAAACCTGTCCATATCTTCTGTTTCTTCATTCTCCCACATTCACAGGTATGCCTTGAAGGAGTTCAAGCATCATTCATCCCAAAGCAGTCCATCTCACTGGAACACTGGCAAACATTAATATGCTACTTCTAAAAGCAATTGTACAGCTAGTTTCTTGAGCAAATGGCTAGGTTTTGGGGTTTTTTTTAATTCCTACCACTAAAAAAGCTCACAGAATGAAGATACAGAGCTCTGTTTCTAATGACAGTCTTGTTTTTACCATTTCATTTCTCTTTCTCCATTTTTAATGTCTTGGCATGATCCCCCAATGTTCTGCAGTTTTAACATGAATGTATTAGTGAAAGTGCTCATATTTTGGTCTATTACCTCACGCACATTAAATCCACCAAATAAAACATGAAACAACTGAGGTTAATTCAACTGCTTCGGTTTTACTGAAAATTGCCTAAACGTTTTTCCTCCTCCCTCTTCCTGGAAAAGTATATAAGTCTTTATAATAACTGTTGTTCTTTGTTGTGTTGATTTTGGTGTATCTCATGCACATCTGCGCAATCTTCCTGGAATCTGTTAAACCTGGGGGAAAACTAACACACCACGATCCTCAACTTCAGCGTGACTTTCTGCTGCATCATAGCCCAGATTTCCTTTGCACTAAGAGAAAGACCAAAATGATCACAAACTACATGACCTTAGTGTATGTACTCAATATTTTCACAGCAGTTGCTTGCTTTTACACAAACTAGCCTTCTAAGTGTCACTGGAGAGTTAGCTACACTAGACTTTATATGCTTTTAAACAATTAGATACTTGTTTGATTGGTAGCAGTTGATATTTGATCCCCTTGTTTGTTTTTTTAAAATCATGATTGAATATTGTATGTTACTTCTAGACATCTGTTACAGGATCCCTACTCGGGGGTCTATGGCTATGTTCATATTAGATTAGTTATGTTATAAAAAACACTCCGTGCTCAGTTATACATTGCTTAGAATATTTAAAAGCAGAGTACACAAAGCTCTTTTCCTGACAATATCTGGACACCATTTTCCCCCACAGCACCCCAAACACAACTCTCTGAGGCCAGGGAGCATCTACTGATATCAACGGGCACCGAAATTAGACCTCAGATTTCCATACATTTCTGCAACACATTAGTTGTAAACTTCTTTCAGAGAATAGGGACAGCAACAATTTTTTGCAGAGTACCAAACAGCAAAGACTGCTGTTTGAAGAGTGTGCAGGGCTGACAGAGCTGAAAGAACAAGTATCAACATTATTTGTTGATTCTGGCACACAGGTAGAAAGGAAGAACCTGACAACCCTGCGGTAATGAAAAATGACTCTCCAGCATGGAATTCATAATGAAAACACTGTCTGGCACCCCGTGTGCGTGGGAGGGCATTTCATGCTCCGTCAGGAACCCAATGCAGCAACAATAAAATTTACTGATAGAAAGGTGAATGAGTGGGGATGGTTGAATACCGCAGAACTCAAGGAAAATCAAGTTTTAAGTCATTTTAGAAAGCATGATTTAAAAACCTTCCTATCTCTATATAATGTAGTCCCTCTTCTTTCAAGCACAGTCAGTGTAAAAATAAGAAAATCTGTGCCATTATATCTGAAACAGAAGAAAATCCTGTAAAAGCTGATATTAATATTCATATACAACGTACACATTAAAAACATACTCACAGGGTTACTTGCTTCCCTGTTCTTTATTTACATGTCGCTATTCAGCCTCACCTCTGATTCCCATCCATGCCACATACACCCCTCTTTTTCTCTAATCACTGAGAGATCAAAGAGTCTCTGCAAACTGGAGCACAAAACGTATGAAAACTTGACTTGAACTATGTCAAAGCATCTGAAAACAGCTCATTTACCCCCAGCTATTAAATGCAAGTTTCACCATTACTTTAAACATTTTGTAATCAGTATTTCACAAAGCTGTTAAAAGTCTTGTGACTATATAGGCAGTGTACAGCTGCAACTTGTACCATGTACAGGGTTTTGCTGTCATTTTCTTTAAGGAGTTCAAAAATATCAGAATATTTCAAAAAAATTGCCATTTCCATCACCAGGTCTCTCATCTGATTTTTCCCTTCAATCTTACTTCCTTGAAGGCACATTCTTCATTTACAGTTGACATGTTTCTGCTGTTCCCTCCACTAGCAGCTTAAATAGTCATTGAAATCTGTCATATTAAGCAGAACATTCCACTGTGAGACAAAAAATTCAATAACCATTTCTGTATAAATTCAACTGAAGCATTTAAAAGTACTGGACATATAAGGCTTATGGAGTCACCTTGGCTACAGTTTATTTACACCTCACCAGTAACAAGTACTTGCCAACTTCTGACATCACAAGACATCTTCCAGTACATTCAAATGTGTTAGAGGCTGAGATATTGCACACACTAATTCGATCACCTATTTGGTCAACAGTTTGGAAAACAGAGCATTTCTAAACCACATTATCCTTTTTGTTTGCATCTATACTCATCTTAATATCATTCATATTTTGTATGCATTTAAGGAGAGCAGTTCAAAGACTTCTTTTAGAAATGGCAGAATGACTTGGTTGTAGTGGCAGGAAAAATCTGTGGCACTGGTTTTGGCCATTTGCATATATACAAGTTCAGTTCAAGAAGGCTGGAGATTTAGGACTGTATTGGAGTTCTTATTCATAGGAAAAAAATAATAAAGAGAAAAGCTGAGAAGCAAAGAACAACTGGAAAAATACAAGCTTTTTTAATTCTCACACTGCTACAAGCAATCAGAATTTCCAAAGTAATAAGTAGGTTATCAGATATGTAATTGAAATCCCATGCACTTAACAGATACTCTGTTAACCATACAAACAATACACTTAAAACGACAGAAATAACTCAGCATAAGGTTAGCTATACATTTTAATACAGTTGTAATTTTCCCCTCTGCTTTCTTAATGGCCTCGAGTTCACCAACTGCTTTAGGAAGCCGATCACACACACTCACTTGCAGAAGTTAGTAAAATATACAGATCAAAATATACTATCTAAATACAGCATATTGCAACCTCCACTTGTGCGTGGCAAGCTTCCACAGAAGCACGCAATGGAAACAGCTGAACAGCAGAGCCACTACGCACCTAAAAAAAAGCGTGCTCGACACAGCTATTGCCAGGATTGCACGGGCTTGTTCAGTTTAGCATCTCCACCTCTGCACAAGCAGCTGTTAGCACGCACATAGTTCCCCTTATTAAAGAATCCCACACACCAGTGTCTTTCAAATTTGTCACTGCATTTTTACCTGGTAACTTTCCAAGAAAGGTGACAAAGGGCATAAAGATGCCAAGACTAGAGAAACCAGTGATTGTAAGCAGTATTGCCATCACTAAAACTGAAATACCAAATGCCAGTACCAGGAATAATTAGTCTATTCGTGCTATACTGTGGTAACAAACATAGTAAAAAAGATCCATGTATCTGCATCCAATTTTACTTTGGGAAGAGAAATACTAAATATGATGGATGGGGAGGTGGGGGGTGTTAACCGATTATTCTACTTATATAAATTCATATTCTAAAATAACTGTAATTTTAACGGAATATAAAGAGTGCCAGAAACATACTTGTTGGGTTACATTCAGCCTTAATTTAGAACTTGTTTACTGGGTACTCAATGATGCAGCAATAACAATTTGCACTGCAAAATACTTCTTCAAAACTGGACTGTATTAAAAAAACAGGCTGGCTATGTTTATGTGACACAAAATATGAAAACCTCAGCAATTAAGCCAAACATACAATATTAAAAAAATTCTGTGTGTTAGGCATAGGTATTAAAGATTTGAAGCAAGCATACCCCGTTTATTAAATAAGACATTGCTAACATATTAAAAAAAAACACCAACAATTTTAATTCCTCTTCTACTTGCACAATCAAAAAGAAATTTCATTTTTAATAAAAAATAGACTAAACTTGTAAAAGAAAAACATATTTCACAAAAGCTTTGCCTTAAATATGATTTATGAGGACATAAGATGTTCAGCATAATTAAAGGGTAAGTGGAATTACCAGGTTTATCTAAGTTATACTCAAAGCACTTTAAACCAGACAAAAGATTCAGAATAATAATTAGATATTTTGGTCAACAGTAATCACTGAACCATTTCAAATTCTCAGTCGTGTTGCAGCCCTGTTTCACTTGCACACTCTTACATTACCTCTGTGTCTACTTACAAAAAGAGAAGTGGATAAAGTTAGGTATTAAAATTATGATGTCTTTTAAAAAAAGGAATAATGCTTGAAATATACTACATTTGCATAAATAACTGGTTTTGGTGCTACTTCAGGTAATTTTTAGACCTTTTCCTGTGAAATCAGGGTAATGGTACCCTATGACTCAAAAGCAGAAACTGAAGTTGAACTGAACATATGCTGGCAATGACAGATCAAACAGATATGTAGGAGGTTGTGAACAATAGACTGGAAAAAGCTTTTACATATAGAATAACTAATCATAGACTTACAGAATATACTTCAGGCTGTGTAAATCAGAATAGTCACACTAACCCACCCTAGCTTCCCTGAGCTTTACAGGAGGTTAGAAAAAACAACAGATTTAAAAAATAATTGACAAAAATTTACAAGGGCAGATTCATGGGTGAATTTCAAGTACTCTAGACTAAAGAAACATGCTCTGTGTCATGTTACCATGTATAGGCCCAGGGTTTCCAATTCCAGACTATTTATGTCAAAAGTGATTTCACCAGACAGCACTCACACAGTTTGTCATCTTCACACATTTCATTTACCTTTAATTCAGTAACTTTCAATCCTTTTTTTTTTTTTTTTTTTTTTTTTAATTTATGTATGCTTCTCACACTTTCAGAACTCTCCTACCAGGATTTTTCTCTGCCCTTTATTAACCCTTCCAGTGTACATCTAATTCTTCTGCTTTCTTAATTCTTTCCCACTGTTTTTTCACTAATGAATGCTCATCCATCAGTCACAACTTCTACAGCACATCTACCATAAAAGTCCTCTATACTCAAGCAGCAGAACACAGGTGTTACTCAGGATACAAATAAAAGGATCCTTACCTTTCCAAAATCTCTCACATCAAACAAATCAAATGCTTCAAAAAGTTCACTTTTCTTCATCCCAAATATTTCACAACATGCCGAAAGAAATGTCCTTATATTCTTCAAGCAAAGAAACTAGAGGAAAGAAAACAAAAATACTAAGCATCAGGTGTGTCAATTAGCAAGTTGTGTGTTCACTTTGGTCACAAATACATTACAAAGTTCACCAATACAGTTTTTTGTAAGTAAACACTTCCACTATGCTGTGATCTTCCATGGGTTCTAATACAGCCGTAAAAGTTCCCTTCAGACTCAAAAGGATTAACCATATTCTGAGCAGACACTTTGTGAACAGACTATTTTCTCTCTTTTTATGCAAACAAGAGAAATGACAATACCCTACTAGATACAGTCTACATACACACTTACTTTTCAGTTCTCTACAGACATGATAGAGCAAAACAAAGTTACCTTAATAAAATTATATTAACAATGAGAAAGTTATTCTTCATGCATACATTGTCTTCAGCTGTTAAAATCAAAGTCTAGGTTTAATGTTTAATGAACACATGTGCACTGTTCTAACACACTAAAGACATTATGAATACATATTCTCCATCAGGAACACAGGAGCAGACGAAAATTGCAATTGAGAAGTCATTTACAATTCATCTAGTGGAGACTTAAGATCTTCAAACCACCTTGATTTCTGTACTCAATCAGTCTATTTCCCTTGAAGTTACCCACATGCATCAATGATCATCTGAGCCTGGAAAAGAATAGAGCTTCTGCCACAATGCTGTCCTTATAAGGCTTTTAATGCATTCTCCTGTAGACTACTTTTTTGTAAGACCTTACTAGTACAAAAGACATCTATCCATAGCACTGCATAGTAACTATCCATAGCACTGCAGTAACTAAAGAGGGATATCTAAAAAGTGCAATGTCCATTCTTGATAATAATTAGCACCATAAGGTACTAATACCTTACGAGGACATTAGCTCCATAAAGATGCTGTTGTGGAGCATTATGAACCACTATGCAGTATGGTTCAAAAGAAAATACGGTATCTTTAAGCAACAGTATTTCAAATGACCCAGAACTGTGCTCTGAACATGCATTTTAAAAGCACCGATACAGCAACTCCATATTAAAACTGAGTTCTTAGAGTTCTCCATGTTGTAGTGGATTCATAAGAATGAGGATCATTTACACTAGGACAGATGACAAAATTTCTATGTTCCAGCTTAATGTTGTTTATAAAAGCAGCGTGTTTTTATATTAATACTGAGTATCACAGCCATACCTTTCCTGAGTGCAAAGTAATAAATACCCAAACTGCTCACTCAGGTAAAGTATCTCCCTGCTATACCTTCAGCATGAGACAACAAAACACCAGTGCAGCAGGGAGCCCTACTTCATATCTGACACAGAACTAACCAGCTAGACACAGAAAAGGCAGAGCACCTGGTAGGTCAGATTTACAAGGTTACATGTGTGAGAGCACCAATTCAACAAAAGAAGCTTCAAGAGCTGACAACTCTAGTAAATAGTTTGGGACATCAAGACAACAGCCAACAAACTCATTGCAAAACATCACAAAAGCAAACCCTGCGGAAGCCGAAGCTTCCAGGAAGGCATCTACGACCAACTGCCACATCAACTGTAAGATGCCACCGATGTACCAGGTGGAGCTGTAGCCTCCACCCTTCCTTCCCCTCCACACAGCCCTGTCTGCACGTGCTCCCAGCTCACATGGGGCAGCCACTGCTGGACTATGTACTGGGCTGCTCAAGGACAAGACGGCATTGATGCCAGACTGCTTTTGTGCCTAGTGAAATTTGAAAATGAGCCTAGCTTGCTTAGTCAATACCACAAGCTTCTCTGATTTTGCAAACATTATAGTTTGCAAGTCAAAATTACATGGTTAGAAGACTAAAAGGCATAAAATCTATGTGCTTCTTCCACCAAGATGCTGCCAGGAAGAACCAGAAGATGAACTGGTTTGGAAGTCCACAGCTTTAAAAACAAGATGGCACATACAAAAGGATTACTGTTTTCTGATATATTTTTCCTCCCGAGTTTTTTATTATTTTTCTTAAAAGCCTCAAAAGCCTCTAGGTTTGTCCAATGTAGAATACTGATCAACTTGAATACAGATTTACTTTCTTACACTGAAATTCTTACAACCACTGACATTTTTTTTCGTCCCTGGAAAATTATGCTGCCTTTTTAAAACCTAAGTTTGGAATTTAGATTAGTTAGTGCTGAAGTCTGCCAGCGCCAAGAAAGCTTACAGCTGCATTAAGTTGTTTGCCTCTAAAAACAGAAAGAAGTTAGGGAGCTATCACAGCCTAAAATCTGGCTTAGATTTGCTTGAGAGTCTTCTAGCGAGTTGCATTTAACTACTTAGTATAGCTAAAAGAACCATTTAATGTATCAGTAGTTATGCACAAAATGCCCTTCCCATTCTGCAAAATTTCTCTGATTACTCTTAACAGAGGTCTCCTACAATAAAAAATAAAGCTGTCAGCATTTTTTCAACAAGATTTAGCAGTTACTTCAAATCTGGAGGGAATTTTGTGACATCAGTCTTTTCTGTTTAAATTACCATTACTGTGAATTATATGCAAATAGATGGGAGAGTGTATTACAAGAAATTAAGTTTCTTTTAGCTCACACGTTTAAAAGGAAATGTTAAAGTACCTACATGGTAAGTAATAAATTCTTTGGAATATTCTAACATAGAGACCAAACAACAATCTAACCACTCACCTCCACATTTTTTATTTTTTTTTTTAAATACTCACTGATTCATTATGGTAAAGTGCAGTTAACGTGCATCACATGTTAAACAGGCTTGACAGAATTATAATCTAATAATCAATAACCATATGACAACACAAAAGTTACATTTCTTGTAGGCTCTAGAAACCACAGACTAAGCATTTGTCAAATCCACCTGCACTTGAGATGGGACATCATCAGTGAGTAAGCACCAAACAGTGCCTTTAGCAGAACAGGCCTCCTGACAAACAGTCTGACCCCCCTGCTCGTTCAAAGATGTAGAGAGTTCGGTTGGGCATTTCATGATTCAGTATCCATCGATTTTCTCTTAAGTGAAAACAAAAGGCTTATTACTAAACTATTAAGCTAACCACAGTAGCTACAAGGATAAAACAAAAAATGTGTTCATATTTATACGCACTCATTTTGCAATAAAATGTATGAGGAAAAACTTTAAAAAAAAGAACCGCATTATATGCTGTTCGTATTTTGGAAATGCTATTTGTTTATATTACCCAGAAAACTTTCAGAAATATTTCCAAAACTTTATATTGCAATCATCTAAAGAAACAATTTTCCTCAATGAAAACAAAGATTTTTATCTCTGTAGTTATTGTATGAAGAAGTACAAATTAGTAAAAGAAACCTCCAAATTAAAAAAGAGCATATACCTAAAACTAGGAAGTTCTATAAAAGGCAACCCTCCTCACTGGCAGTAAGAAAAAGGCACCATCAGTCTGCAGTCTCTCATTAGTAAGTACAGTCCTCAGGATATTTGGAAACCTACTAAATTATTGTGTTTCTTTTTCAAAGAAAAACATTATACTTTGGCACACCACAAGGGAGACCATTAAAGGCATAAAGAGCAGTTGGGTACCCAGTTCTCTTAGAGATGCAAGGAGAGCTAGACATTTCTCACTTGGTCTGATCTCAAAAAGTCTCCTCCACAGAAAATATCTTTCAGTACAAGAACCAGTTTCTCTTCATTAAAAGATAATATAACTTTAAAATGTACTCTTGAAAAAGTAAATGCTGCCTTTTTTTTTTTTTTTTTTTTTTTTTTTTTTTTTTTTGTTAACTGCATGGCTGTATTAGGAGACAGCAGTCCAGAATTTTCAATACACATATCAGTAAAAATATTGCAGTAGGGTAGTGTAAGACATGAGTCTGAAAAAAAGTTTACGCTCGTAGAAAATAGGGCTTGTACCTCGCTCATCTCCAGGTATACCATGAGAGGAGAGCACACACAGCACCCAGACAGAGACTGACAAAAATCACAACCCGCTGGGATTCAAAATCCCAACGCCTATTTTCAATATTAACGTCTATAGATTACCACTTCTGAAGCACCCTAATATTTCTGAAGCACCCTAATATTTCACAGCTTTACACTAAGCTGTTACACTACTACAAACCAATTTAATGTCATTGTCAGAGCTGCTGAAATGGTACAACTCTTGTCATAAACCGCTGTGCTTTTATGGAACAGATTAGAGTTTTAGTGCCCTCTGGTCCGTTCTGCACTGACTTTAATTTTGTAAGAGGAACAAACACAGCATTGACTGAAATGAGAAGTGAGTTTGGGGGAAAAAAAATCTAC
The DNA here is from genome assembly GCF_015220075.1 of Falco rusticolus. Classification (NCBI taxonomy): domain Eukaryota; kingdom Metazoa; phylum Chordata; class Aves; order Falconiformes; family Falconidae; genus Falco; species Falco rusticolus. The sequence continues at coordinate 23,983,157 of NC_051197.1, forward strand.
CACCTAAAAAAGCAGGTATGGTTTATATAATTGGTACTGCATTTGTCTGAGCTTAAATTGGAACAGAGTGGGCAAACCAAAGTACACTAAGTTCCATTGAAAAAGCATGCTGCTTTCCACCATAACATTTGCTACTTCAGACACAAAGAAACATTTATTTGAGGCTTTTTAAACACAGTGCATGGTTATGTGTGCTGACAGAAATGTGTAGAAATATTTTACAAAAGGGTACCGAATAGAAATGACTGATTAGACACAAAAAGCACAGGCAGGACTATAACTGCCCACAGGGAAGAGGGATTTAACTAACCAGGCCTCTAATGAAGTGAAAGATGAAATGCAAAAAGAAAAAAAAAAAACAAAACTCAATTTCATATATCCTCTATTCATACTATCTTATGAAATACATTTCAGCACTGAAGTACTTCAATGGAATAAAGTTCTATTTGATACAGACCATAATATTCAGTATCTAGATTTATCTTTTGTACTAAAAGCACTCCTAAGGGTGTTAAGAGACCCACACAAAGAGCTCTGAAGATCAAATTTTGCCATGAGACATTTATATGAAATTCTAACAGAGCAACATCAGTCAGGCAAGTGAAAGCTGAAAGGCTAAGAAATGATGAGTACTAAGGAAACACAAAGTTCTAATCCACATTCAGCTTTCTTCTTTTATTTTAATTACCAATAGTGGGGAAAAAAACAGCTATTTCTATTTATTTCAACTTCCACCTCCTTTTCATTATAGTGATTTAGTCACAAGCAAGGAAGGAAGCTTGGGTAGCTCATGGTTCTCCTAATATTTGTATCTGGATGAACAGACATGCATAGGGCATTTAGGACAAACTAGAGAACATACTGAAGCCCAAGCATCTGAGACAGTCTGAATAGGCTATAAAGGGGTATTAAAAACAATAGATCACTGTCACTATGTCAGGGAAGGTTGTCTTTTTCCAGTGTGATTCACTTTTGCTGACATTGCATACCCATTCCTTCATCACCACAGTTTCCAGGCTTTTTTGCATGTCACATTCACGGCCCTGCGTAGATTTCAGGGGGTTCCCAATAACTGCACAAGAACTGAGGCCAGTCACTCCTAGCCACCATCATGTAGAAGCTATGATAAAAGAGTAAAAACATAGAAAAAGAAGGACTCTATTTAGCCAACTGTCCACTAAGTCCGCTTTGCCTCCTGTGGGAGAAATAAGGCATGTCAATTAGGCAAAGTCCAGAAACTTTCTCCTCCTCCTCCAAATGGCACCACTTTATAAACTACACAACTGGAGCTATTCACCTTTGTCTAGTCTTTAAAGTCTTATAGGCATAAAAAAAAATGGTGAGATTTTATGTAACTGCAAGCATTTTATGACAAAAATAGTTGAGCAAAAGCCAGACATTCGAAATAAGTATATAAAAGTAAGTAATCAGATGAGCAAATTTTGCTTCAATTCACACATCTCAGAAGGCACAATCACTTTCTTTTTTTAATTTGTGAAATACTGATATTACATGCAAGGAGGTGCATACAGGGTTGTGAAGATAGATTTTTCTATTAGTCATTTATGGTCTTAGAAAAGCAGAATTACACAAGAACTGGAGGCAGAAGAATAGAAGAGGAACAGATCGTTGCCGTAACACTTATGTGCGCTTCCTACACCTCAGTACTTACTGCAAAACATGGGCTCCTGACCTCTCCTGCCCATTTCTGGGAGGCTGATGAGAACAGATTAGTTGGGAATATCTTGATTTGATTTCCACTCTGTTCCTGAGAATATACGTAAAAAGGAAAATAATGCAGTAATACCTCTTAAGCATGAGGAGAAATGCAACAATTGTTATAATGGATTTAACTGGTAGAATTGCTTTTCTACATTCTGTCACCAAGATTGATATGTGCAAGTTGTTTCAGTGAAACAAAGCACAGAAACAGAAGAACTTGTCTCCTCAAAGTTTCCTTCAAAGAGTTGGTTAATGCCGTGAAGGTTACAGATTTTTCCCTTCTTGCTTGTTTCAGTATTTGTTGTAACTGTGTTGACAGGAGTAACCTAAATTCCATACTAACACTGTTGAAATCCTACTAAGTCCAAATCTGAGAGAGAGATCCCAAAACTCCGTCTTGTGACCAAACAGCACCTTCTAGCCACAAAGTCAAGATAGTGTGACCATAATGAAGCAGCAAGACAAAAATTGTACCTTGAACCTATGTACATAAAAAAGCAACAGTAACTAGAAATACATGCCCAAGGGTTTCATCAGCTCCTACATAATGTGTGCACACAAGAAACATTTCCTTCCTTTACATTTTTTCAGCCACATCCAATAGGAGATGGAAGAAAATCAGGTACTTTCAGAAACAGCTGCTCATATCAAGGGCTTCTTTCCATAGGCCAGCCTGGATGGTTCCCTGACACATGCCATCTTTGCCAGACTAATCCCAAAAGCAGAGTTATGAGATAAGAGCATGTTATACTGCTATTAGATGACACTTTTTTTTTTTTTTTTTAATGTACCTAAGTTCATTAACAACAGATTACTAGGTACTCAGACAAAGCAAAGGCCCACTGTAGTACTGGCAGAATTCTACATTCAGGGTTAACAATTCAACACAGAAATCATTCCTGGCTCCTTCACAGATTTCAGCAGCCAAAGCAGATTAGATTAGTTCTGCTCTGCCAACAGGAGTAATTATCACTACATGCAGTAAAAAATAGCTGTAAGGATTTCTAAGTGAGTGAAGTACTGACCCTCTGATGAAGTCTTAATTCAACATCTATTACTGTCTTTTCCTAAGCCAGCAAGAGGGAAAAGAGCAATATCAGAGTCAAGAATGGAAGTTTTAATGTTTTTATGCATGACAACTTTCTTGTAAGGATCTTTAAATCCAGAGTCTTACTGAGGGTAGGCAATGCAAAAGGGCGACGAAGAAATTAAAGACCAAGTCAAAGCAAGAGGATGAGTACTCCTGTCTTCAGTAAGCAAATGAAAGCTACAAGGCTGTCTAGAGATTTTTTGGTTTCAAGTGTCACAACACCACAAGCAAGTTTTATTCTTCTTCTCACTCTTAGATAAAACGTACTAAATGGCAAATTACATTTTAAAAATAAACTAATGCACACAGGAAGAACACATCACTCATAGCAAAGGAGTTCAGTTTTAGGTTCTGCATTTGGCCTCCTGTTCTGCAAATGATTCCCATTATTCAGATGACCAATATTTCCAAAGCTCTAAGCAGAAGTAAACAGCCAAATATTAAATACCTCATAATCCTTGCTTTCCAAAAGGTTAAAAAGCAGATACATTAATAAAGATGGAGGAGACAGCACACTGAGCTCTGGAAGAGGCAGGCTTATTATTAGTGTCTCAGCAGCTTACAGCCTATACCCTTAGTTCTTTGTATAGTCTCTTTAAGAACCGGTTTTGGGTAACAAAATATGCAAGACCGGTACCATTACATAACTGTGAAGAATTTTGCTAAGAAGTATGCTATGCAAAGAACAACAGGCATTCCTTAATTCAGAGAAGTAAGGAGTAGCTAGGGAGATCTGTAACACTATTAGCTTACTAGATGTGGGCATTATTTGAAGGCCTACACAACGCATAGGATGCTGCACGAACTATTAAACATATTAAATTCCTTTGAACCACTGCTAACAGTATGACTATTAATAGCATGTTCTTTATTTGCTCAGTTAATGTAGTAATTAAATATTCATGGAAAAGCTCTTCTTAAAATTCCTGACTACTATTCAATTGTGCCTATTACATTTTGGCTTGAGTATGAAAGGTTTGTTTATGTACATTTGCTCTTCTCTGTCCTTCAAAGGAAGAAAATGGAAACTGAAACTTGAAAAAAAGCTGAGAAAACACAAAGAATGCTCAGTTTTGATTAGTACTGATATGGAGTGAACAGAAGGGGGGGGGGAAGCTCAGGGCTTGTTACGCATTGCTGACTCTCTCCTTGGCTATGCTGACACTACAGCATTGGTTAAGCCAGTGAGGGCAAAGAAACACTTAAATTCTCTTTGTCCCTTAAGTCAAAGCACTCCTACAAGCCATGAAACTGGCAACTTCTAGTCAATGGTCACTGAAATACATTCAGCAAACACCTTCCATGTCGTACCATGTGCATCAGAACAGGAGTCACTAGGCTGCCTGAAGCAGCAAGGACTTTACCTACTGCAAGACGAAAAATAAAAGCTTCAGCAAAGCACAGAGTCACTAAACAGATGGGAATTTTTAGATCATAGCGCCCCAGCTACAGGAATTCCCCAAGTGTAAATGGCAAGAGGCATGGGTAGGAGCTCAGGACAGCATCCTGTTGCAAAGGGCAGTTTTTTGGGTAGCCCTTTGTTCTCTACTAGCAAGACTCAACAAGTTTATTCTGCAGTATCTCTTCAAAAAGAACAGCAATTGGAACATAGTATTAAGTACACAAAGGAGACCAAGATTAGCTATGGGGTTCCTGTGCTTAGTTACCTTTTCAAATGGCTAGCTTTATCTGTCTTACATCCCAAAGTTGCAACCCTAAAATGTTTTTCGCTAAGGACCTCAGTGTTTCCAAAAGGGAACTTGGAAAACAGTCCTGGAGGAGAACAAGAATAGGGGGAAGACAGCAGCAAGGAAATAAAAAGAGCACCAAAGGAAAAGGAACAGGCACACAGTGGAAAAAAGGTTGGGAAAGAAAATCAAAATAGGCCACCAGAGAGAAAGATCCTGGAGGAAAGGCCACTGAAGTAAAAAGAGACTTGACTAGCTAATGATTACATTATGGGAAAACATTAAATAAAAGCCAAACACAAGAAAAGTATGTGTTAACATTTTTATGTTAAAATGCTTCAGGCTAAGCTATTTATGAAACTGTCATTTAAAGTAAGACAGTAGTCACTGTGCTGTAAATTATATTCACAGTTGTGACATGGAATACTGCTTTTGTAAGAGTCAGAACTGTAAAGGATACTAACTTTCTACTTGATGTTTTGTCATTGGTCCTAGCATAGGGTTTCTAACCACTCACATTTCAATTTAGTTGGTGAAATATTAGCAGGGGTATGAACCTGTTTTATAGACACAGAAACCTCAAAACCTACACCTATCTAATGTATTTAAACTTAAGGGGGGGGGGGAGACACACGACAGGAACACCCTAAAGCCTACAGCCTATCTGATATGTTGAGACAGCAATATAAATGGAAAGCATCAAATTAGCACTCAATGTTTTCATAACCAGAGAAAAAATAAAAATCACATCCACACTCAAACCATAAAAAACCTTACAGCTAGAGTATGAAACAGATCTTCACATTGGTGTTAAAGAGAACACCTAACACATTTGTTTCACATTGTTAGCTTGGCACACTAAAATGCTGCTTCCACTCTGTCTTAGTATCTTTTATTCATGACTGAGCTTGTTTTTTACAAGTCTCTAGTGTTGGTATAATAACACAAGCAAGAAGGCATCTTACTTTGCCTATACCTGTGCAAGGGAAATTAATTTTGGGGTGTAAGGACCCTTATGAAGGTATAGCAAAAGACTGTCATATAGGCTACAGATACAGAATTCACCTGAAGGATCCACATTTTATTTCAGTTCCACTACGGAAACACAATCCCTTTCACTATTCCTACCCCACCCCTAGAAATAAGCACTATTGATCTCATCATCTGAACTGGATCTCCTTTGTGAATAAACTGTGGCCCTAGTGCCCCAGACACAGGCCTTGCAAGGCCAGACCTGGATCTCAACTGTGTAACCCCTTCATGAAGATCTACAGTATGGATTTTTTTAAGGTCACTTTTCAAGTTAGCATGTACTGGCTTGTTCTCTTCTAAGACTTTTCAAAGTCTCAAAAGCTGTCAACACTGAATCCTACATGGAAATTCAACACAACAGGGGGCAGGCAGGAAATCTTCATAGGATTAGTCAATGTCTATTAAAGTGGAACCTAACCAAAATAACTCCTGTGCTCTTCTGTTTCTTAACAGGAGATCATGTATTACGTCTGTTATTTCCAAGAGGAAGGAACAATACTCTTACTAACATTCATTAGTGTTAACATACATGATTCATTAAATACTTTAAATGTTTTCTTGAATTGCACATGAGTAGTCTTTCCCAAGCTCTTACGATACTGGAATAAATTCCTAGCAAGGCTTTAAGGATGTAAATACAGCTGTCTACAACTTGCCAAATACGAATACAGCTGTCCTCTAGTTACCTATTCTAAAAATCCACTGTTCTATTTTTTCTGGTGTGTCACTTCAGGTTTGCAGTTTATTACACCATGCTCTGTGGCAAGGACAGAGATTTCCGATACATTCAGATAACACTTCTCAAGGATTGCAAGTCAAGTAAGTAGAACAGCTAAGTCCAGAAGGCTAAACCACAAACGAGTGGGAATAGTCATGAAAGAAGAACAGATTCCAACAATAATTTTACAGGATAGGAAGTGAAAACTCAGTGCTCACAGTGTGTAATGACTACACTTTTACACTTTGCGATATTCTCTGGAGCATCAACATACTGACCTGGCACCAAATCTCATCTTTCCTTCACCATGTGTCATACAGTTCAGATCTCAAAAGTTGAGGAATGATGTTAAACTCTTTTAACTGGTCAAACATACACTTGCATGGAGCTTCATCTTTGTTATCAGGCTGAGAAAGTTACATGCTTCTAAAATCTTTATCACCACATATATGCATCTGAGCATTTCCCAGTAACGAGTAGTCTATTAAAAGTTAATTCAGAGTTTGCTTTACTGGTCCCAGATGCTCACAAAATTTTAAATAGAGCAATGGGTACCAGTTATATCTTCTTTTTCTGCTCAGTAGTAAAAGAAAATGACCTGCTAGAACATGTCAGAAAGTTTGCCTTGATCTACCAAATGAGCATCAGGTGTTCCACCTGCATTTCTGTCCTCAGTGAAGCCAAGGCTCAGACCAAGCGCTGCCTCTAACAGGCAAATAAACCACGGCAGAAAGCAAAACAGCTCAACCCTTTTAACTATTTAACAAGGTGGGTTTGCCCCACTCTATAGGAGGGGCTTTCTGCCTCATTGCCTTCTATTAAAGAAAACGAAGAGGGTGGCCCTAAAATCTGTATTGCTCTCCATCATGACAGTAAGGAAAAATGGTCATACAATTTTATAATATGACTATTGTAACTACATAAAATACAGTAAATTCATAGAAAAAGCAGCGGCTACCCTTACATGCCATCCCATTGTTAATGGAAAAATCATTTGTTATCTGAAAGGTTTTTTAATACATGTATTCAGGCGATTTCACCTCTAAAATGTCCTAAACTATAAACTTTCAGCACGTATATAAAGATTAAAGCAAAACAAATTCTAAGTATGATTAAAAATAGGGAATAATGATTGCCCCACATTATAAATAAATCATTACTAAGTAATCTAATTACTTTATTTACATAGCAATAAAAATTTATTTATCATCAAACCACCTATCTGCAGAAAAACCACCCCCCAACACATCAAACACCGGGGGGGGGGAAGCAGAAACAGGGCCTCCATCTTTTCCAGCCATGAGGCCACTGCACTGGCATGGTGACGATGGGGCACCGCCAGCACCAGCTGCTGCTGGGCGAGAGAGGGCCCAGGAGGAACCAGCTGGGGACAGCCCCGGGGCAGCCGTTGCCCGCGGGGAGGGATGGAGGCCTCCGCCGTGGCTGCTCGCCCAGGCTGCAGGCCTTTAGGCCTCACGCTGCCCTTCCCACAGCCACCCGCCCTGCCAAACCTCTCTGACTGCTTCCTGGCGAGCCTGTCAGGACCCATACAGCACAGACAGGCTGAACGCTAGCCAGAATCAAGATGAAAGACTGGACTGGACGCAAAATCCTCCAGCGCCCCAGCAGGCCTTGTACTTCAGAGGTTTATGAAACAACTTCTGAGAAGCCAGTAAATTGGCTGGGACAAGACAAGGCCATCCCAAACATCCGCAAACCATAACCTTCCAAAACACCCGGCTCCGCGAGCGGAACCACAGGGCTGTTCATGCCCCCTCACCACCAGAGGCCTCAGCCCAGACACGCAAGTCCAGACCCTGCTGCCAGCACCACCTACACCTTAGGAGGCTTTGTTGAGAAAGGGAAGCCTAAGGCGCTACAATCCTACAAATGTTTAATGTTTCCAGCTAACACAGACCAGGTAAAGCAGTATTAGACACAGGTGGGTACTATACTACAGTGTGTTTTGTCAATGAAATTTAAATTCACAACCCTGCACAGACCGTGTTTTTAACCAGCACGTGCCTCGCCTCTGAGAACATGTTCTCAAACAGATGGTGTCACCCCAGGACCTGCAGGATCCACACTAAGTACAGAAACTTAGATAATTCGAGTGAAATAAATATATATATATTTCAACCTACAGTGAGGAAAAATGTTTAATACCATTTGTTCCATAAATTCTTACAATGCTTAAAACTGATGCTTTATCTTACATGCTACAGCAAGTCTTTCAGAGGAAAGATGTATTTCAATGATTTCTGGGACAGATTTTAATTTGGTCCAATCATTTGTAGTATTGCATTACCTCTAATGAGAGTTAAAAAGATTTCCAGTATTAATGACATGGCTTTTTGGAAATACTTAAAAGCTACTACACAGACCACACAGAAATTGAAGTTTTGGGGGCTTTTTAAGGGTGGGGGCACAAATCTCACAGAACACACTTTCTAAGTCAGGAAGTATCTCCCACCTTGCTTACTTTGCATAGGTTATCTACCACTTGCATTGGATAACTCTGTTTCCGCACTAGAAAGGACAGCAAATAATTTTCTCTTTATTGGGCCTCTCATATTCTTCCTCAATGTTGCCCCTTTTCAAAGCTGAAAAACCCTTCTTTTTTGATTGAACTGTTCCTTATTGTTTCATACCTTTGAAAACCTCTACCGGCCCTCTCTGCACCTTTCTCATTTTATTACATCCTTGTCAAAACAGGAGACCACAACTAGACAATATGGGAGCACTGTAGCTTATGCAGTAGACTGCAATGGTATAACGAGCCACAATGCATAGTAACATAATGAATGTTTTGGGTGCAAAACAAGCCTCTGCAAAGGCACTTTGCAAAAACCCTTGGGTCCTACATCTTCCACAGATGTCTATCGGAACAAATTACTGTACTGAAGAATCTGGTCCAGATGAGGATGAGATACTGAAGTAGATGAAAGACTGGTTTGATCCACGACTGCAATTCCTGTGATAATCAGGACACAGAAACATTAATAGTTCTCAACTTCCAAAAATTGTGAGGGGAAAATCAGTTAAAATACAATTCTAAAAACATAGAGGCTAATGTCTTTTTACCCACAAACTGTTTTCCACACAGACTCACTCTGAAATCCAGCCAGTGTTAGGCAAACTGCACACCATTTCTTCAGTGACATGTAACCTTCCTAATTCAGGAATTCAAAGTGAAACAAACATTGATATAATGCAAGACTTAGTAAGTTTTAGAACAAATTCTACCATCAGCAACATTAATTTACTACATCAACTTAAAGTCAGGTGACTCCTTATGAAGCTGCAGGTTTCCTTCCTTAAGGCGGCTGACAAAAAATGAAAGGTAAACCTGACACAAAATGTTTCAGCTCTGCATCATCATAGGTCCTTGCTGTCCAAAAGGCTGCATTCACTCACCCCAGCTGTCTGCCAAAATGAAATGCATCATTAAAGGCAGCCCAAATTTGTGTGGGAGATGTGTCAAAATCACATAAACACCTACTTCCACTAGTATGAATTAACAGCTGTGATCATTTCAGCAGAGGCAAATGAGTGAATGCTCATGGAAATTCAACTGTCACCTCTATATGTGGCCCATTTGATGTCATGGCTGACTCATATTGATGCCTTGCCTCACAGTAACATTTGAGGTACACCAATGAATGGTCCAAAACTTTATTTCAGAGGATGTCAATTTGGAATCTCACAAAGTAAAATGTAACTATGAGTGCAGTCTCCTGAGAAGGAAGGATATTTATGAAAAGAAGGAGAAAAAAAAAGTAGAATTAAAATCCTAGAGCACAAGTCAGTATTTATCAGATAGCCCAGAACAATAAAATGGCAAAAAACCCCAAATACTATGAAAGCCCTGCAGCAGAGTATAATTTAGAATTATCTGGACTTTCAGCCAATTTGCTACAGTACAATCGGGTTTTTAAATGGAGTACATGGGCGCCTGTGAGAAGTCTGCATAACTGAACCATACTATGTGCTGAGTCTTCAGATACAAGTATCGCATTCTTCTACAACTCAATAAAGAAAATTATTCTTAAGTTACTGTAATATAGATGGTTGTTTCAAACAGCTCATTATAACCTACATAAAGGCAGGTTTCAGTAAAAAACACAACATAACTGTTGAAAGATCTGGTCCTCAGTCTTCAGCAGGTAAAGTCCATGGGAGATCGTACAAGACCACACGTGAAAGCTACCTTTTCAACAAGACAGCAGCATGGAGCTCAAGATGTGGAGCAAGCTTAATGCCTCCCCACACAGTCTCCAGTGTGGTTTCTCAGATCCCACAATAACTAAACCCTCCAGCAGTGCAAAAGGCAACCAGCATACTGACAAAAAGCTTTTATACTATTGTCTATTGGCAGTTCCTGCAATATAGATTACAAAATCAAGGGGTGCTGGTGAAACAGCTGTAAGGAGCAGGGGGCAGAATGAGTTGTTGTGTATAAGATAGCTCCACTTACATAACTACCCAGGAGACTCTACTGCCAAATACCTTGCCACCAGATATTTTCACTTTTGCTGTATGATCACCTTGAGAAAAGGTCTACAGAATAATCTAAACAAAATAATAATTCCAATTATAAAAGTACAATGTGCTTTGAGTTCTGCCACATTATTCCAAGTGTCTGTAGATGATGAACTGTGTTAAGGATCATTTTAAAGTCATTTAAAGAACTCATCCCAGTCTTTATGCTACTAACTTCCAGCTAAATAACTTCAGAACGACAGTGCACATATATTGGTGACCTCATGAAAAGCAAATTTCCTGAACCACTGTTTAAAACACTTACAAAACTTATTCCCCATCCCTGAAAGGACTGCGTAAATGGCTACTGTCAGTTTCATGCTCATATTTTCATTTCTCAAATTTACAAATTATATACACATCGGTGCTGGAAATGTTCTACCATAGAGGGGACCTGGGAACCACTAACATAGGAAGTCCTCATGCAGTGCTCTGCTGGTCTTCTGAACTTAGTGAAGGCAGCTGGATCCTGCCTGTTCTATTTATAAAATTAATCCTATTAAAATCATAAGGTACTCATACACAAAGAACAAATCAATTAAATATTTACTATTTTAGCAACAGTGCATGCTAGCAGGATGCAGAATTTAACTTGGTTTTATAAATACATACCTATTGTATTTAATAGACTCAACAAAATTAAGTTTAAAAAGGTTCACCAAAATCATAGCAAGATACTGGCTACTAGCATAAATCTACATCAGAAAAAAAAAAAAATCAACAGTCACTCTTGTCATAGCTAAAGAAACATCTGCATGAGCAGTAACCTATTACTGGTTTTGGCACTGATGCATACATAAAGGAAACGTAGCAACATAATGTAGGGACAGTGAAAGCATCTGCCTGCCTGCAAGCCATAGGCAAATATTTTTTAAAACCTATTATACAAAAGAACACATACAAAAGCAATAAGAACAGCTGCTATAACGTACTTTCAGACCTCTGAACAGACATCAGCTTGCTAAATTGCCTAACAGAACATCACTACAACACAAATGATTCTTTAGGTGTTTTTTCTAAATAACATTGAATGCAAACATTGGAGCTAAGCTGTAAGAATGTCTAGGAAGCCCAGATTTTATCTAGGAAACCTAGCTTTACATCTGATTCTGTTTAGTATTATTTTTAGCTGAATAGTCTGTAGAACAATACAATGAAATAAAAAAATACAATATGATCCTGGACGAGTTACTGTCTTCTAAAAGGTATAATAGTTTGGTAAGACAACAAAGCAAGTAGAGATTAGAAAGAATAACAAAATCAATATAAATGCAATTTGTAACTGGGAATTTATAACAACGACAGATCTTCCTCTGCCTCTCTATGGAGATGGTTTTCAGCACAGGACAAGCAATAAGAGTGATTTTCAGACAAGTGGACACAATAATACTGCAAGGCTGACTCTTGCCTTTAAGTCAGATAAGCAGAAGAGCAGCATGGAATCCCTGCAGCAAAAAAACAAACTCATTCGATTTGTTGAAAGAAGATAATATAGTCTGAACAACTAGACAGAAAAATTATTCAGCAACATCCTTTTGAATGGATCAGAATAAGTGAGACTGTGAAACAAGGGCAGGAGTGTAAATAGGCAAAACAATTAGAATAGACCCTTGCAACTAGTTTTCTGGCTATATTCTTCAGGAAATATATGTATTAATATTAATATTTGCTTTTTTTTTTAGAAACCAGCATTTTTCCGTTGTGACAATAATAAGCTACCTCTCAATATGTTTAAAAAAAATACTAGAAGTTAGTATAAAGTAGGGATCTGAAGTATACAGCCCAATTATTTAACTTTTGCACTGCTCATTTGTTTCTGAATGAACCACAAGAGCAGCTATGTGGGTGTTTTCTATACCAAGGACTGGAAACTCCTAAGTTTGTGACTCATTGTTCCCCAGCTGAGAATGGCCGTGCCACACATGACTGACCAAACTGACTGATCCTCTGAACGTGACTCACAGGTCTACCAAACCTCTGTTGAGATCCTCTACCAGCCAGAGGCCACCCCATCAGGAGGAGAGCATCTCCATGTGTATTCTCGGCAAACCCTCCCACGGCGGCCACCCTGCTCAAGCCTTCCCACCTGCTTCAGAAGTCTCCTCCAGGTAGCAAGGGGTAGCAGTCTAACCTGTGGAGGCAAAAGTTATCCAAACACCTGCTAAAACCTGCTAAATGCATACACTGCCAGCGATAAGCAATGCAAACTGAAGTTCATAGAAGTCTGTTCTCTGTAATTCACAGAGAAAATTGCTCTGGAAGGATGGCAGGGGGACTAATAAGCTGTCCACCTTCTGTATTACTTTTTACTATGTCTGCCCTATCCACTTACGACAGCAACACCACAGTTAAGAGATGCAACTACTCCACACACAATTTATTTTTTAAGTAAAAAACAAGCAAAACCATCAACTAGATATCAGGAGTAATATTTACCAGTCTATGTAAGCAATAAATGATTCATGTAACAACAGTTTAACTTAATTTTTTTGTAAATCACTAGATCTAACCAGCAGGAAGTAATTTCAACCTCAACAGATTTTAAACTTTTAAACTTCAAAGCACATTTTTGGGGGAGATCAATTAGCATGATTGCTACTGAAAAGCAGACTGAAAATAATGGACTTGAGGTCAACCCTGTAATGTCAGCAGAGAGTTAGAGTACAAAACAAGTCTTAGACTCTGGTCCAAATGAAATTCCCTCTTTAACACCAGTATGCCTTGCCACTGGAGGGTATTTCTGATATTTCTTTTCTGACAGCAGCAGAGAACTAGTAAAAAAATAAGTTGTCCTATCTCCATCTCTATTAAAGCAAGTCAAGTTACTGCCAAGTCTGTTAAATGTGGTAATTTCTTGAATGCAATAGAGGATGTTGAAGAACATGCGTAGGAAATCCAAGGACCTCCTAACACAACACAGAAATCACTTCTCCTTTTTGTCAGCCACTCCTGTTTTGAAAACTTTAAGTTTGATGATTAAAAACTCATATCCATTTCAAAGCCAGCCAGGGGCAGGGGAGGCGGGAAGGAAACATCTGCCATCCATTTATTTGTTCCTTCTAATTCTTGGAAGACTTCTACCTCCAAAGAAGGTTTTAATCATCCTAAGGCAATTAACAGCGTGTTATCATTAATACTAGGGGAGTAGACGTAACAGAAATAATTTTTCTAATGTTGATAGAAAAACCCACAAAGTATTTGGTCATCATGCGTCTTTCCAGTGAATCTGTAGCTGCCCAAGATCTCTAGTTTACTTTCCCCTCGGGACATTAGCAAACTTTCAATCAATAATATTTCCAAAAAAGAAAAAAAAAAATTCAGACACAGACTAGGGTACAGCATTACTTCCCAACATGCAGAAATACCTTCACAATGTCATAGACCACATCTAACATGTTTGTTTACAGGAAAAGGGACTCCTACTAAAACTGAGAAAATTCCACAGAAGCAAGCATCAGGAAATTCACTGAAACAGGCCGTATGTGTAGGTGATACAGGAGGGGCAACATCCCCATAAGAGAAGGAAAACAGCATATTCATTCCTGTCCTGCATAGAGACTTATAAGACTAAACACATTGATAAATGAATACAGAGACATGGTAATAATTGGAAAATAATATGACTAAATTGAAGAGTACAACAAATTTTAAAAGGAATTTCCCTAGTCAAAAATCAGTCTCACAACTACAAAAACTGAGTAAAGTTGAAGGAAACATAAAAGAGTGGGCCAGACTTTAGAGTGGAAAACTTTAATGATGGAAAGCATCAATGCAGCTAGAAAACTACGCAAAAGCCACCTCCTTCCCAGAAGCGTATTTCAGTTCTGAAGGGACATGTGAGGAAAATTATTCTGAAGTTAAAGGATCCAATACCGAAGTAAAATAACCACTGACCCAGATTAAGTTTTCATCAGTATCTCATCATGAAACAAATACTTTAAAATTGCTCTAGTGCTTCAAATTATATGAAACCATAAAATTGGCCAGCATAGTAGAATAAATATCACAGTAATTATTCAAATACATGTTCTCCATTAAGCCTGGAACTGCACGACAGAATTGTGATTTAGTCCCATGAGAATGCTTCACCATCACATGGGGAGAAATTATGTGAACCAATGAAGACAATAGATGCTTGTTTACAGGACATTTACTGACCATCTATACCTTGACTCTACTGAGCTTTCAATTACAGCACATCCACAGACTTCAGTGGAATCACCAGCTGGACATCGCCACTTTCTCTGCCTGCAATGCTTACGAATTATACCATGCCTATAAAGACTGTCTGTCGACAGAAAGCAAGCAAGTAAAACTCCAGAAACCCAAAGAAACAAATTGTAGCTGAATAAAATAGAGTTTCTAAGTAATCTTTGATAAAATTTGCTTAAATTTCCATCTAACCTGATTTATAGTTGCTACTAGCTACCAATATAATCCCTCAGGGACACCACGATACTGCAAATGCAAATCTCACAACATAGACACTTATTGTAGCGGTTGTTTCGCATTGAATATAAATAGTTCTCTCACCTCCAGCCTGGGAAGCAGAAATAAAATTATGACATCTATCAGCCCCTGAACAGTGAGTGGAGCTCAGCGGATAAAGAAAGAAACCATGGAGACTGATGCCTAACACAAGGGAGCTGCAGGATGAGCACACTGGCTAGCAGGGCTGGGTATTTCCGCCTTGCAAGCAACATAGATAATCAATCTGTGAAGTGCTTAAAAATAACTAACATTCCCATCCCCACATGCTCTCCCTCAGGACTCAACCCTAGAAAAATATTGCTCAAGCAATGCCATGGTGGCACAAACCTTCAGAGTTTGGTGGGAAGGGCAGGAATCAAGTGATGCTGCCTTTGAAAAGAACAAGTTTCCAGCATTAGTGGCTGGTTGACCCTGCAGACTCCCAGAACTAGCTTTCACCCTCACCACTTCCCACTAGAGTGATCTGCCCCATCACCTGTAGCAAGCAGCAGAACAGTTTTTTGGGGGGACACATGTTGGAAACCTCTGACTGCAATAGGAAGGAGACATAATTTTTTATAATAATGGACAAAAAGCAAAGCAATGACCATTTACAAAAAGTAGTGACTTAAAAGCAGCTCAAAATAGACCAACATGCAATCGCTGTTCAAGTGCTGACTGGTCCCTTGAAACCCCTGTGTTTGCTGGTCCTAAAAATGTAACTTCCACTCGAGCCTTCCTGCCCAGCGCTCTCACCTAGGCGGGAAGCAGCTTCTGGAGGAGACGTGCCCTCATCCATGTAGGAAACAGATTTCAGAGGATCTGCAGAGGGATGAGGCCAACAGGAATAGTGAAGACAACAGAGCAGGGAAAACAGCCAAAAGGAAGAAAGAGCATCAGGAAAGAAGTGAAAGAGGAAACAGATGCACTGGAGGGAGAAGAAAATACCAGAGCGAGGGGGAAGGCAAATGGAGAAGGTGAAAGTAATATAGTCCAGACTGAGGGGAGAAAGCACGAGCACAGAACAAGCTGCAGAACTGAGATGAGTCAAAATGAGGGAGAAGTAGAGACAAGAAGGAAAGAAGAGGAGGGGAGAGCCCAAACCTGTCAGAGCAATGCTTACTAATCAGAGAGCAGCCTGGGTTTCTGATAGATAAATAAGATCAAGCCACACAAGTCAAGGCAGAAAAATGCAAGAAACAGGGAAAACGGAAAAGAGCTGACAGGAAAGTGTAATATCATACAGAAATCCTAACATTTCAAAATCTGCCGCTTTTTCAAATCAAGATGAAAGGCATTTTAATTTCATTAAACTTTAACATGACTTTATTGAAACACTGGATTTTGAGGTCAAACTCTAAAAATATTCAGCACAAAAGAGGAAAAGGTAAATACTACTGCATTTCTTTTCCAAAGATTTTAAAGAACATCTCCCAAGAATGGCATTCCTGCAAAACCTTTTGAGGAATAGTTTTCCTGTATAACTGCTCCACCATGAATTTTACAAACAGCATGAGGTGAAAGCACTGTTCCTCACTGGAATGAAAAAAGAGACATCACTTAAGTTTGGAAATAAGACTCCTAAGTGGGTTAGCAAAACATATTTGTGGTCCTGCATGTTGAGCCACAAATTCTGAAACTACCTTTAAGACTTAGAGAGCCATTCCCCACACCTGCCCTCCTACAGCATGGAAATGGCGATGAGTTCTAAGCCATAAAGACCATGTCCTTAATTCATATGATAACCACCATCAGGAAACCTACACAGAGAAACCCCAGCAGAACACCAGCTCTGCCCCAAAGGAGAACATCTCAGCCTTCCTTCACCGCTAGTCAGAGGCCACATGCATTCATGGCCACTGTTATACTACTGATGGAAGAAGGATCTACTCCTCAGGCCTATTCCTAGTGAGGTGACCTAAGAGACAATGTTCTAAAATACATTTCCTTCCTGTTTCAGAAGGGTTTTTTTTTTATTAGCAGTTTTTTTCTTATGTTTCTCCCATTGGCCATGGCAAACAATTTACAATTTCTTTTTTAAAAAAAAAAAAACAAACCACCACCCTCCAAGGATACTTGTCATTATAACCAGGAATCCCACAGATAACTGCAAAAGATATTTTTTTCATAATAGTTACATATTTTTATATATAATATTTATATATAGTTAAATAATTTTTAACACTAGAGAATAATTCACGTTACATTTATTACTGCTAGAGCTCTGTGCTCTTGAAATAGTGTGATATGCTATGGGACTCACAAGCTACAAAAACCTAAATTCTCAGAAAAGAGAATGCAGATAGTTTAAATTAAGCAGATTCCCCAGGGTCCCATGAATCTAAGCAATTATAGCTAGGAAGACACACAAATTTGAAATATGCACCAGTCAAGAGTTTCTCATGAAGAGCAGCCCCCCTGTTCTCAGCATGGCTCAGCCATTCCTGCATCGCACCCTCTCCCATCACCATGTCTGCATTCGCATGCAAATCACAGGTCCCAGTCAGCAAAGGCTTTCATCTCAGCTAATCAATTTACCAGGGTCTTCCGCAGGAAGAGAAATCTTTAGGACTCCGATACAACTATAAAGGCATTCCAATAGGATTACTGGAGTAATTTCTGTAACGCTTCATAAAACCTGCAACAGCACAGAGACAGTAGCTACAAGCCTTTTCTAAGGCACAGTCCTTCTAACCAGCAATATTGCTTAAAGGCATCACTGAGAACAACAAATGTGGAGTTAAATCTCAGGTTTTACAAAGATTGCCATCTGTTCAGCATATTTTACAGTGAAATCAGCAGCCTCAGCACAATCCACATAGAAGATGCATCACCATATTCAGTGCTGCCAGCCACAAGTGCAAACTGAATGAACACAGACCCTGAATAACTTTCTCATGACTACCTGTAGTGATTCACACCAAGCCACAGCAGTGGGCAAATTCATGCTGCCCTTTGTGATGGATAAAAAGAAGATCAGGACACAACAGGGACAAGCAGAACTCAAAAGGCTTGGGTGAAACCCATTCAGGACTCACAAGAAACCTCAGGACATTTACACACCTGGTAAAGACCACTTAAGGTTTTAACATATTCTCCACTTTTAAAAATGTTCTAGGAATTCCCTAGAATCAAACAGCCCTAAGAGGACACACTCACATCCCAAACAAGCCCTCTGCACCAGACAAGGTCCAAAAACCATTACTTCATATCAAGCATCCCAAAACCTAAGCAAGATCCGCAAAAAAAAAAAAAAAAAAAAAAAAAAAAAAAAAAAAAAAAAAAAAAAAGAAGGTGGGAAATCAAAGCTCAGCAGGAATTTTCAATATTTAAAAATAAGCAATTGCCAGCTCAGAGTAGTATGAGATACAACCTGAAACCCTACATCGCTCTGTGCACACACTGAAAGGGTAAACCACTAAAAGAAAGTGAAACTTAAATGTTTCCTTACACAACCTGGTGCAATTTAGCAAAACTAGTACTGCTCTGAAATGCAAAACTTGAACTGCCAAGTAGTGTGAACAGGTTTTCAAAATAGCTGCCTAAATACAAGTGTGGTTTTTTTAAAGCTTGGCAGAAATCCCTTTTTAACCAACCGGACATCAACTGACCATGAGCCCAAAGGCAGCAACCAGCAAGGGCACTTCAGGGAGTCTCAGCCTTTCTATTTTGAGAGTAAAAGAAGGTACAGGCAACAGCAACTGTTCAAACATTCTCTCTGGTGTTTCCTACTTTTTACTTATTCTCCAGGAAAAAGAAATTTAAAGCTTGAGCTAAATACGACTGATAAGTGTTTACCCTGACTTACAGTTCACATGGTAGTACTATATACGATCACCATACTTCCATCCAGAGATACCTAAAATCTGACAGGTACCTAAGTGCAGTGAAGGTGTGCTCCTCCATCTACCATTTCTGCACTGGAGTCAGGCATATTTAATTATAGATCCTGAGGAAGTCAGAGGGAAAAACAACACGGCCCTCATGGCCTTGTATCAACTGATGTAAGGCATCACTGCTACATGGGGTAGTAGTTGGTGGGAATTTGAAGTCAGTCACTGGAACACGTAAGTATAATTTAAATCTTGGCTACCAACAAAGCATAACGAACTACACAGGCCACAATAATGCTGTCATTATTACTCTATTAATTTAGTTTGGGCATACAAACTAATGCCCAAATGCTAAAATTTCTTTTTAGCATCAAACGTCCTACACAACAATGAAGTGAGGCTGCTTTGACAGACAAAATTTTCAAGGCTGAGCTTTAATCATTCTGCTTTAGTTGACTATAAGACTCCTTTCTGTGTAGAAATTATGTGACTGCAGGAATAAGCAGAGGTACAAAGTATCCTAAGCATAGATTATACATTACATACCCTTATAGAACTCAGAAACAAACAGGTAAACTTGATGGTATCAAGGATTAAAGGGCACATCTAAGGATTTTGGAAATATGAATATGAATCATCTTGCCCCGCTAAACTACACCAGTTTAAAAAATGCCTTAAGAAATGTTTTTTGTGTTTTGCATTTTTTTCAGAAAACATTATAACAATGTCAAATACACATTTTGTTTCTTTTGCAAAGAAATCATCATATTTTATGTATCATTCAAAATAACTTTCAAGTGATTTTTAGAGGGATAAAACTAGTGAAAATAGGTAATGACAGATTAACTGAATCTCTACTAACCAATTATAAAATAAAATTCTGATTGAAAGCAAAGGCAATTTACAGGCCTAAAATATTTCGGATTGTAGTACAATACAAGACAGCTGAACTTAAAATATAATACATCTTCCTCTGTTCGCAGAGACACCCATGTAATGCAGGGCATGAGCCAGGACTTCCCTGCCTGCGACAGGCAGCGATGCACTTGGGTCTGGAGGCGATCTCCCGGGGCACACGGCAGGCATGCAGAGGGGAGCACGCTCCAGCAGGTTTCCTTTGCAGCCACAGGCACTTGCTCCATTCCCATCCAGGTCAGCTACTGGTCAAGGAGCCAACATCACTTCACCAGAAGTCTCTTTCCCTGCCCGTCTCTATTTTACCACTTTCAAAGTGTGTTCTCAAAGTCCTTCCTGCCCATGCCTCTCACCAGCCTGCTAGCTGCTGCTCCCAGTTAACCCTCCTCCCCAACAGCCACACGAGCCAAGCTCAGGCTCAGCTACGCCAGGACCTGCCAAGTCCCCACCGATATGGCCATGACATACACACCACCACGCTCCTCCAGGGTCCTCCCCATCACCCCTTAACCACCAGCAGCTGCCTTGCCTCGTACATTGCAGCCCTTGCCTTACCCTCTGTACTTCCTTCTTTACACCTAAGATTCAATCTTTACACAGACAATTTAATGAACTCTTTTGACCTTCAAAGGAGAGGGGGGAAAAGAATGTGTGCAAAAATTCTAAGATCCTCTGTCTCACTAGTGCGCAAATTGCACCAGCGTATTGCACTAACCCATCCAGATGTGCAGTGCTGCAGCCTGGTAAATAGCCTCCTGGACCTCACGGTCCCAAGACAGTACGTTGTAACTAAGAGCAACACGCCACCATTAAACAATAATGCCACTGTCATTACAGAATAACAGCATATCCAAGACCGGTTTTCTGTACTTACCTCGGGATAAATCTTAAACTGATTTTTCCTGCCCTCTCTCTAAACCCCTAAGTGTCTTGCTTTCTGACCTCCCCCCTTCAATCCAGCTTCCCAACTTCTTCTGACCATTCACTCTACCTCATATTTGTTTGTTTCCTCCTACTTCCCATATATTCTTCTTATATATCCTTCTCTCTCCCCTTGAGCCCTCTTGATTTATTAGTTTCTTTCCATAAGCAGTCCTTCAACTTGCCAGTATCACAGGTCTCCCACCTTTGTCAGACAAGTCTCAGAAAATAACTCTGCTTCTCCCACATGATACAGCAGCATGCCATACACAGACATTAATTTAAATTATCCACTGCTGGCATACACTATAGCCTCTGTGAGAAACCAGTATAAATATTTATCTTGATAACGCATTAGACAGCTTCCAGCATACTAAGAGCTTGTGCAGGAGGGGACATTTGAGACAATTCTTGGCAAGGTACATATGCTGCATTTAATAACTGTATGATAAATATAGCATGCAAAATAAGCTTTACAGTACGGTGCAACTGCAGTTTTCCTTTCCCCCCAACCAAAGAGTCAATGTGAATCAATTAAAAAAAAAATATCAATACATCAGTTTTCAAATACTATTTTCTCCACCTTCTTAAGGCAGGAAGAATTACCTAGAAAAACTGGGTCACTATTTTATCAGTTGCTTTTCTTAGCACAAAACATAGAGGTCATATTAAGGGTTTGTTTTGAACAAATGTCTGTTCAAAATATTTTACCAAGTCCAACATGTGTAAGATATGCACATGTGCACATAACATATATATAGATAAATGTATCTTTTATGGATAATATATATATCTTATAGCCAACACAGTTTTCATTTAGATGAATAACAGAAATGAAGTTAAATGTGGTAAAGACATTTAGTGGACTAAGTACCAGCAAGTAAGCAAAGAGATTGAAAAAAACTGAAAAGTTCAAAAATTATTTTACAAATAATTATATGGAATATATACACTCAGGTTTTAAAAATTCAAAAAGATGGGGTTTTTTTGAACACATCTCTTCTTTCTACACACTGATAAAAACTGAACCAGTTCCCAAACTCTTGTTCAAGCCCAAAAAGTTTTGCAGTTTCAGAAAAAAATGTATTAATCTAAAAGTATCTTTCTGGTACTTTCTTAACTTAATAACCTAGCACCTAACATAACAAGCAAACACAGAGTAAGAGTTATTTTGCACACCAGTTCTCTCAAAGATCTCTCTGTCCAAGGAAAACAGGTTACTGATATCCCATGACTCCTGGAAGGGCCACAAACACCAATCTGAATCTCTTTCATTTTCTCATTTAGCTCACCTGGTCCCTCCTAAGATCCAAGGCCTAAATGACATCACTATGCACAGAGCTCAGCACATCCACTCACATCCCACTCCTCTTTTAGATAAGATGCCGAGTCAAGAGGCAATTCCCATTTCCTCCTTTGCAGAGCCACATGGCATATGAAGTTTGATACCCTGACGTTTGGCACATGAGAGCTAAGCTGAAATTTGGAAAGGGGGGAGGGGGAGCGGGGTGCAAGTGCCATGACTGTGGGGAGGCACACATGAGGGAAAGCACAGGGAAACGTACCCACCTGCGGGAAGCTTGCTAGGTAGGATGGTGGGATGCACGCTCACCGAGTTAGGAGCAGAAGATCATGGTTCCCTTTGATGGGGAAGCTCCAAGCCAAGGGCAGGATAAGAGGAAACGGAGAGGTATGCCTTTCAGCACACCCACATCCTGAGGCTACCTGATACCACTGTAACCAAGAAAAATAAACTCGCACTCAAAAGCTCAGTTGCCACTCAAAAATATAATGTGGATGACAAAGATAATGAACTTCCTTTAGACTACATGGCTACTCCAAAAAAAGTAACTCCCTAAAATTAGAAAACATTTGAACTTTTAATACAAAGTGAGGGATATTTTGTTTATTTTTATTAGAATAATAGGAAACAGTTATTTTTAATATTTAATCTATGTCAGCATCCCCTTTAGTAAACTCCCATGCCAGCACTGAATTAAGTGCAGTCTTCCTGTTTAGCAATCTCTCACAAGTTAACCAAATGCCTTGCAAAAACCATTTCAAAACCAGTTTGCAAAGTACTAAAGATAAGCATTAAACAGATGACATCTTCTGCAAATCCATTGTAATCCATTGGTTTAGGCTTTATACTTCTGGTGATAAATTACTTAAATTCTTGTATGTTTATGATTAAATATTAGGATCAGTAATCTCTGTTATGGATCACTTTATTTGTATTATTTTCACCAGCCTAAACTAGCCAAGAGGAGGCATCTGACAGAAGTGAATTGCTACAGTGAACAGCTCCCATGAAAGATGCAGATGCTGAGCTACCACTCTCCATCCTCCATCTCACTGTCACCAAGCACGGATGTTACACTTCAGGCGCAGGGGAAACCCTACAAATCACTAGCATACCAGTTACATCTCTGCAATTCCTTTAGTACATTCCCTCTTCAGCTCCATTCCCACTAGCTGCAAGGTTTAGTGCTTCTTCACATGGTGCCTGCAAATAAGACTACTTTCAAAACACCAACACTCGAGCCTGAAACAGGCAGTCTCCCCTATAGTTAAAGGCCAAATGACATTATTTCATCCAATTTCCAAATTTCCTTTTCTGGTGGCACATGCGCTGGTTGAAAATAACAACCAACGATACCAGCTTACAGGAGGTCAAACAGCAAAGCGGTTTTGGGCCTTGACAAGAGAGCAATTAGTAGAGGCAACACTCTCCTGTTCTGTTCAGTCACCGGGGGGGGGGGGGGGGGGCGGGGGGCGGGGGGAGCCTGGACATAAATGTCCCTGAATCCAAGCGTTTCCAACCTCATACAAAGCCCATGTGCAATTTTTCACAGGGCACCCAGCACTGAGACGTGCCAGCTTCTCAGACAGGAGCCAGGCAGCATTCAGCTGGCAGCCTGGAGGTCTAAGCTTCATCGGGGCAAAGCAACAACACTCCTCATCCTTTACATACGCAAGGTTTATACTTTCACATCTGAGGCTTACTTTCTGGAAAGCATAACTGACTGAATCGGCTTCTGTTCTTCAAAGGACAACTTCCACTAACCAAATATAAATTTTTCATAAACACACAGTAATGCAGATGAAAACAGCCAGCATTCAAATAGCTCCTAAACCCAATGTTTTGTAATCTAAAACCACAAAGACACTTCTTTTACACAGGCATTGTTATCTCCAAAAAGGTAGGGGAGCTGAATCCACAGATTTCAAATATATAAAACAGCCCACACACAAGAACAGCTGTGACACAAGGTGCGTGGCCGGCGGTGGGACAAAGGCACGCAGTTCCCGTGCTAGCCATAAAAAACAACATACCCACTGCCATTTGGCCAAGCACGTGTCTGTGTTGCAATGCTGAGCACCACCAGTCTCAGTTTCTATTCCTGCCCCCAAGGGCCAGCAGCAGCCGGGTGCTTACAAAGCAAAGCAACAGTGCTTCTGTTTGACTGAACAAGGCTCCGCCAAAAAGCAGCATCTGAAGCAGCAGCATCTGAAGCAGCAGCATCTGAAGCAGCAGCATCTGAAGCAGCAGCATCTGAAGCAGCAGCATCTGAAGCAGCAGCATCTGAAGCAGCAGCATCTGAAGCAGCAGCATCTGAAGCAGCAGCATCTGAAGCAGCAGCATCAGTCACAATCCCTCTACATTTCTGATGTAGTTTATAAGGGGTTACCAAAGTCTACTGAGCAAAGCTGATGAGCATCACTGACATCTGATGTGCCACATTCATTCTGAAAAAAATAAATATGTAACGAAATGGAAAAGACACTACTCTTTTGTGTCAGAGGCCTGACATCTACTCCCAGGTCTGCCTGAAGCACCATCTCTCACTTTCCTGTTCTTTGGCACTGCCACACTTATAACTAACCCCCAAGACACGAAAACTTGGTTCATAAAGGCCTGACAAATGTCAACGGCAGTACAAGACAAAGCTAAAATCACACAGTCTGCCTTCCACAAGGCCCATTCATGAAACCTTCAGCCACCCTTTTCATTCTGGTTTTATTGCTCAAAAACCTGTGCAGTAAGAATCCCCTGAGCCATTCTAAGATTTTGCAGCAGAACACAACATCAGATCAGGGAGTACAGGAGCTGCAGCTCTATTCTAGAAGATGACAGATAAGGGCCACATGAGGTTCAAATGGTTCAGCTAACCAGCGCAGACACAGCAGCATACTGAGGCAGACTAAGCAGTTGGTGGCCAAGATGACTTCCATCCTAAGGCCCACTCTGCTCTGGCACCCCATGCCTCTGATGTCTGCAGGTCACTAGCCCGCAAGGAACAGGAGAGTTAACTAGTGTTTCTACGAGACCCCGAGATCCTATCATGCAGCAAACTTATTAGTTTACTGACAAGTATTATTCTGACAAAACTCACAATTTAGAGTTCATCTCCAAGTAGATTTCACCAAATAATAATCTTCAGGCTTCTGAGACTTCAGCATTATTGCTAAGTGCTTTCTGCAGCCTTAGCAACAAACTACAAGCAACTTGCAGAATTTCAACCTGCTGCATTTTTAATAACAATATCTGAAATTTTCACTGAGTGATCCTCTCCAGCAGAAAGTATCTCCCCCAAGAGGCTTTTCATTAAACCCCACAGAAACTCATTAGGATGGCCAACTCGATCTCACAGAAAACAAAGGTAACATTCCCAGTAAACTTAATGCTGTGGAGAGTTATTCATTATAGGTTTTGATCCAGCAACAGTTTCCTCTATTTCAAGGGTGAAATCAGTGTAGGGCAGAAATGCACCAGTGGACAGAACAGTCTGCAGCAGGTTCCTCAGGCATAGAGGAGGAGGCAATTGTCATAGCTGTGAAACAATTCCAGTAGCTACACCAGACATTTATTAAGCTCGAGTTCAAAATACGCATTATAAGTAATCCAAGATCTACAGTTATAATCATTGTTCAAACGCACTGTGAGAAATAAATATTAATCTATTCCCAAACCTGCTCTACGAAAGATGACAGCAGAGTGTTTTGATACTTTTCAGTAGACAGAAGGAGACCACCACGGTTTTAATTCATCAAAAATAAAATTAAGTAATACTGGTCCAGACAAGCAACAATAATCTCCAACTGAAGTTGATTCAATGAGTTAGCTATTCAGAAAATACTGTGTGATATCATGAGGACAGCTTTCTAGTTCATTAAAAAAAAAAATAAGAATCTGTTTTCATACTTTATATCCATTCTAAGCAGGGCAAGAAACCATTTCCAACAGTTCATATGCAAAGTATTTTTAGTACTGCAAGCTCAACTGAAAAAAAAAGGTCAGTTTGGAAGCAATCAGTCTAACTATAATGAAAATATAAACCAGGGCTCCGGCACAGTTTAGCAAGTCCTGAAACTCACTGCGTCCGAATGGTGCAGAGAGAGAACTTATCCAGATGTCCTCCATTCGGAGGAGCCCACCCTCTGCATCTCTCCATCGCTCAGATACAGGACTGCCTCCGCATGTGCAATGCAAGCAGGCACTGGAGCTCTCGGGTCCCAGGGGACAGCCTGTAGACCATCCACGGCTAGTACAAGGGTCTGCGAGTTTTTGGTCTGATAGCTGAAATACACCTGACACTTTTTTTCCCTTTTTTGCACGGCGGGTTTACAGAAAACGTCCCCGTGGTAGTAAAACATAGCTTTATATATATATATATAAAAAAGAAATTGTAAAGAAAGGAAATAACCGGCTTTGCAGGTAAATATGGACAAAGAACGTTCTTCCCAAAAGCCTAATTGTCTACTGCCGCTTTTCGCCGGTGTCCTGAGAGTGAACGGCGATTTTTATTCCTGCGAAGCCAAAGCAGGATCCCGGGGCTGAGGCGTTACAATGTTTCAGTTTCTCAACGCTGCAAAACACACGAAAGGCTCACAAGTTCAGCGTCCCCCCCGCCATCTGCCCGGGGAAGCCGTAGGTGTGCGCGGCGCAGCCACAGGCAGCCATGCACGTATGTGTGTGTGTGACTATACAGCCCCTTCTCACTTGACTTATTCATCTCATCTCAGTATCTGACACCAGCTGTGCAGGGCACAGGGACAAAACATCCGTCCCAACTAAAAAAAAAACGCATTTAAAAGGAGATTGGTTTGGAATTAAGCTTCATTATCAGTTAACCACAACAGCAATTTAAAAAGGTAAATACAAAAGGGTCCAAACAAAAGGAGCTAGCGCAGCACAGGCAACCAGCTCTCAGGAGCGCGGTTTTCCATCGCTGGTCACTCTTGAGCGCTCGGCCCCGCGGGTCGCGCAGGGATGCGGAGGCCAGCTGGCCAGTGCTGCCGGGGCCCCGCTCGCCCTGCAGCCCCCTGGGCCGCCCCTTTGCCGGTCGGGGCAGGCTCCGCTCCGCTCCCGCCGCGCTCCCCAGCTCCCGATGCCCTCGCCCTCCCGGTCTCCCTCCCCCTCGCGTACCCAGGTGTAACCAGAGAAACTAGAAGCCAGATTCAGTCTCCATCCCAAACTCCTCGTACCAGATTGTAACGCACAGAGAAACGCCGCGCTGCTGGCCCTGGAGCTGCGGCCGCTGCCGGGACCTTCTCCTCAGCGCGGCCGCCCCGACGTGAGGGGCCCGAGCGGCTCCCGGCGGGGGCTCGGCCAAGCTCCCCCCAGCCGCCCCCCGCTGCGGGCTCCGAGCCCTCACGGGGGTTTGGGAGCCGAGAGCCCGGAGCTCCGGTCGCGCCCCCTCCCACCGCCCGGGACGCGCCGAGCCCGGGCGGCCGCAGGGCGAAGGGAAGGAGCCCGGCGGGGCTCAGACCGGCGGCAGCCCCAGCTCAGCCCACGGCCCAGCGGGAGCGGGCCCGCCCGCGCGGCGGCAGCGGGGACCTGCGGCGGGGACCGCGCCGGGCGCGGGGGCTCCGCGCCGCCCGCACCCCGCAGACAAAGCGCGCGGAGACCCCGCGCCGGGCGGGCAGAGGGGCCGCACCTGGGACATCTGCGGGCGCAGGTTGATCTCCTTGAGGTTGATGGAGTGGCTGCGCAGGTTGTTGAGGAGCTGGCAGAGCAGGACGCCGTCGCGCAGCGTCTGCGCCAGGTCGAAGACCTGGGCCGTGTCCCAGGTCACCCGGTGGTTGGGCGGCAGCACCTTGCAGCTGATCAGCCACTGCCCGCACTGCTTCCAGGGCTCCATCCCCGCCACCGCGCCGCGATGCTGCGGCCGCGGCGGCCCCAGCTGCGCCCTCCCGCCGCCGCCGCGGCCGGCCCGGCCCGCCCCGCCCCGTGTCCGCGCCCGCCCCGCCCCGGGAGGCGGCACCGGCGGGTCCCGGCCGCCCCCGCCTCGCTCAGCGCCTGCGGAGGCGGCCGCGCCGGGCCCGTCCCGCCCGCGGAGCGGCTCTGCCCGGTGGCTCCCGCAGCGCGGCCGGGGCGGGGCCGGGCCGGGCCCTTTATTTTCGCTCTTCGATCCGTTCGCTGGGGGCGAGTGCTCGGTGGTCCCGGCCGCGGGCTCCGCGCAGGTGCCCCAGCTCCTGCTGGAAGTGACAGAGAACGCCCCACGGCACAGGTCGCTGTCCCCTCCGCTCTCCCCTGAAGCATTCTGCATTAAGTCTTGAATTTTGTCTGCGCTTTAAATAACGTTGAAGAAAAAAAAAATAATAACGTGATAGCTTCCAATATGCATTCAGGCAACTTCAAATAAAAAATATGCAAGTCATTTGACATTTCTAAAGGTGACAAACTCCAAAAATAAACCCTACAAACACCCAAGTTCACAATGCCCTCCACACCTCAAAAGCTAGCATTTCCTTTGGATTGCTGATACAGTGCTGAAAACTTCCTTTCTCAGGAATAAATTTTTAAAAAGTCACTTAAAGTGATATAAAAACTGGTTTTCTCCTCATTAAAATACTTTTTTTAAAAAAAAACAGAGAACACTGGAAGTACTATTAATGTGTAAAGGGGGGTGATCCACAGTCCAGGGTGAGAAAGCTGCCTAACAGCAAAACACTTAACATAATTATTCAAGATAGTCTACAACTGTTCCCGGTTTTCACATCTCCTCTGTTAAAAGCCTGACATTTACTGCTTTCTGAGCTCAGAATAATCCCACAAATGCTTTTTATAATTTCTGAAAGAATTAATACAGGAGTTCTGGGAATTTATTGCAGAAACTGGGGCCTAGCAAGTGATTTGCATGTTTCAGTAAGCTTAAAATGGTGCTTCCCTTTTTCATTTTTTTTTAAACAGGTGATATGTCTGCCATCCCAGGTATTTTCCTGAGCAGACAGCGGTATTAACTTCAAATCATGAGTGCAGGGCTGCAGAACATGCCACAAAACAGCTCACTGCTTTGCATCGCATTCACCCAAGGAGGAAAACGTGGCCCTCAAAGTAAGTAGGATCCAGCTCCATCACATGTACCACCTGTGCCACCACCCAGCAGGGGATGGGATGGGATGGGATGGGACAGATGTGACTTACTACCTCATTAGAAGGCATGAATGTTGCTCAAGGTCATCTGGGAACAGCGTTTGGATCTACTAAAGGCGCACGAAGCTGCAAGCACTCAGTTCGCTGTTCAGCCCTCTGCTTGTGTTAGCTGGGCTCACTGGGCTCACCGACTGAAGAGGCTGCCAGCCCTGACCGAGCACAGGGGCAGCTCGCAAAGCTGTTCTGCACAGGCCCAGCCTGACAGAAGAAATGCATTCTAAAAGAATACAAACTCCAATTAGCAGTGAGTGGTTTTGCGTTAATGAAAAGAGGGATCCCTATTTCCAAGGATTGGTGGCAGGGCAGCTGAGCTTCAAAACAACTTACACAGGAGAGCACGGCTTCAGGTTGAGCTGCCCCAGCAGCCCTTCCTGCCCTGCTCCCAGCAGGTCCCTGCTGCTCCAGGCCTACCTGCACAGCTCCCACGTCTCAGTAGAGCTGGGAATTCTCAATTTAACCACCTCAGCCCAAACACTTAGTCAGCACTATCAGATACCTCTCAAGTACCCAAGTTGTCCTACTCAAGACAACACTTCAATTGTTTTATGCCTGAGCAGCTGGAGGAGAGGGAAGTTTACAATGGGAACATGCTATCAAAGTATTCGACTGCCCACAACCAGGCAGATTTAGAGAGAATTCTTAAATTAAATCAAACGGGACTGAAATTAACAGCCTGCACTGTGATCATTTGGATATCATCATCCATCAAAATGAATGTCAGAGCAGTTTGATCAAGAACACAATAAAAGACTGTCTCATAAAAATATATTTTTATCTGTGACAAGTTAAACACGAAGTAATGAGTAACAATTCA
Organism: Falco rusticolus; assembly: GCF_015220075.1. Taxonomy (NCBI): domain Eukaryota; kingdom Metazoa; phylum Chordata; class Aves; order Falconiformes; family Falconidae; genus Falco; species Falco rusticolus. The sequence goes on from NC_051197.1 coordinate 24,013,342, forward strand.
GTCACTCCCACAAGCTATCCACTCTCAGACTGACAACCATAACACTGACGCTAAGGCAGGAAAAAAAGTAACAGAAAAAATCTGCACTACAGTATCCACATCCCTGCTCCAGCTGCCTCCAGCCAGGATCTGTGCTACAGCACCTGAAAGCAATATAAACTGTTGGGACGCCTTTGCGACGATACAGAAGAATGAGCATCGTTCTCATCCATAAACAGAAGAAGAAAAAAAAAAAAAGAAAAGGCACTTCAGTAGTTGGTCAAATGGATCTAATCTTTTTACATGGTTTAATGGGAGCAATCCAGAGCTCCTTAATCCAAACTTCACATTCAAATATGTATGCTTTAAGCATTGTGGCTGGAATTCCAAATATCTGGAAAACCTACATTACAGTTTTAAATTGTTTATAAATCATAGGCTGTTACACTGCAATATAAGAGCTAAATTTCATTCAAAATACGTGGGTTTGTTTCTCTCCTGTATCTGTTGTAATCAATCATCTGAGTGACATTTCTCCAAATGGAGAAGAATCCATATATTCACATAAATTCTAGAAAACTAGGTCTCTACAAGTAGTTACATGATTGAAAGAAGGGAAGGGGCAAATAGATTCATAAACAAAATTGACAGTCAGCACAGCCTTGCTAGAGCAGGAGGCTGGCAGCTACTGAGGTTCAGGAATATGCACATTTGCTTTCCTCCTCTCCTGCAGCACTCTTCACAGCCTTCTTCAGCTTCCTACACTGTCCACAGCCATTTATTGGAACAGGTTCAGTTTTTCCCTTCACCCTGAATTTGTTTGTGTTCAAGAGCTACTTTTACATGGACTAATTTTTTTGTGCTAATAGATGCAAAAATCAGAAAACCCTATAGCTCAAATATCAAGTACTTAAAAAGAACCAGCTGATGAAGTCTTACTGGAAGTTTGAGCTCTTTCCATTCTGTTCTTCTCATACTCCAAAAATTGCTTTAGATCTGTCTCATTGGAGGATCCTCTGGGTTGAAAAGGAAGCGGTTTAAGAGTCACCTCAGTCCATCTCCTCCAGTTTCACTCAGACAGACTGACATCTATGGACCTGGAAGCTAGATCTATCTCAGTTTAGATTGCTCAAAAGGTTCAGTGTACACCACATCCTTTTTTTCTTAACACATCATTAATCCGTTCACCAAAGCACTTTTATCTTCACATTTTTTATAAAGAAACCAGTAGCATTTTGGACATGCATTCGCACCTTCAAACTACTGCAAAGCATCAACATAAATAAAAATAAATAAATTTCTATTAAAAGAGCAGCAAGTCTGAAGGAGAGTTGTTCACAAAAAGTTACCCAAAAATAGCTTCTGCATGGTTTTTCTCTCCTTTCAGGAGACAACTGTCTCCTTACTGGAGACATAATCATAAATTTGTTTTCGTTAGTCTCACCCTGTGCTGCATCCTATGAAGGTGGCGACTTTCCAACTCTTCTCTTGTTGCTTTACTTCAAAAAAAAAACCCCACCTAAATTTGTTTTATAAGGGCACATTTGCAAGCTTTCTGAAATAATTATTCCCTACTGTCACCACACTTGCTGTGTTTAAATTACTTACATTGCTCAGGTTAGGGAAAATAAATAAATAAATGGTTTTTAAAACTAATAAACCCACAAATGTACACACATTCCCTCTTTTTCAGTTACTCCTGCAGTTATAATAGCACCCATGAGCTCTAGGCACAGACCTCCTTTGTGCAAGGTGCAAAACAATAACAAAATGGTATAACTCTTCCCAAAAAGCATCACTTCTCACTGCCTCTTCTTACTTATTCCCTTATTCACCAATGGGTTCATCCGTCCTGGTGCTTAAAGTTTTCCTGCGTTCTGATGATTGCACTTGAGTGCATTTTTGAATGCTACAGGGACAAAGCGATGCAAGCCCAGGTGAAGAACTGTCCTCATTTGCGGGCACTAAAAGCCTGCGTCTCGGCTAAGCCAGACCTGAGATCATGCTCAGCGTGTCTCAATTAGACCCACTTAATTATACCAGTAAGAAAATTCAGTTACACGTGGTCTGCAAGTGAGCAGGAACACCCAGTCTTGCATCTCAGCCATTTGTATCTTCCTTCTGTTTGGAAATGCGTTGGGCTACCATGGCTCGTGGCCAGAAGCCTCCCTCAGGCTGCTCTGGGTTTTTTGGCTGGATGGAAATAATAGGGACATGACTGGGGTCCAGCATTTCTGAAGTAGCCTGCTTATCTTGCAGTAAACGAGGGTAAGATCACTGACCAGAATTCTTCAGTAAGTTCTGTCTGCCACTGAATATGAGTATCAACATGGATCAAGATCTCCCAGATGTATCTGGCTGTATCCTATAGCTACAGGCTCCAGTTCCAGATTTACTCTGTGAACTCTGTGGCAGAAAGTGCAAAAGTAGTGCTACTTCTAATCGATCGTGTACTAGTTACTTGTTAGTGTTATTGTGAAAAGTCCTATACTACAAATCAGATAGACTTTTAAAAAACAGACGATCTAAAATAACAATCCTATCTGAATTTTAGCAAAGCATGGTATTTTACTTCACAAAACTATTTCAAGCCTGCACAGAAGAAATCATAGACAAGTCACCTGAAATCTAAATGAAGCACGGAAAACAAAAGAAAAATTATAAAAATATGTAAGCTGGGAGATGTATGGAACTGAGTGGAACAAGGACTTCGTATTTAATTTACTTTTTAATAGAGGCCTGAAAGATGCAGAGAGACAACATGATATATAAGCGTATACATAATTATAAAATGGGAAGAATTCTGAATGCTCACACACCAAAAGAACACAAAGACACTGTTTTTAGTATAAAACTGCCCGAATGCATAAAACGCATTTGAATGTTTGACAAGCAACACTGAAAGGGAAGGTTGATCTAGACCAGTCAATGTCAAAATTAAGACATTAAAGCAGTCAAATAGACTGCCTAGCTCTAACAACTACCTACCTAATCATCACCTTCAGACTTGAAGGCATTGGCTTATCTCCCCTGCCAGAAATCTCCTTTTCATTGAAGTCAACAGAAACTTGTCCCATTTTACCAAGTCCAGAATCCTATGTGGAACTCCTAAAATAGAATATTTGCTTTGCAGAAGCCCAGGTTTCAGCTTTCTAAACCCCATTCATACAAGGGGATGCAGGACTCCGCCAGCCTCCCACCTCCTGCCAGCAGGCAGCCATGCCATTTAAGATAGCATTTAAGGTCAGAAAAAAGAAAAGCAAGTTGTCATGTACTTCTTTATGTATTTTAATGAAAATATCAAAAAGGCTGGTTTCTAAAGAAACCAAGCGACCTAAAACACTGAGTTAAATCAAACCCTTCCTCATGCTTTAGAAGGTCCTGTTCATTTTCCCTTTGACTTTTTTGACACCTTTAGGCAAAATACCTGTTTCATACCCCTTTCCCCCCAATTCATCTCCATTTCTTATCTTCCATAGGTTGTTCTTAACAGTCTGATGACAATTTTTAACACAAAACCAGACCAGATGACAGGGTTACAAGATAGCAAAAACTCCCCTCTTCAGTCAAGACAGAAGGAAAGAAGATGTTGACAAAAAAAAAAAATTGTGGTCCCAGCTGACAAGAAAGTGATATTTATGAAAGTCAAGGCATTCAAGTGCATATAACCAAGACACAAAAAGCTAGAAATTGGCACAAGTAAGCCCTAAAATGAGGAAAATATGTTTTTACATTTTCATAGTCGGTTCAGGACCCAGAACCAAGAATCCAAGAAGTTTTTCCTGCATTGTTGGAAGAAAGGATCAATCGCTGACAGTACGACACTTGCAGAAAACATTATGCACTGGATGGGGTCTGACCATATGGAAATCCAGGGGGAAAAAAACTTCACATTAAAATAATAAAAAAAAATATCTCTGCTCTACCCGAAGTTTGGAAAAACTGAGAAGTGCCACGCATGAAATATTCTTTCACTGTTTGAATAGATGTCTGGAGTAATGTTTAATAACTCTACTACTGATAGAATATTTATTTCAAAATTAATAGTATTAGGCAAATGAATTTTTCAAAACCTAAAGACAAAATTTACTATCAGTCTCTAGTCTTACAGTATGTTAACTGTTACAATAAACAGGGCAGTCACATATCTTGAAACACCGTTCCAGTTTTCCACTTACAATGTTACAACTGTCCTTACATACTAATCTAAGTTTGGTAAATAAAACTTTCCTTTTAGACTTACAAGTCAAAACTATTAATGATTTTTAACAACAAAACATTCGAATTTGTTTTTAGAGAGCTCAGCATGCAGAATATTTCTAAACACTTCAGCAGGCAGTGCACCTTCATCTCTAATGTTATGCATACTCATCTCACCTTAAGAATAAAAAATATAAATATTTCAGAACATTCTGCTACCTACTTTTTTTTTAACTTTTCATAAGTGAGAGAATGTCCTGGGGTACTGCTTGTGTAGTGAGACTGGGCCAGTGCTAGATCGCGGATCAGCAGAGGCTGAAGAGTTAGGTGGCTCTTTATTCAGCCCATTGGGATTGAATTTGCAATGGCAGGGACAACGATGCTTAGATTAGGGCCTGAAAGTAACAGGAGACATAAACCCTCATCTCCAGTTCAGAAAAATAAGCCATCACAAACACAGGACACTAATTATCAGAATTAGTCCTCCTAATGTTGTGCACGTCCATTTCTGCAGGCTGTTTTAGACACAGTGTGAGATCCCACTCCCCCGGGTGCCAAGAACTTTTGTTTCATTCTGAAGCAAACCAGATTTCACCCCAAACCTTTAATTTTAGTGCCTGGGATCCCCACTTCAGCTGAAGTCAGTGGTATCTATGGCTGCCAGACTGGGTTATAAAGCTGTGTATCCACATTAAATACGCTGTTAAAATAGTGACTAGTAGTGTCTTAAGTCATATATACCACAGGTCATTGACAGGCAAGACAATGACAGAGAAAATATCTTCTCTCTCGAGACATCAAGTCCCACCCACTATGCTGATATCAAAACTTCCCTGATCCTGGTTGAAAAATACTACTCTGGAGATTAAATTATCAGAGTGAAAGGATGATTTAGAGACAAAAAGATTTACATTCAGATCTACCATATAGATTAATTTCAGAAACAAAATATGCTGCTCTCACTGCATTAGAAATAGTGGTAGGCATCTGCTGGCTTAAGGCATTTGAGGTTTACCCGTCCCATGAAGGTAGGAAGTGCCACAGGTGAGCAGTACCACCACCTCCAGCAGTACCAGCTTGGCTGGCTGTCCCCCTGCCTGCAGCAGTGGAAAGCTGGCTTCCTAATATCTGAATAAAGACAAATAGCCACACAAAGAAGTTACTCCGTGGTTGATTTAAAGGTATGTTACACCTTAAAAGACAAAAGAGCCAGTAAAATAACTTTTATGGAGAAGACAGAAGTTGCTTTAGAAGCAAGGTGTACTTACAGCTTAGGTTTATGTTCAGCTGAGGTCACAGTGGTCTGTATGGCAAACTCCAGTTGTAAAACTATTTCACCCTCCCACCTTTTTTCTTACAACACCACACTAGGACTGAAGTTCCATTACTGGCTGCATAAAGTCCAACAGCTACCTCTGGCTTATCTATAAACTTGTATTGTGCTCTGTGGGCCATCCTCGTACCTACAGGAGAGTGAGAGTTGCCAGTCAGTAGCTCACTGAAGAAACCAAAACTGGCTTTGGCACACAACAGTAAAGAAGCAATGCTCTCCGATAGCATGCAGGTGATATTGAAGACACAGGGATAACATAAACATAACTTGTCCTAAAGAGCTTTACCGAGATAATATGAACTTAAGATCACTGTAAGCCAAAGATATGACTGCCCAAAGACAGAAGCATAACAGATCTGTCTACTAAAGAGCAGATTTAGCAGACGAAACTGAGAGAAAACACACTGTCCAAGTATTGCTTAACCTTCCTCCCATGTTTCTTCTTCCACGTTTCCTACAATCAGACCTTATATCACCACAATTTGTACACAAGGTTCAACCAAAGAAAACAAACCTGGACTTAAAACACCTGTGTACCAGACAAAACAGCCCAAAAATGCAAATACCATAGGCACAATTTTAATAGCAATAAATGATTATACAATATCAAAAGGTTTCATAGCCTAATTAAACTAATGCAAAGTATTTTTTTAAAGGAGTAAAAACGAGCCAGTAAGTAACACAAGACACAAGCATGACCAGAAGTATGACCAGCACAAACTCTTCCCCAAAGCCAGCCCATCAGCATGCACTGCAGCAGAATCCAAGGCTGCCATCGCAAACAAGGTATTTCCCCCTCGCTCCAAGGGAGAGTTGCTCCTACTAACTCCTTTCTCAAATAGCTGCAGTTATATTGCCTCCTACATTGGATTTACAAGCAGGACATACAAATTAACGCAGGCTGAATTACAGGCCTTGATTTGTTGGCTTTTACTTCCCTTTTTCCCAGGGAGGTACCAAAGGGCAGACAAAGCATTGGTAGGGGCCAGGCAATGGTCTGGCAGCAAAGAAGCTGTGCTGGGACCCAGGTCCTGGGGCAGGAGCCAGGTCTGAGCAGACAGAAGTGCCGAGCACCAGGCTGACTGCTGAGGAGCCCCCGCAGGCATGCAGCACGCACACCCAAGCAATGCAAGGCAGAGCATCAGCCAGCCCCAAAAGCCAGTCCTTAGTCTCCTGGGAAACTAATGGTGGCCAGGTGGCCCAGCCAGAGCTTAACTGCTCCAGAAGCCCTAACAGCTAGTTATGCCAAGCCAAACCTCCCCAAACAGGATTCATGGGGGCTTACAGAGGTCCCTGTTAGGTGTCTGAGTGAATACAAGTTAGGTTAAACTTGTCTGAAGGCTGTTCTTGGAGTGGTTTAGGCATAAATCATGAAAATACTGTAAACAAATGCAAGGAATATACAGAGAGAGGGAGACTTCACTGACCTCACACAAAATTATTAGTTGCATTAATCAAGGTGATTGGCAAGTCTTCTACAAATTTGGCTGCCATGCTAGTTTGTCAACACTGTATTCATATGGAAATAAAGGTGGTGGTTTTTTTTCTTTCAAATACTTTTTGTGTTATAAAGGTAACTAGACAAGGATTTGTACTGATCCAGAACTATTCGGAATGATGCGTACTGATAAAGAAAATGTATTTTTAATTCTGAAATTTAAAGTGCTGAAGCCACGAAATGGCAGAACCAGGCCTTGTCCCTTGTGTAGCCCTAATCCAAGGCTGGTTTAAAACTTAGTCAAGTTAATCAGCGGGAGAACAGAGAAACAATAGATGATCAATTTGTGTACACAGGTGCTCTCAGAAATGCAGGTGTTTCTAGAAAAAAATTAGTATATGTGAATAGGAATTGCTTGTTCAAAGACTAAGTGTGCTTGAAGGATTGTGTGAGTTAAAGCAGGCAGAAAGAAGATCATGATCCAAGGAGGACCTTGCAACTGAGACAGAAACTGGAACCAAACAGATTAATCAATTGGGACAGAGTCAGGTGATGGATTTGCAGAACTGACAAGACCAAAGGAAACTTCTAAAAACTTTGGACATTGACTAATGATTTGATAAGTGTATATAAGCTGTGCTGTATCCCTTTGTTCCCTGCCACTCACTGGGGTGGTGGCCCAACTCTGAGCTGTGATTAAAGGAGGCCTAGTGGTATCCACATCTGCATAAATTTTTCCTTTAACAGGTACTACTACACTGATAATCGATGCCTTTAACTTTACCAGCTGTGACAATTCCCTGCAGCAGAAGACAGCAGAAATAAGGGCAGCAATCGCTCATGGAGCTGTTGTTTGCAGGTGATGCATATGCAGAGAGTCTGCCATGAATCTGAAAAGACAGAAGCAAGTTTCAGCTACCCCTGTGGTGAGATGTGTTGTGTTTTAGCAGAGCTGATAAGGTGCTATTCAGCCACTGTTAAGCTGGCTGAACACTGCCTGGCCTTGCATCCGCAACTTCTCATTACGAGATCCCAGCCTGTGGCTCAGAAACCCAGGTGGGTGTGTGAAGGTGAGAGAGGGAATTTACAAACTCACTAATCTGAGAGAAAAGGGTACAAAATAATTGAATGCACACAATTATATGCTTATGGTATTGTTTTGCTCTGCAATTGGAAATTAAGTAAGTATTTTCTATTGCATGACCAGTCTACCACCATCTTCTCCAAATTTAGAGCATGGAAAACATAAGAGTTGTATAGATCTAAGTGAACAAGCTGCCTTTCTGGATAGGAACAAGGTTGGAAATGTTCAGCATGGTCTTTCATCCCTTTTTTAAATGTCTTCTTTGCCACTCCCAGATCGAAGCCCTGTGGCACAGCCAGCAGCCACCTGCCTGTGTGCCCACAGCTGGCTGGAGCCACAGCTGCACAGGGGCATGGCTCCTTGCTGCCCGCTTTCTGCCAGCTCTGGGTAGCCTTTAGGGAGAGAGTTTAGCAGATGTCACCCTCCAGTTGTGCAGGATTATATTCTGAAGACGGTCTCATCCTTGCCTTGGCTGCACGCTGCAGGATGGTGTTCAGAGTGATGAAGGATTAGCCAAAGTGCAGAGCCATATTGGCCTTTGGGATGTCACATTTCCCAACGCCAAACACAAAAAATGCAGGACTGGGGAGGCTGGTAGTCCTCTGCTGCCACAGTCACCATAGAAGAGGCCCAAATTTCTGTTTGATTTACAATTAACTGGACTGTTAAAGTATTTCTTGGCATATAAGAAGTGTCTGCTTGAATTTGTGTTGGAATCTCAGTGCCCATGAAAGCAAGTGTCCAATTTTTCTTCCCATTTTCAGGATAAGCTGCTCACGGAGTTTAGCATCAGTCTCAGTTCCCCCTCAACAACCTTATCCAGCACATGTGGGTTTTGTAGGGGTTTGGTTTGGGGGTTTTATCCTAGGAGGGGCGTGGGAAGCCTTGGAGGGAACACTCAGAAAAACTCATTTAAGCAGCACCTGCCAAGTCAGGCTGTTAGGCAGCTGGCTGCTCAGCCATGTAATTGCATTATGTTTAGGTCCCACTGCTAATGATCCCTCTGTATGTGTTAAGGGCAATTCTAGATACTGAGATAAATTCATCCCTGGTGAAAAGTGCTAATTTCAACGCTAGGCATGAATTCGAGTCACTATGTCCTTTTAAAATGGGCCTATTGGGATTAGTTAAAGGAATGCGGTTAAGCTCAGATATACCAGTTAGCAAGATCAAGGCCATTGCTGGATCACAATTACAACTGAGAAAAACAAATGTACTAACCAGCTGTCAATCAATCATATGAAAATGAATAGCAATTATAAGTATTAGCTATTTGTAACAGCATGCTCATACTTGGACCTCAGATACCTTAAACAATCTGGAAGCTCAGCATAACGTTTATGCTAAAAGGAGGAAAAAAACCCTATGTTGATAATAGTTGTTATGAGACAGTAAGGTTTTAACAGATGGTAAAAAGTGTCAGTCTGAAGCAAAATATAGATCTCTCTGCTGTTGAATAATTAATGAAAAACTCCTTCCCCGTTATAGCCATTGTATCTGTGTGATTGAATAGTCTCCATTTAATAAGGCCTTGTGCACATGAGCTCCAGTCACCTCACAATCAGATTTTTTTTCCCAGGGCTGATATCTGTTGTGCTCTCCATTTCTCCTCATCTCTTTCCACAGCACAAATTCTGTTGTGCCTAATCAGCAGAGCTTCCAGTGAAAGCAATCAAGGCAGTTTGATTTCGCAGCACAGCTTTATTAGAGAAATCCTGACCCCACTGAAGTCAGCTGGAGCCTTGGCATTGACTTCAGCCATGCAGACATGCCATACCACGAGTTCTGCCTTTTAATTGGATCGCATCCTTCTGCTGGTTTACACCAAGACAGGTGGGAGTTTTCTCAGAAATAATTTTATTTTTAGGTATTGCAATACATTAATTGCAAATGTTCAAATACACCTGAACTAAAAATATAAATCATGCAACCAGCTCTAACTCCAGGGATATTATTCTAACATTTAGTTTTTCTTATAGTACCAACTGCCATGAACTACTGCCATTATATTCTTGCATGCATTTCATAACAGAAGTAGGATCTGGGAGGCTAAGACAACAGAAAAAAAGAAGAAAGTGAGATAAAAAAGCGTTTTCCAAAGAATGAGAAGGAAAAGGAGGTAGTCAGAGACAGGCACAAGAAATTAAGCCCTAACTTATCACATGCTGAAAGACACTGATGTAGACAAAGTGATGGGGCAGGTCATGAAAGGACATTTGAAACCAGCGGGTCAATGCCTGGCTGCAGTGCAGGCGGTGAGCGGAGCACCAGAGCGCAATCAGAAAGGGTCACTGCGTTATCAGGGGAAAGCTGCTACTTCATACTTTCTCTTAACGAATGCACTTAGCTATGTTATTTGTCACAAAGTATTGAGTTTTGTCCAGCCCCGGTGCTAATAGAAACTCTGAGCAGTTGTCAAATTCTCTGTATATTTCTTTTCCATTTTTGAGCAATACTCCCCTGTTTTAAAAAAAATAGTAACTTTGCATTAAAGGCAACGTTAAAGAGGGAAGGCAAACCCACAGAGTCGCACTTTGTAGGCAGAGCAGGGAGCTGCCAGCTCCTCAGAGCCTCTCTAGTACCTTCAACCTGTGCCTCTCAGTCTCCATCACAGCCAGGGCTTGCATCCCCATCAGCAACAGCCTTTGGGATCTCGGGGAATCTAGCTGTTTTCTGGGAAAAGATAATATTGACAGTGGTTGAGGACTGAGTGGTGAGATCTGCTGGCATTTCTTTACCACAGCTGAGGTCACAACTGAGGGGTTTTTAATGCAAAGTTACTGTTTTTTTAAAACAGGGGACTATTGCTCAAAAATGGAAAAGAAGGTGACAGCCATTATCGTTCACTTCTTGTGGCTTTGCTGGACTATGAGAACTTAGCAGTGTAGCCCAGGATACTACATTAAGCTTGTGCTCTTGCTATATTAAAGGTTTGTAACCAGAGAAATAGAAGTTAAATTCACTCATATTCATGCAGGTGGGCAGATGGAAACCAGACCTTTCCCTTCCCTGCTGCTTCTCAGCTCTGGAGTTGAGACCCTGACGCCCTGGGGCATCGCTGCTGCGGGAGAGCAGCCCCTTCACTGGAGCTCACCAGCAGAACCACACAGATCACTGGTTTATGGCAATAAACACTGGTGGGTGAGGTGAAGCTTCCATGTTCCCTCCTACATTCACCTCAGCTTCAGCAGCTAATGACAAAAAATAATTTCACATCAGTGGGTATTTCATTCAGTCCATGCATGCCTCTCACCACGGCAGAAATATATATCATGGAAATGTAAGCATTAAACACACTACATTTTTAGTGTGGCTGTCCGAGTAGTGTAACAGTTCTTTCTGTTAGCTGCTGTTAGCCAGATCCTGCTTGAAATTAAATCTTAAATCTCCTCTTGGAGATTGTATGCTAGCAGATTTCTTTGCATAATATTCACAGCTTGCCTTCAAACGTGTGCTGCATAAATAGCTCAGGGAAAGGAAACAAACTCAAAGTCACACTTGTAAATGATCTGATCGTGCTATTCAGTGTTTGCCAAATTCCCTCATTTTTCTACAGGAAAAAAAAAAAAAAAAAGAGGATTCCTGATGCCTTACAGTCACAGAGAATTCTTTCCAGAGAGATCCCAAAGCTGACAAGCCGCATTCCCTTGCAAGGCACAGCCAGGCAAACAAAAGACATCTGATACAGGTGACTCTGAGCAAAGCACAAAGCTGTAGCTGTGTCAGGGAACTACCCAGTATGTCTTAGAGGCTGACTGCCTTCAACTTTCTGAGAAAGAAAGGCATCTGATGTAATGTTGTCGCAAGTTTACAGAAGTAAGACACATTATTTAAAGACAGTGTCTCTAAGTGGAAGGTTTTCCTTGCCAGGATGTCAGTTGCACCTCACCTGGAGGCTCCTGCATCATTCCTGGGATCTGCAAGGCCAGCCAGACCCTACAGCCCAGGCATAAACAAACTTGCCGGATACGAGGTCAAGACAAGTGTTGCTCAGGACCAAGCTGCAGAGGCAGAAATTACACCAGGAACTAACCTGGTCCCGATGTACTGCATTTTGGGTGTAAGCCTACAATAAGCCTGGCTTTCATCATATGAGTTCACAGCAAGGCTTCTTCAGCTTTACAAGATTGCCGCAGGGAAGCGTTCCACTTATGAATCAAAGTTCATGTTGAAAATAAAGAAAAGATTATTTGAATTCTTGTAGTGATCACATTTTATGCCAAAGAACACTATTAGTATGAGGCGCTACATAACTCACATCAGCGCAGTGTGTGCTGTCTGGAAGCCAATCAGTGTTCAATGATCAGTGATCTCACTTCAGCAGTATTGCCCTTGAGTCCTAAACACAACGGATGACGACCACCAGGTATTTATTTAAAAATGAAATAGAGAAGTTCAACTCAGGACTTCTCAAAAATCAAAAGACACAGAAACCTCTGGAAACAGCTGTGGAAGGGGAAGATTGAAAGTGCCATGCAAGTGTACTCCATTCAAGTAAAATGCCATTTGGATAGTCAATGCCTAAAATAATTATTCTAACGTAAAGTAAATAAATGGAAATTGAAAATATTTAAATGAAATACCAGGCAATGAGCTCAGAGATAAGGGTTTGTCCACTATCTGTTAGGGCACAGGCAGTTTTTACTGGTGCGTGACAGCATCCTTCCTCAGCTGAATTTGCAGGGGAGCCAGGGACGCTTTTGTCCTTTTGCACGTGAGCTGACTGCATCCTTGACACATGATCTGCCTGAAGCATGAGTGACAACCTATTTCCAGCCCTTGCTCATTGTGTGTATTCAGGATGTTTCTGGCATTGTTCAGCCCTGCCAAGTATAATGTTGAGTATGAAACGGGGATCACTTTCCCTTTTCTTGCTGCAATCCTCAGCTCTAAAAGCCCACTGATTCAGTAGGGAACAATAGTAACAAACTTAGGTAATAACCTGCAACCAAAAAACTTCCCATGACATTTTCAGCTACAGTGCTAAGGACTGCTCAAGGAGACTACTGCTGAAAGCTGCCTTTCCCCATGTTGACCACACATAGTTTTAAAGTGCTGGTCAAAAAAGACAAGCGGGGTTCTTTTTGGCCACTCTTATTGCCAAAGTTAGTTAATGTTTCGAAGCAAGGCTGCAAATTCTCAAGATAATTTAATTCCTGCCCCTTCTGACCCTAGAAACCCATCCCTCTGGGTACCACTGGACATTTCACAGGCTGCTAAAGCAGAATGGGCGCAGAACGGTGTACGCAGCCTCTGCGCAAGCAAAACCAGCTACACCGGTAGAGAATCAGCTTCTTTGATAAAGGAGCACTCAAAACATTAGGAATAAAATGTTCTTGGTTTGAATTTAGGGAGATAATTTACTGTTATGGTGGATATTTATGTATTTGTGGATATTTAAATGAATTTATTGATGAAGACAAAGGAAGTGCTTCTTGGGAGATACTAGCTCTTACTTTATGTTAGTTACCATCAGAAAGATGATCAGTAGGAATAAGGGGTGGCAGGTATGACTACAAAGGAAATTAGTGTTACATTTGTATATTTTCCACAGAGAAATAACCTAGGAGCTCGTCATGAACAGAAAGAGGTATGATGCTCCTTTGTAAGACATTGTGATGATTTTTCTAGGTAAAATTCTTCCCAGACTCAGTATATTATGGTAGATGAGCATATAAATATGCAATTTACTATTTCATACTGCACTCTTTTCCTTTCGCTGACTGACACCTGATCATGTTTACAAACAGACATTACACTTTGAATCTCTTGGGGTGGATGTAGAGATTGAAGAAGTGCAGCTTGGAATGTGTTTATTAAGCAATGTGAAACATCTGCTTCTGTCTTTCAACGCATGCTTTACCTATTCACAGAAGACACAAATTTATATTTACTTCACAGTTACACCCACTGAGCTATTACAACTACCAATGCAATTATGATACAAACTGTAGCACAGGAATGTGTTACATCCATACTACAAGGTATTTGGTGTTTGCAAAAGCCCATAGGTTTGATGTCTCCAGAACAGGTTTGCATGCCTCATCGCCTCAGCCAGCAGATCCCTGGATAGCAATTTTCTTTGTATCTCATAAAAAATTGTTAGTCCTTCTATGTCTGGAAGTTCTGATGATTTATAAAATGCTATAAAGAATATGGTGCTTTTCACAAGTTGATACTGTCCCTGCGTTAATGTGCTGGCAAACACAGAGAGCATATGTGAGTGCCTAACTTCAAGCGCAGCAGCAATCCTGCTCTGAACACTGACTGTAGCAAAACCCTCTTAAACATTATTATTAGACTTTGAGCTCAGAGGGCTCCTTTTACTCATCTGCTCAGTTACTGCGCACAGACGTTTACCCTTTTTATGGCTGAACCGGCTTACAGAGACCTGCTTTTATCACTGACAAGAATAGAAGCTTAATATTATTACTATCAGTTCAATACAAGACAGTGCATGGAAGGAAGGAGAATTAGCTACCTGAATTATTTTCATTGATCATCACATTACTTTCCATGGCAATAATACAATGTCATGATGCTATAACACAGCACCCGTCCTGCTTTCAGTACGTTCATTGATCCCCAACACTCAGTTCCGCTATGGATGCCACTACAGAAATTCCTTCAGCGCTGGTATTAGATGTAATGGAAATGTCCACCACAGAAATGCCACTCATGCATCTTTCACCCGTGGAAAAAGCCATTGCCTGAGCATACAGCTGGTGCGGCCCCTGCCCTCACCCAGGGCATAAGGCTGACACACAGCCCGGGTCCATGCCACAGGACAAGGTGACAACACAGCTCTGCTGCTGACCAGCTTTGCATGGTACACCATTTGTCATGCAGGCAGCACCCATCTCCCAGCAGGGTTAACAGCAAGCAAGGGCAGCACTACACTTCTGCATAAGCTCCTCTTACCTACCCGCATTCCAATTGCTGTCCTGCTCCTGGTACAAGTCTAAAGAGTGGTTACACAGCAATACCTGCCTGCAGTCCAGCTGTACTCCTCACTTTGGAAAACAAAAAAACCCTACAACACCGCCCACCCCCCACCCCCACCCCCCATTTTCTCCTGTGTTAACTCTGACAAATAGGCAGCTAGGGTTAAAGGGTCTCTAGAGTTTGGCAGTAGGTAAACAAAAGCAGCCAGACAAAAGATAGCATGTGTAAAGCTGAGAAAAAAAACAAGCTAAAAGTACATATACCAACAATGATATCTTACAGTAAAGAAATCCTTTCCTTTCATTCATGAAATAATATGAATGTAAATTATTTGAGGAAGCAACCATCTTCTAATAGACAGATTGCATATTTAGGACTTAAAACAGATTGTAAGTGAAAATTATGCTAAAATCGTTGGGGAATGTAAATTCTTGCTTAATTGATGCTGTGTGAGCTGCCAGGAATAATTAATAAGGCTAAATTTAACTGCTCTGGCAGTATTTCCCTTTCAGATGCAGATTGTTTTGGCCAAAGCCCAGGCAGACTAAGGCAGGTCCATCTTTCCAGTGCTGCCAGGGAAGACCAGAGCTGGGGGAAAGGTGAGCTGGGTTTCTTCCTTTGGAAGAGCTGCGACCATTTTGCGTACGAGGGCACCGAAGAGTACCTTCTCTGCTATAAGGTGCTGTTTCAGGCTGAAAAGAGTTTTTAAACTAACTGCAAACCGGTGAAACCAGATGAAACCAAACAGGCAGGTTTACCATTCTCTGCTGTGCTTTGGTGTATGAGCTCTCATTGAACCTGCACGTTCAGCTCAGGAAGAAAAGCAAACCCAGACACCACGCGGGCGAGCGATGGAGGGTAAGCCGTGCTACCCCGCTTCAGGTACGAGGGAGCTTGGTTTTCTGAGATGCAAAGAGGCAAGCGACCTTTTTACCTCAGCCCAAAGGTCTGTCTCACTCAATTTCCTGTCTCTTCCAGCCGTGCAGGGGAAAGAGCAGAAGAAACGAGTATAAACTTGTTACCCTCTGATTTCATTTTAACACGCTCCTCCCAAAGCTTTTCCTGTGAGAAGTTCAAGTATCCAGAATAATACTGTCATATTAGGAAATTAGAAACAAATTGCTGAAAAGGCACTGGGATCCAGGCAATCTGACCTGATGCTTTCTGCTGGTAAATCTGCCCAGGATGCCGCTTTCAGCTCTCGAGGTGCCTTTAACACATTCCTAAACTTGAAGGAAGACCAGGCTTCCAGTGGGACATGAGCACGGCAATCCTGATGGCTCAGCCACGGCTCAGCAGCAGCTCAGCACGGCAGCACCTCCGACTGCAGCTCCAGCAGCTCAAGGGAGGAAAACGACCTGTCAGCCACGGCAGCAGGACCTAACCTGGCTGTGGGATCGTTGACTTGTTTTGTGTTCTGTGACAGGAAAAGATGACTCCAAAGCTCATCCCTGTTAGCTGGCAACCACTAGCCCCGTCCCATGCACGACCTCAGCTGCTTCTTTCCCTGCCGTAATTAAAAAGAAATAAAAAAAGCACAAGAATGACCCATAAAAGTCAATGGAGTGGCAGCTGATGAATAATTGCATTCATATTAATTACCACAGTGTTTTTCTCCAGGAGAAAGAGCCAGGTGGTTTTATTATTGCTGGTTTACCACCAGAAATAGTGCAAAGCTCATATACAGATCATGCATGCAACTGTTCTTCAAGGTACAATGAAGAAAAGAAGTACTCATAGCAAAGATCGTTCTGCATGAGTTAAGAAAATTTCTATTTTGATCCACAGCGGAAGAAGAAAAGGATGCAGTCATAAAGCTAGTTGTCCAAGCATCTAGGGAGCAAGCATAACCCAGCAAGAGTTTTAAATTATTTTAGAACTCCATTTAGGAGTTTTACAATCCAGAACAAACCATCCCTACTCAGAGAGAAAATTTGTTTTTGTGGTTAAGACAAAACTGGATATTCAAGACACGTGTTAATTCCTAGTCTGCATGACATGGGAGTAATCTGATTCTCTGTGTCCCAGTTCCTCATCTCTAAAGTACAGCTGAAAATATTACCTATTTTTTTAAAGGCACCGCCTTTTAGATTATCAGTTCACAGAGCAGGTATTACATCTTACTTTGTATTAGATACAGCGTTCAGAGTAAAGTTGCTATAATTTCAGATGGGCAAGCCTATACTAAACCCCTAAATTTATATGGCAAAATTTTAATTTTAACCTCATTCCATGTTGTGTTATGTCTTACTTGGGATGTACTGACTTAGAGGAAAGATGATAGCATCATACCTATATTTTACACACCATAATAACCCTCGGGAGAAAAACTTACCAAAAATACTAGCTGTGAAAGTGAAAGAGAACAAGAGCTGAAATATGATTGTAAACCTTGCACTGAAACAGCAACAGCTCAGCTCACCCATACAAGCTGTAATTTGCAGAGCTGAGCCTTTTACTTTAAGTTGCTCCCTCAGCGACCGCCACTGCTATTTTATCTCCTCACTCAGCATCCTGCTGTGTCCTCACCCACTTCTCATCCCTCACATCTTCCAACTTTGGTACTGACTGTGCTGTAACACCACCGAGGCAGCCAAAAGCTGGAGGGTTACACGGGGAGGAATGAAGCAGTGGCCTGGGAGGGAAGGGGAGCAGCCCCGCACGTCCCCCAGCAGAAGCACTGCTTTGCTGCCTGCATCACCTCACGAGCAAGGGCTCTCATGGG
The DNA here is from genome assembly GCF_015220075.1 of Falco rusticolus. NCBI lineage: Eukaryota > Metazoa > Chordata > Aves > Falconiformes > Falconidae > Falco > Falco rusticolus. Next base: position 24,031,046 of record NC_051197.1, read on the forward strand.
GGCTTGTCCTGCTCTGCTCCATGCCGTCCTTCCAGTGCGGACATACCTCCCGAGCAGAGATGTCTGACCCCTTTGAGCTGCTGCTCTAAACCCTACAGCCTACAAAACCTCAGTCCTCCATGCCTGGGAGCTCAGCGCTCAGCCTGAAAATCTGGGGTTTCCACGCACTCCAGCGTTACTTTGCACGTTTCAAGCCAAGATCCCTCCAAACCAGCACGCTGTCTCCAGGCCCTCTGCATGACTCACAGCAACCACCCTCAGCTCCATGGGCAGATCCCCACGCTCGCCTGAGTGCTGGGCATCCCCCCGGCCCCCGCACAGCCCCTGCAAGCCCCCCTGCCCTGCACAAACTGCCCAGCCAGTTCCTCCCCGGGCCAGTGCCCCCCCTGGGCTGCTTGCCCCCCAGGGCACACTTTGCTGCACCTCAAGCTCTCTTCAGCCATGCTTCTATTCCTCAGGCAAATGTGGGTAAAACCTCCGACCACCAGAGCCCATTACCTCTTCCCATCACTCCAGACTGGCTTATGGTTGCTCTGTCCTCAGAGGGAATGCCTGGCTCCTCGCCAGCAGATTTTGCAGCTGACTTTGATTTTAGTGGGGTTGCCTATGGCATCCTACACCATTTAATGGCCAAGGTCTTTGCTTCCCTCCAAAACAGTCGCTCCTTCTGGGCCGAGCCTGAGTGGGCTGCTGGAAGCACGTGCAATGGTTCCCATTCCCACCCAGATCGATAGAAAGACGGCAAGTGTTTCCACATTGACGGCAACTGCTGACTACTGAACTAGCCTGCCATCTCAAGCTGTTAAACTCCCCGTCAGCGACTTCTAGGGACAGCCCTGCTTCTGCCTTCAAATTAATTTGTCTGTTCAGAGCCCCAGACTGGATTGCAAACCCAGATTTCATATGTATGCAAAACAGGCTAATCAGTTAATTTATAAGAGGAACGGTAGAGGCCTGGATGGCTGGCAGGACGTGCTAAATAATAATTCAGACAAACACTGCCTGCCTATGATGATAAAGGACAATTGCACAGCACGGGCAAACACATCCCAAATAGATTGCAGTGCAATCTGTCTCCATACAGCCCCATGAGTCATGCTGAGTTGGAAAATACTTTATAAATGTTAGTAATGGCAGGCAATAATTTTAATTAGATATGGCCTAATTAAAAAAGAATAGAGGCTTTTATAGTTCATGCCTCCCCAGTGTGCACTAGGGATCCCCACTGTTTGGCAAACAGGAAAAATGTTTGTATTATTTAATAAGTATAATGTTATCAGCAGAGCTTTAATGCAGGATCTAATGCATATTCTCTGGTTCACCAGACTGAACGTTGACTGGCCAGTGTGCAGCCTAGGTGAAGGAAGGTTGCAGGCATTTCACATCTCTAAATGAGATCTCAAAATGTCTCAAAATGATGAAGTATGCACAAGGAATTGGCTGAACCTCCTGGGTGGTTATTAAGCTGTATGTGGGTGTGGGGCAGATTCATTCAGATACAGCAAAAATTGGCCTAAAGCTGCAAAGCGACACCTCGGGTTGATGAGTTTCTCTGCAGGCACTGAGTAACGAGGAGAGAGAAGTGATGCCAGTGCCCTGCTGCCAGCTGTGTGCCTGCCCACAGCCCACCCTCCAGCACCCCTGCCACCCTTCCCAAAGGGGACCAGGCATTCCCGGTGCCGAGAGCTGGCGAGCGCTGCCACACCGGCCCTCGCCCCTCTGCTGCTCAGCTGGGAATGGCTATGGAAAGCAGAAATCCCATGACCTGGCCCACCGGCGGCGGCGGTCCCTCTCTCATTTTCACGTGCCATTGTGTAATGCTTCCACTCTGCTGGGGGAAGAAGCAAAAATACCACAAGAAAAAGCATTTCCTGCAGTATTTCTCAGCTAGTCAAACCCAGGAAATAATGGAAATTACAGTGATGCACAGGCTATCGAGTTTCATGAGTTTATTTTGCATTTCTGTTATTTCCTGTGCTTTTCACAGGAATATTTAAAGTCATGAAGAAGTTAAGCCTGCAAATATGATCACGGCAGCATTAAAGTAGCAAAAGCTGCTCTTCTCCCCGTGCATATTTAAAACAACAGAAAGCAGTAACCTTTAGTGAGCAGTGGCTGTGCTTCGTTCTCGGAGCACTGCCTGAGCTAGACTGCTCAGCCTGCAATCCCCTGGATTCCGGGGATGCTACAGACTAATCGAAGACCATTATTCCTGTCCAGGGGGTCCCAGTGAGCCCGTCTCACAAAACAGTCCAGCAAGCTGAAGATCAGCAGCGTCTCCCTTAGAGCCTGCTGCTTTGGTAGAACCAAAGGACCTCCGTGGGTCCGAATCCCCCTCCGTGTTACCTACTTGCACATGAGGGTGCCAGGGGCCAGCAGCTCCCTGGGGCCAGGACGAGCGGCTGGGCTCGGGTGCGGGCAGGGCTGCCATGGGGCTGGCGTTGGCTGGGGCCACCCAACTCTGGCGTCGGGATTTCTGCTGAGAGCAAGTGCTGCTTTCAGCAGTCTTGTATTGATTTGCCTCACCCGAGGTCACCTTAGAAGATGATTTACATTAAGAAAATCAATTTTTTAAAAAGTCATTGCTGGGAGCAATGCTTGATTTCTAAATTCAGAGCACAACCAGGCACGCGTCTGAGTTCAAGAAGTTACCCAATTCTTAGTAAAGGCAGCAAGAAATCTTCTGCCTGCTCCATAGCTTTAACCTGGAAACACGCACAATAAAATTTCTATCACTATCTCACTATCGTAAGTCCAAAAAAACATTAAAGCAAAAAAAACTTTCTTATCATTTTGGCTTTTTCCAGCCCCACCTGAAGTTGTTAGCAGTGACTTCCTTGCCTTGAAAAGGAAAGAAGGGTTTTGAAATGGAGTTCTTTCCACGTATGTAGCCCCAATTTCATCATTTCCTTCCTTAGTGAAACACGCACATCACCTACTTTATAATAACAGAGAATCAGATGATACTTAGTCATCCATTGCTCAAGGTTCTGCACGGATGTCATGCAATGTGCACAGTAACTCATCAGTGTAATGTCGGGAATGTTGCCCTGCCATCAAAGTTCATTCATGTTCTTTTTCCTAATGGATAGCTAGATGCTCTACACACATAAATGTTCCGCATCACTCCCTACGGAGGTCTCAAAAAACTCTTACCGTGCTCTTTTCATCTCTCAAGGTTACTCTTTGCGATCTCTGCAAGGATCCCCTTGAGTGCTAGAGTCCCAGAGGCGAATCCTCATGCCACCCATGCGGTGAGCTGGCTGCTGCCCTGGCTCACTCCTGCCCACAGGCAGGGTGCAAACCCCAACCGAAGCATAAAGGTCACAGGAAGCGGCAAAACTGGAAGGGGCTCAGTGGGGCAGAGGCCCTGGCTCACTCCAGCCCACTTGCAGCTGCATTAGACAACCAGGTCAAGTTCCCAAGGAGGGTGTAGATGATGAGATGATGGTTAAGGCATCTTGACATGGGATTTTCTTCTCCTCATATAGCGGAGCAATGTGGAGAATGGCTGAAGGACCTGGGAAGAAGAGTGAGACCTGAGCCGTGAGCAGAAGAGCAGAGGCAGGAGCTGATATCTCCAGAAACCCAACATTCAGCATTCTCCTAAAGCTCCTGGATAAACTGATTTATACACAGAGATTTTTCCTAGACGCCGTTTTGGAAATCTGTTCTCTCAGCCAGAGCCGTTTTATACCAGCTTGCTGCGTGCTTGCCTCCCCATGGAACCAGACCAGGTACTTTGCCACCGCCTGGGTCACCCGCTGGCCAGGCTGCTCTGCCTCATGGGTGGCTGCTGGACATGCTGTCCTGGGGACCCTACAGTCTCCGCCTGTATTTTTCCCTACAGGAGTACCTGAGCAGCGGGGCATTTGTGTAAACACGGCCTGGTTCTGACAGCAAAGGGTCTGCCCATCCTGGCTGGCCACGCACCCACACCTGAGCTGGATGAGGCTAAGCTTGCCATGTTACGTGGCTATTCCTAGCATCTCCCTCCAATACGTTGTCTGCCATCAGGCTGTCTCCTTAGATGGCCACGAATCACCAGCCCCTTCCCTTCATTACTCTCTCACCTCACCCCACCTCTCCAGGGAGTCACATAACTCGTGGCCATGCCCAGGAGTCTCTTTCTGCTCCACTTTGCCAAACTGCCCCTCCGTTTGTGGGCAGAGGACACCACTCTGGTCTCCTGTTACAAAGGGGACAGCAGTTGCAAAAGCAATAACTTGCCAGCCAGCCTGCACAGCTCCTCCACCCAACCACGGGTACCTTCAAAGTCTGAACTATCATCCTAAAAAATACTGCATTCTTAAAATAGTTTAAAATTTATTTACACCTCAAAAAGTTGCTTAAATAATACATTAGCCTGTGATAGATGGTAATTTTTTGAAGTCTTCACTAATGTACATATTTATGCACATAAAAATGTAATTATATGCTTTTTATAGTCATTTATCCTCTTTTCAGTCCACTACGACTATCTGTCAGGATGCTGTCAGCACTCCAAAGCGCTGACTGTATGCAATGCCTGCTGGCTGCATCCATGCACTTACAAAACGCACGTGTCAAGTGCTGCACATTTCCTGGTGTCAGCACCATTTGCTCAACACATGACAGACAAAAGGACGGAGTTAGACTTTCCTGCTGATTGTTTTTTTCCAGAGAATGGTGTCTGTTTCTGAACCTATTAAGTGAAATACAAATAAAGTTTTAAGGTTCCTGATAAAAAAAAAAAAAAGGTCTTACTGCTGCAAACTTACATTTGCACGTAGTACGTTACCTTTGGAATTATGCTTGGTTCTCCAAGTCTACAGTAATTGGGAAGCATCATTAAGATGTTGCTACCAACACAGCTGGGCCTGGAGCAAACATTTATTAAAGCTCCTTAACGCAGGCTACTTACTCATCCTTCACTAGGCGGAGTACTAATGTACTTTGCCTTAAAACCAGCGAGATGAGCTACATGCGCACCAGCTGAAGATGGCAGATAACAAATCCCAACACTTGTGCAAATAATCAGACAAATATAACCCCACTCCCATTCGGTATCACAGTCAGTTTGGTGACTACTTGCCAGGGTTATTCAGTGTATTAGGAGCTGCCTCATCATAGAAGTCTCCTTTGGCTCCTTTGTATTAACCAGTCCTGACTGACCAAAAACGTGTTACAGAAGTTTTCTGGAGCCATTAGCATCCAGGTATTTCATCTTATATTTTCAGCCATCTCTGAGCAGACTAATACAGCAGTAGTCAGGCTCTTCTGTCTCCATCACTGGATTACATAAACTCAATTACATGCTCCAGACAATTTTTTTGGTAAGCACTTGCTTTACATGTGCATCCTGTGCATTTTCTGTCCTTATCTGCAGGACAATGCTGTGTTCTAACTTCACATTTTGCTTTTTCCTTCACACATTTAATTGCTTCATTTTAAAAATATATGCAGACAGCAGGACCAATTTGCCTATAATTGAAAATGGGAATGTTGAAGCTTATGAATTATCCCATTTTAAAATGGGTAAAATGAAAAGACAATTAGGTAATTATGCAGGGAGGAATGAGATACATCCATGTATTAAAATAAAAATGCAGGGTAGGGCTTCCTACCCTGTTTTGAGTTTGAAGAAGTTAACCTTTCTTTCCTTGTCATACATCAATATTTTAGAGAAGTCTATTGTACTTCTGGTTCAGTTGGATGTTTTTATTCACCCAGCTGCTAAGAGAAGTGAATTCTGATACCAAATTCAAAACTGAATTTACAAGTGCTGCCATTCAAAAGCAAGGACCAAGCAGGGATGGAAGGATATAATGTTACGGAAACGTCGGAACACCACAGATAAAACTGTATGCAACTCTAGAAAAGGGATACAGCATCTCTATGCACACACCAAAGGAAGGTCTTCAGCCTCTCTTGCCTCTTCTAATGGAACCTTAGGCTCTTCTGCCTCTTGTAACAGTGTCATAAATCCTTTCCATCAGACGGATTTTTTTCTTCCATGCTTTGAAATGCTGGAGATGTGTGAACACAAGGGAAAGGAGGAATTTAACCAGTAGTTAGCAGAACCAGAGTGAGACAAAGAGTGAGCTCTCTCAGTCCTGTAGGTTTCACAAAGATACTAATGTTGCTAAGACTTTTGTTTTGTAAATCATCCAAAACCAAAATTCTGACAGGAAATGTCCTGCTATCACTGGGAAAATAGATCGCTGTACAGCAGGGTATGGACTCACCAAATCCTCCAGGACTGAAGGGCCAGCTTCAGCTCCTGGATGCTGAACCACCCACACGTTGTGGTGTGGGGCTGCCAGATGTGGCCTAATAACCCAGCGGGTACAGTTAGGTCAAAATTATTGTAATTCTACTAAAAATGATGGGGGGAAAGCAATTGAGTTAATAAATATTTAAGGTCCCCAGAAGACACGCTACTGAAAGAGGTCTGTGGCTTTCATAGCAGGGCCTGAGACTACCTCCAAAAAAGAAATAAAGCCAGTTCCTTCAGTGATAAAAATCTGTTTGCCTGAAGTAAATGGACAAGGAATCATACTGATATAAAAGGAAAATAGGTCAGTTTCATTGCAGCTATTTTATGCAGCTACTTTCTATGATAAATAAAGACGCCTGGTGAGGCAATCTCAATTCCTATATGGTACGTTACACATTCCTACTAATCCATTTCTTTTCTAAGATGAAAGACCTGAGTGACTGCACTGGATTTGATACAATATTAATTAATGCGCAACACTCCAATGTTGAATTTAGCAAAGGTCTAACCACATGATGTTCCTCAGCGCTAAATGATTATGCCTAAGCATGCAAGTAATAACATTCTTCCTGGAGAAGCCCAAGAAAGCAGGGCATCAAAGATTTAAATGTGCGAACCTACAGGACAAATGAATAGTAAGAGGAAAAAGAATTCAATACATATATATATATTTTTATAAACTAAGAAACCTCACAACTGTATTGTCTACTGCTTCATATGTAAAGGTTGGGAGAGCTGTGAACAACGAATGCTTTATCCATGGTGGACATGGTTTCCCTTCCTTCTTAGCAGCTGACTGGGAGGAACTAAACTTAGCAGGCCTGAAGTGTAGGAAACCAGATAGCGTGGTGTATGGCTGGATAGGAAATACAGGGCTCAATGTGTTTGAGGTTAAGATTAAGCCCCGACTTCCTTTGGGTCTATTTTAAACGGTGGCAAATGATGGCATGCTTTTTTACAACAAAATGACAGATGATCAAAGGTCGAATATGATCTGTATGTCAAGCATTTGTACGAGGACCTTTCTTTGAGGGACTGGGCAGGAAGCATTTTAACGTGGTGTCTCATACTTCCCCTCATCTGTGTTTGTTCAAAACATACCAGTAACCGGGGAAAGCTGGAGGACTGGCTGCAGATAATCACCCAAACAGTGTGTGCCTGCGAAAGGAGAGCAGTTGGGTTTGGGCAGAGTGAAAGAAAGATTATTACAGCCCCAGCCATTGCTCGTGTGAGGAAAACAGTAAGGCAGTGCCCACCATGCGCGCACTTTCAGGTGCTACAGGTGATAAAGATAAAATATGTGGAGGGCATCTTACCCACTCACCTTTCCAGATGTAGTCAAAAATCAAAGTAGAAAAAGTGAAAGAACATTTTGGAAACTCTGCGCCTTCCGATGGCCACATGAAACACAGTTTTGCAACACCTGTGGCAAACACGACGCGAGACTGGCTGTGTCGTGCTGACTACAGACTGCACACTTGCTAAATTTGTTGTTATTTGTTACCCATGACTGATGCCGAGGACTTTTCACGTGAGACTGAAAAACACACAAGAAAAAGACAATCTTTGTCCCAGAAAGCAAGGCTGTACCTGAACACCACAGCCATGTCATCTGTCATAAGGCTCACTTCATTCCCACCCCCTTTCTCATACCTAGAAATCTCCAGACAAAAGCCTACATTTGAAAACTCCTTTTAATCAATTTTTTTTTTTATCTTGCTTCAGCCTCATGTCCACAGCTCGTCAGCTCCAGCTCTGACCTGTGCTGCCAGCAGCTCCGTAGCTGCCCCTGCCAAATACTTGTCCTACTTTGCTAAGGCAAAGGAATGACTTGCTAAGAAAGATAATTGGGATCACTTTGCTCCTCTGAAAATCCACAAAAAAGAATTTATTAGTTATAGTAAGAGTTTCATTAAGCTGAAAATGAAGCGATCTGTTCAGCTCATGGTTTCTGAGGATCCTGCTGCAGCACCTACTCATGAAAAATGATGTCATTTATAAGTGCAGCTGTGTGGACTCTTAAAACACAGCATAAAGCCTGCTTCCATTGAGATGTGACACTGGCTTAACAGAGCAGGAAGAATTTTTAAGTATAGAATATTAAATATGTATTTGAATCAGAAAAGCATTTTCTGATGTTAGCTGGGTGGAAAATCAGGAGAACGTTTTGTAAAAAGCCACTCTGTTTTCTCTACACCCTGTCCTGCCTCTGGCAGCACAGACAGGTTCACTTGCTATCAAAGGATGCCAATGGGAGTCACAGGAATGGTGATCTGAAGCGCAATTTTAAAATGCACACTACCGTCTAAACAGTGAGAGCTGAATATCCACTTAAACTCTGGTTTGTGTGGAGGAATACAGGTACCATTCCATGGGACCTTTCCAGGCTTTGTTAGCTTTCCAAGTGTTTCTATGAGCAACATCAGACGATAGTTAGTGAATCCCCACGGAGAAGACGGTGGGTGCATCACACTACAGACATGCTGTACGTCCCAGTGTTTCTCTGGACAGCCAGAGGGAACCACGTGGCCCTCACTCATCCAGCTCTTGGCAGGTATCTCCAAGCTAGCAGGGGAAGGAGCCTAAAGCTTGCTTGGCAGGCACCATATAGAAACCATTTGGCACAAGCAATAGATGGGTATTTTACTGCTCTGAGCAAAAAAGCTCATCAGCAAAGCAACCATTAGAGCAAAAAAGATCAGAATAATCCCACCTAGATGCATACGATAAATGAACTTAGAACTGGACTAAGAGGCAAGATGTACAAGCAACCGTTTTTGGACTAGTGGCTGAATGACCAAAAAGTTGGGATGAATGAAAAGATCCAAAGCATTCTCATTCAATGCAAAGTACTCTTACTATCAGAAGAACAGGAAAAAATACCCAAAATTCCACTTTGAGTTAAAGTAAATATGTTGCTCAACAAGTTTTAAGTCTTGGATTTCATAAAAAACACCTTACATGTTGTTTTTTTACAACAAAGTAGTCACTTTCAAAACAAAATCATGATTTTGGGGGTTTGAATTTTCAGTGTGTGACACTGAATGTTCTGTTTACAATCAGAGAACCACTGAGGTTAGAAAAGACCTCTGAGATCAAGTCCAACCACTTACCTAACACTGCCAAGTCCATCACTAAACTACATCCTTAAGTGCCCCATCTACCCATTTTTTAAATACCTCCAGGGATGATGATTCCACCACCTCCCTGGACAGCCTGTTCCAATGCTTGACCACCTTTTCGGTAAAGAAATGTTTCCTAACATCCGATCTAAACCTCCCCCTGGTGCAACTGGAGGCTGTTTCCCCTTGTCCCATCGCTTGTTATCTGGGAGAAGGGATGGACCCCCCCCTGCCTAAGCCTCATTCCAGGTGGCTGCAGAGAGCGGTCAGGTCCCCCCTGAGCCTCCTCCTCTCCAGGTTAAGCAGCCCCAGCTCCCTCAGCCGCTCCTCATCAGACTTGTGCTCCAGCCCCTTCACCAGCCTCGTTGCACATCTCTGGACATACTCCAGCACCTCTACATCCTTTTTGTAGTGAGAGGCCCAAAACCAAACATGGTATTTGAGGTGTAGCCTCACCAGTGCCAGGACAGGGATAAAGTGTTTAGAAGACACTAAGAAGTTTTCTGAGTACCTTAACTCTGCCTTTTGTCTCTGGTTGAAAGTTTTGCTAAGCTCAAGATAAAATCACTTATGCTTCCAGTCTCTATAACCTATTTTCTGGCAGATCACCCAGCTCTAATAGGCAATTAACAAGTGTGAAATAGGGATAATAACTCAAGAAAATGTTGAACTCTGTTCTGGCCATTCCTCTCACAGATGTCAAAAAGACAAGCAGGAGCAGTTCAGGTAAAGGCAGGTGGTGATGACTAGGATAAGGTGACACTGGAAGACATGGGAATCCTCTACCTGGCACCTCCTCATCCCACAGCTTGGGGTCCTCCTGCATCATGGCAGCTATGGACATTTCAGCCCGTACGCTGCAGACCAGTACAAACAGCGAGGACACGGGGAATAAGACACAAGTACCTCTGCATTCAGGTTTAAAAGCTCAGCAGAATTAAGGTATTAATTGTCCCAACTGTGAAAGAGCCCCAGGGTGTGTCTCAGAGTAGGTAAAAGGAAGAGACCAAATGCTGTCACAGTGAAAGATGTGAAAGTCGACAAGGCCACATTTCCCCATTTCTTGTACCCATGTCAGGCAGACGGCCAGCAAAGAGGATCGCGCTCCAGCGTCACCCCCGTCAGGGTGTCCCTGGGTGGCGGAGAGCTGCCATTGTCGAGCCTTCACCACCTCCAAAGGCTACAGCGTGGGGAAATCACAGAAGGACATCTCAGGTTGGGAAGGGCTACGACTGAGCCACGCGAGCTCTTCACAGCTGCTGGAGTGGATCCCAGAGCGCATCCTCATGCTCCACCTGACACTGTGTGGCCAAAGCTATTGCCAAGGCATTGCATCCTTACAGTGACCTTCCTTCTGGTAAAAGGATGGAAATGATTCTTCCAGCAGATCAGGCTGACAAGGTGTAAACTCAGCCTTGAACTACACATCATTAAAAATGGCATTCTTTATGTGCACTATCATAAATATTTTTTTGTATATAGACCACAGTTTTGTTTGTAGGCTTTGACGTTGTAAAAACTTACCCAGAGCCCTCTGGAGTAAGATGTGACTTAAGATCACATTTAAGATGTGAAATTTTTGCAGAACACAGGAGCTCCAGGGAAAGTATAGGGCCTTGGTTAAAGGAAAAATCATTTACACTGCTTAAAATAATTTACAGCATTTTAAAATATTCACTATATTTAAGCATATCAGACAGAATTCTCATAGTTTCACAAATATTCCTTGAAGACTGCAGGTGTGAGTGACAGAATCGTCTCCACAGCAAGATTTACCATTTTCAGGTGCTGCAGCTTTGATTCAGCATCTAGTGAAACAGCAGCATAAATAATTAATATTGTTCTGTAAAAGCAACGGCCAGGTACTACACATATTTTAATCAGGCCTGGCCAGAAGGCTCAGGATTTTTCTTCTCAATAGTCTCATTCTAAATATAGGCCTTGCATGGATTTATTGGGGGATGTACAAGGGAGTTGTAGCCTCCCTCCTGGTATTGCCCACGTTTTGTGTGATGTGATACAGGAAGGTTGGCAGCAGTGGGCATCCTGCAGTATGATAGTTAGACTGCAGATGTGACCTAAACTTTATATCCGAAAAGGTACTAAAGCCATCGGAATGGCTACGCAGGATAATTGCAAAAGCTGTAATTCACACTGAGGCAGTGTGGCTGGAAGGATAAGCACAAGCACTAAAGCACAGGAGTTCTCTTGCCAGCTCTGCCACTAAGGCCACTAAGTGATGCAAATCACTTAATCTTCCTATTTGGTTTCCTCTTTGCTAAAAGGGGAATGTTAATATTTATTTACCTTCCAACTCACAGGCATGTTGTGAGGATTAATTAGTTAATAACTGTTAAGTGCTTTGAAGATACAAGTGACTGTGCAAAATACTAAGTACTATTAACTAACATTAGGCTAATGATGCAGATAGGAGTGGCAATTTTCATTAGCTGTATCAAGGCAGAGCCCAGGATTCAGCCCCGACATGCATGCCAGCTAGTGAAAAAATAACAAGGTTATGAGAAAGACTAAAAGAATATACTACATTTATTTCCACTGGTCCACTGGAGCACAAGAAAAAATAAACAGCTGTGCCATTCCTGACCTAGCAAAACCACAGCTCTATTAATAACTCCAGACCACATTCTGAAAGCTGTTGCTGTGCACCTTGCTTAGTCATTTCCACCAATGTGCAAACTGCGATGGTTTTGTGTTGGTGGCGATTTCCACTCCTACATCTTACTCTGCCCCTGTGACAATGAAAGTATGCAGTTTGAGGCAAGCGAGAATCAAGCACAGCATGCATTACATACAGCTTTGCAATGCACTTGTTTGGCGTTATTTTCCATGAAACTTCCATGAGAAATCTGGACAGCTATGGTGCATCTTTACGAGAAGGCTGGGTTAGCATTCAGATAGCTCTCCGGCTAGAAAGGAAGGTACAATGCAGGTGGCCAGCCTGAGGTCGGTGAGGCCCAGCTGCAGGGGAACAGCATGCACCTCTGTCTTACGCTACTGTTATAATTCTAGCAAAGACAGATGGAAAGACACAGCCTGGAAAGTTGAGACAGCGACTAAAATAACTTTGGGAGATGCTTCCTCAGAGCAGCTGTCCACATAGCTCTGCTGAGGAAGCCAGGTGCAGCCCTGAAGAGCCATCAGCAACTTACACCTGTGAACCTAAATCACTTCTTGCGTATACAAAAAGACCAGGAATTCCCCGATTTCAATTGCAATCAAGTCTTTTGCTGATACTTGCAAATAATTTGCAATTCATGTATATAGCAATGTCTTTCTGTCTTAGTATCTCCATGATTCTCAGCACTATAGCTTCAGGTGCACAAAGCAACATTTTCTTCACTCTCTTTTTTTCACTTCTCTGCCTGAGCAGGCAAACTTAGTTTTGGTTCTTTTTTCAGTACTTCAGCAGTGGCAGAGGTGGGTAAACACACAATGATTTTAGGAGGGAAAGACAACAGCAGTTTAAAGGCCTCTATTTTAGTAACTCTTCATACAACTGCTCCGGTCCTGGTCAAAATTTTTAACTTCTATCATCTCACAACATCATTGTGCAAAATAAATATTTAAATAAGCCTATGGGACAGAGAAACACAGAACTGGAAAAAGCTGAGGAGAAAGAAGGATTCCAGGTTCCTCAAAAAATTTGCAGAACTTTTTTTTTCCCTTTTGAGTGATACATAAATACCTTAAGCCCTGATGCTGTGAACGTCTGTTGGCAGACACAGGACTTACTGTGAGGCAAAGAAGACCTAAGATACCCCACAGGCTCCTTTAGACTGAAGATGCAGGCTTGCAGGCAGATGGGTGGTTAAGGAAGCAATGCAACCAGCTTCTGCTGCACTCATTTGACCCAGCTGCGAGGAAGGAGGCAATTCCTCTACTCTCACTTCCAGATTACAAAGTGCAGAAGCATGATGCAATTCTCAGAGGTACCGGTTTGTCACCGGGACAAGTCTCATTTTTCTCTGCAATACAATGTCCCCAAGGGGGACCCCTACACTGGGCTCAGTGTCCCCCATGTGCTCTGCTGGGGAGGGTGGGAGAAACGTCCTTGTGAAGCCACCTCCTCAACAATACATTTGTCAGAAGAGAGGCAGCTGCTGCCATTAAAATAGGTTGGGAGAAGAGTTCCTGCTGAGCCCAGTGAAGGCTCTTACGTCTGATGTTCAGTTACAAGGCCTTGCACACTGTTGCAGCAGGGTGGCAAAATGTAATTAACAGTTAGGTACGTTAAGTTATTGTTGTAAAATTTAAATACAGTAAATATCTTTAACAACTGCATCTCCACACAGGAAACATGAGAGGTTGAATTTTACACTTCAGTGTAAACCTCAGAGTAGTGGCTACTGCTCAGGATGCTTGACATTTTAATGGTCTTCTGGTTATCAAGCTCTGATTTCAGATACTTACAACTAAACAGTAATGACTTGAAGTTAAGTTTTATGCAACTCGGCACTAACTTTCATCTATTTATCTTGACAATATGGGATTTTTTCCTTCTAAAATACAATGAACAAAACCTATTTTTCACGTTAAAGACATATCCATTGTGATACATCTTTTCCTGCAACTTATTTAATAAGTTCTACCACTAGCTCAAGATTTCTGTTTGACTGCAAATACCAACGTTCATTATAAATATATCTACAATCCACTTACAACACTGGAAAAGTTAAAAACATTTACGGAAGGACAAAGACCAACTACTTACTCAAAATACCTTGCTCCCTGGACATATTGTTGCTTAATAATTTTTTACATGGTTTTTCCTTTTGCTGCTGAAATTACTGGCTATCATTTGACACATAGTGTTGGACTAGAAACACTATAAATCTGAAATGGTAATGTGCTTTCCACTGCATGTAATTCCTACCAAATACATCATCCACAGTTACTTTTATCTGAAGCCAAGACTAGCAAGGGCAAAACACAGTCTTTTTATCGACTTTAGAGCTTAGCCCATTAAACTCCCTGCTTTTTCAACCTCCAAAGCCAATCACAGGCTGATGACGTCGTCCTGGATTTTATTTTGCAATATTATGAGCCCAGCTTCCATACACAAGGAGCATTGCGGGGGCTGGGAACCTATTTCAAGGCAAAGAGGCACATTATTTGCCGGTGCTTGACAACAGGGGTAATTGCTTTTTATTTTTTAAGCGTATGGTGAAAGGCAGGCTTAGCCAGTGCAGAAGCTTCTGCAGAGCCTCCGGGGGGAGAAGAGCAAAAACACTTCATGCTCTTTGCCAAGACGTTTTAGATGCAAAGTGGGGCATCAGCAAACCTGAACCAAGCAACTAAAGCCCTCACAAACCAGCCGTGCAAACAAGGAAAACAACCCTTCAGGAACAGATTTTTTTGAACCACCCATAGCAAAGCAAGCAAATGCACATGGTTACATATAGTGTTGCTTCCTATCATACATAAGCCAGAGATGCTACTGTTTAAAGGATGAAAAAACATAGGCTTTTGTGAGCACAATGTCCAGTGCTTCAAAACAAATGCATCTTCAAGGTTTTGCAGGAAAGGCACCCACTTGGCTTCATCTGTTGTTCAGACACAGCACAAGTGAGCAAATCCAGCACGCTTTAAGTTAAGCAGATCTGGCATAACTTTTTGCAGTTCAAAAGAAGCTGCCACAGCATCCATAGAAAGTCTGTAATCATTCACTCCACAGTGTCCTGGGCACAGAGATACTGTGGACGCAGTACAAAGTCATTGCAAGCATCTCATAACTCTTGCTGATCTTATAACAGCTCCCAGGTCCAAAAGACAAACACCACGATTCCTATTCATGTTGCTCTTAAAGAAAGATAGTCTCACCCTAAGGGCAAAGGCATTTTTCAATTTTCTTGCGTAACTGATTTTACATATAAAATTTAACATTAAACACATGACTAGAACTGATCAGAAAACACCATCTTTTCACAGGAGAAAAACAGAGTTGCAGCATCCAACATGGCTACAATCCAAAGTAATGTCAAAGCGCTGTTGTATCCAGGGCAGCAGGAAAAGATCCGGCAGAATTCAAGACACTGGACAAAGAATTTCCATTGCAGACTGCTGCCAAATGTCCTGCCTACCATTTCCCATACAGAATGTTTGTTGCGTGGTACGTAAGCCCCGTGCAAGTGCTTGTCTCCGTAACTCTGAGGTATGGATAGAGCAGCAAGGAATGAGGGTGCTGATACACCTAATGAATTAAAGGCTAAGAATTGTAATGCTGCTGTTGTTGCCCCATAAACCTGGTTGAAACTAGTTACTGTGCTGCATTAAGTATATGTGATATCGTGAAGAATGCAGGATTAAAAACTGCTACAGAGACGGTATGAAAGCTTAGTCAGGAAACGCTCACCCAAGTTCATTTTCTCTCGGATTCCTTGAGACATTGCACTTAGGCTACATGCAGCCTTCTTAACATTTTCTGAGCTTTGGTAATTCTTGACTGGGACAGAATAATACAGTCTTGGGTTTATTAGAAATCAGTTTAATCATGTAGCAGCTCAGCACTTGGAAAATAAGACAGAAGTGGATCTGCAACGCTACAGTGATAGCTCTTTACAGCAGGGTCACTAAGTAAATACAAACACTGTTGTAACAGCTGTATTCAGTTTTGTAGGTACAGAGGTCATTAATAAGTAAGATTGAATTATATTAATATTCCTTGAAAACAAATTAACTGATTGATTTTTTTATTACAGAGTCCACATATTTTTCATTTGTTCTGGTTGGCAGCACTGCAACCTATTAGTTAAGAGCAGCTTGTTTGCTTTGTTACAGCTATTGTCCAGATGTATATATATATGTAAAAATAATGAATTTTAAATCAAAGTGTTTCTTAATGGCATAGTATAAACCAATAGAATATAGAGATTTGGGTTTTTAGCTAGACTTCAAATAAAATGTTATGTAAATGAGAAAGACATTCAAACATTGAAACTCCACATCAACGTGCCGAGTTTATTACAGAACAGCTCGCTGGAAATTAACCGCGTACTAATCTTTTAATACTGCAGCTGATCCTTGGTCAACCTGTTAGAAGAGTAAATTGCCATTCCCGGCTGTGCCATACTACAAAAGGATAAACATCAGAGTGGCCCTTAGGAACAACCTATTTCAAGAATATATCCTCAATCTTTTACAGCTGATCAGCACAACATGAACAGAAAAAAAAGCTGCCAGAAGGGAATATATGTGAATATGAACCTAATACTGATGCTGCAGTAAGGTACAGATTTTGTCTTTAATGTAGTAAGACGCTGAAAACTCTGTATTGGAAGGCTGAAGCATTGAGAGAACTGAGAAATTAATTCAGCCCAAGAATTCATTTCAGTAAGACTCGGGGATCCAACACTCAAAAAATCTGGGCCTAAGTACTTAGGAGAGTCTCTTTTCTCTCATTGTAATAAAGCCACAGCAGAGCCCAAGTACTACTCACTAGGTACCCGAGTGCTCAGGTTGTTTCAGAAAAGGCTCCTTGCAGTCCCACATCAGAAATTGCAGTGCCAACCAGAGCGTGACGTACATTTGGGAACCCAAATGCCTCTAGCCCTTACTGGCTGCTACGTAAGTTAAATTTCCACCGAAACAAGTTGGCCTCAGCACTTTTTCATACTCTTTGGCTTTTTATTCCACAGATGCATTTTCTCTTTCACTTTCTTAATCTTGCATTTGCACTTACTCTACCTTGTGCTTCCTTTACAATTTCAAGATAACTAAGCCACAGCTGAGCAAGAACTTTCTCTTCACTTATCAAAAGTCTTGTCTGAAAAATAGACTGCCAGGGTTTGTAAGCTTTTTGAGACAGAAATAATTACTGTTTGCACAATACCTAAAGCTATTGGACCTCCAACCTAGCTGAGGCCTTTGGTCACTATTGCAATATTAATGTTACATGAGATTTTAAATTTACAATGTTTTTGCCTTCTGTTGCATATGCAACAGAAAAGCGTGTTCACGTTAATTGACAGATGACTAAATGCAACCTATTTTCATCATTCCTATCTTATTCCAAGATGAAAATACAGAATAATTACAGAATCACACTGTTTATTTAATATACTACAAGATGGCAAATAACCTCTTTCACCCCCCCAAACACTCCTGTGGATAAACAACGACTCCTACAGAAAGCTATTTTATTATTGTCTTTCTGTTACTTACAGAAATATGGACCAGGCAATTTTTAATATTGATAAAGCTTAGCATATGGCTGTGACTTGCCCCTGCAGAAGACACCCTGATGTTTCTACAATCTAAGCCCCAGTCCTGGAGAAATTATCATAGGAAAAAAAAGTTTCTCTGCAACTACCCCCACCCCCACCCCCCACAGGGCAGCATCCTTTGCATGTGTGGGGCAAGATGGGCTGTGTTCCCTGCCTTTTCCCTCCTCATCCTAAGGAGTTCAGCCACATCCACGCAGTATTACCCAGGCTAGTGGACAGCTGACTCTCAAACTAGTGCTGTTAAGTGTTAATAGTTATTTCTCCAGTCTTGTTGAGATGGTATTATGCTGTCGTTGCTGCTGGAATTACTATCAGTACAGACTGAAGGGAGAATCGAGGGACACAAGACGGCTCGGCAGATGATTACTGAAAATTGGGAAGTGGTGTTAACCATGGAAAAAATGAGTGTATTTGAGAATCGCTAATAAAACAGATAGCTGAACATAGTGATAGTTTCCATGACTTACACCAGGGCTAGATTTAAAAGCTGGCACTAAAGAACATTTCTTCTTAACAGTCTTACAAACTCTTTCTTTGCCCATGTATGCTGCTCAAGAGTGCCTGGTATGACACAGACCAAAGGACTTCCCACCCCAGGACGAATTCAGTTTGTTTTGTTTGTTTGTTTTTTTGTTTTTTTTTTTTACTCACAATCCCTTTCAACAATTACCCTCTCTCAAAAAATGGCAGATTCATCTTTGGCCTTCTTCCTTGCTCCTGCCTGGGGAATATTTGGCCAGCCCTCGGAAAAAGAGTCCAGTTTCAGAGCAGCCGAAAGTACAAAACAATTACAGCAAGAGCCATGCAGCTAGCCCTTCATGTAAAAATCGTGTCCTTCTGCTGATAATGTTAGAATCACCGCAACAGCCTCTCCAAACCCACAGAAAGTACTTCCCTTTCGTGCTGATGCTTCTCTGTGTGCAGGAGGAAGGACGGTCTTGTGGCTCACACAGACTTGGCTGTCAGCATGTGTGGCTTCTATTCCTGGTGGTCACCGACTTCTCTTGTGACTTTGGGAGAGTTACCTAACTTCTCCATCCACCAAAATATCTGTCTGCTATACAACATAACAATATAATTAAATTGTGCCCTTTAATGTAAATACTATTGGAAAACTTAATGGCTTGGGATAGATGGAAAGCAGTGTAAGAGTTCAAAATGTTATTATTTTCATGGTGGTATTATTTGGTGGCATTTTAGTTCTCCTCACAGAGCAAAATTTTCATCAGACGTGTAGTGCCTTTATTTCTGAATATTATCTACAGTGTGAAGTCACAGAGAGATAACCATTTAACATACCTATTTTCTATTGCCTAAGGGAGGGATGTGGCAGACACAACCAAAGGAAGCACGTCTCAAACACACTCCTGCTTCACCTTCATAGTTAAGGTAATTTCAAGAAAAAAGATAACAATGTCATTCATATGTGTTTCTTGTAAACCCCTCTCCAGGCAACTGCTGTCAGACAAATAGTCCATATCAAACAATTACTGAAAGTTTTCGATGTCTGGCTCATTTAATTCTAATAGACGTATCTCAAGATACCACCAGCACTGTGCAGTGTAATAACATGCCTTAGCTAAGTGACACAAGTTACATGGCTCAAATGAAGGAGCAGCTGTGTTGGTACACACACCTTTACTCCTAATTCCCAATGATAGCATTGACTTTGACAGCAGGCCAACCGATGTGCAGAGCCTTTGTGATGTGCTTACCTGGAAAGCTGGATGGAAAAATTATGCACAAGGACATGGCACGCTGGCTACATTTTTAAATATTGTCTGCAGGTTGGAACAATTGTTTTAAGAAAAGTTTGAATTCCACAGATTGACAGAGGCATCAGGGAGGCTTCCACTGAGAGTCCTCAAATCCTATGTATTTGATACAAAGCCAAAGGCAGCTGCTATGTGAACCAGGAGTAAATAAATTTCTCTAATCTTGGCATTAAAGAAAGAAAAAAATAATGTTACTTTAATAATCAGTCAACCTTGAATTGTAATTTGCAATTAAATTCAGGTCTCCTGCTCATATCCTAACTTAATAGAACAAATTTCAGGTGGCTCACCCGAACCTAGAGATGGAAATAAGCTCCGTCTGAAACACAGAAGTTTTGGTGGTTTCATTTTGTTTGGGTTTTGTTTTGTTTTGAGAGAGAGAAAATGTTAGAAATCTAATTCCTTTTCCTTATGTCATCCTCTTTTCTCTTCCAGCCCTAGTTTAAGGGCTGCCCTAACAATGCTAGATGTGACATCACCCTAAAGAATTGCAGAGGTTTTTTTGTTTGGTTTTTTTTTTTTCATAAAAAGTACTGTATTGATCACCATTATCTATGACTTGCCTCCAGTTTCCAAAATAGTTCATACTAAATTAAGCTATTAAGCAGTGTATTACAGGTTTGTTTTCACATTTTAATTTTTCGGATAGAAGCAAGGTGGAATTGCCATCTAAAACATTCTGCTGCCTTGCATTATTCCAGATTTTCTACTGAAATTATTCCAGATCTGTTGCAAATATAGTCATTCTGGGTTTGTTCATGGAGCTACTATGCAAAACTTTTGCACCTGCAAGCCCACCATGCACAGAATTATCTGGAAGTCCCATGTGCACTACTAGCATGAGTATGCTGGGTGTGCAGAAGGTTAACAGGTTTTGTGATCCATACTACCATCACTAAATACTGATGGAATTAGAGTAAATCTCCCAAGTACGAACAAGCTACTGAGGTCAGTTTCTCTGAAATTGTAACACAATTACAATGTTATTTTGTTATTCAGTATTTCCTGAGTAATAGCAAGCGTGCACACAGTTTTGTATTTCCTTCCACACTAAGAGAGGAAAGGCAAGTTGAACTGTCATGTTGTGTGGCTGAAAATACAGACTATGTAAAAATTAAGTTCATTCTCACCCAAACTGGTACTAACAGCATTGCTTTCAAGCTAGTCACTCCCTCCAGCGAAAACTTCTTTGTTCAACGTATGACCATTTGCTGCAGCACAATGTCAAAAAGTCAGCTCTGTGCAGAAAGATTATGGAAGTTGTTAATGGAATAATTCTGTTGATTTCTACTTTCTAAGCTTCCAGAAGCTCCAATAATAAATATGGAGACTAGAAGAGAAAACCAGCTTTCAGAAATTATTTCAATGCAACAATATGAGCTATTGTTACTAATGAAGGAGAAGAGTTGTTTTCATGACGCAATTTGAGATGTTACTGTGGCCTTCCTTATGTGGAGGTCAACCTGAAAATCAGAACCAGAAGCAATTAATCTACTTTTCCCCCCACATGCATTAAAATCCTATTCATTGACACTTGTTTTTCTCATTCCCTCACTCCAGAACATCACGTATTCTGTGTAGAGCATGATCACACAAAGCTGCTGCGTGTTATCCCACCCAATCTGTAAGCTCATTAATACTGTCCTGAGGGAAACACTTTGTTCTAACTCTTCATTCTCTCTTTTTATCATTTGAGAAACTTCCCAGTAAGTGTCAGACTCCTGCTGTTTACTGATGAAATGCACCATCAAAGAAAGTATTGAAAGTGTGATCAAGTGGGAGTTGTTCAAGCTGCTCTTCTTTACCTTACCACTACAGCTACTAAAACCCTACAAATTAGAAACCAAAAACTCAGTTACTGTGAACGGAAATGAACAAAATATATCTCCTACTTTATATCCAGCTAAGCAAAACCAAAAGCAAAAAGCTCCCCCTATTACAAAGGTACAGTACAGTCACGGGCATATAGCAGGGAGGGAGAATGGGGTTTCGGCTGGACACTTTCAAGGAGTGCAACTGAATAATTAGATGTAAGGAGTGCATTTGAATGCTGCCTGAGAACCTTCTGATTTTGTGCTTGAAGTTCTCAATAACTAAGAATTGCATTAATTAACACCTGAGGGAATATTCATGCATTTTTCATATACAAACCCAATCTGCATGCAGAAACCATCCAGACTTTCGATCTGAGCAGACAATCTGAAGAGAAAGGACTTTTCAGCCCATGGATTTGTCCCAAGGGTGAGCATACTGTAGGCACTGGTGAAAAGGAGTTTTAGTTGAGTTAGGTTAAGTTGCTTCATAAGGCCAGTGCCTACTGGAGGACAAATAGCGTGCTGAACACATTCCGCTTTAGTGCTTGAAATCTTTTCCAAAGGTCCCTTGTAAGTTTTAAAACACAGTACATGAAAATTGCCTTTTTCACTAGAAAGGGAAAACATCTGACACTCTTAGGAAATAAGCTATTAGAAATTAACAGGAGATAAGCAGTCTGAAGTCAAATATTGAAACATCTGTATGTACACAAATACAAGAGAAAGGCTGCTTTGGTCTTTCAGCTTTGATATCTGCTGGCAGACATTCATTTTCTATCTCTTTTTTTGTTTTTTTTTTTTTGTTTGTTTGTTTTCTGAACATTTTTTAAAGGAGATTGCCTATGGAACCATATAGAACATAAGCATAAGACCTTATTCAAAACACCCCAAATTTTTACATCTTTTCTTTGCATCTCTGTTGCAGGTTTTAAGTTTTTCAACTAAGGGTTTAAAACCTTAAACTTTACTGTTTACATTTAGGTACTTATACACAACTGCAAGCTGAGGTTCAACAACATATGCTGTAAGTTTAATCCTGAACACTGAAAATTTCCTTGCTTTGCTAGCTTAAAGACAATTTAATGCAATATTTATTACCAACTTAAACCTTGAAACCTCTTTGAAGCTGAACTACACTTGTGCTTAATTCTATAATCAGATGACGATGAATCAAAATATGCAATCTCTAAAAGTGGAAAACACACTTTCTGGCAGATCAAACACCTTTAAAAGTATAACCGACAAAAAGTAAAATTCCCTTACAAACGGTTTCTCTTATTTTGTACTGGATTGATCACTGTATAAGTACATGCACCAACCCCTGCTGTTAAGCACAAATACAAGAACACTTTGATCCCGTATAAGCAATTTCACATATGGCTCAAGAAACCAGGAGAGCAGCATCTGTCTAATGTAGCAGCCTGCACTGGTGGATAAACCTCTTCAAGAATACAGGATAACGACCCTTATTCCCATGCTGGCTATTCATGCTGTAAAGTCTTCCTGCATGCTCTGAAGCAGGTTCTTGAACTTCAGCCTACAGTAAACAGTGGTAACTGTGAGGAAGCAGCTCATGCTCTAGCCCTGTTCCCACCCCGGTGTCTTGCCGGACGCTCTGGGACAGCACTCCTGTGGGCAGTTTGGAGCATGGAGGAACGCTCTTCACGTGACATCCTCTCCCTAAGGAAGCACTTGAAAAATTTCACACAAGCAGCTGAAAGCCATCAAGACACTAAGGATTTCAAAACCGAAGCATACTTAGAAAGGACTCTAGAGGTAACTTTCTACCCTCTGGAAAGCAACTTCCAGACAGAACCACTGGGGTGAAGCCCTCACCTGTGTGAGCCCATGAGTGTGACTGAAAGGCTTTTGTTGAGTTTTGGCCATTTTTTAAGTAAGCACATACCAACAGTTGCATTATAAAACCCTTGAGTGTTTATATTTCAAGTATTAATAAGATATACTTGAAAGTTAAACAAAAAGCCTGTAATTACAAGTTTCAAGCAGTTCCACAGAGCAACAACTTCTGGGGATAGAGGTGCCTAGAGCATTGGCTTCTTACCACGCAGCTTTCATGGCAGACTCCAGCCCTAGTATCTTTACATGGAGCAAACCACATGAAAGTCACCTTCTGGCATCTGGGAAATTTCCAGAACTTTCAGGATCTGAAATGTTATTTGATTTCTTTCTTATATCACAATGGAAAATTAAGGGAGATGAATGTACAGAATTACTAAAAAATAATTTACATATTTTTTTGGGGGGAGGGCTTAATATTAGCATTTGACTAACAAGAATGAAATATCCAATTATTGACTGAAAGTTTCTCATGAGACGTGACGGCGGTGGGCCCGGAAAACCAGATTTCAGCCCGAGATGCTGATTTGGGCCTTTACACCAGCCTGCATCCTTCATGTAGGCTCTGGCCCCTGCAGCGCAGGCACCTCTGGTGCTCGAACTCACACAGAAAACTGAAATAGAATCAACTTTCTGGTGACAAAATACATTGTCATGCTGCCCGCTAAAGGGCAATTAAAAAATCTTTCGTCTTTGCGGTTGTTTCAGTCCTAAATGACCTGCAGCAGTAAAGGGCTGCCTGTGGTACATGTTGCAACAGATTTGATTTAATCTATTTTTAAACAGTGCCTTCAACCCCATAGCAATCCCTCGGGGAGGTTTCTGCACTGTCAGGGAAAAATTTTCGACCTTCGGCCTCGCGTTTCATTTGCCTGCTGCGATGCCACCCGCGCGGCCCCGGCCGCTCCCCCCGCGCTGCCGCAGCCCCGGCGCGGCCCACCGCGGCGACCCCGCCGCCCCCAGCCGGCACCGCCCGCCATCTTCCCGCCCCTCCCGCCGGGGCTCCCCCCCTTCCCGCCTCCCGCAGGGCAGGTGGCCCGCCCGGCCCGCCCCGCAGCGCCCCCTGCTGGGCCGTCCCCGCCCCCGGGAGCGCGAAAAACCAGCGGGAAAACAAGCAAAAAAAGCCGGGGAGCGGCGGCCGGCGGCGCTGCCTCGGCACGGGGAGGCTCCTGCCCTGTGGCAAATAAGGAATATTATTACTGTGAACGCGCAGAGCGGAACGAGGCCTCTCGGTCCACACATATGCTCCGGGGGCAGAGAGAAGCACAGAATCGTGGAATCATTTAGGTCGGAAAAGACCTTTGGGAACATCAAATCCATTTACTAAACCACGTCCCCAGGCACTGCACCTACGTGTTTTTAAAAGCCTCCAGGGTTGGCGATTCCACCACTTCTCTGCACAGCCTGTTCCGACGCTTGATAATCCTTTTGGTGAAGAATTTTTTCCTAATATCCAATCTAAACCTCCCCTGGCACAACTGGAGGACGCTCTTGTCCTGTCCCTCTTGTCCTGTCTCTTGTTATCTGAGAGACCGACCCCCACCTGCCCACAGCCCCCTGCCAGGCAGCTGTAGAGAGCAGTAAGATCCCCCAGGTCTCCTCCTGACTAAACAACCCCACTTCCATCAGCTGCTCCTCATCAGACTTGTGCTCCAGACCCTGCACCAGCCTTGTTGAACTTCTCCGGACGTGCTCCAGCCTCTCCATGTCCCTCCTGCAGTGAGGGACCCACAACTGAACACGGGATTTGAGGTGCAGCCTCACCAGTGCCGAGCACAGGGGGGCGGTCGCTGCCCCAGCCCTGCTGGCCACACTGGTTTGGTACTTACAGGGAGAAGACAGAAGATCAAGTAACCAAAATATTTTAAATAATTAGGGTCTGTAGTTTTGTGCTTTGGTTTTCCTTTAAAAGCAAAACTTACTACGGCATCTCAGTGGGCTCAGCATTCTTCAAGAGACAGAAAGAGATGTACACAATCAGCTTGCAGTGTTAGAGATTGCTATATTTAAAAATAAACTAGGAGAAACGGATAAAAACAATAATAAAGCAGGAAGCCAAATTTCTTTTCAGAGATGAAAGGCTAACTGTAAGATCAATATGAATCTACCCCAGCAAGCAACTTTGGCAATCAACATTTGTTAGAATACGATTGTTTTCCTGCTCCTGTCAGGTTTCTTTTCACACTGCACTATTACTCAAGCACTGAACTAACTGAGAATCTCTGCAGATAAATTTTGCATTGCTTTAACAAGTGTTGTTCTAGGCCGAGGTCCTAATTTTTAATCAGATTATTATTTATATCATAGCACAAGCCCAGGCTACACAGTGAACCATCACAGCGCGATGGCAGTCCCAGAAAGCTCAGCACCTACCAGGCAAGAAAGTACAAGGCCTGGAGATACCAAGAAAGGACATATGTAACATCAATAGCAGAACCAAGATGAAAATCTCCATCTGCCACTCTCCTATCTACAGGACCACAGTTTCCTTACAAAATGTCATACTGTGGAAGTGATGAGCGCCGTTAGATTACAGCCCAGCAAATGCCTCACAGCAAGGTATGGACATTAAGTACGAATCTGCAGGAACAAGTGAGAATACTGAGTAAACCTTCTCCTCTATCCCTTTTTTCTCTAGGGTAGAGGAAGCACAGAAGGCTGGAGAAGAAAACTAAAACCAGATACTCCTTAAGGGACTAGTGAGCAATATTCGATGTCTAAGCCAAAATAACTTCAAGGGGATGGCAGTGTCATGACTGATTCGGAAGTGCTCCTACTCCAGCTCCAATTCCCTGTAGAGAAATGCAACACCACGCTTGCATCTTTTTATCTGCTGCACAGAAACCAATTTTCGGCCAAGCTCTGGCTGACTGGTAAAACCAAAATTAAACATTTACACACCAGAGGGATCAGATGTGTGTGCTGGATGGGTTTACAAGCAGAGCGCCCATTATTGCTGCCATCCCAGAAACAGAAGGCTTTGTGTGAGCAAGTCAAGAAGTTTTGGGGAACCCAGGAGTTTTCCAGCCACATAGCACCACCTTTTCCTAACCTGTAAAGAGTAATATCATCTCGTTCATAACAGAAGTAGCGAACTGTGGCGACAGATGAGTCAGAATTCTATATCCTTCCTCATCACTGTCAGAATTTACAATTACATTTCATTCTTTCTTCGCTAGTGAAACCTTTGCAAAATCTGTCCAGCTAGAGAGAAATAACAAGCTACAAAGTTGGGAAAGGAATTCTAAAATGTAGCTCTTCCCTATATATGCAGGCAACCTTTCAGCTGACAGTAGAAACATTTACATCTGAGATCCATCCAAAATGTGAATTGCTAGCTTTAGTATTTATGGGACAGAGGTGACACTTTTTATATGCATCTGTTTTCAGAAGGATGGCTCCAGAGATACTACCAGGATTGAGACAGTAATCTGTACCACCAAGATTATTAAGGAATCTTGTTTGCAAACCAAGTCCTATTAAACATCCCTGCCGTAACCTGGCCTCTGAACTTCTCCTTTAGTAAATTATTGTCAGGCCCAAATTATTTGAAAGGTTTGCTTAGCGTTTTTACACTGGAAGAGGCAGGACAGAGATAAGGCACACACTGCAGTAACCTGATGAAGCTATTTGGCCTACAATTATCAGAGGATGAGCTAAGAGTGGCGACTTTAAAATCCATGAAACTACGTGCTATGTTAACCTAGTAGGTGCCCAGCTAGAGCCATGCAAATATACACAAATCCGCAGTAAAAGAAGTATCAACGCAACACAGGGAACAGCTGGAAGAGGCAGAGGCGATTGTATCTACACAGCAAGCCAGTTAAAGGTGAGGGATTTGTTTAAGTAGGGAAAGGTAAAACGGCCCCTTTGCGAGCCCGTATCACACATTATGATATCAAAGAATGGGGGAGGCTGCAGGAACATGCCATCACAGAGAGCCTTTGCTAGCAGTTACAGCAATTCAATAGTTCCCATAGCAAAGTGTTATTTGAACCCTGCCCAAGCATATCTCTACTTTCCAAAAATAACTAAAGATACTGAAAAGAGCAAAGCAATATCCAAGGACTGAACGTGGAAGTCAAGGTGCTAAGCACAAACGCGTATAAAATTAGAGACGTTTGGAGAAAGCTGGGCCTGCACAAACTGGCCAGCTGCTACTGATGGTAGACGCAAAATATTTCTTCACAGAGTACAACGAACATACACAAACAACCTACTCAACTTCCAGATCTCCCAAGGGAGCTGACAAGGTTCACCCTGACTGGGAATTTTGCCTTCGGGACACAGCCTGGTCTAGGGGGAGGCAAAACTCATGATGATCACCAACTTGTCCAATATCCTCCAATATACTGAAGGAAGTGTATTTGGTTCCACAGCAGGAAAGGCACAAGCCTAATTCCTACAAAAAAACAGATTCAGATTATCAGATTAGGATGGGCATGGAGGATAAGGAGCCTGGAGGTGCATCGAACACACAGTTAGGTTGCAGGGTAAACAGAAGGGCCTTTGGTAAGGAGCCCAAAGGTAGAAATGAATGCTGCAGTGCTGGAGCTAGCCTGACAATGTTCACACTGGCTCAGCTTGGAAGTACGTAACAGCTGTGTCCACAAAACAAACCAGTGGCTGCACCACCACATAGTGGGGAAATCTGTAACATTTAGTGAGCAACCATGAGAAACTGCGCTCAGTTAAATGGAGTTTTAACACTGTGAAATACAAACGTGGTGCTCTCAGTGCAGACCTTGATACCAGCATAATTAAGAAATATTGAAACAATAATATTTTCACTCCTCAAGAAAAATCAGAAAGTCAGGTGAGTTTCCTACCAACCATTTTGTAGTAGTATGCAAGTAAGAATGGTTAAAGAACCTTTATCCTCCATGCGAGTGTATCTTACTGAGAAACTAAAGGAAGTTGACACAAAAATCATTTTATGAAAGCAAAAAGAAATAACACTACAGAGACTCTTTCTTCTATTTCAAATGGTCTTCACTAAAACTAAAAATAGCTATGTCAATTGATACGCCGTATAGATTTTTTTCAGTAGCGTACCCAAAGCAAGAGATGACAATTCTTGCTTTGTATAATTCACACCTGAGTGCCTTGCTCCCACACATTGTGTTAGGTCACACTGCCACAATCACTACTAAACATACGGCTCAGCTGGGTTTATCCTGCACTGTTATAAACTGGTTTTCCTTTGCTGTAAAGATAACGCCAAGGGATGAACTCAAATGCTCAGCCTAGAAAAGCCATTCCCCCGTACAAATCGGAATCACAACATGACAGTAGATGGCACTGCTCGAATTCAAGCTGAGTCCGCACATTTCCTCCAGGACCATGACAGAGGGGCTGTTAAGGCTCACCAGAGACTGGTTCGTGAGTGAATAACGACTAAAAAACATCCCGCATTTGCTTCAGAGGGCAAGAAAGACAGCAAGCAACTTCCATATCAGTGCATTAGCAAGAGCTAAGCTACAGGTCAAATAGGTCAGCAAAAGGCTTAGTTTAAGATGGCAGGAGTACCCATTCAGAAGTTTATCTACCATACTCCAACCTTCCAACTTCGTGGTTTTTTGCCTACACCTACTGCAATGAGATAGATACTAGATATTCTGCCTTACATGAGCCTACAGCAGACAAAAACATTCTGGATTTTAGTTTCAGTACTACTGGCACTTTATTTAAGCAAACCTATTGGCTACTTCTCAATCCCACACTTTCAGCTTGCAGAAGAAGGTCTGCAGGGACAGCAGTTTCACTGCTTTCAGGAGTATTCAATTAAAAGACCGTTCTGGAAGCTGCTCCAGCTTATGAAATTCTTCTTTACTGCAGAAAAGCAATGCACAAGCTTGCTGCAAAAAAGGAAAGGTTTTATACATACCTATCTATCTATATGTATGTGAATATGCATGTATGCATATACACACTATGGGTGGGTTTATACACCTATATGTTACTGTCCTGGTATCAACTGGAATAGTTATTTTTTCTTCTTAGTAGGTGGTGCAGTGCTGTGTTTTGGATTTAGTACGAGAATAATGTTGATAACACACTGATGTTTTCAGCATAAACACCACTTAGCAACAACTAAGTCAAGGACTTACCAGTTTTTCAGGCCCTGCCAGTCAGAGGGCTGGAGGGGCACAAGAAACTGGGAGGGGACATGGCCAGGACAGCTGACCCAGGCGGCCAAAGGAATAATCCATACCATTGAATGTCATGCTGAGTATATAAAGCTGGGGGAGAAAGAAGGAAGAGGGAGATGTTCAGAGCAACGGCGTTTGTCTTCCCAAGTAACCATCCCCCATGCTGCAGCCCTGCTTTCCTGGAGATGGCTGAGCACCTGCCTGCCGATGGGAAGCGGTGAATGAATCCTTTGTTTTGCTTTGCTTGTGCATGGCTTTTGCTTTACCTATTCAACTGTCTTTATCTCAACCCACAAGTTTTCTCGCTTTTAGTCTTCTAATTCTCTCCCTCATCCCAACGTGGTGGAGGGCGAACCAGCCAGCTGCATGGTGCTTAGTTGCTGGCTGCCGGCTGGGGTTAAACCACAAGTACATATTAGACTCCTTATTAATCCTTTAGCAAAACAGATTCACAGTCTAAGAGCTTAGGTGCACAATACTCACACATTTAGTTAGTTGCCAGAACACAAATAATATTTAGTCTGGATTGCACAAATATATCCAAAGTACTTTTTCTACCCTTTTTCAGACACCAGGATGGCTTAGAAGCTACACATAATTCACACAGCAAGACTGCCAATATTACAAAAATCATTCTGTGTTGAATACCCAGTTCTCACCAATTACGTTCACCACAACATACAGTTTAGATCACTATCTTGTTTTAATGTAAGCCTTAAAAGCCATCCGTAAGACCATCCAGACATCAGAAGTGGAAGCATTTAAAAACCACAGTTCCTTACATGGCAAATAGCCTGCAGGTTAAGACATCTTTGGTATTTTAGTAGTTTATGTGTAGCAGCATCACATACTCAATGCACTTCTTGCCCATACCATATCTAAACTTCAAATATTAGAAGGGAAATAAAGATGCCAATACGTTCTGCCACATACCAACAAGTGCAGCTCACTCCGAGGTCTGAAAGAGACAGTAAAGAACAGAAGGCACCTCAGCCAGGGCCTCTGAAGGCTAATCAGGGTCCCAGGCAGGTCCACAGCCAGCCTCACCTGGGTAGTGCAGCAGCACCCATGTTCGGTGTTCTTTTGCAGAAAGGAAAGCTGCCAAGCGGGTTTCAGTACACAGCGTTCACGGTGGCGTTTCCACTAGCAGGTGTGCAAGACTGCTTGGGCCTGGGCTGGTGCCATTGTGAGGAATGGCACTGCTGCGGCGGGCGTACGCTGCCAGGAAGCCCATCACAGTCAAGAGGGAAAGGCGCACATTGGCAGTGCTATTTTAAATTCCAAGCCATTTCTGCAGTGTTTTCCAGTGTTAATGTTACTGAATAGTAGTCATGCCCTACATACCTTGAAGGGAAAACAAGTAAGCTTTTCCTTTACCCTTCTGGGCCTCATAGGTATAGGTCTATGCTCAGGAAAAATCATTTGCTCAGGGAACACCCAAGAAAAGCGAAGATTTGTTGGGGATCAGTTTGGACATGGATGCACAATTCCTTTTATTAAATTACTGGTGACACTACATGACTTACATCCTCTTCATGTCTCGTTTCTTTAACTAAAGAGGCAGTAGCAAGTTGTACATCAACATTTTTCTCATATATCTACAGGCACCATCTTTGCATGCATTTTGAAAAATATTAAAATACCTAGCAAAAAAAGATAAGATACAGAGGAAATGTGAAAGATTTTTCAGGACTGTAGAATTTAGTAAGTTTCAGACTAAACAGACAAAGGACAAAAGTAGTCAGCAACCTACAAATCTGTCACCACTGATTTAAGAACTCAGAATGCACTATGGAAACTCACTATTTCAACAGATTATGAAATACATTGGCGGAATACACTAAAACCTAAAGGAACAAGCTTGAAGAAAGGTTGAGATGCTTGCTTAGTAGTCAACACAACAAATTTCAAAATGATAGTAAAAATATTTTTTGTAAGGGAGAGATGTATGCTGTCCCAAACAGAGTGTTTGTCCGTATGTTTTTACTGCCTCAGTGTTATTTTAACACAAGCTGCACGCAGTTGCAAGCAGTTAGAAATAACTGTACTATATGCACTGCAGATCTGAGCTGTTTCAAAAGCCATATGCGCTGCCCATGTAAAAACTCCTATACATCAAAAAAGCATCTTATCAGGACCAGTCTCTGATAAAAGGACTGTTGAATTCAGTTTTCCAACGGGCTAACTTGAAAGCAGTATTTTAAATACCTGTGCTACATTGTGTAACACTTTAGATTTTCTTTTTGCAGGGCAGGGGTGGGGTGGGGATGGGACACACAGGACACGGGACATGACAATTTGGACATCTTTGAGAGCACACCTTACCACTTGGTCACTGTGAGAGAGATCACTTACAGCTCAGCCTTTCCAACTGCAGAGTACTTCCAGTTAAAAACATCCTTGCCTCGCGTAACGTGGAATTTCAGATGGTTCATTTAGTCAGGAATCACACACAGAGCATCTACCTCGTCCGTTATTTAACAGGAAACTTCTAAATCTTACGTTACAAGAACTGTTTCTGCAGTAATCTGAGACAAAAAAAGCCACTCTCATTTGTTACAATTATCTTTAACATCTGAAGTATTGGTGCGAAAAACTCCCAAGGAGTTGTCAAGGCTGACTACTGAGCACGCTTTTAGCAGGACAGCCATGCTACACATGCAGAGTAAATTAAGTCAATTATCTTGAATAGATTTTATATTGATTTTTTGACTAAAAAGTAAGATTAACATCAAAGCAAGATAAACACTATATACAGGCATGTTTGTCCTGATTATTAAGAGTTCTGTCACACAGCATACACAGAAGCAAATCATGGTGTAATACTGTTCAATGAACAAACAAAAATGTTAAACATTATGTGATCTTCCATTAAGTGATGAGGCAGCTAAAGTTTTAAACAGAATGACAATCGACTCATCTCAAACTAGGTTTTTAAATATCAAATAGAAAAGCATACGCTAGTTTTTTAGATAACTTACCTTTAGTTTTTACATTGAATATTGTACATAGAAGTGTTATCTGTCTGTCAGGCCATGAAAAAAACATCAGTACACTCAGCCAGATAAGGAAACAAAGATTTATTAGAAACTGGCAGTTTTATAGAGCTAAGAAGGTAAACATACTTTTAAGAGACAAAGAATACACAACTGAACAGTCATCATAAAGGCACATAATGAAAAATTAAATTTGAAAGACCCCATCTTTTCAACCTCTGAAAACATTATTACCATCATTTTCAATACTCACAATGGCACTTGTACACTATAAACAAAATGGAGCAAGTCTAGAAGACAGACACTGCTGAAGTCATCTCTGCATCACACACACACACATTTGTTCATTGGTCACAGTCAAACAAAATGATTGGGAACTGATCTCACAAATCCCACAAAGATACAAGAATGTTGATAAAGCCAAGAAACATTCAGATCAGAAAGGCATTGTACATATCAATGATATGGATAGAATGACTTTTTTTTTTTTTTTTTTTGGGGGGGGGGGGGGGGGGGAGTTGTTTGGTTTTTTTAAGGTGCGATGTCCAAGGTTTCCCTAAAGGGAAGGCCAAAAGACACAGCTAAAGCTGCCATTTTCTGAAGTCTATTAAAACATTTTCTAATACAAATGTTATGGAGTTGTTATATATCAGTTTATGGAGAATAACCACCAGCCACAGAAGCACTGAACACAAGATTTACATCCGATTGCTGTTTGAAAAATATGGCCCGAATAGTATGTGGAACACTGAGGTTCAGACAGCTATTCATGTTTGCTTAACAGAGGGTGGGGAAAGACCCTTAATAACCTTATAGGAACAAAATTCTTCCTTCAGTAACCCAATTTCAGGAAGTGGCCTAAGAGCAGCTGCTTTTAGAAGGGTCAAGGTAAGGATAATCTCAAATTTACAAAGATTAAAACACCACACATTGCAGAAAGCAGAAAAAGCATAACAAATGAGTTCGGCAATAATTGTTACTCCATTTCAGTGTTTAGGCCTGAAGGCAACTGAAATGTGGCGCACACACATGCCACAGCCCCCCAAAAGAAGTCACTTTGCAAGTACCTGTACATGGAAATACCTAACTTTCTGCATTGAGGAAGTGCTGCTTTGTTTTTTGAGGAAGAGCTGTTTCTCAAGCGCTAACAAGTTCTGTGTGCACGCTTTGCTTGCTTCTTAACATCAATCTAATGGGCACCTGAGATCAGCAGTCCCGTTTGGTCACTTGGACAAAATGCTTCAGTATTTTACTATCGGAATTTCACATACACAGCCGGTGTGCACAGAAGACTGAGGGAAAGAGGATTCATCTCACATGACAAACATGTAAAACTTTTACATAATAAAGCAGTCCTCCATTGGCTAAAAGAACATAGTGGACTGTAGCCCTCTGAGTAAGGGAAAGAATGGAGAGTCCAAAGTGAGAAGTGTTTTGCTCCACAAGAGAGCTATGATGAGCTCCGCTATCAGCTGTATTACAATCACTATCAGCTTAATACTGGATCCTCCACCCCATTTTTACATGGCAACTTGCACTTGTATGGAATGGATCCAGTAAGCAAGCTTCTTCTGCTTCTGTATATTATGATCCTGTAAAACGTGCAGCTGTAACCCAAAGCTGGTCATGGTTAATGATGCTAACATTTAAAAGTGTAGTGAAAAGCAGGTCTAGTCAAGCAAGTTATGAAAAAAATCACTGATTGTATTACAAAAATACCATGTAAATTTGTTTGAGGTATTCTGATACCACGGAACAGCAGTTTCTCAGGCTCTTACACTTAAAATTAAAAAAAAAAAATTAGCCTGAAGATGAAGGCGATGGGCTACATTTTCATGTGTTATTCCATCCATGTCTGTATTTAAAATCCCATTTCTTACAAATGTAACATTAAGTCTTCAAAAATAACAACATTAAGTGCTTACTTCTAGGCATGCAAAATGTTGCCTGTGAATTGCTTGAGTATAGGCAGCGTGACAAAACAAAAAGTCACTTTTATATATTCGGTATCAAGGCAATAGAAACTTCTCCTACCTTTGGTTTGATCCAAGCCAAATACACATTTAGAGAAGACAAATACAAAAACAAAAAGAAGCCAATGAGTAAAATATGCATGATTTCCTGAAAATATAAACATATTGCTGATTTAAAGACAGTTTCTTGATCATTTTTTTTTTTTTAACTCAGTGACATTTTAAAGTGCAATATAGGTATCTGTTTAGAAATCGTGAACTAGAATTTAAGAAAGTTTCTTCCCACTTCAGGGCAAAAATAGAAGCTGCAGCATCTCTCCACAAAGATCCATCTCTAACTGGGAGAACAGATTACTTGAGAAATCATTTTTGTTTGGCGTTTCCAACATTAGAAGCATCTCACCTTTTTCCTTCATTTCACGCTATTCCCAAATTCTGCTTCATTTTTTCATATACAACATAGCTGATGCTGACAGCTGGAAGCACTTTCATGAAATTAGGGGCTATGCCCCTATAAAGTCCTCTGATTCCCTCTGAAGCAATAATTCTTTGAAAGAGACCGACCATGTTTAGCTGTGGACCTCCTTCCACTGAGGCTAGAAGAAAATGACAATGCGTTATACAACAGTTCTAGTAACATTAAAATTCTCAAGCAAGTATCAAACACCTGGGTGGTAAGCCTACTATCATCTCTAGGGCCATTGATTAAAACGAGTCCTCACAGAAAGGAGATCTCTTTAAATTCAGACATTTGAGAGATATCCATGTGTCTAAATCCCACTGAAAAGATTTATCCAACTACATTCCTTTGGAACCTAGGCTCCTATCCTTAAGACTCTGCACAAACCTATCAAGCAAAAAGTCTCAGCTATGAAATTGTCTTTACGAAATGTCCTCTAGAGCAAAAATTGCCATCTACCTTCACAGGATGATGCAAGCCCTTTTCATTGTACCTCTAAAATTTAGGAAACATTCTAAATCTTAGAAGTGTTCCCAGACTATGACAGGTACTCTATGCCTGGTAGTCTTGTATGGAATGTGGCTCTCAGATCACACAGAGCACTAGCAACTGAAACGTTACATTTGAATCGAGTATGATAAAGAACAACGTTGGGAGTAATAGGAAAACGGGACCAACGTTAAGAAGGATTTTCCAGGTAAGTTCTTGGTTTTTCAAGTTGGGTTTTTTTTTACTCCCATGTCTCTGCTACAGCTATCCCAAATGACACAATTTTGATGTGACCACACAGAAACATTTTCAGTACAACAGGACTCACCTTGAGCCTGCATGCGTGTTCGGATAAGAGCAAGAGGGTAACTGGCTAACTGCCCACATGTACTGGAAACAGTACCACATCCCAACAATACAAAAACACCTGGGTTAGCAGAGCTTGATGCATAGTGTTCTAGCCATGTACTCTTTAAGAGCTGCCAAGACACAAAATTAAATGATAAGAGATCTGCGTTCAAGAAAGTAAATACACCTTCATTCATAACAAATCTTATGGGCTCAATCCGGCAAAGCACCGACCTCACTATGCCAGTCCTGCATGTTTACTTTTGAAGTGCAGAGGTAAACACCTTGGCACACAGGTAAGGACTTTTAACTAGACTACAGCAGTTAGTGCCTAGAAGAGAAATCCTTAAAAGATCCAGCAGCAGGAACAGTGCCTATGTTCTAGACTTGTTAACACTTGGCGGGGAGGAGGAGGGAAACACAACTCGGCACCCCACAGGGTGCAAGAAAGCCTCGCACAGCTGTGCATATCACCCCATGCAGAAGCAAGGATGCAAACTGTAGAAAAGAACACCCATACTGCTTTGAAAACATTTGCTCAAGCAATTCTGTTGATCAGCACTGCAGTGTCAAAAAAAGATTTGTCTAGACTAGAAAAAAAATGATTTTGTGCATCTGGGCTACTTAACACACTTTGAACACACAGCACCTAAGATAGGTAAAATATTTCAGTTGTTGATGTGTGTAAGAGGTACCAGTTCCTCTTGAAAGGAAAGACAGCAGTGTTTCAGACTGCTCAGAACAACTCTATGTCAGCCACAAAGAATTCTGGTGACATGCACAGACACACAAGGAATTGAGGTTACTACAATCAAATTATAAATCAGAGAAAATGGCAAAAAAATGGATTAAGTATCATAAATGCAGGGTAAGTAACTTAATATGAATATCATACCAGGTTTTTAAGACCTATATTTGCTACAAAACACATACGTTCCAGTCCAAGAGGGTTAGTTAAGTATGCAAGCACACTGTATCGCCAAGTTCTATATAATCCTGCTGTACGAGGAGATTTCTTGTCTGGTACTGTTGCATGTAAGGGCCCATCAGTACAGGTACTCCCCCAGGAGGGGCAAGGGGCAAACCAAGAAAAACTTTAAAGTCTAGTAAGGTTAGTGGAATTTCTCATTTGTCTATTCTAAATTGACGGCAACCGTAATACTACAAACACATTACAAATCTAACTAACGATACAGTACTCTAAAGAATACCTACCCTTTGTGTAAATTAATTCATGCAAGCTACATGCATTCAGTGATCTAAACTCACCTCATAAACTGCAAGGTCAATGCCAGCATAAGGTATTATACCCAAAATATTAGGAACATAGCCTTTGTAGAAGGCCTTTACACCTTCTCTTTTTAAGATCTTCTTAGCACAGTCAAACATCCCAGAATATTGGCCTGTTTTACCCACAGCCAATCTGGTCTTTAAAACCTAAAGGGAAAAAATAGTAGCCTTAATTACATACGTATTAATGTATTTTATAAACAAGGGAAAACACAGTAACTCTCTGCTTATTCCTTTGGAACTGCTTTGCATTTTTCCACTTTAAATTTCCTTTGTGATGACCACTGTTGTTAGCAGTATAAAGTAATAAATTGGGATGTAAGAATATTGAGGAATTCCTATGACACTTTCAAGAGCAAAATGGGGTTTACTTTAGAAACGAACCAGACATTTGGCAGTCTCCAGTGGAAGCAGATTCTCTGTTACTTACCTCCATGGGATAAATAGAAGTTTGTGCTGTTGCTCCAGCCAAAGAACCAGACACAAATCTTTCAACAGTGCCTAACTTTCCATCATCCTTAGTGAGTATCTTCTTATACTGTATAGTTAAAACAGATAAGTATCACATGCTTTTTAGTAGGGAAAGAGTTACTACAAGAGGCAGTAATACAGTACAAAATGTCTTTTCAAGCTGTACTCACTATTTCATGTATTTACAGTTACATTTACTAACCTAACAAATTTAGCAGTACACTCACCGCAACTCTATGGACACAGATTCTCAAGAATACAATAAATACTCCAGCCTGCAAAAATTCTTTGCATTAAACACCTCAGCCACCCGGTACATCAGTACTGTCAGGTATTCTACAAACAGCCAACACAAGGGTACCCATACCATGGCCCCCAGACAACAGAGGGGCCAACCTGAATCCCTTGCAGATCCAGTTCGCCAATCAAAGAAAGAAAGATCAACTAGCATGTTCACAGAGACAGTTAGAGAGCTGTACAGACCATGTCATTCAAGACAGACACCATCATGCAAGAATGTGCCATCAGCTCCCAAAAGGCAGAGCAAGAGTAAGGAATAATGTGCTCAAGGTTACTCTATGGCATCGAAATCTGCCATTCAGTCTTGCAATATCCAAAAGTTTACTTGAATTTTTGTTGCTTTTATTTCATAGTTGTACAGAGGTGTGCAGTACGTTCATTAAGTCTTACCTGAGGCACTAGAAAGCCCCACAGAGGAAGAATAAAGATCATTCAACTACACCAGAACGAGAGTTCATTTTACAGAGCAGGATTAGTCCTTAACATGATGCTTAAAGCTGATTCAGAGGTAAATATAACTCTGAAATCCAGGATGAGGGCATCTTACATAGCACCATGATATTTGACTTAAAAAGAATCCTGTAGAAGTTCAGCAAACACAACATGCAAAGTTTTTTGGTTCTTGTCAGTTCAAAGCAACAGATTAGATATTAATGCACTACTCCACATGAAGCTATGCAGGCTGCCATATGCTTTAAACTTTCCTCCAGACTTACTCTGCTTATAATACCAAGTACTCTATTAACAGAATAGACTATTTCCAATCTGAAAGCAACTAAATTACTATGAAAAAATGCCCACCCGTGGTAAGAACTCCTATATAACACAACAGTGTAAACAATGAACAGTGAGAGTGATATAGTATTTTATTTACCATTACTTTCATTCCTACCTGTTCATAAGCCCAGAACTTAATAGCTGTTTCAGGAGCTATTTTCACAACATTTACACCATTTCCCCTCCAGAGGGATCGGACACCACCTTCTTTCAACATTTGCTTAAAACCACTGGCTATATTCATTTTGTTTGATTTTGAACCGTGAACCTAAAAAAACCCAAAGTCACAGTAAAGAACAGTGCTCTGATCAGACTGTAAAAGTGCTTAAATATATAAATCGGCAAAAATACATCCACTACTGAAAAAAAAATTTTAGTGGCACAAGTATTACAATATTTTGTTTACACTTTTTCCAATATGACTATGGAAAAGACAATTTTTATGAACACAAAATATGGAAGTTGTCTAAACATAACCAGACCTCCAAAATCTAGGTATTTTATTTGGCCACCAGTTTTCTGTAACAGCTTTCTAAAAACTCAAGTGATACACGGGAAACTAAAAAGTTCTTGAACATTGCACCTACCTGCATCATCACTTTAAGGCGATCTAATGGTGCTGTACCTGTTCGAGACACAGCACCAGCCACTCCTCCTGCCAACAGCTGTTTCCACCACTGTCCAGTCTTTTTCTCTTCCTCCGTGAACTCATCTGGAACAGTCAAACTATCTCCTATATCCAACACCTATTAAAATCCAAAGTGAAGATGTGCAAATAACTATCTCATTCCATCATCTAAATTTTATCAACAGTTCTAATTGCAAATTAGCCTACCACCTGAGAATATGTAAACAAAATGCTCATTAAAAATAAAAAAAAATCTCTAATTTACATTCTATAATTAACATGCTATGGATTGCTATTTCTATTCATTGAATAGCAACTTTTAATGACTTCAACATAGATATTGAATAATAATACCACAGACCCACCATTTCAAAGACTGCACCATCATCATTAAAGATTATGACAAATTTCCGCCTTGAGTATGGCCCAAACAAAGACATTCTGTCATGATCAGTGGACCTTTACAGTCAGCACTAAAGCTTAAATGCTTATATGTTGCAGCTAACCTTTCACCAGACAGCGTTCTGGGATTAGTTTGGTAATCTCCTAAGGATGCTAAAAAGAGATTTCTCTCTCATGGTAATTCATTCACACATATGTGAGATTTCCCCTTCCTGCCCCAACATTTTAAAGTAGCATTTTTATAGCCGATAAGATTGTGATAGATTGGAATATTCTACTTGTTTTAACTGCTGTGTATTATCTTAAAAAATGACAAGTTTGACTAATGCTTTATACATTTTCTTATCATCAGTTATACTGAAAGACATACTGATGACTCTTCAGCTATAAAAGTTTGAAATTTCATTGAGGTGCATGTACTATTCAATTTGATCAAAGACGACCATGACTGTAGGCTTTAGTGATAAAGCTGTCCAAGACACAAGACAATGAAATCTCACATACCACTTACACATGGTCTCTGCTCTTCATGTAATTTATAACCAAAATATATGAGAACAAATACACTGTAAATAATGCAAAACCAATATTATGCATAAATTAAACCTATAAAGAAGCAAGAATGTTTTAATGACTGGTAAGTACTGACCAGAAAGTGTGTTAACTAATGAACTCTTTTTAATTACTGTTGATTTTAATTGTAGACACTACGGCTCTAACTTACAATGTGTTCCCTATCCGTTAAGTAGGCAGAATACTGTCTTGGTCATTTGGAACCAGGAACAGGAGGACACAGATTATGGATATAGCCACTGGACAAAACAGGCTAAGTACCAACTATTCTGGATATTGAACATAGAACAGATTGATTGGAAATTCCATCTTTCTGACATTTATGGTTTCCAATTAAGGTGTCAGCAGTCATTTTTTATGAAATCATAAAAAAAATTATCAATCAGAATTCTCAAAATATAAATTCAGTGTTCTTAAGAGATATTATGCATATCTACCAGGGTTTAAACCTTGTGTCTACTGAGCCCTAGACACAACTGCAAAAAAAAGGTTAATTTGAGGGCGTTTATAACAGAAAGGCCATAGCTATCAACTCATAGTAATTCCATGCCAATGCAGCTTTCTGCTTGGAAGAGTCTGACAGCAATTAAAATTTTACAATAAAAACAAAATTAAAAGAGCTGTCAATGCCAGCCAGGCATGTGATGTCTCACATCTGCTCTTATCTGAAACACCAGCTGTGCTGCTGTATAGCTGGATTTCGCTTGCTGTGATAACTGGGTCATCAGCTGACTGCAACACTGAAAGATCACAGGAGACTTCTAAAATTATTTCTTGGGAGTAATAATGACATTCCATAATTAAAAAAAATAAAAATATCTTATGTTTAACGATAGTAATATGAAGCACTTTATTAAAGCAAAGAAAGGGGTTTTCTTCCATAAGTAATCTGGGACCGGGACTATTTGATATCATAGCAGTACTCTAAGTGTTTCCTTCAGCAAACAGGGAGCTACGTCCCTTTTGGCAAGCATTTCTGAACTGAGGTTGTACAGTGCGGAACACTCAAAGCTTTCAGATTTCATAAACTGTTTTTTATCATGGAAATGCTGACTAATCCCCAAAGACATAAATGGCCTCCCTATGTTCAAAGAAATCTGTCTTTACCTAACTTTATGGATTGCTCCTATAACCTACAGGAAGGATATTCAGCAAAGAGGATTACTATTGGTATACACTACCTTATTATTTATTCTTAAAAGTCAGTCACTGAGCTGGCAAGAACTCCATTCAATAATAACTAAAATAATTTATCTACACAGTGAATAGCCTATTGCTGTATATTCTGTCATTCTTAAATGAAATTCTAAAGCACAAAACAGTATGAGAACACATGCACAGAAAATCATCGCTAATGACAGCAGTGATTTTATGACAATAATAGTTACTATATAAATACAAATACTGAACAAATTTCAACATAAACTTAAAATGCTTCAATAATTTGTTTCAACACATCAAAAGCACTGAACGTAAGAATTTACCGAAATTTGAAAAGAAAAATATTTAATATTGTATTTATCTTTCTGTGGAACATCTTCAAAGGAAGAAAAGGACTGCTTCCTAAGAATTACTGATAATTATTGGCAAAGTTTAGATGAAGTTCTTTGCTCAGAAGAAACTCATGCAACACTATCATGCTTGTAAATGGGGGAGCGTGAAGTGAAAAGGAAACCCAAACAATTTTAAATACACGTATGCTTGAAATGTAACAACTGTGAAGCTGTCATACTTAATATCACAAATTAACACAGCAGAGATGAGCTTAAAAGCTGCCCTAAGTTAAAAGAAAAGTTGAACTTACAGTGGAATGTTTCCAGTATCTAATTATTTCCTCAATGTCCGTAGCTGGGTTAAACATAAAGTGATCTCTCCACTCATTCCAGTCAACTGTCATTGTCCCATCAGCATCAATACTGAAAAGAAATGGAACAAAACTATATAAGGAAACAGTAGCAGGGATAGGTTTTTGTTGTTTTGTTGTTTGTTTTTTTTGTTAAGTAATATTCACCATCACATCGGTGACAACTGACTGTAAATTGCACGTGGAGACTTCAAGGCTGAATCTGCCACGGCCTTTCAATACTATGTTTTTCTTATCCAAGTGCATCCGGCATATTCCGTTTAAAAACATAATATAATGCTTCATTCTATGAACAACATTTACAGGGAAATGAGATAGCATCTGATTCTGGGAGGAGAATGTTAAGATAGTGATTAGACACTATCACCCAAGAACAGATTGAATATGTGAGAATCCTTAGAAAGGCACCACTGAAGGAACCAACACCTTTCAAATTTATAATTGCGTTTATCCTGTTTTCTGAATTATAAAAATATAATAATTAACATTACAAAGCAGCTTAAAAAAATTTCAGAAATCGTAATTTCTGACCTTTGCAGGATCTTTTCTGCCTGCTTTTCTGAAATGCTTATACCCAGTATCTTGAGGGACTGGACAACTTCTGATGCTTCAATTTTTCCTTCAGACATTAAAAGAAAGATGATACATATTTAAAACATGGAGCTTAATATACTTGGCACCTTGGAGCTTACAAAGTACCATTGTAACACCTACATAATAGCAAAGATAATTTAAAATCAATTTAAACACAGACAATACAACTTGATTGTCTACTATAAGGACTGAGTGAAGATAAGTACATTAAAATCACGCAACCAAATGGGATGCAAACATTCAGTGAGCTAAAAACTGTTTTATCTTTAATAGATACTTTGAAACTTCCTTACAGCTTCTTTATCTGGGGAACAAAGAGCCCCAGATCAACAGACCTGGAAAATAATAAAAAGGAAAAAAAGACTGTAATAATTTATTACTTCAATCTATAGTAAACGGTAATTATGAACCTATTAAGGAAAAGAAACAAGAGCTCCATATTCAGAACTATTTGTCTCCAATTTGGACAAAGAATATAAAGGAAGATAAATTTTAATGCAGTTTCTTCGAACCATGTTTGAACAAATAAAGTAAGTCAAGGCATACCATCATTGTTTTTGTCCAGGCTCTTAAATGCCAGCTTCATCTTTTTCTCATGATCTTTAAGATACCGCATAAATTCTTCAAAATCTAGCTGTCCATCCTGGTTAGTGTCTCCAGCTTTAAAAATTTTCTGTTGAGGGAAAATTCGACATTTGACTTTTCCAAATTACAGCAAATCACAAAGCAACAGCAGCACTGCACAGCACAGCCCTGGCTTTAAGAAAAGCATCATATTGGTCACTTTGGGAGTCAGATGAGGAAAGCATCTAAGCATACACTTCAGAGCTGTATTTGTTTTCAGAATTTAACATATTCTCAGTATTTTCATAAAGAGAGAAAACACTTGGCAGCAAATTAGATATAAGAAAGCATTATTTATTATTTACATAACTTCCCTATTCAAAGATTTTAAGATTTCTTACCAGCACTGGCAAGTTACAGCTACAGATCGCAAGTATTTGTGAAGGAGGTGGGGGACAAGACAAAATCATGAAAGAGAACAACTTAAAGCTTATGACTTTACTGGTTATACATGAAATTTGTCAATATGTCAGTAAAATTAAACAAGTACTGTCTTAACTATCCTCTTTAATCCAGTGTTCTATTAATTATAAATATAATAATACAAATATCAATTAACTATCTAACTGCTGACCAAAAAAATACAGAGACCTTGCCTGACCAGCACTTCTACCCTCCAGGGTTTGAGAAGGCAGAGCTTTCTGCTTCAAACTGAAGCCCTGACAAAAATTTGAAACAACCAGCAACAGACTTGTTAGCTTCCAATATAGAAGCAGAAGTTAGCTTCCCTTTTTGCACTTCTCCTAGTAACTATCCTGCAGATAAGAAACATCTACCTGCAAAATTAACTACGAGATGAATGCATGGTATACAATCACCAGCACTGCAGGCAACAAGTCTGAAATAGAGCCTAGGCATATGCTTCTCCATCAACAAAGGGCCAGAATACTTTACTGTCTTTGTGTGTGAAAACAGCTGTTTAAAAAAGGGAAACGACGGCAGCCCCACCAAGAATCAGCCTGTAACTGCTGAGGCCTGTCTTTAAAGGCAAAGCCCCTAGAAGAGCAAAGCATAGGCTAAACAAGCTCTGCAGGATTTATTAGCTTGGGCTTTATGCCACAGCAAGGGCTGCTCCACGCAGGGAGGGCCGCAGGGCGCAGCAGGGGCGAGGAGAGGCAGCGCCCACAGCACTCTGCCACAGGCACCTTCCACAGCACTGGTCTTCCTCTGGCAGGATGCGGCCAGGGAAACCCACCCCAAAACCCTGCTCTAGAACACAAGATTTAAAGGGAATTATGCTCATCTTTTCCTTCGGGCATCAGTCTCTGTGTTTCCCCTCAATGTGCGAAATCCTACAGGGCAGCACCCTGTACAGACGGACGGGAGACCAACCTGACAGCACAGTCTCTCCATTAATTTGCCCTAAGTCCCAGAGCCACTTCAGGGCACACGTAAAGCATGTGCCAAAAATTCTTCCAAATATCTTCTATTTTGCAGACTGCCTTGCGCAACTCTAGTTTCTGAATAAAATAACTCTCAACAAGATTTGCACTGCTGTTCTAATCTGCAAAATCTGGGTTTAATCATTTTGTTTACTCCACTATAATTTGTAGAAGTCCTCAGAAGACCAAAGTCCA
The DNA here is from genome assembly GCF_015220075.1 of Falco rusticolus. Classification (NCBI taxonomy): domain Eukaryota; kingdom Metazoa; phylum Chordata; class Aves; order Falconiformes; family Falconidae; genus Falco; species Falco rusticolus. The sequence continues at coordinate 24,075,634 of NC_051197.1, forward strand.
ACAAATTCTAACCTACAGAAACTAAACATAAAGGAAGTTGAAAACTCTGGTGTATTTGTTGCAGGTGTCTGAAAAAAAAATGAAGACAACTGAATACATTTATGTTGCCTCCTTTACCCCTCCGATCCCTCTACTAAAAGAAATGTACTTTAATGTTTAACATCAAAAACCAAAAATCTGTTAAGATTATCATAGCTTTCTCAATGGAAGGGAGGAATATGATGTGGTACACCACAGTGAAATAAGAAGCAAATTATCCAACTCTCATGATACAGCAAGTTATGCACAATAAAATCAAGTTACCGCATACTCAGATAGAGGTGCTTGGTATCAGCTTTGAAAAATACTGTTCTTAGTATACTCGTGAGTCCAGCTTGATTGTCATTTCTATTAATAACCTTTCAATAAAAATATACTCATCAATTCAGTTTCATGCCCTTGCCAATATGGTTAGGGCTGTTCAGAATTTCCCATTACAAAAAAAAATAGTTTACATTTATTGAAGTTTATGGATGCATTCCTAACCATGACCTTCTAACAAGAAATTAAGCAGGCTAATAGACTAATCATTAAAAAAAAACAACCAATGAACAAACCCAACAACAACAAAAACCAAACAAGAAAAACCCAAACCAAAAGGCACCATTAAAGATTAGTCTAGTTGTAAACATCTACTCCTCAAAGACATGGCAATCTCAACCCATCTTGTACTCCATGCATGGCACCTCATACAGCAGGACCCGAGCATCGGGTAATATAAATATAAATATCCAAGAGGTAATTTATGTGGCAGTCATACACACCCTTTGAGTGAATTCTGATCAAGACAAATTGTTACTATTCCCTACTGTTACCTGAACTACAGAAAGAAAAATGCAGAACAAAGCAAGTGTTGTTCTGGCTTACTGACATGGCAAAATTTCAACTACATTCTAATTACAAAACCTCCATGGCTGAGGATGATGTGAGCCAGAGAAAACGGAAATTCCTAGGAGGTTTAGCGAGCTGGAAATTAGTGTGTCTGTGAAGGGGGGCACTGTTCATTTCGTCCACCAAATGAGCAGATTTTGCTCATTTGCAACAACTAGAAAAGGGGAAGCACAAACATACTCTCCATTCCCTGCTTTTGTTTTTACAGTTATTTTCTAGACTTCAAGCCAGCCTCTGCCACTCTCAGTGCAGCAGGACAGCAGCGTCACGGAACAAAAACGTATGCTTTGCCTCAGCAGGCACATGCATTTTTTCCTCACATTACAGATCTAAAAGTTCATACAAACAAAAGCTTCTTGCTGTCTATGAAATGTATAATTACGCGGGTGTTAAAGTTTCAGAGTAAACCCAAGTAATTTGCAAGTTTGTAGAACAAACAGGAATGCTGAAAGGAGCTTGTCTTCCACTTGGAGGGTAGAAACTCCCTTGTGGGAGGTTATATACTCCATGGACATAGCCAGCAGGAAGACACGCACTTGATTCTCTGGGGAGCCTGGCACAGTAAGTCCCAGGTACAAACAGCCCGTTCACAGCATCAAATAATAAATCATGTTGGAAGGAACCTCTGGAGGCCATTGAGCACAACCCCAGCTCACAGCATGTCTGATTAGATCCAGTTGTGCAGGATCACACCCAACTGAGTCTTGGATATCTCCGAGGATGGAGATTCCACAACCTCCCCAGGCAACCTGTTCCAACATTCAATCACTCTCACTTCAGTTCAACAAGAAATCCAACTCTGCTGTTCTGCATTTAATATACCACCAATTTTTGCACAGTTACAACCACTTGTCACTGTGCTACTTCCTGGTTCACCAACTTCGCTGATGGAGGAGAACCAGATGCATTTTCAAATAGGCATGCTTACAACAATAGAGCAGGAACCAACCTAGATGCCAGTCCTCGCTTGGAAGTCCTGGGAAACAATGTTCAGTGTGCCTGCCACGTAAAACCTGCCATTTCTTGTTACTGACTTACTGTGGGATCACCTCACCTTTATGTAGGCCCAGCCCCAAGAGGAAAACGTTTATTTTCAAGGCGTGCCATTTTTGTTCTCATTGTCTAAAAACTTTAACCCCAAGCAATAAAGATAATTCACTAGATAAAATGGTGAACACAAAGAATTGCTAATTACTGATAGATACACGAAGACAGTTTAGATGATCTTTCCTTTTAATGCCATCGGCTTTCAGACATACTGACTACAATGTTCCTGTGCTGACCTGTTTGGTCATGACACTGCTGCCTTTTTAACCTTTTTTTTTTTTTTTTTTCTCAAATTCTGCTACTTCTGGTTTTTTTTCTGCTGGGTATTTTGTTACTACAGCTGCTTTCAAAGGCCTGCACAGCAAGGCAACACCAATGTGAAAGGCCACAAGTAGACCGAAACACTGAAGAATTTCATTTTTAAATTTCTGAATTATATAAAGCATTTTGCAGTGTTGAATTCCTGCTCTTCCAGAAGACCTCTGTATTTGGTGTGGAAACTGAAGCCAGCAGGTCTGTTCAAAAGAAACCAAAAAAAAAAAAATCAGAAGAGTTATAGACAAGCTTTATACACACCTAAAAATCATGATGCTCTAAGTGGCCTGACGAATTATTAGATTACTCTGTGCCAAAGTTATGAACTTCAATACATTCATAGCTACAATGTCAAGACAGAGACTGTGAGACAGTAGAAATCTTAATGCTTTTATGTAGACTTTTCTTTTAAATTCACACTTTAGTTTTTATATTACTTAGTATCATTATTTGTGTATTGTGCGTAAGCCTTCATATTCTGGTTACAAAACTGAATTGTATGTGAAAGGTGGGTCTGCTCAGTGCAAATTATTACCAATAATTTATTCACTAGCTTGTTATTTCAGCTTATTAATGTAATGCAAAGAATATTTAAAAGGAAGTGATCCATCAAGAAGTTACTGGGTGTTTCTAGCTTCATATCATGCTATCTACAAGACACAAGTGAAAAAACAACACCCAAAGATACGTAATTGGTACAATTAGCAATTCCTTACTCTGCAATCTATGACTAGAGTTCCATAGGGCACAGTTACAAATCTTGCACAGAGAAAACACCAGCACGACAGTAAGAACAGCATTCTGTCCCCAGACATTCACAAATTTCACATTTTCTTTTAAAACCAGAGGCACTACATATAAAACAAATCATGGTATTTCTTTCTCCTCTTCTCCCCTTTTCCCCTTCGCCTCCAAAATAATTAGTGCCAGTCATTCACCCAGCTCTGCATTCTACGATTTTAAGTTATTAGACTGTAATCTTATTGGAAGCCAAATTCAGTTACAGCTCAAGTATACACAACTCTTCTCTCTTTACTGGGTACATACTCTACAAAACTAAAACCTAATGTTGTCCTTTTCCTTCCCATACCTGCCAAGACTACACAAATTTATGACATACAACGATAACCCAGAAATCAGTGGTGAAGATTAAAGTCAGTCTGGTCAAACAGCATCAGTGGGGAGATAAAGCCAGCATAAAGGGAAAGGGCCTGAGGATATACCTACATGGCATTAGATCCCAACCAGTGAGTCCACATAACACATCAGCGAACTAGACTGCCACTTTACCTCCAGAAATCCAACACAACACTGCATGTTGAGCAAAAAAATAATATGCACTGCCTCCAAAGATCTCCCAACTTGTTCAAATGCTGCATTCCTATTTACTCACTTCCCTCCCAGAGGATACTATCAACACATAAACAGTACCCAAGCAGGCTCTTTAAACCTTCCAGATGGACAGACATTAAGAGTCACCCAATCCAGTACAGCAGACTTGCACCCTTGGCGGTAGCAAAGATGTTGCTGTCAACGGCAAAGCTTCCCCTTCCTGTTCTTTGTCCTGAGCACCACTCTTCCCTGCAACAGGAAAGCACTAACAGAGATCTTCTCGCTAGTCCATTTCAGGTAACAGAATCTCTATAATAAATGAGCCTAAAAAGGAAGAGATGCAAGTCGTGCGTATGCTCTCCAATATGCCTTGTAAAAGCCGCTCGCTCAGAACTGGGATAAACTCTCTCAACTCACAGCTATGAATTAGATTCAAAGAATCTGAAACAGCACAAATGGGAGATACAAACTATCCTTTGTACCTTCATTCATCATTCCTTGCAAGTTAACACCAGTATTTTTGACTTTGAACATACTTGGTAGACTGACTTTTTCCATTAAATAAGACTACTCGGCTAGAGGCATCCTCACCTTACAGTCACTTTAAAAGATTTACCAGTTTACCTTGTTTGTTTACCTGGGACACACTGCTGCCTCAAGACAGGGATTTGGCAAAGTATTTCAACATGCAGTTAAAAAGATCTTCCAGAGGCGGAGGTGCCCATATTTAGTGCCTGGCATTCTTGCTCTTTGCAACAACAAGAGGAAGAATTATTCATTCACTGTGCCCTGTCACTGTTCAGGAAAAAAAGCTATCAAGTCAGTATTAAAAAAATCCATTTTATTTCCTTGGATGTTTAAAGTGTTATGAAAACAAACTTACATTCATCTTGCTTTCATATGGAGACTTGGAGACTACAGCACATACCAGTTAAAAGCTTCTGAAGTTGTACACATTGAAATGAAATAAGCAAGAAACATTTGCTTACAACTGAAGTCAGATGTATTACTGAAGATGTTTGTGGTATTTCACAATTGAGTCCCCATAATAAGACATAACTGTAACACTATTATGACCTGAAAAGCAAAGCTTAAACGAACTAAGTGGTTCCAGTCTTCCACAATTACATGAGGTGACATCTGTTTTAGTAAAAAAATAACCTGAAGATGATTGTCTACTCTAGATCTACAGTACCAGTTTTTGGCATACTATTAAGGTGAGAGAAAGCTTAATGTCACAAAGAATGACCTAGAGACATGAAAGTGCCGAAGTTTATAGGACTGTGAATTTGGATATTACATATAATGATTTCTAAGAGTAGGTACTGTGTGATTGAAAATGCCCATGTTTCTTCTAAGAAGTTGCTAAAATACTTTTTGTATGTTTCTGGCCAAGCTACAACATAATGAAGAGGGTTCAGTTAACTTGGTATACTAGCCTTCCACGTAAGGGAAGTTACCAAAATTAAGAAAAGTGCAAACATCTTATTAAAACAGCAGAGAAACAGTCAAGGACATATTTAGCTCAGTCACTAAACAAGTGACTTTCTGGACTAAGAACAGCTACGGTAAGTTCAAGCTCTGAAGCACTATCTAGCTGTAGTTTCTAGGGGCCAGAGAAAAGCACAGAAGGAAACACACACCTGACCCTGCTCTCACCCACCGAGACACAGCCCTGTAACACAGCACAGGGGCCTGCCTTGTCTGACAGAATTCTAAATTTTCTTTGGTTTCAATGCAGCAACACACTTCAAGTGTTCTGAGTATTTTTAGACTTTGTTGGACTAAAATTTTCATAAACACAGTCAATTACTCTAAACAGACTGTATTCTGATTGCTCAGAATTTAGTCTCATTAGGCCCTTTTTCCACCACACAGAGGTGTCTCATCACGTTGTTTCTTTATCCAAAGGAGCCTTAACACAGCCAAAGACTTATATCAAAACCTGACAGAGAGTCAGTCCAAATAAGATCACTACACTGTTTCCAGAATGTAGTTATCTATTTCAATAACATATTTCTACTCCTAGCTCCAGGACTCACTGTATAAATAGTACCTGAATTTGCGTGCTTGGCTGTTCCTACCCCACACCAAAGCTTGAAATGCAGAGTTTGCCTCCTACAGGTTTACTCTAAGGATTGATTGCAACAGAAGAAAAGGGTGAACAAAAATAGTACTTCATATAACTACTCTCACCATTTATGGTACTCCCGCCTAAGAGACTCACAGCAATCTGAAGACACAGGATGAGATCATTTGATCTGATCCCAGCATCTATTTTGTGTCTCTACTGGACAACTCTGACAATCAAAGTGACTATACAATAACTGTTAGCGTCGCTCATAAAGTGCCATTTGATATTGACACCACACTGAATTCCTTCTTCACAGGTGTTGACGTATTATGTCAGGAATGTCCTGTAAAGCTTTGCAAACTCACCCATTCCTGGCGAGGAATATACTACAATATAAAACAGGAGTTATCCTGGCAGCCTCCAAGCAGCACACATTTTGGATTTTCCAGTGGTTTACTTTTGTCTGTCAGATACTGAGAGAAGGCAGGTCAAGTAGAACACAAAGTCAGGAGCTTCTGTCACATTGTGCTGTGATGTCTTGCCATGAGGAAAAAAAGAGTCTTCCTTAGAGGGACATGCAACCTACCTCCAAAGCTTACATGGTTTCACATCAATTCTCATATCTACAATTACTTCACCTAAAATGAGTGTCTCATCATACATTAAACCGCAAAAATAACTTATGAGAAAGGTGAAATAAAAAGAGCATACGAGTAGTCTATTACTCAAATAAATAGCAGCTTTGCATCTTTTAAAGGCATGCATGTTCCTTCTAGAGTGGAATTCCATTTCAAGGAAAAAAAAAAGGAAAGTAATATTAGTAGAATATATACTAATTTATACTGTTGAAGATGAGGACTGAGGAGGAGTCAACTGACCTTGCAGCAAAACACAGTAACACTCACATGGTCCCTTACCAGGAGTTAGCCAGCAAGCAGCTGTGCCCCCCAGAAGTACAGTGACCAACACTACCACGTACGTGGATTTCATCCCTACAAGAGTATTTCTGGAAACCTAACCCAGACCTGGACCTAGAACATAACAGCACAAGGCTTGGGATCCCAGCCCAGTCATGAGGCACCAAAGTTTACTCCGCTTTAGGATATCCCAAGATCTGCCCACCCCACGGTACCACTATGTTGGCAGGGCTGAGCAGTTCAGCAGCTAACACTGCCACATCGTGTAATACTTGATCTCATTAGTTAACAGTAATTATAAGACTACTTCTGCCTCACCAAACACAAGGATCATGATTCAATATCTGACTTCATTAATGAAATACCTTGTAACCAGACAGTAAAAAGACATTTTATTGAATTCAACATCACTTTAGAGCTTGAAGTGGGAGAAGGCAGCCTCAAGCTGGAAGAAAGTACAGGAAGCAGATAAGCTAGGTAAAGACAAATCTTACTGAAGCTCTCTTATTATAAGAAGTCTAGTTATTAACAGTTATATATAACCAATCTAGTTTCTAGTTCAAACTGTGCCCACCACTAACTTTAAAATAGCGAGCACCTAGAAGTTTCAGTGCACTCCAACAATTCTTCCACCCCTCTCAAACGTGCAACATGACTCATGGCTTATTTTGTTTACTCTGTGTTTCTTAGGCAGCTAAGGCAGCTAGTTCCTGTTCTCCCTTACATCCAGGTAAGGCTAGCTTATCTCTATTGATTTCACAGGTTTCACTTCCAGTTTATCCTGTAGCAACTGAGAAGAATTTCATAGATACTCAGATGTGCACTATTAATGAAAGGCATCACATCAATCTCAAGAAAGAACTTGGAACTTCAATTCCACGTTGTTCAAAACTTAAGAGGCGCACTACTTGTGTCTCAGGGCTGTCAGTGAATTATATGGGAAGATCACCCTCGTTAACCACCAGAAAATGAACTGGTCACCTGTTCCCCTGTCATCCAGTGTAAGTAAAACCCCCCAACTGTTACAGTCAAACTGGTACAACGGGTTTTCAACAATGTGTATATAACGTGTGACTGAAGTTTGTAACTAGCATGTTCTTAATACTAACAACTTTCCCGGACAAGCAAACAGGGCAAACTGTCCCTCCTTTATACACCAAAAACTGAGAACACAAAATGTATTTATTGTAAAGATGATTTTGACCAGAAGCAGGACCGAAGTGAAAGTGTGCTTACATTCATACTCTCACATAAGCATCACTCAACTCAAAAGGCCTACCAGATACTTCTCCCTTAAGTATATGAGACAGAGGTAAAATAGACACCAAATAATGAGTCCACGGGAAAGAACCAGCAGTGTTCCACAATTACTACAAGGTCACTGAAACTGAATTATTGCCTGTCTTAACACTGCAGTCAAAATTTAAGTTCACTTTCCTGAACCTCTTTCGGAAAGTATGCAATGGCTAGTACAGGCACAGCAGCGGAATGCCATCCAACCATTTATACTGGAAACAAAGAATAGGGCTGTTACGGTTATAGGTCTAGCACAGACCTCAGCTGTACCTGTTGTGCCTAACCAAACCTATGGGTGCTTTTTTCAGTGCAGATTCACCTTACCACACAAATACTTATGTCTACAGATTTGAGCTTATATTTATATAGAGCTTATAAACTATTATATAATATAAAATTAAATAATTTTATATTCTGATCCCTGGGGATTGCTGAAAACAGCTAGGAAGGAGAAGTTTCTCTTTCGGGTGCAGGTCAGATCTGCTAGTGTAACTCAGCATTGCACTGGAATGCTTGATGACTCAAGTTTTACTGACTTGTGAGGTCACAACATTGATAACAGGGGATAAAGGAATGTAATAGTCCAACCCAACCACTGCAGAATCCACAGCACAAAGAGACTATGCTGCCTGCTTCATCGTTTGATGGCCGCTGTTACAGGTGTGCATTTTTAAACAGAAGGGCCTCTTTATCTGACACAGCCCACACCAAGAAGATTCATTTCCATGTCTGTGTGTTTGTGGAGACCTAGCTTCAATAACTAGCTCTGACACCACAAACTACCGTTACACTGATTTACTTACCTGCTGCCCAAAGCAAACCTTAACGTACTCAGACCTAGTTTACACAAAGGTGGTGTGACAGCCAGAAGCTGTAAATTACCATCCTTTATCATGCCGGAGGAGGAATGCGCTATAGGAAATCATGCAACACTGAGTCAAAGGAAGTCAAAAGTGGACGCGCGATGGATAAACCCGGCGGTGCGCAGCCAGCAGCAGCACCGCCGCCAGCACCGCTCGCCCTTGGGACCCCTCAGCCGCCCGCCCGCGGCGTGCCCGTACAGCGCGGCCCCTGGAGCGGGCACGGCGCCCCGGGAACGACGAAAGCAGGCAGGCCCGAGGAAGCTTCGCCCAGCAGCGGCTCCCGGCTCCGGCGCAGCCCCGACACGCCGCCCCAGCTGCGAGGCCGGCCGGGCGAGCCGCGGCCGGGCAGCGCCCCGTCCCTCACGAGCCGAGCGGCGCGCTGGGGCGGTCAGGCCGCGCCTCGCCCTCCCCACGGCCGCCGGGGGGGCACCGCTCGCCACCGGTTGCTCCTCCGGGAGACGGCACAGGCGCGAAACCGCTGAAGACCGGGGAAGGGCCGCCGCCGCGCCCCCGGCCCGCTCTTACCTCCTCCGCCTCTTTTCCCAGGGGGATGCCCATGGCCCGGAGGCCCGTCTGGAGCTCGGCGATGTCCACTCTCCCATCTTCGTTGAGGTCCAGCTTCCTGAAGAGGTTAGCGTAGCGGGAGTCGCCATCCCTGCTCCCGTCGCACGCGGCTGCCGGCAACGCGAGGCCTCGCAGGAGCTGGAACATGGCGGAGCCGTGCAGTACGGGTAGCGGGACGCTCGCCCCCCGGCTCCCGCGGGCTGGGCGCGGACGGGAGGCACCGCCCGTGCCGCTGCCAGCGCCCGCAGCTGCTCGGGGAGGAGCCGGCCCGGCCCGGCCTCAGCGGCGGGGGGGGGGAAGGAGGGCCCTGGGGCACGCCCCGCCCTCCCTCCGCCTCCTGGCCGCTGGGGCGGGAAAGCAGCTGCTGAGGGAAGAGGGCGGGCCGCAGCCCCTCGGGCTCGTTCGCCTCTCCCTGCCGCGCAACGGTTGTATCCAGCTAAACGTTTCCAGTACAAGTACAGAAATACCGACAACGCTGCAAAAGACCTAATTTGGACACTTTGGCTCATTCTAGTCACCAGCGGTTGAGGTCTGGGTTGAAGCTGTGTGAAAAGCCCCTTGTCTAGGGGCAGCCCTTGGCCTAACCGAACAAAGACTGGAAGAGGAAATATTTTGTAGCTTCTTAATTGCTTCATAAATAAATCAGTTGAGTAAATTGAAAAGGACACAGCTGGTATAAGAACAAATGGATAGAAAATGTCAGCAAATAGGCTGGCTGTGAGCGCTGCAGTAAAAACACGAGCCACTGAATTGAGTCGTGCTTTCCTGGTGCATATTCATTCAATATACAACCATGGAAAGCACATTTCAGCCTTATAGCAGGAGCTTAGCAGCCTTGCTCAAAAAGTAATTGACAAAGCTAGTACGCTTCATTGTCTGACGATAGACTAATTGGTGTTTGAAAAAGGGGCCTGACACTACTATGACTTGCATACATAAAGACTACCAGATTATGTTGAAGGTTCATTGAATCTCAGAATAAGTGGGATCTCAGAATAAGGTGGGAAGGCACCTCAGGGAGTCTGTAGTCCAAGGTTCTGCTCCAAGCAAGCTCAGCCATGAACTCAGACCTGGTTACTCAAGTCTTTATTCAGTCCTGAAGCCTCCAAGGATGGAGACCGGACAACGTCCCCAGACAGCCTGCTCTACAGCCTGGCTGGCCTCACAGGGAGGAATCTTTTCCCTTGTGGTCCACTCAGAGTTGTTCTCATTTCAGTTTGTGCCTGGTGTCTCTTACTGTCCCACCATGCCCCACTACAAGGACCCTGACCCTGTTTTCTTTATGAACTCTCTGTGGGTACCAGGAAGGTGGAGGCCTCCTTTTACATCTCCACAAAGCTTTCTTTTCTCCCTGCTGAGCAAGCTCAGTTTCCTCAGCCTCTCCTCACAGAGCAAGTGCTCCAGCCCCTAGGCATCTTGGTGGTCCTCTGCTGAACTCTCCCGGTTATCCATGTCTCAGATATTGGGGAGCCCAGAACTGGACTAGAGTGTCTAAATACAGTCTAGCTTGTGCAGAGTAGAAGGGGATAAACACTTCTTTCCGTCTGCTGGCCATGCTTCTGTTAATACACCCCAGAATTCTGCCAGCCTAGTTTACTACCAGGACATACTGCAGGGCCATGCTCAGCTTGCTCTTTGCCAAGACCCCAGGTCCTTCTCAGCAGAGCTGCTCCCTACAGCCTGTATAGCTGCAAAGAGCTATTCCTTTCTACATGCAGTACTGCATGTTTGTCCTTGTTGAAATTCTTAAGGTCCCTGTCACCCCATTCCGCCAGGCTCTCTGAATAGCAGCCCTGCAATTGAATGCACCAGGTGGTCCCCCACAGTTTGGAGTCATCTGGAAACTCAAGGAGTGTGCTCTCTGCCTCCACTTAACTGACAAATACGTTAAACAAGACAGGTCCAAATATAAATGTTACTTTGTTAGTACAGCTAACATTGTGTATTGAAATAGGCAGAGTCTGAATATACTTCATCCCTTTCTGGAATAAGGACAGCAAATGTTGCTGAGGTGACTGCATCCCAGCAATGTAATACTGCTAAGTAGCATGGCCTTTGATTCTGTTTTTCTACCCATACCATCATCCTTAGGTCTTTATCTAATGAAGTACAGCGAGTGCAGCATTCTCTTTTTATCACTAATTGGAACATGCAAGTTGTAACTACCTCTACTAGTTACTAGGTACAATATAAAGAAATATGACGTAAGCAGGAATGAAATGGTGCTACCTTAGGCTCCCATTGCATATCGCTAGGTTCCTAATATCCAGCATTACCATTGTCTCAGGTCTTGATGAAGTACAGTTATTTTATTATATGATTAATATCATACTAAACACATATTATATTATATATACTTATGTATTACCACCACGTATGAACTGAAACCACCCAAAAATAATATCAAATACCTGAAGCATACAATTAAATTCACATCAGGCAGTTTTACCCTATATTGTGTGCTAATGTCATTTAGATGTTCAACATCAGCTAATCATTTCTGCATGATCAATAAAGCTATATGCAAGCACTCACAGGAACCTGCAGGCATTGAGTGGTAATAGTTTTCTTGGCAGCATAATGACAGACACCACTTCAGAGTGAATATGTATATATTATATATATACACGCACTTTAAATATCTTTTTTATCAGTTACTTATAACTATTATTTTAGTGGTGATAGATACAAGTTTGTGGATTGGTTGCACATCTGCTGTAATTTACCTGCAGCGTGGGTTGAAAGTAGTGCCCAATGGGGGGATGATTGACTAAAGAAAGAAGTGACATAAATGAAAGATCAAGACAAGAAGAGAACCTCAATAGAATACTGACATTTTTTCTAAAAACTCTGCATTTGTCATTAACACATATGAAAAGTTATTGTCAATAGTCCAAAAATCAAAGTAAAAGAGGAAGAGATGCACTTGTTCTTCCTGAAGCAAGAAAAGCTAGTCCTGGCATGTTTGGTTTCCATAAGCGCGTCCTGCATAGTTACAATTTATATAGTGTGTGTCATACTGTAAGGTGTTGTGTAGGAAAAGCAGGCCTCAGAAAGCAGGCAGATGATAGAGCTTGATGGATAGACAATTCATATTTGCAAACAGATTCTGTGCTGACTTACGTGCATGGCAGCAGGTTGGAAGTACGGGTTGTATTCCAGCGGTCCAACTGTTTATCCACAATGGTGACACAACAGTGAAACCCATTTTTCATTGAGTCAGTCCAGATCTGCACTGGTCTCTCTGAAAATGGAGTAAGTAGCAGAGAGCTGTGCAGAAGGTTTACGTTGACTTTGGTATGATTGGCTGATACCAGATAAGAAACGGAGGCAAGAGTCTCAAACACTTAGCGTATGTTGATAGATGAACTATTAGATACGACCCGAGGAAGCCATTGCCCTTGCTGAAAGATACCAACACTAGTGAGGCCCAATTGACCTACTGCAGTGACATTTGAGACTGTGATCACAAACACAAACCCAGAGCTCTCCCTCATTTACATCTCTAACAAGAAAATAAGTCTTTCCTAGTATTTGAAAGCCAGAAATATCAAAACTATAATTTGTTCTACAAATGGTCTTAGATGACAGATTTGGGGGCTGTATCGTTTATAGAGTCCTTGTTTGTTAAAAAGGAGTTTTGAAGAGTCCATTACCTTGCTCTCCAGTTTTTACCTTGCTTGAAGGAAATGCATAGTCTCAAAGGACATCTCAGTCAAGAAATATCTTTGCCCAAGATATGCATCTGAAATATTTTTTTAAAAAAATCTGAAATATTTATACTATTTGTATTGAGCATTGTAAGGCTTTCTGAGATCAGCACTGATTAGTATCAGAACATTAAAAATATGTCAGAAAAATATATACATTTTACTTACTAAAACAAGAGCTTTTAATTAGTATATATATCAATAGATGTACAATAAATGTTTAAATTACATCAATACTATCCACTCAGAGGAAGTGCTATAAATATCACAAAACCTCAGAGGCTAGAAGCAGACTTGATATATTTTATTAATAGACTAAAAGATAACTCAGCTGAATTGCATGATTCAGTGTCTGCTCTAGATACCGTAGCTCTTTTTCTGTGAGCAAGGAAACACTTAATAATAATCTCAAAATTATGAAAATAGTCTACTGCATGAGCCAAAAGTAATTTCTGGCTTAACTCCAGGGACTGCAGTGAAGTTGACTAATTTTTAAATTATGAGATCAAATCCAGTTCTGTATCACGGTTTAAAAATTGTCTGTTAAGTACATCCAGACATTCCATGTTACCTGAAGGAACAATCTTCAGAACACACACAGGAGATATAATTAAACAAAAAGGCAATAAATATTTAAAAGGCAACAGGAAAAATTCAGTGTTTTTTCTTCATTTAGGGTAAAATTAATATTTCATTTATTATATAGATGTAATTAGCTCAGTTTTAAATTATCATTATAAAATAATTCTTAAAAAGCATATTTTGGAATCTTACTATCATATAGTAACAAGCTACAGTAAATCCAGGTTCTTTTATTTTCATATATTTTTCTTTATAGGTACTTGTCTTTTCTAGCACACAGCGTTGGACTGGTTTAGCATGAAAAAATTATGTCTTAATTCAGAAAGATTGGTACTGTAATACAGGTAAATATAGTCCACAAATTAAGAAATCATGATTTCGTGTTGCCAGTGAAGGTTAAGCTGGGTATGCTTCAGCTGTGTTCCAACTTTTCCTGTGACATGTCACCATTTTGGAGGGCACAGACCACCTCGTAGGATTGGGGCTGTTACCTGAGCTTTTACAGTACAGCTTTAAATAGCCATGCCACACGAGGGCAGCGATCATTCCGAGGGTAATCAGAGTACTCCTGGGGGTCTGCACTAAACATGTACAAACGTTTGGAGGACTGAGACTTCATCACATATTTCTTAAAGTGGCATGAAAAGCGTCATGATTATAGTTTACTTACCCACACTCTATTTAGCTCCCACTGAGCTCACTCTTTAATTTAGCTTCAGACACCCAAATCAATCTCTTCCAGGACCAAGACAGAGTGGTTACTGCTGCTGGAAGCACTGACCTGGGTAGAGGTTGTAGCCCAGACCTTACATCAGATCAAGAGCACCAATCCATCTAAAGCCAAATCTAGGAAACATTTCGATATTTTTCCGATGCCACCACTCAGGAAAAAGAGCAACAGGTCAGAGTGCTGCTGCAGAAAACAGACAGGCTGAGTGAATGAACACAGGTCACACCAGCACCGCTTTCAAGAATGATATACAAACTAGTGCTCTGGGGTTTTTAAAAAACCCAGACACCTGGGCTTCATTCACCTGTCCCTTAAGCAAGTTCCTTGTTAATTACTGCCATTTCCTGAAAAGTGTAAGATTTTAGTCATGAAAGCAAACACCTTTTGAATTATTTGTTTTATCCTGATTTAACTGTGGTATTTTGAAAAATACTGATTTTTCTTGAGTCTTTGGGGTTTTGTACCTTCTTGAGTAACATCCAACTACTTTAAAGATTTATGAATTTCTTCTAAAATACAACTCCGGTGCTTTAAACTTGCAGACACTTGATATAAATGACAACACAAGATTGTATCATTACCCACAGTGTTTATCCTTTTTTGAAAAACTCCTCTGCTTCTTTGAGAATCTTCTGATTAAAGATTCTAAATATATTTAGAAATCTATACTTCTGACACTTTTGCCTTTGACTCTTTCTGATCAAGAAGGTTATACTCAATATAGAAGACTTTTGCAAGTCATCAGTTTCAGAACATAAATATAGCTTCAAATAGAGCTAAGCTTTTTTGGACAAGGACTACATTTGAATCAAACCTTCTAAAGTCACTAGACAACCCCCCTTTTCTTTGTTCTAGCAGCTAATACCTCAGGATGACAGGGCACAGCAAGGGCACCCCAAGAGCAGGAAGCTGAGTGCAGGAACACAGGCAGCAGAGCAGGGGTACAGTACCAGAATAAGGAGAGCCAGCATGCGCAGCAGCAAGGCAGGTCCTGCAGGCAACACAGCTCAGAGCCCAGCAACAGCAGTCAGACACATTTACAACTCTAAGACAAGCCTGAGGACAATCTAGGAAGTCAGCCTCCAGGTCAGCATCTGCAACAAGGGGCAACCAGGACCACAGTGGAGCAACCACCCAACAACCAGGCAAAGCTACAACAAGGCTCAAACAATCGAGGGCTCAGAGCTGAGCTTAAATGGGCCCGGGGGCAGAGTGTGGGTGAGGACCCAGGTGAGGCTGGTCAGGATCATTACAGCGTGTTGGTGCACTCAGCATATAAACTCCTAAACCTTCCAGAGAAGCTCAGTGATATAGGGGAGCTACTAGTATAGGGAGTTAGTCAAAGAATGTATACTAATCTGTAGGCTTTGATAATTTATGAAGATTACTCTAATTTACTTCTCTTCTAGCTAAATGTGAATGGATTCACATTTTTTTTCACATGTTGTACAATAGCAAAGCCAATTGTATTTATTAAACTTCTAATGGATAATTTATCTCATAGGCTCTTTGGGGGGGGTTGGTTGTTCTCTTGGGTTTTGTTTGTTTGTTACACAGACACACCCATGCACCCACCCCACCCTGGGTTCTTCAGCCCTGTTTTTCTTCCTAGATCTTAATTACATGGGATTTTATGGTTAAATATGGCAATGTCTTCCATTAACCAGAAACATCTGTCTTTAAAAAAACTCTGTAATTGTGTCTTTAGCCTTGAAAGGGAAAAAAAAAAACAACTTTGTGTAACTTGACATTAATTCACCCTGTTTAGCTGCTGACAGCCTTTCACTTTCTGCCTCTTAAGAGAGCTGATTAATACAGCACCCTAAGAAATGCCTTATATGATATGCTGTAGGCTGTTACAGTCAGTTAGGGAAACAACTTTCAAAACTACTGTAGCACAGACTGAAGAAGCGTTCTCAAGGTGGAAATTCCTAGGTACAGGCCATCAAAGATGTTGTCATATAAATTTTACTCTGTTTAAATGGCTCCTTTCAGAGCCAGTGATTGCTTGACATTTGGGAGTTTTGGAGGGAAGCTTTTGTTAGGAACATGAAACTGGTAATGGAGTCAGAACTACCCTTGTAGTCTGCTTTACTGGAAAACTGGCTATATAAATACTTCTTATGCCCTGGATGCTGTAGGACATAAAAAGCAAGAGCACTCCTATTCGAGGCACTCTGCTTTTATGTTCTTCTACTCTTTGCTACTTCCTTTTTTTTTCTAGGATTATGCTACAGGGCAGTTGTTGTACATTTGGGTGTACTTAGGCACACATCACTTGTGGTGTCTCTATTCATCTGGTATGTATTCCACGCAAAATCCATTTTTACATATTTATCCTGAATGAGGGGCAGCAATACACTCACAAGCTGCACCAAGGTTTCAGGGGCTCAGCATCATACTGCATGTGTAATCTTACAATTCCTCTTCTTACCACGTGAATAATGCTCTGTTGTGGGAAGACACGCTATGTGTCAGAGCTTTCTTGCACAACACTAAAGAGGAAACTGATCTGCTGGTGGGGCTCGCTGGGAGCTCGCTTTGTGCACTAGCCTCCTGTAAGGGGGCTGTTGAGGCAAAGCTGTTCCCTGCAGGGCACACGCTGGTGTTGGACTGCGCCTCATACAGAAGCGCTGCCTGTGTGGGACTGTGATCATCTGTGCCACAGGGCTGTTCCCAAACCGAACACAGATGTGTGCACGTCTCCTTCTTCACCAGGCTACGGGCATCTGTGTCTCGCATCGAAAGTGGGGCTAGTTGTGAATCTCCGGCGGAACTGCTGTGAGAGACCCTGTAAGGTCTGACTTGGAGTAGAAAGAACCTAAACTCAGAGTCGAGATTTCGACGTCTAAACGATGTTTTCTTCGTGTTCTTCGAAACGATACGCTTAACTGACGTGAGATGCGCAAAGGCCGCAGGCCTCCACGGCGGGGCGCGCCCCCCGCCCCAGCCCGGTGCCGGGGAGGCGGGCGGCCGCCGGGGGTGGATCGCACAAGCTCCGCGCCGCCGGGGCAGCCGCCACGTCCCTCCTCCGCAGCCCTTCCGCCGCGCGGGGCAGGCACGCCGGCCCCCGGGTTAGGCCACCTCGCGGCGGCACCGCCCGGCCCGTGGTGCGGCGGACGGGGCTCGGCGGTGCCAGCGCAGGGCTCCTGCTGGCCGCGCCCCGCCGGCAGCCGTTGCCGGCAGCGGGCGGAGCGGAGGCGGGCGGGTTTGAAAGGGAGGCGCCCGCTGCCATGTAAGCTTTGGCCGGGAGGCGCGGCGGCCGGCAGGGGCTGCGCTGGGAGCGGCCCGGCCCGGCGGTGCTGCCCTCGCTCCGGGCATGGGAGCGGCGCGGCGCCGGGCGCTCGGCGCGGAGGGGAGCAGCTGCGCGGCGCTGACCGGGCGCGGCCCCCGGGGAGCCGCCGGCCCATGGCCTTCATCATGATGAAGAAGAAGAAGTTCAAGTTCCGCGTGGAGCTGGAGCTGGACGAGCTCTCCTCCGTGCCCTTCGTCAACGGCATCCTCTTCTGCAAGGTGCGGCTGCTGGACGGGGGCAGCTTCAGCGGAGAGTCCTCCCGGTAGGTGCCTCCGGGGTGCGCGGCCCGAGCGGCTGCTGGGGCGCCCGCTGCCCCGTGGGCAGCCCCGGCCGGGCCGCCCCTTGCCGACGGGCTCCGCTCCGCGCCCCTGCAAAGCCGCGTCCCGCCCGCGGCAGGGCGGCCGGCCGCCGCGCAGTCCGCTCCCGCGGCGGGGAGGGGGCGGCTGCCCCGGGGCTTCTGGCGGCTGCGGGCGCGCTGCTGGCCGTGTCCCCGGGCGGGAGCTCCCGCAGCCGGCGGGCGGGCTGTCCCGCCTCCCGACCGCGCTGCCGGCGCCAGCGGCGGGAGGGCAGGTGTGAGAGCGCCTCATCCGCCTGGCTGCTCGCAGCTTGAAGGCACCAGGCTTTAAAGTCCATGTTGAGGGTCTTAGGCACTGAGTAACGGGGGAAACGAATCCGTCAGTGGAGGGAGTTGTGCTGGAGAAACCGGTCGCTTGTGCCGTAACGCCACGAGCTATGAAGCCTGCTGGCCGGGCGGGTGACGGGAGGGGAAGAAATTTTTTGCCACCGAGTCTGAAGTCAGAGCTGTCCCCTGTGAACGTGAGTCGTGCGACGTTAATGTTTTGTTCTGTGGGACGCTGGCTCACCGCGTTTCGTTCTGTGGGTATTTACACGGAGAGTTACCAGTTTCGTGGAAAGATTCTCTCTTAGCTCCTGAACATATTCAGGTCATACACGTTACTGACTTTGTTCGTGCTTCGTTCTGCAGGGCAAGTGTAGCAGGTGTCCTTTTCCTTTTTCTTTCTTCAATTTCTTTTTTTGCGTCTCACCAATAGAGCTGTCGTGCTGTGACGGTGCCTTCCCCACCCGCTGGTAGCGGTGGGTAAGCAGAGGGCCAGTGGGTCCATTTTACCCCGGTACCAGGCAGAGGCAGAACCCTGTCAATAGGAAGGGTGTGTTGTGGCTTCAGGTCTGGCGAGGAGGAGACTGCCCTCCCGTTATGCTTGTTCATGTTGTATGCGTTATTATATTACGTTAATGTTATTACAGAAAGGATTTACTGAAAAATGTCTCGTAGAATTCTGAGAGCAGACAGAAATTGGTAACAAATCTATAAATATTAAGTTATTTTCTTACTAAATATACTGCTGTTACAGAGCTTGCTAAATTATCTGCTTTTGATTCTGTAAATATAATTCATCAAGAAGAATAAAGACCATAAAAATGGAACTGTGGCCTAAACCTCCTTATTTAACCATTCTGTTACACTAGCATGTATAATCGAAGGTATTTTTTTTTCTGTATGGTTGGAGGGTCTTCAACTCATCAGTGTTCTGTTCTCATTTCATGCCTCTCTTTTTTCTTCAATATTTTTCTTGTGAGCGACTCCTTCATGAGTAATAGATGGTGATGATGATTATCATGATTTTAGGCACTAATGTGCCATTACTGTCCTAATGCAGCCCTTCCTGCCTTGAAGTCATTTTCACAGGATGGCATACATCTTCTGGACAGTACCTATATTTTGAAGGAGTTGATTTCTGCTGAGCAGATGTTTTTGATACATTGTTGTAATCTTAGCCTTTTTTGCCTTGCCTGTTTACAATGCTAAAATTGAAAGCTTGAAAGTGTACCTGCATATCTTGATGAATGTGAACAGTGCATTACAGTAAAATATGCATGATAGGAGGTAGGAAGTGTCAGTGGAAGTGTGACTGTGTAAAAACTGTGTTGAAGTATTGTGCTGGAGTCAAAAAAGCTTTGAAAGTCTTCCATTTTCTTGTTCTGGGTGTACGGCTTAAAAATAAGAATAGCAGTGAAACATATGCTGGTATATCAGAGCCCCTGTGGGTATAACTGGTCTATTCCTGCTGGACTGAGAAGCGTTGAGGTATGCTGGTAGGAAGGTAAAGAATTCTTCTGCAGTGATCCTTCAGTGCCAGTTGAAGGGAGTGTCTTTGCTCTTGGCTTAAGAACTAACAGATGAATTTTCACAGTGTGATTCAGCAGTGGTCTGAATAAATAAGGAAGAAATTAAGTTAACATCAGAGTGGCAGCATTTCATAACTTGTCAGTTGAAAACTTTTCTTAATGGCCATCATCTTCTAGTTGCATGCATTTATTAGATTCACTGTGAGCTGGAAGTCATATCCTTAGGGTAGTGATCTTTGTAGCTTTATAAAAGAAGTCTCGAGAACTCCAGCACGTTTCAGAAAGTAATACACAAACTCACTTCAAATATTGTGTAATACAGGGGAAAACTGACTGGGTCTTCTTAATAGCTTTTAGTTTTGTTACTGACTGAGATCTAGTGAACCATAATTATTTTGGGAGAAGTTATTGAGAATAAAGTTCTCAAGTTGGTGCTGATACAAGCCAATACCCTGCTGCCTCTTGCCTTAACAGCTCCCTCGGAAAAAAAGAAAAAGTAAAAAAAAAAAAAACAAAAACCCAAACAAAAATATAGTCATACCGACAAGTTATAAACCAGCCTAACATTATTAGCATTTTCTTTCCGAAGTTTACTCATTGAGAAAAATGTCATAAAAACACAGGCTGGCAGCATTGGGATAAAGGCCTATATGTAGTTAGCTGTAATGAAAACAGATTCAAGCAGTAGTCGTCTTTTCAGCCCTGTGTGAATCACGCCGTAGGAACGCTTAAAGCCCTGATCCTGCAAGCAGTGTGATACCTACATCATCCCTCTGAATGTTGAAGTGGGACAAAAAGAAGACAGATGGAAGTACAAACTACTGAAAAATATTTTTTTCATTTCTCAGATCTTTATTGAGAAAGATATGTAAGAAATAAGTTATGAAGATATGGTCCACGTTACTGGGGACTGGTCAGTCCAATGACTTTTCTGGCTGCCACGGATGTGTGCCTGAGAGTATAGAAAATCTGTGATCAGATAAAACCAGCTCATATCATGCAGTACATAGCGTAATAATAGCGGTATTTTGTGTGTAAATAGCAACCATATTAATTGTTTACATATCACTCTGATTTTTTTTGTGTTTGTATGTAGTTTCTTAGGACTTCAGTTTGGAAACTTCTGTTCGAAACTTCCCTATGTACATTTGTGAATATTTATTGTAGGAAAAGAAAATTCTGTATTATAATGCTAAATGTTTAATTACCTAGAATTCAACTTCTTAAAAGTAATCTGGTACTGTCAAATAATATTTTGATCAAAGGACATTGAACAGCCAAGTAGTAGCAGTGTTTAAACTGGGGGGGAAGTGTTTGAGTGTGTGTGCAAGATCGGGACCCTGGAATTCTCGGGAGAGTTAATAGGTTATGAGCTTTGACTCTGCAACATGGAAAACCTTGAAGGGAGTTGTGGGAGGAGGGAAGCTTTATTTGGTTGTTTTAGTAAACTGACAGCCATGCCGTGTAATTCCTGTCCTCACCTTTCTGAAATTTCTTTCTAATTTGACTTCTGGATCTTTACAACACTATTTTTAGATTTTGTAACAGAGGGTGGCTTTTCAGCAAATAGCCTGTGGATGTATGTAAAGCTATACTAAGAAACGTCATTTTCACTTAGAAAACTTTCTAGCTTAAGAAGCCTGGCTTCCTATGTGGAAAGGTGTCTTTCTGCATTTCTATCTTTCCTTGGGCCAATATAATAGGTATCTCTTTTTGAAATTAGATACATTAATACAGGATACTTGTGCAGGTTCCAGGATACTATGTATCTATACGCTGCCTGGCCATGAAATACTGTGCACATAATGTCTAGTGCATCATGAAAGGACAGAAGATTATTCCAGGGCTGAATTACACCTATGAATATTTTGAACTGAAAAATACTATTTTGAAGTATTGACTTGACTATATACTAACCATATTTATTTGAGGCCAGTCTGATGAAGACATAAATATACTGAAAGTATAGGCTGACTGTAACTGCCTTCATTTTAGTAGGTTGAAGAAATAATTGATGGGCCCCTAGAGCAGATAACTGCTCATAGGCTGAGTTGTTGCTCAACCAGCAGCAAAAGAACAGAAGGGATTTGAGGAAATCAAAGTAGTTTTGGAAAGTAAAGGATCTTGAGGGTGTACTTTCAAAGCTGCACTCTACAGATTCCGGCTACAGCACCTGTAAGCCCAGTAGTTATATTATTAGGTTGATTTCTGCCCGCACCCCACTCAAGGAAAGGACTTCTTGGTTGATGTGTTCTTATGACTGCGGTCTTCAGTTTGGTCTTATTCCCTTGCCTTTGAGATCTGATTTCTGGCACTGTAGACTGCCGATGTTTCTCTCTTTGTTCTTTTACAAAACAACATTCAAAAGCAAGCAGCTGATTATGATTGGTATCTGTGTGACAGAGAGATTAGGAGTGGCTGAGAACTCTTAACTTTTTCATCAAAACATTTTATTCTCCAACAAATTCAGGGAAAGTGTTTGGGTTTTTTTTTTCATGTACAGCACACTCTTGAGTCCTGAGAGGCAGTCTCAGAGATCTTGCATTACTTGTGTGAATATATTCTTATTTCTAATAGATACAGGCTAGAGTAGATAATTGTCTTCTGTAAAAACTGATTTCTTTTCTTTCAGGTAATAAGTACTTCTTACTTCCAGTGATGCTTGCCTACCTCCTTCCCAACTGCCTAAAACTACATCCAGCTTTTGTGACTCCAGCAAGTACATTTTCTGCCTCACTGGACTCTTCAAATTGCTTTTTAACCATTGTTTTCCCTGTCACTGCTATGGCATTTCAAAGGGAAGATTTCTTCTGATAACATAGCTTAACCAGCTTTCTGTTTTTAGACAAAAGTACTTGTTAGAAAAACATACCTGTCACATGGAATTACTTTCCCTGTCTCACACCCTGAACACGATCTTCCTGTATGGTGTATGTCCTGTGCTCAGAGTTGGTAGTGGCTAATGCTACTTCTAATAGCTTCTTCAGCTGTAACCAGATTTGCAGTTGGATAAACTGAAATAAAGTATGCTCAAGTGCTGTGAGGCAAATCTGCAATGGGATAAAAATCCTGCCTTGCAATTTTGTGGCTGCTCTTTTCAGATTTCCAAATGTCCACTCAATGATTTCTCAGTTGAGAAGAGGCTGTTGGTTGAGCCGCTTCCAGAACCTGTCCTCCTCTGTAGAGAGGAAGAGATAAGAAGGGGAAGTTCTTTCCACAAATTACAATTTATTTTTTTTTTTAATGTAGTTAAAAGAGGTAGCTCTTTGGCCTTTTAATAATAGTTACAATAAAATGTAACAGATTACAGATTTGGAGAATATGCTTGAGAAAGGTCATGTGACGTACAAGGATTGGTATGGATATTCTGGGCAAGGCAGAAGGGGCAGAAACTAAGGCTAGAATATTAATGGAAAAGTTAATGCTAAAGGTGGAAGAGTAACTGTGGAAATAAAGAGAGATGAAGAAATCAGATCTCTCAAATAGATTGGAAGAAAATCAAAGAATTAATCAAAGGAATAAAGAAAAAATTAGATAGGAAGAGGGCCATCTCTGGACTACAACAGGGGATAAAACATTTGTAGAGACTGCATTTTGCACGGGACGTAAATGATTATTGCAGATATGAAAAGGGCTCATTCTTGTGACACTTTTTTTACTGTAAGTATTGGTAAGATACAGCAACCGCTAGCTTTTCAGGAAAAAGTTTCTGGAAAGAGATGCATGGCAGGCGGCAGGCAGCTGTCGAAGGGGAGGGACTGAGGGAAAAAGCTTTTACACTTAATGCACCTGGCTTGTGCAGGAGAAATAGGCACTTTGGTTTAAAAGAGCTGGTGGTGTTGTTGAATTTGTTTCCCCACCCCAGCACAGTGCATGGAGCACAGCATTTTGCTGTCATAAACTTGCTATTTGCAAGCACCGTAGCACCTGATTGCTGTCAAATTTTAAGGGCTATTTCTGTTCATGGAATAACGGGGGGGGCGGGGGGAGTGGCAGAGATCATGTAGTCCAGCTTCTTGCTTCATGCAAGACTAACTTCAGTTAGATCAGGAAGCTCAGAGCTTTATCCTGTCAACTTTAGAAAATCCGTGAGAACGGGGATTCCAGTCTTCGTAGACAACCTGCCCCTCTGCTTCACCAGTTTTATTGTGAACATTTGTTTCCCCTGATTTTCTTGGAATTTCTCTTGTTACTGCCTCTGTTCCTTTCTCTGCTCCCCACTAAGAAACATCTGGCGCCATCTTCTCTCTAAGCCAATAAAGATGGCTGAAGATAGCGATTAGATCTTCCTTCACCTCTTCTTCAGACTGTAAAAATCCCATGCTCCCAGCTTCTGCATCAGGTGCTTCATCCCCCTCATCCCTGACTCCGGACCCTCATCTCACACCCCCTGGACTTGCTTCAGTTTATCAGTGCCACTTCTACTGAGAGGGCCCCAAAACTGGACACGGTGCTGCAGATAACAGCCTCACAAATGTTCACCAGAGGGGAACAATCACTTCCTTTGAACTGCTGGCTACAGTCCGCTAACGCAGTTTGCCCTTCACAGTGCTAATTCTCTTTCAGGTCTGCATTTGTCTGTAACCAGCAGTTTTTCATAAGTAAAAGTACTCCAAAGCAGCTCTATTTCCATGTGATGATCAGTTTATACGTATTTTATAAGAAATACTAGACATGAAACGTTGCTACTTACAGATTTAACCTGTTTATGATGAGTAAAAACATGTGGAATAAAAAATGATTGCTCTGTTAATTTTGCATGCACTAACAGCAAATTAACTGGGGAGCTGTGCACTGTAAACAAGTGGAGCTCTTCCCGCAGAACCAGCTGTTTGCTGGTTTGCTTAGAGCTGAAATTTGTGAAACATTGAAGCTCTGTTTGTAAATGACTGGTTTTGTTGTTGGGGTTTTTTTTTTGCAAGGCACAGGAAAAAATGTTTTTGCTGGAGGGGATGTATCTTCTTATATGCCTCAGGCATGGAGAAAACACAGAATATTAAAGGAAAAGTAAACTATTTATTCCTGAATATAAGAATTAAACTGAAGCTTTGCGTAAGTTTATTACTGCAGCGTATACTTTAGAGCTCAGAGCATCATCTCAATCTGCCAGAGATGCATCTTTCTATATGAAGACTAAATTTAGCATTCTGGTTATCAAATAACAATTTAAAGTATAATTTGGCATTTGAAAAGTTATACTGAACATGTTTTGCTCCTGTGTAGCTCATCGTTGATGGTAGTAAGGCTGGAATTGGTATGTGCTTGGACCACATGGATCCACATGGATGTTATGTGCATTAGATGCACAGAATACACTGTAATAAAATTGCTACTGGGGTTGGTGCTAGGTGTTGTTTTATTTGCTTTTAAATACCTGTGCTTATTTCAGATTTGTCTGTTTGTGTTGGGTTTTACTTTCATTAACAACTTAACAGTAAGGATTTTAGTTTAATTTGAAAGTGAAGGATCTCTTTGTTGGGTGATCTTGTTTATATTTTTGTGTGTTCAGTAGAGACACTAAAACAAAAGACATGAGTAAACCGTATTGGTTGACACTTCAGCTGCGCAGACCTAAACCAATCAAGAAGACTACATTTCTGTGTAGCAAGAATAATTTTCTTCTGAGATTCTTAAGACTTTACAAATAGCAAGCTACTTGGCAGATCCCAGGGGACTGCATAGTAGTACACAGTGTTTTGCTTGCAAGTGACTGGTAAGACAGCCACTCAGTTGCTCCAGGAGCCGTGGCATGGGTACCTGTATCTTTGCCCCAGCTGTGAGACTGCATGCATTTTAAATGGAAGTAGATTCTGGGTAAAGAGGGGTGCAAGAGGGTATTCTTCTCTTGCATGCCAAACCATTATGTGTTTCTTAGTATATATGAGAATTTTATATCCAGCAATACCTTCCTAATGCTGAAGACGGCCCAGGGAAGGCCAAATCTTACCGTAAATTACCTGAACCACTGAGGGCACTGCAAGTGTGTTTGATAAAACTGTCAGATTAAAACTTCCTGGCTCTGTAAGGTGGGATCATGACATTGGCATTCTGCAGAAGATGGATGTTTGGTGGGTTTTTTGTTATATAGATATTTATATATATAACTATTAATATGTATTTTTTTATATATATACTATGGAATATTGTTCCCATTTTAAAAGACTATTGCCTACCTTAAAAATCACTCTGTGTTACTCCGGTCTATTAAACACTGTATTTATATTAGGAGGACAGAGCTAACTGTATTAAGTTTATTGAGGCAAGGGTTGATCAAGGGAAGCAGTTTGGTTAGGTGGTAGAAGTTCATATGCACACCCACAGATGAGTGCAGGAAGCAAAGTTGGGGAGGGTGGACGAGCTAAAATAATACCCTTCCCCGGCTGTTCCTAGCCCTGTCACAGGAGCCATCAGCCCATCAAAGGCCCATCTACACAAGCCCAGGGACAGAGAGGCAGGTGAGGAACTGAAATGATGGACACCCTGCCCAGGCCCCTCCCAGAGCTGTCCCAGGAGAGCCTCAGCCCTGTGGTCCAGGCAGGAAACCCATCACTTTGAGCTGACACTAAAGCGCCTTTAGGACTGAGTGGAGTGGCCGCATAGCACTGATACATTGTGAGATTCCGGGGAAGAGGCTTACTGGGGGACGAAGTAAAGGTGGAGAAAGGGATGAACTTAGGTGTTTTCGCAGAAGAACAAGTGTGGGGAAAATAGAGAGGTAAGGGGATAAAGGGGCCAGTTAGGTGTAAATACTTTGCTGGACAGTATATTTGTCTGGCTGTGCCCTGTTTCTGTTCAGTGCAGGCCATTGTATCTTTACATTAAACTAAATTTAGCTCTCTCCTGGGCAAAGGGCTCCCTGTTCGGTGTGTATGAGTGGGGAGCCCTGAGTGCCAGCAGCTGGAGTCAAGGCTGTGCATCAGAGGGCCTGGGTGTCTGCGGTGCCAGCAAGAGGAGAGACCTGGGTGAGCAGACTTAAGTGCCAGCCATGGGAGTGGGGCTGTGGGTCACAGGGACCTGTGTGTCCATTGTGCCAGCAACTGGCCAGGGATCGTGGGCCAGAGCACCTTGGTGCCAGCAACAGGGGAGAACAGATGGGCGAGATTAAGTGCCAGCTGCTGGGGTGGGACCAGGAGCCAGAGACCTGTGCTGCCAGCACCTGGACCGAGCTCAGGGGTGCCAGTGTGTAAATGCTATCAGGGATCAAGGCGCACTAGCTGTCAAGGAGGTGGTGCCATATGTATGTGTAAGGGTCTTGTCAGCATACCTCTGTCCTCCTCAGGCAGAGAGGGGAGAGGATGAAGCTGGTACTGGCTGTGAGCGCTCTGCGCGGCTGGCTGTGTATGTGTCTTGCTTACTGGGAATATATCGTCAGCCTCACTACTGGTTGGATCTGGGGAGTGGAGCTGCAGCAGCCTCACTTCTCTCAGGCTGTCTCATTGTCTCATCAACATGATCTATTTTCCCCTAAAAAAAGTGGGCAAAACACAGGTAATGCTGGAAATGTTGCACTCGCTCAGATAAACTCTTCTAAAGACATTCTATTCACTGTGCTTTGGATTCTTAAGAACCTGGCCTCAACAATTCTTAAAAGTCCAAAGCAATTCTCCATTCAAACTACCAGCTTGAAAAAATAATTATAACGATAATATTCCCATTTACCTCATGGAGTGAAAAAGCTATTTTTTCAAGATATTTATAGTGAGTAAATAACTCATGTTCTGTCCAAGAGCTTTACGATTAAGCAAACACCCTTTTCCTTAAAGAAGTGTATTGACCCAATCGATTCCAAAAGTATTTCTAGAAGTAGTTTCATGTGAAAGCAGTCTGATATAAAGACTGAATGGTATCTTAAAACTGAGAACAAGTGCTCCCAATTTTTTGTTTCTTTGGTGACCAATGATTCTAAAATAACTGTACTAGAAAAGCAATCCATTTAATTTAATCATCCCCAGATGGCTAAATGTTATAATTGGCTGTCTAGAATAATTCAGATGAGTAAACAATTTTCTAATTAATGGAACACAGTATTTTGGTAAATGCCCACAAGGAGTTTTGGCTTCTTTATTTCTAAGCCTCTCCTGCTAAAGCTTTTCCATTTGGCAAGAAGAGATTTTTCCCATGACACTTAAGGTCCTTAAAAGTGATTTATTTTTGCATTTGTAGCTATTTGCTGAAATCAGCCATTATTCATATCCTTTATCCATGTGGGAACGAACAATCTGCTGGTCATAAACACCTGAAAAAAAGAAAGCACATAACTTGTTAACAAATTAGGAGGAGGAGTTGACTGGCTTAGGATTTGTTGTTTCTTTTGTGTTGGGTTTTCTTGTTGATTTTCTCTTTTGTGGCTCAGAAAAGAAAACCCAAGACTTTTATTCATTCTAAATGGCAGTTGTGTACACTGCATAAAATAGAGACAGAAAAAGACTTGCCTATAGCTGAATTCTCTTCAGCATTTGAAATTTAGTCAATGTGAAATTGTGCCTCTAAAGAAAAAACGATTTGTTAAACTGACGGTAACATAAACTATACTTTGGAATCAATTTATCGTAAAATATCTGTCTATTCAATTTATTCTCTGTTAGGTATTACTGACAGCATTAACTTACACCAAAGGACTACAACCTAGTGTGTATTTGAACGCATCTTAGTAACGAGGATATATTTTGATTCATAAAACAACTGGGTTTGCTTTGCATGTGGTAAAGTGGCTGTGAGACTCATAGGAAACTGACTCATAACGGAAAGCTTTCCCCAGCGTGCCCCGCAGCACAGGCACGGCTGCCAAAAAGTTATCTGGGTTCATTTCCATAGGAACCAATCGATGTAACTGTTTGTTTTCTAAAGGCCTTGGGCTCGAACTAAGAATCTTACAAACTTAGAAATTACTGTTTAAAGTTAAATGTTCTGGTTTGACTTTTTTTTTTCAGCATGAAGGGAATAACTTGCTGGTGCTTTTCTTTACACAAAAAATTACCTTTATTAAAATACGTAATTTTTTTTTTTTTTTTTGTATAATGGAATTAGAAGAACTGTTCAGTAGAACGGGGGCAGTTGGTTGGGGGCTTTTTTACACATTGTGTACAAATGTTTCAAATATTTTTTAAAATTATGTGCCAGTGAAAGGAACTAATGATACTATTTTTGATGTCCTTATGAAGAGGAAGGGGTATTCCCGGGTTTACTTGGTCTTATTTTTACAAGATTTAGAGCATCAGTGTCTAAAACTGAGGCTTTTTTACTGTAAATGTTACTTTCATGTTTGTAAGACAACTTAAAAACCTGTCTATCCTATTTAATGTTTATTAAACTATTTGCCTGAATCAATCTTGACCTGTGATATAAGTGGACGGAGTCTTCCAAAACCACAGTGGTTTTGTGCCATCTTCCTTACTTGGACAACCATATACATACAGTAGTATTGCTATACTGAAATACATTCAAAATCCTTAAACGTTTTAAGGACACTTAACGTTTCTCAATCAGATGTTACTTATGTTTATCTTGTATTTACAAGCAAAAAATACATTTAATGTTCCCTAAATTATCTCTTACTCTGTTAGTGATGCCTGGGATACTGTGTAACTGTACAGTGCAACGCTGCTTTGACTGTAGTTTGCTGTAGAGGCAGAAAACTGTTCTGAGAAGCAGAACTGTAATACTGCATTGTACAAAGATTTTGGCACATTATTAAGACCTTATGAGTTTACAGAAACTTTTTTTTTGTAGGAGAAAGCTTTTTTTTTTTTTTTTTTTACTTAATAACTGGAAATGTTACAGATGTAAAAACAGTACAAGAACTTAGCAAAATGAATAAGGAGAAGTGATTCTGTTATTGGTAGCCCCAATGGTATCCTGGGTATAAGGGAAGGGTGGTAAGGGTGATGACAACTGCATGATGAACAGATGCTACGAGAAAGGATTTTCTGACCTTTATGAATGACAAGTGAACACTTTCAGTCTTGTAGCATTGTTTTATAGCCTGATAATGAATAGCAGAAAATCTGCACTGCTTCTAGTTTCCAAAAGGGCACTTGAGGCTGGAATTGTTTTGCAGATATTATTGGATGTAATGTGCAAATACAGGCTCCCTGTGGATTCATGGCCATAGTTGATCCGCCTTGATCTGAAACTAGAGGTAGAATGCAGGAGGGAGGTTAAGTCAAAGCACTGTTAAGATTTCTTGCTTTCTGAAACTTAATAAAGGTTTGTATAATTGCATGCATTCTAGTATTGATTAGATATTCCAGGTAAAATTTAACTTCAGTAATTCTTTAAAGTCCAGTAAAACAGCTCGCTACAACGATCGGTTTGTTTAGGCAACACCATTTTTAATTATCCTCTTAATGTAGAGGGTTTTTTTAATTATAATTGTGTGTTAAAACTGAGATTCTTACTCTGTGCTGAAACTAGATACAAAATCTGGTTCTGAGGGGTTTTGTGTCAATTCGTGCGGGGTTTTTGGGGAAGAATACTACCAGTGTGCCAAAATGTGATGGTTTTAGTGAAAGAAAATCTTGACCAACCATATCACTAGGTTAATCTGCATTCAAGTTCACCTTCCTGCTCAGCCTTTCTAGTCTAACAAGCCCCTGAATGTTAGGGTAGCCGCCAGCAGGATGAAGGCTATGAACCAGCCTCTTGTCTTCCAGCACCCATGGAGGCCTGTCACTTCTGCTGCTCGCAAGAAGACGTCAGTACTATCTCATAAGTTTCTGGCACTCTCAATCTATCCTGACAGAGCTGTCGGCAGACAGATCACAGTACTACAGTGAATTTAATGACGTAAGATAATGAAGCAAAAATTTGTAGTTAGCTCATGAAAAAAGTTTTTCTCCTTTTCTCCTGGTTATGGTAAAACTGCTTTTGGTGGTGTTTTAAGAGAGAAGAGGGCCTTTGTTTTGTTTTGTTTTAGGATAAGCTCAAAACCTTACTTAGGAAAAAAAAAAAAAAGAAAAATTCTGGAGATTCATTTCTAAGTTACTTTGAGTAAGGCTGGACCACTGCTGTCTGCAGAAAAAGAGTAGGGTGTTCTCAGCAGTTGTGTTATCTTTAAGCACCGTGTATGAAACCTGCAAATATGCAAACCCCAGATACCCATGCACTTGTATAGCCCTGTTCTGCTTGACAGTGGACATCTAGTTGGCTATTTTTTTTACCTGGGAGTTGAGCAGCTATCATGTAAGAGCTGCAATAGTTACTCCTTGGCCTTCTAAGTGTAGCAAATACTAGCAGTTATCAAATATCCCTTTAAGGTTGTATTTTACTTGATGACTTCTTGCCTGAACCAGTTTCCAGTAGAGGATGTAACTATTTGTAATTTGCCTTTTTTGAATTCTGGTTCTGTTTTGGATTTAAATAACTCATGCACTGGCAGTTTGGTGTTCCGCCCTCCCCCTCAAAGCACAGTAAAGTTTACAGTGTAAAATATAACAGATAGAAGGTAGGTCATGGTGTACAGTGCCTGTTCCTTATAGGTCACATCTGGAATATGACTAAGTGTTCTATCATCAGAATCCGTTAAGTCTGTTGTGGTCATTCAGCTAACTCATTTTTAGCAGGCTAGTTTATTGCTACGCTAGGAAGAAGTCACAGTGCCAGTGAGCGCTGTAGCTGGCAGTCTCACCAGCACAGCAAACTGGGGCTCCTGCGTGAGCCTGGCGATTCATCATTTCTCCCTAGGGGTGATAAACTCTGACTCCAGCTTATGTGGAACCACAGAATTCTCACTCTGTCAAAGATGTCAAACTGGATCTTCAATAACAATAATATAAAACATAGGTAGGAATATATGCATTAGGAAAAATGGAAGAGAAAGAAAAGGACAAATATTGCTTTAATATGTGAAGAGTGTACTTGAATTAGTAGAGCAGTAGAAGAAATTATCTCAGTTTCCCCACAGTTCCAAGTTCTGAGTTTAGAAACGTGGGACTAGAAAAGAGCTTTTGATCACTGAGGCAGGTCCCTCAGAATCACAGTCCTTATACCACATTAGTGACAAACTGGTCAACATTGCCTTCAAATACAGTAAGATTTTTTTTGCTCCTATTTCTCTTATTTTTGAAGGCTGTTCTAGAAAATCGCTCTGTGGTTTGAGACCTTGTAATTTTCAGTTTTAAATGGGTGTTTGATTATGCCCTATTTTGGTCCTAACCACTTTTCACTTGACTTGAAGTTATTTAGTCTCTAAAGTGCTTGAATCACGAGTGAATTTTATTATATGTGATTTTTTTCTTGTAAGATACAGGAGTTTTCTAGTTGTTCCCTCCGTACCTGTTCATTTTAGTCTGTTCTCACTCAACCAGAGTTACGGAAAAAAGAATAATGTGCTCCATTTAAGCCTTATACAATGACATTAATATAACTGAAAGCATCCTGTGTTTTGCCTTGTTCTCAGCTGCACCATGCTGTCCGGTTGTAATCCTCCTTCGATGAACAAATCTGTTCAGATATTAGTTGTCTTATGTTGCTCTCAAATGGCAAGCTCCCAGTTTGTCGGTGAAACTCTTGCTTGCCCAAAGTGCGTTACTTTGTATCCGGTTATTGTAGATAAACTTCATTTGTACTTTTTCATGCCTCATATTTATCTGGTTCTGCTTGTATGATGCTCCCTTTCCATGTATTGAAAAACTACTTGTCAAAGACAGTATCTTGAGCACATTCCAAAGTCCAGCAGCCTGGAAGACAGCGCCTGGTAGCTAATGTTCAGGAAGGCTTCGCTCTCCTGAGGCAAACTGGAAAAACTATGGCCTCATTCATTTGCGAAAACACATGACTGTTAAATTTTTCTGTAGGTCTAATACTGTGTTCAAGGCTTGAAGCACTTACTAGTCCTGCTGCACAAAGAGAAGAATGAAGGATGATTATTGCATGGAACAGATTTCCATGAAGTGACCGCTCTACAGCCAGTGGAGCCAGTGTTTGTTCTTGAGCCATCTTATTGCATTTTATGGTCCTGATTGTACACACAACTAATACTAAGCATATACTCTCTTTTTACAGGGAGGTAGTACAGGCAAACTGTGTCCGCTGGAAGAAAAAGTTCTTATTTATGTGTAAAATCAGTGCCAGTGCCGCAACAGGGATTCTGGATACTTGCATTTGCAGGGTGTCTGTACGGAAGGTAAGTAGCTCTTTTTCCTTCCTCTCCTCTTTCCCTGCTCGCTTTAATTTTTAAATGTCTGATAAAATTCATAAAGCAAATTTTAGCTGCAATCACGTCAGGTATTCTTCTAGTTAAAATTTCATAGCGATCTTATTAATTATCTTAGTTTGACTAATTCATGGGTTGTCACATTCTTATTGAAAAGAACATTTATTCCAGCAGGACAACAAAGGAATTGCTCATCAGTCTTTGTAAAGTTAGCCCCTGATAGATACCTCTAGCAAGCAGCAGTAAACTTGGAAGCCTTGAACGGTGCTAAGTACCAGATTTTTTGTATGCAGCATGTGCTACCTTTGGGGCCAGGCTTCACAAGAGCCTGGGCATCCGGCACTCACGTTCCCACCTCTCCACAAGATGACAGTCTCCTGCTGGCCTGCACCAAGGCACCAAGGACATTATTAATACTAAGATCTAAATGACAACAGTACAGCCTAGCAAATGTGTGTTGAGCTGTTTTAAAACAAAGATTATTATTTACTTTTCTAAAAAACCGAAACAGTCAATAAAACCCCATCGGTATCTTTAATGGCTTAACAGCGTGTCTTTTGTTTTTCTTTTTTTCTAGGAGTTAAAAGGAGGAAAGGCATATGCAAAGGTAAATTGAGATGTATCTAACTTTGCCTATGAATTAGCTTTTCTTTCCTATCATTTTATGCCCTTTTAAAGTAACTCCAGGGTAATACTCTGACAGCCATGATTTCATTATGTGCGTTATAGTGACACAGTGGTGGTGGAATTCTCAGTCACTGTGTTTAATAAGTATATAATGATATTATATCCCAAGAATGTTTTTTTCTTTCAGTTTAGTACATTGAAAGAGTTGGTTAAACCCTTCTGCATGTCTTTACTTCTAATAATAAAGAAAACTCCCCTTGTTCTTTTTCTCTCTTGAGATTTTAATTTTTAACTGAAAATAGAACTATGCAGAATTTGACACTCAACGTTTGGTTTCTGCTTTTTGCCTTGGACTACTCCCTTTAATGGGCATGCTCTTATTCATATTTGAGAGAAACTGCTGTTGAGTGGCACTCAATACTGCGCATGTAGTAAGTACCTTCATTTAGTAATATGCTTATTACTGACTTTGTTGTTTTCTCATAACAGCTGGGATTCGCAGATCTAAATCTAGCAGAGTTTGCTGGATCGGGAAATACCACTCGTCGCTGTTTACTGGAAGGTTATGATACCAAAAATACAAGACAAGATAACTCCATTCTCAAAGTAATTTGTTTCCTTTGTAATAATATAAACCAGAGAACAAGTAGTATTGTTAAGAACGTAATGAAATCTAAAATACATTTGCTGAACCTCTTTCTAGAAGGAAAGCTATTCAAATATATCAGTGTTGTTTAGAGGTAATCATTAAAATCCATGCAGTCAAAAACAGAATTTGTCCTACTCCTTGAAACGGAGCCAGATAGCTGTAAAAGAAAAGCTTTCAAAAGGTATTCCTATTCCAACAGGAATTGAAAAGTGGAATAGGGAAGCACAACAGAAAAGTTAATACATTCATATAAGTGTAGTGATTATATCTTTAAGACTGGGCAACTTCCTGTGCAGCTTTCTAAGAGTGAATCTCTTAACTGGCTTATCTATATATGAGCCACCTTCAACACCTCCATGACTTCTGGAACTTTCCCTGTTCTGTTTGGTAGTAATCAATGTAGCAACTGGTGAGCATTGTTGCAAGAAACCTGCCCTGCCGTTTTCTCCCATGAGTCCGGGGAGTTTAAAAAACTGAATATAAGCAGTATAAACCTGAAAATAATTACATATAGAATGTTACAAGTAAATTAAAAAAAAAAATTATTTTCCTACCAAGACACTAGGATTAATTTCTTATACTATTGAGTATACCTTTTAAGCATGCACTTCCTGATTTCTTTAAGACAGTCATAGACGTCCAGAAAACCTTTCATTGATGGCTTCGATCCACCTAACAAACCTTCTCAATGCATTGTCGTGCCTAGCGTGTTATTTACCTTGTGTGGTTTTACTTTATCTCTGATGTTAGTACAACCAGTTCCTGTATGCTAACAGTTTGCTAAACACTTTCAGCAAAGAACATCTTCTGCATCTGCCATGTTAAAAAATGCTGTTTGCTCATTAATCTCTTAGATTTCCTGTTTCTCCATTTTTCCCTTGAAGCCATCTTAACTGTTAATGATTCTGAGATTCCTCTTGATCTACGTATCCTTTTCAGAATCTTGTACATGCAGCTGTGTTATTTAAATGCTATTTCATGTTGTTTGCGTGTGTGCTAAGAAAAAATAGGTCAGTTTTTTGCATGTGTCTTTATTTGCATATGGGATGATGCCATTTTATTTTACTTAAATGTAAGATTTGTGGCAAGTATAACTTAGTGACTTGGCCAGATATATCACAGACCGATTCCATTTTTTTTCTTACAGTGGCTTTTGTTTTCTTAATGTGTAGGTTTTGATCAACATGCAGCTAATGTCTGGAGACCCATGCTTTAAAATGTAAGTTTATAAAAAAACTGTGTGAGATAGTGTTTTGGTCACACGTTCCATGTTCAGAATTACACTTCTAATTTGTGTTTATAAATCTCTCCAATCTGGCAGTAATATTTAAAAAAAAAAAAAAAAAAGAAAGAAAAAGCACAAATGGGATGGTAGCTGAGTAATGGCTAACATGGTAAAAATACCAGTAGAAGTATCATAGTTCTCATTGCTGCTAAATACTTAGTTTATTTTTGAGTAAAGAATACTAGCTTGTACATCTGTAATTAAAAAAAAAAAAGAAAAAAAGAAAAAGAAGAAATACTTCAGAGAAACGGTTCCTGCAGCAAGCTTATATAAACATGGTTGGCATGGGGTGACCAGACCAATGGTGTTTGGAAAATGTGCTGTTACACCTTTTATTCACAAGTCTCAATTATTTTAAAAAAAAATACTTTAAAAAAAAAAAAACAAACAACAACAAACCAGAAGTTTGACATAACTTAGCAAAAGAGAAAGCACTTACAGATATTTAGTTAGCAAAGATATTATGCAACTTAGTAAAAGATGCAAGAGGTAACATCTGAGAGGGGACGTAGCTAGGAAAATACACATTCAGGATCCTGTGGCCTCATTGTCCTTAGCCTGTAGTTAAGGAAATGTAATTGTTTTGCTAGAGCACGTTAGCTTCCATAACTAAGCACAGGATGGAGTAATCATGCATACTAGGGAAAGCCCGTCACGAGTAGGATGAAATTGTTTCCTTCTTTCTAGACTAATAAGCTATTTTGTTATGAGACACCCAAGCTCCATGGATAAGTAAGCTGAAACAGTGCAATTGGCAAGTTTCCTATTTCCAGAGAACACCATTATCTTGCTAACCATGACTTAATTATCCTGATCAGTAGGAAGTAAGGAACTCTCATGTCATTTGCATTATGAGAGATACTTTGTAACCCTGAAAGCCATTCATTTTAAGGATAGACTTAGAGATATGTATAGAATCTGCTTCCATGAATGCAGCGTGGAAAATTTCTCGGTACTTGCCAAGATTTTTAATGCCACTGCTTTTCAGTAATTCAGAATATTGGTAGACTGGGTTGCCCAAAGTGTTTGTGCATTTCAGTTTTTGTCCGGCTTTTCTAATTCTACATAACAGTTGATGGCAATTTTGTCTAGATCGGGTTCCAACCAGCTTAGTTGTATTCTGCTTGTTACAAGATGTTTGGGAGATGGGCTGATGAAATAATGCCTTCAAAGAAAATTTGATCCCTTAAGTTCTAGTTTAACTCAAATTTCCAGTTCACTTCATTCACCACGCTGTTGTACTGAAACTAGTAGGAGATGGAATCAAAATGAGAGGATGTATTTTCTTCCCACAACACGTGATTAAGCTGTGGGACTCCTTGCTACTAGCCATTGTGAATACTAAAAGCTCAAGAAAGAATTAAGACTAATTCCTGAATGAAAAATTATTGAGGGCTACTAAGTATAAAACATCATATGTGGCTCAAGAAATACCTATCTTAAAGATGAGGAAATGCTGGGGGAACATTCGGGAGATACGTTACCGTGTGTGTCATATTCTCTCAGCATCTGTTGTTTGCTGCTGACAGAAACAGGATGCAAAGCTAGACAGACCTTTGGTCTGAGACAGCATGCTTGTTCTCATGTTAGCCCTTTCAAAAACAATCTTAAGGCAGAGTTCCAAGTATTACATATAACTTGAAAAGAAAAACATGAGCTTAAGGAAAACAATCTGGAAAAAATTGCTAGCTTCACCCTTGTTATGTCCATCTCAGCTTTTGTTCTCAACTTTCTTTTATACTTTCAGACCTTATGCTGGATTAATCAAATCTTCTATTGTAAAGACCTAGTGCTTACTGACAAACTGCTACACTAAACTGCTTTTCCTTCAGTACGGATTAGGGGTTTTTATTGAAAAAAAACTCTCGTTAACCGAATTCAAACTCATCTTCTATCAGATTAATGTGTGCAATCAATGCCCCTCTGAATAATCCCATGAAGAGGGATAGTAAATACAGTCTTTTTTACTTAAGGAAGACTTCAGTTTGTGCTACAGAATAAGCCTGTATGAGTTTAAAGTGAAATGAGGCTGCAGCTCCAAGAGAAGCAGCACTGATCTCCTAACTCAGTCTCAGGTGCAAGTATGAAGCAACTCACGATTTGTAGTTTTAGCTGGTTTGAGGTAGGCTGGTGTAATCAGGATAATGAAGAACTGCTTTCTTTAGCAACTAGAGGCTTTGTGTGTTACTGCTGCATCTGTATCCTTACCGTTGTTTCTGAGGAGAACTAAGAATGTTGCCCACACCAGCCTAGCTCAGATGGTTCACCACAGGAACCTTTCAATGTCCCCTCACACCACTAAAGGCTCTTACTCTTCTCTTCCTTTAACATTCTATAATAAGAAGGGAACACTAAAATCTCATCTTGTGCTTACTGAATAAATAGTAAGAGGGTATTACCTGAATCTGATTGGACAAAGCTGTTCTGTATCCTTAGGTATTTAGCCAACTCTTCATTTACTTTTGAGTCTGACCTATTAACAAATATATCACTGGTACTGATAAAACAATTTCTCAAAGGCAACTAACTAATCATTAGTATTGTATACTAATAAAAGAGTGTATTTCTGTTCTTTACTGGCTGGTACTGAAGGAGTTTAAATTTGGACCTAAATAGTTTTCTGGCTCCCTAGGAAAAAATCTTGAACTGAAATTATTCAGACTTGGCATTATCTTCCAAACTGATGATATAACAACTTCCTGGAACGTAAACTTTCAACACAAACAGAATAAAAAATTTATCTAATCCAGATGTCTTTCACAGAAGGAAAAATAAACCTTAAAACAACTTCACAATCTGGAATCAGCTACATATTTTATGCAGAAGCCTAGAAGGCTTGATGTTTGGTCTGGGGTGACATCCCTGAAAGCAGCCAGTTCCTACTTTCTAATGTATGTTGGGCAGTTAAGTCACACATGCCTTGTATTTCTCTGTACTTTCAAGGGTAACATGAGGGGATATGCTACTGTACATAAAGACAGTGACTAATTCATTGAATATGTCAAATCAAAAAATGTTAACAAATACCCATTTGTATGCAGACCAACAGTCTGTTCCCAAAGTCAGGATTATAAAAACCTGCAGGTAACATCTTGAAATGTATTTTAGTGTTATTTGCTTGCCAGAGAAGATTACTTTCACTTCGTCATTTTCTATTTAGTTTCTTTTGCACTAGCAATAAAAACTTAGAGATTTATTAATTTTAATAAAATATACCTTTGGGTCTTGATATAAAATGAAACAAGCATTTAAGCTTTATTAAAAGCTTTTTTAATACTGAACCAAATTTAATTTGTGTTGTACATGATTATTTTTTTACTTTGCAGGAGGCAGAATTTAGAGGGGAATACACGGAGATGGTAACATAGGCTTCTTTGTTAGGAGTGGGAGGGCTTTCAGCCCAGAATCTCCTCATGTACTGTTACAGAGATGAAACAAAGCCAGGAGTATGTCACAGTGCACAAGCCAAGTAGGCCAACTGTCCTTGCGTAGGGTTGGTGTTTTTTAACTTACCATCTTGTCATGTATTCCATGAAGTACTGAATTATATATATTCTCACCATGTAAATTATCGTGTGATCCACACACTGAAAAAAATAATTAAGAACTTCAAAACAAACACATATTACTCCACCAAAAAATAATCAAAAAAGGAAAAGCTTTTCCAAGGGTCCCCAGAAGCCTAAAGGGCTGAGGGCTGAGCAGATGGATTCTTTAAAATGTCCTTAAGATCAGCGAGAAAACTTTTCTTCTTCTTTTTAACAGGGGGCTAGGCAGTGTGTTTTCAGCAAAAAATTTACAAGCCTATTAACCTGAAGCACAGTATGAAATATGCCAACTTACTTGAAAAGAAAAAAACCTGTGCTGATCGGCTGGGGATTACAGCAGCAGAAGTGCAGCAAATCTCAACCACCTTTTTCTTACAGGCCTCCTTCCACAGCAATGTCTATAGCAATTGCTGGAGAATCAGAATCTTTGCATGAAGATAGGAAAGGTGGAGAAAACTTCACAGTAGTACACCTGGGCATAGCAGGTATAAAATACTCTTAATCTCTCTGCTCTTTTGTAACAGGCTTCATAGCTTCAACCAGAT
Organism: Falco rusticolus; assembly: GCF_015220075.1. Taxonomy (NCBI): domain Eukaryota; kingdom Metazoa; phylum Chordata; class Aves; order Falconiformes; family Falconidae; genus Falco; species Falco rusticolus. The sequence continues at coordinate 24,115,244 of NC_051197.1, forward strand.
GTATGAAATACTTCAAATTTTACAGGGATGCTGACAGTTGGCCCACAAGGGACCTTCTTTGATTATTTGTTGAGACACGCTCTCCTAGATAACTTCAGTGGAATCTCTTTTCTACTTTTGTAAGAGTTGATGTAATTAACAGAAAGAACAGGAATTGGATTGATAACCTGCCTTCTTTTAAATATTTGAAAACTTCCGTTTCTGTGTGACACATTTCTTGATTTGCTTTGGATTTGTATTCAAACTGAGCATTTAATTTGGCCCTTCGTTTTCTACTTATGAATTGTAGGGATACACTTAACTGAGTAAATTTTGAGTGGTAAAAGTTCCAAGTATTGTTTACAATTGAAGTAGTTACTCTGAAATTTAGACTATTAGCAAAAAATACTACTAAAACACTTTATTACAGGTTGAACTTTGGGGGTTTGGGATTTTTTTGGGGGGTGGAGGCTGGTTTTCTTACAAGCTTCAGGTTCTTAGGTAGCTGGTTAGTTTCCATCCTAAACACAGCTTTAGTTGTCTTAACCACAGTTACTTTTTCAGCCAGAAAACATCTAGCACACCATGCTAGTATGGTATGATGGAAAGCATGCAAATCTCTTTTAATGTAGACAGTACAGACAAATCTAGAACTACATTTCATGCAAATCTTTCTAACCTAATGATACTCTCTGCTTTACTCAGAAACTTTTTTTGTTAAGGTACGTATATTCATTAACATACACAGTATTTTTGCAGCACTTGAATCTTCAAAGGGTTTGTAGAAAACCAGTGTCAAGTCCCTAATCCCTCTGGGAAATCTGACATTTAAGCCTAATCAAGATTACGGCAAAGTAATAACAAAGCAGGCTTTAGCAACAGTATCTGACTTGCACATGTTGCAGATGTCTCATCAAAGAGTGCCTCAGTGCCAGACGAACTTGGTGCATGTGGACATTCCAGAACATCAAGCTATGCAAGTCAGCAGTCAAGACTGTCAGGTAGCTTTAACAATTTTGTTATGAATTGTTGGGGTTTATTTACTTTCACAGTTTTAGACTGTAGAAAATAAGTATACTTTATATGTTCAAAAAAATTGTTTTAATTTGAAAGCTTTTTCCTAGGAGTTGCAATTGTGGGGAGAACAACATTTCTTTTCCTCTTAAAAGCACAATGAATTATCTGTTCAGATGTGAGATGGGTTTTTCCCTTAGCTCCCTCCAATTAACATATCTTAATGAGATTTTTACCTCTTCCATGTAAAAACAAATAACTTACAAATGGAGACTTAGCTCTAAAAGCTGAAGGGGAAGTAATGACACCAAGTCATTACATTTGTTAGGAAGCAAGAGTTATTTAGAACAAAAAGGAAACAGCTTGTGCTAGAATATAAACCCCGAAGTGAATTGCTTGCTCGGTGTAAACACAAACGTTCATAATGCTTTTGAAGTCTCTATAGGAAGACAAAACACAAATTCTGCTTGCAGGATGGTAAAGTAGAAGTAATGACCTTGGCTGCCAAGAACATACCTAACCTAGCTCTCCTGCACGTTCCCAACAGGATATAGCACATGTCACTCTAGATCATCCAGTCTGTCTGACCTCTGCCACAGGAGAAACGCCTCAGTGGGTAGCACCTCAACAGGAATTGGAAGTATTCTAGAGCCATGTGAAGAGACTGAGCCAAAAGTAGCTGAAGCTAGTATTGATACATCAGTTAATGATGCACCGTCAGAAAAACTCTGCAGGTACACCCAACCTGAAAGCCTTATCTAGCAGAAGGAAAACATAACTTACTATGTTACTTCTAAGAGCTCTAAATGTATTTATTTTTGCAGACATCCTGTAAAGCAAGACTCTGTGGAGTCACAGCTGAAGAGGGTCGATGCTACCAGAGTTGATGCTGATGATATAGTTGAAAAAATACTCCAGAGTCAAGATTTCAGTTTCGACTCAAGTGCAGAAGGTACGGAGATAAATAAGGAAGCTTAGGGAAAACTGATAGACATTACAGGTCTTAAGAAAATCCACTCTCTTCATAGTCCCTGTTGCTTGTAATCACAAGGACTGTGCATATGATCACTGCATTTTCTGCTTCATCCTGTCTCCCAGAAGTTGAAAAGACCCTTGCATGACTCGGGTAACTCCCAGAGAATTACTTTAAGCCTGGAAAAAGCAGGGACAAACCTACAGTGAAGGTAGTTCCTCCAACCTATGCCACGTGAAGTTTGGTTCTTCATTACTTAAAACATTTGCATCTGAAAGTATCAGTTACAAAACTGGTAGATTTAAAATTACTTAGTTTTAGCTAGGGCAACATTAAAGGAAGCTCACATGTTAATTCCCTTGCTTTTTAGAAGAAGGTTTAAGATTATTTGTGGGCCCTGGTGGAAGCACTTCTTTTGGAAGCCATCATCTACCCAACAGGTATGTAGCCTGAACAACTAATCTATAGGTAATACTAAACAAAAATACACCTTACACAGCAATTAATCTGTATATACATTCTTGGTCTTTTTATCTTTCTATTCTGTATCAGCATAAAAGAAATAGATTATTGGGTTTTAAAACAGAACATGCAGGTTAGTTCCAAAGTAGAACTGATGTGTCAGCCATAAGAATTATAACTTTCCAAGGTTCTGAAGAGTCTGGGTTCCAAAGTAATGTAATATAACACAAAATGCTTTAATGCATTAAAATCTAGGTTACTCAGTAGCATGGTAATTACACATTTTCTAGCCTTCACGTTTAGCTGTTCTGGTACGAGCTGTTCAGTCGGGGGGGGGGGGCGGTGTTGCATTTTTTTGGGGGTGGGGTTTGGTTGGTTGGTGTTCTTTTTTGTGAAACAGTGAACTTTCTGATCTGTGGTACCTGCTGTTTAGCTTCCATTTAAATCCAAATCAAACTAACTTCTTTCAAACATTCTTTCAGAGGAGGATCTGGAGCATATGAGCAGGTGGTGATAAAACGCTAGACTAGAATGACAAACAGGAGGAGAACCTAGAGCTCTGGCACTGAAAATTGTGGTTTTGTTTGCTCTGTTGCAAGAGTTGGGAAAGCCAAGATGAACTCAATGTGATCTTTTTTTGAAAAGTAATGGAATGCCTCTTGCTGGTAGAGCTTTATCTTCTGTGGTATGAAGGCAATATTTAGCTATGTATACCTTGTGCAAGCACTTGGACTGTTTTTGAAAGGTCTACCTGATGTTAGTGGAATTACTTGCTTTTTAAGTTGTATGAAACGTTTTTGGAAGCATGAAGTGAGTCCCATTTCAGTATTTTATACAGGAGATCATTTGCAGTGATGTACTTTGTAACTTAATTTTCTAAAGACGCTTCTGAAAGTTGATCTTAAATGAACCTGAAGAAATTACTCAATTTGAACCTATTTGCCATTTTAGCCTTAGAGAAGCTAATTAGTTTGGTCAAGCCAAAATTTAGGATCAAGCCAAAATTTAGGCCCCCACAAAACAGCCCAGCTATGTTTTAACAAAACCAAAAACCTTCTTGTAAGAGAACTGAGCATAATCTCCTTGTAAGGTAGAACAGTAGAGGTGAATTTCAATGCATTTAAAAAAAACCCAAAAACCTAAATAGTCTAAACCAGCCATTAATCAGTTGTGTTAATGGTATATGAAGTCTAGAGACTTAAATGCACAAAAACAGATGTCACATTTGATGCAAGTGACAAAAGAAGCGTGACTCCACATCAAAATACTAAGGCACAGTACTGTACTATCAAGAAAGCTGGCTTGATTTTTTAAAATCTGGGTTTCAGAAGCTGCTTCCATGGAAGCTCACTTCAGTAACGCATGAACCTTGAGGTTCAATAGGATGGTACTGTTTACAAATCTAGTCAGTAGTTTACTACCACTTATTAATTTTTATTATAGCTTAACCCTTCACAGTCAGTCACTGCTTTGCTTGCGTTTTGAATGTGCCTTGCAGGACGGAGGACGTATAGGGAGGTTAAACTATTTACTAAGCAACTTAAGCTTTAAAACTAGGTAAACATCTATACTATTATCAATATAACTTATTAAGAGAAGCACTTTATTGTAGACTTACTCTGCACTCAAAACGTCTTACTGTGCAACAGATCTGTTGAACACTTCTTCCTTCACTATCTGTCCACTGTTATTTTAAGGTAAATGTACTCTATTTAAATTTGCACAAATAGTGATTTGCCTGAAAGGCAAGAAAGAAGAAACATACCTCTTAAAATTTTCATTGAGAATTAAAAATGGATTCTTTCTTAAAGGGATGTGTTAGGTGACACCATTCTAATTCAGGCTTGGCTCTGCTGCATTTAATTGTAAACTGCACGTGATCTTAATTTTATGATTATTTGTATCATTTATCAGTAAGGCTTGGATTAAATAAAAATAAAAATAGTGTGGCCAATTTTGAAAGCTCTGAATGCTTTAAAATCTGCTCAGAGTGATGTTTGATGCTCTTTTATGTAAGTATAAATAGGCCATATTAAATAGGTTAAATTAAGAAAAGCAGTCTTTATTTTCCATAAATCTGTACTAGAATTATTAAACTAATTTTTATTTGTGTTTTTTAAGGAAATTTCAGATTTTAAAGCTTGAGTACTGTTACTGAATATGATGGATATGAGCTATTTCTCAGTTATGGTACTTCAATCTTGTATTTCCTACTGTTAATTATAATCTTTTTGAAATGTTTTAATGGGTAAAAGGATTAGCACAAAGATACATCTGAGCTGCTGTCAATAGAAGTGTGGTATTACGCATTTCCATCTTCCCCAGGAATTTTAAACAGTAACTATGTAACTGCTAGTGTGCGATTATCTCTCAGAACATGATAGTTTCCTTTCCTGTTATGTAACTAATCTGTACCAAAAAAATCCTACTGCAAGCCAAAAGATATATGACATTTAAATAAGTTTGTTGCTTTCAGTACTCTTTTAACACTGCTACACTTGTTGTCAAATCTACTAAAACCAGTAGTAGTTAGATGGTAGTTTACTTAAGCTTACTAGGAAAAATAGGCATCGTTTGAGGAAAACAGGCATCTAAAAAACATTGTACATGTGCTCATGTAATTCTTAAGGGAATTTCCAAAGCCCAGATTTGTATTCTGTGTTAAAAGCCCCAGTTAACTGCCATAGATCATCTAGGTACTTTGCTTACCAGAAACCAATTATTTTCTTGCCTGAGCAGATCTTTTAAGTAGGAGAGAAGTTTACACAGAAAACGAGCTCTTAATAAAACTGTATACTAGTAACTTATTATTCTGACTTTGAGTTACAACTCTCTATGAAATGATTCTCTAATTGTGCATATTTTAAATGGAATATAACTTTCATATTTAGATGTAGAATTTTGTTTTTGTAAACTGTGTTATAAGAATACTGGAGACTCTCATAAAGTAAACTGTTCAGGATGTGTTGGTGGTTTTCGGTTTGGTTTTTTTTACTGTATTTAAATGCAAATCTCCCAGACACATAATAAACTAACGTCTTCAGCTTAGAATCTGTTTCTAAACAATTATGTCTTTTTTTTTTTAAATGCAAAAATGACAAACTGAACTGCATGTTTGTGTCCATTTCTGTTTCTCTAGTGCTTTTCAAACTTTTCCTCTGCAGCTTATTAAACTTCACCTCCAGTCCGTGAAGCGTTCAATGGCGCATTGTACTAGTACATGGTTATTTATCTGTCTCCTGGAAGGAAAAGTACTATATCAGTCTTACACAAATGAAAAATCAATTTTAAAATGTGCATATTGGTAGCTTAATTATTAAGCCGACTCCACAACTAGCAGTATTTGGGGAAAGTGAGGGCACAACGTACAGTCCTTCCTCACCTTGCAAATGACAAAATCAATCCTCCTCAGTTGAGTGTTAAAGACTTACTACTACTTAAACTTTTCATACAGTTTGTATAACTTTGTAAATTACCTTCTTATTTTCCTAACAAAACTACCTGGGGTATCTATTTCTTTTCTCATCAATGCACTGAAAGTAACCAAGTGTTTGGTACTGCAGTAAGCATCTGTTCTTACATAAAAAAAGTCTAGATTGGTGAAAATTGCAGCTTATTACAGTACAAACTATTTGGCACTCGGATCAGTTCCATAATCAATTAATTGTATAGTGATTAAGAGAAGCAACTGTACCATGTATAACTAATCTCAGCTGTCTTTCAACTGTTCAAAGAGGAAGGCAAATTTTCCAACATTTCAGCAGACTATCCTAGAATTTCTTTTGTGGGTTGTTATCTCTCTTCTGGTTTTATGAACCTACAGTTTTCTCCGTGAATAAAATGCAAATCTCATCAGCAAACAATAAGGACCTCACTGTTGAGAGTTCTCTCAGAAATATGAATTACACATGTGTATAGATAAAATTCATAATGATAGCCACCTTACTGAATACCAGCAGCTGCAAATACAATCACTAGGGGATTTTTTTTTTAAGTGCTTCTCTTTTTCTAGTTCTGTGTTTTCATACTGTTTTAGTGATATACATGTTGTAAGGAAAACATGTTGTTTAGACATGGTTCTTTTTTAATCTGGAAGGAAAAAAACATCTCATGAATGAAAATAAGGCTATGAGCCAATGTTGCAGACTTGTATGTAACATACCAAAGTAAAATCATTACTGTAGTACAGGAAAAGATTTTCCTTTACTACTGGGGGGGGGGGGGAGGGACGGAGGGAAGCTGGGATGTGAGGTACCAGAACTTTGAATGTTGTCATTGAACACTCAGGTGGATTTTGTGGACCTTCTAACATGCGAAAACAACAAAGAGACAAAGATTAGCATGGGAAAAAAATATTTTCAGTAATTCTCAAGGCAAAATAAGTAGTTCTGCCTCCTTCCCCAACAAACTGCTGAATATTGTCTGCGCTCCTCTTCCTGCCTTTACTACTGTTGTAGTTGTGTAGAAACTACTACGACTTTCTGGGACACATTGATTTATTTGCCTGTATGGCCTCAGTGGGATCTGCCAACAAGAAGGGGAAAGGCAAACACATTTTAAATACATTTGTTAACATTTCTGTGGGACAGGCTATTTTAATTTTGTTTCTTCCTTGTTAAAGATTAGAAATTATTAACTTACTGGATGGATTTGTTGGTGGTTGGTTGTGGTTTTGGGTTTTTTTTTGTGAAAGCACACAATAGCAAATCTTTGCCCGAGTTCAGGGTTGTATATACTGCCCTTCCAATCACAACTCAAATGGTTGATAAACTTGTAAAGGCAGCACTAGGTTTTGGGGTTTTTTTCAATTGCCTTCTCTTATGATCTACTTATGCTTCCCCAATATCTTCATTTGTATGTATGCTAATGTCAGTGCATTTTATTTTGGGGGCGTTCCCAGTGAACTGTTTGCACACAGGACTGCATTAAAATCTGGGTTTTTTTCTGAATAGGGAAGAAAGCGCAAAGGACTTTTGCATAAGAATTTTGCTGTTATTTCAGAAGCCCCTTCCTATGTTTCTTCTACTCAGTTTAAAAAGAAGTTTAAGTAGAAAACCAAAAAAGTCCCAACAACTAACCATTATGAGTGACACAACAGCTGTAACTGAATGATCCAAACCTCATTTATCAACATAACGATAACAAGCATGGAATAGAGCCTATGACCACAGAAATCCACAAGAGACTGGACTGAAACACATCACAAGTTTATTAGCTGTGAGATCTCTTTGTCCGAGACATCTCTGGGGAGACAGGCAGATAACTCTTCCAGCTCTCACAATAAGGCAGTTATTTTTGATTTATTAAGATAAGGGAGGGGATCGTTTTAAGATTTATTTATACCGCTTCCTCACTTGTGTTATTATTAATTCAAAACACTGACCAGAAACATTCTATTCTGACCATAATCAATCCCTACGAACTCACTCAGTAGCTATCCCTTAGATGCAAGCTATTGCACTGGGTTTTGTTGGTGGTGGTGGTTAGGTTCTGGTGGGGGTTTTGGGGGTATTTTTAAAACAATATTTGGATTTTATCGCTTTGAACAACCCAAGGTTGATCTGTTTTGACACACGTGTGCCATCTCCTGGTCAGTGATACTGCCACATGCACGCAAACGTCCTTTCAGCATCCTCTTTTGAGACAACAGAATTAAACCTGCAGTTTGAAACTGACCAAAGTCAAGTGGGATGCAATATGCATAATAGTTTAATCAAAAGACCAACCCGATAATGAAAAGCTATGCACAATGAACCCTGACAAAGTGTTTAACTGCTCCCGAAAAGATGGTTACTTCAGTACTTTAAAGAAAACCTTAATTAAAATTGCTTTCAGCCAGTAGAAACCTGACATACAAACCAGCAGTCTGTGTTACTAAAAGCTAGCAGTCCAGTAAAATGTACATATTCTGAACAGTACTTCTGTATGTGATATGTAACAGCTTCTTCAGTTTCAGTACACATATACATACCAAGGAACACTGAACATGTAGGGCCAAACATCTGTAGTCTGACTTAAGATTTTCCTCAGGAAAAGGCGTAAGCAAGAATGTAAGAATTGATATTTGCCCTAGCTATCATTAAAGATTAAACTTTCTTACAATGGATCCATGAACCTCCTAAAAATGAATTACCATTTAGGCTCCTTGACATTTGTCCACCCAATATCCACATAAACCTTTTTCCAAATGTAGCTATGAAGCCTTAAGGGTATAATGTTTTGAGGAAAAACAAGCATGTATTCATATACAATCTTGTCTGTTCATGAGGCATTCCTGTAATTAGATGTTACCTGAATACAAAATTCAAGGCAAATATAACTCCAGATCCAACAGGTCCACCTTCTTTTCCCTTTTCCTTATTTTAAAGTGATTATGCTATAAAGTACACTAAAGATACAACATTGCAAGAGGAAACAACCCAGGGAGAAGTTCTGTGGTCCAAAAAATTTTTCTAACTATAGTAAATTGTACAGTGAACTGCAGAGGTATCTTTTCATAACAACCCAATGCCATTCTCAAACAGCTATGCTTATTACTGTCCAAAGAATATTTACCAATTTTTAATTGTACGTATATTGTAACATACCAACTATGGCAAGTTCATATCACAATCTAAAAAAAAAAAAAAAAAGAAACCATTTTTAATATTGATTAAAGGTGAAATTTAATTACATTAATTCTGAAAATTAATTCTAAATGTATTAGATTTTAATAATCCATGTCTATTTGTGGTAGGAGAAAAATCTCCCACAAAAGACAAAGCTCATTAAGCATATGTTAATCATTCAGTACGACAGAGCACTGCAGATCATTCTTCTTTCCCTGAAGCTCAGCCTGTTATAGATCCTGTACCATTTCTCAATTCAGAGAATTACAGTTGCCTCTCCCCTTTATGTCTGATCTTTCACCCTAATCAGTTCAAATTAATTTCAAAAATTTAGACAGTAGAATGCAGTCATCTTCTCTAAGAAACTGTCAGGCCTTACACAGAATTTCTTACTTGCAGAAACTTGTGAACTTTCATGTTTCACACAAGTTGGTTCTGATAATACTAGCTCATTCAAAGCTGCCAATGACATTGCAAAACATGCACCAAATGAGGCCTTTTAATTAAGCATCTCTTCACTTAAAACAAATACTCAGTTGAGATATTAAAATTATTGGTTATAAAAAATTCGGGTACGCAAATAAACTTAACTCCAGTGTGTTGCCTCATTAATCCTGTATCAACAGGCCAGTCTTGTCCATCCTTCAAAATCTGTGTCTTTATAAGTCCATCGTCTAGTATTTGCTTACTGTGCATTTACACCTACAATTCAGCTCTACTTAGGCAAAAGGCATCTTGGCCAAGCCAGTAAGCTCTACTATCTGTAACACCTCTGCTTTTACTTTCTGCTGAATGTGCTGTCAAGATTTTTTGGACAACAGCTGCACGTGAAAACGCAGACATTTTTTTGTACACTGGGGCCAGGTTAGCATTCACAATGACAGACTTTATTTTTCACCCCACAAAAAAACCCCCAGAATAGTCAAAGATACCAGTTTCAAATTAATTAAATTCAGCTTTTGGAAAGTTACAGGATGCAAGTTATTCCCCAAGCAGCAGTTATCAAGAAACTGGATAAAACAATAGGGCTAAATCTACCTTTTTTTTTTCTCATATTGTATCAACATCATGGCACTCTTCCCCAGTATTGGATTTACTGAGCTATAAATGTTTGTGGCATATTCCAGTTTATCTGGAACAAGATTTGGTTTTCCTGAAGATGGAGTACGTGCTCATCTTGAAAAAGGTATCTATACATTTTATCTTCTTAAGAAAAAAAAAACTTGTCCTAAACCCAGGTCTGACTCAGATTATTCAGCATAACACCACAGTTCTGTGTTATCTTCAACTACCCTTGGAGCTAACAAACGATTACCAAAAACAATCTAGTAACAATAGCTACAATATAGTAATAGAAAACAAACAGAAATTCTTTAAGTTTTTCTTCACAGGAATTAAATTCTTTCCTTTTAGCCCCGATACTCTACTTCAAAACCTTATGAGTTACTGCAGTCTTTGTCAGCACTCACGTTCACTGAATCAGAGAGGTGCTGATGGGTAAATTGTGAGATCTTGTGGTTCTCATTAGCATAACAGAACACACCATCTGACAGCTACTAAGAAAATACTTTCATTACTTTACCTGAACTTTGTATAAGAAATCTGTGATCCAATTCTCTTAATTTTCATGTTCAGTACTGAACATCACAGTAGAACCATCACTGCTCAGCGTGACCTTGCCAGCAATAAGCCTGCATAACTTCTCAAAGGTACCACAAAGATTTTTAACTTTGGGAAAAGAAAAGATTGTTGTAAGAGGTATATAAACCACATTTCCATTAACAAATGGTTCCATGCTTTTTCCAGCAACTAGTTTTCCAAGACCTTCTGAAAAACAGCTCATCGAGGGTCGGAATTTGGATTTTCTCTCGGTAGGATCATGTTCTGACATTAAATGGTTCAGCAGACTTTGCTTAATGATTTGTGCTGTGAAAATAACTTCGCTGACCACTGCATTCTGCAGGTACTTCTCATCTTTAAGACTTGGATACACTGCTTTGAAGACCTTTACAACACAGAAGAACAAATACAATGTTTATCATTACCACTGGCTCAGATTTTAACATTTGCCTGTCAAAAAGAACTTCTAAAATGAGAACATAATTTTTGATTCAGTCCTGTCTTGCTTATTAGTTTAAACATTTTCAGGTAACAAAAACCTAGACAATGTCACTTAAGTATTACAAGTACAATGGCAATTAAGTAAGTTAATGGAACTTCAAAAAAAATAAGGCTTGAGTCTGCAAGCTATACTTGCAGATCAGGCAAGGTGTAGACCTGCAATGCTTTAATTATTTCTAACCATTCTCTTACTTTTCACATTACTCCTCATGAGGCTCTGGTGACAGTTTCACAGCTACAGAGATTCTAAACTACTTCTGAACTGTCATCTGGAAACAGGGACTGCAAATCATCTAAAACGTAGAGGCCTTTATCATGGACTTAGACTCCTTTGATCTGACAGTGTGTGTTAATCACACCTAGGACTGGATAGCAATGGTAGACCACAGTAAAAACACCTACACAGGCAAATCATAGAATATTTTACTCTTTATTCATCCTTCTAAAGGAAGAAAATAGTACTTACCGTTTTGTAAACTGCTTGAGTGGGTTTCTCAGATTGAGCAGATTCACTGGTTTGAGGATATTTTCTAAGAAACACACCTATTTGGGTACAAAACCCAACATTCTCCATTCCTGTTGGCGGGTGCCCTACACCAGTAAATTCCACTGAGTAATCATAACGTCTAGCAGTCTCTAGAGCCCTAAGAAAGGCAAATTATCCCAATCATACTAAATATTCATCTTTTAATGTGATAAAAATGCATTCTCCAACAGAAGCAAGACCCTAGGCCTGATAGTTTCTCTAATAATACCCACATGCCTGAAGATAAGCACTGTCAAAACTTGCTGAATCTGAGCTGTAATCATATCCTTACCACAGTCCGAATCATTTAGTATCGGTAATTTAGGCAACCAAACATTATTGTTATCTCTAAAATTGAAACACATGTTCACAGTTGGTTACTGTCTTAAATGCATAGAAAGTGAGCTAAAACCTACCAATGTTAGAGAGCAAAATTTTTTGAGAAGAACCCATAAAAAACATACACCCCCCAAAACCACAATAGACCAGTTACTAGAAAAAAAACCCCTGAGGTTTGCTGTAAGTGTATAAAATCTACCTCACCAAGGTTAAAGGTGAAAGAAGTGATGGGGCAGGGAACTAACACGGCACTACTTACCTGCAACATTCTCCATGAAGCAGTAGTAAACTAAATTAATATCTCATGTATTTTAGAGACTATCACAGTATTTATATTTCACAACACAAATGTAAAGACCCTCTCCTCTCTCATGTTTGCAGCTCCAAAAAATATCACTCTGTCAGCAATATAAATATTTTTAATTCACTTCTATCCAAAAGCAGAATCTAAATTTACTTTAAGTCATATAAATGGTGTCTAAGGTATTCATCCTCAATAATGCAGGCTGGTTTTAGTATCATTACGTAGGAAAAAATAAATGCTCCAAGCTTTTCAAAACTATATACTCGAAAATCACTGCATACTTTAAACTCTGTGGCAGAAACAACCTAATTCAAGGGGCAAGTTTTCCAGGATTCAGTTTCTGACCAAGAGCTGGCTATTGAGGCATGGCATCCTTTACTGTGCCATGTATTTTCTTCCACAACTGCCTGACAGTTGACTGTTATCACAGGATATACATCCCACTCTCCCTTTTGTTTTTATTAGATCTAATGGTATTAGAGTAAGATACATCTCACGCAACCTTCTGTCATGTACATATGTTCTGCATAAAATCTTTCATTGTGCCATGATCCATTAAACTACCCCTTTTTCAACATGTTCTGCTACTCTGATTATTTGATAAATCTGCTTGCATACTCTTACAGAGAGGTCTGGACTAATTGAGTGCTTTGATGACGCACCATACATAGTGAGCAGATTTCTTAGGTTTGTGTGAAGCATTTCTATAGCAGGGTATTATTATGTGAAAAAGGTTAATTAATATCTTACACTTCAAATGCATTAATGCAAATAAAGATATATAAAAAGGAAAGTAAAAGTTTTAGATATTTTTTGCAGAGCAGTTACAGTAAAAGCAAGCTAACCTAAAAACCTTCACAACATGCAAAATCCACGGAGCATGCTTAACTATTGATAACAGCAAAGAAATTTTCACCAGACCAGTAGGTGTGGAACTCCACTGACACCAAACCACATACACAAGCCATTCTGAAAAGATATAGCTGTTCCTTTCACACATTACTGAACACTCCAAGCTGCCTGCATACGATGCTCAGTAAGCTTACCAGCTTTGAAACTGCACTTGGTTCCATTCAAATTTGTGGTCTGGATGCCTGAATAACATCACTCCTGGAAGCAAACGGTTAAACTCAGAATTTGGAGTACTGATCACAACTATGCTTGGAGCCATGAAACCAAACACCACTTCAGGGAACTTCTTTAGTTCTGGTTCTTCCAGGTGCTCTATTCTGTAAAGGATAAGTTTATGTATGTCTTTAAAAAAATGTTTCTGTGTTTTAATCTTCTTAACCAGTAAAAAAATACCCAAACCAAACCCGTGCCTGTACCCTGTAACTTTAAGCCTAGCTCTGCAATATTAGCCCTGGCACTGTAGTTGAGTAGCAGCTTAGAGATTTTGTCTGAGAGAATCTCTTACTGCATTTTGTACTTTTTCATCAATATCCTTTTTCCACCATAACCTAGCAAGCTTTTAATTTCTTAGTATGGTTAATTCAAGCACAATTTACATGCCACTTTCTTCTGCTTGAACAGTTTCCTCCAGTCTATTTAAAGTATGGACATAATTCCAAACCGAACCCTAACGAACTTAGAGAAGTGTAGTACATTGGCCTAATACTCACAGTTCAATACACGTTACCAAGTCAAAACCAAGCATGCAAGGATCTTTCTGGGCAACTGAACCATGATGCAAGGTAACAGTTAGGGATCTTTCAGATGGTTTCAAATAATCAGCGGGAAGAGGAGACAACCTATGCCTACAAAAGTATTTAAAAAATTATGTTATAGAAAGGACCTTAGGACAGAACAAATTGTGCATGCAACTGAACTAGCTAACACCCTACAGAGTTAACCTTTTTGAGATTTACAAGGTAACTATTTTACAGGGATAAAAAAATTAATTTCTAATACAAACACTGTTATGACTATCTACAATAGGACAGAAAAAGCAGAGGAATTAATCCAACAGTTGTCTTTCATATTTACAAAAAATTCCACTATACTCTCAAGCCACTTGGAAAGCTGCTTGTAAATTCAGATAGTAGCTCAAGTCTAGACACATAGTAATTCTAGCTTACACACACTTTGCAAGGGTTTTGGGGAAGTTATTAGGCAAGCATATTAACCTATTTTTTCCAAAAAAAATACACTGAGAACTAAAAGATATGTTCAAATTTCATTCCGAAATACTGCATCAGACAAAGCACATGATAAGCATTAAATATAATAAAAGGCTACTTTTATTTATTCTTGAGAAAGCACAAGTCATAACATCAGCATCTAGATCCTACATACTCATTGAAACCACAATAATCAGCTTCTAAGACAGAAACGTTGGGTGTTCCTCACCAGTCTGGCCCATGCTTCAAAAGTCACATAAACTATTTATTTTAGAGCCTTCTAAGCGAGACACAAAACACTGAGCTAAGCTTCCCATTTAAAAAATGTTAGCAAGCATGAAGTCCCCACCCTGGTGACTAAAAAGAGTTACATGTGCAATTCAAAAAGATCAGATTTGCATACCACAGCAACGTCATGTATTTCCATAAACAGATATTATTAATACAATGTATTAGTACCTTTACAAACAGTGTATTTCTTAGATGTACACACTTTCAGGGCCATTCCATGACTCGGACCTTTGCTACATTAGGTGAAGTTAAGGGCATCCACAGCCCAGTAGCCCACAGACACAGGTGCAACTTAACTGATTCACAACAGCTAGCTCTTCATTTGCCAAGCTCGTATTTCCGCATTTACCTTCATTTTGAAATTCTTTTTAAGAAATGATGTAACGTGTTACTAGGCCAAGCCAAACGCAAACCTGAAATTAACACAAAGCAAGAACTTACATTTTCTCTTTCATTACGCTTGCACAGATATCTAGCCCAGCTAACACCTCAATGCAACTACAGGATTTCAGCATCCAGAGAAGTGTGCAGTCAGCACATCCTAAATCTGCCACCTGTAAATTAGATATTAAACAATGTGTAAATGCTGCATATTTCCAAGTAATTTCAGAAACTTTAATAAAATAAGAATTCCATATTTATGGCAAAATAAATTTTTAATAATAAAGCATTTTGCAATCTTAACTAAAATTTACAGTTGCAAGTAGGGCAGACATGGACTTGAAAATTCTTTTAAAAACATATATGAAGATCCTACAAAATGTTTTAAATGGATTAACCTTTTACTATTACAGCTATAAACAACTACATGTAGAACATCCCACTGAATCCAGAGAATGTCTTCCACATAAACAACAGTAAGATATTATTTTAATTATTAAAGCTGTAGCCATTTTCACATTCACCACTGCTTTTCACTAGACTACTCTCCATCCAAAACAGAGATTAGGCTCACCAGCAGCCAGGTTAGCAGCAAAGCATCTGCATAAAACAAGTTTACAGGCTAAGTCTAATGTTTAAGTGGGGAAGGCTGGGGATATTCAGACCACAAAGTCAAATATATAATAGATATTCTTTCCTGTAAGCTTAAGAGGTAGCTGAGTACACAAACCAAACCCCACTGTTCTTTCCCTGGCTAAGGCAAGGTTGAAGCACACTGCTCTGCTCTCAGTGTGAAAATCCTGAACTGTTTCTATTCAGTTTACCTCTACCCTGCAGGTAAACAGGAAGTTTACACCCCGCACCCCATTTTACATCTTAAATCAGAAAAGTCAAACCTTTAAATACAGATGCAACACTCCTGAGTATGTTCTCTTTAAAAGCCGATTACAGTTCCACAACATCATAGACCAGATTAGATTTTTATTAGCTATCAGAAGTATCATTATGTGAGCACAGTGCTGGTGCATTTCTCATCAATGTTTTGCATGCTCCCTAAGACATTAACATCAGTTTCAGAGTTAAACACTGAAAACAGGTATTTCTCAACTTTCCAGATTTTGGGAGGAGGTGCTAGGGGGAGGGCATATTAGAAAACAGCAATTACTACACAACATTACCGAAAGAATTTAACTTTTCAAAATGAGTATCGAAACAAGAGCCCTGGTATATGGGGAGGGTGGGGGGAGGAAAAAACAGGAGGGGGTGACAAGAGCTGAAGAAAGTGGAGGATAGTTAGCATCACATAATCCCATACTCTTAATGTCACTTCTCATCTGAAAACATCCATGTGAATGATGAGGAAAACCCGATATCGTATACGGAACTATTGGCTCTAGAAAGCAAAACCAAACTATGATGAAAGCTGCTTGAAGCAAAACCCTCAGCATTAAACTAAAACCAGAATGCCACCTATTCGCCAAAAAAAGCTAAGGCATTTTTTTATATTTTCCCCCCTTCCCATCGATTAACATTAGTTATATGTCACCCTGAAAAACAAAACATGATCATCAAGTGTCTGCTACGGCAATTTAGTTTTCACAATAGCTCTTCCACTACTGTTGTTTCATAATTAGGTTAGCAGGTTATCTACACATTTCCTGTCTTCCTGAGATACCTAATGGTAACTGTTCTGCAAATGTGTAACATAAAAAGGCAAAACATACTAACCTTCTTAGGTTTGTATTTCCCCACTAAATCTTTAATGAACTGGTAGCGTTGTTTGTACAAAGGGGGTGTAAATTCAGCAATTCCTGTAAACTGTTCTTCTTGAAAGTTCTTATCCATGATATTTTGTCAATGCTAAAATAAAAAGTTAACTCTTACTTTCTGAAGTACTTTATAACATATCAAATTACAGAGTTTGCAGTTTTCACTGGCATTCAATTCACTATTAAGCAGGGGTAGATGCAATCCCAGTTCTGTTCAGAGAATGACACAAATACAGGAATTAGCAAAACTAGGCACTAGCTGCTCCCCCCACATATAGCAATGTAAATAACCTCTTTATAAACAATTAGAAACCACATACAATCATAAAAAACCAAGTTTTTTTAATCTGTCACTCTTCACCCAGCACACCTACATAGTGTTTACACAACTGCAACATACTTAATCTTCCTTAGCTTTTCTGACAAGAGCAGAAAAATAATTTCTCACTCAGGCGCCTGCTGTCTTGTCTCATGTCTATCGTTCGTTTTACCTTCCAATTCAGATAATTTTGTATCTAGGTTTCTGTATGTATGGCTCAATACAACTTCTACTATGTAACAACCAGCAGGAAATACCTGATAAATTACTGCGTTGTGGAAGAGGAGGTGGTCTGCTAGGCTTCAACTTCACTACCAGCTAAGCCTTGGTACTAGCGCCTGCATTTTTAAGTAAACCAACATTAATGCCACATGGCGTCAGAACCATTAGCGCACCTCCAGCCCTCCCACGCCTCACTAAGCACTACGCCGGAGCACACACAGCAGCTCACAGGCCCCCTCCCCACTCGGGCCCGGGCCCCAGCGAAGGGCGAGCGCGGCGTGGCGGGGCCGCCCGGGCGGGAGGCGGCCCGGGGCTGCCCGCGGCGCTGAGGCGCCAGCTCCAGCTCCAGCACCCGGCAGCAGGGCACGCCTGCCGGTAGCTGCACCGCCCCGTACTGTCTCTCACACGTAACTACAAATACAAATATATGTACACAACCAGGAAATAGGCTCAATGTTCAGGCCAGCCGTCCGCCGCCTCAGGGGCAAAGCGAGCCCGCTGGGCTCCCCTCACCAGCACCCGGCTGAGGAGACGCCGCGCCTCCCGCTGCCCGCCCGGCCCTGCTCGGGCCCCGCACCCGGCAGCCCGCCGCCGCCCCAGCCCCGCCGCGCCAGCGCAGCGCCAGCCAGGCCCCGGCCCGGCCCCGGCCCTCGCCCAGGGGCCGCCCCTCCGACAGCCATTCCCTCAGGCCCCGCTGCCCGCCCGCCCCAGCCGCCTCCTCGCCGCTGCCCGCGGGCTCCCCCGAAGGCTGACCCACCGCCGCGTCCCCTCCGCGGGCAGAGCGCGGCGGGGCGCCGGAGGGAAGGGGCCGCGGCCTCCCCCGGCCCGGCCTCAGGCGCCTGCAGGACCCCCGAGCCAGCCCTGCCCGAGGGAGCCCCGGGGAAGCGGCCACCCTGAGTCCCCCCGCCCCGGCGGCAGCTCCCCGCGGCCGCGCGGCAGCACATTTATTTATATCTTTTAACGCAGGAGGATGGCTTCCCATCCTCGGTAATGCCAGACCCTTGATCGGCATCACACGCACAGCCAGCGGGCCACCTGTTTTACGTATCTCTGCCCCTGCCAGCCTCCCTCTGTGGCAGTAACGGGTGATGAGCAGGAAGGGGTGTCCTTAGTTTTCACACCAAAACACCTCACTGCGCCTCGTGCTGTTTCTTGCAGGTTCTGTGGGACCCGGGCCAGCTCCTGTGTCTGCAGGCGACTGTTACTCTCCTTAGGGGGAACTAACACAGTTGCACCGGCTGTGACAGGCAGTGGAAGAGCTCTGCTGGGGTGAGTAAGGGAGAGGCTACCAAAAAAAAAAAAAAAAAAAAAAAAAAAAAAAAAAATCGACGTCTTTTGCAAGATTTCATTAAGTATTTTCCACACTGGGGCGAGATTTGTGTCTTGAAGAGCTGGCATCTGCGTGCCCAGCACAGCAGGAAGGAAAGCCTTTCTCCAGCTGTCCTGTGGCCCTTCCTGGTCACAGCTGTTGTGCATCCCAGGGGGCTGCTGTATGAAAACGCTAGTGTGCCTCCTGTGCCGGGAGCTGGACAGAGGGAGGGTGATTCAGGTGGTAGGGAGGCTAAAGAAGATTTGTTAACTACATTAGACCACAATTCAATCTGTTTTAGTTTCCAGAAAATACTACACCGTTATATGCTGATACCTGACTAATGACTTAAACTTGAGTCTTGGCTACACATTTCAAGTTTTGCAGGATGTGGCCTTGACAGCACATTGGTAGCTAACAGCAGGTTGGCTATGTTGTTTACTTAATAACTAGAAAGTGTATGCAAGCGTCCTTGCAAACTGGCAACCCAGACATTTTCAGGTATTTCAAGTTACTGGAAAGGTTCTGTTCTGTTTGAGCTTTATTTTTCAGGTTTTGGGATACAATAGCAATTAGCTTTTCTTTGTATTTATTTTGGTTTATGAGTAGTAGAAATAGGGAGCTGTATGTACAATTTTACCATTGTTATTCATCTGTTGTAACAGCGAAGCACTAACAGCAGTGTATGCAAGTAAGACAGCCTGAGAGTTGCTAGTTCAATCACAGTTTGGATTGCAAACAGGTTTTAAATAAGTGTTATAATATTACCAACCTTTACATGGATAGAAAATGTATTTTAAAGTATATATACACCTGGTCAAATATTTTAATAGGATTTTGTCCCCAACAAGATTTAAAGACCTGCGGAACTCGGTTTGGTCATGCACAGAAACTATGTTTGTATAGGGAATGGTTCCTATGAAATCTCTTTGACTAGTCTAATAAATTGACTTTTTATTTTCAATTAGGTTTTTGCTTTTTAGAAAAGAAAATACATGGCAATTGAAATAAGGGTTTTAATACCTTGTACAATGAAAAAAAAGATAGCTTGGAGGCTCTTTGTTGTATAACTCAGTTGCTCTTTTTGGCCGTTGAGTCATTGTTTAAGGTTAAACTATCATTTAGTACCTATGTCTCAATTAGGCAGTCTGTAAACTGTGCATAGTATTTTCTTACCTTGGAGAGATATTGTAAAGTTTATTAATAGAAGTCTTTCACTTCCTGGCTTAAAATTGTATAGATTCTGGTATCCTGTAAAATTCTACTTGTAATTCAGTCTGACATTCTTAAGAACACAAAAAGGTATAGGGAAGGACAGCAGTAAAGTTACAGTATACAGTAAAAGTAAATTCATTACACATTGTGCATTCATGCAATTTCCTAATAGTTTGTGAGACTTCATTCCAAAATATACCACTGTGAAACCTTTAGAATTATCAGATGTTTAATACTTCATTATCAAATAATATCATCACAGAAATATCTTTTTTGATCCATATTAGGTGGTGAAATTAAATTGGATTAGAGATCCAATCTTTTGAAGATTGGCAATATGAAAGAGATGGAGAGGGTTATTAGCAGTTTTAAGTTGGAAAATCTGCTTTGACTCCAGGGTGTCTGATCTTATTCTTGATAGAAAAAGGTTTTAAAAAATTCTTCTGATTATTCCCCACTACATCAAGTAATTTCTTCTATTATTCTCTCACTGAAAAAAAAAAAAACACATTTAAAAATATCCTTTGCTTTAGTCTGTTTAAAGTTTTGAGGTTTTTTTCCTTTATGCAGTGGTATATCTACTTAACAGTCTCAAGGAATCGTAGTGTAATTTATGTTGGAAGGGACCTTTAGAGGTTATCTAATGCTCCCCCTGCTCAAAGGAGGCCCAAGTCAATGAGGCTCCTCAGAAACTTCAGTTCAAAGGTATTTTTCACATTACAATCTGTAATTTCAATCTGAATATTCAGGTTGTATTCTGTACATTATGCCAACAAATTTAAGCAGATTATTTTTAGAGAAGCCTGTTACTTTTGTACCATGCAAAGAGTGACAAATTATATGACTATACTGAAATAAATGCATCTCATAGTAGAAAGTCATGAACAAAGAAATCCTAAACTGCTAAAACTTATTTTATCCTTCAGTAATTGGGATAAGACAACTGTATGTAATACCTGTACTTTCCCTTTAAAGTTGCAGTGCCTAAGAACTCTTAATGCAGCACTACTGCCAGAAGACGACTAGTCCACACTGGTATTTGACTGGAAAATACATGCAGCAGTACTGCTTAATCTGTAACTCAAGAGCTACCAACCATTCCTCTCAAACCAGATTCAAAGGATGTTTAGTGACTAAGTACTAGCATCTTTCTCCTCAGCTTTGACTAACAGATTAGGCCTGTTTGAGAAAATTCAGAATTAATCTGTGTGAATGAGAAGTGAGGCTAGGCCCTTGCATACATAGATCACCATACTCTCACTTTCTATAATTATATGCAGTTCTTTGCAGTTTGCAAGTGAACATCACCTTGTTGATTTATATTTTTTTTTCCTCTGGCTTTATTCTGTATTAAGACCAGCTGGGATGCCTGAGGGAAGAAAATCTAATTTGGACCAAATGGATTTATAGGTTGCAGCTATGTCAAAGGTTTCAGTATCACCCCCAAAGAGGGATTGCATAAGAAGTACAAAAATGTTGTCTTACACAGAGCAAAAACACTGAGGTTTGGAACATATGGACTAATTATTCCACCAGAAAAAGATAAATGTGTGAAAACACCATTTGGGTAATATAAATTACAATAGAAATACAGGCTGTCTTGGTTATACAAGACAAATTAAGGAAGAGCTCAAAGAATCAAGGGTACCCTAAACAACAACAAAAAAAACACTGAGCTTCAAATAAAAGTTACTACCCTAGCTAACTGTCTCCAGAACATGATTACTTCACTACTGTAAGGACACGTTTTTAGAATTAATTTTGTGATTCTTTAATTTTATATGAGATTGTTAAATGGGTATATACTACATCGGGTTGGTAGAGTCCTGTGACAAGTAATGACGTTTCGTGAACATGGGAAGAGGAGGCCAAAAAGAGACTGATGAAGTTATTCCTAGAAGCGGGGAGTGATGACACTAGATAGCAAAATGAGCAGCTTGGAGAAACTGCTAACTGTCAAGGCCCTGATAAGAACGCTTTTCTGCTGCAGTGCAAGCTATTAAGGTATAAGGGCCAGAAAAACCAAGATGAATTACTGTTTCTCAGGTTTTCAAGGTGCAATGAAGAGTTAAGATACTCAAATGTTGCCTCCAGCAGTATTTATCTCATTTTTAAATTGAAAAATCGAAACTAGTTTTAAATAAATAGCACACATGTAGGGATGCTGTTTCCATACCAGCTTCCCCCTGCGCCTTTTTCCCGGTGTGCTGAGCAACATGGAGCCCTTCTCTGTGTGTGCCTCTGAACGTGCTTTGTCCACCTGTGCCCGGGGTACAGTCATTTTGGTGGACATTGTTATTTTTTTGGACAATCATCTGATGTTTAGAATCTCTTGGCAATTCTTTTGACTTGTGCATTCAGCTGCCCTTTCGTACCTCAGGTTCAAGCCTGACACCAAAGTACACAGCTAGGGTCATTTTTGCTTTTGCGAGAAAGCACGTAATTCAAAATCTGGAATTGGAAACCTTTGGATAATGAATTAAACGTAATCTGACAATTCAAGTTCAACTCATCTATCAGATATATTTCAGGTAAAACTGGAGGTTTTTTTCCCCTCTTTCATTCTGTTAGCATTTAAATGTAGACAGTTACTGTGTGAAATCCAGCTGTTTGTTTTCAAATGCATTAACCCAAATCTGATTGTTCCGAGTCTGTACGTGGTATCAGTAATTTCATAGGGATGTCCAGCTTGAATGTAGCAGCAGTGGACAGGGGACAGTGCGCGTTCTCGTGGGGTATGGCCAGGTTCTCGGAAGCTGCCGGACCCTCGCCAAGCCGCGGCCCCCAGTCACCAGCCCTGGTTGCAGGTGACCAGGCCCGGCCCTGCAGCCCGCAACACACGTTCTTCCCCCGAGATCCCTGTGTACTGAGCGACCCCGTCGTTATTTCTTGGCTTCTCCGTTAACGTGGAGGCAGCGGCGGGCGGCCGGGTCTCGCTTCCGCGTTCCTGCGGCGCCCTGGCCGCGTTCCCCACGGCAGGGGTGGCCGTGCCGAGTGCCTGGCTTAGGGCGGCGCGTCACGGTGGTGGCCGCGGCTGCCCCCCGGCCCGCCGCCAGCTCCCCTCGCGTTCCCCGGCCGGGCTCTCCCCGCCGCGGGGCCCGCGGCTTGGCCGTCAGGCGCCGCCTGGCTGGGGGCAGCCCCGCGGCCGAGCGGGCCCCGGCCGAGGGCCAGCGCTACTGCGGGCGGCCCCGACCGGCGCGGGGCGGGCAGCGGCTCGGCCTGGGCCGCGGGAAGGGGCCGGGCGCGGGGGGGGAGGGGGCGCGCGGCCTCCTCGTCCCCTTCCCCCCGGCCCCCGCCGCGCGCCGCCGCGCTCCCCCGCGGGGATTGGCCGGCTCGGCCCCGGAAGGCGAAGCCGTCACTTCCGCAGAGTCCGCCATCTTGTCAGCAGTCGGCGGAGGCAGCGCCCGGCCCGGCAGCCCGCGCTCTGGTGTGGCGCGGCCGCTCGTCCGCCTCGCAGGCCGCGTGCCGCCGCCCCGCTCCGGGCCCTGAGCCGCCATGGCCAACAACAGCCCCGTCGTCGGCGCCGGGAACTGCCAGGGGCAGCAGGCGGCCCAGCACCAGCCTGGCGCCGTCCCGCCGGCCCAGCAGCAGCTGCAGAGCGGAGCCGCTAAGCCGGCGGCCTCAGGCAAGCAGGGCAACGTGCTGCCGCTCTGGGGCAACGAGAAGACCATGAACCTGAATCCCATGATCCTCACCAACATCCTCTCGTCGCCCTACTTCAAGGTGCAGCTCTATGAGCTTAAGACTTACCATGAAGTGGTGGACGAGATCTACTTCAAGGTGAGCCCGCGGGCCGCGCCCTGGGCGCCGCGGACTCCTCGGGGCTGTGCTGGCGCCTGGCCTGGGCCTCCCCGCGGCTGGGGCTGGTGGAGGGGCGAGGCTTTGGTTGCGGCCTGCGGATTCTCTCTCTTGCTTTCCTGCCCCTTATCTTGCGGTAAGGGACGGGAGCAGATCTCTCTTTTTTTTTTTTTTTTTTTCTTTTTTTTTTTTTAATCGCTTATTCGGGGGAATCGAAGGTGCTGCCTTCTCTCTTTTACAAAAGAGGCGCGTGTCGCGTCTCGTTTGGAATTACGGAGCTGTAAGTCGGTTTTTAAGTGGGCAGCGTGAGCCAGGGCAGTGGGGATGAAATGGCCGTCTAAGGACTGCGCTCGCAGTCGGAGAGAGTGGGGAGGGGACCCGATCTGCATGCCGCTTCTAGAGACAAGCAGGCCCCGCTGCCTAGCAGTTGCCATGCCGTGTAACTGCGCAGAAGGTACAGTGCTGACTGTAGGTGGTTTCAGCAGGAGGTTGGCTGCACGTGGTCTTCTTCCTCAGTTAGAGGTTAGGATCCCCCTCCTCCAGGCCCAATTAAAAACCTAGTTCATTTTAGCGCTTCTCTTGGCTTTAGGTAGGATGTGCTGGGGAGATAAGTGAACTGTATTAGTGCACCCATGTCTCAGTTCTTGTTTTGTTAGCAGGATTGAATCAGTTTTGCAGCGAGGCTTCCATCAAGCCAGTCTCCCAGGTAGAGGTATGCATAATTAATGCTCATCAACACAGCCACATTCTTTGTTCCGATCATGAGAGCAAAACTTAGATAATTCAGCCTGCTGTCTTCAGTCAGCTGTACTTTGGTGCTTACTGAGATATTTTTCTCAGGTGAATTTATTTTGTTTGATAATGTTACTGCGTCAGTGGGTTTCAATGCACTTTGAAATAGTAATAAAAAAACCAAACACAACTTTTTTTGTCTTATTTAGCCTGGGCAAGTCAAGGTACTTAAGGCACTACAACTGTAAGAAGTAACTCCACGGCAGTATTTTGAATTTTTTGGCATTGTTTGCACTTCCTTATGAAAACAGTGCTACCGTTTTTCCTCTTAATGACAGCACTTGTCTGCTTGTGCTCTGTCATTTGGAGCTGACTATAATTCTCCTAATACTTAGAGTAATATAGATTGTTGACAAAGCTTCTCTAGAGTTAATTTACTGCTTACTGTGTATGGGAGAGAAATAATTCGTTCTGACTGTCAGTATGGAAAGCAGCAAAGTTTATTTTTCCAAGTGATGGTGAGAGCTGAAAAATTTATAAAAGAAGCATATTTTAAGAAAATTTTGAGAGGTTACTGTATTTTACATGGACCCTTTCAGATGTAGTAAAAATACTCGATGGGATTCATCTTCTTGGTATTGGTAGAGCTCAGCTGCAGTAGGCCAAATAGTTTGCTTGTCTGTGTTTCATTCCATAAGTGGCTTAATCTTAAATTGGGGAGGAATTTTGACATACCATTAAATATCTGCTTATTAATCTAATGTACATAAAGTTTGCCTACTGAACTTGACAGTTCAAACCGTGACTCAAAACTGCATGCTAAATAAAGAGAAAACTCAGCCCCTTAGTTACTCATGGGTAATAGATGTGAGGGAGAAGATAAGCTGATGGTTAAGGTACTTCATTGATAGGCAGAAAATTTAAATTGTTAGTGTTTTTAAATTCCTGAAAGATTGCTGGCTGCTTTTTTTTGAGTGCGAGAGTGCAATATCCACTATACCAGGGATTTTTGAATATTTTTGTCTTTGTTTGGGAACCAAAATCAGTGGCTAATTAAAAAATTAACAATTCTGGGTGCTGGATTATCAGGAAAGATGATCTTGAGTGATACAGGCAGCTAGCGGTAGGGACAATCTCTGAAGACAGGGACTCTGTCTAGATATTTGAATTAATTCACTTGTAGGATTGGTCTCCTGTTTCAGTTCTGTATTTGCAGAGTGGATGACTTCCTCTTTCTTTATCCTTGATCTTTAGCACTGTGTGCATGGCCTCAACTTCATTTAATCTGTATGCTTCCAACAAGTTAAGCAAATACAGCAGTCTTTGTAGGATCAAAACTTCAAATACTTTCTTCTGAAATAAACATTGTTTTCAGAGCTTTGGGTTTTATTACTGATATCTGTCAAAACCAGCATGTTTATGTTGGTTGTGGCCAATAAATATAACCATAATTAAGAAAATTGACAACTACATCGTGATAGTATCATACTTGATCCTTTGACTAGAAAAAATACTTTTCATTTCCTCTGAGAGGCAAAACCATAAATAATCAGAAGGATGCGCAGCGTTACTGCTGTAGTATTTGTGAACTTCTCATAATGATGCTAATACAGGAAGTTACAGTGGAATTTGAATTCTAACTATTGGCATCTGTCATGTTTCTTATTTAGATAAGACAGCAACTGTAAAAAAAAAACAGTTCAATGAGTCCAGCCATTAAATTATCTCTTGATTTCATGTGGTTGTGTACATAACCAGTTTTGTTTCATGTATTGCTAAAGAATTTTAATTTGTGAACTACAGTATAACTTGCCACAGACTTATCCCCAATCCAATATAACAGGGTTGTAGCTTTTTTGACTTGCTTTTATTTATTTTTTTTAAGTTGATGTGTTTAGGAAATATACTTGTTTGAGCCAGGCCTTACTTTTCTGAATTTTACAATTTCAAATATAGCGTAGGCAGTTTTATTGTTCTTAGCTTGTTTATGACTCTTATTGTGAAATGTAAGGAATGGTGTTGGTTAACTGTGTTCATGCACTTATCTCTAAATGCATCTCAAAAGATTTGAATTAGGCAAGCATTGCTCATTAGTACTTGGGAACTGTTTTATCGAAGATCATCAGGCCAGTCTACAAGAAAAAACTGGCTTTTTAGATTTAAATACTACACTTTATAGACATCTTGTGTCCTAACTGTAGGCAATACTCGAATCTCTAGTTAGGCTCAGTTATGAACATAAGGCTATAGGTTTTGGCTTCTTCAGCTGTACATCAGCAGGTATCACTGAAGTTGTTAAGAGACAGTTTATTTATTTAAAGGTGATTGTTTAGTCACCTTAGAAAATAGTAATGATGGGGTTTAGTCATCAAGTATTTGAAAGTTCATGCAGTATAGGATAAACATGGGTGCTTGCTTTGGTGGTGTGGGGTTTTTTTGTTTTTGTTTAAACTTCATAATTGTGGCTATAATTTCTTAATGTGGTAATTAAACAAAACAAGTGCTTTGCTGTAACGGCAAAGCAAACTTGATCTTGTATTTGGTAGAAGACAAGCTATTTAAGATTGATTTAGGATATCTGTAGTTTAAATTAGGTTTGCATAGGCAGTTAAACATTATGGAGGTTGTGATTGTAATGCTCTTTCTTCCCCCTCACCTCCCCTTTCAGGTTACGCATGTTGAACCATGGGAAAAAGGGAGCAGAAAAACAGCAGGCCAGACAGGGATGTGTGGAGGGGTAAGTAGAAGTACGTGACGCCTTAAATTTTTCTGTCTGGTAAATAAATATCCCAAGCATAGCTAAAACTTGTTTGTATATTGGCTCAGTCCCTAGATGTTATTATATTTATTACGAAGAGTTGATACATTCCCCTTGCTTCCAGAGCTGTGGATGCAAGTAGTGTTACTTCTTCTGCATAGCTCAGTTTGTAGACTTAGATTTTATCCTATATTAAGTTATCATTCTTTTGTAGATTTGGGGTATGTCTTTCAGACTTCAGTATTGTCACCTACATTTTTTTTCTTTTGAAAGGTACGTGGTGTTGGAACTGGAGGAATTGTGTCTACTGCCTTTTGTCTGCTCTACAAACTATTTACACTGAAACTCACTCGTAAGCAAGTGATGGGCCTTATAACTCATACAGACTCTCCATATATTAGGGCTCTTGGATTTATGTATATTAGGTGAGTGTCAATATAATCAACTAATGCCTAATCTAATACACACAAAGCCGTATGAAAATTTTACGGTTTTTTTTTTGTACTTTAAGGTACACACAGCCACCTACAGATCTGTGGGACTGGTTTGAATCCTTTCTTGACGATGAAGAGGTATGTCGGCGAGGGTAATAATTTGTTTTCTTTTGTTTCTTTTCATGTTACTACTTTTAGGCTTAAACATTGTTTTGATACGGTTTTCTGTAGTTTGAATGTTGCGATGTTATGTTCTTGAAATGTCATTAATTAGTGCAGAAAGCAGGTCTGAGCTGGGACCTGGGTCGTTTTTCTTAGGTTTCAAATACTTAACATAATTTTCCATTGGTTAGGATGTTACTGTGTCAAATATTACAAACCTGTGTGAAACAGGATTATTAAATCAGAATGCAGTTAGCAGGCTGGGTAAATGTGGCTTCTGTGTGGTTTTTAGAAAAAGTTATTTTTAAGCAAGGTATAGTAAGTCCTGAGAGTGCTACATTTGTATTTTGCATTTATTACTGGGACAGGGGGAATTCAATTCGTGCTTACATAGAAGAGTGGGAAGTGTATAGTAGAAACCAACATTCACCTTGAAAAACATTACCAAAAATCTCTGTGGTTATTATTCGGGTCCTGGAATAACTAAACCCAGGATCTCTTCAGAGGAGAAACAAACAGCCTAATTATTGCATAAGTTGGTATTGTGTCTGGTAACCTTAATATCTTTGCTAACGGGGCAAAAAAAGAAACACAGGTTGTTAACTGAAGAACAGTAAAGAAGGAGAATACCTCTGGTACCATAGCCCTGATTTACTGTCTGGAGAAGTGGAGTTGGAGTTGGTGGGTGCGGTTTCTCGGTCTATGAAGTTGACTATGCAGTCTGATATTTGCTGTTGCAATTTGTATTTATTGAGCAGGTTTTAAATTACATTCAAGATTTAAGAACGGAACAGGAATGATCAGTTGCCCTCTTCAGTGTGACATTAGGCATTTACTTCAAGAAATTTCAAATGTTGTGATTGCAAATGATGTCCAAATACTCGTATTAAAAATAGTGTTAATTATGCATGTATCTGACTGCAATGCAGTGTATTTATTTTAAACAGCTTATTTCATGCTAAGTATCAAAAACACTGTGCAAAGGGAACAGCTTTATTTCAGGTAAACCTGTGTTGTATGTTTGTAACAAAAATCAAACCACATTTAAATCTTGATTGCATTGCTGTGGTATCCTCCTTCTCCCTCAGGTGGTGCTAGTTAATGTGAACTCTTCTCTGCAATGTTGCATTGTAACTTATGAGGAGGATTGGGGTGGCTTCATTCGCAGGGTCCCACAAACAACTTGATTTCCAGGACAATAAAGCCATCACAAGTGCGATTCATTGTGCAGGTCTTAACTGGTTCATTATTCAAAGCACCTTTTTCAGTTTTTACATTTCAGTCCATGCAGTTATTGGTTATCAGCATATATTTGTTGTTGTTTAAAAACTCCCAATTTATTTTTGGCATTAGTGTTTCTTTCCCAGTCACTTTCAGTAGCTTTGTGTTATGTAGGAAAAAGTGCGTGGGGCTGCTTGTCTTGAGTTTCTTCCCCAGTCCTGGTCAAGCCCAATAGGACGAAGCAAATTTATATATATGGAATTACTTAAACCTACAGGAATTTTGGGTTTTCTCCAGTTCTTAAATATGGGGAAGCAGTTCATCCTTTGTCATGCTGCTGTGAAAAACTTCCCAAGACACAGGGTTAATTATAAAAATGTTTCTTATGTTTATTTTGTTCAACTGTACGTACTCTCCAGGTGCTACGTTTAACTCCTTTTTTTCTTCTTTAGATCTCTGCAGCGAATTATATTTGGAAAAACTGTATATCTGAACACTTAAATGTGTGTGAGTGCAAGCAGTTTTACATTTAGATTTTCTCTTCCTGTTTAGATAACAAATCTCACTTTCCTTGTGTGCTTGCACTATAGGTTTGGGACTGACAATAGCTGACTAACATGTCCTGAGCTGTGAGAGGGCATAGCAAGAAGGCCTTCATGCGGTAATGACCCTTTTCAGAGACAATGGTCATCATGGATTATGCGTTTCCAATTATTTGTTCATTTATTTATTTTTTTACATATTTCTAAATTAGAAACCTCACTGCTTCATGGCAGTTGGTTTGCTATTGCTTCCAATTCTGTTAGGATGCCATTTTGTACTAGAGGTTTTCCTATGATCATTTTCAGATAGGCAATGATGTAGTTCTTAAATGATTTAGGCCACAGGGTTGGGTATGATGGTATGCAGTTGTACATCCACAAAATGGAGTATTAAATGTAGTTTGAGAGGACTTCTCAACTTGTGGCGTTTAAATAAAATGCAAGATCATACCATATAACCAGACCGTGTAAGGGGATTTTGCGTTAATCTCTTCATCGACAGTCCCTTACCATCCAGATGGCTGCAGGATTAGTATGTGCCTGCATGCATATATATTAAGTCCCATTCCCTATCTGTAACGTACTGCCAAATCCAAAGGGTGCAGAGTTTGAATTTCTCTAAGGAAATGTATTAGAATATGAGACAAGTAAACTTTCATAATCATGAGACTTCAAGAGGGCAGTATTGTAGCAGCATTTTTTTTTTTAAATCAGTAATGAACATTTTTGACCATCAGGATATTTTTTGCTTGTATTTTGCAGGACCTGGATGTGAAGGCAGGTGGGGGTTGCGTTATGACCATCGGGGAGATGCTTCGTTCCTTCCTCACTAAGCTTGAATGGTTTTCAACGTTGTTTCCAAGAATTCCTGTGCCAGTCCAGAAAACCATTGACCAGCAAATCAAAAGCAGACCTAGAAAAATCAAGAAAGATGGCAAGGAGGGAATGGAAGAAATAGACCGGCATGCAGAACGTAGACGTTCAAGGTCATATGCGTGTTATTTTGAAAATGAATGTTAAAATGTTGGAACTACTTAGTACCAGTAACGTGTTGTTTTCTTACTGAGATTGGTTTTAAGGCAATAGGCAAAATGTTTGTGGCTGCTAATGGATTAAAATAATCAGATTATATTTGGTATTTAAGATTATATATAGACTGTGCACCTAAGGTGTAAACTGGAAAGCAAAGAAAGGCCCTTAACTTTAAAAGATTGTGTTTCATATTGAATATTTTTTATTTCAAAAGGTCTCCAAGACGATCCATCAGTCCCAGGAGGTCTCCCAGAAGATCCAGAAGCAGAAGTCATCATCGGGAAGGCCATGGATCATCTAGTTTTGATAGAGAACTAGAAAGAGAGAGAGAACGGCAGAGGTTAGAACGTGAAGCTAAGGAGAGAGAAAAAGAAAGGCGGCGATCTCGGAGTACTGATCGCACACTCGAACGGAGGCGAAGCAGAAGCAGGGACAGATACAGAAGCCGTAGTCGAAGTCGTGACAGGAAAGGAGATAGGAGAGACAGGGATAGGGAGCGAGAGAAAGAAAATGAAAGGAGCCGGAAAAAAGAGAGGGATTATGATAAGGAAAGAGGTAGTGAGAGGGAAAAAGATCGATCCAGAGAAAGGTCGAAAGAAAGGAAAAGTAAGGGTGATACGGAAGAGAGGAGACACAAAGATGACAAAGATGACAAGAAACACCGGGATGACAAGAGGGATTCCAAAAAAGAGAGAAAACATAGTAGAAGTCGAAGCCGGGAAAGAAAGCATAGGAGTAGGAGCCGAAGTAAGAACACAGGTAAGCGCAGCAGAAGCAGGAGCAAAGAGAAATCAAGTAAGCATAAAAATGAAAGTAAAGAGAAGTCAAATAAACGAAGTAGAAGCAGAAGCAGAGGAAGAACAGATAGTGTTGAGAAGTCCAGAAAACGAGACCAGAGTCCCAGCAAAGAAAAATCTAGAAAGCGTAGCAGAAGCAAAGAACGTTCCCACAAACATGATCACAGTGATAGCAAGGACCATTCAGACAGACACGATCGTCGAAGGAGCCAAAGCACGGAACGAGAGAGCCAAGAAAAGCAACATAAAAACAAAGATGAGACTGTGTGAACTCTTTCAGAAGTGGATCACATTGAATCCTATAAATGTTTGATTAAATCCTGCTTATTTTTTCTTAAAGTTGAGATTGTGCAGTAGTTGATGAGCACTCTTCTCCAACCTCCCTCTAGGCTGCAGATTGTCATTTCCTATTTTGGGTAGGGAAGTGCCTTTGTAAACCCATTCAATGCATTGACGGTTTCAAACCATTTGTTTAGTTTAATTCGTAATGCAGAGATTGTTCTTGCATTTTTATTGTTCAGATGTTTCTGAAATGTACAGTCTGTACATATGTCCTGAAAATGTTTTAATTCCTTTGGCATGGTTGCCATGTTGGTTAAATTTGTATGAGGCAATAAACTGCCACTAATTCTACTTTCATTTTGTAGACGTGGAATTATGGTTTGTATCCTGAAGTTAGCATGGCTGTGCTTTACATAATGGTATGGCTTTTAGGGATGGATCTTGAATGTGTATTATAGCTGAGATATTTATGTGCATACAATGTACATTGAGGGCTGGAGATTTAGAATTAACATTTATGTCCACTGTACCTGCTGTTTTTCAAAAGCTTTTAAAATGTGTTATGTTGTTGATCACCACTGGTGTTGAGAGTGGACTTTCAAGGAGATAGTGGTTTTGATGCAAAGATTTAGGTTATGTTGGGGCTTGTTTAGGAAATCTTCAGAAAGGCTACCTCAAGCGGACACTGTAAAGTTTGACAGATGAGAACCGTAGCCATCTATGCTTTTTATTTGTTTGGAAGAAAAAAGGTTACATGCTTCCATATTTTTTTTAAAAAAACACAATTTACCCATTTGTGGTCTTTTAATGCGTTTAGTCAGCAGCTGCACTCTTGTCATTTATGATAATCCTGGGCTAATAAAGGCATTGAAGACAGGAAGAGGGAGGTAGGAAGAAGAAAATTATTACAAAGGATTTCCGTTTCAAGCTTCCAAAGCATTTTTATAAGTGTAAACATTTAAAATAACAATTACCTGATAGTGTCCTTTTTTAAGTCATATTTTCTACAAATAGTAAGGTTTGCAGTTTGTGCTGAACATTTCATCTGGCAGATTTTTTTTAAACAGGTTGTTAGAAGCAAAAACCAAAATGCATTATAGAAAAAAAAATCATATCATTAAAGTCCAAGTCTATTTGATAGATTATTCTGATGACTTGTATACTAAGTGAGGAGAACCATCTGGAATAAACTCTCAATTAATTCCTTTGTATTGGGTGTCAGCTTTTCCCTGCATGTTCCTTGCCAGTTGAAGAGTGTTTGGGTTCCTCCACGTTTCATTTTCAGACTAAGTGACACTTGGTACGAGTAAGGGATTTCATGTAGCGAGGACCTTTATAAGGAAGATGAAACTAACAGAGAAATGCAGCAGCCCCAAAATAGGAAGAACATTAATTGTGACTCATTCATGATCATGAAGTGACCTGAAGCTAGAAATAAATTGTTATTTATGCAGTTCTTGCTTCTGTGTGATGCAGGTCATGTAGGCATATTTAAATATTGTTTGTTTGTTTTTTTAAACCTCTAGAAGAAAACAAACATTGCTTGAATTTCTAACAATATGCTTCATTCCATAGGATTCAAGGAAGCAAAAGATTACAAACTCAGTTTTTTCTTCCTCCCTAATTTTACTGTTTTCTGAATTGTTAGCCTTTCCTTTGTCACCATGATCCTTAGTAGTAGAAATCTTTTAATACTGAGGTTGTTCAGATACTGTTTACACTTTTGTTACCTGATCTTAAGTATGAGTTTGACAGAAAGCTTAAGCTTCAACTTCATTCCATTGCAGCGTAAAACTAAAATACTGAGCTCTCATTTAACAGAGGAGGAGAAAAACTACTGGTCACTTAAGAAATACCCTGGCTAGCAGATGGTTAGAACTGTCTGCAGTCTGCCAGGGGATTGCAGGGATTCTATTGAAACAGTGAGGGCAACTTTACTTACCTTATTGTCACTAGAAGGCTTTTGGCCTTGTGCGTTTTTAACCTTCAGCCTGTGATTTTCTGAACCAATGATGTTCTCGGACAGGGAGGCTGCAAGGCCAGTGTTCCGTCAGGGAAGATGGGTTACTGACTTGCTTGTTCTTTCAGGGCTCCTTCTCCCCCCCCACCATTGGGAAATGCAGGGAGAGAGCGGTTTATTTGCAGGCAAATTCCAGATATCTGAGAAACAACCTTGGACCCGAAGGTGGAGAGCGCCGCCTTATTACCATGAAGATAGTGAATGTTTTGATACAGCTTGTGCGAAGACCAGCTTGTGCCAGTATCTCTTATGAGTGCAGTAATTTGGGGACTTTTATTTTTCAATAAATAGTCCTTTCTGACTTCTGGATTTAATCCGTATTATGTGCTCAAGCTAGCAGTGTAAGGGATAGCACAATATTAATGACAGACCAAGACACCTGTCCGAAGTTATCATCGGGATTCAGTGTCTTGCAGCTCTTGGATTTGGATAGAGGGACTCTTCAGTTCCTCTTTGTCTTTCTGATGCCAATTTTATTCCACATGACCTTCCTTGAAAGCAGAAGGAACGGATCCACAGCAGCTGTGGTCAGGACTGGTGAGGTCAGCGGAGCCTCCGAGGCAGCTGCCAGCGGTACAGCTGCAGTGGGCGTTTGGCTTGGGGTCACGAGAAGAAAATTTCTGCCAGTTGCAGCGAGAGGTGTGTGAGTGCTTCCCCAGGGGTGTGCTGGAGAGCTGCTGTTGGACGCGGGTGGGGTACGAGCCCAACAAACCAAGCGTTATGAACCTGAAGCTGCTGCAGTTCCGCCACGTGTCCGTAGTAATTCCTTTTGAGGCCTAATCTGTCTTGGAAATTCCCTGTGGCTCCAAAAGGAAGTACTTATCTGGACTAATAACACTAATTTAAGAAATACATCTCTACTTAGTTTTTAGTTTTTTCTTTTGAAGCTACTACTCAGTTGAATGTTTCAGATCTTAAGAAGTAGCGAACTGGCATTTTTTGTTTTAAACAGGGTCGAGGCTTTGGCCCCAGAGATTCATGTCTACCCGTTGCCCCATAACTGTGCAGGTAACGGGCCAGTACGGAAGGGCTTGTATGTATTTGGCTTCTAAACACAATAGGAGTGGTGTTGCGATCGTCCACCTGTACTGGAAAAGGTAGCCTGAATGGCAGGGCAATGTAGCCGATTGTATTGGGGGGCACTTACTACACCATGTGTACCCACAGTTTGTTTACTCCATTTATATGTTGATGAAGAAACATGAACAAGCTCATACTTGCGGTATTGACAGCTGAGTGTTGCTGTGCTGACGCAAAGACGGTACACAAATAGCGAGGGTACACAAATAGCGAGGGTACACAAATAGCCGGGGTCTCTGCAGGGGAACCAGAAAGAATGAGATGACTTCCACTGGCTTGGGCAGAGGTTTGAGCCCTTCCTGCGCTGTTGGGAAGCACACATAACTTTACATACGCGCCAGCTACTAAGCAGGGTCAAACAGTGTTTAACTGCCGCTCCTGAGGCTTTGCTACAACTATAGTAGTTGTATCTCCGCACACCCTCCCCACTCCCCAATAGCTGGAAGTGTCTCAAGTCTCAGCAATTTTGGGTCAAATCTGAAACCAACTCAAGGATTTTTGCCAGTTTTTTTCTTGGACTCAAAACAGCCTAAGTTTTGAGCCACTACCACTGTGTCAAATACAATTACAAATAATTTGTATTTAGAACAATATGTACAATTTTTTTTGCGTGTGTTCATCTGTGTAATTGCAACTAATACATTTTTATTCAATTAATTGAAATTTTATTAAGTAAGCATTAATGAAGGCATCTATCATGAAATAACCTATGTGTTCTTAATCACCTAATTTGTTACTCTGCTGTTCCGAAAGCATTCATTTTACTTCCCATACCAATATGCTGTCATCCCCTGGGTCTTCAACAGGAATTCTGTTGATTTTCAAGTTTTTCTTAAGAAGTTTGTAGCATTGCGTTTGTGTTTGGGGGGGTGGGTTTTTTTATTCTGGGGTTTATTGGGTTTTTCTGGTTAGTTGCTTTTTTGGCCTCATGAAAACCAGAGCTTCATGCTACTAAATCATACAGAAAGTACATCTATGAAAACACTACATGTAGTTGTTCTTTCCTGTGATCTTAAAACAAGTCAGTGAGACCCATAAAAAAGCATTTGCCGCAGTGTGGGGAGAACCTGAAACTAATCCTGACTGAATATTTTTTAATCATCTCGGTGCCAGTGATGTTTCACATATTGACAGTGTTTATTATTATTAAACAACATCTGATCCTTGGATACCAACGCCTGCAGCACACACAGCCACCGTAGGAGGTGTGGGACTGGCTGGCTGGTTGTGTTCTTTTTCCTCCCTGTGTTGGTAAATTGCCTACATCTTTGAACTACTTTTTGAGTTTAATGGACATGGTTTTTCTTGCAATCTTGACTCCTTTTCAGCTTCTCGCTTTTTCTTTTCTTTTTTTTTTTTCGTATTTTTCTCCTAACAGACATGCAAATAATATGTTCTGTTACAGTTACACTTCTTGCTTTTGATCATGAAAAGTGAGAGGAGCTGACAAAAATAGTACTACAGCGTTGTCAAGGTTGTAGTACAATTCTGAGATGTCTGTGTCTGTATGCCAGGAAGAATGAAGAAAAAAAATACACCAACAGTTTATAATTGCTTAAAATACATTAGAGTTACTGTTAGAGCATGGAAATACCAGAATTGTTTATATGAAATGAAGAAACCTGTGGCTTAAATTTGATTCCAAAAGAAACTGATTGCTGGAAACCTCTGAAAATCCAGTTGAGAGGCACCTGGTTAGACACTTAGACTTTGGTGACAGTGTTTGACAATGATGACTGCAAAGAAAAAATACTTAAATAAAACCCTTGAGGAAGAAAGTTGTGAAAAATACTTATTTTTACGTTTTTAATTGTTTTTTCAAATTCAGTGAGAAATAAACCCAACTTTTCATTAAGTGATGCGGGGGCAGTTTTAAATAATGCTTCCTAAAGAATTGTTTGGCAGGGAATAAATGCAGGTCATGTTCTAAGAAGGAACATGCAGTTCTTGGGCCATCTACAGTCACTGTATTGAAGAGTGAGATTCCCATGAGACTATTTTGTGCAAGTGGTCAGAAGCAGTGACTGTGATACACAGTACAACCGCGTTCTGTGAAGGAAGGAAACTTCAGAATGCACGGTGTCTGTTTCTATAAGCTGAAAGTAGTGTTAAAAACCTTGTTGCCTTTGGTAAACTTTATACATAGGCTTCTTAAGACTGTCTTTGTAAGGTATTTTTGAGTCATTGTTTTACTTTTTATGTGTATGTAGAACCCTAGAAGTTTGGTTTCTATTTTGGCTGAAAAAGAAACCACTGGGGAGTATGAGCAAAGGTTCTGCCTTTTCTGAAAAATGGGGAATTAAAATTTTAATAACTGTCAGTTCTGCGTTAGCCACAAAGCAAAACACATCAGTTGATGTGAAGAGAATATTATGTTTACCCTCATGAGTCACTCTCAAAATTGTAAAGGAGGAAACTTTTTTTTTGAAAATCTAAACTAAAATGAAATAGCCTTAGAATACTTGATTAAGCCTGAAGCTACTTTTAACTGAGTACACCTAAACAGCTGCTTTTTTTTTTTTTTTAAGGAGTGAGATTGCACTCTTAATTGTTTTTTCAGCCTTTACTATTTCATTGATACATTAGGTCTAGAACACACCTACTGATTCATAACTGTCTTGGAAGAGCTTTTAGAACAGATTGCTTTACAGGGAAAATT
This sequence comes from Falco rusticolus, assembly GCF_015220075.1. NCBI lineage: Eukaryota > Metazoa > Chordata > Aves > Falconiformes > Falconidae > Falco > Falco rusticolus. The sequence continues at coordinate 24,152,713 of NC_051197.1, forward strand.
ACAGTTCAAGACTACGGAGATCTCTATCAGTGTTCATCTGCACTTTAAAAATTATCTCATCAGTTGGGGGCCCAAGTGTGATGTCCTGGGTTAGATCTCGGATATGGCTAGCTGTTCAGCTTCCCTCCTCCCAGTCTTCAAGCAGCTGTGACTGATGCAGCTAAGCACCGATGTCATCTTTCCATCTTCAGGGAAAGAAAGACTGAGAGGAGCATTTGGGGAGGATGGTGTTACCAAGAACCTTAACATGCAGGACAGCTGTAGGAGAACAGCAGCAGAGATGATCAACCTTGGGGAGGAAAAAAAAGTCCGCAGTGACTTCTTGCCATCCTTTTGAGACAAGGGCAGTAAATAGTCCAGAACACCAGTACTTTTTGTTGGAGAATGAGCAATTTTAGCTAGCAGAGAAGAAAGCAAATGAGTGCTAAAGAGTATCTTGATCTGTTTGTATTTTTAATACTTTTCTGGGGAACTATAGGAGGTATTAGAAGAGGCTTAATGAAGTGAAATAGGGTTTTATTGTAAATGGAGGAGAGGACAAATCAGTATTGATAGTAGGAGTAAACAACTTGAGGTTTCTGAGGTAATTATGATGGATTTTAAAAGACCAGTTGTATTTAGGGTATACAATACTGGTGAAGCTTATCTCTCCAATCCCAAAGCTCTTTAGCAGGGGAAGTTTGATCCTAATCTGAACTACGACTCATAACTTACCTCTTTATTTGAACCAGCATTTTCCTCTAGATATGTTGTTCTGCATTGCTTTTTCCTCTATAAATCACTACAACAGAATTCAGAAATTAAGACACTTTCAGTTACGGAAAGCAACTGCCTTGAGAAATGTTTGTTTCAGTGGCTGAAGTTGCTGCAAGTTTACATTGGCAAATAAAGCACAAGACTATCCTGTTGAAACCCCAGAAGAAATAAGGTAGTATAGATTGAGGTAAGCCATGCTTTTTTATATATGCTTAAAAAAAATAATCAGAAGTGCAACGTAGTTTAATTTGTAATGGGATATGGCATATGGCAAGGCTATAGGAGATAAGCCTTGTTTTTTATTATGTGCTATCAGATAAATAGTAAATGTTGTGACAGTGTAGAATGCACCATGGCATACAGGCCACAATATAGGTAAGATTTTTTGGTTTTAATTTTATGTTACTATGGGCAGTGAGACAAACGTGCAAAACACTAACACAAGCCTTGACTATCAAATATGTACATTATCTGCACCTTATTTGGAGTTACATGATGGTAACATGTTTCACAAACATCATGGATTTGGAATGAATGTACTGTGTGCTCTTACCCATTCCAACAGAGCTTCCAGAACAGGTTACTGAAATGACATGAAACAGAAGTATAAATGTTAGGTGTTAGGTTGTAAGCCAGAAAATATTAGTAGTCTGTTGAATGTAGTCCATGCTATACAACTGTGCAATCCCATCCGATAGCAGTAGGTTTTATAATGGATTAAATTTACACCCTGGGAAAGGAATCCCAAGGGAATTTCTACCGCTTTAAACAATTTTTACTTCAGAAATGTGCTTAGAAATGATTTGTAGAAGTTCTTGATTTGTTTCTTTATTCAAACCCAGAAATTCTATAAAGTTAGAAAACAAAGCAATTAAAAATCCTCATTTATTTGCTTTTGTATCTAACCACTACTAACCTCCCACCTGAAAATTAGCTTCTCTGTATTCTCCAGGTTATGGGTGATCCAGTTAAGAGGCACCTGTGTACATAAGCATGCCCAGTCCCAAAATGCTCCTAAGAAGTTCCTGTCACAGGTAGTGCAAGATAGCACCCATAAAGTTTATTCTGGATTCAACATCAGAATAGAAAAGTTCCATTCCATGCCATCTTTACTCACATAATTTCAGATTACAACGTAACCATCTAACATGCGTGGACAAAAATACATCATTCAAACACATTTAAATTTTACCTGAATATATTTTTTTAGGACAAAATGTAAGCTTCATCCCCTTATCAGTAACTGGAGATACTACCACTGTGTAGACGTCTCCACAAGGTATCTCGGTGATATCACAGTGGCTTAGACCTGAGCGAGGGGTACAGGTGAAATTGCCTTTTGAGCCATGTAAATCAGTATTGTAGTTTATCGTTTCATCAGAAGCTCGCCAGTATACCCTGATACCATTATTGCCAAGTCTATATAGCTTCACTCCAGAAGGGCAGCAAGCACCTAATAAAATAAAAAACATTAATAAGCAAATTTTGTGAACCCACAATACGTTACAAATTCATAGAGTGCACTTTAAACCAGATGATATGATTTCGATCATACTAGATAACAGCATTTCAATGAGAAATTATTATTTCATAGAAAGGCAAAATAATTTTTGAACTGAGCTAGGGAAGAAAATGTTCTATCGGACTCGTATTATGGAGCTGGAATTCAGCCATTGTTTTAAACGCTGGAATACTGTTGCTCTCTCCTGAATACGGAGACACCAGGGCTACCCTAGAGTGCCCAGAATCTTTTTGTGGTCTCTAAAAGTTTATTATGCTGTAGTAATTTAAATTTAAAAATTGATTCTGGAGCATCATAATAAAAACATCTTTAAATTTCCACCTGATGGCTGTTATAAGAACAGGGCTTAAATTACATGTGAAAATAACCCAAAGTGCGTTTATTCAAGAGGGAACTGCAACCGTATTAACTATGTATTGAATTTCAGCTGCACTATTTGTATGAGAGGAACACTACACAAAGCAAGTTGTATATTGAGTCTTTTTCTTCCCCATTGCATTTACATACTGGAAGAATATCCTTGATATGTGCAACTGGATGTCAAACCCGTTTCACTGATTGCTTTCAGAGATACAGTATAATTGGTGCCGCATGCGATGCATCCCAGGAGACAGTAGTTTTGAAGGGTGTGACACTTTGCCTGTCCTTTTGGAGACTCCAGTGCTGTTACGTATGTCCGTGCACCCATCCCAACAGACCAGCTGACATTTGTTACAGACTGTGTCACTTGAGTTAGTATCAGGTCTTTAGGGCAACAGGGAGCTTAAAAAGAACAAAAAAAATAGAGAAGTCAGTTCTTTTTCATACTTGGAAAATTGAAGTTATTTTGGGGGGTTGCAACTGGAATAGTACATAAGCAAGAGCAAAGGCATGAAGGTGTGCACTTTTCAGGCAAACATTAGTATTACTTGACTATTCTGGAAAGCTAATAAACAAAATGAGATCAATTTGTCTCTAACAGTGAGTTATAACCCTAGAATTTTAATAAGATCATTATTCACCAAGATTCTAAAAATCACCAAAAATTGTGATCAGAATGTCAGGGTCCATCTCTACCCCTCAAGTCATATAGCTCAGTCCATCTCTGTTTAAAGCCTCTTCATCTACAATGCAAAATAACTGCAGCCAAACTGCCTGTAAAAATAAATCCTGGTGTACATTAACCTCTGAACTGTGCTTGGGGATTGTCTGGGTGACTGGTACAGGACAAAACTCTGCTAGCAAATCAATAGCAGGAATGGTGAGTAGGATGTGCTTTAATCTGTTCTTCACACTATTTGTTGTCATTACCTCATTGCCTTTCCCAGAAATGTTAAAAGTCAAAATGCTGACAAGGAAGTTAAGCATTACATTAGTGGATTATGTTCTTATATTTTAGTTAGCTGTGCCACATGACAATTGCTTGCACAAAGGCTTCTCAGTATGAGGCAAGCGCCAAGTGATCCTTCCTTCTCACACACAAAGACACACACGTTTAAGTAGAGGACATCCAGCAACAGATAGTATAATATGCACACACTGTAATTAAAAACAAAAAACACACAAAAAAAGCCAAAAACATATAGAGACACAGAACTATTTTAATAATAAGCTGTTAAACATTTTCCACTATTTACAATTCCCACATACCTGTCTCTAAAGGGACACTGTAGCTTGGTAAACTCTGTCCTGCTGGTGATCTTGCTATAGCGCTAACCGAGAAAGCAGATCCACAGGGAAGATTAATTAGGGTGCAGGAATTTCCAGAGCTCGTGCAATGCCAAAGTCCAGCCTCTCCTCTGGCAGTGACAATGTATGTAGCTGCTTCGTTGTTAGATTGCCAGTGCACGCTGACTACCGAAAGCGCCTCCTTTGAGATACTTTTAATTTCAGGACTGCAGGGAGCTGAAATATTTCACGTGAACAGTATTTGAACAGATTGTTTATCCATACTATTTAAGTTACACGTGAAAATTAAATTCCAGTTAGAGCTAAAAAACTACTCTGGAAAAGTATATGATCCTGAAGTGTTTACTCCTGGTGAGAATTTAGAATTTGTGACAGAACTGATAATGAAAGGATTTTGCATGCAAACTCAGAGATGAATTGTAAATGTGATTCTTCAAAAACTTGGAGCTATCAGAAGCTTTCAATCCAAATTTGGTTTTAGGTCCCTGCTTACAGTATAGTTTTAGACTTCTGGTATTTATTTATTTATTTATTTATTATTTTTATCCGTTACAGGAACTTAGCACCCCAGTAATGCTTTTTATCTGTGAATCACTGCAGCGCCCGACTAATTACTTCTGCTAAAGGAAAATAAGAATGATGGTAATACCTGTTGCCACGTCCTTTGACGCACAGGACGTGTTGCTGCCCCTGGCCTCGCTGAAGGAATAAACCGTGATGCTGTAGCGGGTGTCGCACTGCAGAGCCGACAGGGTGCAGGCGGTGGCGGTGTCGTTGCAGAGCCGCAGCCCGCCGCGGCCGGCCGCGCTGGTTTGGTAGATTTCAGCACCCCGGACAGGGGCCCAGGTCACCCGCACGGTGTCGCTGGAGGCCACCACGGCCCTGAAGTCGCTGGGGCAGCACGGGGCTGGGGACAGAGCGCAGGGCGGGCGGCCTGAGCGTCGGCCGGCAGCTGGCCCGAAACCCGAGAGCCGCGTTTCGTTCACCGATCTGCTTCACGTCTTAAGTACCCAAAGGTGACTGATATTGTGCGAACAGTCTCATTCATCCAGACTTACGCCCAGAACTAACTCACTACCCCTCCTTCCAAATCAAGAGAGGGCATTCGAAGGTATAGGTAACACAAAGACATACAGGAATTATGTATATCCTGGATTTAAAATATCAAAGCACCTAGAGGTTAAGTAACTCTAACAATGTTCTTCAGAGCTTTCCATTGAGCTTTTGTTACTTTTTCACTTTCCAAATATGAAAACTCTCTATGAGGAAGTTTAAGATTTTGGTACACCCTTCCTAAGGCAATAGGGGAAAAAAAAAAAACCAAACCCAAACCAAAAAACCCACAACAGAAAAAACGGGACTAGAATGCAAATGTTATGCCAGCAGTGTGTTATTTGTACATCCATGCCTGATGATTGTGAATTGTTAAACTGTTTTCAAGTTTGTAAGCATGTTGTTGCACTTGACTATGCAAGCCAAATTCAGCTGCAATGTGAAGTGGTTCTTTTTCTCTGCCAACCTATGTGTGTTTTGCCCAAAACCAGAATAAAACCAGAAGTTTAAGTCACTATCTTCCAATAAAAACATCCAACCAGCTCTATAATAAACCCAGTTAAAGGATCCAAAATGAATTTGCAAGAATTCCTTGCCACTTACCGGTAGTGTAATTGAATACATCACCTAAAGGACTCTGCCCTGCCTTGTTATATGCAAAGATACTGATGAAATAAGTGAAGCCACAGTCTGACTGGAAACGGCATTGAGTACGTGATGTGTTGCAGTGCACTTCCAAGCCATCATCACTCTTCACAAAAACCACGTAATAATGTCCGAAATTGACGTGAGACCATGATACCAACAAGCGGCCAGGTTCACCCTCTTCAATTGATATATTTACCGGTGCACAAGGAACTGAAAAAAAAACCGTTTTAAAAAAGAAAAAAAGAATTGTAAACATAGTATTTTTATTGAAGTTACACTTTTGGGGAATAAGGGGAAACCATGTATGTATGAATTATTCTACTCAGCTTGAACAGTTGCTCTGTCTTGTTCAAGAAAACAGCAACTTATCTGTCTCTATAGAGGATGCTCCTTACATTTAGATAAAAAAGTGAGTACGACTCTCACAGAACAAAATAGATGCAACCTTCCTGTCTTAAAGAAAAGAGCTTAAGGAGCCCCTGTGAACAAAACCAGTGGCACCAGGCAGTATTTCAAAAGAAACTGGTACAGCCTGTGCTCACAAATAGTAGTTCTGGATGACAATCGGAATACTAGCCTGAATAGCAGTTGGCATCCAAAAGCCTTTATGTGAAAACCCCTTATATGAAAGTATGAAACTCACTGGCTGTGTCTGAATAAAGCTGTCCTTTGGTCAGGTTTCCTTTCTGGTGGCATGCCAAAATGTCACATTAAACAGTGAACCCCATGGCTTTTGCTTAAATAACATTTACTTTCTGTCTAGTTCAAAATGTTTAGCTTGCTGCTATTACAATGAATATACATGATCTAGCTGGAGCAATCCTGGCTGAGAAGATTACAGCCCACAGCTTAAAAGTTGTCTCTTGCTTAAGGCATGCTCATCCCGTTAGATCCATCTCTGAGTTGCTCACATGGATGATCTCTAACTCACATCAATGAGAAGTCAAAATGAGGCAGGTTACATCAAATAATTAAGCAAATAACGTTTTGCCTTTAAGGTAGCACATAGTAAAAAAAATGATTTAGATTCTGGTACACTGGCAGTTGACCTAACAGATCAGGAAGCAATAACCTCTGTCAGCGGTGTGAAGTGGCTGAAAGCAGGAACCTTTTGTCCTGACAAAGCTGCTGCTTGAGAATGGTTGATGGCCTCTTAATTTATTCTAGTGGTGTTACTTTAGCTGAATGTGGTTTTGTTGACCTCCTTACTAACTAACCACCAGATGAAGCCTAGAACAGTCCTCAGCCTAGGGCAAGTCCTTAATGCTATTTCCTCATGGATTTCTCCCAATCTCTTTGTGACAGACCTGACCCAGTAGGACAGATCTGTTATTCCTTACATGAGTTTTACACTCAGAAAACTGACTTTAGAACAGGTACTTCTGGTAAGAGGAAAATGCAGGCTTACTGGTTGAGCCAACAATATATAACCCATTGCAAGCTTTTCCTCACAGGAACATGAAGAAAGTTTAGGCTATTATCCCTGTAATTGAAAGGTATATGGCACAGTTCATGCACAAATTCAGCAGCAGAAATAACTGTTTGAGAACCACTCATGAATTGTAATGGACTAATTTATATCTGAAATTAAGGTAATACATGCTAAAATGCCATAAGCTATATAAGGATCAATGACACATACTAGTTTTTAAGCTTACTGCATCAGTAGGTTTACTGGCTCCAGCATCATTGTATGCTGTGACAGAGACATAATATTCAGAGCCGCACTGGAGCGATGGCACCATGCAGGAGGCAGAAGATGTGTTACACTTCAGTTTCAAGAGTCCACTGGAGGCTGTCACACTGTAAGTTAGAGCTCCTTCTGTTGGCATCCAAGAAACAATAGCTCTTAAAGCGCCACTATTAAAAGCTACTTTAACATCCGCTGGTGCATTAGGACCTATGGTATATCAATCAGTTTGGAACAGAAAAATACAACTTAGCATATTGCCTACAGACACGTTCTTTTTCATAACTTGCAAACTAAATACAATTCTTGTGGTGCAGACCTTACCCTCATTCATATTAAAGTAACAGTTTTTTCGGGAAATGTTTCTAGTTGTACATTGTCACAAAACTTTCTGTTGAAACTCCCTGCCTTATTTAAGTATTTGCTTCTCACAGTTAGAAAAATCCTCAAATCAGAATAAGCTTGTGTAATCCTTACCCAGGCCTGTCCTGGGTACAGCTGTGGTGAAAATTTATTAAATTGATTACTGCTTATGAAAAAGTCTTTGTCTTTAATTAGGAATTGTTTAATTTAGTAACCTTGGGGAGCTCAAGGACTACTTTAATGAGCAGGTGGTGTTTGTCCTGAGCCCCGTGAACAAGCAAGATATGAGCAGGACCATCCAGACAATAAATATTGTGTGCAGCTGTGTTATGATGGTAACTCCACCACGCTCGGGCCAATGTCCCTGGTGTGTGTGAACCTTATGAATCATGAGATCACTCAGCCTAAACTTAAAAGTTTACATGTGCTAGCTGTGTAAACTATTTTTGTTTTTCACTGAGTATAAAGGAGGGCAAGCTCTGGGACTGGGCCAGAAGTCTCGCCTGCAGGTGGATGCACCACGTAGGAATTTTCCCAGTTAGCAAGAGACCCTGGGTCCTGGCTGCAATAGGGCTTCCCAGCTGAAGTGTGGGCCTGGATGACATTAAGGTGGTAATTGGTGATGCGTTCTTTTCTTAGTCTCTGTAACACTTTGAAGTAATGATTTGATGCTTTGCTCCTATTCTCTTTTATCATATTGTGCATCATAATTAGTACTGTTTCCTTTTATCATGCTGCACGCTAGTTGCCCTTATAATAAACTGCACTTATTCTGAGATTTGATTTTAAATTAATTTTTGCTTGGTATCCAGTCAATCAGCAAAACAACAACTTTAGTGTTAGTTAATGGTATCTTTGCCTCAGTGTTACTCATTAAACATAGCCATGTCATCCAAGTTTTCTTGAACTTTGAGATGGGGTAAAGACTATATGATCTGAAAATCTACCCAATGTGTCTTTGAAAAACAAAACACAATCACTCATACACATAAACACTTTCTGTTTGTTTGTTTTTAAATGCTTACTTGGTTTCAGAAAAGAAAACTTACTTGTTCTTTGATTATACGTGAAATCATCTCCAGGAATCCCATTTACATTCCAGGCATACGCCTTGATAGTATAGAGAGTTCCTGGATCTAGATTTTTAAATATCAAGGACGTATTGGTGGTGTTCTCCTTCAGCATTCTGCCCAAACCATCTGATCTCATGAGGGACACAGAGAATCCAGCTGCCATGTACACAGCTCTCCAGCTCACTGCAATGGAGTCACAACTTGGAGAACTAACAGACAGAACTGGAGCAGCCAGGACTGTTGAGAAAGAACACCAATTAAGCTTTTGGTTTTTTTCATTAATACCATCCGAAAGGGCCACATTTGAAATGAATACACAGAAACAACAATCACCAAACTCTGGGAGACAGATTCAGTGACAATAAAACCAGAAAAATAAATTAATGTGAGACTGACAGAATAAATATGAAAACTGATTTGGTGCATTCATTATGATATTACAAGTTTTGTAAAATGAATGTAGCTCATGCACAAAGTATGAAAGGTCAAATGTGTAGAAGAATGAAAATCACCAAGAAGATACTGCATTTCCTGTCCTCTAAGTTTCGCAGTCTTACTATTTTATAACTTTAGTTGTTCATTTCCTTAATTTCTTCAAGTTATGTCTTTCATTAAAATAAAATATGATTTTGTTAACAGAAAATACATAAATTCATACAAATGCTAGTAAAACTTCCTATTAAACATTTAACTTACAGTACTGTCATAAAGTAAAGCATTAATTCAGACTCTTGTCCTGGTCATTAAGTCAGATGGCCAAATTCTAGTCCTCAAAAACTGAAAGGAGAATGTGATCAATACAATTTAAAATACAAGTTTATAATAATTCAGTACTGGTACATGTCTGGACTATACTGTTTGGGATTTTGTTCAAATTAAAAAAAAAAAAGATGCTTGCATGAATGCTTTATATTATAACAACATTAAAGAGTTTGAAATAAGAGTAAGAATTTGAAAGTCACCTGTTTTTGCTTTTCTGAAAGGTGAAGGCTGGCTTTTTCCTCCTGAATTTATAGATCTGATAGTGATTCTGTACAAGGTGGCAGGTTTCAGTCCCGTCACTGTGCCTGGAGAGTTTTTAACTACAGTTTCAATGAAGGAATCTCCATCTTGTGCAGTCAGCAGATAACTAGTAGCCCCAGGTACTGCTCTCCATTCCACTGTGATACTGTTGCTAAGTTTTGAGTAAGCTTGGTCAATAACAGGTATGTCTGGAGCTAAATGGAAATGACGATAGACATACTGAAATTGGGGAACTCTATCAGCCTGATGAAATGCTAAGTGCTCTGAACATTTTGCAAAGGTAAAGTGGAGGACAAACGGCCTAAAATTTCTGTGAGTTTGAGTTAAATGAAGTTTAAATGAATATCAACAAAATACAGAGTCTTGAGATGTTCTAGACCAACTTTCATCTCTCAATAAAAATACTCTAGTACCCTTGAGATCACTATTGAAAATTACCGTTTTTTAACCTAGTTTGAAATGAGAGGTTTCTTTTTAGGCTTGCTCTATAGCACATTAACTATACTGGATATTTACAGAAAGCAGTATACAAAACAATACATACAAAGAAGAAGTGGATGTTTATACAAAGGAGTCTGAAATAGGATGCTGAATAATAGGCATTTCTATGTCAAAGCAACGTAAAATAATTTAGTTTTGAAGGGACCATGGGAAATCATCTTATCCAACCCCCTGCTCAGAGCAGATATACAATAACATGACACATCAAATACTGCAATTAAATGCTTTTCTATTATGCTATGCTGCAAGCCATTAAGAAAGAGCTCTTGTGTACTGCAGTGACAAAGTAACTACAGAGAGTGTATTTCTTAACCACAAGTAATTTATGTTCAGTAATCAGGATTTTCAGACTAGAATCAGCATATGTAAAGCAAGTCCATAAATTGCAAGGCTGCAAAAAACTCACTAGAAGAGGAAAAAAAGATAAAACGAAAGTGCATCCCACCTAAAATTAAGAAAAGGAATTAAAAAGTATTTGGGACAAAAGTACATGCTTTGAGGCAAACTTATTTATAGTAAGGCAGTTAATTTGGGATTTCAGAGACCCTAGCAAGTATTATACAACTCCTGAGCATTACGTCCACTTTCTTAGTCCCAATTACTTTCTTATCCAGCCATAGTCAGACATCCTCTTTTGCCGCATTTGTAAAAATGGTAGCATATATTCTATGTGATCATGCCTATGGAACATCTGCATGTGTGTCTTTTGCGATCTTTGAGCAAACTATTGCACTATGATTTTTTTTTCTTTTAAAAAATTGTCTTTAGTAACAATTCATAAAAATTTCTGTGAAGGAAATCCTTATGCAAGTCTAAGGGAGTTACTTGGCTAACAGTCAAGTAAAGAATATATAGCATATGATTTATATCAGAAATAACTTACATAACATTAATCATTAATATCTGTTCTCCCATAACTAAGCTAGCAACGGAGGTGGGTTTTTTATATTTATCAGGATAAACACTGCTACTTTTTTATTTTCAATTTTTATTGTAATAATTATGTTTAGAAGAAACAAATTCTACTGGAAAAATAATGGCTATTTCTAAAAATCACCAGTTAAACTATTTTAAAAACAGAATTTCAACAGAACAGTTTTTCAATTACATTTCAGTGATGAAATAAAAAAGCATTTCTGTTTATGCATATTCTTATTCAATATCCATCAATGACTTATATACTACAAGTTCTTTTGTGAATGAAACAAAAATACTGTTTATCAGCATCAGTAGTGGAAAATACATTTAGCTTCACATCTGCATTCGTAAAGAAAGGGTAAGTGATTTGGAAAGCTGCAGTCTGAGCAAGCTGGGGATGGCAGGAAAGGAAAACATATACATTAAAAAAAGCAGCGAGGAAATGGAGTTAATCATGCTAATACTGTACTCAGTAGGAGAACTCGCAAAAGGCTTCAACAGGACTATTCCCTACCAGTACAATGAAACATCAAGGATAAAATCCCAGTCCTCCAAATGTTAATGGAAATTAGGTTGAACAAAGTTTTTCTTACTAACCTGTTGACTGCATAATCTGTGTTTCTGCAAGAATAATTCCATTCTTGTCTATGGCTTCTGCTTGTATAGCATAAATAGTATTGGGAATTAACGAAGTTAGTGTTCCTTTAAGTGTACCATCACTAAAATGAGCCAGTAATGAATGGCCTACAGTATTCACAGCTGTAGCTGTGACTCTGTAAGAAGAGGCTCCTGAAAACTTGGGCCATATGAGGTAAATGCTTCGTGATGTCACATCAAATATAGACACAGAGAAACCTAAAAAAAAAATTATATAGAATAAAAATAATTATAAAAAAATAATTTCAGTCATTCCTGAATTTAGTCAAGTCTTGACAAGAAGATTGTTCAGTGCCTTATCAAGCATCTACATGACCTAATTTTCGGACTAAAGGCATTCCACTGAATTTGGAGTGCTATTTCCTTCGTTCACTTTTGTAATCCATTAATTACTGTAACAACTGCTGCTTGTTCTCATAATATCAGGTTGTGATGATAGCTATTTTTCCTGAAACCCTCATATGCTATAGTCTAATTATTTTTTAAAAAATACTGGGCATAATCCATATGTGAATTTACAACCAGTGTCAACAACATCCACACATGAACAGGATCAAATGCTTGTTTGGCAAATTATGAAAAGAATATGCTACAGTAAGTGTCCAGATACTGCAACATTGCAACATTGCAATATTGCCTTGACAGGGCAGTATATGAAGAAAAGTGAACTGTCACCAGAGAGTGAATTCTGAGAGCATTTAATGTAATCTTGCATTCCTCATATTTTAAACTTGTCAATATTCACATTTAAGGCAATAGGAGCTGTAGGCACAAAATATGAGATAGAAGAAAGTACAAAATGTTGTGAAACATTGGAAATATTTGTGCTTAGGAGATCATGCTTCTGGTGTGTGTTTTTGAGATGGGTGGTTTTTTGTTTTTTGGTTGTTTTTTTTATAGTACAAAAAGATACAACAGTTAATTGGGTGCAAATACAGGACAGTTTGAATCCTATCTGTAGCACAGTTATGTAGCTAATTAACAGCACAATCTATCCAGCTGAGTGTTCTCCCTGGTTCACACTAGTGTCAAGGTGTAAGTGGTCTGTCAAAATCTTTGTGTGAGTGCCCAACAGAATTGGGACTCCTAAAAATGAGGTTTAAAATTTATAAAGACATCAACATAGATTTTTTTAAACCTGAATCAAACTTAAAAACAATTGTTTATAAAGCTGTTTGAACTTACAGAATGTTTTATTAGAAATCACATGAGCATGTTCTTTTCAGACCTGTTCAAAAATAAGCAGGCAAAAGCAAATACCATTTTGAAGATTTACCTGTGTTAGCTGAAAAGATCTGAAAAGGAAGATGTAAAAAAATTAGAAATACAAAGTGAAATATTTCATTTGGAAAATTAAAAAAAAATAAACGTTAGTAACAACAACAACAACAACAAATTAAACCACTGCATTTTATTAATACATTATACTGATATGATGTATTTCCTCAGAATCTTTAAGTACAGAAATTATGCGACCAATGATATTTGGTACGGGTATGTAGATCTACAACTTCTTAGTCTTCCTCTCTGCATCTGGCTCTAGATCCCAATTTCAGTTGTTGGCAGACTTTGAAAGACCTCGGATCCTAATATATTCTTTTATTTTTCAGTCATTCATAAACAGTGCAAAAGTGTAATAGTAACAAAATATTAACCTAGAAGCAGGTGTCAGGTAGTCTCTACCCTTTTAAGTTTACTTTTACAAAGAGTATACAGTATCATTCTTGAAAACAGTTTTAAAGCAAGTAAGTTGCACTCACCATTTCTAGGCAGTTGAAAAGCAGTCCAACAAGTATTAATGATTGACTTTTTGCATTACACATCTTGTCAGAACTTTGTTCCAGCCTTCAGAGGGGGGTGAGCTCAGGCTGGTCCCTGCTGTGACCAGCAATACTCTGCAGCAGCACTGCCACCGCAGCTTTACTCCCCGGATGAGGGGAGGCTGAGGGGAGGCTGTGTGAGGCCAGGCCTCCGCCCCGCTGGCCCGCGGCCTGCCAGCCCTCGCCAGAACCGCCATGACACGAGCCCGCCATGGCACTGCACTCCTCGGCCCGCGGGCGGTGGGATTTTCCCCTTCTGCTGCAGGATCCGGTTCCTGTATTGCTTATGCACGATACATAACATAATTACATTCTGTAATGTAAATTTGAAATTATTGCCATCTTTGCCCAGTTAGAAAGCTCTTCTTTTCTCTCAGGAATGATGCCCTGGTCATACTCCCCTTTGGACAGCACATTGCCATGCCAACTGGGAACCGCTCTTCCTCATGCTTCGTGTTGTGGGGAGAGAAATTTTCATCTCTTCGTATCCGTACCAGCTGCTGGCTCCCCTTTGACAACATGCCTCTGCGTTTCCAAACTAAAATTTCTGCCAGGCCATTTCAGGTGTCAAGAAATGGTATCTTTCGATGAACTGACAGTGTTTTCTTTGGTGGCTTACGGATGTACCTGGGTACCTGGGGGCCGCTGTTATGAGGGAGCCACAGTGGCGGGACAGCTTTACACCCCGAGGCACCCGGGACGGCGGCGGGTTTCGCCCCCGCACCGCTCCCCGCACAGCACACAGAGCCGGCCGCGCCGCTCGGGAGCCAGGGCCCGGCGTGCCGGCCTCACCTGAGGGGCGGCGGGCGACTCTTTCCTCAGCGGACGAGCCCTGGTCGCCGGGCGCTTCCCCAGTGGGAATTTCGGACGCCGCCATGGCAGCAATAGATGGCCCTGCAGCTGGCCCGGCTGCCCGGGGCCGGCGGCACCCCCCACCCCAGGAGCAGGCGGCGCCCTTCGCCGCCGCCTCTGAAGAGGGAGCGGCGGGGCCGGGCGGGGGAGCGGAAGGGAGAGGCGCTGAGGCGGGGCTTGCCAGCAAGATGGCGCCGGCGGTGCGGGGGCTGAAGAGGCTGGTGTGGCAGAGTGAGTGCGGGGGTCGGCTCCCCGTCCCCTTCCCCCGGCGCTGGGAACGGCCTGGGGCCGCTCGGTGGGCGGCGGTGCGGGCCGGCGGCGTTCGTTGCTGCTGCGGCCGCCGCCGCCGTTGTCGTCGTCGCTGCTGAGGCGTCGCCTCACTGTAGCCCGGCGTGTCGGGGTCGGGGGTCCCCCGGCCGCCGAGGCGGGCGCCCTGGCGCGGCTGGAGGCGCGTTAGGCGCAGCGCTGCCTGGCGGAGCTGAGGCGGGCGGCGGGAGAGAGGGGCAGGGCCGGGCCCGGGCGGCTCCGCGGGGAGCCCGGTATGCGGCAGCGGCCGGCGGTGGTTGCGCTTCCCCGGCTCTTTCGGCTGGTGCCTCGTCGGGGTGGCGGGAGGCGGCCCCGGCTGGCGGCGGTGCCGCAGGTGCTGCAGTAATAGCACCTGGGTGGAAACGTGTTTGCCGTGTTCGGAGATAGGTGAACTGTACAGCCACCGTGCCCGCTCTGGAAGAGGTTCAGCTGAAGTCAGGTTTTCAAGGGCTTCCCTGTCGCTTCGAAGGGGCGGTTTTGGAGCTCCCGGCTTCAGAAGGGGCGCTCTGGGTGTCTGTCACCAAGTGGCACTGCCCGCTTTGCATTGGGCTTCACAGTTTTCAGAAGGAAAAGCTGAAGGTGTCCCCACGTACTGTCATAAGTAAACTGCAGGCTTTTATTACCATGTTCAGGAACAGGTTCTACTGGTCTTTGTTACAGAAAATGAAGTTGTAACTGCTCCAAGTCTTACTGGAGTAGAAGGGCTAATAGAATTTCAGGTCGTGTGAGACCTTTGGGGAAAGGCATTAGCAGCCACCACACACTAGGCTTAATAGTAGTGAGGTTGTGACTCCACGAGCAGCTCGGTCAGCCCAGCGACTGTCACTGAAATGAGAAGGTCCTGCTGCTGCCGTGTCTGCGTTCCCCTCGGCTGCCACCTGCAAGCTCCAGCCTGCCTGCTTGCTTGTGTCACTGGGAGAGAAAATAGAAAAAGGGGAGAAAGAGGAAAACAGACTGTTCTGTGGTGTTCAGGCCTGGATTGCTGATACCTGTAACTTGCTTGCAAGAGTTAGAGCCCTTCGTTTAAAACTTGACCTTTAAAAATCCCTGCTTTTGTTGCTTTGCTTTGTCCTATGTGAAGTCATTTGTGTTTTTGACTGTAAAGCGATTGATTTGTCCTGAGGTGTTTTATGGAAAACTGGACCTTGAAAAGAGGGAACTTGATCAGAGCACTAGTGCATCCTCAGGGCGTATAAGGACTTTTGAAAACAGCATTGCCAGTGCACACAAGATGGGGAAGAAAAACATTTATATTGCAAATGTTGTGAAAAGGAATGTTTTGAAAGAGGCTGTTAGATAACGAGTTACTCTTGTCTTTCCAAGGCTACAACAATGGAGACTGACAAACCAAGTTTTAGACATTGCCTGGCACTTTGTTTATGGATAATTCAAGGCTATAAATGCTGCTTTCTAAAGTTGCAGCAAGTGTTTTAGTTGGTTGCTTTTTTTTTTTAATGGTTGGTTTGTCTGAAAATAATGGCTCAGTGATGCTGTTGCTTCACTTAGCAGGTTGTTGTCAGCGTGTGTCTTATTCTTGCCCTGTGAATAGGCAAAGAAGTTGTACCTGTTGTGTGTACAAAGACTGTTGTACCTATGCTCTGGTGGGGTGCTGTTAAAAACCTTTCTTTCCATCATGATAGTCCTTTCTGTAAGATGCAATTTGAACTGAACCTAAGCAGAAGTGTGTGAAAAGGGTACTTCACCAAAGTTTGTTGCCAGTGAAATTGACAATTAGGGGGACAGGGGAAGCTACCTGTATTTAGGAGGCAGTAGTTCCTGTGGTTAAAACTAAAAAATTAACTATATACTGCATCTCTGTGTGTGTGTCTGTTAACAAGGTTATTTCCGCAAGGAATTCTGCATTAATTGTGTTTGTACAACTTTAAAATGTGCTCTGGTTTTGTGTAATAAGATTCTGGCTTAACCATAGATATCTGTATTAATTTTTTTAAATGATTCGGCATTTCTGTAACTTTATTTACCAGGGCACTGGCTTACAGTGAAAGCTGGTTTAGCCCTTTCTTCAGGAAGTGTGTTATAAATGGGTCATTAATTTTGCCAAGGTGCAGTTTGTTTTTGGGGTTTTTTTTTATTTGGCGCTTTTTTTTTCCGCACACAGGGATTTAGCAGTCTGCTGTTCTGTCAGGGTTGTGTGTAGTTCTGAAATGGATTGGGAAGTAAAAGTAGAAGAAAAATGCTTTAAACTAATTGAAGGTATTCAGATAAGACAAAACTAGAGAAGGTAGTTAGGGTGTGTGGTTGATATGAAATTTGAGAGAAGGAAACGGGACCTTAAACAACAGTGGAACAGTATTCATACCTGGGTTTATGATTGGTTTTGGTATGTTCAGAAGACTTACTGGAGACAGCTGAGAATCTGAAAACTAATATATTTGGATAAACTGGCTCAGGTCAAGGACAAAACAAACAGCAGTGGGAATGTTACAGTGTATTTGCCCCTGCATCTGGTACACGGTAGCTTGGAATAAAATTTCTTTTCATGGTGGGAGAAAGCTGACTTCTACTTTTAATTACAGAAATTAACTTCAAGACACAACTGGGTTATGTATTTGTGTGTTCTGGTTTATTTTATAGGGAAGTAAGGTAAAGTATTGTAGAAAAAATATATTTCAGATTTTGGACAAGGCTGTCAGGCACTCAGTTTAGGAAAAAGAGCTCTGTATAATGCAAAGGACTAATTCCTTGATAAGAGTGTTCTCAGAAAACATGAAGGTTAACGAAGCTTTCTTGAGGCTAAAGATCTGTTCTTACATCTTGTGTACAGACCTAGAAAAATGTAATTTAAAAATACACAGTATGAAAGTGACAGGAGAAATGTGCCTGTATTGCATCTGGGGTTCAGGTAGATGAATAAGTTACCTTTTCTTGGTAAAAGAAATAGATCTTGGTGGCAGCTGTGGAGTGGTGAGTGTTCTGCAGTTTTCTAGAGAATGTATCCAAAGAAGTCACAGGAGTGTTTACAGCGGGCTAAGCAGCCCTAGAACTTGTTGAAAACTGAATTGTGTATAACGGGAAGAATGCTGAATTGGAAGCAACCCAGAGGGCAAGTTTGGGAAGTGATAATGGATTTTGGGGAGTTGTATAAGCAGAGAAAAGTTCAGGAGAACTGAGCTTGGGTTCTATTGTTTAGCAGCATCAGCGAAATAGACCAATTGCATTCCTCTTGAAGCATGTGCTTTTTGCTAAAATTACTTCTGGACTAGTGGTTCTGTCAGCTTATTAGATGGAGCAGAGTGTGAGGTTTTTAAGTTTCTATGAAAAATGTCAGGTGCAAAAAGTAACTTGAACATGTTGGAAAGCTAAAGCATAAAGTACTTTTCTTTCAAAAGAAACTTGCACTATACAAACTTTCACACTGGCACATCTTTGTAAAACATAACCACGAGAAGCATGAAGTGTGACATTTTGGGAGTGCTGTGTGCTACGCAGTGTTAGAGTTGGTGAAGCTGAAATGAAATGAAAGCTGGATGAGCAGGTAGGCTGCTCAACTGGAAGAAACTGAGTTCTGAGCACTAGAAGTTGAGGTGTCCTGATTTCAGTGGGAATAGAGTTAATTTTCTTCTTAGTAGCTGGTACAATGCTGTGTTTTGGATTTAGTATGCACTGATTTTTTTTTTTGTTGTTGGTAAGTAATGTTTACACTAAGTCAAGGACTTCTCAGTTTCTTATGCTCTGCCATTGAGGAGGCTGGAGTGGCACAAGAAATTGGTGGGGGACGAAGCCAGGACAGCTGGCCCCAACTAGCTGAATGGGTATTTCATACCATGGAACACTCAGTATATAAACTGGGGGAAGCTGGCCAGGAGCTGCTGACTGCTGCTTGGGGACTGGCTGCGCATTGGTCAGTGAGTGGTGAGCAATTGTGTTGTCCATCACTCGTGTGTGCGTGGGGCGTTTTCCCCTTTTATTCCTCTTTCCTTTTCATTACTGTTAGTTCAATTATTAAATTGCTTTTAACCCATAAGTTTTACCTTTTCCCCCATTCTCTTTGCCATCCTGCTGCGGGAGGGCAGAGTAATTGAGCTTACATGGTACTTAGTTGCCAGCTGGGGTTAAAACCACGACATGAAGGGAGAGATGGAGTGTCTTGTGATAGTGCCACATCAAAGGGACTTGGACATAAGAGACTATATTCATATTTATAAGCACTGAGGAAACAGGTGTACTTCTATTGCATGTGCACCTAATATTCTGAAACTTCTTATAGTCCTTTCGCTTGGCAGTAATCACAAAACATGTGTTCAGTTTGCTTGTTTATATTTTAGGCTTCTGTTTTGTTACTTTCATCTTTTCATTTGGGAAAATGGTCCAACTATTTCAATAGGCAGCAGTAGTCATCAGCTTAATCTGAAATTCTCTTCTCTGGTAAAAAAGCAGAATTGTCAGACCTCATTATTCCTATGTTTATAAACACCAAGTTTTAAACAGTTCCCGAAATCTTCTGACTTTTAATTAATACATACCACTACTGTGAGATCAAATCTGAATTAGCCTGATGACATCACTCCTGAAAGTTGCAGCTCGGTTCTGGTGATCTTTAAAAGCTGTGGGTCATAATTAGATGCTGAGTCACGGACAAGCATTTTGATAGACATTTTTCACAAAGTTGTCACAGTAGGAAAAGATAATGGATACCTTGTTTTAGGTAACTTTAAATTCCTGAAAGAACTGGTATTCTTACGCTTATTCTGGAATTCTAGAGAAAGAACAAGGACATCTGAAGTTAGCATATATTTTTTACAATAGGTTTATTTGTGTGTGTGTTGGTCCACCTGCCTTATATTAGAGAAGCTTAAATTTTTTTGCATATGCACAATCAATTTAGTGGAAGAGCTCACTAAAAAAATAGAAAGTGAAATGTTTCCAGGCCTGTGAAAATTCAGACCGATTTTTATGGAGCTCTTTATTATTAGTGAAAGTGAAAAATTTAGCTACAACTTTCTGAAATGGGCAGGAACAGTTTCTGGTCAAGCATTCTGTAGAGGTATTGATTGCTGTAGGGTTTTTTTTCTTAAAACTTTATTCTTTTTGAGGTCTGTAAACATGAGTCTAAATGGGTGAATTTTATTTTTTTTGGTAACAATTTGATACATCTAACTGGTAAACTGTATTTCTTCCTATAGAGCTAAAATCATCAGTATTTGATGACTGCAGGAAAGAGGAAGAATGGAAGGTACAGTTTTGCTATAATTTTTGTAAGCATGTTGGAATCACTTGAAAAATCTGTAATCTGTATCACTGAGTATACAAAAAATAAGTATCATTTAATGGCTGGCATTTTCACTTAAAACTGTTTTCTATCCAAGTAATGGATTACAGTTCTGTTAACTCGGATCTCTGTATAAAACGTAATGAAAAACCTAAGGGCTAGTACAGGAAGAACAAATGGTCAGTTGTCTCAATTATTTTTTTAAGTTCTGAAAAGAAAATTAAAAACTGTTTCTGTTTATCTTCACTTTTCTTTTGAAAGATTTGTACTTTATTATTCAAAAATTTTACTGCTGTGCAATACATGTGAAGCAGGATTTAGCAGTGCAGTTTCCCACTGCAATGCTGCTATATGCAGGTGATGAAAAGACGGAGTAATAAAATAACTTCAGCTTCAAACTTCCATGGCAAGCTGTTAAGGAAATAAAATGGATTTATTATAACTGATTGATTAATCTAAATACTTGTGTGGTTTTTGATATATTTAGATAATTCTTCTAGATGATTACACTACTAAATTATTGTCACAGTGCTGCAAAATGACTGATCTACTGGCAGAAGGTATCACAGGTAAGCACAATTCTTTTAATATACAGATGGCAATATCATAGTGAGAAAAAGGGAAAGAATAATATCGATGGTACCCTTGCAAGAAATTGTCTTAATATGGTTGATGAAGGCAAGTAGCTATGGGATGTTAGACTAGCAGGCTTTTTGGCTTGTACAGTAATTGCCCAACTGTGATTTATTTCTTACCTTTTTAATGAAAAATGGAATGTTTCTCTGCCTAGAACCGAAAATGCTCTTTAAAATCTTTTGCTAAAGATGGCTGTAAGTGGTTTTTTTTGTGTGTGTATGGTGTTGGTTTTGTGTGCTTTTTTTTTTTTTTTTAGTTTTGGTTTGTTTAGATTTTTTCTTTTGTTCTAGGTGGTGTTTGCTGTGTGTTTTTTGTTGTGGTGTTGTTGTTGCCTCCCCACCCCGGTGGTGTGTGTGTGTTTGCTAATATTCAGGATGGGGTAAATGAGAGAGTTATCTGTCACAGGGTGATTTTTTTAATGATATTATCTGTCAGTTGAAGTTAAGGAAAAACAAGAGCTCAGTAAAAAATTAAGGGCATGTTAGTAAAACATACACAAATAGGCAAATTGTTCTCTGCATTTTTTCCTAATGTGCTCTGTAAATCAGTAATATCTGCTGCTTTGAATTCGTCGATGCTCATGAACAGGTAGAGTTAGGATGCAAATGCAGAGAAACTTAAGTACTGAAGCCAAAGTGTGAACAGGAGACTGATAGACAAACTGAGAGGTGCTTGCAAGCAAGTGGATGTGATGGAGGCAAGAATTTAAATTTATGTTGTGCAGATATATTTAGACACCTTTCAAAACAAGAGAACTTTCTGTAATTTAAGGAAAACCAAGCAAACCCCCAGACTTGAAACTCAGTTGTATCACGATTGCTTTAACTACAATAAGCCCCTAAGCAATGTTAATAGTAATTAGATTGTCTGGAACGTTTCTCCTGTGCCTTGATGTTGGCCATTGTTAAAAGTGATTAATAGATGGATTGTGATAAATCTGTTATGCAGTATGCCTATTAAGTTAAGACTTTGTTTTGCTATGTATGTTTCAAAAAATATTTTCTTTCTAATAAATGTCATGGGCTTTTCTTCCCTACAACTTAAATCAAGCATGTTTTTCCTATCATAAAACAGTTTTCAAAGTTCCTTTTTACAATTGACCCTAATGTAATGTGTGTTAGTGTATCATCCTGCTGAACATCTTTTTGTGCCTGTTTTTGAAAGTGAAATGAATATGAAGAAGGTTAGTGATCCAGTTTAATTGGCTTTAGGTTTAGATTTTAGAAACACTTTTGCAAGAGAGCATTATTTAGACTTATTTTTTGAGGAGTAGCAAGACTCTTATTCCAGCTGTTTAGTATAACATGATTCTTCTGGAAGAATAATAGCAAAGCTGTATACATTCAACTTTTTGGAGTGTATTTTTAGTAGTGAAAAGTACTGCTTATCCTTTGTGAGAAACTTCCAGTGAGCATGTACCCTGTTCATCAATAAGAAACCTTTTAGTTAGTACACTACTGAAAAGAACCTGTCTTTCTACATCCAGATATCTGACATTACTCATCTTCCTTGTTCCTCCCCCTCAAAATTAGTGAGCAACACGAATCTCCCCACGTTCTCAAGCTAGTGTGTTGCAATGCTACATAGTTAAGACTTTATTAAACAGAGGAAACCAAGAGTTGAGTGAAGCTGATTTGCTGAAAATGTCTAATTTGTGCCTGCAATTATATTGAAACAGAGTAAGTGTACAGGAAACAGGCAAACAAAGGACAAGAAGAGGCTCTAGTCCAAAATGATGCCCTGCATAGTTTCATTCTCTCTCTCACCTTCAGTGTACTGGAAAAAGAGCCATCTTGCCAAGGCAGTTCTCTGGCAAGATAGTTCATACTGGGCCCCGTAGTTTGAGCATGTTTGTATTTCAGTACCTTTCTGTGTGAGGGCAGAACTCTGCTTGTGTGGGATAGTTGGAAATACTTAGCTTACAAATTCAGTTGACATTAGACTGAGGGTTGAAGAAGTCTTGTGATGACTTGCTGTATTTAAAATAATAAATAAAATGTCAAAGCTCTCTTAGCAAAAGATGGGTGTTTGCCATTAATCTTGTGGACAACTTGATTAGTGTTACTTTATCATCTCTGTACTACAGTATGTTTGGTGCTTTCCTTACACATCCATAAAGCTCTTAATTATAAAAATGTAATATGTCCTTATTTATAGTGGTGGAGAACGTATATAAAACCCGTGAGCCTGTTCCACACATGAAAGCAATATATTTAATAACTCCCACCAAAAAGGTTAGTAATTTAAAGAGAATGAGCAAGATCTTTCAGACTGAAAAAGCAATCTTATTTTACATTATTTACTACGTATAACTATACGATACTTTTCATTTTGTGTGATACTTGTGTGCTGCTTAATTTTCTGTAATGAAAAGACAATGCAGTGTTGCCATAGAGTATGTTGCAAACATGTACCTTTTGCTCAATGCCTCCATTGTTTCATTGCATAGATCTTACTAACCTCACTGAAAGAGATGTTGTATCAAATAATGATGCAATACATTAAGCAACAGAATTCTAAGTAATGACTCTAATAAAGGATTACTGTTGTTTCCTAAAAATTCTTGGGAGAATAAATCTCAGCACTGTTACAGGTGGAAAATGATGCAGCTGTCTTGCTTTGTGTACTTCCTAAAGTGATCTTGGTGCATGACTGACCTTCTGTAACTATTTATTATTCTTGGTCTGGAATTAAAAATCTCTATCTAAGTGTTTTCTTTTCTTGTATGTTGATTTGCAGTATTCCTAAACAGGACTTGGTAATTAACAGGGCAGGAGGAGAGGAGGGAAAAGATTTGTTTGGTGTGTGAGGAAAGGCAAAACGCTGTAATGATTATTTTTTTATTATTTTTCTACCCCCGCAAGTCTGTGGATGGACTTATTGATGACTTCATCACCAAATCATCCAGCAGATACAAAGCAGCATATGTGTATTTCACTGACTGTAAGTAAGCTTTTGTGTTGTAGTTTGATAACTTTATATAGGTAAATAAGTAAGCTTCTTGAATTTCTTTGCTATAATTTAGTACATGAAAATTTTGGGTCCTGTTTCTTGAGGGAAGATTTGAGACTCAAGTCATTAACCATATTTGGCTTGCCAAGCTGTGGCCATCATGCTGTGTGGCAATAGTCACTTCTTTCCCAGTTATTAAACAATGTTGATTGTTCCCGACCTTAGCTTTCAATTTAGGTAATCTAGTTTTATTTTTGAAGTATTCCAGTCTTCCCATATGTTGGAGAATGTGGAGGAAGACAATCTGAGTAAAACTATGTGTCTCATATAAACAAAATAGTACTCAAAACTATAAATGCATGAGAGTTTGCTGCAAGAACAATATTTTGTAATTGGTTATTTTATGTAGCTCCTGCAGACTTGTGAGCCAGCTTTTTCCCCTTGCCTGAAAGAAGGTGCCTACTAAGCACTTGCATGCGTGATATAAATTGCAAAGCAGAGACAATTAGTGCAAATGGGGTTAATGTGACTGCATGTTCCTCTGCAGTCAGTCAGCGTGACTAAAATGGCGTGTAAAGAAGGAAGATGTTGTTTTTCCCTTTAACCTTTTTGTGGCTTGGGATATGTTTTCTCTCTCAAATATGAGAATTAATAGCAGAAACTTTTGCTTGGATAAAATCAATATCCTTCACTGCTGCCGACTGCTAATTAGTGTTCTACAACTTCACTTGCCAAAAACTAGTAAAAAATGACCAGTAATGCTTCTTCAAAAAGGTCTCAAATGCAAAATAATGATTATACATTCCCTTTCACTCTAGGGAGATTTGGCAACTTTTTGCATGTGACTTGTTAATTGGCTTTTAGTTTAGAGTTATCTGCTCTGAGTACTCTAAGCTTATAATTGAGTTAACAGCTGGAATGTGTATAAATGATTTATACTTGGAATCCTTTCTTTTTTTCCCCCTAGTTTGCCCTGACCACCTCTTCAATAAAATTAAGTCTTCCTGTGCAAAGTCAATCAGGAGATGCAAGGAGATTAACATATCCTTCTTCCCATGTGAGTCTCAGGTAGGTTTCATACTTTATTTCAACAGCAGAAAATAGTCTGGAGGACTCTTTTCAAGTGTTGTTGAACTTCTAGAAAACAGATCGTAGATTGTTTGTGTGTTTGTTTTTTTTTTTTTTTAACTGACAAACTATATGTGAGACCTATTGCTGTTTTGGCATATTTCCAGTGCATGCCTATAACTTCCGGATGAAAATAAATGCTCTTGTACTCGAAATGTTTGCTGCTCACACTTAACCTCTTTGCAATACTTGGAGTCAGTTGCAGTAGAGACGGGAGGGGCAGAATCTGTTTCTTAAGAGGAGAGAATTTTTCTGGCTTGTCTTTAGCAAGCAGTAAAGTTTGTTACTGCTTATACTGAGGTGTTATTTTGGTAGACTAGGTAGGTTGGTGCATAGGAATGAGTAGAACTAACTACTTGGTGAAAAATCAGAAAAAGAGAATGAATGGATGAAGGGGAGGGGAACAAAACCAAAGCCTCACTGAAAAAGAAACAAACTAAGAACTTGGCAAACTTTTTATTGAGGAAAATGTGGAAATGCATGTTTTCTCAATTAAATATTTGAGACCACCAGTGAAAAACAATGAGTGGTTTCCACTGTGTTGTTTCACATGGGTATTGTGTTGAGAAATGATTTGTTGCTCATGCACTTCAGCAGGCACAGAAGGCTGAAATGCACTCTGATACTCACCGGTACAGTGAAGCCCCCAAACCCTGCCTGCGATGGGGAGTTATTGGAGTAACTGTTAATGTCTCTTTCAAGTCTTGTGTTCTTCAAACCTTCTGAACATAGCAAGGGTCAGAACTCTTATGTATGCCAAGTGGCGGGTGAATATAGGAGAGGTTGCTGCTATTTGTGTCTCATTGTGATGCAGTTTCCTAGTTTGAAGACACACTCCTTTTTATGATGATTTTTTCTTATTTAGATTGAGAAGCCATCAGAGAATAACTAGTGTCCTGGTTGATTGGTTTGTTTTCCAGTGGTGGTGATCTTCCCAAGCTTTGTTTCAAACTGGTTCTGGGATTCTGCTAAAGCTGATTGTAAGAAAAAGTTTTGTAGCTTCCCCTACCAAATAAGGCATGAAAAGATTTTGTTGTCCTGGTTTGCTGGAGGACTTGCCGTGAAACTAGAAGTTGGAGCTACTTTTCTAAAGTTAAAAATAAGCAGCACTTAGTCTCTTCTTGTTTTTAGTTCAGTGTTCTCAGTATTTTGGGTTGTAAGAACATTTTGAATCCTTAGCAAAAGAACAGAATGTCAGCTGGTTTTCCTGACTTAAAAATCCCTGGGCCTGCTTTCTGGGGTGGTAAGAGTAAATAATCAGGCCGAGGTCTGGGCAAAGTCCAAGTGATTATCTGCTGAAATGAAACAAACACCTTTATCTGGATGAATGTTCTTCTTTGACTGTATAGTTACAGAGTCCATCTGAAGCTGGAGAAAATCCATTTACTGACAATGTGATTTGTTTCCATTCCATTGAGTGAACTGTTGAAAAAGTTTTTATTCTGCTTAGTACTTAATCTTTTATTAAGGTTTAATGTAACTTAGGAACTTAAGTTCTTGGAGATAAAGTCTTCATATAATAAACAGATACAATATGTAAAGTTCTATTTTAAAGAAATTTAGCTTGATACCTTCTACAATCATTCTGGTAGTTTAGCTTGCTACCTTCTGTGATCATTCTGATATTGCATTGTATGGCTCTCTATGAGGCACTGGATGGTATTTAGTTCAGCCTGTCTTGGGTCTCTCCATCTGTATAGACCCTAAGCAATTTGAAAAATATAGTCCCTTACATAGGGGCAGAGAGTAATAGAGGAAAAAAATATGAGAACAAGAAGCAAATGAGCTCAACAGGACAGAGAAAGGGTACTGAGGTATGGGTGTGGTTTTGTTCATTTTTTTTAAGTTGATTGTGTATGGCTTTTTGTTACAGCACATATTTTTAAAGTATTAGCCCATCTTTTACCAGATATTTTCAAAATATACAACTTAAGCCTTTTTTTTTCTTGGTTGTGCTTTACATAGGTATTTACTCTCAATGTCCCAGATGCATTCTACCGCTGTTACAGTCCAGCTCTAGAAAAGACAAAGGATAAAGATGCTGTAATGCAAGTAATGGCTGAACAAATTGTTACCTTATGTGCCACACTAGATGAGAATCCAGGTGTGCGATATAAAAGGTGAGGCAAAAATAACGTTGTATAGTGTAGTTGCTTTCACTTTTAGGACTTCCCACATTGTTTGGTTATAGCTTGAGGTTGCAGCATAGTTTCTTTTATTGTGGGTGCATTGTTTTTAATCCACAGCTCCGAAGTATGGAGCGATAGGAATTTGTGAAGTGTAGACAGAGCAGTGAATTACTTCTGTGTGTATTCATATAAGGGTACTTCATATACCCTGTTCTGTTAATGAGCTGCCCGTTTCATGTTTGGTCAGTAGAATGACACTCTAATGTGTTGCGTTCTAATATACCGCGTGCATAATACTGTAACAGAACTGCTGCTGTTGGTAATTTTGCAGCTCTGCTTGGCATCAAGGTATTCATAAATTGCTGAGGCAGATGGAATCAGGATTTCTTTGTAGTAGAGATATTGAGAAGAATACCTCTTTTGAGCTTTGGATCAAAGAGTAGCATCTTTGAAGTCAAAATAGGCATCTGAGATTATGCTCAAGAATTGCATTCTGTGGTGTAGCATGAAGTGGTGCCTTATTCTCTGCAAAGGTAATGAAGAAATAATTGCTTGACTCTTTTTTTTTTTTTTTTTTTTCTTTCTTGTTTCCCGCCTCTGAGTGAGAATTTTAGGTGCTGGGTCATATGCCAGCTAATGTCAGTCTTTTGGCTGAACCTGTTTCTGCTGTGTGAAATACCTGAAGCATTCAAAGAGTGGAATCGTAATGTAAGAGTGAAAATATATTGGAAATACTTAGAATGGAGTTCAGAAACTGCTCGTGAAATCAGAGGATCAATCTAGGGAGTTCTTTCTGTTTTAAAGGTAGCATTTTTAGTGTTTTGATGAAGAAATTTTTATTTTTGCATGCTTCCTTTTTCCCAGAGGACCATCTGATAAAGCCAGCAAACTTGCACAGCTTGTTGAAGAAAATCTTGAGAACTACTACAAAACTGATGAGAAAAGCCAAATAAAGGTAAAAGTGAACAAAAATGTTTGCATCATTCTTTGTAAGTCTGAGGGGAAAAAAAATATCTTTGGAATATGTTTTGACAACAGGTTCCACAAAACCAGATTTTATTTATTAATGAAGGCAACTGGTTGCTATTTGGTAGTATTTGTGTATGAAAGTAACTTGAAGGTAGTAACTGATACTGTAAATCTGTATGTAAGTAAATCTAACTTGCGTGATCAAACTAATGGTCGTTGAAAAATTGGACCTGTGATAACTTAGGGGGTGATGCAAACCTGAAGTGGCTAACTTGTTTTAACATCACCTTCTATAGGGCTATGTGTAGAAGGGACTTTACTGCAGAATTGAAGTGTCTCCCGTTAAGGGATTTATTGTCCACAAAGATACAGCTTTTCACATAATTTTGATCTGGCACTACAGATCGGGGCAGATGAGGGTAGCTGCCTAAATGCAGGAGTATGGGGTAAACCATACAGCCTGTATGGAGTAAACCACACTGACATTTCACTGTGCTACAGGAATAAATGTATCTGATGCTACTGCCACTTCACTAAATCCCAAAATGAAACTTTCAATTGAATGTATAGAGATCATTTGTTTGGGGTTTTTTTTTCTGTATTGCAGCACAGTATAGACAATCTCTGAAATAACAAAAATAAACCTATTTGTGAAAAGTCAGTGGGAGGCCTTTTTTTGTGGTGGTTTCTTTCCCTTTAGATTTTTTGCTCATTAGGTGAGGTTACTGAATGCATTGCAGTGGGCTAAGAGCACTGCCTTAAAACTAGATTTAAGCCCACTTTGTTGTGGTTATCATCTAAACGTTTGTTTCTATTTATGTTGATAAACACTTGGACCATATGTTTTAGTTTTTTCCAGTTATTTTTTAAATGTCTGTAGTACTGTAACTTGAATAGACTTAACATGCATTAACTTTGTACTGCGTGTTTTGACTTTACATTTATTTGATGGCTTTCTAGGCTAAAACCCACTCGCAACTAATAATAATTGATCGTGGCTTTGACCCGGTATCAACTGTACTTCATGAACTCACCTTCCAGGCAATGGCATATGATCTGCTACCAATTGAAAATGATACTTACAAGCAAGTACTTTTTTTTTTTTTTAAATCTAAAAGCTTTATTCTTGATTATAAAAATCTAAGGAATTGTTTAGCTGAATTGCACCATTGCTATATTACCTGTTTATATTACATAAGCTGCTTCACTTATTATTAGTCTTTTCTCCTGGATTTGTAACTGCTTCTTTTTAACCTTAGATGGGATTAGGTGTGATCTAACTGGCATTCTTCTAAGTTTTCAGTCTAACAAATTGCATTTCTGTAAAAACAAGACTAGACTTGAAGCAAAACCTTGGTAGTGCACATTCAGATTCTCTACTTCTTTCATATTCTCAACCTTCTTGGCCTGACAAGGCAAACAAGACCAGTAATCGAATCCTGAGAAAAAGCCTAGTTATTTCTCAGCAACGCTCACTTTTATAGTTCCAGTCACTTAATTTGTGTAGCTGTTGAGATGCACATTTAGGTAAGCCCTGTTCAATTCGTAAGTGTTATTTTATCACTGCTTGGAATAGTATGACCTCTTTTTACGTAATGTACGTGCTTTGCTGTTGGATGGTTCTGACACCAAAGATTTCGGTAAGACTGTTTTCTGTTGATCTCGTATGCTGTAGTTGGTCTGATTGCCTCATTGTTTTAGTTAAGCAAACAGGAATGCATATCTTCTGTCAGAAACACTGAATGAATAATTTCATAGAAAATGTAGAATTACATGAATCTGAAATTTTCTGGGTATGAAGATGCAGCAAAGTATGTTTTCGAGGTAGTCACGATCTGACTTGCACAATTAATCTTGTAACTTTTTTAATTTTCTGCTTTCTGGCCATATACACTGTGAGTTTCTGTAGATGTGAAAAAGTTATGTAGTGTGATTGCTGTCTTGCTGTATGGGTTTATTTCTATTTGTAGAAAAGTAATAGCTGAATGCTGTAATGCATGTTTCTTGTGTATGTGAAGTAATTTGTCCTACATAGTCTGTTTTGTTGGTGAATGGGACTTTATTTGCACTTGGCAATCTCGATGTGTATTGCTTTGCACACAATTGGCATTTGAAGCTGAAGAGAAATTGAGGTGCACGTAAATGTATGATTGAAACTCTAGTTAGTGTTGGTTCAAAAGAATGTCCAGAATTCTTGCCTGCAAGAATCGTTCCAAAATTAATCTATCTTCTTTGTTCAAAGATGTAATCTGTAAAATCCTTATGTAAATTTTATTGTGTTGGGCAGTAGCTTGGCTTGTAAGTTAAAACCTGTGTATGTTACTGGTATTACTGTGTCTGTTGACTAAACCATAACAATTAATACTCTTTAAGTTATGAGAATGGGATGGCGGGGGGAGGCGGTGGCCCAAACCAAACAACTGTCTGAATTTTCTCTTGGAAGATACAAAACAGAAGGACTTGCTGGGAAGGAACGGGAGGCAATTCTGGAGGAAGATGACGAGCTCTGGGTGAAGATTCGGCACAAGCATATTGCAGATGTGATAGAGTATGTGAATAAATAACAAAAACTAAGTTTATGCAAGTTTATAAAAGTTTCTTTGAGGGAATGCATTTGAGCTGTTAAGCAGGAGTACAGGCGGTAGTGAAGATGGCTTGCACTGTAGACTACATCCTGTTAAATAACTGATGCCAGGAAGAAAACATACTTTGAAAAATACAGTATGCACAGAGGTATGCAATTTTACTAATATTAATTACAGTTCTTAAGGAAAATGGAAATAAAATTATTTCCTGAGAAGTATCTTAAAATTGTTTAAATCTGAAGGGATTATTTTGCCTAAAGTACTGGCAAGTTACTGCATCAAATGACATTATGCATGTATCATAAACGGAATGTTTAACTTTGTTTCCTGTATCAAAGAACACTTTTCTGTGAAGTAGACCTGTATGTGCAGCTTTTACTTTCATTCAGAAGTTCTTGTTGAGCGGTCCTTTTAAAATTTTAAGTAAAGATCTTAAAATTTAAGAACTGTGGTGCTGTTGCATTTCATTGATTTCCTTTTTTTCTTTTTCTTTTCCTCTCCTCCCCCTTAGGGAAATACCAAAACTTTTGAAAGAAGTTTCATCAAAAAGAAAAGCAACAGAAGGAAAAGTAAGTTGTTGAAATTAGTGTTGTTTTTCCTGGTAGTTCAATTATTTACAGCTCATCAGATCTATGTAAATTCATGGACTTGTAGAAATGGAGGCTTACTCAGTGGTGACTTTTTTGGCGGGACAGGGAGTAAGCAAGGCTGCAACAGGAAGGGAAAAAAAAAGTATGTCAAATATTGGGCGAACATTTTTTTTAACTTGTATCGTTTTTTCACAGTTATCGATATCTGCTCTGGCCCAGTTAATGAAAAAGATGCCGCACTATCGTAAAGAGATTAGTAGGGTAAGGGGTCTTTTGTAACAACAGCTTCACAATAAATCATTTTATACACTGTAGTTCTGTGTTGTTGAGGTCTGGTTTCATTCTGTCATTTTCCTGTTAGGTGTGCTATATTGCTTTTCTCCAAATGAGTATGTTCACCTACTGCAGAATTTTGAGAAGAACTTGTTTGCAGGTGTTTCATTTTAGTATGTAAAAAGCCTACTTAAATGATTTTTGTACTTTGAGGATTGAAGATAGCAGAGTAGTGTAATGTTCTAAAAGGTATTATGGGGGTTAGTCTCTTAAGTGAAGGGTAAAGCACAGAAAATGCATGATGGTACTGAGGGATAGTTGAAGGATTGACTCTTGTACCCAGTAAATGATTGCTTGATGTGTTGTTTTTTTTTGTTCCCTGCCCCCCCCCCCCCCCCCCCCCCCCAACAAACAAACCAAAACCAAACCAAACCAAAAAAACAACCAAGTTACAGCATACATACATGTATGGTTTTTGTTTTTTGGTCTTCTAGCAAGTTGTTCATCTTAACATAGCAGAAGATTGCATGAGCAAGTTCAAATCTAACATAGAAAGGCTCTGTAAGACTGAACAGGTATGTTTTTTTAAAAAAATCCAAAACGAACCACAAATCAAAGAAGTGTGTGAATGTGACACTTGTTTGCAGGAGTAGATGTTGCTTTAATGGACAAAAGTAGTGTGTCTCTGCCTTTTGCTTTTTTTGCGATCACTTTTTGAGGTAGTAGTATTAAAGCTAAGGGAGTTATACAAGGCTCTTACTCTGCCAGTGAAAGATGCTTCTACTTTTGTTTTTTGGTCTTTGAATCTGGCTAATTTGTTTAAGGATCATCTTTGTTTTCTTTGTTGAAAACACCTATGAAGTTGTCTTACTATCTTCTGTAGAAGGAAGCCTTTTTAAAGTGTCTGGGAAAAGCACTTGTTAGGGTTAGTAGTACAGTGTAATACCTCATCTCATTAAAAACTATAACTTCTATTTATATTGATTGTAGTTATCAAATGGTTTTACGTGTTCGCGTTGCGTAGTGTTATCATAATTCTGTAACTGTTGAAATAATTATTTCAAAGATTTTTCATGCTCAGTTTTAATTGATGTAGCTTGTTTCATGAAACCTATGGTTTCATTAAAATGCCTTTCAAAACACACAAACCAATGTTGTTTGTTTTTTAACGATTACTCACTAAAACCATGTTTTGGTTTTTTTTGTTTGTTGTAAATTTAGGACTTGGCTCTTGGAACTGATGCAGAAGGTCAAAAAGTGAAAGATCCAATGAGAGTCCTCCTTCCAGTTCTGCTCAACAAAAGTCATGAGAGCTATGACAAAATTAGAGCTATTCTCCTCTATATCTTTAGCACAAATGGTATGACAAGCTGCCCTATTTTTTTTTTTTTTTTCTTCTCTCAGTTCTATGGACTTCAACCCAAGTATTGGGATAGTCCAGTATTTTTCTTTAACCTAAGCATCTGTATTGGAGTTGATGGCCAAGTTTGGAAGAAATACTGTCTATCCTGTGTAGTTTTTCTTCTCTCAAATTAGTACCAAAGATACTATTGGTAAGGAGTTAAGAGATGCAGTACAAGTAGCATCATTCCTGTGCTTGGGTGTGTGCAACAGCTCAAATTTGCTCCTTTTCACTTCCTATTGAAGCTGTTAAAGGGTGGTCTCCATGTTCAGGTTGCAACCTGAAAACTAAGTCGGTGGGGAGAGGAAGAAATTGGCAGAATGTGGGTCTAAGGAATCTGTAACATTGAGTTTTGTCTCACAAATGGAGCATTTACAAAAAATTTGTGTAAAATACTATGTTAAACTTAGACTGGCCAAACAAAAAAAAAAATATCCTGGACTAAATTAACAGCCCAGAATGTGAGACAAAATTGGTCTTATTCACAGTCACGTGGTAATTAAGCTGTACTTTTTCCTTGTATTGAAGGAACTACCCAGGAGAACTTGGACAAGCTGATCCAGAATGTACAGATAGAAAGTGATAGTGATATGATAAGAAATTGGAAATATCTTGATGTCCCTGTTATCTCTTCAGTAAGAATGTATTTATTTATTCTGTAATTTCCTACCACCCAAACACTTGTTACAGCTCTTTCAGCAACTCTTAGTGGTATTAACCAGGGGTGTTTCATGGTTTGTTTGTGTTTTTTTTTTTTTTTTTTGAGCAGGCAGATACTAGGAATTCTTGTTTTTATGATATGTCTAAGTGGTAAATCTGTTAAACAATTAACATGAATCATTTTCAAAGAAAGATACCTATAACATTCCTTCCAAAATAATCAGATGGTGACTTGAGCTAGTTGGTTTTGGAAAGTGCCAACTTAGTTGCTTGTCTCTGAAGTTAGTATTTCTAGTGTATCCTGAATTCTAGAGGTATTAATTGTTCTTTGTGGTTATTTCTTTTAAAAGTCCTACTGGTTCCCCCCTCCCCCCACTAATAACTGGGAGTAAGTTTCAAAAATACAAATACATTGTATAATAAAGCCATGTTCTGAAAATCTTTTTCAGTCTGCTGCTCAGCAGCATAAACACCCAAGAAGGGATCGTTCTTCAGAAGAAACTTTTCAACTTTCTAGGTGGACGCCTGTTATCAAAGATGTTATGGAGGTATATTTTACCAACAATTTAATTCATGGGTGCAGTGCAGAAATTTACTCAAGTGAGCAGTTCTAGCTAGTCTTTTGAAATTCCGTAGTATCTTGAGTTACTTTTTTTAAATACATCTCTTGAGCAAAGTGATCACTTCTAGTCTGTCTCTAATATAGAATATTGGACTGCTGTTTGTTAGCAATGCTCCTTTTTGGAGGTTGTTCTGAAGGTGAAGCAAATAAAAGTGAAAGCAAAAAGTCCTTTTGAACAGCTTGTCCTGTGACTGACGGTGTTCAGTGTAATTTAAAGATCTGGATTTTTTTTTTTTTTCTCCAGTGCCTCTTTAAACTGCAATTCAGATCATAAACTGTAGGTCAGGAGGGGCTGGAAAATGTTACTTGCCAGTTCAGTTGATCTGTTCTTAAATCTCTTGTGAAGCATCACTTGACGGCTGATGTCAGAATAGTGAGTTCACTGGACCTTTGGTGTTGATGCAGTGCTGTCATTCACAGGTTCTTGGTGACTTTCACATGTTCGTTCGTGTCTGCAGAGAACTTCTCTTATATACTGCTATAGAGAAATTAAATATGAAGGTTACTAGAGATGAAAAGCTGCTAGTGAAATCTGAACAGTTAAATCAATATCATGCTTATAAAGAAAGCATATACGCTTCCAACTTCTTGTGATACCAAAAAGCCTTGTAGTAATTTTCAGCATTATGTATTCTAGCGTTTTGTTACGTAGGAGTGTTGTTCATGAGATGCTGCTTGCAGTTGGATATCCTAAGATGTTGCATGTGTGAGCATTAGATTCCAGTTAACTTCTTTACTGGGAGTTGAAACTTGTTGGGTTTTAGGTCTGCGTGGCTCTCTAAAATAGATATTTGTTTTGCCCTTCAGGATGCTATAGAAAACAAACTAGATTCAAAAGACTGGCCTTATTGTTCCCGGTGTCCTCCTACCTGGAATGGTTCGGGAGCAGTAAGGTAAATGGTTTAATTTTCTGACATATAATTTAGCCATTTTTCAGTGTTTTTGAAATGTACATTCTGAAGTGTTATGGAAGTGTGCTTACTAAGTGGTGAAATAATGTATATAAGGTGATGTTAATGAGTAAACTCTGCATTTTTATTTCACCTAAAACATAGTGAACTTAGTTGTTACTTTAGTAACTCTTCTTAGCTGTATACAGCTTGTTATTTGGAGTATCTTCCTTTTGCTTCAGAGTTAGAAATAACATTTCCATATTCCCAGAATGAGAAGTTTAAACCATTGAGCTTTTTCATGTGAAGTAGTTTCAGGAATGGATTATCAGTATATGGTGACTTTGGCAAAGGAATGTTTTCATTTCTTCTGAAAATTATTTCTGCCGTGGTAGTGGTTGTGTTTTTCTTGAAGTTAATGATTTCAGCAAGTTAAATTCAACTTCTGTAGCTGTCTCATTAAGGAATATGGGCCTGTTAGACATTTGACCCCTGTTGTGAGGTGATGATTTAGAGAAGGTGTAGGAAAGTCAGAGGTCTTGAAATCAATTCTCTGCTAATGAATGTGGAATGATGTGTTCCATGTACTTGCATATTTACTGAGTAGCACTGAAGTGATTTTTGGAATTTTTTTAGCTTGCCAACTTGTACTGTCCCTTTTTCCCCTTTTTAATCCCACTGGCTTTTGAACCTGATGACCAATATCTGTGTATGTGACAGCTTTTTCACTTTTGGTAGTGTTATTTAAATAGTGAGACAGCTGAATTAGAGAGAAGAGTGTTTCTGTCACAGGAATGCTCATTGCACTAATCGGGTGGTGGAATTTGTAGGGAGGGAAACATTATACATATCCTAAATGTGAAGGACCCACTTGAGTTGGATTTTCTACCTTTCTAAACAAAAGACAGAAGGTACAGATACGTAGCCTTAGGAAAACAGTTTTGTTGCTTCCACTGCTAACCAAGCTGTTGACGTGTCCTTATGTTCCTGGATGATCAGTGCAAGGAAACACTAGAGCAAGTCCCTGTGTGTTGTAACTGGATCCTTGTCTTACAGGGTGGTGAAATGTGGGAATCTTTTAGGCACCCCAGCAGCGAGAGATCAGGACTGCAGATGATTTTAATCTGAATCTGCAATTATTAGATCTGTGTTAGAAAGTATGATGGGTTTTTTTGTTCCTAGCTGTCTGAATCTTCCGTGATAACAGCCAGATTTTTATTTTATTTTATTTAGACATTCCGGTCATATTTGGAGGCTGAAATACCTAAGACTCTATTTTTTTCAAATGAACCTCTCGTGAAAAATGCCATTGGAATTACTAGCATGCAGAATTAAGCTGCTTGGTAGAAGTCCTTTGAGTGTTAGCTGTGTGTGCAGCAAGGTTTTCACTTTGTATTTGTTTTCCCCGTTGTGATAACTGAATAGTTTGAGTAATGTGCTAACTTGTTTTCATTAAAATTCTTCTAATTATCAATCTGTCTGAGTTCTTTTGCTGAAACTGTAATCAAACCATGAACTGCGTGACAGACATTGTTGCTGCTTGAGTGTATAACTTTTACCAAAATTAATTACTAAAGCTATAAAAATGTCATCTTATGATCTACAGTGCCCGCCAGAAACCTAAAGCGAGTTATCAAGATGAGCGAAAGAGTAGTGCAAGGCTGATTATATTTGTGATTGGAGGAATTACATATTCTGAGATGCGCAGTGCTTATGAAGTTTCTCAAGTCTACAAGTCCTGTGAAGTTGTTATAGGTAAGCTTGTCTTGGGAAAAGGGCGGTATGTAGGGGTTTTACTATTGTGTGTTTCTTTTCTTACAGTCCCTGTGTTCAGTAAACTAATACTATAGTCAGTGTATTTCTTAGAATATTTTCGGTCTAAGAGCATAGTTTTATCTAGAATGTTTGATATTTGGATGGTTTTTTTGCAGCAAGATTTTAAGAACAATAAATACAATTATGCTCTATAGAGGAATCATTGTGAATTATATCAGACAAACATATTATTAAAGTAGCCTGATGTATAGCAAAAAGAATTTAAACAGATCTATATTTCCTTGTGTTACAGTTTCCTCACAGACTTTTGCATCTGCCTGTGCTTTACCTTCAGCTAGACTTATTACTGTCCATTGCTTTTGGAAGTAGTAGGAAAGCTGGCAGACAAGTGCAAAATCACTCGCTTTGGAAGGAGGGGAAGTATTAAAGAAAACCAAAACCCCAAACAAACCAACCCAAGTCAAAAAACTTTTTTCAGTGTTGCTCAGTTGACTTTGTAACATCTTCTAGTTTTTGTTAGGTTTCTTCAGAGAATTTACATAAACCATGCCATGATTTATAGCTTATGCCCTGAAAACTGAAGTAATCTCCCTAATCTCAAGGTTTGGCAGTAAATGCATGGATTTCCAGCTGTGGTAGCAATCTCTCAGTTAATACTTCAGAGGCAGCAAATGCTTGTTTCATTGGCTGCTGTGCTTCAAATAATAATTTCCTGTAATGCTATCTAAATTTAGGTGCTAAAACATTTGCATGATAGAACAAAACAGAGCTCCTAGGTACAGAACTTTACCAGAGACCTGTATCCATCTGCAGTAGCAGCTGGTGTCTGAGTGCATGGTCATCTAAAGCATTTGAAACCACTTGAGATGCCCGATGTCTGGCAATTAAAATTAGTGTTGAGTTTCAAAAAGGATTACATCTATCTACCATAATTCTAATTAAAAAAATACTCTTCCCTAAAGCCATGACAGCCTTGATTCTGAGATCGAGTCTGTTACCTCATAATAGCAGGGTATTATATCAATAGGGTATTAATAGCGTTGTAGCTCTGTGTGTGTGTGTGTGTGTGTATGGTTGATTTTTTTTTTTTTTTTTTTGGTTGGTTTCCTGTTTGCTGGTTTCATTGGTGGTGGCTCAGGTAGGTTTAATGCTGGTCCTAGTTTTGAGTTGCAATGGAAAGACTAGGACAACAGGTATGTAGTATAACAAGACTGTTTCTTCATCTGAGACTTGTTTACAAAGCCATGTGTAGCGTAGGTTGCTCTTTCACTGTAATACCCGGTACTAAACACAGCACCGTCTTCCCTTTTGTATAGAGATGATTCTTGTAATTTTGTTCATAATCCTGATTTCTGAGGGAAGGTGATAACCGCTAAATTTCCGTGCGACTTACAGGAAGATTTTCACCTTGCAGTATTCCTGATTCAGAACTCAAGGAATATTAGCCCATTCAGATTGATGCAGCTAAAACTAAAGGTTCAAGACAGCCCTAATGAACAGTTAAGAATTCCCTTTAACTGTAGGGTGACCCTTCGTGGCAGAAGTTATAATCATTTTCTCTGAGAACAAGGGAGGTAGTTGTGCAGTCCTGAAGAATAATGAGGATTTTCTTTGCGGCTCCAGACTTGGGATTTGTTGCATTTTTTTCAAGGAAACGTTAGTCAGTAAAAGCCAATTTGCTGTAACTGATATTTCTGTGGAAAACTACTGTTCGTAATAATCTTTAATCCAGGTGGTTTCTTGATTCTAGGATAAAGCCTGTCATTAACTCACCCTTTCACAAAATGGGCAGATCTCTTGCAGGCTGGGACAACTGCATGCAGCAAATGTGGCTCAGGTTCAAGCCGATGTTTCAAACCCTGCAGAGCAGGGACTTGAAACTGGTATCCAAAGTAAGAGTCCTAATCTGGAGGTGTGGATGTCTCAGTGTGTGGAAAAGGGTCACTGCCTGCCTAATGGTGACACTTACATGATGGCACTTTGTATGGTAACATGTGATGACACTTTGAACTGTTGTATTTTCAGTTTTCCAGATACTGTGAAAAACACTGGCCTGGAACTGATACTGTTAATACTTATGTTCTTTTGTCAGGTTCTACTCATATTTTGACACCTAAAAAACTACTGGATGAAGTGAAGAGCCTTAGTAAACCGAAGGATATGGCCTGCATTAAGGATGAATAGAAATGGTGATATTTATGATGCATTAGGAAAAAACAAATAGTGCATACATATTCTTATGGAATTGACTTTACTAAATGCAGGACACTAGATGGTTCTTACTAATGGAATGTCACTTTATAATTTAAATATGCTGCTCTTTTGGGGGAGTAGAAGGCAGAGTTAAAAATCAACTTGTATGTTTCTTACGTTGTAGGTAGTATACACAGGGTTACACTGTAAGTGCTTTTTCAGAAGCATGTTCATTCCTAACAAATTATGCTAAAAGTTATCATAATTATATATAAACTGGAATTGTCTTTGAGAACTGTGAAACCATTCTATAATAGAGTTTATTTCTAAAAATGACTGAATTAAAAAGGGTCTGGGTTTTTAGGTGGAGGCTTCAGAAGAAAATGTGTAAATATGAGTGTATGGTAAAAATATTTCACGCGTTACAGTTTAAGAAACTGCACTCATCTTCTGTATAATAACTCACTGAAAATTCTTTAGATATACATAATTGAAAAATCAAAAGGTTTTTTTTAGGTGGTGGTGGGTAAGGTAAAACGTTAATCATAGAAGTACTGAGCAGTTCTAGTTTCAATAAATTACTTTGGAGAAATCCTGTCAACTGTGCACTGAAGTACACTTTATATTTAAGTATATACAGGGTTTATTATTAAAGCTTTTCACAAAACCTTAATTTTTTACAAACTTCCTTATGATTGTGTCTGCATAGTATGTCTGTGTTAGAAGTGGAGTTGCCTGTGATATAGAAGTTCCAAAACTTTAAGCATAAAGCCTCTTGTTGAGGGACTGGGGACAGGGGAAAAAGGGAGGAAAAGAAGGGAAGCAGCTGAATCTCTCAGATGGCTTGGTAATTTGAAAAAGAAAAGCAAACCAGACACTGAAAGCTGATGTACTTATGAGAATTTACTGTTTTCTTCTGCTTTGTTACATACTAAGAAAGAAATACATAAAATTGTGTTGAAGGGGATCAAATAAATTCTAAATTTTATTCTGTAATAGTGGTAATGTTTAGAATTGTCTTAGAAAATGACTCAAGTAATTAAAATTACTCATCTTTTAAAGGGATGTTGTATTGGTGTACCTTGAAATATTGGTTTGCTGTATGTAGAATCTGAAAAAAATGTCATAAAAAATAGATAACTCATGGCTTTTTCTTTGCATTTTTCCCAACTGTAAGGGTACTCGTTGGCCTTGCAGAAAGGTGGTTTTGTTTCTTTTCCCTTAATTTTGCCCTCGGGTTAAGAGAACATTTTTGCTAGGTAAGTTTATTCAAAGTTGAATTAGAAAGTGGAAAAAGGTAAAATTCTGCGGCCCCCCCCCCCCCCCCCCCCCCCCCCCATCAGAGAGGAACGAAATGGGAGAACATTATGTAATTCTAAGATGTTGCAGGACGTGGGGCATGATGAGGATAAGTGGCTGTAGCTTTCCAATGCACCTACACAAGTTAGGCATCTAATGAATGCTGACTTTATTTTCAACACAAATGCAGGAGCAACACCTTTATAAATTAATTTGTTCATCAAACTTCATGTTTATCAAAACTAAAAAAAAAAGAAAAAATAGCAGAAATATCTATAATGTTGTTCGGAATTCTAGCTTCTAACTAAATACTGCAGTAAAAACCTAGAGTAAAAGTACGTATTTAAAAATGCTATGTCCAACATTTTCTTACTAAAGATGAACACTTTGAAATCAGTATTGAACAATTGTGCTTAAATGGTATATAGTCCTTACACTTTGGCAAGCAGAACTAAGTTCAGTGTAAAAGCTGTATATAGTTGCAATTTTTTTCCTATTCCCAAAGCTTAAAAGCAATAAATACGGAACAAAACAACTGGTACCAAAACGTCATATTTAAGGACTGAAATAATGGATTTTGGTATTACATAAAATCCATTGTACTGATGTTTATTTGTTGCACAGAGTTGCAGAAATACTTGAGATGTTGGATTACTTTTGCGTATTCAGCAGTTAGACTTTTTCCAAGTGTCTGCTTTAGGGTTGAGTGCTATTACCAGCTAAGAATTTGATAGCTGATAAATACAAGACTAAGACTTTTGAGTTTTGGAATCCATCCCCCACTTTTTCTAGAAGGCAAAACCAAACATTACTGTAAAGATAGATTAATAGAGATGCTTTAAAATAAGAAAGCTGACAGCAGTATATAGCCCAAAAAAGCTCCTGTTTTCTTACAGAAGTGTGTGTGTTTGTGTGAGTTCTTGTGAAGATGTGTATCTTTTTACCTAAGGATTTTTCTCAGCCACTTCCTTCTACATCAAGAATCGTTATATCAGGAATGGGAAAGAGTTGTATCAAGATAAATGTGTCAGCCCCAAACCTAGTATTTTAGAGTACATGTACAAGATAACATTATGATTTTGAAAGTTCCTGTTTTCGTATTAAAAGCTGCCTAGCTTGTACATGTGGGCCTAGATTCACATAAGCACAGATGTTGGTCTGATTACCTTAGATAATAAAGATATGTATTTCCAAGTGTAATTTATTTCTTAAGTTCAATCTAAAAATCTGGATAAGAGTCAGAGATGAGTAAGAGGAAAATCAAAGGTATGGAACAATTTCCATGCCAAGAATGGCTAGAATAGGATACTTGATCAAAGGGAAAAAAGGGGATGGGGGAGTATGTGATGGACGCCTCGGAGATGATGTTAATGTACAGACTGGAAGACATGTTACCTCCCTATTCAATGTGTGAAGTAACATGTGAAACTTGCAGTTGTCAATTTTGGAACAAAAGGACATCTAGTACGTGAAATGTTATGAAGTAATGACACGCTCTAAACTGTAGTATGAAAGGGTTTAAATCTTGACATGAGAGAGAAACCTTTATAGAGCTAATAAATACAAATATAGTGCTGCTGGTAGGGAAGGACTCTGAGCTTTCGGTTTGTCGGAGAATGTTCTGAGGAAACGTCACTGTGTGCTTGTGTTGATAAATATGTTCTTTCTTAGGTATTTGCTCTCAGGCCCAGGGCTGCAGGTTCAGACAGTGACTCAGGATAAACCAAAGGTCTAGCTGTTCTTGTGGTGTGGAAAGATTTCTATGAAAAAGACTTTTTTTTTTTTTTTAATTGAAACTAGGAAGCCTTCAGCAATTACTTCAACTATTAAGTTCGTTTGCAAAGTAGTAACAGGGACATTCAAAACATTAATCTAGCACAGGGGAACGGGCCTTTTACTATCTGTGCTGTTGTCTTATGCTAAATAAAGCTAAAACATGGATAATAAGCAGAGGCAAACTGATATATAAGGATATACAGCAAGAGCCTAAGGGGGAGAAAAGAAGGTTTAATAGTGGTGTTGGCTGTGGAGCATGGAAGAGGCCGTGAAAAAAAGCCATTGACTCGGGCTAGTAAATCAGTGGTACACAGCAGCAAGTTTAGCTGTCACTGCTTGTGTGAGCAGAGTCCAAATTATCTCTGTGTCCATCAGCTGATAAAACCATTCAGGTTTCCCTGAAAATGAGTGTCCTTTTTAAGCAATGCACTGTCACTTTTAACTTGATTTCTATTAGGCACTGTATACTGTGGAATTTCTTTGGCAAGTATCATCCTTGATAATACAAGGCTGTTAACTGCTTGCTTTTAATCACTGCAGTTAAATGGATTTCAAAAGGAAAACAATAGATGACTTTTCTTGGCCTGCTGTATTTTTACAGTATTTTAAACTTTTCCAGCCTACTTACCATCAGTTACAATCTCAAAGCCAGGTATCGTACAAGGTAAGGACACCTCATTGAAGAAATGGATAATTTGTAAGGAATACATAGGCAACAAATGGTATGACTCGGTTACTGGGATGTGCGAGGAAATATTTTAAGAACAAACAACTGTCAATGTAGGGCACTCTACAATAATGAATGTTAATTATGACTTGGCATGCTAGCATGATGCTTATAGATGTCTCGGGTGCAGTGGCTGTTTCCCTTTCGTGTGCTTACTGCAGGGGAAAAAATATATGTAGCAATGACTCAGATCCCCTGTTTGGGGGTGGGAGAAAATCAAAAGTCAAAAAGTTAACTTCGCTTGTTTAAGCTAACTTTTATTAAGTCTTAAGTGAATGCTTAGAGAATAGCCGTACACAGTAGCAGGGCTAGCTAATGTACTGAAGACTTTCAGTGGAATTAGTAATTTGTTCCTAGTTTTGAAAATGAATATAAACGTGTGGAATACTAATATGCTTTGGTTTGGTTTAGTACTGATAGTTAGGGAACAGCTGACAAAGTCAGCTAGCTGACTTTCTGATCTTTGTATTTATCATCTTGTATCTGCAGATATACTGACACTTCAGTATCAACCAGCAAAATGATAACATTGGAAACTGAGTAATTAAAGCTGTTTTCTTTTAACTTTAGCTAGATCTTCTGAAACTACTCGTACCATTCGTTCTGTAGCTTTCTTCAAACTGTTTGCTGTCTGTATGGCATGATCCAGAGTAGAAGTTAAAATCTGTTGGGAATAATAAAGTTTAGTCTTGCTAACACTGAAGACAAATCTTTACGTAGAATAGAAAGTGATGTTTTAATTAAGGTACTATGCAGCATTTTCACTCTGAGTAAATGTTGAGAAATAAAAAATCTGAGTCATGATAAACCACTCCAGGATTCATGTTGGAAATACCTCTCGGTTCAAAGGATTGCACAATCAAAGAGAAAAATAAGAGTTATTTAACACCTTTCTAAAGTAGCAGCCCCAGTGCGGTTATGTTTGTAGTACTGAGAAGGTTTTCTTATGGATTTGATAGTGGTTTGTGTTGCTAGGGTGACATTTTTCATTTCAGTATATGAAACATAATTAAGATCCGGTCCTTTTCTGTCCCATTCAGCTTTTATAGAGGGACTAAGCTGTATAAAAAGTCTCTGACATACTCGCATGAAGCAATATACTAAAATATAAACTCATATACTTGTGTTTCTAACTTCCTTCTCTCTTATCCTCAGATGGGTTAGACATGCTTAGATTATAATAATCGACTTGCTAAGAATGTCCCATTCTTAGTCCCATGTTCAACAATACTGTGACATAGGGATGTACTTTTCCCGGATAAATTGTGTGGGGTTTAATTTTCACTCGGAAGTCTTACATTTGTATTGGAGTCACTGGCGTTTCTGATGTTGACTGCGGGTTTCCTTTGGGCAGACTTCTTGCTGGGTAAGTATTGGTGTGAAAGGGTAACTTTATCGTATGTGCTTGAATAGTAGGTTTTGACAGCTTCAAAGTTTTGCCTAAAGATAAAATATATACAATAAAATACAATTTTAGTAAGCAAAAAAATTTCTAAACTATAAATTATATACACTTTGATAGCATACTCAGTGGCAAGTTAGTTTTACAGTGAGTAGAATTTTTAATTTAATTGTAAAACACAGTCCATCATAATCAGTGTTACATCTGTGTTGTAGTAAGATGACGTTCCAGGATGCAGTCAGGAGCTCTCATAATAGCATCACGTTCTTGGTGCTGTAGCTTTCTCTCACAGAGTGGCCTAGGCTATTGATTCTCAAGTGAAGCTGCTGTACTTCCAGGCAATAGTGCTATTGAGTAATGCCGTCCAAAAAACATGGTAACAAAACTTGTCTGAGTTTGTCTAGTCTGTGCTACGGTTCAGAATCCATTTTA
Organism: Falco rusticolus; assembly: GCF_015220075.1. NCBI lineage: Eukaryota > Metazoa > Chordata > Aves > Falconiformes > Falconidae > Falco > Falco rusticolus. The sequence goes on from NC_051197.1 coordinate 24,197,234, forward strand.
CTTTCTAGACTTCCAGTGTAAATTAATGTTAACCGTTAAAAGTAGGACTGTTATTTATGAAGAAATGGTTGGTAGCAAACAGAATTGCATCTTAAATAATACAGACCTGCTTTCAAATCTGTGAATGGGAACAGCCCCTAATAAAGTGAGGTTTTTTATTTTTTACTACTAAATGTGTTGGCTAAAGAAGTCAGATAGTTACTCTTCATGAAATTAGAAAGATGGAAGAGCTACTCTAAGAATTATTCACGCTTGCTCTTAGGGTAAATATTTTAATTTTACTAATGAGAAAAATTTTAATGTACAGCATGCACTGCAAAAGAAAACATTCCTCCTGCTTATGATACTTGTGAGTGTTTTTCCATGCTGAATCTTCAACAGTGGCATTTTCTATTGTACTACATTCAGTTATTGCTACAGCTTACCTTTCAGAAGGTCTGTTTACAGGTTCGCATGGCTGCTTATTTTTCTGAGCTTTTTGAGTGGAGATTCTTTTTTGTGAATAAGCTGGAGTTGTTAAGGCCATGTGTAAAACAAAAGCCAAAAAAAAAAAAAATTCTGTGTATTTAACACTTTTTCTCTATTTAGCATAAATAAAAACCCAAGTATCTATCACTGCTGAATAAAATTGAATGCTACTTTGATTTATAGTGTTATAATATTCATATACAGAAGTAGCTAATTTATACTTTTTCTTCCCACTGTTGAAAACTTCTATTTTCTGCATGCGATTTCTTCCAACAGTATATAGAGAGGAGTCTGAGATAAGTGACTTCCAAAGCTGATGTTAAGCATTTAAAAAGAAAAAAAAAACCCAACCAAAAAAAAAAAAAACCCAACCAACCAGAAAACATTAGGTTTTCCTTGACTCCCTGCATGTCACACGAATTGAGTGTAGAGCTGAAATTTTCTTTAGTACTTGTTTATACTACATTAAGTAACGCTAGCACTGAAAAAGTTGGCACAGCAACGCCCAATTTTAATATTCTTCCATGTGGTACTGCAAAATGAGATACTACTCTCATAAACAAAATATGGAAGGGACTTTTCTTATAAGGAACCAGAGAAGTCTAAAGCTGTCTGGCATAGGGATTAAACTTGGCCAGGTATGTAAAAGTTGGATTTGCTGATTTTGGTCTACAAGATCTATATACATCCACTGTTTAGCCACAGTGCTACTGGTTGCTTATACTGAATTAAATTTGGCCTGTTACGTGCAGTGTGGCTTTCTGCCCCTCAAAATCTAGCCTGTGATTGTCATACTTACAGGATGAACCAAAACTTTTATTTCTGCATAAGGCACAAGACTGAACAGCCTCTTCGTAATTCCTGAGTTTAAATTGATCTCTGCTTCCTCTATGGCATCTGCACCTAAGTCCTGAAAACAAAGACATGTTGTTTAGAAAAACAAACACTGTAAGTAATATTTTTCTGTAGATTTTAACGTTTTTGCAATTATTATACCTCTTCTGTCTCCATGTAGTCTTGTATTGAATGTTTTGTAACTTTTAGTCTCGCAGTTCACAAGTTCCTTGCTCTGTGAATAGTTACAAGAATCGTAGGCTGAGGTGTCTTCTGAATCGCTGCCTAAAATACCAAAGATACATTAAAAAGGTCTGTCATATTACAAATTTTGGCCGGTGTACCTAGGTAATTATTTGGGTTTTAGCATCATAGTTTCTGAGCCCTTTGCTGCCAGTAACAGTACTGTAGTTTGAAGTACTTTTTCGTCTGCTTTACAGGTGGGGATTGAACTTTAGAGACTGGCTTTCAGCCCTGACTGTAAGCCTCAAGTGTAGCTTGGTTGGTATTTTTTGATGGTGGTTGTTTCCAGTCCCAGAACTGTTCTTAAACTTTCAATCTCCCTGTCCTTAGTGTTGTGAAAACAATGCAGCCTAAGAGGAATGCAACGAGAGAATTGGGGAGGATCTAGTATGGCACTGTTGGCTATTGCACAAACCGGTATTAACAATAATGGCCCCTGTGTATTATATTGAAATGAAAGGATATCACAGAGAAGTGAAGGACAGCAGGTGGACCAAAGGTAAGAATAACCTAGATACTCAGACATAAAACTGAATCTAGGATAGCTCGTGCTGTTCCTCTTCAGTTGTGGGGTACTAACAGCTTCAGAGTATTCTGCAGTGGAAAGGTAAAAGGGGGATGCCCCAAGAGAAACAAATGCTGACGGATTCTTAGTGAACCTCCAAGAGCTGGAGTCTTGGATGACTTTACAGCTGACTTAACTAGCTCACAGTAGCCTGTATGGGCTCTAGTTTGGATTTGGTGAAATTATATTAGGAGCTGGACTGAGAAAGGAGAATATTTCCAGTCTGTGTTAACCCTGAATGGATCAAAGATTTAGGAAAACTTTTTTTCCTTTGTTTTCATGCAAAATAAGAAAGTTCAATCCAAAATCTAAAGTGGAAGTACTGGTATGAAACGTTGCAGTCGCCAAGTTTGGAATATCCTGCTAGGACATGAAATATATGCACATGATAAGGAGAAAAAGCAAAATCAAAGCACTGTGTACACACCGATGTTATGTTGCTGAAAATGTTAGTAGTAGTTTTTGGAAACTTAACTAAAAAGGTGAATTAGAATTAGAAGAGTAATTCAGGTATGATAGGACTTTTGGAGATTGTCTGACCCAATCCCCTCTCAAAGCAGGACCGACTTAGATGAAGTTGCTGAAGACCTTGTCCAGCTGAATTTTGAGTATCTCTGAGGACAGAGATGCCACAGCCTCTGTAGAGCAAACAGTCTCAATGTTTGACTAGACCCTGAGTTAAAACTTTTGTTCATATCTAACTGGAAATTCTATTGCAGCTTGTCTGTTGCCTCTTGGTCTGTCACTGAGACTTCCATGGTGAATTTGACTTGGTGTCCTCTTCAGTCTCCTTTTTATTCTGTGTGCTGTGCTAAGCAGTAACATCTGTTAAAACTAAAAAACAATTTTCATGTTGCTAAGTGACAGGAATGTACTACTTGACAGGATTCCATAGTAGGTATGAGTACAGTTAAGACCTTTGTATGCCACTACTTACTCAGGTTGGTATCTGATAAATCAGTTGGTTTTCTCTGAATGAGGAGTGAACATGTTCCAGTTTTGCTTTCCTGGATGTTTGTATTTCTTTGAAAATGAAAACAGAATGATACTTTAATTCTATCTTAGCACCTTTATGACAAGCCTTACGAGCATATTATAGTAATGCTTGACCACTTCCTAGTTAAGGAGAAGGCTTACTCATAGAAAGACTTCTACCTGTATCAAATACCTGAAAAGGTGGTAAGTACAAGCTTAAATTAAAAACTAACTACTTGCAAAATAAAGACCCGTTTAGTTAAAGGACACATTCTGACAGAAGGACCCTGACTTACCAGAGCTTTTAAAAATCTTTAAAAGTAGAGGTCTTTGTATAGACATCTCAGTAGCAAAGTAGTATGAATTCCTATGTATTTATATATGTGTTCGCTTGTTGCATCAAAATATTGTCAATAGCAATCAATTATCAATGATTTCTTAGTAACTTAGAGCTATTAAGGCTTTAATTTTACTGCCTTTGGATAATTAAAGGAATACTTGAGATGTACCTTCTGAGAGAACAAGAACAAAATTCATTGTTTGTGTTATTTGACATTATTTTCAACTTAAGAGTATACAGTATCATCAAATTTATTTGGAGAATTTTCCACCCATTCATGAAAATAATGATTAGAAGCTTAAGCTAACTTTTTGTATGACAGAAAAAAAAAAAAAGGAAGCTAGGTGAGACAAACGTTAACTTCTACTCTGTAAAATAATTTCAGGGCATATTTAAATGACTATTATTGTGTTCTACACCACATGTATTATGAGATCTAGCTTTGGTTGGTTGGAGATTTAATTTGCCAAAATTTCAGACTCCAAAATATCCCATGCAGAATTATTATATCACACTGACATTTCTGGAAATGAAAATTTACAGAGTGATCCTTACACTTGAAGTATAAGCAGATGTATCGATATGGCGGGCTTCCAGGCCTACCAGAGTAGTTCATGACAACGATAAATGTTGTTCATTGCTGAACAGTTTGCAGTCATCCCAATTTGGGATGCTGACGTGCATTGCTGAATAGAGAACAAAGACAAAGCTTCTTTTCTTAATACACTTTTGAAATATCTCCGCCATTTAAGCACTGTAAACCTTACACTGGTCCACTAAGATGGGCTACTTTAAAAAAGGATTATATTCGTATTACAAATAAAATTGATGGGAGTTTTTCTATTTGTCATCTGGTAGATCACATACCTTATGTGATTAACTGGTGATAAACTTGAAAATGTCATCCTCTCATATATATTAAGACAATATTCGGCATTTCGTGCAGAGTCCAGTATAGCCACGCATCAGTGTACATGCATGTAGCTGTTCACTTAACTGTAGAAAACCATGTCTATAACTAGTCAAAATATGTAATACACTTACCTTTTCATACTTTCTTCATCAGCATTAAATTTTTGAGTTGATGTACCCCAACTATGGGATGCAAGACCTTCAGCAGCATGTTTTTCCTCAGGTGAAAGGAATCTCTGTTGCACCCAGAAGGCAAAACAAATTTACAATTGTTTATATTACTGTGTATCTCTAACTGTATTAGATATCAAACAGGATAGTGTAAACAGTGGCATCATTTGCATATCACTTCTACACTGCTTTTAGTTGCCATCAATGCTACAACTTGATTTATTTTTTCCCAATTCTACCTGTAGAGCGGAGTGGACAAAATATGAGCACCTTTTTGTGTGAAGTTGGAATTTAAGGCATGTTTTCATGTTGCTTTGGGGAGGATTAGCATATGCTGACTTGATTCCTCTCAGTGCCTTATAATTAAGTATCTTTGTAGGCATGCAATTCTGGGTTTTGTTCTCTGAGCAAATAATAAAGGCAGGTTAGTAAACACAGTTAAGTCTTTGCAGAATAAGTAAGCTTTATCACAGATTTTAAAAATGTTTGATAGTCCTTAAACTTCTCCTTTGGAAACAAATTCAGCAATGCTATGACATGCTGTAGTAGCTCAAAAGCTAAGCCATTAAGCTGTGCAAAAACTTAAGAGAAAAATGCTGTATGATCTCAAAGGTGAATAAGATAATCTAAGTTTAAAAAAAAAAGTGACTATGGAAACAGATCTCATACCATTATGTTGGAAGAATGCTTGTTTGCTAGCAGACCTCCTTTTCTCAGAGGCTCTGTTTCTCTTGTGGAGGTTGATTCAGCTCTCTTTTGTAACCTGAATTTAAGGGGAAACAATTTGGTTTATTTTTCTAATCTCATTAAGATGATTAACATCTATGAAATACCATCTCCGCCCTCCTGGGGAGTATCTAGAATTGCTTCATAAAGTTTTGGTGGTTAATTGTGTAAGTATCTGCATACCTCCCTTTTAAAATTAAAAATGCCACTCAAATATTGGTAAATAATGTCTTATTGGCACTGTACTTTGATTAGTCATTCAAATCCTGAATTTGTCTAGTTGCAATGAATTTTATTCAGAGGTATGATTTAACGTCTAGTGAAAGTGATGATAGTGTTTTGCTTCGGGAAATTGAAGGTCCATATGACCCAGAAAGGCAGGAATGCAAGACTGGAAGGAATTCTGGGGTATGTAGTTACAGAATTCTGTAAAAGCCTTACTTGGGAAATATTCCTGTTGCTTTCAGACATCCCAATTTCTTATATTCAGCAGATTTTAGGCAAGATTTTTATAAAAACTTCAACTGTTCCAAGGTTTTCACTTACATGCGAAGACAAAGATTGCACTTGTTGCCTTCTAAAGAAAATTGATTTGTCTCTGGGATTACATCAGTTGTCTGACTTTCTCCTCCCTCCTTGTTCTTGTGAAGAAATGCAGTTTCAGTACCTCTTCTTCCTGGAGGGTCAGCAATGCTTGAAACTACCGAGCTCTGTACAAAGTAACCATAGCATAGATACATGTGGTCACTGCATTGGAAGTACCTTTCTGAGTGTCTCTAACTTAGGATACAGAAAAAAAAAATATCTTCTAAAACATTGACTGTAAAAGCATTTGGTGATACTTACCTGTAGGTTTGTAGAAGGCCATGAGATTATTTGTGTGTGTTTATGATCCAGAACAAAATATTACCATACTTAGCAGTAAACTGTTTTCTATAGCACAGTAACATTTGGTCATACAGTAACTCTGCAGTTCAAGAATCTTGGACAAACAAGATAGTACTACTTCCAACTAAATGATAGTGATTAATGCCAAAAATTCAGGTAGCTGCTTGTATTTTCTTACTCTGAACGAAATGCTTTCGAAGCTGGGATTAAGAATATTCAGTGTACCTGTGTTTTTATACTTAGGTTTCTATTACAATTAATGAAATATTATGAAGTGCATATTTAATGAAAAAATACTTTCTTTGAAGTAACACGCTATCTAAAAGCATCATGCTCTTATTAGAGAACATACAACAGGTCAACCACACTGAGGTTCTTCGGATTTGCATCAGTAAAACAGAGTAACTGTAGTCTTTAAATAATAAAACTCACTGAGTTACCTCACAAGGAGAGTACGATGAATTGGCAGATTCGCAGGAAGTAAGCAAAGATGACAAGTTGAATTGGCTGTCATCACTTTGTTCCTGGATGTCTTCGAGCACCATGCCAAGTCTGAATATTTCCCCTTCCACTTCTCTAAACCAAATTGCAATACACAGTTAGTGAAACCTGTATGAACCGATGCTCTATTTCTTTCTTTGATAACAATATTGGGCATTGCAGTACACTTCCATAGGAAAAAAAATGAATTAAAAGAATCTCAGTGAACTCCATTAAGTACTTACAATTGAGATACCCAATTGATTAATTCAGCTAAGACATATAATGCCCAAGATGAATTTTGGCCAAACCACTTCTAATTTACCACATATAACATGAAGATACTGTGTTCACTTCAGAAGAATTCTAATGGATAAGTAAAATAATGTGGTTTTTTAAAAGTGTTTTTCAAACACTTAAAATATGAAAAATACACTCATGTACTACTAAGCACTTATCTTCTAACCTTTCAGGATCAAACTCTCCAACGTTGACAGACTTGTCCTTGTAGTTCTGCAGCTGTAAGTTACGATGCTCTTCTCTAGCTGTTAAGTAATTCCTTTCCAAGGCATCAAGGTATTTTTTCAATTGATTTAATTCCTTCACCAATAAGAAATAATTCAATAGCAAATGTCATTATGATTTGGCAAGCCACAGTGATAGCTACTTATGCTGTGTAAGCGAGATGCCGTTTGCAGTGATGGTGGTAACAATTTTGGTACTGCTCTGCATTGGGACAGGATTGCATCTTATATAACCACCCAGTGCTCTGTGCTGCTCTACTATGTACAAGTGAAATACTAAACCATGACTTCCAAACTGATAGCCTACATGTCAAAATTCATAACTTATATGGCAACTTTAGGCTTTTCACTAATAGTTTTTAATTTTAATCCTTAAAACAGATTTAAGAATCCAGCCATCTACTGACCACCTTCATTTTTGCCTCTTAAACTGTGGAAAAAAAACTGAGAAAAAGAGCATTTTTAAATGTCTGTTGGAGGAAAACATGGAGTACCTTGCCAGCAAATTGCGAGTCTACAGCCATTTAAAGTACGTTTCAGATAGCTGAAAATACATAAATTAATTTACCAGATAGCGGTCTTGTAAAAGGAATGTCTCTTGGGTCATATGGTTAGAAAAGTCTTCCACCTTCAAGACAAAAATACTACTTTTATTTGGAATTTTAAAAACAAATATGCCAAATGAATATAGAATTGGAGCATCAGTGCAAAGTATAGAAACAGAGCTCTTTACTTTTTTTAGCAGTTGATCTGTCTGATCCTTTAGTACTTGAGACATCTTTTCTCCTAGTGTTAGTTCTGGCAGTAAATAAGGAGGATTTCGACAGCCTGCTTCTATTGTACCAGCTGCTGGTAATGCCAATGCTGCTGTTCCAGACTCTGATCCTACATAATACAAGATAAGATCAATCAACTGGAATTTCTGTCCAAAAAGTCTACTCAAAAGTTCTATCAAATTGTGTAAAAGTAATTTGCATAGTTGCTGTAATTTTATTTTCTTGCTTTAGACAAACCATGTGTAGATTGTATAGGAGCATGTAACGTAAAGACTTCAGAGGATGTCCCAGCGTCTTTTGAGTAAATGGCAGTGCTGGCATTTGGAAAATCTGACTGAGGAAGTATCTGTTAAAATGAGAACTTTGGTTACAGAAAAATTCTGGACACAAAATCAGAAATAACTCAAAATACATAGTATAAGTTATTAATGAAATGTTTATTATATATATATAACAATCCCATGTAATTTTCTGTGTTATAGTTCGATATATGTATAGCGTCTTATTGCATAAATACTGAAATACTTCAACTCTGTCTGAAAATCTAAAGATTTTATATAAATGGTAAGTACAATATAAAGGTGACAAAACAGGTTTTGGGAATAATCATGGTCCTAGAGATAAAGGAGAATGAGTTTTAAAAAAATGTGTCTATTTTGAGAGATTTACCTTGGGATTCAATCTCAGGTGGTCAGTGTGATTCTGGGTGTCAGCATGCTGTGTCAGCATCTTGTTTGCAGCCAGGAAATAGTAGGGAAAACTATTAAAACTTGTTACATCTTGAACAATTTGCTAAGATACAAATCTAGGAATGATCTTCAGCATCTGTATAGCTCTGGAAGTGAACTCCATGGGAGGGTATGAAATTGAGAAGTGATTATCTAATTACTAACAAACCTTAAAAGATATTTACTACAATAAGAGAAATGCTGTGGTCAAACAAATCCTTTAAAAAGGAACTGACCTGTCAATAAATGCCAGTATAAAAATACATGAAGAAAAACTTGCAAGTTAAAGTAATCTTGATTAATTTCAACATTTACATATAATACTAGAAATAACAATTTATAGTGAATTTCCTAATGATTTGATAGGATGCTTTATCGCAAATAATATGCCAGAGCATCATTAAATATTTGGTAATGAAAGTTCCATATAAATTCAGTCCCACAATTCTATTTGTGAAAACAGCTGTTGACTAAAGTGATAAACTCACTGATGCCTATAGGCTGCCTACATGAACTAGCCATCTTAGATTTTACTGGACACAGAGTATCTTCTTTGGTAAAGCCACTCTACCAAGTATTAAGAATTTATCTTAAAGCATCTTAATTACCTTTAGCTGTTGCAGCAGTTCTGGAATGCTTATTTCTTTTCTGTTCTCTACAGAATGGTTCTTATTTTCTAGAACGTTTTTCACAATTACTGATTTACTTTGCAAAATAGGGAAGGATTTTGCTCTTTCAATGGTAGGAACTGAGTTAATGTTGTCGCTTCTTTTTGGTACTTTAACTTCTGAAGCAACTTTGGAGACATCAGGAAGGCAGTAGTGACCTTGACCTTGGCCATATTTGAGCTCGCAAGGTGAAACTGTTTTCTTAAACAGGGCGCTCTCTTCTTTCGTGTTTTGCAAGATGTGTGTATCTTCTTTTTCGCCAATCAGTTGTGAATTTTCTTGTCTGCAGCCACACATAACAGTGTAAGAAATGGGTTTCTTAGGAACACATATCTTTTTGTTTAGAAAATTTTGATTTTTATTATGGGTGTTTACTTCCTTGTGTTTTTCTAAGTGATACTCTTCAAAGTTAGTTCCCCATTGTTCGTGCACCGAAGGGTCTTTGACGTGTTCTGAAGGCTCAGGTTTGCCCACAGTGTCATCAATACTTTCAGTAAAGGATGTCTCTGGTATTGTCTCACGTTCGATTAACTGGCATGTGCTCATTAACTCACCCTTAGAAAAATGACGCAAAAGGACATTGGACATTTTTGAGTGAGTTAGATATTCTTTGCCATCTAGTTTACTAAAACTACAAACAGGTAATTCCTTCTTAAAGGAAGCTTCACTTCCAGGCATTTCAACTGAAATTCCCATTGTTCCTGTGGCACCTCTGTGGCAACTGCAGAATTCTTCAGGCTGTGGACAAGTTTCATAATTTGCTGTTCCTTTTATGTTTTTGTTACCTTCAGAAGAGTCAAAATTTAAAATAACAGATGTATCTTTTGTACAAGTACAATCATTCAAATTGTAGAAATTTTTACTGTGTTTACAGGTTATTCCTACATCTCCATCATAAGGTAAGTCGTCGTGTTCCTCATCTGTTGCATCTGTGATACAGCCTAATTCATCTGAAAATGAACTATTCATTTGGGTTTTCATCCAGTCTCATGGTTTGCACTTTTTCATAGTCTCCGTATCCAGTCTACGTAGAATATGAATGCCATTGCTTTTCTGATTTTGGATAGACTTTTTATTACTGCAGCAATCAAAATCTGTAATGTATGAGTAATAATAATGTTATACTGAAGTACATCTTATTCTCGAATGTGTTTTGTCTTGTACCTACTGTAGGTTTTTTAGGACCACGCCGCTGACATGGATGTTTCCTTTTCACTCTTACACGTGCAAGTCTGGATTAACTGCTGGGGGAGATACAGAGACATGAATGACAAAGGCATTGGGAAATGGAGAATTGAGCTTAGCACCAGGTAACTGTCTTTGCTCGTTAATTCCTTTTGTAACGTTCTAGAAACAAAAAATTGGTAACAGAGCCAGCAGAATTAAACATCAGTTAAAATAAAAAAATACACTTTCTCACACTTCACCTTGCCACTTACAGAGTGTTTCTTCAGCTTCTGCACCAGACTAAAATAATTTTTTTGATTTCTTGCCCTCTTTTGTCAGATAAAATACAATGAAGTAATATGATACTGAAGTAAGGTACAGGCTTGGCAGCTTCATCACATGCACTGTGGTCACCACAAGCAGAAATCAGCACACTTACAGCACCGGTTTCCTATAGGTGACAGGTGTATGGCTGCGTTGCTTTGTTGGCTGTGGGAAACAGTCGCACTGCTGCTGCGCTTGCTGGAGCTGCCCCCGAGCAGGGCCTTCGGGAACAGGTGGGCGGCCAGCAGCGGGGGCCTGGGCGTGGGGCCCCTGACGTACCTGCCTCCCGTCAGGCCGCCGCTGGCGTGGGGCCCCTGACGTACCTGCCTCCCGTCAGGCCGCTGCCGGGCGTGGGGCCCCTGACGTACCTGCCTGCCTCCCGTTAGGCCGCTGCCGGGCGTGGGGCCCCTGACGTACGTACCTGCCTCCCGTCAGGCCGCTGCCGGGCGTGGGGCCCCTGACGTACCTGCCTCCCGTCAGGCCGCTGCCGGGCGTGGGGCCCCTGACGTACCTGCCTCCCGTCAGGCCGCCGCCGGGCGTGGGGCCCCTGACGTACCTGCCTGCCTCCCGTTAGGCCGCTGCCGGGCGTGGGGCCCCTGACGTACGTACCTGCCTCCCGTCAGGCCGCTGCCGGGCGTGGGGCCCCTGACGTACCTGCCTGCCTCCCGTCAGGCCACCGCTGGCGTGGGGCCCCTGACGTAGCTACCATAGCCTTAACCCTAACACTAACTTGACTAACCCCAACATCCCTGAACCCCCAAAAATCTTCCCAGAGGTGTCCAGAGGGGGGGCCAGTTGCAGGAGGTGGGTGGTCGGGCCTGGGCAGACTCCTGACACCCCCCTATAACCCATGATGCCCGTAATGCCCCGCTATATCCCATATTGCCTCATAACAGCCTCGCCACATCCCTTAAGGATACTGAAAAGGTATTAGTGGGGATTATGCCATATAGTGATGCATTTGTGTTTCCAAAGTATTATGGGATGTACTGGGGCATATGTGGGGCATGATGGGATATACCAGAGCATTAAGGGGGACTATGGGATATAGTGAGGCATTTTCCAAGTGTTATGGGATATACCATGGTGATAGTAGGGCATTATGTGATATAGTGAGGCACTTGTGGGGCATGATGGGATATACTGGGGCATTTTTATGGGGTATCATGAGATGTAAGGGTGTGTTAGGTGGGATTATGGCATATAGTGGGGGAATTTCTGTGGCATTTTGGGATATAGTGGGGCATTTGTGGGGGCATGATGGGATACAGCGGGGCAGTAGGGGGGCACGATGGGATACAGCGGGGCATTTGTGGCAGGATTATGTGATATAAGTATATAAACTGGGGGGAGTTGACCAGGAGGGGCCGATCACTGCTGGGGGACTGGCTGGGCATCAGTCAGCAGGTGGTGAGCAACTGTATTGTGCATCACTTGGGGTTTTTTCCCCTTTGGGTTTTATTCCTCTCTCTTTTTCATTACGATGGTTATTATTACTGTATTTTATTTCAATTGTTGTTCTTACCTCAACCCACAAGTTTTAATGTTTTCCTGATGCTACTCCCCATCCCACTGGGGACAGGGAGTGAGCAAGTGGCTGCGTGGTACTTGGTTACTGGCTGGGTTTAAACCACAACGGTCCCTTCTGGTGCCCAACGAGGGGCCTGAAGGGTTGAGATAACGACAGATCTGACCAGAGCATGTCAAAATCAATGTGTTGTAAGCATTCATTTTATTGTTTTAATAGTCACTGGCCACACTGTTGGTTTTTTTTTTGGGGGGTGGTGGTGTTTTTTTTTGTTTGTTCTCAGAGTTACATTATACAACACCTTACTTTAAGCTTGTGTTTGCTGGTTTAGTATTTATCACCCTTGGGGCCTGGGCTAAGGTTCTTGTTTTGCTGTGCTTTGCAGTACTGGCTTGTGGCATGTTAGAATCCTTGGTCCTGAAACTAAGCTGGTCTGTGTGATCAGTTTGGTCGTCACCTGTGTACTTCGGGTGCCATCCCATGGGAACTACCACTAATTACACCTTTTGCCCATTCTCCTCAGACAGCCAACCTATGGGTGAGACATCTTCCTACATCTCCCCCTTCTTCTCCAGGCTAGTTACAGAAGTATTTAAGAATTTTGAAAATTTTGAATATCCTTGGGCTGTTGAAACCTGCCTATTGCTGGTCCTGATACTATTTCTAGGAAAACTAAATGTGGTTCTGATTTTGCTGAGAATTAAGCAACCAGCTGTGGGTATTCCAGGTCCTGCAGTGAGGCACTGCAGCTACTCAGACTGAATAAGGAGCCATATATGATTTATTTAAGGAACAGTGTGCTCATGTTTATCTGAGGAGACCCTTATTGTTAACTTGATGTACTAAATCCTCAAACAGGTGACATAGGGAGTGTGCTAATTGTCCAGGCACAAGATATGTTAATATTGTTAACTTGAAGATATACTAAATCCTTGAATGGGAGTGTGCTAATTGTCCAGGCACAAGATATGTTAATGAGTTCCCAGAAAGTTAATGAATAAACATGAGTGACTTGTATAAAGAGGGGGCTGAAAGGCTCCCTTGGTGTGCATGACTTTGGTGGAGCGATGCCCCATGCACCCAGTGCTGCCGAATAAAGATAACCTCTGCTCACCTGCATATTGCAGACTGATTCTTCAAAGCAAGACCCCCGTGAGAGGCACTGTGGCTAGTCAGACACCTGCACTGGGCATTGTGGCTACTCCAGCCCCAACAGCAGGTACTGCAGTTACTCAGAACCCTGTGATGGGCACTGTGGCTACCCAGATCCTGGCAACAGGTGATGCAGAGGAACAACCCATGTCTGTATCAGTGACCCCTACACAGAAGAAGAAATGGACATGAAAAACAGCTCATTTAGTAATGGAGGATGCAGCAGGGCCACAACAGGAACTGGAGGAGGAGGAAGAACAGGAGGTAACCACTTGACCCCTGTCCCTGAAGGAGCTGTGGGCTATGCAAAAAGATTTTAGCTGTCATCCAGGTGAGCACGTTATCACCTGGCTGCTCTGATAGTGGGCTAGTAGTTCAGAATTAGAGGGTAGGGAAGCCAAGCAGCAAGGCTCATTTTTTAGAGAAGGGAGCATTGACAAGGCAATTGGAAGAGGGACACAAATCCTCAGGTTCTGGTGGTGGCTCCTGTCAAGTGTTAAGGAAAAGTATCCCTTCAAGGATGATATGACATGTTGCCCAGGCAAGTGGACTGCAGTAGAGAACGGTATCCAGCACCTGTGGGAGTTAGCCATTCCCCTGGCAGCCTTGTAAGAGCCCCACCAACACTGGGGCTACATGCTTTCCTAGCCACAAAACAGTTCCCTCATTTTCTCATTCTCATGGAAGTCTGCTCCAAAATTGAAAACATCCAGCAACAGCTCCCACACAGAAGTTTCGAGGAAGGAATTCTATTGCTGGTGCTCGCTTTCCCTTTGCAGCCTTATAACAGCTGAAATAAAACTTGGGCTGGGTGCCAGTTTGGTTAAAACTAAATATAATCCACAAATGCACTTAACTGGGCACACACAAACACAATGCATTGCAATGTGTTGAAAGCAAACAAATGAGTGCCACTGTGAACTCCTCTGCATGGCAGAGAACCCACTCCCCCCCCCCCCCCCCCCCAACAGTACCATAGGTAACATGGAACTCTCTGACATACTGACCAAGTGAATTGCCACTGTCAAACCTGGGTATTAAATATCGGTAAAACTTTGGGAGGGGGTGAAGAGATAAGTCCTAATGTTTTATTCCTCCACACCAATGGAACATCTTACGCGTGCATGCATCCCCTGTTAGAGCCCACTCTTCTAGGGGGGACCTTCAGCATTGATTTATCTGGTTTTGAGCTGAAGGGCTCCCTCTTCTCCAGGTCCCTGCTAAAAAGACCTGTCTGTGCTCAGGAAGTCAGCTTGCCTTTTCTCTCTTCACATCTTACTCTAAGAAAATGAGTCCAGTTTTGGGGTATGGGACTGCCAAAGCAAAGATTTAGCTGTTCTGAAGTCACCTTTATCCAGCAAAAGGAACAACAGAAGTATTTCTTGCCTTACTTCGTGGAGAGAAATCAACCCCTATCAATACCCTACATGAATATTGAAATAAGCTCCTTTATACACAAATGCGGCATGCTAGTTTACTTGATTTTTGTGACCTTAGTGGAATTAGATAAGGAAATAACCCTCTGAGGTGAAGGCACAGAAGGCCAACACAAAACTACCCGTTGCTGCCCAGTGCCAGGTGAGCTGCCCACGCTGCCTTTCAAAAACCCTTAGAAAAGTGACTAGCAAGAAAAGGAACTGAGTTTCATCTACGAAGTCCCATATGTAAGAGGTAGTAGACCCACTTCCTCAGCCTTCCCCTGACAAGCAAGACATCAGTGATAAACAAATGGGTTAGCTGCAACACATTGGCATACATCAGGTGCAGCAGGTACCTGATACATTGGATCAACTACTAGTAAGTAATGAAGGTCCTGGCCCCATCAAGACATCATCAGAAATGCTCCTACAAAACATAAAGATGAGGCCCCATTCCAGGAACTGGACCAAGAAGTTATCCCCACCTCCATGCAGAAATCCCAATTACTTGCATCCCAACATCTTGCCCTTCCAGCAAGTGCCGGGGAGGCTCAAGTCCCCCGTAAGAGCTAGGTCTGTGATCCAGAGACTTCCTTGAGTTGTTTAAAGGAGATGCCACTTGCTTGTCCTGATCAGGACACTCACCTCTGCCACGACCCCAGAGTAGTTTCCATGCAAGTGCATGAAGAAGGTTAGGAGCAGACAAGGCCAAACACACTCTGCTTCCTAATGATGAAATCACTTTTGAACTTTAATTCTTGTTTCAGCATGCCACCAAAGCCAGCCTACTTTGGGACACAATAGCTGATAAAAGTAACAGTGAGATTAATACAGACTGGATAAACTGTAAGCACAACCATTCAGATGGATAAAAGGTAAATACATTTACATAAATGGATAGCATGGAGAAAATGTAAACATAATCATCCAACAATAAAAACAGTAACAAATTCCAAGACAGAACGTTGGCTAAGCTGCAAACAATGCACAGCAAGATGGGAAACACCAGGAAAAATTGAGCTCAAATCACTGGGTCAGTGGAGGGATTTGTTTCCACAGCTGGGCTCCTTCATGCCATTCCCATTTATCAGAATAACCCTGCAGCATAAAGAGAGAAAAGGAGAGAAGGCATGAAGGCCAAGCCAGACGCACCACAGTGGTTCCTCAGAGTAGTGGACAGGCAACTTCAGCAAAGCTGCCTCCTACAGCCCACCCCTGCCACCCTGTGTCTTGGCACGGAGCACTTACTGGCACATGCAGGATATGAAATCACTCCATCCAGGCACTCTACATGAAGTTTCTCTGTGGGTGAAACTACGCTGTATGACCATTTGCAGTTAAAGGAAATATAATCTCCAGAGCGATAGGTGGAAGTGCTCGATGGCCTTGGTGACTGTAGTTGAATATTATTAGCATTCATAACCTCCTCCTGCAATGTACAGTTCTCTGCAAAAAATTCTTTCGTTATTTGCCTGTAGGCTTCACACTGGACAACTGATGCTCTGTAACTGTAGGTACCAGCCCAGAGCCCCTGAGAGCCCTTTCCCCAGCAGTCTATCCAGCTCAGGTATGCTGGTCAACGGCTTCCCAGGAACACTGACCCTCACCACCTGCAGCTTACAGGATGCTCCCTCACCCTGGATCCTCCCCAGGCCCTCTCCCAGGAAAGTTAAAGGCTTTCCCCTCAGCTTCAGCACTAAAAATGCAACAACACAGCAGCTAAGCTGTGGCTGAAGTGGAGATGACTTACTTCCTTCATTGCACCGTGGATATTCTAACGTCCCCATCACACACTGCACTCTGAAGGGCGAAGATGCTGGGTCCGCCACATATCCTCTTTTACACTGAAATTCAATAAAGTCACCCGATGTGGAATACAGCTTTGTTTTTGTGACCCATTTCAGCTCAATATTGTTTCTGTCCATGTCTTCTTCAGATGCTGTACAGGCCACTTGAAAAAGGCATAAGAAGAGTGTCATGACTTCATACAGCTGCACCGCAGGTACCTTGTTTTCCTCTAGAGCCTACAGAAGTTCTACTCATCAACAGTAAAGACATTGACATGCAAGCTAAAGGGAAAGAAGACCATGGCTGAGACCCTGCATAGAGCTACAGAGAAGCCTTTTCACTCTGACAATCACACAGGGCAAGATCAAAGCACAGGTGGGGAAGGTAACAGGCACCAGTGAACTGCCCTGTATCGTTTTTGGGATCGCCTCTTCTCTTCTGCTCAGCAGTTCTCTGTATTTGTTTCCTCACAGCTATGGCACGGATGCACCCCCAGATTTCCCCAACACTGCCATGTACTCTGACCCATCCTCCCCGCTCACAGCCTGCTGGCCATAGCAGCATCCCCAACTCGGAAGCGTTCGGGAGCCCTGCACGGCGATGGAGACCTGCTCACACAGAGGGGGCCAGCCAAACTCTCCTCCCAAACCTGTTGCGGCGGCAAGAGACAGCAGGCAGCAGAGGGGACTATGTGAGCTGCCTTCATTCAAGAAGAAACTCCTTTTGGACAAAAGAAGGACTCGTTGCTGTTCTGCCCTGCTGGCACCATGGCCTCAGCACAAGTGCTGCTGCACAAGTGATGCCCCCAGGATCTGAGAAGACAAAGTAACAGTCACACAGCCTTTGGCCACACAGCACACACGTAAGCCTACCTAGGCAAACTGGGGGACTTGTCCACTGCCCGTTAGTACAGGTGATATACCGGGATCCTTCCAGGATGTAGAGATTTGGGCATTTGTATTCCAGAGTTGTACCTGGCCGATATTCTCGCACAGGGAAGGAAAGAATGTCTCCATTTTCAATAGCTGGAGGAGGGCCACATTTCCCACCTTTCCCTGGAAGGAAATTCCCAATCAGAGGGCATGCTGTGAGTTTAAATACAGCCTGATCTTAGTTTAACTGCTGTTTCTGCACCCATTTCAGCTTCCAGCTGGGTGGTGGTTGAGTCAAATGCTGCTGCATTGGTTCATGTGCTGAAACTTTCCGTATGTCTAATGAAAACAAATGCGATTATTCAGCGCACTCATGAAATCCTAGGAGGCACCAACACAATACCTAGGTATTGGCCCACACATCAAATTCTACTCTCGGTTGATTTAGCGTTGATTTGACTGCATGGCATTCAATATAGCAGTGTTATTGTCTGCATTATTGGCATCTCAACTCACAGGGAAGCTGTTGGTTCTGTTCTCCCACACTGATGGCAAAATTTTCACTCTCTTCTCGTCAGGCAGACCAAGAAAGGAGATACTAAGTTGTCCAAGGACTACATCCCAAAATCAGACCTGGCCAGCAATTGTGCTCGGCCTCATGGTGGTTTTCTAGATGTGGCTCTCTCAAGTGAAGCTACTGGGGTCACACAGCTGTTAAACTCGTCTGAACAGCCACCGAGGGAAACGGCTTTTTCCTGAGCATGCCAGATACATTGTGTTTGTGCACAATAATGAGACTGAAATGTGGAGAAGTAAATGCCACCTTGTCAGCTTCATGACAGTCTCACTGACAGGTGACTGTAGGAAGAGAGAGAGAAATTACCTCTACACTTTGGCAGCTCTGTCCAGGTCCCATTCTGACACACTACGGTGGAAGGCCCACTCATCTGAAAGCCTTCCCAGCACTGATAGTGAGCATTCTCCTCAGGCAAATACCTTGACTTTTTAATACCTCGAACGTTACCACCAGCAATTTCTGGAGGAGGTTTACACGTCACATCTGAAAAGAGACACTGCTGCAGTCATGTTTGCAGTCGCTGAGGTGTTTCCCTATACAACCAACAGTTAAAAGAATCCACCTTGTTAAAATTTCTGTCCGGAGTTTCTGCCTCAGGTGGGTCAGAGCTCCAAAAGTTCATCACAGAGAAAACAACGAGGTGTGACAGTGGCAGCAGAACACTCTTTCTGGGACTCTCAGAGGATGGCAGTGTCAATGACAGCTTTTAGAAAAAGCTAGTGTTTCTGTAGCTACACCCTATAGCACAAGAAGCCACACCAGCCTTCCTGCATGGCCATGCCCCTCCACTGGGACATGGAAATCCCTGGCATCCCTGAAAATTGCAGGGGTAGTAGACCAGCTGGTGCTCTGGTCAAACACAGAGCTCTGGAGGACCAGCAGTGTCGGAGGAGCTTGTCAGCCTGCACTGTTCACCCTGCAGCCACAGATCTGGGCAGGGGACAGGAGCACAGCTCCTGACAGTTCCTTGTCACAGGAATGCTCTTCTGACTTCCATAGGCCTAGCAGATCTTACACGGTTTAGATCTGAGTCTCTGCTGGGATCTGCATTGGTCAGAGTGGAGCCCTGGGGAAGAACAGCTGTTTCTTCCCCGGCTGCTTCTTCCATTCAGATACTCCCTGACAAGTTGGAATAAAACAGAGGAGCCCTTATATGTCTTTCTGCTGAAGGATGCTGAAATGGTGGACTCTGGGGAAATGCCAGTATTACCCAGGACAATGACAGAGCAGCCCGTCTGAGGCCCTGCTTCTTCAAGGCGGTTTTGCCACTGATGAAAATACCCCCAGTATTTCTAGAAGCATCAGGCTAAATTAAAGTGCTGTGCAAGGAAGCAATAGCAAGCACAAAGTTGGGGTAGGAAACAGAAATAAAAAAGGTAAAGTCTTTAGTGTGTGTTCAGGTAAACAAACAGTTCCCTCTATGCTAACAGGCAAGATGAAAGCACAGATTCGTACCTCTGCAAGTTGGTGCTTGTGACCATACTCCATCCATACAAGTGACATAATTTCCACCCATAATTTGAAAAGTGCGTTCACATTCATACTGCACTCTGGCACCGGGCAGATACTTCTCCTGTTGAGTGCTTGTAATAAAAGCATTGGGAATTTCAGGTGCGGGTCCACACCTAACATCTGAAAAGAGAGGTGCATTTAAGCATCCTAGTGCAGCAATACGACAACCACAGAACATTGCATTCCAGAGCACCGTTGTACCCGATGAGCAAAACCGGTTTGTGTAACACAGATCATTTTCTACAGGTAGAAAAGGAAAATACTATCTATGGTCTTTATTCTACAACACTTCACCACGTACTGTTTTTTCCTGGAGTGACTAAAAAGAGAAAAGGAGTTGCAGAGATTAGCCAAATGTGCAGCCTGGTGCTGTACAACATTGTGCACCAAAAAGCTGGAGAGCGAAGTGCTTGCTTTTGTATTTGAAGGCAACTTTCAGCAACTGGCATTCTTAGCGATGTGAAAATAAAATACAATATGCTGCCAGTAACCTCCTCCCTTGCAGCCAGCATCCGTTCCTCCGTAAGCCTCTGCCTGCTTGATTTCAGCAGAGAGCAAAGTTTGAGCTAGTAGCTTCAGCCCATGGGGGAAACAGTTTCTTTGCTGATCTACTCTGCTCGGTGTTACTCAGGAGCCGGAAAGACAGGTGTTGTAGCAGCCCATTCAAAGCAAGTCATTGGTTGGCTCTATTGGGCCAACTCACCTGCATGCCTGAGTTGACATTATTTTAATTCACAACATGAACGACTAAGTAGGATCACGTACTACTTAGAACTAGAACCTATACCTTGACAGAAGGGCGGTGCTGTCCAGTTTCCTTCTCTGCAGATCGTTTCAGGGGAACCAACAATCAGAAACCCCTCGTCACACTGGTAGCGAATTGTTTCACCAGCCTCATACATTTCCTTGTTTCTGCCTTCAGTTTGAGCATTGGCAACTTTTGGAAAACTTCCACATGGAATTTCTGAAAAGATACAGAAAGTTGATGCTTGTTCTAATGTGATACACATCACATGAGTGTACTGTTTCCACCTCACAGATGCTTTAGAGAGCTTTTTCTAACATCAGCATAGTCATCTGCTGACAGTGGATTTTATATAAAAGGTAACATATGGAAGATTAAATAAGTCCTTCCCCTAAATAGGCATGGATGTCAGTCAGTGAAATATTTAGATCTTGTTGTTAACCGTGCCAGAAAATGTTAATAAAGGCTCTGTCCCTTGCTGTGCCAAAGTTGTTTCCATCACTGAGGCACCAAAGCAACTCCCAGTCGCTAGCTGGCTCTGTAGAAAACAGATCCTTGGATTATGAGGATGTGCCCAGGGCTCACCTGGCATAGATATGAACTGAACAAAGACTGCAAGAATACAAAGAATAAAATATTTAAAAATTAAACTGCAGTTGGAAGGTCAAGTCTTGCATCCAGACAGGATTGCTCTGAAGATATCCATGAGGGATGATAAGATTCCACAGCAAACTATGGAGTTACGGGCCCTTACTAGTCAACTTCCAGTTTTAAATTCTTTCCATTTCATTGCTAAAAGCGATTCAGAAAAAGTACTTTTTCGTATTACCCAAGCATGTAGGAGCTGTGGTCCAGCTTCCCATAGAACAAGTTATCTCCGATGATCCATTTAACACATAACCAGAACGAGACACATACTTAAATCTAGCACCAGCCAAATATATTATTTTCCCTTCTTTTTTAATTTTTAAGTTTGGATTTTCCAGTCTGGGAACGTCAACACATTCTATGGGTTCTGGTGGCAAACATGGACTTTCTAAAAAAATACAGAAAACACAGATAAACAAAATGCAAGACAATTAATATTGCAATGACATATGCCATCTAAAACTAAAAAGAAAAGAAATAATCCAAACATAAATTAAATAGCTTTAAAGGAAGATGAAGAAATATTTAAGATACACAAAGAAAACAGTCTGTCTCATTTCCCTCCTGCATGGGGTTTCTCTCTATTCCTTTGAACGAAATTAAAGCTGTTTTCCAGTTCATTCCACGGAGGTGCAGTTACAGCTTAGCATCAATAACAGGGAAAATTTCATAGGCAGAGAAAGAGGGAGACGTCATCTTGTTTTGGGATACTGAAAGTGAATTCCTAGAATGTTACCTACTAAATTTTTGCACCATTAATAAAGTTGTACCAATGTCATAAGTGGTTTTGTGATGACATGATGAAAATGAAAACAAGAACAGAACTTCCAAAGTATTATAATGTACTTGCTGATAAATACAATGGATTAAATCTCTGCAAAGTCCTCCTGAGTCAGGGATGTTCCAGTGCTTTCTTTTGCTATACTACTGTCAGGTGAGTGAATGTAAATTATGTTTCGTATGATTTTAATTAACTAACTAATTTAAATTAATTAGTAAATTAGGTTTTACTAGTTGCCACATCAAGTTGGGAGCATATGTGTGCACTGAATTCCATAATACAAAAGATCTAATAATAGTCAAAGTTCCTGTTCAGTAACTGGGACGTGGAATTTTATTTCGGTAGAAGTTATTTTATGAATAGCTCAAACATTTTTTTGGTTATTCTTCTCTGTGTCTGCCACTTGTCAGCAGAAATGGAGACACGCAGTGTAGAAGAGAAACCACATGGCATCAGAATTTTGCAGCTTAAAAATACAGACATGGTTGGCATGTTGTGCACATCAGTCACCAGCTGGCATCTCATTCGTCCCATGCTCAGCTATTTCCTGTTCATTTCAGAAAACACTTTATTCTACCTCTTAACGAACTTCCACTTACAAGATATCACCTGCATCGGTAATATTTTACCAATTGAATTAGATTCCTCAGCATTTCTTAGAATAGATGGCCTGAGTGATGCCATGTCATTTATACTCCTACTACAGGAAAAGCCCCTCCCCGCCTCCCCCCCCCCCCAAAAAAAAAAAAAGAAAAATCAAGAAAGAATAAAAATGAAGAAACCCAAATACTAAACCAGCTAAATAATAAATAGTACTGGTTTTTTTCACCAGGATACTATTAAAGGCCTGCAGTCAAAACTGAGACTCTATTCTGCAATATACTAAAGAAATACACAGCTCTTGAAGGACTACCTGAAAGTTTTATATGCCTCTTCGGTGAGTCTCTGTAAACAAGACTTACTGTCCAGCAGTTGGTTAACGACACTTTAGGAACTTACATTCTATTGCTTTTCTGCAGTTACCTGTTCATGATAATCTTAACGTAAATAGTATCATCCTCCTGCTAACGGTGACTGCAAATGCATAACATAGAAATTAATAATAAAATAAATAGAAAAAACAATCCACTACTGACCCACACAGTGAGGTGGTGATTGCCATTTCCCTTCTATACAGGTTATTTCATTCGAACCGATGAGCTGGAAACTCTTCAGACATGAAAAAGCTATTTTACTCCCATGCTTGTAATTTCTTCCAACTGTTATTGGCTGCGCACCAGGCACCTGAGGTGGAGGTGGGCATGTGCTCTTGCTGTCCTCAGCTAAGGACACACACTCATGTTAGACCAGAACATAAGATAAAGTGTAGCAGTTCATCACAGATTGCAATACAAACAACCAAGAAAACACTGGCATTGGATAATTCTTCAGCAGCTATCTCAAGCTTTAATCAATGTAATGATCATTTTTTTGTGCTTCAGAAACACCAGAGCTGCCTTCAGATGCTCATGTGCTTTCAAACTCATAGAAAAAACAGGCACAGCTGCCGACAGCCTTCTAAGCTGAAGCTTCTTGTAGTCCCTCCTTTCCCTTACACACAGCTGCACACTCTTTGTGCTTTCCCTCTCTAGTGAACTGCTTTAGGAAAAGTGGACCAACTTCTGGAGGTATTGTTTTGTTCTGTTGCTTTTTTTTCTTCAGACTTAGCTAATAACAGCTAAATAAGAATCACAAAAGGAAACAAGTAAAACTTAAATTTTGCTGCTCAAGAAATGAAGGGCTGCTCCTGCTAAAGGAAAGAAAAAGGGAGGGAAGAAGGTAGATCTAGGAAGGAGAAGACCTTCAGAGCTTGGTTGGTTGCTCCTAGTGGTTCCAGAAAACTGAGAAGGTAGGGACACGGTTTTGAAAGGGAATGCAGCCCAGAGTGACTGCTGCTCTGTGCGCTTCTCCCACTTTCAGGCATCATTCCCATGGATCTGGCATAAACGAGGCAATGACTAGTTTACAATCGTGCCTTCTTCAGGCAACATCCCCCTGTGCTGTACGTGAAGGCAGTCCTGCAGGCACCCGACCTTTGGGGTGTGTTACATAAGGGCACTTATGTGTTACTCCAGGTCTGTGCTTTTGACTTGGCCAACTCGGCTTTTTTTTCTTATTATTTCACTAGGAAGTGAAATCAATAGGAAGCAATTGGAAAAAATAGAAGGGAAAAAAAAAAAAAGAAAAATCAGGAATAGGAAAGCTTTGAACGTTTACAGGAAATAAAGGAACTTTTCTGGAGCTTGAGCTATGTGCTACTCTCATTTGCACCACAGTAAAGCCCTTTGGAAGAACCAAGCTTAAATTTATCATTGCATCTTTTCTCACATCAGAAGGGACAGTGACAACTGTTCCAGTTGTTAGAAGAGAGATTAGTAAGCCTGCCTTGCTAAAATACAGTGTCTCTAAACCTAGTCAATTGTTCAAATTAACTAGGTTTATTCATTACTATTGCAGATTATTCATATTTTTCGTGACTAGCCTTTAGCATATAATAGAGTAAGCATGTATATAAATAGGTAAGCTTTTCTATTTCAAACTAGTGAAACAGCAACGCTAAGCAGCTTTAATAATGAGCATTTATCATTCCTAAATAAAAAGAAGAAATTGTCTGCAAATCTAAAAACATACCTGTACATTGAATCTCTGGTAACCATTTTCCAGACACACAACTTGCCAGTTTAATACTTTTGTCACCCGATTTACATACGTAACGTATAACTTTATGGAATCTAGTCTCCTTTTTTTGTTTGGAAAGATGACTCTTGTGCACAAGCTCAACATTCATTGGAAGTACACACTGAGGAATAGGATCTGGGAAAACAAAATAAAAAGAAAAAAAAAGAGCTAAAACCCAGTGTTGCTGAGTTAGTATGTACATACACATTCACCAATGAAGGGCTCATCAGTTTCCCAATGCATGTCCGTGGGAAAGTATGTGTTTAATTTACTGCAGTCTGAAGTAAGTACAAATAGTTACAAATAGAATCATTTTTGTTCCAGCTATCTAAAGCAGACTGTTCCCACTCACAAAGCCATTATTTTTATGTTGACAGGACCCCTTCTGCTGAGTGCAGCAAGTAAGATAAAACCAAAGCATTCTTTTCCTCCCCTAAAACTATAAAAAGGTAGCAAGATGAGCAAGACAAAAAGCCTTCTTTTGCTTGTAGAAACAGGAGCATAAAGGAAGTACTACTCCACAACGAATATGTATCCAGTATCAGACTCCCGTGGAAGTGTATCTAAGTCACAACCATGTCTTGAGTCCTTGATTGCTGATTCTGAGAGTCAGAACACAAGCCGTTTGTGAAAGCTAAGCAGAATGCGTTTTGTGCCAGATTCAATCCTCAACATAATTGTAAATGAAGGTATGGTGTACTCAAATCACTGACGAATACAAAGTCACTTGTGAAGAAAAGGGGGGGGGGGGTGGGGGGGGTGGGGAGGGAGGGAGGGGCAAGTTGTATTCTGTTACAGTGAAATGCTGGAGTAATCTAGAGTAATTTATCCCAGATAAGACTTCTCGTCCAGTGCCACTTCTTTCTTAAATTACTGACTCCAGTGTAATTCTTTTCTTTTTCTTAGGAAAAGGCTTTGTTTTATATATTTCTAAAAGTTATTACTTTCATTCAATTTATGCAGTGCAAAACTTAATGGGAAGATGGGAAAAAGAGAAAACTACTGATCAGAAATGAAAAGGACTAATCCACATAAAAACGGTGAGGATGGGATAAGCCTAGCATGTTGCAGCTATTAATAGTATTTTGAATTCCCAGTACGATTTTATAAAAGTAGTATACAGAGACATAAACCTATAAGTAATTAATGCAACAGGCACACTGCTTTATTGCAGCTGTGTCCCAAGGCTTCTGAAGGGTTGTTACTAGGGAAGAACACTGGAAAAATGGGTAAAAGCCACCACACACCGAAGATCTACCCCCATACTTGATTTTACCCACTGTGGAAGCATGTTTCCTTTCCCAAACCTGCTCAGAGTGCTTACAAACTTGTACCTGCAGGAACTTTCCAGGATGAAGGACATGTTCACATTTAAAAGAGAAGTAAATAAAAAACCTCTTAGCTGAGATGCATGAAGCTATAGTATTGCTGGCTACATACTGATTGCTGAAGGTGTTGACATTTTGAGTAGATCTGTTTCCCTAATATTTCCACAGTATTTCAGATATGAGCGTGATATAGATTACCAGGACAAAGAGGTAAAGGCTTCCATTCCCCATGAAGACATTTTATTTTCATTTGCCTAGAATTGCCAGAGCCTTGTTTACATCCACAAATTACTTCATCACCATGTGAAAACTGGGTCTGGTCTTCCTGATGGAGAACAACATTTGGAATAGAGGAAGGTGATCCACATGGCGCTTTGTCTTCTGTTGAAAAGAGCAGAAGCATTCCAGAATAATATTGGACTTGTATATGAATAGCTAAAAGACCTTAATTAAAAATAACCATATTTGCATATGGTGAATCAAATCTACTTCCATTAACTGTAACAACTAAACTTTAACACAGCTGAAGCACGTGTATCTTTTTACATCAGTTTATTAAGTCCCTCACCCATCTGTTCCCTTCCTTTTCCATCACTGGGCTAAATCCACATGTGGCATGCTCCACAAGTAGTTTCGGTTAACATTCGTTTCCCAAACTGTTTTTCATTGATACATAAACCCTAAAGTGTAAGAAAACCTTCAATTAATCCAACACAATTGGATCCCTTGGTGGGATCAACCAACTTCCATGATTCTGATCAGTCAAAATTATATTTGATTATACATCTACACGTCTGTAACACGCACTTTCAGTCACTATTAATACAAGAGCTGAAAACCATTCTTGCATCACTTAGAGGGCTACAGTGCTCTCACCTCTGTGTGATATTAGCAGTTCCTGCTTTGGGCTGTCACTGTTGCAGTGGCAGTGACAGCAAAGGGTCGTGTCTTGCACAGGTGAGTGCAGCATGTGAGCAGGTTTTTTTGAAGGAGGAAAAAGGTATGCAAGGGAAATAAGGGCATAGGGCCTGCTCTGAACATGGGAGAGGGAAGACCCATGATAACCTCAAAAATTGATTTTGAACAACCCCATACTCAAGTTTGGACCATTATTCCTGTCAAGCCTTTGCACTGAAACTATTCTCACTGGATCAAGGATTGACAAGATGCAAGCTCCGTGCTATATGTATTTAAACCATCAGTGTTACTTAAGAAAGATGTGTCAGGCTGTACATGTATAGGGACAGAATAAACCAGTCCACAAAAATGCTACCATTTATTGGTTCTGCTGTAAGATCATCCTGTGCCGTAAGAATTCCCTAAATTATTTTCTGTATTTACAGATGTTCAGCTTGAATATTCTATTCTACTTCAATTCTGAGACACTCTCTTAACAAACAAATAGTAGTTTTGCACAAGCATTTTTAACCCATCGTTGCCATTCACACAGTATCAGACTCCTGTGTAGGTATGCTACCTAACGACATGCACAGCTGATCAAAATTGGGTTTAGGGGTAACACAAAGAAAAAGAACAAGTATGTAGCATATTTAAAACATGCTTAACATATCCAATTCAGAACTTGTAGATCAGTGAAAAGAGGCAAGGCATAAAAGCATGCTAGCAAAACTAAAAATTACCCCAAGCAGATCCTGTAAGGAGGAAATCATCAGCATCAACATCTTATTCTTCCCAGTGAACGACTGGAGATACTGATAATGTGCTACAACTTCCCTCCAAAACACACCAGACTGAAGACATTGACTTTAGGACCCAAAGAGACCCATAAACCCAGAAAAAGTGGTAAATAAGAGAAAGTGTGTGTATAAGAATTGTAATTTTAGATAACTGTTTCTATTACTCTGATATTCTGTATTATTTATATATTTATAATTGTTCTTTATATATTATTTATTTTCTTTCTCTTTCTATAATCATTTGATCCGGAGTCACAACACTTTGTTTGGAATCTTAAGATTTCAGTTATACTACTAATAAAGTTTTGGCTTTACATATGGTATGTGTTTACTTTTCACCCATAACGTGTTAAAATGTAACATATTATACTTGCAATTATATAGTTTTAATTGTGAAAATATCTGTGAAGTATTAACCTACAGTGAATTATAGACTTCTCACAAGTAAGAGTTACATAAATTACCAATGCAAGAGGGAGAAGATGACCACTGTCCATCGACACATTCTATTTCCTTTGATCCACTCAATTTAAATTCAGTGTTGCATTCATATTGTATTCTGTCCCCATGCCGATACTGTCCCACAGAGCCACCAGCAATACTTCCATTGGTAATCTCAGGTGGAGGTCCACAACCTCTGGTGTTCGCTGAAATCAAGAGATCAAATCTATGCTCCGAATTCAGTACTTCTAGCACAGTTGTGTGTTAAGTGCAACACAAAATAAGTTGAATTTGTTGTTTAAAGTTAAGAAAACCCAGTAGAACAGGTTAAACAGGTCATTGGTTTATGCCTTTGACTATCTAGATTCATGTTGGGCTGGAGATCACAAACATACATGTGTGATCCTGGCTCACTGCGCTTACTTCCATGCACTTTGAATTGCCTGCTATGGTAAAAGAAATGGTTGATAAAAACAATCCAGTTTTAAGATTAAAAAAGTGTTATATGGATAACAGCTGCAGTATTCCTTAAAAAAAAAAAGTGAAAAGTGAAAATTCTGCAAGTAATAACCACCTATGTTATAAACTACCCAGCAAGTGATATGTACTGTATACTAAAGGAATTAACTTCTGACGGAGCGAACAGAGCTCCTGTTAAGGGAGTTTAGAATCTTTCTGAGCTAAAGAGCCAACCGTATGAAACATACTTGTTTTTAAATGCAAAAGAGAGTGAGCAAAAAGGAACTATGAGAGCATGAAGGACAACAAGGAAATTGAGTGTGAAGAAAAGGAGACGAGGAAGATGAGATCTTTTCATCCTCCCAAACTTTCTCATGAAAGGGCATAGCACCAGCAAAAGAAAATCTTTTCAGATGCCAGCAAGTTGTTCTGTGTCTTAAAACCAGTAAGAATAGGGGCATACAGCTTCCCTTCTGCACGAATTTGTTCATCCTACTGGATGAAGCTGAGGAATGTTAAAACCCTTCACTGAGCTTCTTTTGCTTGGGTTTAGCTCTGTGTCACCTCCAAAACAGTTTTTTTTCTTCATTATCATGTGATCAGAAAAAGGAATATAGGGTACAGTATCTGACGGGTATCAACACTAGGCAGTGGCAAAACTTAGGACACTTACGATACAGTAAGAGAGGATGTTACTCAAATTGACCACTCCTGGCTGCCATACTGCACATTATTTATGCCTTTTAAAATAATATTTTATTTTCATACAGTACAGTCAATAACCTGAGTGAAATTTTGCCTAAGCCATTTACCAGCTCACTTTTCATTGTTGCAGAACTCCACTTGGCATGATTAAAGCTAACAGAAAGTTCAACACTGAAAGTTCAGCTGTTCAGAACATGAAGTAGAAAACTACTATGAAATGATCCAAAGAGACCCGTTCCTGCTCTTCTAGAGCTGAAGATGGGATAACGGTTCTTGGGAGCAAGACTAGCTTATAGAAGGTGTCCACAGAAGTCTTTGGGACCCAGGCATTTTCATCTATCTCTTACTACATTAAAGTTAACAAAAGAATTACCTTTACATACTGGTGGTGGTGGAAACCATCCGAAGTAATAGCACTGAATAGAGGCAGGTCCCACTCTAATGTAATTGTTTGTACAGATAAAATTCACAACATCTCCATTCTTGTATTTACCCTCCTTGGGAGAAAAATCTCCATTGGGCAGTGTCAGCATGTCGCATTCTATTGCTACAAAGACAAAATATTTTAACATCTAGTACATACCTTACAAAAAATACATGAAGTGTTACCAATTAGAACAAAACCAAAGTAAGTCTTAAAGAAAAAACTTCACAAAGTCTATACAGAGTTGTACAAAGGCAACAATATTCACCAAGACACTGCGGTGTTGGACTCCATTCACCATTTACACCACACCTTGTGGTACCAGTTGGCATATTACTTGCAGTTCGATATCCCTCCAAACATGTATACTCAATTGTTTCTTCAGGAAAGAAGATAGTCCTATTTGTGTGGTAATTCAAAATGTCCACATGAGGTCTTTTACATGATTCTGTAGAATGAAACAAACAGTGCATTTTGTGATCCAGAAACACTGCCCTTTGGAAGCATAATTTCTGGAGCAGCTTTAATGCGTGCTAGTCTACTGAACTACTCAGTATATTTGAAACCTGAAAATTCTTTATTGCCAGAATATGAATGTAGAACATCATATGTAGCATATTCATATAATATACATTGCATTAATTTTCAGAAACATGTATCTAAAGAAGAAATATTTATGCTAGATACTACTTCTAGATACAATTCCTTTCCTTCTACTATGTATTATTATTGGTGTCATAGCAAACATGCTGTAGTCCTGTTCCCCAAGGTCATTTGCAAGGGGGGCTTTTCTTTTACGATCCTGCACCCCAGTTCAGGAGAGGAAAAAACTTTTAAGAGGAAAAAGGCAAAAACAGTATGGAGGTATTTTTGGGAAAAAGCACTCCATTTTTTGTACTTTTTAACACCAGAGCAGACATGTGCATTGTGCTTTTTATGCATAGGGATAACATCTTCCCAAATAATGACCCCATTTTTCTCTAGTCTGGTCACATTTCAAGGAAGTTCTTGACAGAATCTCTTTGTTCACAGGTTCATAAATCTTCCCTCACATGTGTGAAAGGTGGGAGAATTGGGAGCACATGTTCCTTGTGTCAGGTAAGAATCACTGGAGAGGTGCAATTACCATCTATTTGTGCTACAGAGGTCTAAAAAGATAACTCACCTAGAAACAGTAGATATTTTCCCACCTTATTCACTTCCTCTATGTTTTCTCTATTTCTTGGACCTCCAGAAATGTCAATATCTGGAGGATCAGTCCTCTGAGTCTCCTTCTGCCAATAAGAAAATTCTACAAATCTGGATGACAAAAATCTGAGTACACAGGACATCATGTCTGTGCTAAGGACAATGACAGGGAGCTCTGAAGCCTTGGTGCTACTCACTGATGCACTTTGGAGGTGGAGTCCAGCCATTCTTTTGACACTGTGTCACTCCTGTTTCTTGTCCTTCTGGAGTTACAAAGCCAGTATGACAACTATAGGTGGTCTCCTCCCATAAATTAAATGTTTCCTCTCCAAGGCTGAAATAACCGTTGTCAAAATTGACATTATGGCATTTTTCTGAAAGAGAGA
The DNA here is from genome assembly GCF_015220075.1 of Falco rusticolus. Classification (NCBI taxonomy): domain Eukaryota; kingdom Metazoa; phylum Chordata; class Aves; order Falconiformes; family Falconidae; genus Falco; species Falco rusticolus. The sequence continues at coordinate 24,228,390 of NC_051197.1, forward strand.
TACGGAATTTCTTCCAAGTAAAACACTGCTAAACTACATATTTATAATACACAGAAGGAGAACAAACGAAGCACCAGTAGGACTGAGAACATTTTTAAGAGGACATGAGTTTTTGCTTCTTCATTGAGCTGTCTTCCTGGGGGACAACTGGAAAGTGAAAAGTCAGAGTTCATGTTACCAACTCATGCAGCACAGACAGGGACGGACAGGAGTTTGTTTTTCAGCAATCCTGCAAGCTTTCAAAATTGCATGTCCACATCTCGTCTTCGCTAGACAAGAAATTAATGTTGGGCATGCACAGCACCGCACGTGCTTAGAGGACCTTCCGTCCATATTGCAAGGGGCAAGGGCACGCCAGAGATCACCACGGTGTGCAGGTACTGCCTCAATTCTACCAGAGAGATATCATTCAGAGTGCACATACTGCAGGACTAAAGCAAATTTGGACCAGAAGTCCCTTTATTGCACGCTAAAACACTAGCCCCGACAGATGCAATGTTATAACTGGTTTCACATCACTTGGAATCCATTAAGCCAGTCTAAATGGATTAAAATCGGTCATCTTGGTTGGATGTCATGGTCTTGTATTCTGAAATAAAATTTCTGTGGTATGCTAAATTCTTCACAAATAAATGAGCCTGTGAAGGAGTTTCCTCATTTTAAGAGATTAACACTAGAAACAAATAGCAATATTTTTGCATTAGAGAGTCAAGGAAATAAAGATATGAAAAAATAAAGACTTTGAGAAACACTAGAGGATGTATTTGAATGCCAGAAGCAGAGTTAATGATACTTTAGCGCAACAGCTTCAGAAATTTAAATTCTGTATCAAATTTTTTGGTGTTTATATCAGTGATGCCCACAATACCCTAACACTAGGAATCATAAAATTTTATTTTGCTTGCTCATTGCTATGTCAAAATCTATGTGGGTGGCAGTCCAAAACATTTTATGGTCAGTGTCTCTATTAGGGTCAAACTGTTTCCTAAAAAGATATTTTTACAGTCCAAGAAAATTAGGTTGTATTATTACTTTTGTCCATATGACATCATTATCTAAATTGTGCAAAGTTTCTGTGAGAGATTCTAGAAATTTCAGGCTTGGTGCAAGTCAGGAACAAAAGCTGGAAACAGAGTTAGGAGTGGTAACTTTCCTATTCCCCCCACTTTCAGTATGACACTAACTGGAAAGGAAGCAAGAGAAACAAGGGTCAGGTGGCACAGAGAGAGGCTGAAAGGAGACAAGTTACAGATAGGCTGTGCAAGGAAAATGATTATTATTTGTTACATTACTGCACAGCTACGTGCACAAGATTCCACTACTGAAGACAAAGGGACCATGACTCCCACCCCAGAGCATACATTCTGGGAGATCAGCACGAGTCACGTGTGAATGTTTCATAACGCTACATTTTTCATGTCTGTATAGCGACTGACCTCAGCAGCATAACAGGGACATAAGAACCACACGAGACAGTTGAGAGAATCACAGCACTGTGTTTCAGTTGCAGAACACCTAGACTTAGGCTTAGTAAGCAGTGGTGATGGATTAATGCAGGTGATTTGATGACCAATTTACTGGTTTAAGCTAGAAACCCCAACAAAATACACTGCACACTCACTTTTATGGATACATCTTGGAGGAGGTGACCAGTCCTTCTTTGTGCATGTGACTTCCCCACCTTCATGTTCAGTATAATAGCCATTGTTGCAGGCATATTTAACTCTTTCACCTTCATTGTAAGCATTCTGCCAGCTACGTATGAAATAACCATTTTCCACACGTCTGACATAGCATTTTTCTATGGAAGGAAGATAAGTACATTTAACCACAGTAATTTGCACAGCAAGAACTGAGGTAAATGAATTCTTAGGAAGACAGTGACTTTAAAACAGGCTTCCAAGCACCTTTCTGTAGTCTTCAATCCCCAAAAGGTATTCATGTTCAAACCTGAATGAAAGCGTGTTTATTTCACTGCCCCAACTAATCACATGAGCAGGGATGCAAGTCACCACATAAGGTGCTGAGAAGCAGTATAGTAAACACTACCACTTACCTAGTGTTCATATGCAAGCCTGGCTAACTTCAGCGCACCTAGCGTCATGTACACCAGCTCTGGTTTGGTCTGCTATGTCTCTGAAACATTGATGTCTGCCCTGAGTGATTTTCAGCATTTGCCTCTAAAAGATTTTATCTCTGTGCAAATGTATCAGCCTCTCAAATCAGCAACAGCTAAGCACACTGGTGTTGCGGCACTCTCAAAACTAGCCGGCTGCAACAAGGCTTTTACCACCCCATACCAGGTTAACTTCGATAAGTAGTTCCCGTGCCTCGCCCCGGCACGGCCAGCAGTCCCCCACAAGGTTTCAACAGTTCATCTACTGGCCATGCTGTTTCTTCATCCTCTTCAGGCCAGTCCCTCCGCTGCATCCAGATCATCTCTTCTCCCAGCCAGCCTCTCCTCACCTGGGCCCCCTTCCTCTCCTGGGGCCTCCCCTATATCTGGGGCACGTTCCCTCTCCTCCCTCTGCTCCCTCCAGGTCTCTCTTCATCCAGTGCTCCTCTTCCATACCCCTTAGAGCTATTTAACTACTTAGCAGGAACCAGCCACAGCTGCACCTTATCCACATCAGCCAGCCCACCGCCCCTGAAGCCAGCCCACAGCTGTATATTATCAATGTTAATTAACCTGCCCTCATTCCTCTATAATTCCTCTACACACAACATCCTGCACCCCCAAGAGCCCAGACACACAGAAGGTGGCTGAAGGGATGATGTAGCTGTGTTACCTGAGCAACCAGGTCCTTTCATCTGAGCAGGACTCCATTCATTCCCTGCACTGAGCACCACTCAAGGCACCACAAGGGCAACAGGGAAAGATCAACCTTTTGTAATCCGCTTCCAAGCCCTACCAATAGGTAGGAACTTTGCTGTGACTGAAGATACATGTTAGGAGAGCAGGCCTCAGCTTGCTGCTTTAAATCTATTTTAAATCTAAGTCAGTGTATCTGGATCTTTTGCTGATGCCATGCTCACTCTCAGCTTATTGCAAGCGTGTGCCCCCTTCTCCGCTCCAAATGTTTTCCAAAGGGAGCAGGCAATGGAGCTCAGAGAGCAAACTAGACAAAGCGCCCAAGATGCAGAGGGAAGAATATATCTACATAGAGTAGAAGCTCCCTGTTTATATGTGCAGATGAAAGTAGATGCATGCACATACCCTGGAAGCCGGACAAATGTTTCCTGTGTGTTTCTTAATCTCATGAATGGTTTTGGGAGTAGAGAATCTCCAAAATCTAAAAGCATTCTTTCATCCTTACTTTAATCATTTCAGAGTGTCTTTTTCTTACTAGCTGACAGTTTGAGCTCTGCAGATAGGATGGACAGTCTGGTTGCAGTTCCAGGGATCAATTAAAGCAGTTTTACTTTAGCAAACTGTTCCCTGTTCCGTCTTGTGCTCCATCGGCACAATTTCTGCCGCACAGACCTTTGCCAATTACAACAGAACTGAGCATATAGTAGAAATGTACTTACTGAGGCATTTTGGCTTTGGAGACCAGCCCCTTTCAGAACAGACCATTTGAACCCAGTATTCTCCACTCGGGGTTGAATAACCATTGTTGCAGTGGTAATGAGCGTGCTGCCCCAGCCTCATTGGAAAGTAATAGTATTTGCCGTACTCCAGTGATTCACTCAACCTGCCATTTTCTATAGCTGGATAGTCACACGGTTTCCCTTGAAATAAAATTGAACAGTAACAACATCAGCACATGCATGACAAGAAGTTCAGGACACAATTAATTCAGATTCAGTTTGGTCATCTGAGCGTTTTCTGAAACTGACAGAATCAGGACTGCACACCTTGGCAGATCCTAAGGAGTGCAGGAACAATCACACGCTGCTTCTGGTGTCTGTCAGTGCTTACACCTGTGTTGCTTCCCTTCGACTCCATTGGAACCAACAGAAATCAAGTCAATATTCTCAGTGGACTCCAAAGGCTGATTCATGAGACCAAATGTAAGTATTTATTCTACAGTGAGAGGACACCGTCTTTGTAGACCGTCCTGACTAAATTTGCTCTACTGACCATGATGGGAGCCCAGACAGCGAGCTCAGCTACAGACACTGAACTGTGGACTCTAAAACTGAGATGACTCCTGTCACCACTTTCATTTGTAACTTTTGGGATCCTGCACCAAAATCTCTTCCTAGATCTTCTAATTTTGATTTTAAAATTCTTTTGTTTTCTCAGTTCCTCAGAAGAACTGATCCTTTTCAGGGACAACTCAAGGACTGAAGGAGGAGATTCCCAGAAGCTTTTATTCAGTTTTTACCCAGGGTGTCCTATTCGGCCATGGCAGGTACATTCCTCCTGAAGTGCCCTGTCTCAGAGCCTACATGCTGAGGCAGGGGACATCACCCACTGGACAGACCACTCAATAATGAGTGAAGTGGTCTCAGAATCATATCTGAATTTTAGAACCCACACATATATAGAGGAAAGATCAATACAGATACTAACTGCACTTCTCAGGAATAGTTAAAATCATCTTATCCAAAGGTTCATTTACAAGATTGATTTCATCAGGGTTTCTCTCATTCTGTTTTCTAAGTTTTTCTTTTATTTTCAGTGACCAAAGAGTGCTAGATTATGAAATTAGTTGCCAATTTATTTATTTATTTGTTACTACTGTGCCTACTGGCAAAACTATAATTGTAGGTATGGGAAGTTTAAGCCAAGAATGAACTCATCAACAATCAAGAATATCTTGTTTTGTTATTTACCAGGTTATAACAGGTAGAATAAAACTGTGATTGTTCATAATATCCAACATACAACTGCAAATAAAAATATGAATTATGAAAGATAACCTCCAACCATTACCTATGTTTCAGTTTGGATACTTTAACACTCGCTACATCCTCTTATCTTGACTGGCATGCTACTCTGGCAGACCACAAACCTTCCTGACAGGGAGCCAACTATAGCACATTTTAACACATACTTTCAGAAATGCAATAATAGATAACACCTGTGTTTATAAACAAAATGTAAATGTAGATTATACCATTGTTTGATAGCTGTTTTTCCAAACCACCAAATTAAGTTTTAAATCATGAAGAAACACAGTGAATAAGCAACTCTCACTTCTCATGCTTCTGAAGTTTTTCTCTTGGCCTCTTTTTCACTGATATATTTCCAAAAACTCCACATGTTGTGTCTTCATTCACAAGAGCTACTTACAGGTACAAACTGGATCAGGCACCCAGCCATTCTTGGTGCATTCAGCTGTGTTTCTGCCAGTTGTTGTTGTAATTTGATATCCATCATCACACTGTATTGTGATTGTATCACGTTCTTTGTAGCTGTTGCGTTGAGGTCTAAAGCTCCCATTGGGAATGCTTGGAGGAGAGCACTGAATTACTAAATAAAAAGAGAAAAACTGGATGCTAATTTGAAGACTATATTTATATTTATTACATAAGTTCTTATTTTCATAGCATATTAACCATAACTGCATGAAATCGTTAAAAAGATGTTGCTTAGGGCAAAGAAAAGGTTACACTTCTCTGCCACCCTTAGAAATGTACCACTTTGTGAGAGGAGAGTCACAGCTCTTACTGATGTCAGGCTAATTAAAAGACTAAACCTGAACTGCAAAGAGAATGGCCAAACTCCTTTGGCAATGGTGATGTCAACTTCAGATTGTTCTTCCTACAACACTATCTCACTATTTCAGAAGAACTCTTGAAAGGCAGCTTATAACTTAAATCAGGATTTTAATGTGAAAGACACTTTGAAAGAAACTTTTTTAATTTCCAGTAATTTCTGAAAGATTGCACTGTACACTAACAATTTCTTACTGAAGTTCCATCAGTGAAACAGGGATCATTTTTCAATTGTTCCTCTTCAGCTGGAACTGATCGATCAGAACTATTAGCCTGGAAATTTAGAGGATGGCTATAACGACTAGCAACCAGGTGCTCAGTCTGCTCAAACTACCCTAAGACTCATCAGGACACTCACACAAGATGCAGAGATCAGTTCAGCAGGTCAAGCAAACTTCTCTCAAATGTTCATACAGGGTGAGATGCTGAGTGGTATTTTATGGTGTGGTTAGTCCCATGATTATAAGTAGCAGAGTCTCAGCTATGGGGCCACTGCATCTCAACTACTGAACACAGAAGACCTGAAGGTGCATTAATTTGTATCTCCCCCTCAAAGAACTACTTGTGTTTCATAAGCATAGGCTTAAGCTTAAGGAAAGCTTAAGACTGTTAGCTTTCCCCAGTTTTAGTCATACTGCTACAATTCATATGGTATCAAACAAATATTTCTTTACCCAGTCTTCCAACATACAGCAAAGCCACTGACTTGTACCAGTTATGTTCAGGTTAAACACACTTAGAAAGGTATCAAAACTTGATGTGAAGACAAGAGGACTTAAAAAAACGATACCACTTCTCTAAGAACTTGGTTTGAAATGTTAATTTTTCAATGCATTAAAAATTTCAGGTTCCGTCTGTAGTTTAAATTTCTCTTGTATTAATAATTTTTTTCCTGCTTGCTTAAATATTCTTTTTAGTGCCTCATTTTTCCTTCCCTTAGATAAAACATGTTCATTGCATTTTGTAGAAGATAAAGAGATTCAGCTTTATCCCTCCTATTTGTCCAAATTAGGATTTTTTTCTAGCCCAAGAAATCATTTTCCTATGTTCTTCACATTAATACAGAATCATATATAAAAAAAGAATAAAATAACAATACCTGCTAATGCAGCATGAACTATTTTAACACCAGTCTTATTTATGCAGTATACTGGAGCAATTTTTGCTTTGTGGGCCTATTTAACTACACTCAAGTAACAAAAGACTGAATTAACTGTTTTTGCTGCTGCTCTCCATGGAAAATTCTTACCCAGTTGTTTGGCCTCTTTAATACTTAGTCCTTCCAGATCTTCATGGGCTACTGGTCAGATGCGGATGGATTTATTTTGTGGTGATTAAACTAACTTTTGTCATTACTCAACTCTGAAATTACTTCCAAACACAATAAATGTGCAAAATAACTTTAGGCAAGGCTAACCAGTGCAATAGGGGGTTGGAGTCCATCCTGATTCAGTACATCGTACATCTACTGTGTTACCATACGTATACCCTTCATCACAGACAAACGGCAGCTTTTCAGAGTCCTTGTAAGACCTCTTTGGAGAACGTATAAATCCATGCTGAATATCTGGTACATCACAGATAATCTCTGAAATTGAGAAATACAGAATTTTTGTTTATTTTTATTTGCTACATTTAAATGCCTACTGGAATAAAATTTAGGTTTTTTTCATTTGACTTCACAAAACATTTGCATTTGGAAACTGAAACTTATTTGAAAACACTTCAGTGACCTGCTTGTGGATGCCAGGTAGAAAGTGTGGTGTAGCACAGCATCTATAGCAAATTGGTTCATGAGACACATTTTAGAGCTTTGCTTTGGGTTTTAATGATCTCATAATCAGTATATAAGGGCAGGGGACATTCTGAAATAAGCATCTAGGCTAGCTGAAATCTAGAATTTTCCATTTTTCAGATAATTAAATTTCCTTGTAATTTCCAGCAAACTTAAAGCTCTCTCATAGCCAGTAGATGATTAGTTAAATCATGGCATCAACAGGAAAAAAGAATTAAACTACCTGGAAAACTGACACTAGAATGCTTAACTATCTGTAAAAGAACGTCAGCATCCCCATCTCCTTGCCAAACCCAATAAAACCACTAAGATCTTGCAGTTTCCAAAAACTGCATTCATAAAGCCAGAAAATATTCAAGGCTTTCTTTCCTAGGCCACAGAGCAGGACACCAAAGAGTCCTCTTGGATTCCCTTGCATTTAAGATGAAACATAGCTCAGTAGAACTGTAACTGTTTAATCAAATTCACTATATTCTGCAAAATATTAAAGGTACATGGCTGTAATCCCACTTTATGCTGTTCAATTTACAATAAATGGGGGTTTCAAATCAGAAAAATGCAGCACTGAAATTGTGAACAAACCATATCTGATATCCTGACATATATACTCTGCTCTTCTAAATGCACACTTCATGATCAGATAACATAAATACTCCAAGAAACTTGATGGACCAGATACTTAACAGTGATTGGTACCACAAGCTTCCTTATATACTGACAGTCCAATCCCATACAATCTGTATTTGCAAAATGGGAGGAATAAACCCATTCACCAGTAGAAGCTGTGGGCAGAGCAGGGTGGGGTCAATTGGCTAAAAAGTATTTTTGCAGAAAAAAATCTTAGCAGTCTTCGTGGACAAACTGAACAGGGGGTAACAACGTGTCTTTGCAGCAAACAATGAAAACAACACCCTGGGCTCCATTGGGAAGAGTGTTGCCAGCAGGTCAAAAGAGGTGACCTTCCCCCCTTACTCAGCACTGGTGAGACCACATCTGGAGTGCCGTGTTCAGGTCAAAGCTCCCCCAATACAGGAAAGACATGGACATACTGGAGCAGATCCAGTGAAGAGACATGAAGATAATTAAGGAATTGGAAAAACTGAAAGGCAAAAAAAGGCTTAAGAGAATCTAGAGAAAAGAAGGCTTGGGGGGAGAGAGGATTTTATTTATATGTATAAACTCCTGAATGGGGTGGGACAGGCAGAAGCAAAGATGATGGAGCCAGACCCTTCTCATTGGCACCCAGTGACTAGATGAGAAGCAATGGGCACAAACTGAAAGATAGGAAATACCACTTAAACATAAGAAAAAAACATTTTTACTTAAGAGTGGTCAAACACGGGAATGGGTTACCCAGGGAGGCTGTGGAGTCTCCATCTTTGGAGAAGTTGAAAAGCCAAGTGGACATAGTCTTGAGCAACTTGCCCTAGCTGACTGCTTTGAGGGTCCGTAAGAAGTCCCTTCCAGCCTCACCTATTCTGTTATTGTGTGGCTCTGTAAAAACTAGACATGAATTAACCTTCTAACCTGTCAAAACACATTAGTCTGAAGAAAGAAAGAAAGACCCACCATGATTTCTTTGTATTTTATATAACCTAAGAACATGAGAGAATTAAAATCATACCTGTTTTTTAAACTTGGTTCACATAGATTCAAAACTGTAATTACTTTTGTTAAATCAACACTGAAGTGATTGAATTTTATGTAGACATACCAAAGCTATTTTCAAGGAAATTGACTGCAGCCTGGCAAAACATAGAGCTTGTAGTGAAAATGTGGAACAAACAGATGGTCCATTATGACTATATTAGCATCCAATATTCTCTGATTTCTCTTTCTTATCCTACTTCTGCATATATGCAATGGAGATTGTTTACAGACAAACTATGCTTAATTGCTGTGGAACAAAGTGACAGCTTTGTAGTTTCCCATACGGCAACCAGTCCTTAGAAGTCTTTGAGAATAAAACTTCTTAATTACAGATAATAAATAGTTTCCTCTTTACCTTGGCACTGAGGCACATCGCTACTCCATTTTCCGTTAGAAGAGCAAATTATTTCTTTAGATCCAACAAGCTGGTATTTTGCATTACATTCAAAATTCACAACCTGGCCAAAGGAATATTCTTGGCCTAGCTCAAATGCACCAGTTGTAATTACTCTTCCATTTTCTGGTGCTTGTACAGGTAAACACTTTGCCACTGGAAAATAAAACAAAACCAAAGCAAAGGAAAAAAAGAGCCATTTTGAGGTCTATTCTGTAAAATAAACCAACACATAAAAAACTTAAAATACAGAAAAGTCATTGTAATTTTCTTTACACATTTTAAAAATATAGACTCTTGCTATGTAATCAGATACCATTTGCAAGAGATATAATACAAAACCCTAAGCAAAAAGACAGACCGACATAGGAGGAAGCTTGTAGACCAGCTCTCATCATCCTTTTCTCTGCCCTTGAAGGCTGAAGACAGAGCACCCACTGAATTAGATGACCTCAGGTCCCACCCAATCTAAATTATCCTGTGAATTCTACAGATGGTTAGATGAGCCTTGACTGATACACAGGGCCACTAAAATCTGTCAAAATAGATTCATTTACCTTAGCGCCATGCCAAACTGTATTTGCTATACACAAGTGTCTGGAAAAGTGCCATTGTTACAGGCTGACTCCAACAGTTGTTACCCACTAAAAATCCTCGTTCTCAGAACAATTATGTCGCTAAAGTAAAGGAATACAGTGTCAGCCATTAATTTAGACCTCTTTTATCTCCTAACTTTGTAATTCTAGAAAAAGGAAAATTTACTGTATAACATCAGATAATTCTTATTAAGGGGGAAATGACTATCAAAGCTCATTCTTGAATGTTCATGAAGATATCACTGAGCATACATGAAAGTGGCTGGCGTTTCGCCTACCATAGCTCCCACTTTCCTCTGACAACATTCTCCACCTTATAAGCGATCTGCCTTTTCTGTGAGCTTACATTCTATCTTCCTACAATTAGGACATTATGCAAATACTTTCTTCCATAGGCAATCACATTTCAGCACAATGAAAACTCAATCATGACAGAAAAACCTTATGAGGACTTTGAAATTGCAGTATCTTGGTGACATGTGACAGAAAATTTTGGAAACCATTGTTCTATACTGCGCAGAGACCTGCATGCCTAAAATTGAGGACGCTCAAAATCCAGTAAACAAGATGTGAAATATCTGAGATCAAGGAAATGTCAAAACACAGACAACAAACTCTAGACAAGAGAAAGATACTACTTTCATTTGTGATTCTTTACTTAGAGAACCCTTCCTGATATTAGATGCTTAAGCTAAAGATAAATGTCACCGCTGCACACATATGTTAAAACAGAGCAGTCAAAAATTAACTTTGAGAAGAAAGGAATCTTATTTTCATAATCATACAGGTTTGAAATGGGTGAAAATACTTCCAAAATCAGGGAAGTATCATCTGAGCCATCCAGTCTATTAAGTCTTGAGGTCTGAGTCTCTCTCACTCTTACTTATTGAAGTTCTTCCACAGTATGTTAATAGGGAGAAGAATTTCTAACCAAATCTTAATGGCTAGGATATTCGTGAGGGTGGAGGAGGAAACTGGCTAAAACCACACATGCTTTCACATATGTCTGAAATGCCCCATCCCGGCTGCCTTTTGTAACCATGTTTTGCAGGCATCTCAGGGCCTTCAGGTGAGGCAGAGCTTTAAGTGAGTCTGGGGGTGAAAAGACTGTTTTGCAAATGCTTTTTAAAAAAGCTTGAGTGTTTGTTGGACTAAAATGGCTGAGCAGTCATTGTAAGAGCTTCACTGCTTCATAACTTGAATTTAAACATACGTGAATTAATACCAGTAGAGAGATCACAGACTAGTTCTAGATCATATCAGACAGACAAAAAGACAGTTTGATAAAGAATTAAATGTCAAACTCCATTTACCTTCACAGTGAGGGATGTCATTGCTCCATCCATCTGCCTGACACTCACGGTAATTTCTTTGGCTGAGCATCCAGTATCTTACCGAATAAAAAGTAAACAGCTAAAATACAGTCTCATTATGTGACAGAAACAGCAGTGCTGCTGTTTTTGAAGCACAGGAAGTAGGTTTCATATGATGTAGCACAGACTAGCCAAAATGTGACAAAATGAAGTAGTTTTTTGGTCTGCATCTTAACTATGTTCTTTCTTTTAATTGCATACGGCAAAAAATACAAAGAAAATCTGAAAGTAGGAAGTGATTGGTAAGACGGCCTCTTCGTTACAGAGGTAGCAAGCTTTAGCTACATAACAAATAGCCTAGGCGTAATTTACTTAATCCATAGCAAGCAGAGTAAAACTCCTGTTGCTCAAGTATGACTGAAAGCCATGTGACAGCATCAAATTAGGACTTAGTCCAAACCGTATGTATCTCATGCTTTGATGAACTAGTATTATCTTAGGTTTGAGGGCAACACGGCCACAATGCCATGGCTTCTGCTTTGTCTGCAATGTAGTCAAAGGAAGTACAGCCAGTCTGAAATGACAGTGAAGAACTGTCTGAAATTAAGGGATTAAGGAGAATATTGATTTTAGAACTCTTTTTGTGGAACTCAGACTAGATTCCAGCAATACAAAGATTGATATGCTACTGTACCATGCTTATAGCTGACTTGCATTTCAAGAGGAAAGCATGCAGTCAGAGGCATACTTAACTAAGCACAACACATATACAAAAATATATATATATGTATTTGCCTTGCTGCAGTTTTCATCAGAGAAGATGAATAGAGGAGAAACAGAGAATTTCCTCCAAGCAGTCAATGAAGACATATTAGTGAGTCTACTAGAAATTCCTTCCATCAAACATTTTTTACAATACATTTTACTTCATAATGCACAAAAATGATTTAGGCAGGACTGGTGAGTTGTGGTTCTGAATAGGAGACTGTCGTAAGGACTAATGACTTCGCTACCAGAACTGCATCATGACTGCATACTGAAAGCACTGATTCCAGCATACAAAGCTGCATTTCCATCTGAACTGGCTGGCTGGTGGAGTCAGCTTCACAGACAGACCACTATATTTGTTTTCTACTTGAACAGCCATGATTTCAAGTTAGATACTGCCTTTAGTATTTTAGACACTTTGGATGACAGCTTCAAGTGCATGAGTTCAGTTACTCCAGTAGCACCAGACATGAGAAAGAGTTATCTTTAACATTACTGTAATTACATAAATTTAAATTAAACAATAACTGAGCATTAAATATTAATGTTGAATCTGCCTTACAGACAACAAATATATAACTGACACTTCTTTTAACATTAGCACCTTATGTTAACACCCATACATTGAACTAAAAAGGTATTACCCATCATTACATCTGTATTCAACTCTCGCACCAAATACAAATTCACTTCCACTGGTAAGTTCAAAGGAACCAAACTCAATATCTCCAGGATGTCCACAGGGCTTATCTGGTAAAAAACAAGAAGAAGAATTAAAAAACCCAGCAACTTACACCATACATAAGAATGCAAAAGTGTGAATGAGAGCACTTTTCTAATTATTAGTAGCAAGTATGGGCCTTTCAAAAATGCAAAAATACTCAGCATTAGCTTGATTACCCCCCCCCCCCTTTTTTAATTACTATCTTCAATGAGAATGTATTGCAGTAAGGATCTGTTGATTTTTTAATAACAGTTAAATAACAAATTAGCAGGTTTTATTCTTTAAAAAGGCTAAGCTCATCTTAAGTTTTATGACAAAGAGTGGCAGGATCTAACTTCAGATTTTTGTACAACTTGTGACATAAACGGGTCCAAAGCTTCCGCTACAGAATCCATCCATGACTGGAAATGAAATTTCCTCAATTTGATGGGGATTGTGTTGAGTAAAGAGGGATGGTCTAAGGCCACAGGAGTTTTTTGGTCCTCTGTCCTTCCTGCTCAAAGCTCCCCAGAGGACTTTTCTTGTGGTCTGGCATCAACTATTTGCCCTGGATTCCCAAAAGAATTGCAAAGATGAGCACACCATCCCTCTCATTCATCCACTTTGGATGTCATAATATGGACTGGAAAATAAACTGCATAGCTAAAACGTATCAGGCCTCCTCAGAAGAAATCTTCCCTGGTCCTTGGTAACCTGAGCAATTTCACTTCTTGGACCATATCAGTGTCCTTGTTTTTTCCAAGGAAGAGGTGTTTGAGTAGGCCCTACGCCTGCTCCAGTGTGATTCAGAGAAAACCGAAAACCTCATGGTCAGTTTTGCTGTCCAGCCTGGCCTATCCTGAAAAAGGGACATGGTTATTTGTGGCAGATCATCCCTCTCCTTCTGCCTGCACCTTGCCAGTGCCAGTATCTATTCACTGGGTGGCAGTATTTACCAAAATATGCTACAAAAGAGCAACACCAATTTTTCTATAATTTTTAAGATCTGTGTTCACTAAGTTATCCAAACATATAAAAACTGAGAAGGTGACTAAATGAAAAATGTAAAAGAAACCAGTAACAACTTTATTAATTCATTTTTACTCATCATTTGTATTCATTTCTGTTTGAATGGCACCTGGACTAAATTACATATTATCAAACCAAACATTTATTTTCTATCAGTAAAAATTTTGTATGTTAGACATGCAAGAAAAAAAGCTGTTTCATCTAAAATTTGAGTTTAAAAATAATTTCTTATAGAAAAGAAATATCTGCTAATAATAATTTATTTATTACTTTATTTATATTTCTTCAGTTTATTCACTAATAAATTCCAAATCAAGGTGTGAGATACTTCTAAACTCTTAACATAGTATACTAGAGATAATATATAGCAGTGCTTATTCTAATCATGAATTTTCCTTCACAGATTAAAAAAGCAGGCAAAGAAAAATAATTTTGCACTTCCAAGAAATTATATCTTTCATAGAACTAGTTGAAAACTTTAAAGAAGACAATACTGTCTCCTGACTCTCATTCAGAAGCTAGGTTTGTAACTCATTCTGGTTAGAATGTAAATTTCATCTGCATTCACTTTTTTTCTATAATTTTGGAAGCGAGCTCCTAATAACTTAATAACTTCACATAAATTGGGTTAATAAGACTGGTCTAGAGTAAGATCTTCTCCTGTAAAGAAAAAAAAATGCTCCTTTGATCTGGAGAAAAGGAAGTTCCAAAAATATTTCCTTATGCATACATACTTTTTAGGATGATATTTTAAAGGATGCTGAAATAAGTAAGTTACAGGCAAAGATACAATTTCACATTGCCATCACTAGGGAGGAATGTGATCTGTCAGGTCTAATGTTTGCACATATTTTGTGTAAATACTTACTTTTGCATTCTACCCCTGGTGGATATTGCTTCCATGCTCCATCAACACACTCAAACACAATTCGTCCAAGTTTTATATATCCAGGCCGACATCCATATGTTACTTGAGTACCATGTGGATAGGGAGGTTTGTCCCATATTTCATTAGGCACTTCTTTAATCCTCCTAGGAGGAGGTTCTTCACAAGCTAAAAATTGTGAATAAAAATATTGGTGACTGAAGCATGTTGCAAGTGCCAAAATAATTTTACAATAGAAAATGTAGCAAGAAATCCTGGTGGCATTTACAATCAAATGAGCATACGTCTTCTACTTAATCATCACAAAATAGGAAAGTGCCAAGAAGCTGCATTTTGTAGGAATATGAACTGACATTTAGAAGGACATAAGAGCAGTCACAGAAATTCCAAGAAACCACACGGGACAGTCAAAATGCATGAAATAGATTTCAGTTACAAAGACCAAGATGACATTAGTGCCCAGGTTCTCACCCAGACACATCTTACCCTTCCACCTGCTGGAGCTCCTCCATGCCTGTCCTTCCATTACCACAGAGAACTCTGTGTATGCAGTTTCCTTTCAAACTATTTTCTTCTGCAGCCACCTCCATCCTTACTGACATTAAGTTCATGTGTCATTTGATCAACTTCTATCATATCTCCCCTCACTTTTGTGTTGCCTAAACTTTCTCTCCAGGCTGAAATCACCTGATATTCCAAAATTTAATTCCTCCTGTCCATGAGATTAGTTCTTATGACAAGTTACTTACTACACAATGTAATTAATTCTGGGTTACCTTTGTTAGCTTCAAAGCATTTTGATGCAACTTAGGGGGCAGATGGTATTGTGTGAGATTTCTCATTAGCTCAATATTATATAGTACTTCCCAAAAAACTCCTTCCTGGGCCTTCTTCAGTGTCTCCAGTATACAGAAATGTACAACTAAGCCCATATGAATTACAAGAAATGAGCCTGAATTAATATTAATTAGAAGTTCCTCAACAGCTTGAGAAGGAGAAAAATTGGACAAATTAGGTAGCTGTGATTTCTAATACAAAGTGAGCAGATTAAATACTCATTCTT
This sequence comes from Falco rusticolus, assembly GCF_015220075.1. NCBI lineage: Eukaryota > Metazoa > Chordata > Aves > Falconiformes > Falconidae > Falco > Falco rusticolus. Next base: position 24,244,254 of record NC_051197.1, read on the forward strand.
CCACATCAAAGCGTGGAAAGTGAATTTTACTTTAGTTGTACAAAGACATACCCTTGAACACTCACCGATTTTATTTCAGTCAGTAGAGTACCTACCAAATTAGAGGCATAATTTTAGAAAATTGTTTAAAATTCAGGAAAAAGATCTGTTACAAGAAAAAACACACCTCTATAATTACAAGTGTACTGTTGCTATGGCATTTGAAAATATAAAGAAAAGAATGTTAATTGTGAGATCCAGTAACTTTATTTTGGCTGTCTTAAGTAGCCAGAAGCAGACAAGCTTTGACAATACTGCTGAGGTGCTAAAGGAAGAGTATGCCCACACATTCCCTTTTTTTCCAACTACTTTGATAAGTATGCTCCCTGCTACGAATGTTTGTATCTGAGTAAAAATTATTGCTTCTATCCACTAGAGGGTACTACCCTACTGTCAAAAAAGGCAGTAGGGCCTTCCACTTCACAGGATTTAAACACAGGCACTTTTTAATAACTTTTTTGCAAAATGCAGGAATAAACAAAATGAACAAGACTCCTTTAGCTAGTCCTGTCTTTTACATGTGTTAAAAATGGTTAGTTTACCCCATAAAAGTTCTGTGTAATGATGAGAAAAAGAAATTTTCTAATTCCACATGTTTTTCATTAAAGCTCGTTAGAATTAGTGCTTTCAGTTTGCAAGCTGAGAAAGAAGACTCCAAACTCCATTATTTAAAAAAGAGGCTGTTTAGTACAGGCAATGCTTCTCTGCTCTATTCCTCTCTTGCTTCTGAGTTCTATATTATTTTTAGCAGAACGAGGCCTCTTGACTCCTCCTTGTCTACATTTATAAAAAAAAATAACGCTATGCAAAAGAAAAACTCCTGATAGTCTCTTCATCATTACTAAAACATGCTTCCTTCTGGGTGCTATTTCAGCTCTCTCTGATTATTCTTTACCACTCCTGCACTGATGTCAAACTACGTGTTACCACAAAGTGTCACAGTATTGGTAAGTATTTCTGACTACAGTCAATTTTATATTTTTTATATTGCAGCTTCTTAGTAGATTGAGAAGAAGTAGTCTGCTGACAGGATGCACTTCAAAACTATATTAATTACATCATGCACTCACCATGTGTACTCACCAAAACTGGGAGGGTTTCATTTTTATATTAGAAAGCATGCACTTAAATACATACCTTCAAATCCTTTAGTGAGAGAACAGGAGAGCTGGAATTAATCACTTAGTATTTATATGTGACTTGACCTCAGTCAGAAATAGCTCAAGCTGCTTTCTCGCTGTCATTACGCTGGTAGCAACTTCCATAAAGTCAAGCATAAATTATGAATTCAGGTAGAGGTATTTTTCAGCCCTTGTGCAAAAACCCAGCTCTTGAACAACTCACACAGACTTTCAACATGAAACTTGAACTAAGAACCCTGCATGATCCATGGTAATAGCTGTCCCAGATAAATCAAATATTGCTACATTCACATTCCTCTGCAATCTCTCTGATCTAAAGAAAGCATTGTGAAAAGGAACTGCAAATTCAGGGAAAGTTTCTTTTCAAATCCCAGACTTTTCTGGACTTCCTTGCAAACAATTTAGACTTTATTAGTTGCTTTGGAGCATTCTTTATTATAAGGATATATAAAAAAGATAATAAATTTCATTAATGTTCTGATTTTTTTTCAGGTTTTCAAAGTAGAATCCATCAGATTGTTTTGATTAATAAGGTCTTCATAATCTTCACCTAAGATTAAAAACAACCTGAACCAAACAAAGACACACTAGCTCAAAACCATCTAGCACCCTTTTCACAACAGCCGATGTAAAGAAACCCAGACAGAAAGAAAAAAAGGAAATTACTAAACAAACATTAAACAAGATAAACACAATATCAAAAAAAATAAATTGAATAGAGAAGCAGAAAATATCAAAGGCTTCTGAAGATACCCAGAACACTAGCTACCTCTTTAAACAGGTACAAAAGCACACCTGTATACATTTATTACATTTAATAAATTAAAACCAGTCTGTCAGTCAACCGACATTTTGTAAGGTTCTCAGTCAACATAGTAATCATTCCTCTTTCTCAGATCATCTCACAGATTATTCCGGACAGAAAGAAATGCCCATTTAATGCATATTTCCTAATTTAATCTACTGGCTGTTTACAGGTTTTAAATGTTAGAATAATTAACAAACATAATCAATAACAAATGAGTTGTCTGACTGCAGCTTATAGGGATACTAACCATTAAAAATTCTGTTGCAACAGATTATAGCAGCAGTAGTTATCCAAATAAATAGGTGAAATAATACTTATGACAGGATACCAGATACTGCCAGAAGAGAGCTCAATTATCATGATGCAAAGTTCATTAAAATGGGCTACAATGCAAATATTTTATTTACATATTGGTTTTGTTACCATCTTCACACACACTTTACGAAAGGTTTTGCTGGGGTGTGTGTGTGTGTGTGTGTGGCCCTTAAAGCTTACCTCTTTCTGCAGTACAATAACACATCCAACATAAGAGCATAGCTGTATAGCCCAGGAGCGACATCCTAGAGGTTCAGAAATTCAGCAAGCACACTGGTATTGTAGCCTACTTTTTTTGATTACTCTTATTTCCACTCCTGTTTTATTCCCTAACTGCTCCAGGGACTGACCTTGCAAAGCATTTATACTCTGATTTCAGCAGTCACTTCCCCTAATCCTCTTGCAACACACAAGTGTTTATTTTTTTTTTTCCCTCTCTAAACTTTGCTGAAAGAATAAATAAACTTCTGGCAAGCCTTGTTTTCACATGAAACCTCATGTTTTCATATTAATCCCTTCCACACTCAGATGTTTATTTCTTTTAGTATCCAAAACAAATTGTACAAATAAATTTCATGATTCCATGTGTCTTATATGCTCAGTTAAAAAACAGAAATTCATATTAAATGGAATGTGTGTAAAAATTAACTTCTCTACTATATGCATATCATTCAAGATTTGTGTTGAAAACAATTGAAGTGAAAAGCAGACAAAAATACAAAGTGACTTACTAACTCACTGGTTCTCGTGTAAGATAATCAACTGCCCAGAACAAAGGAAACTTACTGGATTAAATAAACCTAGTTGATATTGAAGCACTTGTTTCAATACCACAAGAGAAATGATAAGATGGAGATGTGCATTAATTGTAAGATGGATAATAAACCATCCAAAGAAAAATCATAAAAAAGCTTGTGCTAAAAGAACTATATGCCAAACTGGCCTAACAGAGGAATTCCTCAAGGATTCATGTAAGTAACAGTCTTAGTAATATTCTCATTAAGTTTCTTGTCTTTATAAGAAATGCACTCCAGTGGAAATGTGGATAACATGATGACAATTATTTGATACTGAGAATTAGGGGGAAAAAATGTAACAGTACAAACTGCTCTCAGGAGATGCATGTAAAACAGCTGCATGCCAGATACCCCATAGTGGTCATGTCTGACTGGCAGGGAGTACGCACAGACCAATCTTGTATATACTCCCAAAAGACGCAGATAACAGACTTTTAAAATCACTGGCTTAGTTAGCCTACCGATATAGGATAAAAATTAGTGTGTTTAGAGAACAGATCTCAAATCAAACCTGAATTCCAAAGCAGTTAAATCTTTTTTTCTTCTTCTCAAAATGCAGCTGGAATTAGTTTGGGTTTTGTTTGGTGGGGTTTTGGTTGGTTGGTTGGTTTTGTTGTGGTTTTTTGTTTGTTCGTTTTGTTTTGGTTCTGTTTTTTGTTGTTTGGGTGGGGTTTTTTTGTAACCTGGGCTGTGTTTTCAATTACCAGTTCTAAGAAACGGTCTTAGTGAAAACTGGCATTCAGCTGTTTCACCTACAAGAACTCTTATAGACAGCATAACATCTCTTCCCTTCACTACCCCTTTCTCTTACATGGAAAATGAACTCTCACTCTGCTCCGTGACCCAATGATGATCAGCCTGCATCCATTTTGCAGCTACTGGTGCATACTTGATCAGTAAAAATATTTTTTTTGCACCTGCCTAAGTTCAGTTCTAAGAAACAGCTCCTTGCAGAACTTCACTGCCCAAATCTTTGGTAAAGTGCTATGTGCTGCTACCGACAGCAGTGCTCTAACTGCACCAAGACAGTCCCACATTTATAATAAACTTTTAATACCATGCACATGAAGTTGTGCACCCACCCACAGTTACACACACAGCCCTCCTCTTACACATGCCCTCTGTAGGAGATGCGGGTGCTTAATGTGTACCTGTGCTGCACCTCACAACCTGTTAATGCACACACTGGGGAGAAAGCACCACACAAGGTCACATATGCACACCCAGTTGTGAGCCCGTACCTGTTGCACCCTGTGCTGTTACCGCCTGAGCTGGATGCAGGCTGCTGGCAGAGTCAGATAGGGACGATGCTCTGCTGGCCCCAGGCAGAGGTTTTGATGCCAGTGGGTGAACATACAAGTGTCAAACTCAGTTCCTCCAGTTTTGACTGCTTGCTCTGTTCCCACTCTTCTCCCTACTGTTACAAAGTTTTATTTGTCCCTTACATTTATTTCCAAATTGGCATCTACCTTGTTTCAAAATTCACCCTAACTCCATGGTTACTGTTTCATCTGGCTGATGGTTGTCATCCTCTTTAATATGAGCAGCTGTAGCGCATGCACTTTCAGACAGTACTGGATGCGTGAACTCACACTCCTGTCTTAACAGCTGTTGTTGTTTAGGCCATTTTACCAAGGATGGGCCACATGAGCACCCCTGCAAATAGAAAAAAACAATATTAGGAATTCTTTGAATATTCCTTCAGCTTCTTCTAATGTAAATTAGGTAACAGCACCTGTTCAAGCAGGGTTTTGCAGCAATGACAGGAGACATATGTCCAATTCTGAAAGTATTTTGTGCCACACTTCTAATTACTCTTAAGTACTATCTCATTCTCCTGCCTTAGTGCTCTGTTAATGAAAAGTGAAGTGAAAATTACTTGAAAAGGGGTAGCAGGAAAAAAAAAAAAAAAGCTCTGCTGTATAAAAGCAGCTGTCAGTATCTCCAGTTAAATGAAGTCCTCCTACTTGCAGCCAAGTGGAGATTTACTGGAAGGCAATTCAGAGGTTATTACCATTTCCAACCAGCTCTACCCCCACTGTTGCAGTACTGCTATTCCTCTTATTCCTACAGTTTCTTGCTAGGTCCCCACAGATGTCAGAGGACTGTGGTGCACCAGGACCACGGGTAACCCTGAAGTGGATGCTGTTGCTTTTTGGATCTGTGCTATGATGGTTTAGCGTCTAAGAATACAAAGATCATGTCACATTGTGTGCCTTGTGTCTGAAACAGCCTTGTAAGGATCATGCTTGCAGTAGAGTCATGCTCACCTGGCTATGGAAAACATGCCGTCTGCCTACCAAGATTTCAGTTTAATTACACACATGACAAAAACCCAAACCTACCTACTTTTTTTTTTTTTTTTTTTTTTTTTAAATCCTTTCACAGGTATTATAACATTGGAAATACCTCACATTACTCTTGCCCTAGCTTTGCAGCTTTTTCAGTGACCTTAAAATTCTGTTCTCACTTTGGGCTATTTCACTCTGTTACTGTTTCTAAATTACTATTAAACCTTTCATGCCAGCAGAACACTCTGCTGCTGCACAGCCATTTAAACAATAGGCACCAAGTGGAAAGATAGAAGAACTCCAAGAACATCTTTTCTCTGAAGTTTAAATAGCAGCATTGTACTCTGGAAGGTATATCAGATAGTAAAATCAAGAGATATGCAAAATACACAATGAAAAGTAAATGGGATCATTACATTTTTAAAGGTATGCAAGAATAGCAAGATTTGGTATTTGTTTGGAAAAAACACATGGAGCAGTCTGGAGCTTGTGCTGCTGCTGCTGCTTATAGAAAACTATGATTATTAGGGGTTTTTTTTTATTTTATTATGTATTAGTAGTATTCCCCCAATGGCTGTGCTTTGTTAAAGGATAATTAAAATGATCATCAACTATTCCTGTTATTAGTTCAGCATGCAACCCAGCTACCTAGCAAGGAGGTCACATAAGCATTCCTTTCTGCAGAAACACTGCAGAAACTCTCTGGACAACATCATGATTATTTATGTGACCATAGTACTCAGACACCCCTGCACCCAGACTGTACTCTCAGATTCTGAATGAGCCAAAATTTTGCCTTATGCCTAACAGCCAGGAATCTAGTAAGCCATAACGAATGTGCATTTAGACTAAGAAACAAAAAAGGGTTCAAAACTGATATGCTTATGTTGACCTAACCCACTATCAAGCTCTTTTTGAGAAAAGGATGTGAAAGAGTGGTATTGCAGTAGAGATTTTTTTGCAGCAAGGGAGAAGAAAATGATGATGCTTTCAAATTATAAAGTGTGGGAATAGGGAGTATTAGGGAAAGATGCAAGACAGAAGTAATCACCTGAATAGGAAATGCAAGAAGATAGATCCTGGACTTTTTTATTTTTAGATTTGACTTTTAGAGAGCGCTGATCTCAGAACACAGCACAATAAAACTGGCAAGAAGTTGGTAGCAGGGTAAATTGCTATTTTATTTAGTTCCCATATCAGCAAAAGCAAAGAGTGAGTTACCTTTGAACTCTTGCCACATACGTGCACCTGTTTTGCTTCATCTAACAAGCCTTTCTGAGCAGTACATTGCAAACGCTGCATGCAGCAAGCTGTGAAAAAGGGTGAGCATCATACCCCAGTGATCTCAAGATTTTACAGGACCTGCGTCTCTCTAAAGAAACAGTAATCAGCGAAGCTATGTTTAAGAACTCTGTGGTGTAGAAGCAAGGAAAGATGCACCATCTGTAACAACAGCAGAGACAATCAGAGTCCTGAATTGAACTACCTGTTGGTTACCAGTAGAACTCTTTCCATCACAGCATAAAGCTATGTGCTGGATTCTCAGCAGGGCACGTTATTATGCGATACACTCCAGGCTGCCATACTGAAGCTGACACTGTATGTGCCATATCAGCTTTTAACTAGCTTGCCTTCTACGCAGAAATCCAACTGAATGCAAAAAGAAAGTTCACTCTTCAACACACAGTGTGAATGCATGTACCTAATGAGATACATGGTATTTTAACCATATATATGGAGAAGTTATGGAAATAACTTCTTGTGTATCAATTAGCTCCTGATTCAGGAAAATTTAGATCTGAATCTAAGAATTGCACCAGCATTAAGACTGGGCATGACTTCGTTCTATAGGAAAGGAATGCTGTGACTGAATGGTTTAGGTCAGGGGTCCTCAAACTATGGCCCGCAGGCTGGATACGGCCCCCCCGGGACCTCAATCCGGCCCCCGGTATTTACAGAGCCCCCCTGCCCCCCCCCCCCCCGCCGGGGGTTGGGGGGGGAACCAAGCAGCCGCAGATGACTGCCTGCCACTTCATCCGCGAGCCGGCCCCCTGGTTAAAAAGTTTGAGGACCCCTGGTTTCGGTGAAGGCATAATCCAGGAAGGCAAATCATGGCAGGCTGTGAAATATAGTATTTCTGTTTACCAGAACTGGGGCATTACGTGCTAAGGATGACAGATAGTCTTCATTACAGCGGGCCTTCTAAGAGCAAATCAAAAAGCCATTATTCACTATTTCAATTTGGTGACAGCTAATTCAAACAAATAATCATATGGGTAATACGTGCTTAATCAGTCATATAAACTTTCTATACTGTCTCCCACTTTCAGACACTGCCTACAAATGTCAGTCACTGGAACAATTCCATTTCCCCGTATTTTTGCTGGGCCTGTGCCACCCCTCCTGAGGTGCACAGCAGCCCCCAGCTAATTAAAAGCAGGAACTGACCAACGGCGCATCGCGTTTGCGGCCGTGATTTTGGAAAAGCTGAGTCCCCAAACGCGAGACACATGTCACTGGCCAGATACGCCTGCCTGACTGCCGAGGGGAAAGGCACGGTTATGACAGACCCGAGCCCGCTCAGAGGAGCCCCCAGCAGTGACATGGGGGCTGGGCAGGGGCTCCCCAATATCAATCACCTCAGTTTGCGAGCTTCGGGGCCGACAGAAAAGTGCTTCTGAGGAAGCCCCAGGCGGCGCGGAGGCAGGCTGGTGAAGGAGCCCCAGGACGGACACAGAGAGGGGCTGGGGCCGAGCCGGTGCCCGGGGCGTGCAGCTGCTCCTCTTGCCAAGTGCCGCGACGCGGGGACGGACTCGGCCACAGCGCCCCCCGGCCCCGAACCACCCCTCTCCTGCCGCCCGTCTGCGGCGCTGCTGGCGGCTCCCCGGGCCGGCCGGCAGGGCCCCCCGTGGGCAGGGCTCCCCCCTCCGCCCCGGCAGGGCTCCCCCCCGGCAGGGCTCCCCCCTCCGCCCCGGCAGGGCTCCCCCGCTCCCCCCCGGCAGGGCTCCCCCGCTCCCCCCCGGCAGGGCTCCCCCGCTCCCCCCGCGGCGGCTCCGCGCGGCGCCGGGCAGCTCTTTGTTGTCAGCCGCGGCGGGCAGCGCGCGCGCCTTCGCGTGCGCGCTCGCTCGGTGGGCGCGCGGCGGGCCGCTCCCCGGCACCTGCCCCCCCGCCCCCCCCCCCCGCACCCCCCCCCCCCCCCCCCCCCCCCCCCGCCCCCCCCCCCCCCCGCGGCGCGAGGCGAGGCGGGACTTTCAGTCCGGCGACCGTTAACCGCCGCTCGCCCCCAGCAGCGCGAGCCAGCCCCGCCCCGCCCCGCCCCGCCGGCCACGCCGGGCAGCGCTCCCGCCGCCTTTGTGCGCGCAGCTCCCGCGCCCGCCTGCCCCGCCCCGCGCCCCGCCCCGGCCCGGCCCCCTCGCCCCGGCCCCGCCCGCCCCAGCCCCGCACGCCGCGCCGGGCTCTTTCCCCACCCCGGGCGGGCGGGCGGGTGGCCGCTGCCCCCTCCGGGCAGGATGGTGGACCTGGACAGCGAGGTGCCCCCGCTGCCCCCGCGGTACCGCTTTCGGGACTTGCTGCTGGGCGACCAGGGCTGGCAGAGCGACGACAGGTGAGCGCACGGTCCGCGGGCGCGGGGGGCCGCGGTGGCAGCCCGGGAGGGAGCGGGGCTGCTCCCTGGCCGGCGCCCCCTGCCGCAGAAGGGCGGCCCGGGGTGGTCCCGCGGAGCGCGGTGCCCGTGTGTGGGCGCGCACCGGCCGCGGGAGGCCGGGCCCGGTGCAGAACTTTGCCGGGAAGGGGACGCGACGGCGGCGGGGGGCTGCGGTGCCCCTCCCCGTAGCGGGGGCGAGTCGCGGCCGGCGCCCCTCGCCGAGGCGCTGGGAGCCGCGCAGCCTCGGGGCCCGCTGCCTCTTGCCCCCGGCTGCGGGGGGAGGGGGAGCGGGACAAGTTGCGCCACCGGCTCCGGGTGATGAGATGCGGCGCGGGGGAGCCCCAACCAAACCAGCTTGTGGCACCGGTCCGGAGGCTGGCGGCCGGCGGCGCGGGGCGCGTTTGCTGTTCGGTATGCATGCTGCTTTACATACGGTTCCCTTTCATGCAAGGATCCTAGGCTTGGGTGTAACTACATTAATTTATTCCTTTATCAATTATTTCAAGGACTGTCACCATCTTCAATTACAAACCGATAGAAAAAGGTGTATGTTTGTGTCAAGTCACATAATGCCTTTAAAAGAAAAAAACAAAACACCACCAAACCCGTGATACTAAAACAAACAAAAGAACCAGGGATGTGTGTTTAATTTCAAAAAGCTAAATGAACAGTATTCATGACCACCCCCAGCACCATGCTACTTTATTTGACCGTAAAACCTGGCTTGTCAATTACATGATCCCATCCTGCAAAATTATGTGTGATCCATTGTTTTAGTAACAATTGTGGTCAAATGACAGAAAAGCAAAATTAGCTAGTAATATATAATGGCACATTGGGCCGATTTTAATTCAGTATGTTTACATTGTCGGAACGTGTGTTTAACTCGGCAGTCAAAAACTTTGTTTTTAATGCTGGTCTACATCATTTACATTTAGCTACTTTCCTAAAGAAAGATGGATTCTCATTGATTAGTAATCAAATGATAACGCAGATATGTGACTAATCGTTAACTCGGTTCAGGAGAATATGCTATACTTTGAAGCAATTAAATTCTGTCTATTTCTGAGAGTTATGAAAGGGTGAATGAAATCTTAAGATAGTCACAAAAAATGAATGCTGTTGGTTGCAAATGACAGCATTGTAACTACGTAATGGAGAGTTAAGAGAGTATGTTTATCATGTTCTATAGTTTAAAAAATAATTAAACCATAAGTTTATTCTGTATTCATAAATTAATGATCACAGTATTCTTTGAGATTTTAGAAAATGTAGATCTTAGCATCTTACATCTACATTTTATTTTCTACTGGAATGGGAAAAAAAAACCCCTTTCTTTTTCATCAGCTTTATTTAGCTAGGGTTTTGATGCCTAAAATAAACAAAATATTCTTTATTTATCTTTTTGGACCACTCTATGGCTTAACACTTTTTCCAGCTCTAGTTGAAACTTCTGTCAGGTGCTTCCCTGATACAAGTTGTTTGACTTGAACTTTATATTACCTTCAATGGCAGAAGCACAATCTGGTCTCTAATAAAATAGTGTATAAGCAGCTGCACAAACCATAGCATCTATGTAGCTATAGAAATGTCTATTTCAAGTCTCTGTGTACTTAACAAAATGGAAACAAATAATCCTTAAAAAATATTGATAGCAGAAATACAGCATGACAGTTGTATAGAGCATGGTTATTGTTGGAAAATTGTAGCAAACCAGTACTGGAAGCTGAATAGTAACTTTTAGTTATTTCATTAATATTCGTACAAGCATTACAAGAAAGATCTCTAGCACATCTGAAATATAGAAGATGAACCCAGGAATGAAAATAGATAGTGGACATGGCTTTGTAGATCTTCAGGTATTGTCCTGTGCTGAGGCTGGACACAGGTGCACTGTGGCAGGAAGGCTGGGCAGTTGCTTCCCCACAATGCAATCAGGATTGTTTTACGTGAGGCTGTGACAGCAGCAGTCTCTCCTCCAGCTCTGCAAGTTACCATAGCAGTTTCTTTTGATAATAGCTTTCCAGTAACTGAACAAAGTCCACTCTTAAAAAAATCTTGAGTATTTTTTGGCCACCTTACAATAGGGTCTTGTCCAGATTCTTGTTTTTCTCTGCTGGAGGATAACACTTTTAATATAGAAATATTAATCTAGTCCCATGTTGCTGGTATTTTGCTACTATCCATTATAGAAAAAGTGTATGTATTCTGCATAGAAATAGAACGTTTAGTGTGTTAGACATACTTTCAGGAAATATTTAATTAGAAAGACTGCAGACCTGTGGGGCCCCTGAGATCAGCTGCTTATTAATTAGTGATTATTAGTATTACACACTTATAGGTCTTATTTTTAATTGTTTGTATTTTTTTTGTCATTTCTTTGCACCCCTGTGTAAGTGGTTCAAGTTTGGTTTTGGCAAAGCATATCTTTTGTATTCTGTTGTAGTAAGTGTACATGCAATATAGATAATGCCAAAGGTGTCGCTTGTAGTCCCTTCAGACATTAACTATGAATGGAATATCTGAACACTAAAATGCAGTTGAAGTAGCCTTATAGTATGGCTTCACAATGGCAAGAGATCCAGATAGTTAATTTTAGGCGGTTATTGGCCCTTGGCTGAGATGCTGGAAATAGTTGTCTGCATATTTCCAATTCATTGCAACTTCTTAATTCCACTTGCTTTCAACTCCTGCAATCTGATTCATATCAAGGGTTTTCCATGTGTGTGATCTGTGAACTTCAGGTCTGTTACCAGCTGAACTCTTTGTCTTCTGTCTTAGTCCCATTTCCTTTTTGATCTTTCCGGTCTGTTCATCCTTGAGGTCTCTCTTTTTCTCCTTCCATTCTGCTCTTTCTGGAAAGATGCTCACTTTTTGCTGGCTGGGAGGCATATGTTCCATCTCTGTGTTTTCAGATGCTTGTTGATTGTTCAAAGTGGAGAGGAGATGGAATTATTCCTCTCATCTGCCACAAACCTAGGATTCTGTGTCACCAAATGACAGTTTTGATAGAATAGTTTGCTAGTAAGTTGCATGGTAGTATTTAATAATAAATAGGATCAAAATGATACAGACCTCTTTTTTGCTGAAAGATAGATTTCTGACATAAGCATAGTACTCAGTTTTGAAACCGTACTGGTTACGTTTCTTTAGGAGGAGAGTTTGATCAGCTGTTTCTTTTAAATGGTCCTGTTCATTTATGAAATGCACGTGTGTTAAAATGCTTAGCTCAATGTAATAGGACTCTTGATTCAGGATTTTTGTTCTTAAATCTGTACCTGTTTGGAGACAGATTTCTAATCTTATTTTTTTCTTGAGGACTTCTCCTGTGGTTGAGCTTGACTCAGCCTTTTTTTTTTTGTTGTCTAGCTCATGGTCCATTTCTTACCTGTACTTCTCCAGTACAGTAACATCCATCTCCCTGCTTTTGCATTTCTCTCCTAAGAAAATAATTCTACTTGCGTAGTGTAGGTTCCTAACCAACCTTGCACTTGGCTTCAGTAATAGATGGGTTCTGCACTGTTGCATTCCACAAACCACCAAACTGGATTGTATATTTTTCATAAAAGAAGTTGCTGTGTGCAGAAGAACATGATGAATCTTTCGCAAACACATTTATTCAGTAAATAAACTATGCTGAATAATTTATTAACATTCTTGAGTTTGCTGTGTGATTTTTTTTTCCTGAAAAAATTTGGATGTTAAAACCATTTTTTTTTGAAGGTTTTTGAAGGACTAGATTTTCAAAAAATCTGTTTCCTTTTGAAAACTGTGGAGATGAAGCTTGATGCTTACAGTACACATGCTTGACCTGGAATAGTTAAATACTCATTTACTTGGAGAGATAACTGAGTAAAAAACTCACCTGTTTTCCTGTCACTATATAAAATATTTAAATACTGCCTGGATCTGAACAGCTTCCGCAGGACAGCATTTAAAAGATCAACCCAGTAGCTACAGCGCGTGTGTGTGTCAAGGGGGTGATCTCTGTGGCAGGTGGGGTAGTGTACCAGGTTTCTTCTGGCCGTGTAAATATCCCGGTCACTGGACTGAGGGTAAAGAGAAGATGGAGTCATTGACTTTTCCACTAATTCTGTAAATAATGCTAATATTCCTTTGTGAATCTCATGGTTTGCTTTCATTATTAGAAAGTATCTGAAACTGAAATAAGCTGTTTTGATTTGCTGGATATTCTGAGGTGTTTCTTGACCATCATAATGAAATTTGTCTTTCAGTTTGGCTGCTGGGGAAGGGAGTGGAAATAAAGGGGGAACTCGGTGATTAACACAAGTTACTCACCTGTTAATTCAGTGAGGTTTCACTGAATCATGATTGTAACAGTAAATTATGTAATAAAAACATTTCATAAACCCACTGATCACTAATCCTTAGTCTTACCAGCTGTGTTGAAGACGAGCACAAAAGTAAAAAATATCCTACCTAGTGAATACATGTTTAAAGCTGGTAAATAATTTGTTTCGGAGGCGGGGAGAAAGGAAGATATTTATTTTAGGTTCCCATGTAAGCTTTGGAAAGATAGAATGGAGAGGTTATTCACAAAAAAGTATTTTCTGGTGAGCATACATCATTACCATGTACTTTCAAAATAGCCAAACCACAGGACACTGGAGATGTAAAGAAAGAATTCTAAGTTAAAAATAAAAAAGCGTTTAATTCCGTCAGTATCACTGCTTTTATAGTGAGGTCTGTCATATAAATTCAGTGCTTTGGTATCTTAAACCATTTGTGTACAGATATCTAATCTGTTCTTTAAAAGCTTATTAAGATATAAAAGCTGCATTTGTTTTAGTAAACAGAAGCAAGCCAGGAATGTTTCCTACCATTGAAGCATGTCTGCTTATACTAGTGAGCTGTTCAAATTTCCCTTTGCATGCTTTGGCCATAGCCAGTAGCCCAAACTGGCTTGAACAGTGCAGTTGCTCTGGAATGATTTGGCAGGGGGTGTGTCCAAGGAAACCTCCAAGCAGACAAGCTGCAGGTAATCACCCAATTTGGGAAGCTGGAACAGTTTTCTGCTACATACGTAGGCTGTTTGTGCCTTTTAATGACACTGCCTGGGACCGTATCTAGGCGAGTTTAACTCATTTAAAGATGTACCCAGAGAAGATCCAAGTAATTTTATAGTAACCTCTACACTGCAACATTACCGGCTGCTTCTCTCGTTTGTGCTGCTAGTTCCTCTCTTTCTGGTCTCCTGTATTTCTTGCACAGTCACACATTTAGGTTTTGCATATATGGTGCACTAATGTTGCAGAAAGATCTATTTGTAAAGCACAGACCTGCTTATGCTTGGTGCCTGCCTTCCTGAAATACGCAGTATAGCCCGTATACATAGCCAATAAATGTGTTTTGTCCCAGAGTCTTAAAAAAAGGGGAGGAAATACTTGCTGTTAAAGATCTTTGATTATTGGAATAACTATTTTCCCACAACATTTTGAAGAAAGAGAAAGAGAAAGAAACATGGATGTTTTTACAATATGCAGAGTGATATGCTTTTTATTGATTTCATAAAAATGTGTATAGTATTATTTTTTTATATACCTTTTACACTTTAAGCCCCTTTGGGTTTAGTAAGATTAAGCAGTATGTTGGGCTTGCTTTGGACCTTGCACACCAAGGTAAACTTTATCAATGCTGAATATTTCTAGCAATATTAATTGAGAGAACATGAAGTACATTCCAGCATTGAATTGCTGAATTAATACAGTCTGCCATATGAACAAGTCATTTGACAGTCATAAGCATCTATTTCATACTACTATTTTGCTCTACTGCCTGTTGAAGTTTAGCATTGTTTACATAACTATTATGTTCTAGGAGAAATCACTACTACTGTGCTACTTCCCATACAACAATTGGAATGGAAAGAACAAAAAATGAACGTAGAAACCCAATAGATTTTTCCAACCCCCACCTTCAAAGCATCAGATTTCATAACTTTTTTATATGCTATTGCAGTAAGTGTTTATAATTTCACAGTCATGAACAAAAATTTACATTTTTCAATTCTGTAATTTTCTTTTTCTGTATATATGTAACAAGACACATTAACTGGTACTGGAAATACATTTCAAATCCTGCTTCTGTACTGAGATGAAAATTCGAGTCATTTTGCTACATTATATACTTTCATGATGAAACCAGAGAGCTAAATTTTACCTTTGTGCAAGAACTGTTGTTACATTGGATACTTAAAGGATTAAATTAAAATTAGCTTTCCCTTCTGATGTGCTTACTGCATAAAATGAACGTTAAAGGAAAGAGATTCATTCAGATAATACAGACACCTCCACACATCACTTGGACAATTGTATGCTGCTGGCTGCCATGTTGGCTGGTGACTTTCAAAAGAACAACTCCCTACCATAAATCTCAGAAGGCACTTTAACAGTCATTTGTCACAGTGTGAATCAGTGAGTGAAGCTCTCCCTTTGCCTTTCCTTTTGGAAATCACCTGAGATTATTAAACTATAAGGGGATAAAAAGCCCACACATTTCTGAATCAAGTGATTTAAAATATCAGAGTCTAGATTCAACTTGCACAAGAATTCTGTTATAATTACCCCAAAAGAAAATTCTGTTATTATTTCTTCAAAATGATCTTCCTTTTTCTTTTGAGAAATACATCAGTTTGGCCTCCTGATTTTAGAAAGTGTGTTAACTTTTATGAGTTCTTCCATTTAACAGAGGCTACTACATAAAAGGACTGAAGCAAATATTGTCAATTTATCTTGATTTGTCCTTGTAAGTAAATTTTTGTAATACAATTATTTAGAAGCCTAAATTCTGTTTTGAAAGCTGGATTTCACTGAAACTTCTCAAGATCTTAATGGTCTAATTCACTAAGAGAGCAAGTGTTTTCATATCGGCAGTGAGGCACTGCACAGTAGTAGGTGAGTTGCCCTAAAGCCTGAAAAAATCTCTGTGTGTACAGGCCAAGTCCTTTATCACTGTGAAACTCACCTAAATTAAAAAGGATTAAAGAAAAATAATAATATTTTTAGAATCACTGCATTGGGCACACCAAAAGTTTACACTTTTGTGGCAGGTTTTGGAGTCCTATGTAAGTAAACTGTTAATATATCTCCATACTCACCTTCCTTCAAAATTTATCTTAGGATTGGGTCCCTATTATAGATAAAAGAGGGAATCTATTTACTTGTGTGGAACGAAGAGGAAGTAATGCTTTGCAGAAAGCAGTTCTGTCCGCCTCATGCTAATTTCTGGTTTAGCATCGTTCTTGCAGCGACAATGGAAGACAAAATGCATTGTTTCTATATTCCACTTAAATTAGCACACACTGAAATTGGGGGAAGGACAACATGAAAAGAGGAGCGAAACACTTCAGTGCTGTTAAAACTGTAGCTGTTTGAGGAAGACTTTGGTAGTATACCCCAGCCCAAGTTTTCTACTGCAGAAAAGGTTCTAAGTGTCTCAGCTTAAAAACTTCCACAGATCAAGCGGTCTTCCTCCTTTGGGACAAGATGATGTACAGTTTGTAAACGTTCTTTGGTACTTCAGTCATTACTTAGTTATACACTTACTACTCTAAAGCTGTAATTTTTCCATCTAGAACTTGATACATGCTACTTTACATTTGGCAGACACTATTATGCTCCATGGGGAACTGAAGCAGTTCTTTCCCAAATGGTTTCTCTCTTAATTTTATAATTGGTATTCTATCACAGCCAATGATTCTGATTATTTATTTTATAACAGTAAACGTCTGTGCTGCACTATGCATTACTCTCAGAATGAGTCTTCTATAACAAATGGTAGCATTGATTCATACCATCTCCCTTTTATCCTTTAACAAAGAAACAGATCACATGGAGCATCGGAAATGTCTGAAGCTTCAAAACGCTTTGATTGTAAAATAAATCTGCCAGCCGTTTCAGTGCTACACATTCAGTTTCTAGACTTAGCAATTAAAGGTGATCTTTCATACTGAATACCAGTACGTACAGTATGCCCAAGTACACGTACTAATTCACTACATGCTTTAGAAGTGGAATTTTCATGTTTTTTCCAAGTAAATGAGCAAGTTAAGTCCTTCCTGGAGGCCTGCACACCATGGTCCCATAATCTCCATGTCACTGGAGAGAACACCATTCATAAACTGCAAATGTTCTGCAGCATGGAAGATTTGATACGGAGTGCCTTAAAGCAGCTGTTGAAGATTTCAGCCTCCCCCGTGCAATCATCTGCTAATTATGTTAGCAGTCAACTTCCTGGTGGGAAGTAGCAGTAAAACAGAAACAGTCATTAAGAGACAAAACCCGGTGTTTATACTCATAGATAAAACCAGTGATACTATTATTTACTCAGAACTGTCTCTTGAGGGACAAATCCTGCCTCCACTTACAGAGATACCTGTTAGTAAGTGCTGTAGTTTTGTGGTGGAAAGCAATTTGCTATGTCTGACATCGTTGTCCTTGACTTGCAGAGTACCAAGCAGTGGTAGATGGGGAAGGCAGACATCAGGTTAAAATCAATGCAAATCATCTCCTGAGTTACCAGAAGGAAGAAAACTCTGCCTACCCCCTCTGCCTGGATCTTACAAGTCTCCTGCTAGCTTCAGCCATTAATCACTGCCTATCTGACTGCTAGCACTGGGACCATATGCCTGGCAGGGGCAATTACACGATTTGAACAGCAGTCCTCACTATGGATGAGCTCTGCCAGGAAAGTCTGGCCCTGCCTCCAAGATTCTGCACCGAGTCAAACCACTTTGGCTTTTTGCAAAGAAAAGAGTTTGCCCTTTAGCTTTTTATGATGTTAAAGTTAATAGCATTTACCGTACTTCAAGTAGCTTTAAGTTACTGAGCTCCTTCAAAGTATAGTGATTGTTAAAATATTTAATAAGGAGTAAACACTGTAAAATAGCCTCACTCTTTTATTGTTCTAAATAGCTGAAAATGTTCTAGAGGTTTTATGTCTTTCTCACTTTGTTTCTCTTCCCCTTGTGATTAGAGAAAACTGCAGCACAGATAAAAGCAGTGTTACCAAACCAAATCTAAAACAAATACAGATGGGAAAAACAACAAGCTGAGTTGCAAATGGAAAACAGTCAATATTATTTGTTCCTTATGACACAGCACCTGTTAATACACAACATTCCCTCACTTTGAAAGGGGATTTAGTTTCCCATCTTCACACCAAGTTCAAAAGAAGCTAAGGTCACTTATCACTATTGCCCTGTAATTCTCACTATCGAAACCAGACAGCTATAACAGAGATGGCAAAGCTCTATATTTAGCTGAGTGTACCCTTTTGAAAAGTGAGCAAGCTGTGTTGTCATTGTGTCCAACAATTTCGCATTTGTTGATGATGACTTGTTCAAAGGGGTTTAATCAGTTAAGTAACTTTTAAAAATGCATTTTTGTAGGTATTGTCCAGTTTTTAATTACTATTTTGTTCTCTCAGTAGTCATAAAAAATACAAACACAGAAAGTAGAACAAAGTATTCTGTAATTGCAGAATCACAGAATGGTCAGAGTTGGAAGGGGCCTCTGGAGACCATCTAGTCCACCCCCCTGCTAAAGCATGTTCACCAAACTTACGCAGAGTTGCGTCTAGGTGGGTTTTGAATGTCTCCAGAGAAGGAGGCTGCACAGCCTCTCTGGGCAGCCTGTTCGAGTGCTCTTTCACCCTCAGGGTGAAGAAAATTTTGCTCACATTCAGAAGGAACTCCCTGTGTTTCAGTTTGTGCCCCTTGTTCCGTCGCTGGCCACCACTGAAAAGAGCCTGGCCCCATCCTCTTGGCACTTGCCCTTAAGGTATTTGTTGACACTGTAAGTTTCCTTCTTGGTCTCCTCCAGGCTGAACAGCTCCAGCTCTGTCAGCCTTTCCTCAGGAGGGAGATGCTCCAGTCGCCTCATTGTCTTCACAGCCCCTGCTGGACCCTCTGCAGTAGTTCCCTGTCTCTCGTGAACAGGGGAGTCCAGCACTGCACACAGCACTCAGATGGGATTCTGGAGTGGTCACCTCCCCCAGCCTGCTGGCCACACTCCTCCTGATGCACCCCAGGATCCCACTGGCCCCTTGGCTACATGGGCACACTGCTGGCCCATGGGCAGCATGCTGTCCACTGGACTCCCAGGTCCTTCTCTGCAGAACTGCCTTCCAGCAGGTCAATCCCTAGCTCATACTGGTACATGGGGTTGTTCCTCCCCAGGTGCAGGACCTTGTATTTGCCTTTGCTGATTAGTCAACCAGGTTTTATAAAGACTGTCAAAATCCCAGTAGATTTTTCATCCACCGAAGAGTATCATAAAAGTGAAGCTTATCTCACAAGAGTCGTTCCAGGTATCATGTATCTCATTGACCTTGAGGAATTAATTTACAAACTATTCAAACAGTGACCCACATGATCATTTATTTTTGTACTGAGACTGACCACAGACTGCATGAAAATTACTATTTAGCTAAAATGATACAAACAACGTTCAAAATGCACTGAATTAATTTTAAAGGCTTGATTAGTTTTTACTTCCCATTTTCCCTCTTATTTGGGAGTTCACAGATCACAGTTTGAGTCCAGGAAAAAACAACAAAGTAAGTTAAATTTGCGCTAACATTCTGAATCCATTTAATACAATTAAGTGTGGCAGTTAGTGTTTGTGACGAGCTTATCTGGTCCTTCCGAATGTTGGGATTTTAGTGTGAAGTTGCAGAGCATTGCGTGTGGTGGGAAGAACAAGGCTGGCTACTAGAGATGTTTCACAGTACTATTGAGGAAGTATCTTTGAGGGTGCAGGAGAGGCCTCTCATAGGCAGGCTTCTGACCAACACTGTGGGCTAGTCTGAGACTGTTGTGGAAAACCTCAGGTTTTGCTCTGAAATTCAGACAAAAAAAGAGCTGTTAGAAGATCACCATTATCAAAATTATGAGGTGAACGTTTTCTTCCAAGGCAGAGGTGGCTGGGCACGAAGAGTTTTCTAGCAACCTGTTGCTACTTGACTTCAGGCTAAGGTGAACTAAGCATTTAGAAAATTCCTTTCCTTTCTAAGATGGCAGTGCCGCTTTACAGGAATAGAAATGGTCGTATGGAGAGAAGGAATAGCTGGAAGTACTACAATGCCTTCTTGTATCATCCTAGATGTTTGACGATTGGTTATCAGACCTCCTAATGACAATACAGCCAGTCTGGTCCAGTTCATAAACACCGATCTCTCCTCATTGTATCCATTTATTCCACCTAAGTCTGGTAAGTGTTAATATCTTCAAAACGAGATGACAGGGCAATACCTCTCTTGACACACCTCACCAATACAGTTAGCTAAAGAAGTCTTAAATAATTAGTGATAATAACTCTCACCACAGCCAGCAAACTGACATTTCTGCATTGATTTGGGAAGTCAGATTTAAGGAAAAAATACAGTGTTTACATTGGGCAGGCCAGTTTTCTGAAGGTACCTGCTAAATGATTTTCTAAACACACACAAGGCACGTTATGAAAGTTTGAAGTTATTATTTTGAAAAATTGAATACCGAACATACCATTCTACCAGCTATACCACTGATGAGCAGCATTTTACTTCAGAGTACTAAGATGTTAAGTGCCATTTGACATGAATAAAAATGACAAATTAAACTTCTAAAATATTGTGAAAATGGGTCTTTTAAATTTTTCTTAATCTAATGAAAAGGCAATTAAAACCATGACTTATGATTAATCAGGAAGTTTTAATAGCTCATTCAAGTAATGAGACTGAGATTTATGTGAAGTCTGTAATTACATGTACCCTGTTAGCTGTGGAGAGAACAGACAGGTGACATTTTAGAGATAATAATGACTTTTAAAAATTTTGTTTCTTTCTGTTACATGTTCACAGTTCTTGAATCATTTCCATACCTTAATGAGACATTTACAATTTGTATTAAAATTTTGTAAATTATTAAAATGTAAAACAATAATCATATACTATGGTTGTACTGTGCAGCGACCTGCATTTGAAAGGAAGAAAGCAATTCCACACCACTGTAGGATCTGATACAGTATATACATCATGTTAAGCTGCAAGTATTACTTCAGAAATCCTATGTATTTTATACTCCATCTGGATGACAACATTGGAGCCAAAACACCTTTGAATACTAGAGAATGAAGATAGGTATGCATCAATGCCCAATTCTTATAGGGAGCATCATCAGCAGGAAATGTCATCAGCAGTCTTTTCCTTTTGATTTAGTAGAGTCTGTGAAGTCTCTGACAACCTTTCCTCTGTGGGAAATGTCAGGTGAGACACCTACACCATCAGTATTAAGTTTTGTTTTATGCTTTTTCCTGAGTCTTTGCCTCAGTACGCCTCCTCTTTGTATTTATCTGTTTAAATACTCACCTTTGTCCTTGGTGTAACTGTTACATGATTGTGGAAGACTGAAAGCAGATACAGCTCCCATAATTTCAGGCAAATTGTGATAAACTCAGATTCAGCTCTATATTTACCTTTCAGAGTGGCTGGCATTCTAATGGCAGCTTTTGGGTTACTGTATGTTTCCAGATTGCAAGTCTGGACTGTTTAAATATGTAACTTTAAAAAAATGAAAAAAAGACACTTCTTTTTTGTAAAGTTACCCTAGTCCTGGTCATGTGTAAAAAGCATGTGCAGTATCACTTCCCACCCTCCCCCCCCTCCTTTTAACGCTTCAGCTATATATGGAATCTCAGATAAGTTCTTCCCAGGCTTGTTAAAGTATCCGTGGGAAGTTCCTGACAAATGTAGTTTGACTTTTTACTATTTTTTCCCTTTCAGGTTCCTATAATTTCTTACCCTGTAATAAACAAATATTGTTAATCTAAGTAAAGCTGTAGGCAGATGGGGAATTGAGCAGAGTACAGAAAAGAAGTGAATGAAATATGTAAACTAACTTTATTGCTTTGGAAGTCATATTCTTGCATTCTACCTAATATTACTTCTATCAGTAACAGGAAGAATGTAGCTTGCAGAATAAATAAATGTTTGTGCAAGAAAAAAATAGTTTAAACGGTCTGATGTAAATGTTATTCCATGCTTTAGTGTGTTTTGTGATAATGATCATACAATCCAAAAGATAATGGTGTAACATTTTTAGTTACTAAAAATTCTGTAACTAGTAAATCTAGTTTAATTATCTTTACAGGTACTATTTTTAACTAGTGATATTTCTCCTGTGGAAATACTGCTGGCTATGATTAGAGTCAAGAAAGAGCTCTAAAAACTAGATTTCATTGTGTATTGTTGTGGGAGTTTTTTCATCATAAACATGGTTCATGTGAAGGTGAGGAACGATCAGAATTAGCTAGGTATTTATTTTAGATTAAAAGGACTGTGCATTTACCACACAGCTGGTTCAGTAAAGTTCCATAATGATTTTCAGTAACTCTGAAGAGGCTATTTGAATCATTCTCTCAAAACAAACTGAAGAAAGGCTAAATTATTATATTGACTAGTGGTTTGATGAGAATTAGCACAAAGCCTGATTTTAATTGGAAGTCTAATCTCTTCAAAGCTGAAAAATCTTTTTCAAGTACTTTTCTGCTTCTCTGATCAAGTAAAGATTCACACTCCAAAAAGTTCTTTATCAATTTTCACTTTAGGTCATAGAACAAAAAAGAAATGTTAGCATTTACTCCTTTTTGCAAAACCTAATGTAGATAACCTGTAAAAGGCATTGTTCCCTAGAAATTATTCACAAATGGAAAAAAGGCCAAAACACCAACTGTATTCCTTATTTGCCATGCTCTCCTCTTCTCATAATCAATCCTTCACCTCCAACAGATTTAGGGTTGAGACTATGTCTTTTGGAAGCAAAACACCGATGTTTTTATCCATCAGATTGCCATGCTACCTTAAGTGGATTTGTACAAATTCTGGTCTGCAGCAAGACTTAACATCAGTATGGTACAGTATTGTTTTGGGCAGATTTTCAGCCTCTGTGTATCTTTAAGTATTCATCAAAATACTGTAAAGAAACCAGTAGATCTAGATGAAGAAAGTTAGGCAAAAAGTGTTCTGACAGTTAATGGCGAAAAGGGGACACACACACAGATGACACACAACTGCTTTTTAAGTAACTTGCAAAGTTGGTTTTTTTTACATTAAATATCACTTTCTACTACAAGTAGTTATTTTTATTTCAGTGGGAATATTTGTGGGTCTTAGTCTGAGCAGAAAAGGTTATTTCCCATTTAAGAGAAAGCATACTAGGCAATACAGCATCAAGCTTTATGAAAACTCTTGTATTTTCACCTTGACCCAATGTAGCTTAAGGCACCAGATATAACTGCACAGATTTTTGAATATATGGAAAACTTAAAGCTAGCTTCAATTCCTCTTATCAGTACAATAAATATAGGCATAATAGGTAAAAAATAAATACAACTAATCTCAACAAGTGTCCTGTGAATTCATATGCTGATTTTTTCATTATCAAATGTGACTTAATAGTTTATTATTTTAAGTCTTAATTTGATAAATGGCATGTATACATTTTCACCCCGTACCAAATTAGCATGTGTGTACGACTAATAATTACTGGCCTCATTCTGTGCTACTGTATATTGAGGTTCATGGAGCATTATGCCAATGAACTCCTTCTCTTTTATATTACTTAATATATTTTAAATGGTGGTGCTACCAGTGCATACTGATAGGTCCTAAACAGACTATTTCAGGTGACATCCTAGTGACCAATGTTTGACAATTTTAAAATATTCTAGAAGATCGAGACATTCACAGATAAGTCATGTGTATCTGTCAAAATATTGAAAATAATATGTTAATTTGTTGTTACTCAGTATTTTGAGAATTAAGATGCTTTGGGTGCTTTTGAAGATATAACTGCGCTACAAGTCCAGTGCTAAACAGCAAGCAGATACAAAAATCATCACTGATAGATCACTTGCATGTCAGCTGTGTATTATTTTACCAAAGCAATATACACAGCAGAAAAAGAAGAGGTAATTAATTATTAGCATTTTTATTCTGCAGCTGTATTATCTGAACACTTAGTATACGTACCTAGGAATACACAGCGTTCTGACAACTTAGTCCAATTATTTTCCTCCCCTTTTGCTAAAGTAGCTGATTTTATACCTGAAGTTTATGTCTGTCCCATTTGACCACAAAGCATTTTTATTTCCTCTGCAACCAGATGTACAGAAGTCAACTGGTTAATAAATGATGATGAACACATTTTTACCTAAATGATCAATATATTCACAGCATAGGAAGAGAGTTGGAAGTATATGTAGTTCCTTTGTGTTGCAACTGAATATATGTATACAAGTTTCAAAATATTTATTCATTGCTCTCGGTTATTTTAGTGTTCTTACTGTCAGGGTTCAAGGCAAGTAAAGATTTCTTTGATCTTGCTTAGTCTGCTTCTGCTTTATGAGTGCAACAGGCCTCTTCTTCGCTATGTCTGTAAGAAGTTATGTGGCTTATTCTATTAGGATTCTGTCTGCTCCTTCTAAAGGATCATTGCATGGTCCTTTATGAAAAAGGATTTTGTACTATTTTATTTTTCAAGTTACCTTCCTGTTCAATAGGTTCTTTTCCTATTTGACTTTCAAGCTAAATTATTATATTAAAAATGTACAAAAAAAAAAAAAGTATGCTTCTGTAGTGGTAATAGATTTTTACCACACATTTGTTCCAAAAGATGTCTTCTATGAGGATAGGCACTGACTTTGTGTTATATCAACACCATTTATTTACTTTTTGATCTGTTTACTTCTTTTCCTTATTACAAGCGTATGATTTTTTACCTTCAGTATCAATCTCCAGAGAACCTTTTCAAATGCCTTATAAAAATTTTAAGTACATGATGTTCACTTTAGACTTCCCCCTTATCTATCTCTTCCAATTATCTTATAATGGAGCAGAGTGCTACAGCTCATACTCTATTTATATTTGTCATTTGACTCATTCTTCGTTTGTTCCCAGGCTAAATCCAACTTGTAGGTCTTGACATGGGTGCCCTTTATTCTTTCTCATCTCTTGTTGACATTCTAGCCATTACTTTATTTTTATCATTCCTAATCTACATTATAAGAATATTTATGTTTGCCTTTTGCCATTACTTCATTTAGCTGCTATTTTTAACTCTTTAACCTTACTTGTAATACTCCAGTTACAAGACATGTCAATTCAGTATCTGGCATTGTAGCCTAGTCCCTGTGCCTAGAAACTCCTAACATTGCTAAAATGTTAGGAGTATGACAACCAGAATATATACAACTAAGTAGAATTATTATGTTCATTGAATAACATTAACCGTATATCTGAGACTACTATACCCATGCATGTTGTTCACATCCAGTTAGGAATTGCATGGATGTATTTGTGTTGAGAATGTGGTTTATACAACTTCATAGAAATTGACATCACTCCACAGTGAGGATTGCCTTCTGTGCTAAGGTGCTTCCGACTTCAGTGGCTATAGAATGGGATCCTTGAGACTCTCATTTTTTTTTAAGATAAAGCTTTCTTAGGAGTTCATAAAGAGAAAAATGGGAGGAACAAAGGAGCATGGGAAGGAAAGCATTGTGATACACAAAAATCTGGTTTTGAACTTTGTATACACTTGCCTTGTAAATAAATAAAAAATTATTATTAATTGTATTTTGATATAATCCAGAGACCTTGAGTCTAGGTCAGACCACAGTAGCAAAGCTCTGTAGGGAAACAGAGGAGCGTATGATTCCCATTTCAAAAA
Organism: Falco rusticolus; assembly: GCF_015220075.1. NCBI lineage: Eukaryota > Metazoa > Chordata > Aves > Falconiformes > Falconidae > Falco > Falco rusticolus. The sequence continues at coordinate 24,270,015 of NC_051197.1, forward strand.
GAATGTGGCAGAAGTCAAGCGATGTGCAGCAAGTACATGGAGCACAGGACCAGGATATATAGATCAAACATGAATCAAACAATGAAGTATTCAGGGTACTGAACTACCCTTAATCCTGAAGGTGTATACAAATACTGATACATGAGAGGCACTTTTAGGAAGAACATTTGAAGACAGCAAACATGAAAATGAAGGAAAAATAGACAAGGTTACAGCAGTAAATGGAACATAGCCTTCCTCTAGACAGAACAGTGGCTTGATAATCTTTGTCTGTAGGTACGTGTTGAAGCAGTAGAGCAGGACCCTTTTTTCCAACTTTCCCCTCCATCACCACTCATGCCATTCCCATGTGTATTCCCATATTTTCTACATTTTGTTCTTACCATCAATATAGTTGTTATTGAAACAAATGATCAACATTTTCCTAATGATACCAAAGTGCTCCTCATGCTGTGTTTTGAAGCGCTAAAATGTGCTCTGCAAGTTTTGTATTAACATTTACAAAATGTTATTAGACAGCCTAATATAGACAGTATGATTAAAGTAAAGGTTGCAGAGAAACATCTGTATTATTTTAGAAGTAACTTGTGTTTGTGAAATGGGCTATGACTGGATGATTATTAGCTTGATCAAATAAAAAGTGATATGTTCTGCTTAAACTACCCCTGTAGGAGCTCTAACATCCGAATAGTGACAGATATATGGTTTTTTTTTATAATCAACTTGGAAATATTTTAGCACTTTAAGAACACTGTTAAGAGATTTGGCCTATAAAAATATTGTCACAGTTTAGGGAATTGATTTTGAAAATACATACTGACATTTGTCCAGATTTGAAGGAGACAATAAGGAATTAATTTATTTTAGAAATGCTGTTTATAAATCTATAAACTTGCCAGTTGCAAAAATTCTGAGTAAATATTTAACAAAACTATGACAGCTATTAATACTGTATTATGTATAGCATAGACGTTTTACACAATCAGTGGAAGGCCTTTCCTAAAAGGCTCACTAGCTAAGGACCAGTGATGAAAGTACATAGCCAGCAGAAGTCTCACTGGTGACGAGTGCACAACAGTTTATTATGCTAAAGCAAGGCTTAGTTTTGAACATTGTTATGTTTAAACCAATTTTTTAAAAAAGGCTTGGCAGCAACATAAGCCCAGATACCTGTAATCACATTTAGGAATGCAATTCTATTAACCTCACACTGTTCAATCCTACACAAGAGTTTTCCGTTGTTGTCTCCCCACCCACCTGCTCTGGTTTAACTCCAGCCAGCAACTAAGTACCACATAGTCGCTCACTCACTCATTCCATGCCCTCACCCCCTGAGATGAGAAGGAGAATTAGAAAAAGGTAAAACCTGTGGGTTGAGGTAGGAACAGTTTAATAACCGAAATAAAGTAAAAATAACAACAGCAACAACTGTAATGAAGAAGAGAGAGGGAGGGAGGAATAAAATCCAAGGGAGAAAAAACCCTAACAAAATACTTCAAGTGATGAACAATACATCTGACCGATGCCCAGCCAGTCCCCAGGCAGCAATCAGCAGGCCCGGGCCAACTCCCCCCAGTTTCTACACTGAGCATGATGTTCTATGGTATGGAGTAGCCCTTTGGCTAGCTTGGGTCAGCTGGCTGGCTCTGCTCCCTCCCAGCTCCTTGTGCACCTACTGGCTGGCAGAGCATGGGAAACCCAATTAGTCCTTGATTTAGAGTAAGCACGACTTAGGAACAACTAAAACATCAGTGTGTGATCAACAGTATTTTCCTACTAAATGCAGAACACAGCACTGTACTAGCTACTAAGAAGAAAATAAACTCTATCCCAGCTGAAACCAGAGCACCAATCATTCCTTCCATTATTTCCATTTTCTGGGCAACTGAAGAATTGGTCCATGAACTTTGTAGCATCAAATTTATTCTGTCTTTTACACCAATACAAAGAGATAGTTAATAATAACTGTTAAGTCAGTCAAGCACTGCATCTGTACTAAGGCCTTGCCTTTTCCACTGTCCTAGAGTGTTTTCTCCTGCTATGCCTTTGTATTAGCTATGATAATCAAAATGATTAAGCTGAGTCTGATCAACAGACCGATCCAATTGAAAACTCTCTCCAAAGGAAAGAATAGAAACAGTCTTTAATTAGAGCTAGTTCCTAGTCAGGCTCACCTGGAAATCACCCCTTTGTAGGGGGCACCTGAGTGGAGGCCCCCATTGTGGACATGGCAGGTTCTTATACTGGTTGTAAGACAACATCCTAACTTGTCATTTTTATCTACTGCTGTCTGCCAACAGTCAGCACAAGCCTGTTTTACATGGTTGACAGATAAGTGATTTTGTGTTTACTTCTAATTCATACACAAATCTGTACCACTGGTTTATCTGGTAATAAGCATATCAAGTGTTAATTGGTCAGTACTGATAGATTTAGTGATAGTTGGCAAGAAAATCACATTGTTGAGAGCAGTAGAGCAGTGAACTGCACTTTGATAAATAAACAACTGTCTAGTTCCAAACATAAATCAGCTACTGCATCTGTAAGCTAAAAACTGCCTATATGACTTTCTTGAGAAAGCTGGTAGTAAGCTGATAAATACCAGATGATTCAGTGAAGACATGCATCTGAATATTCCTTAATGATTTTGCTGCTTCTGCAGAGATCCCAAATATACCCTAGTAAGACTCCACACTGAACAAATGTATGCATATTCCATATTGTGTATACACTTGACTATAAGTTTATCACTTGATACACCCGAACATTAAAGAGTTCAGCCAGTTCCAACTGAAACTGGTAAATCTGGAAGGGCAGTCTAAGCACAGCCTCATGTCCTGCACGCCTCTGCGTGTAGTAACAACAGCTCAGATCAACTAACAACAAGCTCAGATCAAAGTCCAAGGCTTGGGCCTCTCCTTTCAGGGCTGCTCTTCCACTGCAGGTTGCAAAAGTAAAAAACCTACATGCCCTTCCATTCCATAAGTCTGTGCCCAATGATTTTGTGTAAAGTAGCTACTGCCCATGTTAAAATTCTGGACAGCTGGTTTTATTTGCCACACTGCATGGTGCTTTGTTGAGGCTTTGCTGCCACTTCCTCTGGTCTGTGCTTAAGCTTCGTTGTGGTAGTTGCTGTCTGTGCCTCCTGTGTAACAATTCTCATGTTTTTCTGAGTTTCTTTTTGCTTTTGATTTTTTCTTTGTTTGTTTTTAAACACCCAACTGGAGAAGTAATAATTTTTGTGAATTTTTCAGGCCTTTGTGGCTTACTACTGCAATAGTGATTTGGACTATCAGACTTTTATTTAAACTCTATTGCACTACATGGCACCTGTCATATAAAGGTTTCTGGTCATTTATCTGAACATATAATGTCTTAACTTGCCCATCCCACCCAGAGATTTATGTTTGCATAGCTAAGGTAGATATGTGCAAGGATTTACCTTCCACATAGCATAAAACTCTGCCAGCCGCCTTTGTGCTGTATAAACTGCTCTGAGTAAGGCTGCTACACAGCACCCTGGAGAGCAGCTCTTGGCACTTGGTCCACACTCATCATATCCCTCTCTGCAGGGGATTAGGAGGTGAGAAAGCAAACTGTGGTGACAGCTGGGGGTGACAAGAGGAAGTTCTGAGGATTAGGGATGGAAGGAAAGAAGTAGCAAGGGTAGTAACAGAAAGTAAGATTCAGAACTTTTCCTCCTTCACATCTCCTATGCTGAAGAAACATTTGACAGTTTTGCTGAAAGAAATAGGCAAGAGGTCAAATAATCAAGGAAACAAGGACGTATGTATCACAGATAGACAGAGGTGTACGTAAGGCTACAGGTAATCTCACTGGACATTAAAACCAGCAACAACTTCATTCTGATGAAGTAAAGGTGTAAATACTTGAAGGTTGTAGTGTCTCAAGAATTTCACTGCTTACTTTCCCATGACTTGGCAGTAAAGTGCACCGGTTTCTAGAAATGTAGTTCATACTTGGACTGCCTTTGTAGAATAGGCAAAGTTAAATTGTAGACTAAGCGCCAGACTTTCATTGACTGGAAATGAATTTTACCTGCAAGGCTTTTTCTATAGCACACAGAATATTTTTTTGAGGGAATTTTGTGATTCAGGTTCTGAGACATCATGTTAGTATCACATCACAGGAAATACAGACGGCATTTTGCTGGCTTCACTTTGATGCTGGATTGTTAGATCCAGCAACTGCAGTATGTTTGGATGTTATTTTCTCGAGGTTAATATGTATATACACTTCAGGTTTATAATATGTTTAGAGAAAAATGTTAAATTTCAGGCTTTGTTTCTCCTCCAAACATCCATAATATGGACATTTTGTTTGTCTTGAAGGAAGCAGCTTTAGGAGATGTAAAAAAGGAAAAAAACCAGGTCAGTCTGAATGGGGTCAGAGAATTCAGATTTGGTGGCCAATTTAAAAAAAAAAGGATTGTAAGTGTAAAATGTGCTCATTTTTAGCTTAACACTGGGAAAGGAAGTTTTCCATGTTTGAAGGATAAATGCAATGTTTTCTGAAACTGCAGGTTATTACAATTCATCTGATGTTTCTTATAAACTTTTCTTAGTATTTTCAGTGAAGATGGCCTTAGTTTTGCTGGTTTTACTGCTGAACTCTGCAGGAAGCTGTTAAACAATAAGGAATCATGTTATCCCCATACAGTTACTTAGAAAGCAATCACAACAACTAAGTTAGGGCAGAGAATTATGAGAAGAATACAGCTTCCAAAAGGGAGGATACAGAATATAGATCACATCCCACCAGGTCAATGTGATACAAAAGGTGGCATAATACCTTGCATTGTAACTGGAGTTGTACAAGAAATAAATTTTAAGGCTACAAAGACTTAAAATTTCAGATACTCTGTTTTAATTGGGTCAGAAAACCCAAGCAACACCAAAATTCATATGAAAACAGAACTATTCTTTGGGCTGATGAATGCGTTTTCCTTGGAAAAATTCAATAGATTTTCTACCTTAAGAACAATTAAAAAATATAAAATATCATTACCTTCTTGAATAAAATATTTTCAGAGGGAAAACAGGAACTTGTGATTTTGATGTGACATATTGACATTTCTGTCTTGGAACTCAGAACATTCCATTTCTGAAACTTCTCTCCTTAAGAAATGCTAATCAGTAAGACTCCATACAAAGATCATGTAAATCATCTGTTTACATCGAACGCTGTAGTTTAACTGTTGTTTAATTTTTCATAAACTCTGACTTCTTTTGGATAGGTGCAGCTAATACTTCCCTGTAATTTACTATGTCTTTGGTAAAAATGGAGGTTGACTTACTGAATCCCAAAATTTCATTTGGGAACACAAACAAATAAACACCTTCAAAATTTGTTACTCTGAGTTGATATAATTATGCTGTGCATTTTTCCAGGAATCACTGAATGAATTGTTGGTTGTAATTGAAGATTACCAAGTATGACTAGCATAATACAGTAAAACCACAAAAGCAGAAAAGCCAGCAGACAGACATAATACTAAAGCAAGATGGTAACTATGAAAAGCTGTGAAATTATATAAAAAGAGGGGAATAAATATATATGATCTTCTGAATCTCACACTGACCTGCCAGTTTTATATAAAATACATTGTATAATTGAACTAGCAAGAAATTTGCTTTAATTTTGGGAGAAAAATACTAATTAGATACTTAAAGTAATAGGGAAATATCTAGTTTGAATATTTTTAATATTTGATTATTTGACTCGACTCTTAAGTGAATAGTATCTTCCATTGATATAAGTGGGAATTGCATCAGACCTACTAGGAAGCTGGCTCTGTGTTCCAGGTAACATATTAATGAGTCATATTTAAAATTATATTTTACAGTTGGTCATGTGATACTTAAAAAATGACAGATGGGATTCACCCACAAAAGTTTTTTTTTCTTTTTTTGATTTTTTTCTATCCATCTGCTCTTTTTCTCTTGTCCCTTCTGCTGCATTTTCAGAAAACTAAATCTGAATTTATTTTTTTAAAGTAAAAATAAAACTGAGATAAATGATCTAATCTGTGAGGATACCATGTACAAACAGCTCTCAGTTTTGTTCTACTTGCTGTTTTTGAAAAGTTCCAATCTTGAAAAATAAGAAAAAGGTAACTTACAGAAGAGCAATAACAGAGTAGTCAGATACATTTGTCTTACAGATGAGAAGTAGAGTTTAAGTAGTGGTCGGGATTTCTCTGGTAATCAGAGGCTAACTTGAGTCACTTGCAAGGGACCAAATTGTAGAAGAGTGTTTACTCAGCACTTCCTTAGTTAAGACATGTTGGGTTTATTCTTTCTCTCATTAAATGAGACCTCTGCACACACAGTGGTTTTTGCTCTTTTAAGCCCTGAACTACTACACACATAAAAATGAAAAGTATTAAGTAGCTCCTATGCCTAAACAAAGATGGCATGTCATTCACAGGTATTTGGTTTTTTGTATCATAGAATCATTTAGGTTGGAATAGACCTTTAAGATTATCAAGTGCAACTGCTAACCCGGTACTGCCAAGTCCATCACTGAACCATGTCCCTAAGCACCACATCTACACATTTTTTAAACACCTCCAGGGATGATTCTGCCACCTCCCTGGGCAGTCTTTCAGTCAAGACATTTTTCCCCATATCCAATCTAAGCCTCCCCTGGCACAACTTGAAGCAGTTTTCTCTTGTCCTGTTGCTTGTTACCTGGGAGAAGAGACCTACTCCCACCTGCCTACAGCGTCCTTCCAGGTAGTTGTAGAGAGCAATAATGGCCTCCCAGGGCCTCCTTCTCTCCCTCAGTGCCCCAGGGGGGTGTTGTGCCCCACAGGCAGGACCCGGCACTGAGCCCTGTTCAGCCTCATGCAGTTAGCCTCAGCCCGTCGGTCCAGCCTGCCCAGACCCCTGTGCAGAGCCTCCTGCCCTCTGGCAGGTCAGCACTCCTGCCAGCTCGGTGTTGTCTGCAGACTTACTGGGGATGCACTCGATCCCCTCGTCCAGATCATGGATAAAGGTATTAAACAGAACTGGCCCCAGCATGGAGCCCTGGGGAACATCATGTGTGCCCAGCACCAGCGGGATGTGACTCCATCCAGCACCACTCTTTGGGGCAGCCAGCTTTTAACCCAGCGCAGAGCACACCCGGCCCAGCCATGAGCAGCCCGTTTCCCCAGGAGAATGCTGTGGGAGATGGTGCCAAAGCCTTTATTAAGGTCCAGGTAGGTAACCAGCCACAGCCTTTCCTGCATCCATTGGGCAGGTCATCTTGTTGTAGGAGATCAGGTTCATCAAGCAGGACCTGCTTTTCATAAGCTGAGCCTGATCCCTCGGCTGTACAAAAATGTACCAGAACAGTTTAAGGTTCCTATTTATCCAAACACCTGTTTCTATCTTTATCTGGATAATCTCCATGACAATGTCCCTCATAGTGTTTAGCTGCTTGCTTTGTAAGAGAAAAGTGTTAAATGAGGAGCACGCAAACTGAATCCAAACTTACTAAAATAAAATCTACAGAGAAACAGCATTGCATGTTAAGTGTTGGAGTAGGAGTGATATAACTCCATCACTGCCATAGATCCATTTTGAACATACATTGGGTATTCTCGTACATGGTCACCATTTAGTCTTGATGGTGTTTATGCAATGCTGCAGAGGTTGTTTATTAAAGCCTTGGTATCTGTGGGCTATCCTAATGTGCAATACCAGAAGTAGGCTGAAAATTGATGAAATAACTCAAGAGAAGAGAAAAGCCAAACATCTCAAAGGACTGAGATTTTTCAGTGAAATGATAACTTTAAGAGTAGTGAAGTCCAGAGGTATCTGTGGCACAGGCCAAGATTTTGAACACTAGGAATTCAGAAGGAAAGGAATGACCTTTAGGTTTACTAATAAGCTGAAAGATAAAGTTACAGGAAGAGATGGATGATGAAAAAAGAGAATTTGCCAGAGGTAACACTAAGTTAATGACACTTGGTGACAAAGAACCAGGAAATTGTTAACGGTGACATGGAAGGAGGCCTGGAGAGAAGGCTATACATTCTGTTTTGACTGTGGTTAGAGGTGGTGGTGCTATGGGAAAGAATGAATTCTTCCTGCAAAAGAAAGATTTTTGGCCAGAAGGAAAGGAAGTTTCCAAAGGAGAACAGAAAAGGACAAGGAAGGAAGGAAGAGAGTCCTGAATTATAATTCCAGATGGTGAGACTGTAAAGAAGAAAGGTGTGTTGAAAGCAAAGGTCTATGCAGGGAATTAGAGCAAAGAAAAGAAACTACAGGAAGGACAGTGTGCCATTTCTGCAATGTTTTCAAGTGGAATGGTGAAGTTCTGTGGTACATAGGGGAAGACAAGACAGGGTGAATTCTGCAAGGAGGAACTAGACAAAAAAACCCACAACAAACCCAACCAAAAAACGGAAACCAAAACCTGTTGAAGAAGGGATTGGAAATATTCTTAAAATTTGAATGGAAGAATAGGAAGAAAGAGGAGTTTGAATGAGAAGATGGTGGATTAAATTGTTGATTTAAAGAGTTGATCGTGGATTAGCAGGAGAGAGATCTCAGATGACCAAGGAAAGAGGTTGGGGGCAGGAAGGTAAATAGATGGAGGGCTACAAAGAACTCCTAAAACTACTCCTGACCCTGCAGACGGTCTTTGGTGTAGACAGAAGTGTCTACTTGAGGAAATAACTAAGGGTTTTTTAGAAAGAGAACAAGAGTCTTGCTAAGGTAATAAGTAATTGACAATGTTTTTACAGAAGTTTGGTAAGCATTAATAAATAGCTTCAATCAGAAGGTTTGCGATGATTAGCATTAAAATACTGTAGTAGAAAATACTGTTTAAATTTTAAATCAACAACTTGAGGCATGTTGTTACTCTTAAGAACAGTAATTTCCAATTCATTCATACTGTATACATGGGGTACCCAGGCAAGGTGCTTGACCTTGCATATGCCTTGCCTATCACAGAGAGGATAGATTCAATGCATAGAATGCTGTAGTTGTAGGAGCAGGATCTGTTACCCAGCTTTTGTTTTAGAGTATCAACAGGTGATAGGGACACGTAGTTGTGATACAGAGGAATAGAGCATGTTAGGCACATGAATTGTTCTCCTCCAAGTGCAGTTTCATTACTCATGAATCACCAGCCGTCCTGTTGCCTTTCATAGCAAAGCAACCTTTTCCTTGAAACAAAAATTAAATGTTGAATGGCAAAGAAGAAAGTTGGTACAGGAAAATAATTTCAGGAAAGCAGTAAAGAAGATGACCCGGTCAACAGAGAATAAAATTTGAGCAGAAAAAAAAAAGATATGGTAGCTTGTATCAGTTACAGTGTCTTTTTTTCCTAATACTCTAATATAGAATTAAATCCAGGCTGACAGCAACAGAATAGTGTTATCACGGTATGCCTGATATTCAACAAGTTTGTTTCAAGTGTCTTTTTGACAAGTAGTTGCCAACATTATTAAAAAAACCAAACCAACAAACATTCATGCTGTTCAGGTATGGTTAATTGGCACAACTACATACAACTGAACAGTATCTGGACAAAAACTCATGAAGCATACCCCATTACAGATTTACAGAGTTGCAAATTACAGATATTCAGATTTACACACTTGAAAAGCATGGCATAGTGGATTTTTATTGCAGTAACTCTGTGCTGTAGATACTCTACACATGAAGTATTTTTGCCCAGAGATTAAAGAGAGCTGTTTTCATTTGCAGTTAATTCACTTTAAAATATGTTTGCTTTCCCCTCATTGTAAGCTTGGTGGGTGGGGTGGGGTGGGGTGTTTATGAAAAAATAAAAGAGGAGAAAAAAATGAAGGAGGAAAAGAAAAACAGAACCCCCCTCCCTGAAAGTTTCATCGAACTTGTCAAATATCTTCCTTGTGTGATTTTCTTGCAAATTTAGCTTAAAACGGCGCTATTTCTTTATGCAGTATTCACATTTGATTTGTTAACATTCCAGTATTAGGCAATAGATTTGAACAGGAAAGTGTATTTGCAGTAAAGTTCAGAGTGTGATATTTGCAGGGCCACTAAAATGGAGAGGGAGATTGCTCTGAAGTTTCTTTCCCCCATAGTAAAACGTTGTAGTATTTTCTGTTATGGTTTAATCTCAGCCAGCAACTAAGTACCACGCAGCCACTCATCCACTTCCCTCCCCCCTGCCCAGTGGAATGGAGAGGAGAATCAGAAAAAGGTAAAACCTGTGGGTTGAGATAGGAACAGTTTAATAATTGAAATAATAATAAAAAAATGATAATAACAACAATTGTAATGAAGAGGAGGGAGAGAGAGAGGACTAAAACCCAAGGGAAAAACCAAGTGACGCCCAACACAGTTGCTCACCACCCGCTGACCGGTGCCCAGCCCCAAGCAGCGACTGGCAGCCCCCAGCCAACTCCCCGCAGTTTCTACACTGAGCATGACGTTCTATGGTATGGAGTAGCCCTTTGGCTAGCTTGGGTCAGCTGGCTGGCTCTGCTCCCTCCCAGCTCCTTGTGCACCTACTGGCTGGCAGAGCATGGGAAACCCAATTAGTCCTTGATTTAGAGTAAGCACGACTTAGGAACAACTAAAACATCAGTGTGTGATCAACAGTATTTTCGTACTAAATGCAGAACACAGCACTGTACTAGCTACTAAGAAGAAAATAAACCCTATCCCAGCTGAAACCTGTTTTAAAGGACACTTTAAAAAAAAAGTTTCTAATGACAAAGAATACAGATTGAACAGGTGTAAAAGTGACATGATAATTCCTTTTTGAATTTGGATGACTTCCTGTGAATGGGGGATTTTTTTTTTTAAAGGAGTGTTATATTTTGATTGAAAAGCATGCATGCTACCTACCACTGAGTCTCAGTCACTTTCTATCAGTCTTCCCTTAAAAATCTTCCCCTCAAAGAAATGCAAAAAATGAAGATATTTTGCAGTGAAATTTTGAAAAATAATGTAATTTTGTATCTCTACTGCTGTATTATTAAATTGCTGCCATGGATCTGTACAGGTTTTTACAAAGACAGCTTTATATAACTGAGGCCAGGAACATGGCAGGAACATAAAAAGGAACATGAAGCTGACTCACAATCAGATTTTAAAATATGTTTGTATTTATATACATAAAATTATAGATATACTATTTAAATTGTGCAGAAGAAAATGTTAATTAAGGGCTGAAATTTTTAGTATTCTGGCTTTTGAACAAGTGAAGAAAAAGTTTGCTTTTACATAGAAAATATTTTCTTGTGGTTGCAGGTGCAAATTTTTATGTTGTGCAACCTGAAAAATTCAGTTTTGCCTATTGTCTGGTGCTGTCTTAGATTTGTTTCCATTGAAACAAGCAGCACTTACTGGAAGGATACAGTAAGAAGTGTCTGAGCTTACATACATTTCTAAGCTATGAGGTCCTTTATTCTGTAACTTGTGATTAAAGTGAACTCAGTGTGTGCCATTTCTATCTTCATTAATACAGAGATTTTTTACAGTGACACCATAACACCTGATCTCTATAAACCCATCAATTATGGTAACATCCAGTTACAGAATCCAGCAAATGTAGGTATGTCTGGAAAAACTTCACCAGCTAGGTTAACTCAGATTCACTGGTTTAGAAAGTAACTTCTAAATAAATACACCCATAGAAAAAAAAGGAACAAAAGGAACACCACGTACAGATGTTATAGCATTACACTCTAAGTAGATGACCAAACGTGTCTTTGTTCCATGACAGTTCAAAGTTGAACCAGACAATTATGCTGTGCAGGAGGTTCTAGAGGGGTACTGCAAGAATTTAGTTTGGAAAAATAAAGAGATAATAAGTAATACTTCATACCACAAGGCAAGGCAATTGTTAGAAGGTGTAGAACCTGTGTTCTATCATGTACATTCATGATGTTAGGTATTATAAAGAATCTATAAGACAATACTACATGAACACAGTTCTGCAGAGATCTTTAAAATATTCATTGGGTTATTCATAATAAACAGATAAAATCCCTTGTCCGAAGACCTTATACCCATCAGTTTTAATTATGCTGACTTGTTAGAATTCATCTGTAAGAAAAAGCAAGGCCATTTGCAAGCGTTAGGTTTCATTAGCATTGTGCATGGCAAACGGCTTCAGTAAGTGTATAGCTTTTAAAGACTAAAGTACCCAGAAGAATGTTGGGGTCCTGATCTCCACAACTTTTTCATGTCATGTTCACACTGCAAGAATAGACTACCAGATGGCATCTTTCCTGTCTTTCCAGTAAGTGGGAGGAAACAAGCACCCTGCCTCCCCCAGTTACTACCATTGGCTTTGGGGTGCTGTCATTCAGCAGGAAGAGGAAATGGAAAAACTCAGAACTTTGTGTTGAGTGTTCATGATGACCTATGCAACTGATGACTGATTTCCTACCAGAAACAAATAGAAGGCCACCTCAGGTTAAGAACCAGTAATGGAAAAGTGCTGGTCTTACAACCATTTCCTTCAGCACAAGATGATGAGTTATTATTACAGACAAGCAGTCTCCATCTGTCATATGGATTCTGATGAAACAAACAGGCCTGGAAAGTCAAATGACCATTTTTCTTTGAAGTTCTAAACAAATCAGTGTTCCCAATATTTAAGAACTTGCAAAACTTCAAAAAGAAGAGAGCTGCTACCCAAGACAGTCATCATTAAACTACATTAATCTTTCATTAAAGGCTAAAAGAAAAAAATGCCCATTTTCTTTTTTTGCAGTAAAATAGGCTCTGACAATAGCAGTTCACTTCAGCACTGTTTTCTGATTGACTGAGTACCAAGCAAAAAATGAATTCCAAATCAAATATAGAATAAATGCAGTTTATTATATTACAATATAATAAAGGAAAATAGCATGCAATATGATAAGAGGAAGCAGTACTAGTTATTATGCATGATACGATAAAAGAGCAATAGGTGCGAAGCATCAAATCATTGCTGCAAAGCTTTAATGAGACTAAGGAAAGGAGACACCGCCAGTTCCCACCCCAACATCACCCAGGCCCATCCTTTGGCTGGGAGCCCCGTGGGAGCCAGCACCAGGAGTCTCTTGGGAACTGGGAAATTCCTATGCAGTGTGCTTGCCTGTAGGTGAGGCTTCTGGCCCAGTCCCGCAGCTTTCCTGCCTTTACGCTCAATGAAAACCAGAAACAGGTTACACACCTGGTGTATACAAACTTGTACGCTTATGCCAAGTGCAGGTGTGCACTGTCTCATGATCTGTGAGGGTCACACATGCCAGGGACGTTGCCCAGATGCTCGAGCGCGGTGGAGTTCCCACCATGACACAGCTGCATGCAGTATTATTGTCGGGATGGTCCTGCTCACATCTTGCTTGTTCAGGGGCTCAGGACAAACAGTACCTGCTCATTAAAGTTGTCCTTGATCTCCCTGAGCTCCCTGTCCAAGTTAAACGATTCCTAACTAAAGACAAAGGCTTTTTCATAAGCAGTAATCGATTTAATAAATTTTCACCACAAGCACCTATCTAGACCTTACATAATATACTTTCAGGTTTGAAATCTAACAGGATTTCACACATACTTGATTGGCAAATCCTAATAAAAAGCATATTGTGTCTGTATTACAAGCCTCTTTTTGTAGGAAAAACATGAAATATCCCTTCCCGTCAAGATGGATTTAAATAAATGGATCTGGTTTTCTTCAGCTTGGCTCCATTTGTACATTTAATATCTTTTCTTGATTCCAATGTCAAGAATTAGTAAGCATTTACAGCTTTTAGTACACACGTAGTGAGAAGTCCCAACTGATACTTTCATTTTTGAAGGGATTATTTCTGCCAAATCTGCTATTTTCTAACATAGATGACAATTCGTAGTTTTGAGGGTGCAAGGTAATACTGTTACTATAGTAAAGCATGGCTACAGAGTTAGAGTGACATTGTATATAACAACAGAAAAATGCAGACGGATTGGTCCCAGTGCTTTACAGTCATGACAAGCAGTGCTTTGTGTTAGTGCCCTTGGCATGAAATAGTATTTTCCTGCTATACTTCGTGGTACATGAAAACGTACTTCTCAAATGATGTCTTCACTGAATTAGAAGAGCATGATGTATACTGGTACTTCGGGTAGTTAAAGATGCTTCTTACAGTTTTGAAATATTCCATCGGCATCACTATTCTTAGATTTTAAACTAGAAGACCACTATTAATACTATTCATACTGTTTAATTTTAAGAAGGTTAAAAAACCCACACTGTTTTCAAGGGAATCATGTAACTTCAGTTGTTTTTGCCACAAGTATACCAACCATGTATTTGTGCATTTTTAATAAAGCAAGAGTCAGTAAAGCGTAAGACCTGTTCTCTTGGCTTCCAAAAGCAGCTTTTCATATTCAGTGCCTACCACATAAATAGGAAAAATCAGAAGCGATTAACTGGCTGCATACACAAAATCCTTATGTTCATCAAACATTTCTGTCCCAGTAACCATCACCAAGGAGAGTAGCGTTTTAATCCTTCAGCTTGATTTCCTTTTGGTCAGGAACTACTTCTTTCACAGGAAAGTAAAGAACATGGAGCAGAAATTGTTAAACTACGCTAAATTACTTACACTAGAAATACAGAACAAAACCAAACCTATTCCATAGGCTAGATGAGCTATGCACACATATACTATCAGCGTGTACTGCATGTGTCCCATTTTAACAAAACCATTTGCTTGCAATCAAATTCCAACAAGTATTTATCCTGCAACAGAGAAGTTTTGTATAAGTATGTGACAATGAATTTAACGCACTCACTTGAAACATCCAATTAAGTTCAGGAAAAGATTGTTGAAGCCCTTCACTACTACTACTAAATGATTTTGATTTTACAAGAGAAGTTCAGAATTTTTTTGTGTTATATTCCTGAAACACTCCTTTTCTAGGTTACACTTCATGGTGGGAAAAATAGAGAAAAGAGCAAATACTTGAAGTAGAATTTTAATCATTAAACTATAACACAAATGTTCATGTAGAATGAGTGTTCTCCCTAAAAATGAAAAGCAGAGTATTGGGAAGCAACAGTATCTGGAGGTTTCTGCCCTTAACCTGCCAGTGGCTTCTTCAGCCATTCATTTTTAGCTTTACTTAGCGAATGGTAACCTTCGAGAAACAGAATGAAATGTTTTCTGTCTGGTAGCCAGGGTATCATGAAAGTGTACATTGATTATAGATGCATGATAATGTATTTCCTGGAAATGTAGAAGGCTGATACAGTCTTAAGTAAGTTTAAAAAAAGTCAGGGGAAGGAGAAGGTGGAGTTGAGCCACAAAAGTGGTATTAGCAGTGTTTGTAATCCATTTTGCCATGGAAACTGCAGCTCTGTGGAATCCCAGTCTGCTCTGAGCGCAGGTTGCTAAGAAAAGAAAAGTAGACAGCTGTTAGAAGGCTATCAGAGCAATTCATAATGCTAGTGATAGGAGGGTGATTAGCTCCCACATCCTCTTTCCTCATTATCATTAAATCATGGCTTACTGTTAACATGTTGTTCTTTCACAGTGACTACTGTAATTTTCTTGCTCAAAAATTAGTTTAAAATGTGTAAAAAAGATCGCTGATACTGTGCACCTTTTAAATAACATCCCTTACTTCAATAGCTTGTGCCACTTTGTTTACTTACTGAAACATGTCCTTGAAGATTAAGTATATACACTTAGCATGTGGCAGCTGCCAAATCATGGGAAGTGTTTCCCACTAAAATTGTCACTGCATTAATGACAGCCAGTAAGTACCCTGGGAAATGTGCAGAGAAGAACTGAGGCAGAGCTCAGGGCCCCACAAACCTGTTCACATAACAGTAAACCCCTGGACATGCTTCCTTAACTTGCCTTAGGGGTACCGACTGTCGAAACTGCACTGTTGATGGCAACAACTCCTGCAGTCTTGAACAGCACAACACTTAGTTCATATATAAGCTCAGGAAAAGCCCCAAAACAAGTTACTCTTCATCTGATGGGTTTTTCCTCAAGTTTGGTAGAAGTTTCTAGGACATTCCTCTGGGCCCAAGCTCTCTGGAAGATGCAGCTGCAGCTACTCTTAGTTTAAAAAGCAGGGGGTAGGTGGGTTCCTCCTCATTAATTCCAACTGCTTAAACTTCTTTACCACAGAAAGGGTAGAGCTGGATAGGGCAGGAATCTGGTCTGGGCTAGGGGTTGCTCTTACCACTGTGTCAGAGGTGTCATTACACAGAAATGCATTTGAACTTCTGTAAGTTATAGAGCTTGGTTCCAATACAGATTCTTAAAAATAAGGTTATGTTTTTTCTTCTTCTGAATAGGAAACCATGTAATTATCCATTCTACAAGGAACACTACAGTACGCCACACCAAAGCAAAGTGACTAGCTAAAATTAACTGACCTCACTGAGTAAGTCATAGGGAGCCGCCTTTTCATGACTTGCTGTCCCTGTCCTACAAAGTGATAAGTAAGCAAGCATGCAAAAACTGCATTACCCACGATGTCATCCAGTCTGGGCCCATAACAAAATAATCCTCCAGTTCCACAAGTGTACAGAAATATGCAGTATTAGACAAGTATGAGAGGAAGATAGAGACTATAGATTAGGTAAGATTATACAAAAATTGTTTCAGCGAAGGCTTCACATGCAAGAAGGGAAAAATTAAAGTCAGGATCTTGCTTGAAAAACATATAAGAGCAAGTAATTGAAGTACAGTCATTTGATGAAGGAAAGACTGCTGAAAAGAAATGCTCAAAGATCAAGTATGTCTACAAACAAAAGGTACATGCAGTTTTGCAACAAATGATGGTATACAGAGCAAGCCAGAAGGAAGTAACTCACTTTTGTGATGTTGCTTAATTCTTTAGCAACAGTAGAGCAGTTCTCAAACTGAGCACTGATTTCTCAGGAAGGCACAGAAATTCTGCTGGGGTAAAGTGTTTCACTGCTGGAGGAGAACTGGGATTGGCGAGGGAGACCAGTCAGTTGGGTAGAGCAGGGACTTCAGTGGAAATGGAACTAACTAATGCTGTGTGGTGCAGCTCCACAAGTGTGGAATGGCCTAAGTTTTTGTATACAACTAATGCATACCTTTTCCCCTTGCCAGCCCCTGAAACAGTTTTTTCTCTCTTCTAGTCTGTAGAACTATTGCATGGGTTGTACTCGGACTGAATTGAGGAGCAGAAACATGAAGTACATCCTGGCAAATTCAGGAGGAAGGAAGGGAAAAGATGTTACTGTTGCTTTAATATAATGAGGAAGGGGAGCTGTTTTCTATACGATAGTGTATGTTTGCAACATAGCTTTGCTTTCAGGTCTCAGTATGCCATTGTGACAAAAGCGAAGTTCAGAGAGGGTGGCTTGTTTGGTGCATGAGCATTTTACGAAAGATGGATACAAACAAGTGAACACTTGGCTGAGAAATGAACACTTAGTAGAGATACAAACAAGACAGAAAAAAAGAAGGATCATTGACATGCCAATTTTACAGGAATGGAGTTAAACTGAGATGGAAGGTTTAACCTGAATATCAAGGAAATCTCCCTTACAAATATGCAGATATAAGAATAGTCTTCCAATGACAATATGAAAACCATAGATGCTTCTGATTTTGCAGTGTAGAGTATCCAAAGACTATGAAAATGATTCTGCATGTAAAGGGGATAAACTAAAATTTTTTAGTTTGTTGGGTGGTTGGTTGTGTTTTTTTTTAATCTTTCAACATTACGCATTCAAATTCAAGTGAGCTCTTTACTGAACACTCTCTATATGTTCCTCCAGTTATATATAAAGAACAGGTGATTAGCATAATAATTTTGAAAAAAATAACTTATTATCTTTCATATTCAATTCTAATACTTCCTTTTATATTTCAGGGTGCAAGTTGAATTCTATATGAATGAAAATACATTTAAAGAGAGACTAAAGCTCTTCTTCATCAAAAACCAAAGATCAAGTAAGCAGTTGGATTAATTTCTGTTAAGCATAATTGTGATACTTTGAGTAGAATCCAATTCCATTGAAGGCAACAGAAAAGTTATCATTCATTCTCTTCTGAGCTAAAATTTTACCCTGTAGAGGAGTCAGTTTTACATAATATCCAAAACAAATTCAGCAAGTGTTACTTAAACTTAAAACCAACATGCTTTACTGCATAGGTTCAAATACTTAGTGACTTGATTTTATTCCTGTATCATGATCAAGTTGACCATTTTGCATGGATCTGACATTGCAGTGCTCACTGACAACTCATGATTGTATGTCTAGGAAAGCAAAGAGCCTCTAAGATGCTGGAGGAAAAAAATCTGCAGAAGTACGTAGCTTTTTGAAGTGTTCAATTTTATTAAGTATTCCTAAATAAATTTCAAACTTACTGTGTACTATGAAAATCAATTTGGAAAGGAAACTAATGGGGACAACATACCTCCTTCTTCTGAATGTGGTACCTCAGAAAGGTGGTCCTTCTCTTTAGTCTGATTTAACGATATCTTCATTGACATAAGCATTTCATAGGCCATAATATGAATTAAGATATCTTTTTATATACCTCCATGCAGCTGGTCAAAGGGAATAGAAGCATGGTATATTATGAAAACTTGATTATACCAGTTGAGGTCATAGCTGAGAAGAGCAGTAACTGCCCTCAATTTTCCTCTGTGTAGCAGGATTGAATTTACCTCCGTTTGCCTACATCTGTAAGGAACTAAAACTGCAATAGTTTTATACATAAAGCTTTTAGAATAGAAAGAATACATATTGGCCTTTGTAATACAATTAAGATAGTCCCATAGCTTTGTGTCTGGGAAAAGGACAGAAAAGAAAAAAAGGAAGGACTTTACTTTTTTGGTGTCTCAATCTAAAAAAACCCAGACAAAACAAAATTTGGGAGACTGGATCAAGTTTTTTAAAATAATACAGAGCATCAGACCTTCTATCAGTAACAGAGCATCAGACCTTCTCTCAGTAAGAGCTAGCTTTTTATTGGTTAAGCTTCTCTAACTTTCCAAGTTTAAGAAGCAAAATTCTCCTGAGGAAAAAAAAAAAGGCACTGTGCTGTGAATAACTGGTATTTTCAGTTTGGGCTTTGGATTTATTTGCCTGTTTTGAGCTGGAAAATTGGGTTTAACAAAGCTGCTGGAGGTTAATCCATGGGGAAAGCTTTATTTATTACACCTACATAGACACACAGGGGAAAATTAATCTCAATTCAGATGCCTAAATACCTTAGAAAGCAGAGGACTGCCTCTGCTACTAAATGATGTGGATAGCCTTTAGACTATATTCTCTTCTAAACTTCAGATGAGACATAGGTTTTTTTACATTTTTTATAGATTTAACTAGATTTGGTTGGTAAAATTATTTTCTAATGATACTTTTTATTTGAAAGAAGTTTCTTACTCTGTATTAGCACACTTTAGAGCTCTGTTATTGCATTTTGGCCAATATGAAAAGAATGTGTACAAAACCTCCGTATGCATAGAACAAAGAAAGGAGATGTGTGAAGTACAATTTCATACTCCATTTTATGTTTACAAGTCTGTGTTGCCAAAAATGAGGTTTTGCATCTAGATTGAGGAGTCTTTCTCCATAGAGATACTAAAAACTGTCTAAACACAGTCCTGGGCAACAAGCTCGAGGTGGCCCTATGTGAGCAGGGGGTGTTGGACAAAATGACCTCCAGAGGTCCCTTCCAACTCAACCATTTTGTGATTCATTAGAAATAAATGAATTTAACTGAATTTATATTTTAAATGTAATTAATTGCACTGTAATTTCTCAAATGGTTTTAGTTCTCTTCTACTTTTCTCCTGTGACTTTACATGTCTAAGTATTTTGTATCTTTATAGCCTTTGACTTACGACATTGTTGATATAGTGTGTAATGGAGTAAGAAATAAAACAGAAAAAGCATCCTACACTAGAAAAGAGCATTACTCCTGGCTAGAAAGGCAGTCAGAAGGTGTAAGCAATAAATAGTTTTTTTTAGTTTCTGATCTAGTCCACAAAACAAGAATTTGACGTGGTTTTGTTTACTTACAACATTTATAAAGTTATGACCTGACTCATTCTAAATCGCTTTTCACTGATAAGGTGGGAAGGTTCCAAACAGTACCTTCTGGCTTACATGAAAGAATGTTTTTCCCTACTTTAAGATCTTAACAAAGTTAGAAAAACCCACATATATACAGTTACCTATTTTGATGGCAGAACAGCAGACTCTGTGCATCTAAAAATAGATACATTTATGATCATCAGCACAAAAATTAAACCAGAAGTTCATTAATTAGTATGAATTTATAGCCTTTCCTTTGCCAAGTGCATACCCTTCTGGCTAAGCACATTAACAGAATTGTCATAAGTTACTATACTGGGACATCTCTATTAGGTTATGATTGGGTAAGTGTGATATATGGGTCCAAAGGAGATGAATGATGTGGAATTTTATTTGAAAAAAGCAAGAGAGTGTAAAACAACTGTTAATTCATCTTGTTGGAGATGGATTCATGCTACAGACAAGTAGCACAGGAATTTTCCTTCTTGGCTTGCTTGATGATTGCTGGAAAAATCCAGATTCTGATGAATTCTCCTATGCAGTGATACCATACAGTACAAGGTAGATTTTTTAGAAGAATGTTGGTTTTGATTAACAAATAAAAACACAGTAATGAGTTCGTCCTGCACAGCTAGTAGAGACACTGTCATTATGGGCACCTTCATTCCTGACAGGTCCTCAGGAGAGGACTTCACGGAAAATTTAAGAGATGAGATGTTTTATCTATTGTTGAATTATGCAGCTGGTTCATGGAAAGTAAGTTGGAGAATGAGGGTGCTTACTGTACTTACAGCACCGTATGGCGTGGGCATGGCATTTCCCACTAGAATCCCACAGGTTACCCAAGCACTGCTACTGGTTTTCATGATAGAAGAAGCTTAACCAACAGCTGGAACTTAAACAAGACAATTTTCAGGAGAATCAAAGAGGAAATACAGCAGAATTATTACTGTGCTGAGTGAAAAAATAAAAAAAAAATCCTCAAATCGGAGTGTTCAGAATTGGTAAGTGCAGTCAAACACTCCTTCTGCTTATGCAGATCTTGGTTCATGTCCAAATACTTGCATTCAGAATCCTCTAAAATAATCTGTGTTCTTGTCCAAATACTCACAACCAGAGTCCTCTAAAATACCATCTCCAAAATCCTGCTGTTCAGATAGTAGCCTGCCACTCATTCAGTCCTCCATTGAAATTAGAGGATTCTGTTGCCCAGAGGTAAGAGGGAGTTGATAAAGATACTGCCCTTTAGATCTTTTTTGGTGTCTGTGAGAGCGCTGAAAACCTTCCTTCACATACAAAAGATGTAATTGCTGTAATTGAGAAAGTAATTGTCAGTAGTATCAGCGTATTTTCAGATAACTAAATCAAACTACCCGTGTTCACCAAACAGTTTTTGCTAACCACTAAGACTTCAGAAGTGAATTTAACACATCAGAGTGTAATATCATGTGATTTTTTCAACTAACAGTCAACTCTAGAATTTATATGAAATTTCTACCAAATACTATTCTGATGCAAATCATGTGCAGACTGGTAGCATGAAATATCAAGCATTTAATTCATTATTCTAATTTTGGAAGTATTTCTGTAAACTGATAAAACAAGCCTCCATGCATGTCTAATGTCATCCTAGCTTCCACTCAGTCTTCTGCAGATGTCTAATCGAGTTCAACCAATGCATGAAAAGCTTTTTACAAAGGTGTCAGCCAGCCCTCTGCCAAAGAAAGAAAGGGGGGGGGGGAGGGGGGAGGGGGGAGATGACATATTGGTATGACTTACTTGTACTTGCCAAGATCACACACTGTATTATCACAGCATAAAGTAGGTCTCAAAGGGAAAAAATAAGCAACGTTTCAGTTTGGAGGAGAGGGAATGAAAGAACCACCACCAGGATATAAATCATAAACAGTATATTTTGATCTAACTTCCCAAGCAAGCTGCTACTGAGATGGTTTTTCCTAAAAAACAAAAATATGTTACAGACTTACGGGAAAGGAATAATGGAAGATGATCGTAAAATCTTCTGCTGCCATCTCTGTCACTGTTGCTTTGGTTTAGATCAGCTCTGTAAATGAGAGGATTAATCTCTGAAAATGCTTCTGAGGGAAGCATTAAGAATTTGTAATAAAAGTGAAAGTCAGTCAGCAACTGTATTACTGTACTTAAAAATTCCTGCAAAAAAGAGCAAATACTTGTCCAAACTGAGAAGGAAGCATTAATGTCTGATGTAGTTACATGTGTTTCACAGAACAGATTTTGAACTGTTATTATCAATTTGTTCTTTAAAGAAGACAAAGGATGTGACACTGTGGTTACACGGACACAGTGAAATTACGGTCTAATTAAACAATACATAAGTGGGTAACAGTGTATGATTGTTGTATCTGAATACAAGTTTCAGACACCAGTGTCAAAACAGAGATACTCTGTGCAAATGACCCTGCTACTTGAACAATCTGGCTGCAAATGGAAAAAAAGAAGTTAAGTAGACCGTGTTGATCCACTGACAGCATGTAAAGTGGAAGACGAAAATAACCAGCAAAAAGAAATATGAAATGCTTTCTTTGTAACAGAGTAATAAACAAAAACTTATTTTAAATACTTGCTCTAGTGATTGTCCCCTCCTTCCCATATTTGAAATCCTGTATCCCCGTGATAGTGGAATAAATGTGTTTCTTCCAACTCATAGGTGACACCCCCAACTATGAGGTTACAGAAGACTTCCACGAGAGACAGTACTTATTTGGTAGTCCTACATTAATTACTAAAGCATTGGTGGGGATGACTAATCCTACTCCCTCTGACAGCACATCCTATGTCTAAAGGCTGAGGCATGCAGAACTAGGAGAGGTGACCTTCTGGAACAGGATAGACTTGAAGCCTGTTCTTCCGTGCTTCCATTGTAGTAACTGACCCAATCACACACGGTACCAGACCTATCCTATTGCCTTACTTTATATATAACCCAGTCCCTGACACGCCCTTTATATCTACACTAACAAGAACCCTAATATGAAAATGTCTGGTGTGAAAACCCTGCCCGATATTCTGTCAGGAACAGCCATTCCTGTGGGGATACCCAGAGTCTGAAGCGCGTTTAGGCATAGCCTGGAATAGACTGATGGAACTTCAATATGTGAATAATTAAGTAGTTCTAGATTTGTCAGGACTAAAATTTGAGACTTAAGAATTTAAGGCAGCAGGCAGGATCATGGGTCCCTTTTATGGATGTAGTTGAAAAGCACCATTTTCTTTGGGCATCTAAACCAACACATAATTAGAAACCAGGTCATTATCAATGCAGAAAAGAAGTGTTTCACTCTAGGATTAACATTTACAGAGCTAAAAAACAGAAGAAAGAAACAGCAGACTTTTATACTTATCTAAGAAAGTTAGACAGCATGAAATTGGTGAGGAAAAGAAATCCTGGTGGGCTTTTTTATTTGGGGTGAGGTGTTTTTTCATTTATTTTTTTTAACATTATCTGCTTTTCCTGTTGTAATAGTCTAGTTGTTATGGCAACCATTCATACTCTAGCAGACTTGCACAAAAGGGTTAGTACAGACAAAGAACTCATGTTTTCTTCAGCAACAGTTCGAAAAAGCTGCAAAAAAAAATGATCATAGCATTGTCCAAGAAAAGGTGTCTTCCTAGCATGACAACACACTTTTCTACCTTCTATAGCCTCTCACCCCGTTTACTACTTCAACATCTTCACTCATGTTGCGGAATAAATAGTCTCTGGCTAATGACTCTTGACAGGGCAGCAGGATCCGCTAGGTTAATGTTCACAAACCTAACTGCCAATAACAGCTGTGGGGCTTCTCATGGTTGGGACCACAGGATTTTAATCCCTAGTTTACAGATGACAAGGTGCTGTAAAAGTCCATCCAGATCTCGTGTCATAACTGCAACTTCACAGTTAAAAGTAGCAAGCAGTGTTGTGTAATGAGCTTTAAGATTTCTTTCAGCAATTGCATGGTAGAATATTTAAAAATCTGTTTCCTATTTTTCTGTGTTTTCTTTAGGTTGCATTTTAATGGGAGGGGAACTAGTAGATAAAAAAGGAGATTTATCAGTTTTATCTGTAAGGTGTTCATTTTGAACTTGGGACTGAGTAAAGTGAAAAAGTATGTAATATTACCATAAGGTAATTGTGATTCTTTCCTTCAAAGGGAATGTATGCATACAGCTTTGGGTATATACAATAAAGCTGTAGTTCTGAAGCCATAGAAGTAATTACATTGAGTTCAGCAGACCTGCTAACATATTTGCAACAAACAATAAAATATATTATCTTTACTATGACTAGGCGCAAATGAAGTCACACCTTTGTAAGGCTTGGTCAGTAGAATTCTCCTTTGGACAGAAGGGTTCATCATGCAGAACTGGACTCTCAGTTCACAAGACTGGAAAAAATTGATGCCTAAAGTGACCTCCCCCCACTTAACTTTAGTCAATTGACAGTTTTAACTTAATTGGTGAACAAAAACTTAAACCCAAGAGTTAGATACAAATATTTACATAGGCAAAATTTTAAGACTAGTGAATTTAATAGCAAGACTGAAAATCTAAACTCTAATCCTCTAATGACTGCAAAATCTGATTAAAATACAGTGAAGCTCCACTGTAGTAGATGATGGCTCCAGTAAGCACTGAAATAAATTGCCCATGTGATAGAAGCAAGTGTCCATGCGGATCCCTTTGAAGGAATCTCGTCTTTGGACCTATGTTTGTGGGAAATACTGTAATATTTTGTGATAGTATTTGTGATGTATCTTTTCAGCGAGAACATTTCAATATTCATATGGTCTGTAGAACAAGTTGTTGATTCAGTTCAGTTGTGCATTCAGCATGACTTTCAAATGCCTGGATTCTTGGACATGTAATTATGCAACTTCAACATGAAATAGCTACGGTTTAATATGTGTAAGTTGGGGTAGTATTAATATGTTCTGTATGAGAAGCTACTCCATGAAGACTTTAAAATATTAATATTTAAAAAAATTGCCATTGTATATCCTCTGCCTATGGTTGAAAGTATGCCTTCTTCATGTTGCTGAATCTTGCATCTCAAGTACCGTATGTAGTTCTGGTTCCCCTTTCAAGAAAGTGGACTTGTAAAACTATGGAAGACCCAAAGAGTGGCCTCAGGAAAGATGAGTGGCATAGGCTAGGTTCAGACAAATCACTGAGTAGTTCTTTGTATTAAGACAGACTTGAGTCTTAACCCAGGGATTCCTCGAAGCTCGAAAGGTGTATTTGTGCCTGACAGGCTTATTCTTACATTCTGTATGCTATGGCGATCGCCAGTATCAGGGACAGGTTACTGGCTAGATTGACCTTTGCTTTGTTACAGCATGGCTTTTCTAGTTCCTTTTAGTTTTATCTGTAAAGTGGATGAATCTGTAAAGAACCTGAATTTATGTCTGTGTTTTCTTTTCTTTTTAAAATAGGTCTGAGGATACGATTATTCAATTTCTCTCTCAAGCTACTAAGCTGTTTCTTATACATAATTCGTGTGCTCCTGGATGATCCTACACAAGGAGTTGGATGGTAATGTGTTTGATTTTTTTTTGTTTCTTTTTTGTTTGTTGGTTTGGTTTTTTTGTGTTGTGGGTTTTTTTTTAATTATTTTTGCTCTTAAAGCATTGTTTAACTTATAAGAAACGAATTAATGTAATTAATAAATGTTTGATATTCTGTCAACAGGGATTTGATTTTATGTCTTACAGATGTTTTGGAAGAATTATAAAGCTAGTCTTACATCGCGAATGGAAATAAGAACTAAAATAACAATATTCTTTTTTCACTTTACTGCTAAAATAATCCTGACTGCCCAGATACAGTGTGTCAGATACAGTTGTGCAAACTTACATCTTTTGATTGTATTATTACATAGCATTTCTATATATTATGTTTATATTTATAAAAATCACAAATATTTGTTGCCAGTTTATGCAACAATGATTTTAGGATTTTACTTAAATAATTTTACTTTGGATTTTACTTGAATAATTTTACTTAAAACCCCAGATCCCAGAAACAGACAAATACATGAAACTGAGCTTTCATGGAGATGACATTGATGATAATTTTCTAGTCCCCTGCCTTCTCTAAACACTTAGAAAACAGAAAGGCCAAAAGTGTATTCCATGCTCATGCTGATCTATGGTGATAATGTGTGATTTTGCACACCTACAGTTGTCAGTGTGGCATTCTATGTGGGTCATTGGGTACTCTGCTCCCTCCCCCCCCCCCCCCCCCCCCCCCCCGCCCCCATGTGTTATACAATCAACCAGTTGTAGAAGAAATTATATTGATAATTTATTCAATTGTACTTCAGTTGTATTTGTATCCTGGATATATTGCATCTTCTCAATTCCAAATGCTAATAAGCACCGCATTTTATTAACTTACTTGCTTTCACTTCATTTGATTCTGTCGGCCTTAAATCCTGAAAGAAGCAAAGCACAGATGAAAATGCTAAGCTTAGGATAACAGAACAAGCACTCCTCACACAATGTTAAACAAAGGACAAAAGTATGAGTTCCAATTTTAATATTTGAAAATCAGTTAAATTTGATAAGAGTAATACTATAAAAAATCTAGTACACAGGAGAAATACTACATTTTACAAGAACAGAGTCCAAAGCAAGGTATTGGCTTTACTCAGCAGTGCATGAGAGAAGGATGTGTGAATTGAAAGTACAGAAGATGCATTTGAGAAAATTTTTGTCAAGATTTATTGTAAGAAATTAGAACATTTGAAAAAGGGCCAGAAAAAAAATCTTCCTGGAAAAGCGAAAGATATTTTTTGTCTCTGCATGTATCTGAGAATGTCTCTTCAATGAGAGGAAATGTGCAGGGAGGAAGCGAGCAGTAAAGATTTTGCAAAACCTTTGTGATGGAGAAGAGAAAATCCATCCTTAGAAATTTAGACATAGTAACACAGCAACTCAGGGACTTGAAATTTTACAGCTAATGATAGTTTCTGATACTGTTTTGTTGTAAGAATACTAGTGAGCCCAGATGAGCATATTATATTGCAAGGTTATGTGGGGTACACAGTACAGATTAGAATATCATCACTTCTGCCACGGGTATACTTCAGTACTTTTGTATTCATATGCAAAGATATTTCTGCATCTTGCAGGCAGCTTAATTCCCCAGATGTTTCCTGACATGTCTGTTCCTTCAATCTAAATGTTGAACAATTCACCAACCAGAATTTGTATTTTCTGTATATACTATTCCCTTATATTGTGTTGTGGTACATTTAAGAGATTCTGTCTCTGTATAACATTTGTCTGGCTGAGAAGTTTCAGGTGAGTCATTTCTGCATGCTCACCAAGACCCCAGTCTTAGAAGCTATGCCAGACAAATCAGCCCTGTGCCCAAATGGTACCCTGTTAATGTTAATGCTTTTACCCGTAGAGATCCCAAGGGCTTTATACCTAAACTACTGCCATAATGCGTTCTTACAAATGCACTGTTATGAATTAAAAATAATCCTTTTTAGATACTGTGTCACAGCCTGATGAAAGAAACTACTCAATTTGTTGAGAGCATGGCCACAGAAAACATTATCACCTGGTTGTTTTTAAAGTGACAGTTCTGGGAGGGATGCAAATTTATTTCCTGTTTTTCAGAAATTACTACACAAGTTAGTACCTTACATTTACTCCTTCAGGCACAGTGGGTGTGCAGGGAAGAGCTTAATACATAAAGCATCCTTATTAATGGACACCATTTAGCACCTGTCCCACTCATCGTTGGTAAAAAATACAGCTATTACTAATCTGTGGTCTGCAAATCCTTTTCTGCTGACCTTGTTTGCCAAGGTTAAACAAGGATATTTTTCATTACTTAAATATATATTCTCACATCCTTATATCACCTTTTGAAGGGAGGATTTGTGCCAGCAATTCAAGGCAAGAGAACATCACATGTACATAGCAGCTATTTTTTTAAATAGATGTCACCAGTTTCTTTCTTGAATTAATGCTGCATGAATCTCCAGCCCTCACCACATACTCAAATAAGGATATAAAGTGTAGTTTGATGCAATCTTCCCTATCTTTCCTGACGCTCTTTCTATCCCAGCCTGTCCATGTGATAGGATTTCTGCTGTCTTGATCTTAGTATTTATTGTGTGCTTAGTTCAGCTTGTTAAAGAATAATTTCAGCTGTTTTGTTTTTAAATTGAAACATGTTTGAAAAATCTTTAAAAAATATAACCCAATATGCTTCATAATTCTTTATCTGTAGATATGGAATACATACAAACTACTTCCTAGAAGTTAATTTACTTTTAAAAATGTCTATATACATTGCCTAGGGTTTCAAACTATCACATGCATTTTATAAAACACTTCATAATGTAATTAATATCCCTTTCCTCTCATATGTTTTTATGATCGTGTTCCCATATACATTTGCTAATGAAAATGGACTTTGCATGGATGGCATGACAACTTTCAGTAAGGAGTTAAACCGGAGTTGTTCTAATCAAAACTACACACCTGGAATGATTGACTGGTGAGTTTCTATTTTGAAAAAGCAAACCAAAAGTCCACGTAATGGTGGGAAGGGGAGAAAAACAGAAAGACATATCCATTTCCGTCTGGAATGGGGACATTTTAAGGTATAATAGTGACATTTCCATAACTCTCAAGCAATTACTTCCGTGTTCCTGATTATTCAAAGCTGCCTTTAATATTGTAATTGTTTCTGTGGTTGCATAAGTGAACTGCTGGATTGGATGTTCTTATAAGATCTGAATTCCATCAGTGCTTATACCTTGCTGAAACTCCCCCCCCCCCCCATTTAAAAAACAATTATGACTGCCAATAAATGAGTGACAGTAAGGTACTGTGCCATTGAGTGTGCCAGATCCCAGTAGTACTGTATCAAGTGCCTATTAATCTTGAATTTAGTAAATCCTAAGACACGAGATTTTTCCAAGATATGACAGCCCCTATGAGTTATGTACTATTTGTGTCATTACACAGAGAGCAAAAACTTCAGGCAAAATAATTGTCAAATTTTTTTCCTACCACAAAATATTATTCCTCTGCATCTCTAGAATCAAAAGCACAACTTGATTTATTCTTTCTGGAATCATAAAGGATGAACTAGCAGCCACTGAAGCCAGGAACAGATTTTGTTGTCACTGGGTGTTGGATTACTCCCATGGGAACTCAATGATTGGCTCTAGATTAGAAATACAAATGTCAATACTCAGTAGATAACTACTGATTTAAAACTTTTATTACTGAGAATTTGTTTAAAAGATAAGGCTGCTCTAATTTCCATTCACGTGTACAAACTTTTTTCCTCTTGATTTTATTCAAAACACTAACTAGATTCTGATTAATTTCATATTTATTTTCTCATTATATTGAACAGGTCTCCTATTATTTGGGTGAATCGAAGCTTGCCTTTATGGGGATTACAGGTAATATGTAAATGGCCAATTTAACTATTTCCATTTAATAAGTGTAGACAATATTGATGAATAGCATTTTAGTGGTGTTAAAGGGTACTTGGAAAAGTTGGTATTAACAAAGAAGTCTACTTGATGGCCAAGTATAACAAAAGCACAAAGTAAAGATAAGCTGATCTGAGCTAACTGATTTGAATTTATATGACTTCACAATATATTTATAAAGTATTAAAGCTTATAACAAAATACTGTAGAATTAGATACCCTTTTCTCTTAGGATTATCGAGCTCTTTTGAGTCAAGTATTCACTGCTCTAATGATGAGTTTAAATTTCATAATTGCTTATGACTAGTTTTTGACATGCTTCATGGGCTTTCTTGTTAAATACATTAGAAAGCTAAAGTTACTTCATGGTATAGAAGCCTACATGTTCAGAGGAGTATGTCACAAAAGGTGCACTACATCAGTGCTTTTAGGGGTCCTGGAGGTCTTTTGAAGTTAGTGGCTCAATCCACAGTCTCCTGGATCCTGCTCAGTTTAAGGAATGCTTTTTTGACTTGTGGACAGTGATGTGGGAATTCTCCTTGTGAAATGCTTTTTTCTAGTAAGAATTCCTTAAGCTTCCAGAATGGTTCTACCATTATATTCTTGCACCATGCTTAGCGCAATGCCATTACTGTGGTTTGTACCTCTATGTAATACACAATTTTACTAAGAGATGAAAAGACCTTTCAATCTCTTGTTCAAAGTATGCATAGTTTGAATAAATTTTGACTTAGACATTCAGATTACTGTATTCAGTTTAATTAAATACTGAGAGATTTATTTGCTTATGGTTACGGTCTTTCTCCAGTAAGTTTGTTTGATAAACATAGGACTTTATACGTATGTGTATGCATGTGTATATATATGCCTGCATTCACAGTAAGGTATATACAATAGCTGCAAACAAAGGTATATTTTTTTTAAGTATAACCTGAGTTTATGTAAAACAGTAATACTTACTTGGAGAAACTAATATATTTTGGTTACATATTTGAATAATTTTCCAATTCACAGCATCTTTTTCAAAACTAGATAATGATATTGAGAGTGAAAGTAGTGTACTCTTCTGAGTTTTCAGTAGTAGTGAGCATTGGTTTAAAATTAGAAATCCTGAGGCTTCTTTGACTTCAGGCTCCAGCTGAATTTGTGTATCTCTTTGATAGAATATTCCCACAATATACATTAAAATAGAAATATTTGCTATGCAGAGGATTTAAGTAAGTTTTGTGGTTATGTAATATGCATAAAGTTTTAAGTAGATTTTTCACCGTTTTGGTATATTTTTCAATTACATAATATGTATACTACATATAATCTTAGTGAAGGCTGGTAAGTTGAGCTCAGTTGCATTTGAATATTAAAATCAATAACTATTAATCTGTATCATTTTTTTGCTGTTTTCAGCTTTCTGAATTGTACACAGTCAGAAAAGTGTTTGTTTTTCCGCACATTCATAATAACCTTTCAGAAAAGTAAAGAGCTGACTAACTTCCATTATTTACAGCTTTCTCTTTCTCTGTCTTCTGAAAAGATCTTGCTACCTTTTAGGAACAGACAACTGAAACTTGAGAAACAATCTGGCAGACTATGTACGGAGCTGTCTAAAAACCATGGAAAGGCCATCCTGCAGGCTCTCTGGAGTGTTAAACTTGGAAAAGAGCAATGAGACTCAAGTCACAGCCGCTGCTTTAGTCAGAAAAATAACAATATTTAAGCTTCATGCTGAATGCTGTTAGCTGAGATGGCTTCAGAGGATGTGTGAAAAAGCTGTTTTTTACTGTCTTTTACTTTTCATTGTAGTGCTTAATGTCATATATTCTTTAGAAGCCAGTATTAATACGTATATTTTATCACTTAAGGTTTCTGTGGCTTTAATAAGTCTCTTTGAAACTCTGCTGCTGAGTTATTTAAGCTACAAGGTAAGTAATTCTAGTTACTTTTAGGTGTAAGTCATCAGAAAAAGTAAGTTAAATGTTTCAATGTAAAATTCATGTGCCTGCACTTATGCCCACACTGATGTACAAGCAGGAAATTAAGAAAACCACACATACAGAGGACAGCCTATTGTCACAGGCAGCCCTAGTCATGTTTCCCAAATTTATATGCAAACACTAATATCTAGAGAGTGGAAGTCAGAAATGAAGTTTCTGGGTTTTTTTCCGTTGTAATTTGAAAACATTCTCAAATGTGACCTTGATTTTTAGATACTGATTTTTCAAGTGCAGTTTTATATGTCTATCCATAATGCAATGGACACGATTGTCATTGATGTCAATGCTGTAGCTCCTCAGTATCTGTAACTCAAGTTTCATGCCTCTAAAACTGCACACCAAAAACTAAGCCAAGATAGTACTTTTTGTTTTTTTTTTTTCATTCAATACCTACATACTTGTGTTATCCATCTCTCTGATGCTATTGGAACATCTTTGCAAAATGTCTTGAAATCATCTGGTGTGAATACATTATATTTTTGTATTTGCATTCTCCTTAAAAAGTTATATTTTCCTAAACTTTTTACTCAGTTTTTTTCATTACATTTTGTTATGTGCTGTTCCAGTGAGTTTTAGGTACTCTACATTTTTAGTATCTTCAGGAGAAAGAAGTGATTTATCAAAGTGAATATGAAAAGACTTGGTTTCTAAAGCTAAAAATATCTTGTAGCAAAATCTTTTTTTTTCCCCCCCTTGATTTTTGAATTATTGACATTAAGTAGCTATCAGAACCACCACTGGAGTTAGAAGTTGTACTTTAGTGTGCTTATCAAGTGATTATGGCATAAATATTTTTCTTAGTGCCCAATAATGCTAAAAGAATTAAAACTATCTACTGTCTAAAAATTACTCTTCTTAATCCTTATAGCATATACTGTTTAGTTGGAGATTACAGGTGCAAATCAGTTATAGGCAGAAGCAATCCAAAATTAACACATCTAGTGCCAAAACAGCGAAGAGCAATCACAATTTATATTGTTCCTGAGTTTACTGGGCAGCATTTTATGGGCATCCATTATGTTTGTGGTCTGCATCAATTTCAGTGAGTACAGAAGACGAGAGAAATATTGTCAAGTCACCTCCCATGAGCAGTTACTTACTAGTGTGCGATGAGTGTAAAGCTCTACTATCCTGATTTGCTGCATATGCCTGTCACAGAAGTTGAGGTAATTTTATGAGGCTGTCTTTCCACTTCCCATAAAGGAATAAGAGTAATGTAAGAAGAATAATAGTATTCAAATGCACTTTGGCAATCCACCTGATGCAAACACCTCCTTCTCTATGGTCCTGTCCTCGTAGTTACAATCTGGAAATGTCATGATAGAGCCATTTACCCCAGTTTTACAGCAGTCTCAGGAAGCCAAGGTGGCAGTTACTTTGCTCACTGTAAGGCATTTCTGCACTGCCAAGATGACCAAGGGAGTCTCGGTTCATGTAAGTCTGTGACAGATAACTTCTTGCCAACATTTCCAAAGCAAAAGCTTTTCCAAAAGCAATTTAGGCACAAGTCAGAGGATGAGCCAGGAAGAAAACAAGGAAAAGATGATTGTGTTTGCGTTTGTGTCCACATTGCTGGGATTTCACAAATAACCTGTAAAATAAAGCAAGCAGTCATTTGAGAGAATACTCCATGGAATTTACCTTTCCGATATCTGGTGGATGACATCTGAGAAGTGATTCAACGTGCAGAACAGTGAGGGTATAATAGTGTGTCATGCTACTAGGATACAGTTGATTTGCATTTCTTATTGTTTTTATATGGTGAGGAATGCAAAGAATGTAGCACTGTATTACATTGCTGATCACTTGGATCCAAGAATGAGTGGTTCACAGTCTGCATTCTCACAGCGTAACCCATTACATGAGGGTTTGCCCTTGGCCAGATTCTGACAGCTATATACGTTAGAACTTTCCACGGCCAAAACTCATCACATAGATCTGGCAGTCCTACTATATCACTGGCACACAGGCAATCTTAGCTACTCTTACCAGTACCGTATGCAAAATGCAGTTTTGCAGAAGACATGATGCATTTGTATGTAGAAGCCAGAATTTACAGCTGCATACATCAGTAAGTACCTGGAGCACATCTGTACAGGCATTTTGTGTGCACAAGTAAATTATGTGACATTTCTTTTCTATAATGCAGAAAAGAAACCTCTTAGCATTAAAAATGAGGAAGTTGGTAAAAACACAAAAAGGGTCAGTTGGGAAAATCAGATTTTCTTTTGATTTTATTATTCCTACAAACAAAACCTCAGCTTACCGTCTTATAATTTCATTTCTGTTTGCAGGGCTGCTTATCAAATGAAATATTTAAGGTTACTCAAGTATGTCTAACTCCCACCAAGTACAATTACATGGAAGACAATAATCCCTGCCCCATAGGTACAATGGCTTCCAGATGTGAAAAGTTAAAAACAGAAAAAGAGTTTTATATGCTATAACACTTGTATTTAATATTCAGTGGTTATATCAGATGGTTATTTGAACAGGAAAGATTAAGATGCCCTTGCAACTGAAAATATAATGCTGTACTGCACATTTTTTCAATATTGCCATGATATATACTACATTGTTATT
Organism: Falco rusticolus; assembly: GCF_015220075.1. Classification (NCBI taxonomy): domain Eukaryota; kingdom Metazoa; phylum Chordata; class Aves; order Falconiformes; family Falconidae; genus Falco; species Falco rusticolus. Next base: position 24,304,113 of record NC_051197.1, read on the forward strand.
GCATCACCTGTAATAATCTTGATATACAGAATTACTAAAGCCGTAAGTCACTGAATTTTAAATACCTTCTTTTTTAAATGTATGCATTTTCATCCCAACATTTAGTCATTCACAGTCACTGCTCAGTTGTGGAAAAGAAGTAGTATTATCCCCATCCTGTAGCTAGCAGTAAGCAGATTAAAAAGATCAGTACCACTTTTGTTGAAATATGTGGGAAGGACGCTGATTTAAATGTAAGCAGGTTCAAGTTCCAAAAAGCCTTGAAATGTAAGGAAGTGGTTGTGGCAGAAATACAGAACTTTGGTCTTGTAGTCCTAATTCAAATACTACACGCTAGATTGTCTTCCTTACTTCTTTTTCCAAAACAATAGGGAAAGAGAAAATGTAACGTAAAGATGAAAGAAGACAAATGCAAAGAAAGGACTTGGTCTACTAATCTTTCTGTAATTTCACTTCATTCCTCTTCTTAATACTAATTTCTTAATAAGTTAAGATCTTGCAGAATTAGAATTAATAAAAGAAATATCCAGACCTTTGTGACTAACATGCAGAGGCTAATGAAACAAAATTAGGAGAAAATGAGCTGGTATTTTTTCTTTGGAAAATAGAACATATTTGCATTCCTCCTCTGTTTTATGTTTTGCCACGAAGTTCTATCAGAAGGATGTACAGAGAGTGCCTCATCATTCATAACAAACATTAGTATAGACTATAATAGGACAGCCACCTGTCCATAGAGTAATCAAAACAGTTGATTTGATGGTAAAATCTTCTGAGCAGGTCATGTCCTTTGGATAAGCAACTCTTAGGCTGTATTAGGGCTTTGTCTCTAGTTTTTAGACACTCTTAAGACAATAAACATTAAGGTAAGGAAAGCTTTGGCACCATCACAAGCTATAGCATTGCAATGCAGGATTTTAAATATTTAGAGTCTTCTAAGAAAAAGAAGTAGAAATAGTTGTAGGTAAAAGAATTTGCCAGCAAGGCAGTCTGCTACTTGTATGAAGAGTCACTGGAAAACGAGAGTTATTAAACAGATAAATTCCTTAGGACAGGAACTTCTTATCTGTGTGTAAGTCTGCATGTAAAAATGAAAGTAAACTAACCTTTGAAGAACAAAAAAGCAGAGATAAGGTGTCTGTGTATGATTCCAAGGTACCTAAAAATGCAATAGTAGAAAACAGGAGCATATTATTCTCTGAGATAAATGCATGTCCTCATTAGCTGAGAGAATGAGTTGACTAGTTAATGCAATTAAAAATCTTCATTTGAGCTATGTTACTAACTAGGTCATAGCAAGGAAGTATATGGTCATATGGAAATAGAGACCTGCTCTAGTGAAAATACAGGTTTAAAATTACATATTTTTACCTGTGCAGTACATTATGATAAACAGGAGATAAATAGGCCAGAGTGGCCTGTATTCTATATTCACTTTTGACGTATGTGTTTAAATCTGAGATGAATGGTCTTTCTGAAATTCAGCTAGTGGGAGAGACTCCCTATGTGACATTGGAATATCACAAATATTTCTCATCAGAACTATACGTAAGCCTACTGTGACATGATGGGTTTTTTTCTTTTCATTGAAGGGAAATATCTGGGAACAAATCCTGAGAATACCCTTTCTCCTGGAAATAATTAATGCTGTCCCTTTCATCATCACGGTAATCATATTTGAATTAATACATTTGCACATTGCACTTTCATAGCTGCCAAATACTTTTAATTTTTATTGAAGTAAATTTGAACCATATATGGATGACAGATTTGTGTCTGTGGGAACAGAAAACTGTCAACAAGAAGAAGAAGATAGTTAGCTACATGAATGAAGTAATAATACAGATCAGTTTCCCCTTCCTCCCCAATAGGGGATAAATAAAAACAAAACCTTCTAAGTCAAACTACAACACAATTAATAAAATAGACTAGCTAGATAAAAAAATCTAAGAATATCTGGTGTCTGCAATGAAAATTGACTGTGCTTATTTTATCAAATTATCTTACATACAGTTAATCACAAAGGAAGAAAAAATATTATTTAAAGCCATATCTCACATTAGAAACACATTAATAATAAGTATTTTTCCCAAGTGTTTCATTGCTGCTTGAATAGAAAAGCTCTATCCTTGAATAGAAAAGCGTTTAACAAATTTGTTAATTTTTCTTTCAGATTTTCTGGCCAGTCCTAAGAAACCTGTTTATTCCTGTATTTTTAAATTGTTGGCTGGCAAAGCATGCTTTAGAGAATATGATTGTAAGTATGAAAAAGGAAATAACTATTTTTGACTTTCTATTTTTTTAGTATATTGTCTTTAGTAGGATTTTCACAGTGCAGTACACCGTCCAGATTTAATAGACAGCTAACTAGATGTGTATTTAGATGATACAAATGGTCAAGCATTGCTAAACTTCTTTCTGCATTACAATTATCAAAAATTAAGACATCAAGTGAAATCTCAATTAGTAGAAATTGTTACTGTGCCAACAGGGAAAGTTGGAATAGCTAATTCTTTTGCTGCTCTTCCATTCATATACAATTGCAGGGGACTCAACTGCTATGCCTTAATTGGTCCTTGCAGCCTGTAATTTGTAAGTTAGACATAAGCAGACAGACCTTAGGGCAGCTTCCAAAAGTATCAGGCTTGTGCAAGGATGAACAAAGAACTAGTTAAATAATCACAGAATCACAGCTGGCTCTTTCACAGACTTCTATATGATCAGCAAATTCTAGAGTGGTTTTGAATGACTGCATTTTATCAAGGCACTATATAATTCTTCTATAGAATCAGCTCATGCCTTATTAATTGAAAACAAAATATAACACCTATTTTCCATTAATATAGAATGATCTTCACAGAGCCATCCAGCGCACACAGTCTGCAATGTTTAACCAGGTCCTCATTTTAATATCTACCTTACTGTGTCTTATCTTCACTTGGTAAGTGGCCAACCCCCCATTGTTTTTATTATATATTGGCTTTTCTTCCTTTACTACATGGTGATAAAACAGGCATTGTGCAAATCATGCATTGAAATATAAAGAGTAATGTACTTGAAATGAAAGTGTTAACTAGTACCTGGTACTGCTGGGGTCCTGACACACTGGGTTTGGAAACAGAACTGCATGCATGGGAAAGGGAATCATTCTCAGCCTAAGGAAGGAAGTACAGATGATGAAAAAACACGGGAGAAAGGAGGAAATTTACATGCACACCAAGAAAGCAATCTCAGCAGAAAAGTCACTCAGATTCGAAGAGTACTAAGGTCACCTTCCTCTGACTGATAGGCCAGACAGAGAAAAATATGCAAGATCGCTCTGGTGACCAAGTCAGGTTCACAAAGGGACTTTGGGGACAGCTGTTAATAATCTAGATTCCAGAAAATGTAGGTTTTATTTATCTAGGTTACAGAAAGTAGTGGATAGTAGATTAAATGCGTTACTCTGAGTAACTTTTTTTGCTGCAAAACCTGGAAAACTTAAAATTGATGGGAGTTTGGGAAACATTAAGGAAAAAATTTTGAGGGCATTAAATGTAAACGTACTTGGTTAATGGAATCCATGAGCTACATGCTACTGGAGGCTAGGAAAAGATCCACAGGAAACACCACCTGATTGCTCCGTTTTTGTTGTATGCCTTAGGGATCTGCTGTTGACCAGGGCTGGAGACAGATAAAGTAGACTACATGAGTCTTTGGTCTCTGGTAGTATGGAGTATGGTCATGCTTATGTCTGTATAAATGCACAGTGGTTGTAATGTAACTTGGTAGCTTACTTAACATACAGAATTTTCTGAGCAGTAGTGTCTGAGAAGTGAGTATCATGTCTGGGAGAGAAAAAAAAAATAGAGGAAGAATGTGTATGTTACAAGAGAGTGCAGAAAGGGGCAGTGAAGAGAGATGCTGCTGTGTGGAAAGGCTGAACCACCTCTATGCATGTGGCCAGACAGGCTGCCTTTGGGTCAGCACACTTGTAAAGTTTGCTTTGTCATTTTGAAGACACTGTGATTTTCTGTTACTTTATTTCTCTAGCTTGTTTTTCTGATAGCCACTGTTACATGCTGCCAAATGTTTTTGGTAATAAACAAATAATGGCTTTTTCCAGTCTTGTCCCTTTGGGTCCTTTATTCAAGAGGAGTTGTTTGTTCTAGCTAGTGGCTAACCAAATGGTCTGATTTTACTCTTTGTCTTATGGCCTCACAACTGCATAATGACAAATGCTGCAAGTTCTAAACAATAACGAATTTACCTGGGATTAAATTTGGTATTATGGCCCTTTGAGAGGAAATTTTATATGAATAAGGACTACAATACTTGAACCAGAATGCATAACATTCTATCGCTGTAGCATTTGGACATTTTTAATTGGGTCTAATTTTGCTTTTTTTTTTTTTTACAATAAAAAGTGCTCTGTAGTAAATGCGCCTTACCTTTTTTCACTAACCTACTTCAATATTTTACTGAACTGCTGCAAAAAAGCTGTATCTAGTTCTCACTGAAGTAAGCTAGTTAACAAGATTGTTTCCTAAGAACTCACTGTGATGATCCCTGGTTGAATGAGGCATAGAAGCTGCAGCTGAACAGAAAGAACATCATGCTCACCACCAGGCATTTTGATAACTGACAGTAAACATGCAGAAAATGGCAAGCTCACCTACAGTAATTATGTCTGGTCTCAACAGCCACAGATACCAGCTCGTATTAAATACTGACCTAACATTGACCCTTCTAGACTGCAAAATAAGCTAAATAGGGTGAAAACACCCTGTAATGCAATAACGAAGGAAATCAAGGAGTTTTGGAATTATAAAAACAGTTGTTCAAGCATCTGCAGCTTGCCTAAGCCAGAGTTCTGTTCAGGCAATTGTTACTATTGCTTACATGAACACACATAGTAGCATTTTTACAGTTTTTTACCCAGCTATGTATGATTTTATATTACAGAGTATATGTTTAAAAAAATCTAAAAATTTCTCTATAAACAGTCAAAATTCTTAGCTTAATCTTTTTTATTATGTTGTGTGTATGGGGAATTTGAGACAGTGTTTCATTTTAAGAGACATCATTTAGAGCTTACATGAGTTTCTTCGTGCTGAAAGAGGAGCAAAGTCCATTTCCAGAATCTGTCCACTTAAGGATGGCTTTCACCAGGTTGATCTTTCGCATTTTCTGCAACAGCAAGGAGTAACAAAGTGCATTCCCCCCAAATACGTACGGGAGCCAGCACTAGACTTATCCATACATGTAATGGAGCACAACACAAAAAAATTCTGAGCTAGCACTGGTCTGGTTTCATAATTACGTGTTGGTTACATTTAGAGATACTACCTTGGTCAGTGAAGTACCATAGCTTCAGTAATGTAAAATTAATAAGCCTAGATCAGTAGCTTGAATACAGTGCTTACACTTTCAAAGCACTTTCCCATTAGAGATATTCAGTACCATGGGGACATGCTCCTGGTGTGCTTTTGGCACCACTGATAACTGCCCTCACTGTGTCCCCCTCTGACCAATGACTTTCAGTCACTGTATGGATTAAATTGTAATACCACAGCCTCTCTTAGTTGTGGTTGACAGGCTTGCTTTTACCATCTGCTTCAATAAGAAACATTGGCTTCTCAGCACTTCTGAAGTCAATATAATTTTACAACATAGGGTCCTTTTCAAAACCATGCTTTTTTGTCAGACACATAGAAAGGGTTGGCATGTAGCTTCATATGGGCATTACACCATTTTATAAGAAGTCCAAGATGGTATGAAGGACAGAAAGACTGTTCTTTCTACTTCCGTTTTTTATTGGTTCAGTTAGACTGGTGCACCGAGAAAGTGCTTTCTTACTGGTTCGAGACCGAAACCTTTGTAAGACTTTTGATGGTCATTGCTGTGAGAAGGTGTAAAACAAATAAATGCTGAAACATATCTACTTTCCAGTGGTTAGTTCGTATCTAGAATATATGCTCCTTAATCAACTTTTCAGAATTTTAGGTATATTTTGAACATATTTAAAAGCAGTTTTTTGCTGAGGTGTGAGATTCTTTCTTTACTTCCATGTACGACAACAGAAACCTGTAGTTCTGCATGGAGTACAAAACAGCTTGATATGTACAAGCATATTGGAGCTGACATGTCTCCACTGAAATTTCTGAAAGTACAGTTTTGCTGCAGAATGTATATTGTAGGATCTTTTCTGAAAGTTTGTGTGTTTATAGAGTAAGAGGGTATTTATATCAGAAGACAGTTATGTCTGATCTTTGTATGGGTGCAAGTTCAGTGAGTAGAAATGTGCATCTGCCATCTATCTGTCTAGCCAGAGCTTAAATTATGCTCTCTCAAATGTGGAAGAACTGTTTAGTCTCAGTCACTTAGAAGTGCCTCAGCACAGCCAGGATCCTGGGAAAGAACCTGGCTGGACCTCCTGGTCTCTCCTGATAGTTTACAACGCAGGGAGAAAATTTGGTATTTCTAAGCCTAGTACATTTCTACTTCTACTTGTTCTTCTAATGTGTAGCCAGCAGCATTGCATTTGTTACCATTTGACTGGTGATCTTTCTCAACGGAAGTTTTCTTTAAAGATCAGTTTGAGGGATCTATCTTATGCATCATAGCTGCTATAAAATGGTGTATTATAGAAAACTGTTAAAAAAATTATAAATGCATATAAAGGAGCTCCTCAACTTTCCTTCTGTCTGCATATAATAAGTATTTTCAGAATACCTTCTACCATAGCAAGCAGAAAATCCACATAAAATTTATTTAATTCTGCCTCATGCATCATCAGCAAACCTGTCAGTTACATATCCACAACAGAATGTTACAAGTGGTGGTTACACCTGTAGATGCATTACAACTTAAGGCTTATAACTCAGGTGCAAGCTTTCAGATGAAAAGTTGAAAAAAATAAATTATCTAATGTTTACAGCTAATTGGCTGATCTCACAGTTCTTAGAGATCATTATTCAAGCTCTTCTTTGCACTCAATATAGTGGGAAAAGGCTCCTTCTGTATTTTTGTATATAGTTCAACGTTATTACAGAATAAACAGTAATCACATAATAAATTTTTTGTCTATTCCACTCCTTGATTTTTGATGATAATTGTGTATGGATCTGGGAGTAGAACTCATATGCAGAACAATAAATTCATAAGACCAACTCCGTGTATCTGTAGTTTACAGATTATATACCAGGATATTTTTTCTCTTTTCTTCTGATTTCAAAGACAGATTAAGCTATCCAATAATTTTTCCTTCTTTAAATACCTCAGAGGCCTCCTAACCAGAGCAATTGTATATATACTGAAAGAGGTATACAGACTGTTCAGCAATCTCTGTTGATAGAGTTTTAGTGAAAGTTACAGACCTAGTCAAAGTATATGTTGTGTCATTTAGCTAATGGATGTTTGCACTTGTTTGTCAAATGGAATACTGATTATTTCTGTAAACTGTACAAGAAGAAAAATGACACTGAATGACTATTTCAGGCATCTTTCTGTGACACAGTGAATCATCTATTAAGACTTATTTTGCTTTTTAAGTCAGTGTTACTCATATATCACCAGTGTAGAATGATTAGCTTGTGAAAAAGGTGGCTACAAACTGAGATGGACGTTTATTTTTTTCATACTGAAGACTAAGAAACCTGCACAGACTTTGCTTGTGTCTTCTTTGAAAGCTCACTGAGGTCAGTCTTAACATTTTTTACCCTTCGGTGCTTTCAACATCAGAAAATTAGGATTTTTCCATACACTGATTTACAGAATAAACATAGTATGCCAGTACTGTAGCCTCAATGTCAATTACACAATCAAAATTCTCATCTGGAGGGAACAGTGTAAGTTCCTTGTAAGGATGAAAACAAATCCAGACAACAGTCTAGTCCAAACAAGACAAACTAATACCTTCAGATCTGGAACACTTAGGTTACAGAAAAAACCCAACCAAACAAAAAAGGATCAATCCACATAAGGTTAGTCAAAATAAGTCATCTCAGTACTCTGGTTCCCTTTATTATCAATAAGTAGAGGCAGACACCTTAGAGGGTAATGCAGATGCGAAGGGAACTTAATCACCACATGGAGGTCTGTGCTTCTCTGCCCTTCTGTGTTGATTATATCAGGAGCCTACAATGGCAGCTCTCCAAGAAAGATGCCTAGCATTAAGTAGGATGAACTTGAGGAGTGTTGGTGGATTACATAATGTAGAATAAAATGTGTTTTTTGGGTCTACAGTTCTTTCTGTAATGTTATGTTTTGTTCTACAGCACTCTCAGTGCTCGGGCCCAGTCTCAGTTTGATTTAAAGAGATTTTCTGCGTTCAAAAAGAGCACAAAAATAAACTGTAGTTCTGTAGTTTAGTTTGATAAGATCCAATTATTCTGAAGTGGTAAAAGCACACGAAGTCTCAGGCTCTAATGGACTAAACAGGAGTTGCAGAACTTAAATCCCAGAATATGATAGAACATTAATTGAAAACTCTTAAGTAACTGTAAATAATACAAAATAAATTATTCAATTTTTTTTAAAAAATCCCACAAGGTATTAAAATAATAGTGCTTGTGCTTTTCTTTCTTTGAAATAAAGCAAATCTGTCAGGAACTTGCTTGTTTCAAACAAGGGATCTCTGTATTTTCTGTTTTGAAATATTCCTATACAGTGCTCTTCAAACATAAACAAATCTAGAAGTAGGCCAGGTAGCACCTTGTAAATCCATTGTTTTCAACTTCCACCCTACTCTTGTCCTACTTCTTGATTGCTGGGATCGAGGCAGTGTGTAAGGGTAGTTTTCCTGTGGGTCAGTACCATTAGAACTGAAGTCTGCTTCGGGCAGTACCTTAACTCTTCCTTACGTGATGAAACAATGAAAAGGCTGTGCAGCCTCCAGAACGTCAATAACAAAGCATTTCTTAAAATACCCATTTGTCATTTGCAAACAAATAATCTATCAATTCGATTAGACTTTATCTGAAATATCGCTTTCTGGGAAAAGCTGTGTGCATCACCTCAAGGACAACATTTTCATCAGCTTTTGGAGGAGAAAAACACTGTACAGTATATTTCTTGGGTATAGAAATTTCTGAGGTGGCTTTGCTAAGATCTGCTGTATGGGACGCATGTGAAAACAGAGGCTTGCCGCAAATAGTTGTCAATCTAGATTATTTATGTTAAACACAAATTCAGATAGAATTCTTGCTGTTTCTAATGGAATACGGACTTACAGGTTGGGCCACGCCTTTTTTACCTTTGCTAGCACGGGGGACCATTTGCTTACATCTGCATTACTAGTGCTTAAGGGCCAAAGCCTTTGAGAAGGCACAATGAGAATGAAAAATTACAATGAGAAAATGCAATAAAACCCCAAACTTGTTTATTGGATTAAGGCTTTTGCACATTTTTAGGCAACTGTTGTATTGTCACACCAAAGAAATATTACCATGTATAAATTTATTTTCTTTCTTTCCCCTTTGGTGGATACCATGGTAATTGTTATAACACATTTGTAAAAATATTTTTACGTGTGTAAGTTCAAGAGTTCAGATCTTAAAAAAGCATATGGGTGATTAGAGCTGTTAAGAATGCTGCTTAAAGAGGACATGGACTTAGGCAACTGAAAAATTGGTTAGTTGTTTGTGAGAGGCAGAACAGAAGTGTTTATTGTAGGGAGAGCAGAAGTAGTGAAGCCCAATCAGAAGTCTTTTTGGCTACCCATCAAACATGGTTTCTATGGAAACCTAGGTAATTATACAGTGATTTTCATGCTATTTTAGTTATGAATTTGGTAGTGACATAATATTTCCTTTGTTAATCTTTTTAGATGATTCTCCATATTTCTAAAATAATTAGGTCAGCATCTTTCCCATGCGACAAGCAGGGAATTCTTTGTGTAACTGATGTAATGGAACATTTAAAACTAGACACTGACACCGGTGAAATTAACAATAATTCCAATAGTCTATTTATTGTGGTCTGTGGAAGAAAGTCAAAGGTTAGCGAGTTCAATCTAAATTATCTTCTGGCTGTGACAGATACATTTGTAGTCATCTTGTCGTCTTCTGAAAATAAAAAATAATCAGAAAGACACAATGGTAGCTCAGAAAGCTACACTTCATAAAACCTCTATAAAATGGAGTGTCAACATCATATTATTTATAAACAAATCCTTCTATTTTTTAGAAATAGAAATTTTAGAAATTTTTTAGAAATCTAAATATTAAATTAAGGAAGTAAACAATATGATTGAGAGATTTCTGTTGTTTTATTGCACCCTGGAAGATGAGTCGGAGCTTCAGGTACTTGTAATATTTTCAAGTTACAATCAAAGCTGTGCTGATTTTCTAGCACAGGTTGTGGATCATTTATTAACCTGAAAATCGTTAGTTCCAGACTAAATTTAAGATAAAGGTGAGCAAAGTTAAAGTTCAATAAATTTGAAAGACAACATAAATTTATCACATTTTCTGTTCTCTATTGTTCTACCACACAATATTTTAATATTTTGTATGAGTAAATCACCCATCAGCAATTAATGCAATGGAAATGTCACAGTCTAGTAGTGTGTTCTTTAAATCAGTATTATTAATTGATACTAGGAAGAATTTTCAGCACGGCTTGCAAGACTTTTACTCTTGGTGGGAGTTAGACATTTAATTACTTGCCATTCTGAAAGTTCCAGCCTCTATCTTGTGAATCATTTGTGATCAGTCTCTTCTAATAATCTTTTCTGCTATGTGAAGGTACTGAAAATTCAGTCATCAGAATATGCATTTTTAAGTAACGTGTAAAAATAGATTCAAAACCAAACTCCTGCCCAATAAGGAGATAAAATGTCTCTCAAGTTCTTTCCCAATATTTTCCCCGTAAGTTTCACATGATGTAAAAATGTGTCTCAGATAACAAATGCTGCTAATATTCAGAATAATCTTGACAAGTTTTCTTTGAAGATGCACTGAGAATATTTGGGATACAAATTATTTTACACAAAATATTATGCATTCTGAATATGCCATTGGGCGAAGAATTTTTTGACCTTTATTATCATATCTTGTAAAACAGTAATAATATTTCCAGATACCATGACAAGTAAAGGTTGTTCTGGAAGTAAAGGCCAATTACCGTTATGAAAAGAGGAAAAAAGGTAAATTATTTTGAGTCATATAGCACTTGGACTGTTAGAAATACAATGCTAAAAGACTACATCTCCATAGCATCTTTTCATTGGGAATTATATTTTGAATTCTGTGGGAGATAAATAAAATCAAGCTGCTACCACTATTAACTAATCATGGCTTGCCAGCATGTGTAAAGCAACACATAAAATTCCTCAAAGTTAATCTAAATGCAATCTTGTCCTTGTTCATCTGCAAGAGCATACCACAAGATAGAGTGACTTTAAGGAATATGTAAAGTTTTAGTAAAATTAACAATTAAATTAGTAAAGCCTGCTTTAATTTTCTGTGTCACACTGGTGTACATAAGGACAGAACTAGGGCCACAAAATATAATTCTGTAATTGTCATGTGAACCCCATGATGTAATAAAGGGCAATTTATTGAAAATCTGGAAGTGATTATCCAAATAGCATGAACAAATAAGATGTCAAAGAGAAATAGAATGCCATATTTCATTACAAAATCATCAATTACCATATTTTAATGCGTGCAATATGCGTTTGAGATATGTCTGTCTTCAGAAGTATCAGTACTTGAAAAAGATCCAAAGAAAAAATGCAGTCAGAGAAAAGGTTTTGGGGGTTGAGACAAAGGGAACTATGGAGGTAAACACAGCAGGCATGCAAAGGGATGCAAATTAGGATGTGGGTTCTCTAGTAAGCTTTCCATTGGTTTATAAACATACATGCACACATACACCTGCTGCTGAATCACAGGCTTGTAAGTAGATACCTTGTGTGAAAATGTAGATGTTACATATGCCAAATATGCATGTTACTTTCAGAACAGAGGTGACAAGAATAACTTTGCTAAAATAAAATGCTAGAATAAAAGTTGATCTGGAATACAACCAGAATCTTCAGGCTGTGAAATACTGTATCATCATATGGGTAAAAGAAATCTTAGGTTTTGCTTTGGTTTTGCGAGGACTTCAATAAAAGCAGGTATTCTCCTTAAAGGGGCAATTTGTTATATAGAGTAAGTATTAAAAACCTCTGTCTTCCATCTCCTTTATTACATGAAGGCATTGTATTTGCACTTTGCAGTAAAAACAAAATCCCGATAGTTGCATGCTGTCTTTCAGAATGTTATATCATTTTAGGCAGCAGCAAATAGAATGCCATGTGTAACAACAGATGACTAATTATGTTGAAGATGCTACTTCACCATTTAAAATTCAATGCCTGGCAGCAAACCATCATTACTCACAATTCCTGGCTCAGAAATGAAGTTGTCGTTAGCATCCAGACGTTTAAAAAAAAAAAAAAAAGTATCTTTCATTGACTGATTCATTAGGCTGACAAACTATTTATTTTACTTTACTAAAATTTGGTGTTTATGGTGCTTTACACTAACAAATTTAACTGTATTATTAGATGCCATCGGTTACTCTGGTTCTCTGATGAGCAGTAACTCATTATGGTGATTTGTGATCAATATAGTTCTTTAGTGATTTCTTCACTTATATTGTCCATTTCATATTTCAACTGTATTTTAAGGGTGTGAAGTTTAGCAAAGTTAGAATTTCTCATATCAGAAAGTACAGTTTAAAAAGATAGTGATACAACTTTGGGCATACTAACAGAAGCTGGCACCAGCTACCAGAAATTAGTCACTTACACTCTGTTTGTATTAGGCATAACTTTATGGAATATTGAAGGGACATCTCAGAGGCTTTGGCAGAACTAGGGATGTGATATGAGGTGATCTAAAAGAAGACAGATGCTAGTGCATTTACAATGGATTTTAAAAGTCAAAAATTCTCATTTTTCTCTTCTGTATACTAGGTATTCCATTAGAAGTTGCTGTAATGTTTAGGCAGATGTTTTTTAAAGAGGTGAAGATGAGAGGTGTAGGCAGACATCCAACATAATATCATGTTTGGGCGAAAAACAAATACATGTAAAATTTAAATGTCCATGGATTCCTTGAATTCACCTGTGTGTGATATTTTTTGCATTTGCAATAGATGGAAAAAAGCAAGCAAAACATGCCAGGGATGTCATGTACCAGAGTCACTTACTGAGCTTAAGTAAAGGAAGCGAAGAATAAAAAGTATGGTTCATTACAAAAATGTTACTTGTAAACTCAATCTCTGAAAATTTCTCCTGGACTTCAATGAAAGTCTTTACCATAACATACAAGTCTGTCAATCATGTGACCTAGTCACAAAAATTAAATGTCAGCTTGATGTCAAGGAGTGTTAAAAGTTTAATCTCTAAATGGTATCTTATCTCCAATAAATTTGTATTTCTAGCACTGTTAACAGATACTGCTTTCCATTCCCCCTCTCCCCCACAAAGCAGAAGTCTGTAAATAAAGACCCTTTTGGGTGTAATCCAAATAAACAGCACTCTGATTAATGAGTTCTGTACTTTGGCAATTAAAACCTTCTCCTAAAAAAAATTCAAAATACTAGTTTATATTGAGTTTTGTTACCTCTCAACCTCATTAAAATATCTAACTGTATATTTGTAAAGAAACTCAAATGTAAGCCTAAAGTTGGATATATGCTCCCATTCTTTGCAAAAACATAGTTATGTTTTTTCTGTTTGTGGAAGTGGCACATTTCTGCAATATAGATGAAAAATTATATATACTGTGCATTATAGTGGAAGTGCCTGAGTCACAGAATAAGGAAGAAAAAATAATTGGTATTCATTTAGTAAACAATTAAGTACAAACCGTGGGTTGACTTTGCAGACTGAAAATTTAACAAGAGGTGTGAAATCAAATTGTTGGTTCCTTTGGGCACAGAATACCATACGTGATTCTACAGCAAAGCAGTATGTTTACTAATATATTACAAAAGGATTACGAGATCATGTGAGGGATGAGGCTATTTAAAGGTATCCAATACATTACTGTCTCCTATAATTGCATGCATTCTACTGCTTTGCTTAACTCCACAGTGTAAGAACAAAACACTTCATGGCCTTCCAATAAACTTTTGAATTACCTTTTCATATTTTCACAACATCTATTATTACTGGCCTACATTTATGATGAACCTTACTCAACTGCTGAGAACAAGCACAGGTACTTAATTTGCTTTTCAATTTAGAGTGTGTTAATATCAACAAATTAAATACAGTCCTCTGTTTTGCAAGTTTTTTATCATTAGTGATAAGCCGTGAAAACGGTCATGAAAGTATTTTATGCAAAGAAGTTAAAAATAAAATCATTAATGAGAAGGTAGAGCTTCATGTGAGCATGTATGTACATTTACTAGAATTAGATAAATACGGCAGAAAGAACGATTGTGGGTCACGTTTCAGCTGTGCTCCTTTACTCGATCTCTTTTTGTTAATTTTGCTAAAACTAAAAAAGAAAAAAAAATGCAGAAAATAAAGATTCAGGCAACTTCAAAGTGAACATGAAATACTTCATCTTGAATATTCAGAGTGGAAGTCTAATTTTAAGGTCTGTAGTGAGCATGTACTAAGTATAAAATCTTACTGAATGTTCTCCATGGACTAAGCAATCGTATGCCAGACAAAACACAGAAGAGACTGAACTATATAGTGTGCTGTCAGTCACGGTGATCTTCTTCTTCCTCCCCTGCCTTCATCTTTCCAGTATTATGATCAGTAATCCTGTATTATTTACTTGAATTGGCTCCCCTCTTCACTTACACGTATGCCTGCTGTTTTTTGGTCATCCTGATACAACCCGTGCTCTTCCTTTAAATCGTGAGTATAATCAAGCACACTCCATTGAGAAGACATGTAACATTAGAGAGGATACTTCAAGGTCAGGAACTGCAGGCTTGTTTACGACAAAAATGTTTGTAATGAGACTGCAGTGTACTTAGGCTAGGAGGGACACGGAGCTGATTCACCCGGCATCAGAGAAAGTCTGTTCTTGCACCACGAGTATGCTACGCACACTGAGTTATTACTACAGGTTCTTTTAATGCAGACAGAGTATTTCAGGGGAGAATCCTTCCATACTGGTTTTGTTTATTCTTTCATTAAAAATGTGTTACTCCTCCCAGTAGAAGCAGGACACTGAATTAGAGTGTCTAATTACTTTTGCCTAATCCAATATGGCCTTTTTTTCTGTGTCAGTCCTTTCAGAAGCTTCATCCATCCAACTTGAGAATCTTTTTACTCTTCTTACCATCTCTCTCCATCACTGTCATAAAGACGAAAGAAATGGGATGTGTTTGAATTCAGTCATAGATGACGAATATGAAGCTGGATCTTCCATATCACCAGTAGCAATCTAACCAAAGGAGCAAATAATAAAAAAAAGAAAGATAAGCAGCAGTGCTTCCACAGTAGATATAACCTGATCTTAGAATTTTAAAAAATTTAGTTTCCATTTCTTTATTACTATTGGCTTCTCAGTAGCCAACCTTCTATGATTCAAAAATTATTTTTTTTTTTTTAACAAATCTGATTATTAAAATCCAAGTTTAGCATCTTTAAAATCTGTCAGGTACATAATTAAACAACTTCTGTAGTGGTAGTGGTACAATAACCAGGCTTTGGAAATTGGATATAATTTTCAATGATTTACCCCAAAACAAACTTAGGTTCAGACAGATACCCAAACACAGTCCTAGAGTTCATTAGCATTTTTTTTGAGGGTTTCTTCATATTTTTGAGGATTTTTATTAATTTTTATTATTTATGCTAAGAGGATAACTGTGGACTGCACTCTTGTCACTAGGAAATGAAATATATATATATATATACCTGGTCATAATCAATACCTCTGCCTCCAATTCCTATCCTGATTCTACATGGGTTAGTTAATTCTTACACCTTTAATAAATATTTAGATAATGAGTCTTTCAATTGTTAATTCAGTTTGATCAAGGGGTTGTGGGCGGTTTGCATGACAACTGTTGCACCCTTAAGGGTGTTTCAAAACCACCTCAAGGAATGTCATGGTCCAAAGCGTAACATAGTGGGTGTATTAAATTAGAAGTCTGCATTTGAATTTTCCAGCACAGCACATATGATTTCTGAATATTATAAATAGATTACCTAATTATTCTTCCTGAGAAAGGCAAGGTATGTAGTATTACCTAATTCTGTGATGCCCTGCAGGTGCAGGGTGTCTGGTGGTTGAAGCACTGACTGCATGACTGATTTCCTGAAGAGCTGCTGGCTACTTCAGACTCCAGCTGCAGCAGGATTGATCCACTGATGTTCGAATGCCATGGCTTACTTTGTTTAACGTCAAGGCTCTGGGGAGCTCTGGGGCAAACTGAAAGCATGCAAAAATACAGGTAGTTCTTTGGACTTACAGACTGAAGGGTGCACAGACCTTTTTAGGGGAATGGGCTGAGCTGAGTGCTGCCCACAGTGGGACTCCACTTGTGCCGTCTCAATTACCAGGGTTGTTTTATTGCAGCTCCACTTCTCATTTCACAAGATGCAGCAGCAGGAGTAGAAAAGTTCTCACTCGGTTTCAACAAATATTTATAAACAGTTGGTCATTTCATAATATCCTATTCTGCTTACCAAGATGTTCTGCAGTTTCTAGAAATCACATGGCTTACTAGTGGAAGTTTATTTTTATAAGTTGAGCTTTTGCAACCATTAGCTGCATATAACATACTGATCTTTGGGGAAGGAAGATGCTTGTGTTAGGCACTATGGGTAAACAATAATGCTTATTATTAAAGCACCATAATTTAGGATAACGATACAGTTGGAATACAGAAAAAAAAGTGACCTTTCTGGCTGAAGTGACATTCAGAATTCATTTCTGACATGGTGGGATTTCTGTGCAGTGAAAGAAAGTTCTGCACCCCTACCTCAGCTTGTATTCAAAGTCCCACAGAACCAGAGAGCTTGATTCCAAGTCTGTGGATGTAATCTGAGTCCCTTCACTACCATGATTCTGAAAAAAAGGGAGAGTGTTGTATGAATATGTGCTGGTCTGTGAAAAGAAAATATTCTGGAAAAATAGAAAGATTTACATTGGACTTTCTGATAAAGTGATGTAAGTGTTGCAAAAATGTCTGAGATACGTAACATTAATTTTGTCCTTGAATATTAAGAAGCCACAATGTCCAGAAGTTGTTTTTTTTTATTTTTTGTCCAGTCAGTAAATACATTTCAGCATGATAGCAAATGTATTTCTCTACTGTCTTACTTTGAAGATACTGTAACGACCTTCGTCTTCTTTCAAGTCAGTGTTTCTCCCTCATTCCTTTCACTGTCTTGTATGCACTAACCATATTACGTCCTGGAATTCAATTATTCCCACAGCTTTAAAGCCTTCTATATGTAATTAAAGGTGCAAATTGTAATTTCTCGTTGTAATTCTTAAATTGCATATATTATACATGATACATTGTACCAGATTCTGTCATTTTAACATTTGGAGATTACACATCTACTTAGACTACTCAGTTTATTTATTTATGTATTTTTTTATTTCTATTTTAATACTGTTTATGGAAAGTTGCTTTTCCGAAAATAAATGCTTAAGAAAAAGCCCCAGATATTTTAAAAGGCCAGAGAAAGCATCACAAGGCTTGGAAAAAGTTGAAGCATTTGGTTTTTGGCAACTTAAAACCTCAGCTTCTGGGTGTTTGGGCAGGATAGACATTTTATTATTGATCAGAGTATTTTCTGATTGTCTCTTCACTCATTTATGTGCTGTAGTTTCTGCTCATTCCTTGTTCTCTTTCTTTGCCTCTTCCTCATTACTTACACAAGACTCAGAGATTCTATCAGAAAACATCAGGGGTTTAGGTCATAGGTAAGGTGGTTAGCAGCAACAGCTTCACCTTTTGTAGGACCAGACTACAAAGCTCAGCTGTGTCTCATAGGAAAAAGGTAATTAAAATTCAGAGGACATGTATTATCATTTAGAAGTCAGCATACAATATTTCTATATGTATCTTATACATATTTATATGTATATATGCTTTAAATTAGTCACTGCAGTCATACCAGTATTCAGTGCAGAGTTTTCTGAAGTGTAAATTGAGCGTTTAATGGTTTGTGTGTATACTAATTCTACAAAGACTTAGAATTGCTTTTCCAATAGTGTCTCATTTAAAAATACAGGACAAAACTGCATCTGGCTCTACCTCAGTGTCCTAGAGAAGACTGAACACCCCACAGAGACAACTTCAGTATGAAAAACTGTTTGCCTCTGTACGAAGCAGGGCATTCTCCAGATAGAGCATTAGTCCTAACACTGTAGAGGAATGAAGGCAGTGGGTTGATTACCATTGATAACATGCAGCTGTGGCCTCGCCGCGAAGGCTGTGGGTTGATTGACATGGATGATGTGCAGCTGTAGCGCGTTCCTGCTAAGTGGTTAAATAGCACTGGGGGTGGTGGTGGTGTGTATGTATATGTGGCTTCTGGAGGAAGGAGATACGATACAGATGGTAGAACCTGACCAATGGTACAGCCTTGTTGCAGCCTACTAGTTTGTTTGTGCTGCAGCATAACACCACTTCCATTTCAAGGACTTAAGACTGGCACTAGCTTAATATTAACATCTTTGGCAAGTAGCGAGCACCTTTTTCTACATTCAGGCAAAACCTCTATGTGTTTATCAGACTACTGAAAGATATTGCATGTCTCCCAGAGCAAGACTATAGTGTGAACTATTCTATAGCCACATTTTATTTTGGTGTGAAGATTGAGGAAGTTTCTTTAAACATCTTGGGTGAACTTTTCCAAAGCTTCATTTCCTTAAGCAGATACTTATAGCAACTATAGTGGTAAAATATGTCTCAAATGCCTGCCCGTGCGTTTCCTGGAAAGTTAATGTGGTCGTCATCTTCAGTATCTTGGTGTATTTGAATTTTACTTATAGATATTTGCTACAGTTGGTGGTCTGACAACAATTTTGCTGACTGATTGTTCATTCCATTTTTTCTCATAAAGAGAAAAAAAATAGCTGTGATAGTAGCATCATAAAATTTTGAAATAATACAAACAGCAGTACAGAACAATGAAATAATCATATTTTTATTTATGTCTTCTAACATCACCATTCTGTGATAGGATATGTGGAAACCTAGAGTTTTGGATGTGAGAAACTGCTGGAAACACTTACTTAATATGCAGAATGGCTATATTTCTGAGTTATTTCAAATGTAAGTTTTGTAGTGTATCAGCACTGAGCCTGTACCACAGAATAGCACCGAACACAGTAAAATTAATCCCCATTGATTTCAACATATTCATTAGGTAGTTCGTGTAGCTAGCTGATTAAAACACAACAAAGTAATTGTACAAGTTGAAGCTCAAAATTAAAGTCCAAAGAAAAAAATGCTGTTAGTTGCTGCCTAATCCTGAAGACACCTAAGCATCTCTAACTCTTGGCAGACCTCAAGAGGTTGTACCTATTAGCAATAATTTTCTCTAAAAGTAAAAAAAAAAAAATATGTAGAAATCGGACATACTTGGCAACACTGAAAAATGAAAATGCAAACCAATATAAAATAGATTATAATTAATTGCTTTTAAATAAGGATAGTTAATGTAAAGTACTTGCAAATTGCTATCCACATGGTTCTTGTTCTGTCTATTTCTATGACATGCTACCACAGCATGATAAAAATCTGACTTCATCTCAGGGGTTAATTTACTCTACAGTATTTGTTTCTATACTGCATGTAAAGACAGGCTATTTATACAAACAGTCGTTAGTGTTGGCACATAAAATACTCAAGCAAACAAAGATTCCTGGAATTAAAAAGAAATCTTCCAGGAAAACAAAGATTGAACTCTCAAAAGTTCAAATGATACCTAAACAAAACATGACTAATCTTCAGATTGCATGTTACTATCTTTACCTTTTGTTTTTCAAGTGTAGTGGTAGTAGAGTGTTTAAAATCACTTCCATTCTCAATAAGTTTGTAATAATTTTTCTGATACTACTTTTGCTTTAGCAGACCTATAGTTTGGGTTTCTGTGGGCTTTTTTAGTAGTACTAAATCTCCTCTCTGTTCAACCAATTCTGTTTTTATCTGCTATGAAAAGGCAGCCTCGCTCAATTTACAGGAAACCTAAAATTGGTAGATAAAGTGCTGAATTGGCCCTATGTTTTAATGAGCCGTTTTCTGTGTATTTATTATTACAGTCATTTATTTTCTCCACAAGAACAAGTTGGTGTGAGCACTGCCTTTGCTGAACATTCCCTTTCTGCTTGAAATCATTATGTTTGTCCAGGGATGACTAAATTAATTATTGTCTCTTCATGGGATGAAAAAGGAGGAGGAAGCACACTTCTCATAGAAGCATAGAATGGTTTGGGTTGAAAAGGACCTTAAAGATCATCAAGTTCCACCCCCCTGCCATGGGCAGGGCCACCTTCCACTAGACAAGGTTGCTCAATGACCTGGCCAACCTGACCTGGGACACTGCCAGAGATGGGGCATCCAGAGCTGCTCTGGGCAACCTGTGCCAGCGCCTCACCACCCTCACAGGGAAGAATGTCTTCCTAATATCTATTCTAAATCTACCCTCTACAAGGAGTACCCTTGAAATCTAGCCTCTATACAAGAACAAGGAGATAAAAATACCAGCATGAAATATCAAAACAGCCAAAGGATGAAATCAAAGTTACAACATATTTCATTGTGAGGAAATATGAGAAAGCAGACAAGAACACACACTGTCTGTATTGGTACATGCCGTATTTATGCATCTTTTAAAAATAATGCTGAACACTTAATTTACAAGAAAAAAGGAGTTGATACTGCTATTTATATAAAGAATTAGGTTATATTGAAAGAGATCAGAAAGTTGTGGGGAATGGAGTAACTAATGCATGTGGACAACTTTCCACTGCACTGTCTATGCAGTGTAATCAGGTAGCCCAAACAGATAGGAACATGCTATAGATGCTGACTAACATTTCTTTAGAGGCACTGATGGTGAGATTAAAGTGTAATATTCCTGGGGGAGGAGTAAAAGAGATAATATTTCACTTGGTAATTAGACTCCCAGAAGGTTGCCTCTTGAAAGTCAGTTTTTTCTGCAGTTTTGTGGTTTCTGCCTCTAGTAAAAACAAAAGGCAGAGCAGAAAAACACCCAGTAAAATTAAGACTTGGTAACTTAATTTTGGATTTATTGTTCCTTTTTTTTCAGGGTTAGGGCTTCGAGTACAATTTGGTAGAACTGCAAATGAGGTGCAAGTAATTTTGAAGAAATTAATTTTTTCAACAAATGCCTCTGCAGTATACTCCATTATTTCAAATTAGCACTGGAAAAGTATTTAGCAGAAAAACTTCCTTGTCTGAGACAAAAAGGAAGCTTCATTAGCTTAACTCCTTACAGTTCTTCTGTTAATATTTTCAGGGACAATAATATAATTATCCTCTTTGTAAAAAAAACAAAACAAAACAAAACAACAAAACCAAAACCAACCAAAACCCCTAAAAACTGCAACAAACCCAAGCAAAAACAAAACCAAACCAAAACAAAAAAAAACCCCAAACCTGGGAACATAGTGAAATTATGGAAGATCTAGATTACAACTCTAGTGAAAAATGTGGGACAAATTGGGTAGGAATATAAAAATATCAGTTCTGACTGAAGTATGAAGCTTATGCAAACAACGGGGGAAAAAACCCCACCCTTTTTAGAACATTTTGAGATGTGTGAAAACTACAAATGCTAGAACTGTGAAAAGGAAACTGGGAATTTGATCCATATGTTCTGGAAATGCCACTGCCCACAGCTAAATTATTTTTGGAGAACAGAACAGAGAACAGTAGAACAACTGCTAAAGCTGTTGTAAACACAGGGTCTCCCTGGTGATGCAAAGATCTCACCATGGCAGGTATTAATGGTTGACTATTACCATCTGGATACCACATGTGAAGAAGTAATCTTTGGCATGTTCTAGAATATTTACTAACAAATACGACATTATATTTCTCTTAATTCTCTGAGTAGAAATCAGTCTGTTAACTCCAAAGGGAAAAAACTGCTATTCAGGGTAGTCCACACATTGATATGCTTCATATAGGTGAATCTAATCTAAAAGCCTGAACTGATCTAATGAATTCTACTGTATGAGGGAAGATCATCTTCTAAGCTTGGGAAGCTCTTTAGCATGATACATTTTTTCAAAGTGAAATGTTTTTACAGATGTATGAAATAGCAGTAAGACCCGTGGACAGATTCGGCTAGTGCTTCTTGAAACTGAAAGCACATCATGCTGATTAAAAAGTAAATAATTACTAATTTACTTGAGCCATTTACTTGTTCACAGGAATGTGTGACTGGAAGGAATGAACTTCAATCATTTTGCTATCAAAGACAACCAGGCCTTGTATTTCTATTCTGTAATTTTAGCAAGCAGAGTCGACATACCAGTAGGCATCTTCCACTTCTACCTGAAGACTGACTCTGGACACTTACTCCTCTGACAATTCCATAGCCTGCAGTTCTCACATTCGGGTTGTTCTAGACAGAACCCATTTATACCAACATTATCCTGCTAGTATGGAACATGTACTCTCACAACTAGTTCATGCTAGTAACTCTTGCCACAGAAAGGGATGCAGACTAACCTAAAGAGCAATAGATTTAAAGAAAGCAGTATGTACATTTGCTTGGCCATTCCAGCAAACTCTCCCTGAAAAAGTTAAAATATGTTTATAAAAAATTCTGAATGGTGGCAACTATGTACCATCTGTTTTGTTCTGGTTTAGCAAGGAATTGCGTCAATCCGTGATGTTCTATATACCACCTCTCCCTCACAACAGCTACTAAAGCAAAACCTAGCAACAAAGTTGCAACTATCATATGGAAATAGTCAAGAAATGAGTTTTTTTTTATTAAAAATTACATTTGAAAGTTATATTAATAAGACACTTCTGGTGTGATACTAATTTTTACTCTTCTTTGAAAAAATGCCTTTGCAAAGTAATTAATGAATTCTGAAAATAAATAGTTATCTGCACATATAATCATCAAACTTGAACCGACCCTAAGTACAGTTTTTATTTTTCGTGTCTTTTATTCATTCTTTTCTACATAGTATTTGTGGAATTCAGCATCTGGAACGAGCAGGAAACAGATTGACTCTCTTTGACTCCCTTTATTTCTGCATAGTGACATTTTCCACTGTGGGCTTTGGGGATGTTACACCCAAGATATGGCCTTCAAAGCTGCTTGTTGTCATTATGATCTGTGTTGCTCTTGTGGTGTTGCCCATACAGGTAAATGTGGATTTTTCTTCTCTTTAGAACTGTTCCTAAAACAAAAGAATAATAACTGAAATAATTCATTGTTACTATTACTATTGCATATAAATGTCAGAAAAAATAACCATCTTCTATACCTCCTGTGTGTTTGTTGGGGTTTTTTTCTTCCCTTTTCCTTTGTCTTTTCTCCCATAGTCTAGATTTATACTAAAAAACAGAGCAGTAATAACAGTTTTCGAGTGCTGGTGAAAGCTTTCTATTCCTGTTGTGAACCACAGAGCCTTCACTTCATCCTGAGATATGGGTTTGTTATTGCTGAAGCAATTTAAAAAAACACCCAAACACAACAGTAGCCAGCACTTTCTTTATGAGTATAGCATTTCCTCTGCAGGCGCTCCGTGTTTCTAATCTTGGTTCTCCCCACTTCCTCTTACCCTTACAGCTCAGTGCTAGCTTGAAAAAAATCTCATTAAATCTGCAACTCAAGCAAATTGGGTTCACAGCTGTGTATGTCAGTACACATACACAGACACACAGACAGAGCCAACAGCGCAGCTAGGAATTTTTTATGGCTACTTAAGTTTAGGACCTCTAACAATTTCAACAAGAAAAGGATGATTTAGGAAAATCCAAGTTTTTCAAGGCATGGATCAGTTGCATTAAATTTGTTACCAGACTTTTCCTAGCTCATTAGGTTAAGACTTGCTGGTAGAAACCCTGGGATTGTGTAGGAAACCCTGCCAAGATGTTAACTGTTCCACACTGGGTCCTGCCACAAAAAGGGGGTGTGGAAGACTTTGTGCAGGGTTATCAAAGCTGATAGTAGACTTGCTAGACCATGAAGCTCCGAAGTTTCCCACACAGCCATAGTTTTGAGACTCTGCTTCTTTGACAGTGAACTAAAGCTCACTGTGAGCGAACACAGAAGCCCTGAGAGGTTGCAAGCTCAAGATTTCAGCATTAGTTTTCTTGAAATTATTTGAACATTTTAATTATACCTAAATATTTGATCTTTGCATACGCAGAGATATACACTATCACAGTTATATTCACACTCAGTGGAAATCTAATGACAATAATACATGCTTTGTTTAAAAAAATTGGAATTTTCCAGGAAATAGAAATTATATCTTTCAGGTGGTTCTGACATAGACTTCAGACGTAAGAGCTATGCATTACCAGTAAACACCTGGAATCTACTGCCCTTTCAAATAAATTTACCAATTATTAGCTACTTTATTTTATAGCTTTGTAGTGATAATGGGGCTTCATATATTTTCCATACACAGAATGTGGGAGGCATTCTCTCCTCAGCTTTTGCCCTGCTAAGATGAAATAAATTATTATTCACAATTCAGTCTCTCTGTCAGTTGAATGCGGATGAGAAAAACCCCTACCACACAGGTATGTCATTAAGTTGAGCTCAGTATTAAATGCATATTACTTACAAGAAGCTTTGAAATAGTGTCTGTTTGTTTTATTGCAGATTGTTACAATGGCACTGATTGCTACAGTATTCTCTTTAAAGATTTGGACTGGTAGAGCAATGTTTACTGTTAGCCTGCATATATTGTTCAGCTGGCAAAGGCAGATTTGCTGTATTGACAATTGTGTATTTAAGTTCTATTTAAATTTGCAAGACAGATAAGAGAGTATACAGAAGGCCACCTTCAGAACAGTATAAAATCTCTTGAGAAGAGTTATTGGCCAAACTAAGTAAAACGGTGCTTCTATCCAACTATCTGTAGTCACAGTATACACTTAAGTATACTTTCTTTTATAAGTTTTAACCTTTCATTTGAGGGAAGCACTTGTGTCCCATGGCACTGGAAAAAGAGAGCTCAGAGGTATAAAATGAGTACAAGAAATAAGGTACAGCCTTCATTCTTTTCTGAAATGTTGAGATTGACTGTGGTCTCATGATATTTTAGTGGACTTTCCCTGCTGTTTGTGTGTGGTCGAGACTGGCTGTACTGTCATGTTTTTCGATCACCCTATTACTCATTTCACCCACTTACCAGAAAAGTTTTTACAAAGGAAAAGACATTGTCGGCTAAGTGCAGCTTTTCACAGGGGCACAAGATGAATGATGCAACATTGTTAACTCATGATACAGTTGTACTGCACATCTGCTTGTCTGTGTTTCACTGCCAATTGGGATCTCTTGCAGTTTGAACAGCTGGCATATTTGTGGATGGAGAGACAAAAATCTGGTGGTAACTACAGTCGACACAGGGCTCAGACGGAGAAACATGTTGTGCTGTGTGTTAGCTCTCTGAAGATTGACTTACTTATGGATTTCTTAAATGAATTCTATGCTCACCCCAGATTGCAGGTACTTACAGTGAAAGAAAAAAGAAAAAATCCACTGATTTTTTTTCAGCCGGCCTTCTGAAATGGCCTTTAATTTGTAAAACTGTTGGGAATTGCTGGCTGAATTGGGATTCTAGAATTGCAATAAGAAGCTGAGATACAGTATGGAGACATTAATTTTAAATTGAGGTAAATAGATCAAATAGATAGAATTACTGTCTTGTTGAATGATGCCAGTCCTTTTAGAAACAGGTATTTCCATGGAAATTCCCCATGTTCTACCCCAGAATAGAAAATAAACGAAAGTACTAAAATTATTTTTCCTGTTGTTTTGGGACTAGATCCAAAACTCCTTATAAGTCTAAGCGTCTTTTGGTTTCTGCCTTTTGCTCTGGTTTGTTGTCAGTCTTAGGAAGATTAGCTCCCTTCAGAATTGTTGAAATTACAAAATAAATAGTTGTACTTTAAAGAACAAAGACCTTGAAAGATTAAACACAAGAGATTTTCTTAGGGTACACGTATGCCCTAGGCAATGCAGACATGCCAAATGAGTTATTTTTGATCATATAAAAGCTTATTTATATGAGATAGTAATTTGGATTCATTATCATTAGCTTTGCTACAGACTATTTCTTTTATTAAATCTTCTCTACGTCTTTTTCTGTTACCTGTTTTTCTGTAACCTGTGTTACATGGTTCCTTGACTAGTGCAAAAAATCATGAAAACACAATCTGCAAATTTTTGAGCAGCAATTTGACAAATCCCAAATCCAAAATACCAGCTAGTAAGAGGTGGAATTCAATGCACAAAGAAGTCAAGTTCTGTATAGATGCAGACACAAACTGAAATCCAAGATTTTGTTAATTAGCCTGAAGAATGAGTCAGGCTCTGTGGTACACTGGAGACAAAGAAGTCCTAATACTACTTATGCATCCTAAAAGAGCTTATATACATTCCCTTCACATTTGAAATGAGAAGCCGAAGGGTACAGATACACTGGGTCAAATGCTCTAAGCTTTCTGCAAAAGTCTGTGTGTGCTAAGGAAGACTGCTATGACAAGCCTGTCCTAAGGTCTCAGTCTCTCTGCTCATGTTCCTTTTATTTCTCCTTTCCATCTGTACACACGTGTATACTTCAGAGCAACCTTACTTTTCCTGACAAGGACTGTCTGTAGCACAGGAAACAGGGTTGGGATCTGCCCGTTAATGTAGGGGAAAAATGTAGGAGAAGACAATTCCATTTGGATTGTTGAAAACTTCCTACATTTTCCAGCTGGAAAGACAAAAATTTAAATTGTCTCTAAAAACAATTTATGATTGTATGGAAACAAGAATGTTTCTTAGTGGACTTTAGTTGCCACCCTGGTGTCTTCTGTGAGCAGTTGACACCTATCTAGACATTTTTATTAAATAATTCAATATTTAAATTCATATATTCAAATAACTTTTGTTATTAATTTTGAGACTTAGCAGTGATATTTTTGACATCCTGAGTCTCTGTTGAATGATTCTCTAGCAACAATAAATGTTAACATAAAAAAATAACATGACTGTTCCCCCTTATGTTTTTGACAGGACTATTATGTCGTTATTTTGTGTCCTACTGAGATGGATGCTCAGGTCCGAAGGGTGTTACAAATCCCAATGTGGTCCCAAAGAGTTATCTATCTGCAAGGCTCAGCACTAAAAGATCAAGACCTGTTGAGAGCTAAGTAGGCAAATATTGACCAATATTAGTTTTTACTTTGTGTCACTCACACTGTTTGATAAATAAGTTTGACAAACAACAAAAGCCGTGCTAGAAGGAAAGCATGTGTATTCAGAAAGCCAGGCTCTTTGATATAATTTGTTTTTCTTAATATCTGAAATGTTTTAAGGAACAAGTATTTGTAAGCTCTTTCATTTGACCAAATTTTTCTTCACTGTCTTTTCTGTCTCAGTATTTAAAGATATTGAAACAGAGGGTCTGTGATTTCTTCTGAAAAAGCAGCACAGAAAATTCCAAAACTGCTAGTCATGATAGAGTTTGTTTCTGTTCCTTGAGCTAAGATGGTAAATGTGATGGTAGTTCTTCTGACTAACTGAAGAGGAAAAAAGTAAACAATTATCACCCTTTGAACCCGTTGCACAGTTTCGTTTTCTTCCTAAGTTCAGCCTGGTAGTGTAAGCAACTACCCCACTATACCTCTGTATACTCTTCTTTCAGGCCCTTCCTCTTACCGCATACTTCCACCACACCTACACAATCCTCTCTGCCAGCTGGTGAACGGCATTAATCAAAACACATCAGTCAAACACCATTAGTCAGACTCCCCCCACCACTGCTCAGTCTCTTGAAGGTGTGAAGGAATTCACAGTGGAATTCACATAGGAGGATCATCTCTCTAAACTCTCCAAAGAAAGAGAAAGGTGATTCTTAGCAAATAACTGATTTAAATTACCTGCATTGTTCTTTATAAGAACTTACTCAGCAACTAAGGTAGATGTTTAAAATTAAGCCAATACCTGTCTGAGTATTTGAGTCATCCAGCCTTCTTTACCCCAGGGGAGTTATTTCCAAGAATCTAATTTATGAGAAGTCAAGTGAGCACTCTTGTCTTCTCAGATTTCTGCCACTGAGGAAACAAATACTTCTGAATGTTTAAAATTGGAAAATACAATAAAGCTTTTTTCAGGATTAGCAATTTTCTTTTAGAGGGAGGTCCCTTTTTTGGCTTTCTTGATGTTTTCAAGACAGAATTCACGTGGGGATTTAGCTGGCATTTGTTCTACACATTAGGAGAAGAAAAATTAGGCTGTTCCCTAAAGATAATCTTGAATTTCACTTATAATAACCTGGAGGTAGTCAGCTGTGGAACTGTGCTTTTTCCTGCAGAACATGTAATTGGATGTACCTGTCACAGAATAATTTTCAACCTCTCCTGAGGGAAGAAGCATAGTGGGAATTTAATAGAACATTTAATATGAAATATAACCCAGTACCTAAGACACTTGCTGTATTTCTTTTTAATAAGAACATAATGTACTGAGAAGATAACAAGGCACAGGTTAACTTATTTTAATAAATAAAATAATGGTTACCAACACAACTAAAAAATAAAAATCAAGAAGTTTCTCGTTATCAAAGTTTATACATATATTCTATGTGAAACGCAATGTCAAAATAACATGATAAAGGTCACCCTAAAAAAGAATACCAAAATTTGGCAGACTGGGTAAGTAGTAGTTAACAAAAGACTGTATTTTTTCTTTATATGCCCTAGAACACAATTTGACTTCACAAAAATGATATCCGTTCCTGCTTCTTACCTTTGGACCTTCACTTTGCAAATTTTTGGTGTTCTCTGAACAGTGTTCATGTGCTCAGCTTTAACAAAAAAACAGAACAAATTCTGTCATGAGGTATCACACTGATACTTACTTTGTTCTTCAGCCTGACTGGAAACTATAGCTGCTTCAGCATTTGAAACAACACAGTAACTGCTTAAACCAGCTCTCGTTCTCCGTGCAGACTTGCACTAGAAAGTAACACTACTATGCTTTATCTCTTTCCCCTGTGACTTTCTCCCATGTTCTGTCATGACCCCAAATATTTTCACTCTCTCCTTCCAGTTTCTTTAGTGAACCGTCACAGATCGTAATCCTCGTCTTTACCACTCTTTTTCTTGACTTTATACTTCTTCCTTTCAGAAATTTCTCTTCAGTATAACAAGTCCCTATAATTTCTGCCATCCTCAAGCAGTGGAACTGTCAGGGGGTTTTGCCTCAGATTCAGTTTTCTGGCATGTAAAAATGTTGTAACTGACAAAGCTTTTTCAGTTGTTAGGTCTTTAATAACATTACTCATAAGGATACTCTGGGTTCTAATGAGTGTTTTCAACACAGATGCTGTTAGTGTTTCTGTTGTCCAGATTAATGAGATTTGTAGATGTTAATGTCAGGTTATTATTCTTGTTGTCTGTGGCTGAAGTGATTCAAGAAGTTACAGAAAAACGTTGGGGAAAAAGGTGACTATATTCATATGAGGTTTCATTTCTTTATGAAACCATCTGTGTCATCCCAATTACCTCATCAGCTCTCATCAAAATCTCATCTAATTGCACTGAATTTTCTTTCCTACAACTTTTTTTAAGACCCTATCTTCCCAGTTCTGCTCCCATACTTAGCTGAAGCTACTCATACGGTTCCCATGATTTCTTCCTAATCAGCACTCGGAAGTGACCTCCTGTCCTCACTTCTCCACATCAGCTGCATTTGGCATTACTATTTTAGATATATTGATTTACCTTTGTTACAGTGATTTTTCCGTTTCAAGTACTTTAACCTTTTGAGGCTTCCCCTGTTTTCCTACTGCTGGGTACCTATGAGGAATCTACAGTGACCTGACTTTATCCTTCTCTTTTCTTTATACTTTCTCTGAATGATGTCACACAATGCACACATATTTAATCTCTGTTTCTATAGTCAAAACCTAAAAGGTTGGCCAAGCTATCTGACATCTCATTGTGGATATCTATTCATAGACTTTAGTTTAGTTGCAGACAGCTGTAAATAGATCTTAGTTTTTTCCTACTAAAATAAAGCCAGTATCCTACTGTGGATCATAAGCTTGGAATCATATTGTAGAGTATCCTGTGTAGACTGAGCCTGCATCTTGCAAGTGTTTTCTCACACAAGCTCTTATTTTTGCCCCACTTAAAATTGTATTTATATTCTTAACACATACATCATCTCAACTCCCTGAACCCTTGTTTCAGAATACTCTGGAAATATTATTTACATAGTACATCGCTTTGCCTCAGTGCAGTCCTTCTGTGGCTTACCTTTCTTTATTTCATCAAGGAGTGACCCCTTATTCTCACTTAGCCTGAAACTCCCAGTAATTCCAGTAAAGTAACCACAGTATTCTCTGTTGCATCCTCTCTTCGGTGGGTTCTCTGCTATCAGGTGAGATCACTTTCTGCCATGGTAATTTTTGTATTCAGGTATTGTCACACCGTTTCTTCCCGTTTCACATGTCTGCATATACTTTCGTTGTCCTTTGTCATGTCACTTAGAGCTTATATGGCAAGGACCGTCTTTTTGTTCTGTGTTTGTACAGTACCTAAAGGAATGGGCTGTCAGTCTAAGCCTACAGTCCCAATGGCCTAAACTGTTACTGATAACCACCAATTCCATTTTCTAGAGCAGAGAAACCAAAGATTTAGGACTCTTGGGTCCCATTCCAGACTCCAGAATAGAGTTGCTGTAACGGGCAGTGTATCTCCTGCTCATTTTCCCCAGCTTCTCTCTCACTTTTCCCCTTCCCAGGAAACCCATTCTGATCATCCCGTTTCTCTTTGCCCAGAAAGTTGTGTCCTCCCAAAGAGGTCAACAAAGTCCCCATTTCTTTATTTCCACATAACAGCAAGTGAAGTTAGATTCTCTGGAGAAGGATATCAAGATCTGAGGCAAGAGAGGAAAAGCAAATTTGGATGAAACCTTCAGTCGGACAGTTTTTCTCTGTACTTCCACCACCACTCCTTTTATTATGTGACCCGCTAGAGAGCAATTAGGCATTAAAAGTTCTCAAAGAGACCATGAACTGGAAACAGTTAATTCATTTAATGCATACATACACAGAAATGTTTGTTATTTATCCCAGATGTATTAATCTAGTACCTCTACCCATTCTTCTGCTACCACTAGGCAAGGCAGGTCTATACTAAGTTATCTGCCCCCTCTTATGCATTCTTACCAATAGTAGCTCATCATACCCTTACACACTATGCAGACTGGTGCTATTTATTTACCTTTTACAGTCATGGCAGATAAATATTTATTTTGCAAATTAGGTATGTTTGAGGCCTCTCTGGTTTTATTCATTTGGCACAGCTTCTATGGCACTACGGAAAGAAGGTTTCCCACAGCCTAGCGAAGAATTACTGGCACACTAAGTCAGTGCACAAGGTGACTGCTGCTGACGTTCAGATAATGCATGAGAACAAATTGAATAAAATTTCTCTGTATTCTGTTTCTGTAAGTGTACAACACTATAAACTGTGAAACATGAGTCCACATAAGTATTTGTTGGCATGTAACAGGCTTGTCTCCCCTTTTCTAGAATGGATGATGCTGAAGCTTGTTTCATTCTGAGTAGCCGCTGTGAGGTGGACCGGACAGCAGCTGTAAGTTTTGAAGGAATAACTAAGAATGAACGTGCATGCTGTTCATACTGTTACTGCCCTTATTCCCTTTCAGGGACTGAGACTTCTGTGAATAGAAGGTTAAAATTAGCTGATTTACACAGAGATTTTGCATGCAGGATGAACTTCTTGTCTCAGTTTGGATAATGAAAAGGTTTCTGTTAGATTCTATAAGGCCAGGATTTCACAAATGTATGAAACATGATCTAGAGGCTTATTTCATGTAACATATCTACTTCTTTTTTAGAAAATAAATTACATGACCTATCTAGCAAAGAAGTTAGGATTTTACAGCACACTTTAGTTATACATTGAACTTTAAAATAAAAGAAGAATTTATACATTCTTACTGGACTTTAAGAAAACTAAGTACTGTAAGAATGGAGTACTTTCAAAAAACAATTTTCATGCTGACTAGAGTAACTTTGAATGAGTTCTTTCCTTTTATGGACCAATGGCAGAACACCATGTAAGCACTATCATGGTACCTTATAGATAGATCGACGCTTGGTCATTAATCGCTCCAAAGGGTAGCGCTCTTTCAAAAATTTTTACTCAGATTACCTGCACTAATACCAGGGTTTGCTCAAGATATCAAATTCAAAAAGTTATATTTATTAAATCAGAAAAGAGTTATATATCAGCTGGCTGGTACTTCCATGCAGAACTATTGAAGTATTGAAAGTTTACTACTAACAAAGTAAAGATTGAATTCAACTGTATAAATTAATCTGTGATTAATACCAACTAACCAACATATCTGAGAGTATGACCATTTTTCATACTGGGCAATTTAAAATGTGAAAAATGGCGGGATCCTTTAAATGAGTTACTGTAGTTTTGCCCATTCTACTAGTTACTTGCAGTCAGGTAAGTTGCTGTCCACAAAGCAAGACTGCTAAGAGAAGCCTCGACTCAGCGTTATCTGTGGTAAGAGAATAAAACTATTTTAATATGAACTAGAACTCTTCAAACTAATGAAATTACCTACTGATCACAAATCTTCAGGAAAAAAGTCCACATGGGAACGATTTATGAAGACAGCTTTGAACTTTTCACCATGAGATACATGCTAAAATTATTGCACACTTGCTTATATCCAGTTTGATCTTGAACTCCAAAGGAAGATCAGAATAAGTCTAAATATTCACAAAGTTAAATTGAGATGCTTACAAATTGCCAACAAGATCAAACTAATGTTTATTATAAAGTAATTATGTTTTAAGCTATCTCAATTTAAAAATACTGTTTTGCTCCTACATTATAAGACACAGCAATTACTTTTCTAAATGTTAGAAATAAAGTAAAACATGAGAAACAAGGGCTTTGCATTATATATGTAGTATTTCTTAATATATTCTCTATCAGTTGCTATAATTTCTTCATCTGCCGTCAAAACTTAGTTGTTTCCATACCTACAGTTATAGCTTATCAGAGAAGGAGAACAAAAAAAGCAACATAAGCTGCAGCTAGCAAGAAGAAGGGATTGTGTCCTTGCTAGGCAAATGAGTTGCCAGAAGCAAATTTTATCAAAAATAGCTTAAATTGTGTAGGCTATCAGCGTGATGAAGAAATGTATTTTATTCAAAGCTAAAGACCCTGTACTTACCCATCACTTGCAGAAAGCCACTGAACTCCCTGACAAATGAATGTGTGGTCCTACTATAGTATTAAAAGTTAATGAATGAAGAGATCTGAATTTGATTAATCAGCCACAGGCTCCTGAAAACACACTAGCAAAAGCCACTGAATTGGCAACAAGTAATCCTGGAGTGGTCAAGTAAGGCAAGTGTACTATTTGGAAGTGACAGAGGTGCTAGTGTGTTTAAGAACAAGCAACAGTTCTTGCAAATACCTGGGAAAATACTGGTAACTTCTGTGAGACTGAAAAATATCAAAAAGACAAGCTGCCTTGCCTAAATTAGCCATGAAATTCAGAATAAATCAGCTACAACATCTCATTTCACAAAATATACTTGACAGTTGTGAAATGGTTAGAAATGAGAAATGCCATACAAGCAGAGCACGTGATTTACATTGCACTCGGTAGGTTGAAGCAGCTTTAAGGACAGCTGCACCAACACAGGATTCACTTTGAGGTAAGCTGTTCATCTCTGCTAGTAACCTCTCCAGAATTTATGCAAAGGACGGACTTTTTCAGCTCTGCTGAACCCTGCTACAGGGCACACACGCAGTGGACTCTGTGTGGAGCTTTCATCCATTCTGGCCAGCACTGGCTGGTTTTGGGCTCCGAGTCGTGGCCAGCTACAGCTCTCTCCAGGCAGCCTTTGTGCCCTCAGGGACAGTGTGCCCCAGGAGACCGTACCTGGCACATTTCAGCATCCAGTACGGACTGTTATCAAATCTCATTTATCACTGTATATGGAGCACACAGACACAATGCTGTTACTTTCCTTGAGACAGAATGCCCTGTTGGGGGACTGGCTGGCTAGTCATAATGACCCAGTATCTCAACTGTAGCGGTGATACTGTGACAGTCACTGTCATCTTAAGTTTTTAAACAAGATGTCATCTCTCTCCCTATTTCTCTTGCTGTTCAGATTTCCTTTGCACAGGGAATGCAATTTTATACTGCAAGTTGAAAACAGGACAACTGTTTGTTGTTTTGTTGTTTTGTTGTTTTTTGTTTTTTTTTAAATTATTTTAGTGCCCCCTAGAGCTTTGAAATGAAATGGATTTCATTTCCTACACTCTTCCAGCTCTAGTCACTACTAAGAACCTCTGTAAGGTACAACATAAGGTTACAGTTTGTCGCTGAGCTGAAGAAAGTTCAGTTGTTAGCCCAGTGTCAGTCTTTATAACTACCAACTCATTTTTCACCCCGCTGTGCTTGAGAGGCTGACAAACCATTAGGAGTGCCTTGGATCCTCTCCTGTGTCTGACAGCTGTCAAAACAGGATTTAACAGATGCATTGAGGAGATTCCTGACCAGAACAGCTGTTGTTACTTACGATTTTTTGAAGTCTGTGAGGGTTTTTATCTCCCGAGCTCCAGTCCTCAGCAGATCTAGTCATTTGCCATGAATACCGCTGGCTAATCATTGCTTGCTGTTTCATTAGTTTTGGTGCCAAAATCTGTGGCTTCTGACCCATGGGTCTCAGCTGTAGCTCAGAGGAAAAGTACAGTAACAGGTGACATGCAGTTACTTTGTGAAAATTGTCAGTTGCTTCCTTTTTCATTTGGAGGCGTAGGAACTTAAGCAGTCTAACCAAGAATTTGTCAGCTTTCCAAAGTCTCCTACCGGAAACTTTCTCTTCTCTTGCAAGACAGAGCTCTGCCAGATTTTATTCTATCAAATGCCATTTTGACTTCTTAGACCAAAGTGTAAACTGCTCATCTGCTACAGTAAGCAGGGCAGACATCTGTTTCACTTCTGGAGGAGGCAGCTCTTAAAGACAGTTCAAATTGTAATTAATTCTGGATGACAACTTGGTTTGGTTTTGCTGTTGCGGGTTTTTTTTTTAAAATTTGGGGTTTTTTTATTATTTTGATTGATGGGTATAGAACAGCAGTCTGTGCCACACCACAAAGTTAGCCAATAACTTCAGTGCACTGCCTACATCAAAACTGCTCCACAAAACTAAGGTGCTTGAAAACAGTGCATCTGCTGTTTTAACCCAAGTAGGTGTGGGAAGAGAAGTCTCTTTTGAATTATCCTGTAACTCATTAATAGGTAATATGTCAGACCACTTCTACTGCTGACAGCTTTGTTCTGATGCTTTCTGAAAATTTGGAGATGGCCGAGTTCAGTTTTTCCCCCCCTTCTGTTAATTAAATTGCATGACGCTATTATACTTGTAATCTAAGTTACATTGCCATTAATAGCATCACAAGACGGATGCATTGCATAGGAAGATGTAACTAATTTATCAAGTTGTGTGTGGCAAGAAAAAATTAACAAACTATTTAAAAGTATATATTAAATCAAGGCCTTGCTTTGAGTTCTGATGATTTAAATTCCTTATACCCACTTTAAAAATTACAGCTTTTGAGACGTGAACTTAAATATCACCTCTATATTAATCACCATCCGTATCAGTGGTAATTTTTGATCACTGACTGCAATTCATTGCTTGGAGAGCACACAGAAGAGAATGCATATTTCCCCCCATCTCCCAAAGAAGCATATATTTTGTAATGTGGATAGAAACTAAGACAACCGCCAATACTATACGAAGACACCGATTCCAAGAAATCGTTTGAAGTGCCTGCCTGAATTTTCATTTCTACCCCTGGAATGCATCTCCAGAGGGGAATTTGGGAAGGTAACTGAACGAAAAAACCCATGAAAACCCAAATAACCAGATTTTGTATACAAACACATGCATATACGAAGTGAAAAGAGAGGAAATGAAACAATAAGGCAGGGTTATTATGTTAACAGTACAGACACACTGAGTTGATCTTATGAAGCTGTATAGGAATTTAAGTATCCATTTTATACATATTGCATATTTGTAGACTGCTTCTTCAAAAAAGAGATAGCAAATGGAAAGCAATACATATTGTTAAAACTGCAAATGTGCCAACTGATCATCAAGAGATTTCAATATTAAGGAGTCTTTCGCTTTCCTATACAATTATTTAATAACATTTCATGTTGAGATTCATTCTTTTAGTTTTACAACACTCACTTCTGTGGGTCTAGGTTTGTTTAATTTTCTTAATGGTGCCATTGGAATAATTTTAATAAGCACTTTTCATTCTTTTTTTTAACAATTCTTGCACCGTCTGACAAAACCACGCTTTTTGGACCAAATAATATTTTAAAAAATCAAAGAAAATATCTTAATATCAAGATTAAATAAGGAAGAGTAAACAGTCTGAAATGTACAGCCAGAATAGTATTTACTGGTACAGTTGTGGTTTATCACAGTGAATTTAATCTTAGCTCATATATGTAATACTGAAGAATGAAAAAAGTAGTTTACCTGAGTTTCATTGAATATAAACTATATTTCTATGCATGCGGCATACAGGAAACAGCCTTTTCTCACCACTTTTGCAAGCCAATGTGGTCTGTGAATGATTGCTGTGGAAAGGAAGGGAAGAAACCAGTAATGTCAAACTGTGCAGTTGAAGCCATACCAGCACTGCAGGTGACTCTTAATGTGTTTCCCTGACACCTTTTGCATTAAAAAGATTAGGTAACATCTTCAACAATACAGGTTTTTCAAATCTGTCCCAAATCTACTCCTACTCCTTCTATAGTATATCTATACAACTGCCATCTACCCCATTACCCAGCCATTTGCTACTCCTAAGGTGTGTTGGCATTTCATTCCCTTAAAACAAAACAGCAAAGAAAACCCCTAAATACAACCCCCCCCTATAGATCCTAAAGAGGATAAGTTGCTGTATGCTATAGAAAAAGTGAAGAAAAAGTGCCTGCATGGAAGGAAAGCTCATAGCAGGGTACATCCAAGCTCTGAAATCTCCTGAATGGGCACAGCAATCCTACATCTATGAAACTCTTAATAAGAAAGATGTGAAATAGTGGTTTTTATCGTCCTCAAAAGGTCTTCCCCTTATGACTCCATTCTAGTATTTCTAATAGAAAAAGTACTTGCTAACATCTCAGTAGACATTAAAATATTATGGTTTGAAAATGTCAATTATGCTCTGTTCCAGGCAGATATTTTCCCTTGTGTTCATCAGCATGAAAGCTTTTCTTACTGCTGATGCTGAAAACATAATGAATCATACTTTATATTTTATCTTTTAATACCACCAATTTAATGACTAGGCAAGATATTTCAACCCAAGTATTGCTTCCTACATGTGGCTCTCAAATATTCCTTTCCAGTTCTGAAATAAAAACTGATGGCTGGATACACTGAAATTAACCATATTTCATGAAATTCAATATATGATTGTGTTGCCTTAAAGGGGATGGAGTAATTTAGTGG
This sequence comes from Falco rusticolus, assembly GCF_015220075.1. Lineage (NCBI taxonomy): Eukaryota > Metazoa > Chordata > Aves > Falconiformes > Falconidae > Falco > Falco rusticolus. The sequence continues at coordinate 24,341,852 of NC_051197.1, forward strand.
GAAATACACACACACCCACACACACACACCCGCCTTCCAGCTCTCCTCACCGAGGTGGGAGGTTGGGTGCAGCTAGGGTTAAATTCTAGGTGATGTCCAATTTACCACTATCAGTCCAGTCGCGCTTAATATGTATATTAAAGTGCCAGGGGTCTGCACTGCCGGCCCAGCCGTGCTCATGAGCTAGCACGGCCACACTCTAGGGGATGGTCGCGCTCAATTAGGAGCTGCGATGACCAGCTACTTAACAGGGCAGTTTTATGAGTGCAACAGATAGACAGGTTCTTGGATTGCCAGTGATAGCGACTGTTTGCAAAAAGGCATGTGCAAATAAAACGTTATAACATGTGGAAAAGTTACAACAATACAACCTGGCTACAAATATTGAAAAGTAACTCTCGAGAGATATTTCTAAGTCTCCCAAAGAAGCACTTAGTTTCAGTCTCATGCAAGGTGTCCCAAGGGGGGGAGAAGCAAGGCTCAGCCTGTCGGCTGGTCCCAGGAGTCTGTCTCGGTGGTGTCTTCCCTTGGTGGTGTCTTCCCCACTTGTCCCCTCATTCATTCACTTTTTATACTTCTCTTTACTCTCAGGTGGAGCTTGAGTGACTCTAGTCATGCATTCCTTTATTATGCTTGGTGTAAAGTTCTCTCACTTTCATTTAAAGAAACAGTTCATTTTAAATTTACTGCGCATGCTCCCCGAGCGGGGGATTCACTTTCTTCGGGGGAACCATTCAAGCAGGAGGTCGCGATCTCCCACTACCACAATTACTTTACCCTAGCATCCTTGAGTTTTATCTCTTCAGCAGTTCGTTTTCTTTTAGCAGTTAGCACGTCCTCATCAGAAAGCTTTGAAGTGCTGAGGGGGCCTAATTCCCAACCTTCTTTCGCAGGTAATGAGGCTTTTGCTTGGTCTTCACCACAGTTGTTGGCCCAGCAACAAGCATCTATATTTGCAGCCACTATGCAGCTTATTGGCTGTACGGTACCATTGCATTCCCGGTCCTGCAGGGAGTAGAGCAGATCCTGGCCATGGTGTCTCCACTGCGCTCCACCCCGCACTGCTGCTCTAGGATAGCAGGTGGTGTGGCTTTAGGGAACTGTGGTGATGGAGATTTCATGCATGCCAACCGTCTGAAAGGCGATTGCTGTATTTTACCCTAAAAAGCTTTCTGTAATACTATGCTTCTATTAGTATTTTTCTATTTTTCTCTAATTTCCCCATCAAGGTGGTTTTCCCACAGAATGTATTACCCATAATTTATGGGATAGCAGTATTCATCCTGTGGTTAACGCACTCTCAACATGTGGTAACAGGTACCAAAACTAACAGGCTGGGAAATCTCTTGGAATCCTTTGGTCAGTAGCTGGCTGAATTCTGACATCAGTTATGCGAATGTTCTAGTTGCACAAATATGTCAAACTGTTTTTAACTGAGCTGATACTTTTTAGAATCATCCACATTTTTAAACTCTTAATTCCTGATGTCCTCATTTAATGTTATTTAAATTCTGAGTCTCCTTGGAAGGCCATGTCTAATACATCATTCTTGAATAATTTGACATGACTCATCACTACCATCTAAGTTTTCACACAATTCTTCCACGGCCAAATGCTAGCCCTTCCAAATTATAAGATCCCCAACATTTTCAGAAAGATAGGAGAGGGAAAAAATATTAGTAGATGATTTCTGGAAACAAACCCTCTCTTCTGCATTCCAGTAAATGAAATATATTATACTAGAATCGTAGGGTAGTAATGGAGGTTGGAAGGAAGCTCAGGAGGTCTCTAGTCTGACAGGAGTCAGTTATGGACATAGACCACATTGCTCAGGGCTTTATCTAGGCTGGTGTGAAAGTGTCCAAGGGTGGAGACAGCAGAGACTTTCTGCACCACCTGTTCCACTGCCTGTCTTCGTGGAGAAGAGGTTTCTTATATCCACCCTGAATCTCTCTTTTCAACCTAACATCCACTGTCTCTTGTCTTCCAACCATGCATCACTGCGCAGGACCTGGCTCCATCTGCTCAGTAACCATCCCGTAGATAGTGGGGGTTGGTGTTAGGTCCCCCTGAAGCCATCTCTTCTGCAGGCTGAACAAGCTCCATTCCCTCAGCCTGTCCTCACAGGGCCTCTGCTGCCGCCCCTGACCATCTTGGTGACCCTCTGTTGAACTTGCTCCAGTTGTGCTGGGGGCCTGCAAACTGGTTGCAGTGTCTGGAGTCAGTCTAACTTGCACTGAGTAGAAGGGGATAAGCAGTGTCCTCTGTCTCCTCACGGTGCTTCTGTTAAAACAGCCCAGGATGCTGTCTGCCACCTCTGCTTCCAGGGCACACTGCCAGCCCATGCTTGGCTCACTCTCTGCCAGGACCCCCAGGTTTTTCCAGCAGAGCTGCTGCCTAGCCAGCCAGCCCCCAGCCTGTGCCAGTGCAGGAGGTTACCCAGTCCCAGAGACAGGACTCTGCTTGTGCCCTTGCTGAATTTCATGTAGTTCTTGCCAATCCATTCCTGCATCTTACCTTGGTTCATGCCCTAAAGTGTTTTGACTGTTCCCTTCAGTCTGGTATTGTCTGCCAACCTGCTGAGTGCGCACTCTCACCTCCTCCAGTTCACAGATAAAGATGTTTAATAGAACAGGTTCCAGTACAGATCCCTGTGACACTCCAGTGGCCCCAGGTCTCTGGGTAGAGTGCCATTTACCACTGACCTGAGACTCCAATCATCTAACCAGCGTTTTACCCCTGTAGTTTTCCACTCATCCAGACTGTAATACCTGAATGTGGAAATGAGAATCTGTAGAGGATCAAAGGCTGTGGGTTGATTGACATGGATGATGTGCAGCTGTAGCTTGTTCCTGCAAAGTGGTTAAATAGCACTGGGGGGTAGTGGGGGATGGGAGGGTTGGGTTCTGGGGGAGAGAGAAGCTTGGAGAAGGAAAACTCTCAATGTAGCAGACAGAAGGAGCAGTGTGGTTTGGCCCCTGGAGGATGGAGAAACAGCTTGGATGGTAGAATCTGACCAATGGTAAAGCCTTGTTGCAGCCTACTGGTTTTGCTTGTGCAGCAACAATTGGTGCCCTGTGTGAGGAAAACTGATTTGGACTCAAACTGCAAAAAGGATCCTCTCTGAGATGCAGCATTCATGTACCTGAACTATAGTTCCCCACTTCATCCTTTTGTTTGAAGATGGGTGGAACTATTAATTTTTCTGCCGTTGCTGAGGACCTCCCCCAGTCTGCACAGTGCTTCAAAGGCAGGAAAGCAGCTGTGCAAGGACACTAGCCTGCTCTCCCTGCACCCATCTGATTCTGTGTGCTTATACAGGTTGAGTTCCCTGGAGCACTCCCTGTCTTAAAATAATCCACTGCTGGTCATTCTACTCCTGCTTGAAGCCTGCCTCAAAGCAGAGGCCTGAGAGATGTTGTTGGTGAACACTGAGAGTACCACAGCCTTGTCTGTGTATATGTATATTTAGGTGTATTTACATACCTGTAATATACATAATATTACTTATACAATGTGGACATCGGCATGTAACATCCACAACAGCTGGTGTTAAACAGGCTTAAAATGAGTTTTCTTCAATGGAACTGGTCTGGTAAGTTCTTTCTCTAATTTAACATGGTATTTATGTTTCATTGTTGTCTCATACTCTTTATTCTAGGATCATCAAACCATTTTAAGAGCATGGGCAGTTAAAGACTTTGCTCCAAATTGTCCTTTGTATGTCCAGATACTGAAACCTGAGAATAAATTCCACATCAAGTTTGCAGGTAAGTTAAGATTTCAGCCATTTGAACCACCTGTTAGTATTTGGCAGTTTTTCATATGCACACAAGCAAAGTGAAATTCCATAGGCATGTTTACTGGTTAGAAGCAGATTGAGATTGCAGTATTGTAAAATGACATGGGCTGTACGTAACCTATCAATAGTAAAATGCTATGTTTTACATTGAAGTCTTATTTATAAATACTTTTATGGATTATTACTCTCATGTTACATAACACAGAGTAGAATTATTTGCTACATAACACGTTGTTACTCCTTAATTATCAATCCAGGTAGGTTTCCAGCTTGATGTATCCATGTCTTTAAATCATTTCTGCCTACTACTAAGGGATATATGAGAAGATCTGCTCAGAAGAGGCCAAATTTTATCCCAAAAAACAATTGGGGGGGGAAAAAAAGTCTTCCCATGAGACTGTTTTTTTTTCTAAGTAATACAAAAAACATTGTTTTAATGACTTCCAGGTATTTTGGGAAGATGCATGTAACTTAATTCTGTATTCAGTAAAACACGTGTTCAAAACTATGACATAAAATGCCAAATAATGTTAAGAAATCCAAACAAATCTATTCTTTTAAGAAGCAATTGCAGCTTTAATTTGACAGACTGTCTCTCTGCAGTATGTAGGTAGGTCTGTCTCTGTCTGTGTATAAACACACACATATACATATATATATATAACTGCATATACATACATACATATGCACGTGCAAAATGACACAAATACTTTTGTAATGAACTTATTTTGCCTATCTTTGGAAAGATACCTGTATGAAGTATAGGCAAAGCTTTCCTTTTCAACTGTAATTTTGAAAATTCAGTTTTCTGGAAGGATATTCTAAGGAAGAAAGGGTTGCTGAGTCATGCAAAATTAAAAAAAAACTCCATGGAAAAATATTAGTCTACTCCATCATCCCAGAATGTGATGAAAAAGTAAATTCCAGTGCAGAACAATTCCAGAGCAACAGTTAAAGCTGTAATTTTAAAAGCTACTGAATTACCACTAGGTTGGAAAGAAGGAAGAAAGCATCAATAGCGGTTCTGAAGTTATAAAAGTGTAATCTCAAATTGTGAGATGGCACAACAGGGAATAAGGCTCTTGCTGTGACAAGAATGATGGTGCTTTTTCATCTTCCCCTTAAAACCACCCAGCACAAACATAATCTCTTCTCCCTAGCCATGGCCACTTTTCTTTATCAGTAACTGTGCTAATGTTGTTCCTAATTGTATTTTTAGGAGAGTTTCATTATTCTTAATGGCTTGTCTCTGTAGGAGCTTATATGTAACTAGACTTGCAAAACTGAGGCAATATTTCATATATGTTCCAAGTCTCAGACTGAGACTTCAGACTTTTTTAAAAAAAAACCAAAACAGCAACAACAAAAACCCCTCTTTTTTTCCAACATTTCATTCAACTAAGCTTAACCAATCTGGTATCTTACTGCCTTAATTTATGTTCTGTAGCTCTTCAGGGGCTTGAAAGAGACCTTTTGTATTCTGTGCCTTGTTAGCCCCCTCTAACATTAATAGTACTGTGGCATAAGTCTAAATATTCAGATAGCACCTCACATCCCAGAATATTTTCACATGGATCGTAGGGATCACTGCATCCATTTCCACACTCTCTCAGCACAACATTAAAAGCAGAGAATTACAAGGCTTCCTTCAAGATTAATTTTATCCATATAAAACACAGGAAACTTTTAATGCAGCTTTAAATTCACAAGGTTATGAACATGGTATAAATATCACCGCTGGATGCTTACCTACTGCAAATGGTTAGGCTACTGACAGTCACGAGAACATTTGTTTACATACGTTTTCCCAAGAGGACTACTTTGGTTATTAATCTCATCCCACTCTTCCTCATTCTGAAATCTGTACGCAGTGGGGGCTGCAGACTATAGCCCTGTCAGAGTGCTTACGAATAAAATTTGTCATAACCGCATGGAACACTTTGCTAAGTGCTTTTCGGATTACAATTTGGGACTGCTTTGTTAGTACCTTAATGCAAAAGTTTTTTTAAACTTAATGTTCGTTTAAAAAATGACTCCTTCCTTCTGGAGGTTTCACAAAACAATATTGTGCATTATTGTGGACTTGAAATATTCAGTAATAGCAGTAATAGGATTTCTTTCTTTTTTTTTTTTTTTTGCTTTATACACAGGTTTAGAGACTATAACTGTCAGAAAGTTTCTGAATTTAGAAAAAATACAACCAAAGAGTTCCAGAAGGACCTTGTAAAAAAGTTTAACTTTTAACTACATGGAAAATTTTTAAATCACTAGAAGCCCAGTTTCTCAGCAGGTTGTATTAGGTTGACCAGTCATCCTATATTGCATGAGACAGCCCTGAAATTTAGACCCTGACTGCATTTTCCCCTGGAATAGCATCCTGGAGATTTTCTGCCAGAGGCTTCAGTAATCATATATATGACAAGTGCTTGCTATAATTTATTCCCATTTGCTAGACAAGACTTCTACATTCTTCTTCTCCTTAATGAGAGTACAACAACTTATTCCTATCATCAGAGCAAAGAATGGAGACACTTTGCACGGGGTAGTATGGCCTGTCAGAAAGGCAGGTTTCTTGTCTTTTCACCTGATGACAGACACACACCTTTGCATCCTCTATTTTCTCTGTTACTTTTTACAGCAGAGCTTAGCTACTTTGTTTAAAAAGGTAACTTATGCTTATGTTAGTTAACATAGTGGAAATATTTCTCTGTGCTTGAAAATGATTCTTCAGTGGAATCTGGAAAGCACACGGCGTAAGTGTTTGTCCCAGCAAACTCCTTTGCAAGTTCAAGGTGTAAACGCCTTATAAATATATAGTCACTCTAACATGACAATTGTCAGATGGGCAAGAAAACATTCCTGTCACCCGTGTTAACAGTCTTATGTCTGAAGCTGAAATGCTTTGGTTACTCCTTTAGTAATTTCTAATATACAAATGCGGTGACATGTCCAGTTTTTCTTTCAGTAATACTGCATTTTTCTTCACTGGCAGTTGCATGTGTTTTTCTTAATCTTCCTGCTTTTCCTTCAAACACACAAGGCTACAAAAGGCCACGTACTCTTAATGCGTGCATTTCAGCACAAACATGAAATAAAGCAAAGATTATCCACAGCAGAGCAATATATTTATGCAATTCAGAGACTGGAATAAAAATGCATGTTTTCAGAGTTGAGCTTAGAACTTTTATGTATTTGCTAGAAAATAAATTAATTGCCTTTACCTTGAATATTCAGAAATCATGTATAATCACAATTCCAGGAACTGGGGATACATTTTGATGTTCTGTATTTATTCAGAATGCACTGATGAATTAGCACAGGTTGGTGGTCTGACATTAAGCCTTTAGTAGTTTATTGAAAAGGAACATAGTCCAGATTCACCAAAATGGATGCATTTTAAAGTGAATGCATCTGATGAGTAACCAATCCAATTAACTATAAAAATGGTCTAGAAGTAATGAATGGGCATTTTTCTCTATCTGGTCTGGTAGTGATCATGTTAATTTATCAAATTGACAAAAGTAGGGTTTCTCAGGATAGTTGTGTCATGTCTGGGACATTCTTAACACATGGCTGATGCTGCAGGCTTAAAACATATTTAAAATACTAATTTATCTTCAGGAACATTCAGAAGTCATAACTCACCACACTGCATTACTACATCTATTTGAGACAGACTTAGAAACATGTTTTTTGTCAAAATATATTTTCAACAGAAAATACAGCTTCTGGAAAATACTAAATGGATTATTTCTTTAGTGTAAATGCAGTCAAAATACTTGTTTGGTAACCTGATTTGACATATTCAATACTCATTTCAAGATAAACTGCAGTTTCCTCTGCTGCCTTGCTGCCATACTGAAGGAATAATTTGCTGATTCTAGAACCTGCTGTCACAGGACCTGACTGATGTCCCACACCTGAGGAGTGGGAAAGTTGTCACCGAGCTTCCTCCCTACTCACTTTAGAAGGGAGAGCATCAGATAAAATTCTGTATAGCCTTCACTGCATCTCCACAATAAGAGTCCTGAACATAAATATAAAACACAGTAACATTAGAGGCAAACTATAATCTGTCAAATAATTAAAGAAACAAACAAGTTATTTTTGACCTGATCCGTGTCTAGTACAAGAACTTCAGCCAAGAAGAAAAACCCATAGTACCTCTCTTCATTTTTCAAATGGCTATGATATTTCTAATCATGATAATTGGATCACTGAAGAATCTTTCACCTGATGTTGTCAAACCACCTCTGAGAATTCAAAAACTTCAAAATAGTTCTGAAATAGGCAGGGTATTATTTGCATATACCCATTTTACAGATGCATAAAAGATCATGGAGGGCATAAATAACTCATACAAAGTCAAAGTTTATGATAGGAGTGGAAATAGTCCTACAAATCCCAGCTCCATGGCTCCTGATGTAACTGGACAATACAATGTGAATCTCTTACACGTAGGAGATGAAGATGAGTATTGTAGGACAGCAATCTCTGTTTGCTATGTGCTATGTTACCTGTTAAAATGGTACTTTTACATAAATTATATCCAAAAAGTCCACCATAGATGTCAGAGAATGTAGAACATATGGAGAACTTATGTCTGATACGCTTTTCATTTGCATCGTGCCATCCATGATATATCCATTTTCATTTACATATATTTAGGTCAGCATGTACAGTTTTGTCCAAGTACAAGATTTGAAATAACAGATGAAATAATTTTCCTGTGTATTTTTTCTTGCCCCTATTTTCAAAAGTATTAGCTATAATATAACAACATTCTAAACAAAAAATAAGGGGAGGTTATTTGGCAAAATCCTATACAATATGGAGAGTTTGCATTCCTCTGTCAGGAAGTCAGTATTCGCTTTCATGAGTCTTTGCCATCTGACTCATGGTAACGGAATGCAGATACTCCATCCAAGCAGTAGACTATGCCTTACTGTCTCAAAATCTCTAGTTTAAAATTCAAATAGATTTATTCATGGCACATCATCAACTAAAAGAACACATTTCTGTCTGAAATATTTTCTGCAGGAAATTTTTAATTGCTACAACTGAAATATAATTAGCAGAGGAAAAATCTCATTTTGTTCTATATTTGACGTTGTCTTTATATAACTAAATTCATTCCTTTCCTATGACATTTAAATATGCCTTGATCTTCAGAAAATGAGAGAATGAGTTTCTCCTTCTGGTAGTCAGTGATTCTGTTACTGAAAAGGCTCTAAAAATTTCAAAAAAAGGAATAGAGAAGGCATAAAGTATGCCGGTTCAGTAAGTGGCATGCTTATAGCTACAGTATAAGTTCTGTCTAGAAAGTAGCTTAGAGAGGTAAGGTGGTTCTATGGATTTTAATGATACATTAGGGCAACTAGAAGTAGAGGTATGTAGACAGCTCAGACCTAGGTGGGAAGATGATTTGCTTGCTTTTATTAAGCAATTTTCATACAGCTTATGTTTTGATAATAGGCTGTACTACTTGTAGTATTCTTTCTCATCAGAAGCAAATGCTGCTCCTATTGAAAGTAACATAGACTGAATCAAACAGTAAATTCAGAAGAAAAAATACTTACTAGCATGCAATAAATGCCTTCATGACCTTAGAAAACCTTTATGACTTGTGAATTTCTACACTGACAAGTTTAAGTCATAAGTTTTGTGCTTATCCCTTCTTATATCTATTTTAATACTGTCACAGCTATTATGTGAATGACATTAAAGAGTAATTTCTATTTCATTTTCATGCTGTCACCACCACTGGAGAGCACTTAACTGTGATCTGAATTTTAAGCACTGCCTATCCAAGTTAAATAATAATTGATGTGATACTGAAAGCATGTGCAGAAGATTTGGCAGTTTTAGCTATAAGCCAATACAGAGGACTAGATATAATGTCTCTGTTGCTTTCTCTTCTTACTTCCCCTCCCCTAAATGCCATTAAAAGACAGAAAAAAATAGGTGTGCCTATAGTACTGTTCCATCACAGCAAGTACTAACATGCAGACATACTTTCTTCTAAGGACTCTTAGAACAATGCACGTTTTGTGATTACAAAAGCCAGACAAGGACTGGGGTAAAAAGAATGCAAAGTTGTAAAAAACTGGAAAAGAAAAAGCAACCACCCCCCTGGCCTATATTTCAAGGAGGTAGCAGCTGTTAGCAGTTCCTGGGGAGATAACAGTCAAACCTACATCACATATGGAGGTGCAGCGCAAACTCCCAGAGCTGCTGTCAAATAACCAGTCTGCAAACCAGTACAGCCTATCTAATTGATCAGCACTCCTGCATTGCGATATCCTGGGTATGCTACTTGCTGAACACAAAATTGTATCTGTGCAATGCTTGATGTCTCTATGCAAAACTGCGGAAGGCGCAAAAGATAGAAACTAGACATGTGACACGGCTTACTCATACAACTAGTGCAGCAAGATAGTGGAAGTGGGAATCACAGAGCCGTTGCATCCTCTCCATGTGTAGCCGCAGGACAGAAAGTCTGAAGCGGATGCAGAAGTAACTCTGCTTATGCAATCTGAGAGAGAGCGTAGATTGGGCAAATCATACACAGCTGCTGTCTGGGTTCTAGTGGAAGATGAATGTCTGGAGGCAAATTTTGATTGTCCCTGTCTTCACCACTTTCCTAGACAAGGAAAGGAAGTGATAATTCTTTTCAATGGAAAGTATTTTTTTAAAACAATTTATATCTTCTTTTTGTTTCTACAGATCATGTTGTGTGTGAAGAGGAATTCAAATATGCTATGCTAGCTCTCAATTGTATATGCCCAGCTACCTCTACGTTAATCACGCTGCTGGTTCATACATCTAGGGGACAGTAAGTATATGCCACAATAAAAAAAAAACACCTTATGGGAGTTGTAGCTGATATTCTTTGGAAAATAGCTTACCCTGAACTCCCAGACAAAGTTTTTAAGGAGAAATTGGAACTTTCTGCACAATAAAAGCATCGAGTTATTTTACTAAAGATACTGTTATCTCAAAAAGAAACTCCCCCCACCAATATTTAACCTTGTTGCCTGCTGTTGTGCCGCTTCCACAAGGTACGAAAAATATGTATTTCCAATGTAGTAGATTGAATTGTGTATTTATCACACAGTTCTACTTAACAACAGCAAGAGCCAAAAATGCCAATTTTAATATGTTAATGTGAAGTTCTGTTTTTGTACACATATAAAAATTCCTATTAATTCGGCTCAAAAAGTGTTTTTATGATAACATGCAAAATATTATTTGCTATTCAGTGCCTGAATGTTAAGAAGTAAACATACATATGAAGAGATGGTTTTTAACATCATAACCACACTGCCAGAAGGGATACAGACACGGTCACAGTAGAACCTCTCTATATTTACCAAAAGAATTTTACCACATCTAGTATATCTCTGTTATGCTATGTTCTTGGAATAATAAGGTATTCTTATCAAAATGTTGTGGGAGGAGGGAGGCATTAAAGAGTAAATCTCCAAATATATCTGTAGAAATGGAATATGTGCATATAGACTGCACAAGAGTGTATTTGGGAGTCTCGTAAAAATGCATACTTTTTTTTCGAGTAATCATGGACCCAGTAATTCCTTGATATTTACAAGCAGTGTTATTTAACCTTCTATATTGCATTTATATATCCCCCTGTGCCCAGGATGGGGAAAACTGAAATTATTGCTAGAACTTTTACTACCAAGAACCACAAATGTCAAGATTTTAATGGCAGTATCTGTAGTCGAATCTGTTAAGAAGAAGACAACAAAATACTGTTTCTGTGCCTCCTGATAATCATGCTGAAATATGTTCTCCAGCTGCCTAGCATTCAGTATCTGACATGCACAGAATACAGAGCCTTTTTTAGTTATTTAGGAGAGTAATATTCTTAACAGCTAGCAGAGAATTCTCAGTCAGCACAAAACCAAACATATGAAAGGGAATCTGTTTTCTGCTATACTTAAGAACTCTGGCATTTCATTTTTAACACAGGCATATTGATCATTTATACAGATTCCCAACTATGATGCAAAGTAACTCTAATAGAATGCAAAAGCTCTTACTCGGAATTAACTGTTGTTATCAAGATTGTTAAAGTAACTGATTTCTAGTCTGGTCATTGTATACTAGGAACTAAAAAAAAATTTTTGGCACAAATAGTTGTCTGTGTTACTTTGAATCCTTCTTACAGAAACGTTACAAGCTTGCTGTATAAACACAGGAGAACTGGAAAAGTGAAAATGCCTAGTTGTTTCTTATTCTTTAGTCAGCACTCATCAGAGCATTTAATCTTGGATGGGCTCCAAAATACTGAAAAATGGCAAACTTTGGACATCTTAGAGCACGTGTATTAATGCTGGACTAATTGGTTGAATAGATGTGACCGTTCCTTAAAACCACACTATATGTGCAAAAGTTTAAAACATTAGAGGAAAAAAACTTCAAAAATATTTCAAATTTGAGTACTCTTCGCAGTGCTAAAAATAACTCAAAAAATTAAGTATTTCTCTCCCAAAATACCACTTTCTAAGCTTTCAAGTTTGATATTTTTGCTACTTCCTTTCATTTTTGCTAGATGTTTACGTAATTTTCGGACTGGTGGAGTTTTTCTTGCCCTTTTGTTCCTTAAAACTGTTTGAGATCCCCTGGAAATGCTGGAATATTTTCTCAGAAGTCTAATTTAACTGTGATTTAAATTTTTCTTTAAATTTTTAAGTGCACAGATCTGTTCAATGTATGATAAAGTCGCCAAGTCAAACATTCAGAATTAGGAAATGAGGACAAAGCTGTCTTTTTGCTAGCCTGCTCTAATCCTATTAAAAACCTACTGTGCTGTTGGAAACATTAAGTAATGGTATACTTGATCTTACTTCTTGCTTATAACTGAGTGTCAGGTAGGCCATGTTTAATCTGGAAGTTTTGTGTCCTCGAACGTTTAGTTAAGATGATCATTAACAACTAGTGATTTAACCATTGATTTTTAACAAGTATGCACTTCATGAATGTAATAATCTCAGTTCAAAGGAGGACAGTAATCACACATAACTGAAAAAGTCATATAAAATATTTAAATATGTGAAAATAATTTCTTTCCTGTATTACCTCTTCAGTGTCCCAATTTTATCAGCCTTTTTTATTCATAATTTTTATGTGTAATACCATCATTGATTTAAACCCTTGCTAACTGAAATAAACTCATAATTACGTACAGGTATAAATCTGATCTTTAGAAATACTGTGCTTAAAGAAATTTATTTTCAGACTTTCTTACTGAGTATACAGTAATGCTTTAAGGGAAAAATTCCTTTCAAACTTACATTGTTCATAAGCATCTCTGGAGATTTGCACTGACTCTAGAGTGTTTGAACAGTCTTGGTAAAAAAAATGATTCTGCATTTCATTGTCCTCAGGGGGAAATCTGTTTTCAAAATAGTTATCAGTTTTGAGCTTCATCTTCAGGTTGTCATTATATTTGCAGACAAAACTGCTTTGGATTTGACAAATTTATAAATCAGAGTAATTGTTTGGGCTTTTCTGTAGATTTTTCTGATGTTGAACAACAGGTAAATTAACTGCTAATAGTTAAAAAAGTTACCTTTATTCAAATGAAAGATTAAGTTGGTGAACATTTGAGTTCGGTTAAGTATAAGTAAAAAGATTAACTGAAAACCGATTATTTAAGCTACAAATAAAAATGTTAACTATGTGTGCATTTATATCCAAACTAAATACTAACTTTGACATACATAATGAAGAGTATTTGTTAAATAGACTTCCAATAGTAACAGTGAACTGCTTTCCTTGTGTTGTGGTTTAACCCTGGCCGGCAAGCAAGCCCCACACAGCCGCTTGCTCACTGCCGCCACGGTGGGATCGGGGAGAGGATCAGAAGAGTAAAAGTGAGAAAACTCGTGGGTTGAGATAAAGACAGTTTAATGGGTAACACAAAAGCCATGCATGCAAGCAGAGCAAGCCAAGGAATTAATTCCCTGCTCCCCAAGGAGACAGGCAGGGGCTCAGCCGTCCCCAGGACAGCCGAGCTCCATCAGACAGAACAGTTACTTGGGAAGACAAACACCATAGTGCCAAATAATCCCCCCTTTCTTCTTCTTCCCCATCTTATATATACACTCAGCACGACATTCTGTGGCATGGAATATCCCTCTGGCCAGTTCGGGTCAGCTGTCCTGGCTGTGTCCCCTCCCGATCTCCCATGCCCCTCCTGCCTCTCGCTGGCAGCGCCCAAGAAACTGGAAAGTCCTTGACTCAGTATGAACACCCCCAGCAACAACCAAACCCATCCTGTGCCATCAGCATTGCTCTCACACCAAACCCCAACACAGCACCGCCCAGCCACTGAGAAGAAAATTAACTCCATCCCAGCTGAAACCAGGACACCTTTACATGGGTTGTTGTTAAATTATCCTTTCATTGTCCTGGTTACTACCAGCACCTGCATTGAACTTCATGTAGAACTTGACTTTTAAATGCCTGTCAGTACTGACTTTGTTATATAAAAAGAACAGGTTTGAATTATGGGGAGACTGCAATGAAATGAATCAATGGCTTCCAACCTTGGATAATCTTCCTAAAGCGTATTCAAGGTCATTGGAAAGATTGTCATAATAATGAATTCAGGTTTCCATTCACAGAACCCCCATGTCTGTTGACTTACTTAACTTCCATGTAGTGGCTGGGAATGTTTGTGCAAGTTTTTATCACAGATAACAAAGTTCAAATGACTACCTGTGCCTTTCTGTTCCACAAGGAATGATTCTTCTTTTTCCATGGTATTTTAAGTGCATGTAACCAGAGGAGATTATCAAGGACCTGACCAGAATATTTCTTGCTTTTTGTTATTTCCCTGGTGAAAAGCCATTCATTAAGGGAAAATATGATCACTTTCAAATTCTAGCTTCTTCACATTTGTTAATTTAGTGAAATAATGATCTTAAATGACTCTCATTTTAATGGAATTAAACAGTTCATTGACAGTTCATAGATAAAACATTGTCCCAACTGTTTGTTGTACTCTTACAAATGAAGTGCTACTTATTCCACAGGGAATCTGTTTCCTGTATTTACAAAGAAATAGTGTGCCACTGTTAATAATATAACCCCATTTCTGATAATCACGAAGATAAGTACACTGAGAAATTACTGGAAGTTGAAGGCAATACTTAGCAGCAGAACACAGGCAAAATCATTATTCTTTGTAATCCTAATTAGAATGGTAATACAATAAACAGTAAACAAAAAGAAACATGTACATAAATTAAAAACACCTTATCTTTTGTATTATTATGTGAGAGACTGGGGAAAATGTTCATTTTCAAAGCAAACTTTGGCTAGCTCAACTTGCTATTAAAATTAAGGGAGGTTTGCTGCTGTTTTTATGAACTGGCTTTGCTCTTTAATGCAATTTTTCAGATTAAACAAACCAGATGTAAATAATCCCATTCCCTTCTCAGCTGTTTATGGAATTCAAAACCTCAGTCTGTAAGACACCAAAACTCTACCTGGAATCTTATGTATAATATTCATATTGATCTTAGTATTTATTTTCAATGTTACCTAGTTATCTAATTTAGTGGTAGAACTTTATTGAGTTTGTATTATGATCCAAAATATTGGAAGAAAATAGCTTTTCTGACTTGAACTTAATGTGATCTTTACAGAACAGACCCGTGGGAAGCTTTTAGACAACTAACTGGAACAAAGCAGACTTTAAACAGGTAAACATTGTATTTTAGGAGAAAATGAAATATGGAGAATTTTTTTTCTGTAATTACATTTCTAGTTCTGCTATTCTACATGTAGTGCACTTTGTTAACACTGCTGCAATAAAAGTGGTTTACTTATTTCCATCTTGAAACAAAATGTTCCTATGCTAACGGTGGAGATGAGTGATAAATTGAAGAAAAACAGAAATTGTGTGAAGATATTGAAAATGTTTAAATGAGCACAAAGGAGCGTGTCCCAGTATCTTGAGATCATAGCTCCAAGTGGCAAAACACAGAGCACATTTGTCAGTTTTATGTTCTATCTGCACATACATATATCTGTATATATATGCACCCATTATATCCAGGAAGACTCATATAGACAGAACCTTGTTTCTGCATGAAACTTAATAAAGAAATTCACAGAAGCCCCAAGTCTGCAAGTTCTGGTGTTCCCTAAGGTTTGGAACATTTCCACTAACAGTCCATCTGGATAAAGAACGTTAGCTGCATATAGTAAAGGATGATATGCATAAATGGTTAAGGTAATTATAGAAAGGAAGGTATACACTTGTCATAGTATACAAGGCACAGTAATTAAAAATGCCCATACAGTAAATGCTGAAGATAACCAACAAGCAAATGCAGGGGAAACCCCAGAAATTTTCCTTACAGATAAAGTGACTGAAGCCAAATGGGTCTTCCCTGCATAAGTTAATTTTAACGGTTCTACTTCAGACGGGAACCAGAGCACCTGCCGTGGAGCACCTGAAGGGGCTGTCTTTATGCACAGAATGAGTATGCTGTTGGTTTCACCTGACATCTTTAGATTGTAATGAATCTACTTATTAATGGTGTGAATTTAAAGTTAATTCAGCCGTCTCTCTCCTGATGTTAAAGTACATAATCTTATATGCCTATTACTTAGCAGAAAATGTTAATTTATTAAAATAGTCTCTGTACTTACACTGTTACCAAGCTTTGATATCAAATATTTCTTTCAGATTAGCAGATGGGACATTTTTAACAGACATTTGTAGTTTCTATTGCCATGAAATACTGTTTTGATTAGTAAGAATTCGACATTGTTTTAAATTATTCTCTACCTGTACATGTTTCAGGGAGAGTCAGCAGTCACCGGAACAATGGCAGAAAATGTATGGCAGGTGCTCCGGTAATGAAGTGTATCATATTAACCTGGAAGAAAGTACTTTTTTTGCTGAGTATGAGGGGAAAAGCTTCACATATGCTTCTTTCCATGCACATAAAAAGTATGTTGATTTTCCTATCAGCAATTAAAACTTCAAAAAACTAATTATTTGTTTTGTCTGCAATGTAACTTTGCATTTGAAGGTGTGGTATTACACATTACTGTGTTTCTGGGTTTAAATATCTGCCCATTAATATGTTTTGTGGATGTTTTTATGTAAGTTACAGCTGGTCAGGGAAAAGCTCGTGTTGGTTCTGTATAGGGCGGCTCAGTCTGACAGAATAGATTACAAAGGATGTGTGGGGTAAGGCTGGCAACCAGAAATAAACCTGCATCTTAGAGAGGTTGTGTGAGAACACCAGTCTCTTTCCATGTGCAAAATAATCTAGAAAAGGGTGGGTGGGAGGGTGTTAGTGTATTTATTTTTTTCATTTATTTAGGAGTCAGCTGGACATCTGGCTTCCTTTGTGGCGTGTTCATTTCATGCCAAATGTTCAATTGAAAGGTGGTACATGCTATATTCTGGTGACTGTTCAAAATAAACCCGTATTTTTTCTGTTCGATGCTATCATATCTTCTTTAGGTTCCAGATCATGCATGACTTATTCAGTGCTGCTCTGTAAGGAGAACATACAGACTAAAACCAAATCATGTATATTCCTATATATTTAACAAAATGGACGTATATCAAACCCTGAACACTGAGTTTATTCTCAAACTTAAAAGAGATTTTTTTTCTTTAATTCCTTATTTTCTTCCATTAATTAAATACATTTCTAGGAGTGAATTGCAAAAATAAATTCTGAAAATGGTTTCTATTGCATATGGATAATGGAACAATTTAACATGATCAATGCTTTTGCATATTATATATCCATTCTTCTACTAATATTTTCCCAGAGGGGACTATAGATCTGATTTAAAAAAAATCAACAGCATTAGAAGAATATTATCGGGGTTAAGAAGAACACTGGATTTCAAACACCTAGGGATCCGTGAACTCATAAAAACTACTTGAGCAGAAGTGGCCTATCAAGGAGACAACGTTTTTCAAACATTGGTCACAAAAATCTGCAAATGTTCATGATCTGCAAAATATAAAAATATACTGGAGGTTCATTTTTGACAGTGGAAATTCTGGTATATATGGGACTATGCAAAATGAACCATGCCTTTCCTTTTCTAATTAAGGTTTGGAGTCTGTCTGATTGGTGTTAGAAAGGAAGATAACAAAAACATTTTGCTGAATCCAGGTCCTCGATATATCATGAATTCTACAGATATATGCTTTTATATAAATATCACCAAGGAAGAGAATTCTGCTTTTAAGAAGCAAGAAAAGCACAGAAAAAAACAGGAATCAAAGTTATCTTACTGTGGAGCTTCTAGGTTGCCTGTACACAGTATAATAGCCAGCATGGGTAAGTAAAAAAAAAGCCTCACAACATATTCAATGAATAGTGCATTTTAAAGTGTTTAACAGTGTATTCCTAAAATTTTAAGAAATTATAATAGTGTGTGGAAAGAAAAAGCATTAAATGCTTGCCCTCCTATTTTCAAAAAAAACCACCCCAAAACAAACAAACAAAAAAGAAAACTGAACAGAAATAGGTTATGTTTTTCTTTTACTTGACAATATGGAATTACATTGCCGAAGACAGTTGTATTGAAAAGTAATAATAAAATGTACACAAAGCAAAACAACTGGGAAAATCACATGGGTAGTTTCTTTGTCATTCATAACTAGTTGTTTATAATAAGTTTTCATAAACGTCTTCAATTAATAAAATGCCCTTGCTCAATAAAAACCTACTGGTTGTTGGTGCATATAAATAAGGATTAGTTATAGGAGGTATGATTTTTAAAAGGTATTTAAAAAGTTGTATTAATGGTCAGAAAAAGTGCTGCTTTGCAGGAAAAGACTTGCTCAGGAAGAGTTTACGTATTTGTTTTATTTTAGTGTAATAATCAATATAGTGTTCCTTTTAGTCTGTGGCAGTGTAGGCTGGTAGTCCCCACTAAATGCAGGAATGTTATTCAAATGTTTTGACAACCACATTGAGAATATGCTTTCAACTCTGCTTCAGGGACAGTGGCTATCGATTTGCAAGATGCAGGATGCCGAACGTCCAGCGGACCTACGCTCGCTCTGCCTTCTGAGGGGGGTAAAGAGGGCAGACGGCCCAGTATAGCACCTGTTCTGGAGGTTGCAGACTCATCCTCACTTCAGACGTGTGACCTGCTAAGTGACCAGTCAGAAGATGAAACTACCCCATCGGATGATGAAGTCTCTGCAGGCTTAGAGTATGTATATTAAATATAAAAACCATAATTTGAAAGGCTAATATTATGTAGGTGGCACGGATAATTTTTTGACATGCAGATCAATTCAAGCAGTTGTAGCAAGCAAGACCCATAAGGGGCAATTACAGAGTTATTCCCTTTTTTGAAATGCTGTTGTCTGTTAGCAGAATGCTTTTATGCCCATGTTGAAATTCAAAAAAACCTGATCAATATCTCCGTTTGCTGGAGATTTTCTATACTCGGTTATAGGTATCTCCTTTTTTAATAGCGTCTTTTATAGCTGTTTTTCTTGCATTCTATTGTTACACAGACAGGACTCAAATGATCTGTAAACAGAAGAGTACTTCTGAGAATGCAGTGATAATCAGATCGTTCAACAGGCTTGTTGAATAGGCTAGGTGTCTGACTTCAAAATGTAGGAATGAAAAAAAAGTATGAGACAAATCTATTACATCAAATTTAAAATGCATATTAAGCAATTATGTTTATTGGGATTATTGACAGGGATGTTAAAACTGAAATACACAATTAAGCCAATGGCTCACCTAACACAGTTTCCTATCTCTAACAGTGGCAAGCGTGAGAAGCCCCAGGTAAGATCATAAAGCTCCAATAAAAAAAATAATAGGACAAGCCTTCTAAAATCTGCAGGCTAAAATACCAGGATGTAAAAGGCCCCTCGTTAAAAACTAAGGCCAATTAGAAATTTCATCTCTTGCCATTTACAACTTATTCCAGCTACGTTTAAAGTATGTTATTAAAGCAAGAAAATAATGACCTCAATCATTCGTGATAATGTTTGAAAGAGAAATGGGGAAGGAAGAGCAGAAGTACCACAATTATTTCAGTTTTATTTCCTTTTTTTTCCTTCCCTAGAAGTTTCCAGAACATGCATCCAAAACACTAGGGCAGCACACTGATACATCAGCCCATTTCCAAAGATGCCTGTACAAAAAAACCCAAGCCAAATTCTTTTTGTCCAGAAAAGCATGATAGCTTTCACTAAATTCTATTGCATTGGTCGAAGCTACAAAATGTATTCCTTTGATCCTTATTAAACATAGTGCATTTCATGTATTTGACTCTGCTAGTCTACAGATAACTGCAAAACTTAAGACATTGGTATAAACATCCCACGAAATAGTTGTATAGTCAACTGTTTTCCTGTAATTTGCTATATTGAAAATGTTTGTTCTATTCTAGGTATGCCAAAGGCTATCCTCCTTACTCTCCATATATTGGAAGCTCTCCTACGTTTTGTCATCTTCTGCATGAAAAAGTACCCTTCTGTTGTCTAAGACTAGATAAGGTAAAGGGAGTTTCTGTTACTGGGTACAGCTGCATTCTCATTTGTCTCTTGCATCTGAACAGTTAAATTCTGGTTTCTGCTCAGAGATGAGGTTTGTTCAGCACGTACTAAGCTATGATACATTTTCTCATCCTTTTCATGACCAAGCATTTATTGATGCCTGATCAGGCCCTGGGTGAGGTCACCTGATAAAATTTTCTACTTCTAATGGTAAAGGCCTTTAATGTCACATCTAAACCTCTTTATTCATATCCACTAAACTTGTTCTTATTTTGATTTCAGGGATGCCAACATAACTACTACGAAGATGCCAAAGCCTATGGATTCAAAAATAAATTGATTATAGTTGCAGCAGAAACTGCTGGAAATGGCTTATATAACTTTATTGTTCCACTCAGAGCTTATTATCGACCAAAGAAAGAACTAAATCCCATTGTATTACTCCTGGATAACCCGTAAGTAAATTTTAAGTTCTTTTTTTAGTGATATGTTTTAAATTCATTTTACCATTACTTCAATAGATGATCACTTCACATGGCCAACTTAAAATCAAAAACATTATGGCACATTTATTGTGGAGAAAAGTTAGTGACAGAAGTAATACCCTATGTTCACTGTCATACACAAAATTGACTTTTTATATGACTGTAAACAGCTATACTGAATTTAAATGTCCTTATGCTTCATGGCCAATGTTTCAGTTAAGTATTTCTTAAAAATGCCCAAAATAACGTGAATATTACTGCTAAAATCAAATAACTTCATAAATAGTGTAAAAAACAAGCTGTGCAACAGCTGTGCACAGCTACATGACAGCACTCCATTTTTATCACGAGGCACACAGACTTTTTATCACGAGGTACTTCAGTGGCCTGGGCCAGTTAGGTATGATTTTAGTAATTTTAGACTCTTAAGATAAACAGTTCTTTAAGCTAGTAGGACACGCACCCACTTGGCCTATGTTTATATGAAGTCATGGAAGAAAATTAAAATCTGCAATATTATCTGGAGATTACTGAAATTCTTAGCCTGTCTTGCATTATCTGTTTAAAATTTCAGGCAACTTCTTCTCTGGCAAGACTGAATCATTTACAATCTGACAATGAATGAGACTTTTTTTGGGGGGGGTGGGGGGCAACACTTTGGTACTGCTCAAGTACTTAAAATCACAATTTGGAAGACACAGAAATGGAGGTTAGCTGCATATAGAAAATTAGATCAAGCTATGAAAGCACAGAAATGTCTCATGGGTTCGGATTCCAAGTTGACACTTCCTTTTGCATATATATATCTTCTAGTTTTAAGTGATTTATTATATAAAGACGTGCTGTGAAGTGTCCTGATTTTGCCTCGGAAAGCTCTTAGTGAAGCCGTATACACCTGTGTTTCCAAAACCAAAGCTTTATAATGTTCATATTATGCTGTAAAGTGAATTACACAAATTGGTAAGAGCCTAAATTAAGCCAAAGGACTTCTGATTTGCAACTTGCTGAAGATGAAAGATGTGAGCATACAGTGCCCTCTTGTGCTTGTTCCTTTTTCCATCAGGGTGCCCGAATTTCATGCTATCGTGACATTTTATGGCTAAACCCACTTCTTATTAGCATAAAGTAAAAGCTATGGTTGCTAATTAAACTAATACCTTAAGTGTTATCTCCCTCTGTAGCGTTTGCAGTGACTCCTCTGAAAGGCCAGCATTTGTGGGACTAGAGAAGCTGGCTGAAAAGCCAGCATGCTTTCCATACCTGCATGAGGTGGAATTCAGACTGCCATTCCAGTCAATTGGAATTTTGAAATTTACTTCATTGGACTTAGGAATTTGGCCACCTTCAGTGACCCTATCTATGCCCTGGTGTTATATTCCTATTTTCTCTATTTATCAAGACAATTTATTACAGTATGTTTATTCTGATACCTATACATCACATGTGTTTTAAGATTCCCAATGTTTCTTTGTATGTAAGAAGAAACACAGTAAAATTTACGATTAAAGAAACAATGCAATAAAATACAGTATCTTAGTTTTCACATTTCATTTTAAAAATAAGGTTTCATCTAAGATGGTCTCATTGACTTGAATGGAGCAGTTGGCATGAAAAACCAAATGATGGTTGGGTTTCCACTTCACATTTTAATTAGAAATTCTCACTGCTTATTTTAAGTACTCCTAAGTCATGCACTGGAGTATAACTTGGTAGGGTGTCTTTTAACATCAGTCGTTCATTTTTATATTTGGAATTGTACTGTGCCATAAAATTTCTGATTTAAGAGGTGCTTTTTTTTAGTATAAGCATGTTAATTCTGATCATTCTTTATGATCACAGCAAAGTATTGATACACAGTTTAGAACAGTTATTTCTTTTTTAAAAAAAAGCTACCAGTTTATTGAAATATTTCAGAAGAGATGCCGCTGTTGTGATATTGTGTTTCATTTTGTAATCCCATTTGCTGCTTAGGCCAGATATGCATTTTCTGGATGCAATCTGTTGGTTTCCAATGGTTTACTACATGGTGGGCTCTATCGACAAGTAGGTGAAATAACTGTTAGAAAACCTAACATTGTAGTGCTCAGTGGTTTGTGTGTATTGTCATTGCATGTTTAAGTGTGTGTTGTATTTGAAGATGAACTTTTTGCATGCGTGGTTTGTGTTTGTGTACTGTAATTTGGGATTTCAAATTTCTGACTTGTAAAGGATATCATTAGTGAAAAGTGTGACAGGGAAC
Organism: Falco rusticolus; assembly: GCF_015220075.1. Taxonomy (NCBI): domain Eukaryota; kingdom Metazoa; phylum Chordata; class Aves; order Falconiformes; family Falconidae; genus Falco; species Falco rusticolus. The sequence goes on from NC_051197.1 coordinate 24,364,924, forward strand.
ACAGGTTAATATCTTCAAAAAGTTAAAATTAACACTTCCTTAGTTGCATTAAGATGTTTCTGCAAATTGCCAGATTATAGCCTTGATTCTAATGTCGTTCTGTATTTAGTTATAATTTGTTTGGATTACTGACTGGGGCTGATAGCTGCAGAATGTAGACAGTCTGGAATGTGTCCAGCAGTCTTCAGCTACTGCTACTTAAACTATCGCCTACCTCTACATTTCTGTCTTCACCTATGCTAACATGTGTTTGCATATGGAGGTTTAGCAACATAGATTTAATGTAAAACTCAGGCAGAAATAAGAAAATAGCAAGGGCTCACTGCCATTTTAGTAAACTCCTGTGTATGGAGTGTCAATTTAGAGAAGAAAATGGTTTGCTTTACTACATTGCTAATATTGAGTTGGGGCTACAAGCCCGTAATACTTATTCCCCAAGTAGAAAACAAAATCATTATTTCCTACTGTGAAATAACAGAATCCAGTTTTTCTATGAGAATTCTGGAGAGTCAACATTTCTCCATCTCAACCTGTTGTAACAAGGGCTTTAAAACTACTTACAGTAGTGATACGGTTACAAATTTACCTTGGTGATGCATAGTCATTGTGAGATTTGCAAAGAATCTACAGGAATGTTTTTCACCTTCTGCATTTTTCCTCTAAACCAACAGTGTCTCACGTTGTTAATATCTACTACTTTCTTAACTCTTTATTCCAAAAAATTATAAAAAGAATTCATACCAGCAGAGTAATTGAATTGACTCACAGTATCCAAAACCACCCATAGATGTTAAACTAGTTTTTTTGAACATGGAAAATAAAACTTAATTAAGTTTTCTGAGTTTATTTCAAAAAGAAAATCACCAGAGCCCTCCCTATAGGTGTTCTGTTTTCAGAACCGAGTACATAAAAAAAAATTAAGTGTGTAGTCTTTGAAATAAGTCTTTGAAATGCAGAATGCTAGAGTTTAAAGTAATACTAGCATGAACTTCTGCATTTCTTCTGACAATACAATCACTTCAATTCCTGGTGCAATAAGCGATCATATCTGGGGGGGGGAGTGTTGACATCTTTTCATCAATAACAATGCTTTTAACAATGTAATTCATACTTATCATGTACAAGTAATAGAAGTTTACCATCCTTAGCTAAGAACAATAATGTAAAATATGAGAAGCCTCCTTTGTTATTTAATGAGTATAGCATACATTCCCAAAGTACCACCTCCTACCTTTAAGTATCTAATCTATTTGTCATTTGATCACCTGGCATAAAATGTCATCACCTTAGAAAGAAAACTACCAAAGGACTTACTCTCTTTTACCACTCCAGTATTAGAAGTGGGTGGCCTGCAGAAAAATAGCTTTACCAAAATTCATAGATGGCATGAACTTTGTTACAATATGTCGTTGAGTAGTAGATACCTGTTCTACAGTCTTCAGGTAAAAATTATTTGAGATCTGTAACTGAACAGATTTCACAGTTGTGTAGAAATCTATTCAGTATTAAGAAAGCTATAGCTAGAGGTACTAGAGAACTAGAATTATAATACTTCTAAACCAACATTTTTTAAATTCTCCACAAATCAGCTGAATGTAACTGCTAAAATAATAGCTGTTGAGCTTGTGAAATGTTGAAATGCATAACAGCTGCGCCTTTCAGAATATGCTGCTATGTTCAAGAATCAGCTGGGAGACCAAAAAAGCAGAAATAGATTGCTCAGAGAAAGTTTAGAGTTCTACTTGTGCACTGAAGTCTTTAATATAGCTCATATAAAATACAGCCTTTCTTTTGTTGTAGTAAACCATCACTGTTATTGCACAGTTTTAAAAATAATTATATTATGTATTTGTTTTGGAAGAATATGTATAAAACGTAACAACAACAAAAAAAAACAAACCACAAATTTGTAGAGATTTCCTCACTCAGAATTTCAAAAATAGTTTATATTAGGTTACATAAACTTAAGAAGATCATTACTGAAAAAAACCCACTGTATCAGGACAATTAAGACTTAATTAATTTTACAGATTGCCAAATAAGAAGCAATTACAATGACAAAATAGCTTTTCACCTTGGAAGTAAACAGAATGATGCAAAAATTTAGTTTTCCAGGTTCCCTTGGAAACAAGAAATTCACCTTTTCATCTTATTTTGACTCACTTAAAAATTGCTAGGTTCCTAGCAGTCTTTATCATTATGGAAAACATCCTTTCTAAACTTTTCAAGGAGTGCTTGGCTTCTATGGAAAATATTATCGTTAAAACAACTGAAAGATGCTTCATTTGGCAAACAGAACTATAATGCCTGATGAGAACTGTAACTCAGCTGTCTGTGTGTGTTTTCTATGGTCAGGCTTCACAGGGAACAGTGTCCAGTGGCATGCAAAGTTTTATTGATGTACAGCTGCTCCTAAAAGCATCAGGAGAACCCTACAACTCATAGATTAACCTAAAAGAGGAATGTATTAAATGTCCTGGTAGAACATTTATCAGCATTTTGAAACTGAAATATAAAGGTGGGGAAGAGCAACCCAAAGCATTTATTTGGGTCTATTTATTGCCAAAAGTAACTAAAGTGAAGCAAGTTCTTGCTGCATGTAAGGACATAAAATAAGCCTTATGTTAAAAGCTTATTTTAAAAAGCTGAAATGTATCATTTTAGCAAAAGGAGAGGGACTGTAACAACCTACTGATGTGCATTTTGTATGACTTCAAGGAAAATAATTATGCATATGCTGTTCTATCAATTAATTGAGATTATGTAATTGCTATAGATTATATCGGAAATTATGATACATACATGGAGATGAAGGGAACCAGCAACTCACCCTGTGATCTGCAAATTCCAGCCATCCCTAATCTTTTAAGTGTTCCATGCTTAAGTTGCTTGTTTCTTTCTCCCTCTTTTTCTTCACAAAAGCCTAGATGACTTACTAAGATGTGGGGTCACCTTTGCAGCTAACATGGTGGTGGTGGACAAAGAAAGTACAATGAGTGCCGAGGAGGACTACATGGCAGATGCTAAGACTATTGTAAATGTTCAAACACTCTTTAGGTAATTCATTTTTGCGTTCTATCTATACATCCTCATCAATCGTGAAATATGTAATGCCTTTGTTACTCAGGTAAGAAATTATTTCTTTTTCTTCCTTCTACTTAAATTTTCCCTTATATGAATTTGTGTCTTACATGGGCAAACCTTTTTTCCACCCTGCTTAGCAGTACACTCAGAATCCTGAGGTATTCTTCTGAAATCTCAGATAAAATTCTGCAAATCCCCAAACTGGATGATCATTTAAAAAGTCAACTGTCAGGTTTGGAGGAAGGAAAACAAAGCCACTCTTAAAGACTTAGAACCAAATATAGTTGTGAAAAGAATTTTTTCCTCTGTGCAGCAGCCTTTCACGGTAATTCTAAAGCCAGTATGTAAAGCAGATCCTTTTAATGCTGAAAGGTAAGGAATGCATCACTGGAGTTAGTAGTAAGGGTTCATACTTGGTATATTTAGTTTTGAACAAAAGTTAGGTTTTTAGGCACATATATGCAACATTACATATGACAACTACATACTAAGAGTCGTAAAAGAATAACTGAAAGCAGAGTGAAAAAATTACCAGTCTAATAAAGAGGCTGAGAAGGCAGTGCTGTGATGAAGGGCTAAACACTCTGAGATTTCCTCTTCATTTGAGAACCTCTCCTGATTAAAGCCTCGCTTTGTGTTAAATACCTGGATTCAACAGGTAGCAAAAGATAGATGTCTCTTCAAACTGTGAAAAAAGGTCTTATTTGCTTAGAGAACTAAACACACTACGCAGTGAGCTATGAAATGCTTCGCTGAAATGGGGCTTAAGCCGAGTGCTTCCTGCTGGTTGTTCTAGTAAGACCTGGACAAAAGTCTGTCCTTCCCCAGAGGATTCAGTATCATTCACCATTGCTGCCCTTTCATGTGTCAAGCCTTCCGCTTAAGACCAGAAGGAGATGCATAGTAAAGGTCTGTCGAAAATCTGTCAGTGTTTTAGAAAGCTGAGCTCATTAAAACACAGGTATTTCAATCAGGAGATTTTCTTTTAATGCAGCGGTGTGTGAGAATGCAGTTAAACGCTGTTAGAGCTTGTGTGTGTGCTAAAAAGAGGCAAAATCTACATTACACAAGAAACTTAAGTTGTGTCTTTTTCTAACAGTTTTTGAATTTGTACCCAGTACTAGTACAGGTATGCGTGTTTCATAATCACACCTAAATTTAACCTAGAAACTGTAATTGAACTTAATCTGTGCATCATTCAAGTTACTCTTAATTATATTGTGCTAGGGTATCTCACTGAGGTTTTGACATAGGCCACTTAAAGTTTTCAGAAATACATTTTATCCCTAAATTCGAAACAGAAAAATTAGTTGAATGAAAATTGAAACTTATAAAGCACTAGTTGATTTTTCCTGTAGTATTGTTCTACTTTGTAAAATACTTTCTAAAAAAAACGCAAAAAAAACCAAAAGAAAAAAGATCATAGTAGTCCACTACGTACCATAGGTGTCCAACTAGAACAACTTCCTGTATAATCATTCAGTTGTCTTGCACAATGCTAACAACTAGGTGGCAGCTTTAACTCATGTATAAATTATATGTATCTGGTTCAGCATAATTTTAAGACTGCATGGTACATTTTACACATATCAAAATTGATCAGAATAAATCTCTTGGTCTAAGTCTTCACAATGCTTTCCCAGAAAACTTCTAAACTTTCACAGTAGTGAAAATATTGAAATATTTATTATAATAATAAATATATTGAAAAATAGTGAAAATATAGAATATAGTGTATTCTATACTTTTTTTCTAATTTTTTTTCTCCGTAGAACACGTACAATAATTTCACTTTATTTTTATATTATGTAAAAATTGTAGAAATCAGTAAGCTTTGGGAAGAGGCAAAAGGTAGTGGCATTTACCTGTTCCACAGAATAAATGTCAGTCATTGTGCCAAGGTAAATACTTTGTAAATGAACCCTAAAAATATGTTTTTTAAAAAAAGCGTGCTGCTGTACCCTCTGGCCTCGGTTGCCAGTTCTCATATACTTGCTCTGACATTATTCCCTGGTTTACATAAATTTGTAAGCTTGCTTTGCCAGAAGAGTGTGTCCCCCACACCTTAGAAGACAGGTGCATTATTTATAACGACAAGGTTATTGGCACCTTTAAGGTTAAAAACTGTTCCAGTCTTAAAATTAAAACTGTGACACAACACTAGCTTATCTGACTTAATTATGGCTAAAAGGAGTACAGAAGTGTGACTCAAATGGTCACACTGACTAAAAAAGGAAAACTTGGGATGGGAAAAAACAGGTTAGCGTAGTTTAAAAGTACAAGAGGAGATTACTAGGTTTGGACTGTGTCCTGGAGATGCTTTCCACTTCTTCACGTGAAACATGAACCCGACTGTTGAGTCCCTGCTGACAGCTGCGAGTCCACCTCGGCAAAACCGTGAGTCTGTACTAGAACAAGTGTTTGTATTTACTCTTGCTTTCTATTACTTTCTATTTAATTTTCTAAATAATTTCTATTCATTAACAGCTCGGGTAATTAAACATTGGTGTTTGGGAGGCCCTGTTTTTCAGTTTTTTAGTAGCTTAAATCTTGAAGGCTATGTTTGAAATACTGCAAGAAGCCTACTGACAGCAGTACACCCAAGAAGTCAATAGCTTGGCTGGTTGTCTAGCAGCCAGCACCAATTTACATTTAAATCAAATGAGATGTTATGATGTCATTACCTTATTTTCTTGGTATATCTCTTTGCTTTGGCAAAGAACTAAATGCATCTCTTGCTTGTCTGATTCCCAAACACTGGTGCAACAGCAGCCCATGTCTTCCATCAGACTGGTTAGGGCTTTCTCTGCCCCATCCAGGCCTTTTTTACCAGAATAGGATAAAGAGAGGGATCTTTGCACAGAAGTCACCTGCTCTGGTGCTGAAAGCTTTCAGGCAGTGTGCCTTACACCCAGGGCAAGAGGCAATCTCGCCCTGACTGCCTGGAAGGTTATTGCCTCCGATTCCCCTGAAAGGCACTCTCAAGTGAAATAGGGATTTTACCAAGACCAGGTTTGAAACTGACTTCCTAATACGAATCATTTTTTGTATCTTGGTAGTAAACTAAACCCATCTTTAACAGAAACCTAGTGACCTGCATTTTTTCATTTAAGTTGTGTGTATTTTATAATTAGATCAGCTTCTAATTTCCTGTTACTCTTAGTTCTGAACGTTTTGTTGTTATTTTTCAAATATGAATGTCTGTCCTTTAATGCAACAATGTGAGAGAATTTCCAGCCAGCAGAAACTTAAGTAATTCTATGCTACCTGACACAGAATTAACGCAGAGGAAATTTATGCTTCTTCCTCAGAACTTTAACACGTTTGTTAAGCTACTTAATAAATACAAGTTCATACCTACAAGTGTGATATTACTGGGATTTTTTTTTTTTTTCAGTTTTCACAAACACTTCATAGGTTTTTATAACACACAGCATGCAAGCAAAGACGTACCACAGTTGCCTCTCAAGGGTGTGGTTCTAGTTATTATATAGGTATTTAACCTATGCATGCAGACTCCGTTCCCTAAGTGCCTAATCTTTGGTAGGCCATAAGCAGACTTTGTATAACAACACTGCACCACTCAGAGTTTGTATCAAAATCTGACTGTAAGAGCTAAAAAGGTACAGAAATTTCTGAGCAGGTACAATGCCTTTCAAACTACAGTGTACACAAATGGTTACTGTTCAGTGGTTCACGTTCTCAACCACTTTGCCAAGTTTGGTTTTCCTCATAAAATCACATTTAATATTTGGTTTTTCACAGTGACATGATAGCTGCTAACATTAGAATGGCTAGCATTTCTGCCATCATATGTTCAGAGCATGTTTGGGATCGTGTGGACATTACCAGTCTACGTTTTGCGTCCACAGACCTAGGGCTGTATTGCAATAATATGTCACTGATGCATACTGACAGATAGTTTTGACAGATGTTTCTCCACCTTCCTCTCTGTTTGAATTGCCATTTCAGTGAAGTCTCTCCATACAAAAATGAGGGGAAAAGACTAAAGACTTGCAAAAAGGTGTATTGGATTCCATCTGACACTAATTTACTAAATTCAGCTTTCAAGAAAGCCACTATAATTTTTATCTGAATGAAGCAAGCCACATTAATGATGTCATTTGTACTACAATTATCGATTGTCACATGTAGCTAAGTACTTTCACAATCAGCAAAACAGATTACAAAAGCACATTTCAGTTTCTGATGCTAATCTGTCAGTAATGATCAATCTCAAATAATAATAATCTGAGTTCTATTCCAAGTTTTTTAGTATTTGCATTTCATAAACTGCAGATTTCTTTCTAGTTCTTAGGGCTGTGAGGACTGGGGCGGGGCTTTTTAGTCTGCTGCATGAAAACCTGTGTAATTCAGCCAGATCAGAGTTAAGCTTTCTTCACTGTTTTTTGTTATTGGAAATCTGAATTGGTGTTCATTTATAAATATTTTGTATATATAAATATTTCACGTGAGAACATAAGTATACATAAGCATTCATTTTCTCAGCAACTCCCAAGAAGTGTCAATTTTTGTCTATGTTGCTCAGTCTGTGGACACAGCATACAAACAGAACTAAAAATAAAAATAAAAATCAAACTGAAAGATCACATAAGCCAGTTCTTACAAAATTGTAGTTTACATGAAACCAGATACTAAGTACAGCCTGTACAGTTTTGCATTTTTTGTTGTTCCCTACAAATTTGTGTCATTTTAGAAATTACTAAATACAATCTCTGGTAACGAAATGAAATGTTTCCTTTCTAGCTTTAACGTATTTTATAAGCTCAACCTTTGAATGTGTTTTTTCTTCTTTTTGAATTCTACGGAGAATGTTTTGTAGTTCTGCTATTATACCAGCATTTCATTGTGCTAAATAACACCACAGCTTTCAGGAACTTCATTAAAAAACGTGGGCGTGGGCACAAGATACAGCAGCATTACATAGAGCCTTCCATTTGTGAATTCTTACTAGAGGTATAACTGTTACATTCTTTTAAAATACAGGTTGTTCTCAAGCCTAAGCATTATCACGGAACTAACTCACCCAGCCAATATGAGATTCATGCAGTTCAGAGCCAAAGACTGCTATTCTCTTGCTCTATCCAAATTAGAAAAGGTAAGGAGATTTGCCTCCCCCTACCCCCAACCGAAGTGTTATCATTTTAGCGTTTTGTCTGATTTTGTAACAATGCTTTCAAAACATTCTGAAACAGTGAAATCATTTTATGGTCACAGAGCTAATGTAAAAGATTATTTTTTGCAGATTCTACCCTCATTTAAGAATGAAGTTTAATACTATATTGTAAAGTGATGGAACTCAAATCAATCCACCAATGGTGTGGTGGAATTTTCTCAAGGAAAACTGAGTATTTTTGGATGACTGAATATTTAGAGCTAGTATGGTTTTCCAGGAGGCTGCCACAGGCAATTAATGTGGAAAATATTTTTATTGAGTAAACACTTAAGATATTTACAGCTTTTATTATAATGTATTTTTTATTCCAAATCACTTTAAAGGGACTATAGTTAAATACTCTGTATACATTTCCATGTATCTGTATGGGGTGTTTGCATTAACTGTGACAGTTTGAGAAGAGCAATTGTACTCTGTCGAGGGGCAGTGCCAGTGCCAGTGATGGTAAGGATAGTACCACTACTTAAATGCTAGATAAAAACCTTCATATTCTATACATTTTAGTGCACATGTTGGCATTTTCAAGCTGTGGAATAGGGAGGCTATACGGAGATAAGTCTAATTTAATCTGTTTGTCCAAAATACTGTTGCTAAAATAATAGAGGGAACATACAAAGCAACATTGTGCAGCTGTTTAACTTGGTAAGTTTGAGGGCAATTCTCTTTTTTTACAGATCTTCATTTTGATCTGACCTACCTACTTATGCAGCCCACAAAACTTAATGGTATCACTTTCGTGATCTTTCAGGCTGTTTTCTGAGTTTATAAGACAATATCACTGGGCCAGTCTTCAAGGACAGAGAGATCTTTCACTCCAGTCGTCTTTTTTCCCCCTTGTTATCAGTCTAGGTTCTCTTGTGCAGCCCCCCAATCTCTTTACCTCAGATATCTTGCATATCTTGGCAAATTTGAATTAATGCTAAAGTCATTGTCATTCTACAGAATTAGCACATAATTCCCATTTCCTAGCTGTACAGTAAATTTCCTGGATTTTGGCGATTTCAGATATTTCACTATTTACTGTATATTGTTCACATCGCTTATTTTATTATATATTTAATGGAAAACAAACTTTACATACAAACTTATCTTCATGGGCCAGCTCCCAGTTTCCTCAACAAGAATCGAATTCTGCAAAAATTTAGCCTATCTAGGTGAGATAGGGTAAGTGCAGAAGTCAAATCTTTTACTCAGTTGACTATCACGCTTACATTTCAGCCACAAGATGTAAATACCTGGGTCAGCTTTTGTGATTTATTGACCTTTGTCTGAAACAGGACAAAGGCTTAATTGTATTTAGGGGGTATTCTGGTAAGCACATAAAATGGAGAACTGTGAGAAAGCTAGACAAAAGCTGTTACACAAAAAGAGGAGCAGTTTGCAGTGGGAGGCACATCGTCATTTGGGTTATGCCGTTCCCACTGTCCATTAAGGGTTGCACCTGTGGTTCTTCGGTTTTAGTACTCCCTCCCTTAACGATAACTTCAGGAGGAATAAGCTGGCACTGGCTGGAATCACGCATTGACATTTTATTCAGGGCAACAAGTGCCAACATCTGGATGGTGTCTTCACGACGATGTTCCAACCTAACTTACTTCCTTGGTGTGCTATAACTGACAGCAATTTTTATTTTTTTTAGAGCATATTCCCTTAATTCATATAGTTTGGTGATAAGGGGAGATAAGACTAGTAACAGCTTTACTAGTGTGTGGTGTCTACAGTTGCTTTTGGAATACTCTGTGGGCTGTAGCCTGTCTACTTCAATGCAGCGAAACCAGCATTTTTATCTCTGTTCTCTTTATTGCTTTATATAGGCTCCTTCATTTTTCCAGCAAAGATTCTGGAAATTGTTAGAAATATTATAACTTCTTCCCTATCCTTATTCATCTACTGTGCAAATGCAGAATTGCGAATATAGATTGGAAGCTGAAGAGTTAATTCTAGCCAAACTACGCTATGCTGAAATAGAGGTGGTAGATAAATTATCTTAAAGAAAGAACATTTTGTTCATTGCTGTTGAAGTTGCCTGCTGTTGATATTTCCCACTCATTTCATCTTAACATTTGCAGGGAGCACTTCACAGGTGGTGCTGTAGCTCATTTGATGTTTCAGAACTCCCTCATGCAAAATGAAAGGCAAATAAAAACTCAAGTAAAAATTATCTAATGCAGTCAAATGTACAGTTTATTATTATCTCTGCATTAAGCACCTCATTTTCAGACAGACTAAAAAATTCAGGCAAGCTGCCTTCAGGTAGCACTGAAACACACATGCAAAATTGACTTTTCAACCTAATGGGCTGCAGAAAAAATATATACAACTCAAAAGTCCATCTGCTGTTGCAGCTGCAACTTTCCTCATTTTAGAGGGAAATAAATCTGAACACCAGGCTCAGCACTGATGTAGGAGAAAGCAATGGCCCTTATTCAACAGGGAAAAGGAAAAATAGAACATGCATGGTCTAAACTTAAAACATGTTCTCCATTTGTCTTAGATAAGAAAAAATATGTGATAACCACCCCCTCTTTCTTCAAAGAAAGGGTTTAGAATGTCTTGGATAAAAGAGTCATACTTTAGTTTTCTGTATTATTTTTTAATTTTCCAAGTAAATATTGCAGGTGTCAACTGAAGGATAAACAGTCTAAACCTTTAAGCGATCATTTTAAAACCTGTGCAAATTTCTGTATCTTTCAATCAAACCATTAATTCTGTGATTTTTTTATCTTCCACAAGGCTAAGCACATACATGTTAGGTGAGCAGAAATCATCTGGGATGGCCCAGCGTATTTGCGGTGATATACACAAAGCCAGGCTGTGGTTTTCGCCTTCAATCAAGGACAGAGCATGCTGTCTCCCTTTGTTTTTAATATTGTTCATTTTTTAAGCAGATTTGAAGTAACATTAAATAATGGCAAGCAGTAATGATATATGGGTTATAAAAAATAGATTGGTACCTCTTAATTGGTTTACGTCTCTTTTTGGATGGATCTCTAATGGTTTACATCAGCTACAATTCTAAAACTATAGAAATAATAAGCATACACATTTGGCTGTTGAACTGTCAGGTTTTTAGAAAGCTGTTCCAGATCAAAACCAGAAAACTAATCTGTTCTTGCCAAAAAGGTAGAACAGAAGCCCATAGTCCAAAATAATGTAAACTGTTATTGATCCAGAATTCCCTTATGTAAAGAAAAGGACTGTAAAGATGTTTCCATGCCCAGATTTTTGTTCAGTCTTGTATATGACATGGGCAACAACTGACATTTACCAAAACTAACCGTGCACTGTTATAAGCCACTACTTCTGTCACCCTTATATGTTCTTGCATGATCCCCAGCCTGCCCACCTCATCCTTGTGTATTCATTACAGTAATTTTGCAGTTTGCATGCAACAGTTGCAGCCTATCATGGCAGTTCCCATATTACCATCTATATTGGTGGAGAACATCTTAAAATCAACATGGGCCCTAGATCTCTCTCAGCCACCAACAGAGTGGCCAAAACAAGGTTTCACGTTGGTTTGGGGCTGGTACTTTGTTGGTATCATAGAATTAACTGTTATGAAGGAATAGGTATTTATTTAGAAATAACAAAAACATAAAACCATGATAAAAGAGCCCTAAAAAGGATTTAACACAAAAGACAATGAAATAAACTAAAAATCTTACGAACTTGACCTTCTGGCCAGATGGTCTTTAGTATTCTCCCAATATGCAAAGCCAAAAGGAAGTAATTAACTTCAAATTAAATAGCCTATATGGAAGAAGCACATGCTAAGAACATCTCAAAACCACCAGTGTACAGCTGTTATTGCTTAGAAAGAAAGCAGTAAAAGTTCTGAGCTTCCTGACTTGAGCAAAGCCACACACATAGGAAGACTGAGGATGAAGTAAAGATCTCCATCTATTAATAGCTGGGTCTTAAAATGTCACCTATATATGTGAAGTTCTACAAGACACCTTTGTGACATCATCTTATATTTCTATTCCTAGAAATGATCTATGATTTTGGAGTTAATAAGGAAGGGGATATAACTACTTAAAGTATCAGGGAAGGAGCTCCTGGGCATCACACTTACCATGAAATAAAACTGCTGGGGCATTCTGGCACACTTCTGGCTTCCACATCCACAGTATTCTCTGGGAAGTGAATAAGTCTGCAAGTCATAAAGCAGAACTCAAAAGAGATTTGTGAGAAATACAATTATTACTCAAACACTTTGCATTAAGTAAGAATAAAGGAAAAGCAAGACTGTAATAAGAGATGGAAGGAGACCATACAAGAAATCTAAAATAAAGGGGGAGCATAAACTTCCAAGCTTCCATTTTAAAATAAAACAAATAAGAACTTCCTTATGTTTATCATCAGAATTTTGGATAAGAATCACATTATTCCCCAAGTATCTCTTGCCTTATCCCACCTTTCTTGGCACAAAATCAGAATCTGCTACGAATGTCTCTAAACAGATGGAAGGATAAACATAATGCCTAAGTCACATAATAGGGAGGATAGTCACTTCACAGCCAGTTCCTTATAGTTTATGGCATGAATCTAAAAGGATTTAATGTAATGTACATTATAATATGCATGTAGTTTTAATGTTGAAGTATTTGTTGTAAAAAAAATCTTGATTTTTTTCCCTAATTCACATAAAAGTTTTTATTCTCAATAGCAATTGAAGAAAAGTATCTTCTACTTTGACCGACCGCACCAAAAGAAAAACACTCAAATATATGAGGTCGAACTACAAAAGAAATACAGAAGTTCTTGTTTCTGTAGCTTACAGCAGTAAGCACAATGGCGTGCTTGTCTAGGCAAAAGTGTTCTTTCTGCGATTAGACTGCTTGCTGCTTCAACTGTCAGAACGCGCAGCTTGCTAGAAACACCCCTTTGCTGCTCAGCCATCAAAGCACACACGTGTGTGTGCATGTGTGCCAGAGCTTGAGTGTATATTTGCATGTGTTTCTCCTAGAGAAGAAACTCTAATACAGGCTAGTAGTATTTGGTCAGAACAGAGAATGTTTGCAATGAAAAAACCCTGAAATAATAATTATATTTTATTTCCTTAAAATTTTGAATCCCCTTTAAACTGAAGAGACTGACAGAGGTGACTTAAAAATATACAGCAAATAACTTTTTATGAAGGACAGATTGATGTCATATTTTTATCTGGGGCGGAAATTCTTTTTGTGTGATTTCCTTTTCAGCTCCACTCATATGAGGCCACAGAAATCAACAGGTACTACCAGACTATCCAGCAACGACAAACGGGTTAGTAGGCTACTGTTCAACAAAACCATTAGTTAGAGCAGACTGTTCATTTGCACATCACAGAGTCAGAGCATGACCTCTGGAGGAGGTCATCTTGCCTAACGTCCCTGCTCAGGCAGGGCCATGTAGAGCCAGTTTCCCAGGACAGTGTCCAGAGGGCTTTTAATTATCTCCAAAGAAGGAGACTCCACAACCTCCCTGGGCAGCTTGTACCGGTGCTCCATCACACTCACAGTAAAAACATGTTTCCTGATGTTTAGAAGGAACTGTTTCAGCTGGTGCCTGCTGTCTCTTGTCCTGTCCTCTAGAGGCACCACTGGAAAGTGTCTGACTTGTCTTCTCTACACCCTTCCTTCAGGTATTTATACACATTGATGAGATCCTCCCTGTCCCTACTGCTCTCCAGGCTAAACAGTCCCAGCTCTCTTTCAGTCTTTCCTCATAGGACAGATGCTCCAGTCCCTTGACCGTCTTACCAGTGCTTTTCTGGACTACCTCCAGTAGCTCCATCTCTCCTTGTATTGGAGAGCCCAGGACTGGGACACAGTACTCCAGCTGTGGTCTTACTAGTGCTGAGTAATGGGGAAGGATCACCTTCCTCGACCTGCTGGCTGCACTCCTAACACAGTCCAGGACACGGTTAGCCGCCTTTGCCGCAAAGGCGCGTTGCTGGCTTGTGTTCAACTTGGTGTCCACCAGGACCCCCAGGGTCTTGTCCTGCCAAGCTGCTTGCCACCCAGTCAGTCACCAGCATATACTGCTTCGAGATGTGGTGGGTGTGTCTCAATTCCAAGACATGGAACGTTTCTGTACTTTGAGAACATACTATTCTTCATGACATCTCTGAACTGAAAGCTTCATATTTTCTCTCTTCTTAAAATAACAAAATCACTTCCAACCTGTAGTTTTGCTCTCTGATAACTGAAGGAATAGGAGGCACGTTGTGTTCCTCTGCAAGTGAGATGTGGTAAGAGTAAGGTATAACTATAGTTACGTTTTTCTGCGTCCCTTCCCCAGAAGCATCAGAGCAATAAGTTTCTACCCCACTCTGTGTCTTACCTCGTGTCACATCCTCACATTCACTGAAAAAACGTTTCTTCCCTTTTGCATCAGATTCTGTTCATATTTCACATTCATTCAGGTCCAGAAAGTCTACTAGGAATGTGAGAGTCCACTGTCAGCAACAGGGAATTGCAACAGGAAAAACAAGAGCTTTGCTCTAAGCACAGTTGAAATCCCTCAATCATTTTTAAAATGAACTGGTAGAATATGCTGCCCATGCAATTTGAGATGTGATGAATGAAACAATATATACGTTAAACAAAATCTTTCAACCTGAAAAACTGTAAGTACCCAACAAAGATGCTACATATTTGTAGAAAGGAACTATATTGAGTAAAGGGATTTTACAGTTTAGATCTCTTTCGAGGTAATATGCATTTGATGTTTTTATTATAGTCCTTCCAAAATCAGCACTAAAAGTATTTTATATTTTTTAATTCCTTAACAGAAAGAGCGGGAGAAGGGATCTAATCTGGCATTTATGTTTCGACTGCCATTCGCTGCTGGCAGGGTTTTCAGCATCAGTATGTTGGATACGCTGCTTTATCAGGTACGATGAAGAATAACGTGACTTACCTTAACACGGACATGCCTTGTTACCACATATGTTATTGTACTTGTTAGACAACCCTGGTTTTCTACATGTAAGCCATTAATGTGCGTCTGCACCAGGAACAAGCAAAGGCAAAAGATAATGGAGCATATTCCACATGACAGTACTACCTCTGTTGTCAGCCCCAAAATCGCCCTGTCCTTGCACAAATTCTGCTGTTAAACGATATACTACTGCTGGTGAATAAGCAGGATAGTTTTGATAAAGCCTACATAAAATACAGATTATACATACTAGTAATACTTGCACTCTGCAACAAAAAGGGCATGCCCATTCCCACAAAGTAGTGTCTCTAACCACAAAAATCAACAGAATTACTTTTATGAGTGATAGTCATCTGCATTTGCTGATAAGAGGCCTCAATTACTTCACTGTGTGCTGTCCTCTTACTCACGTTGACTAGGCCTCCAGGTGACCAGTCATCATACCTTAAAGCAACTCATTCTGGCCCTAACAAGAAATATATGCAGTGGTTACAAAGAGATGGTGGGGAAAGAAAAGGCAGCACTGAACCTTGCTGCCCAAGAATCCAGGACAGAGCTCCTCATGCAAAAAGATAGGATGCTAGTCCGTGGGGATAAGGGAAGGGCAGCAGCCTCAGATAGATGAAGAAACAATATATCAGAAAATACGAGGTCAGGGCAAATGAAGGTCGTAGTTGCTGGTTTCAGGGTGAAAAAAAGTGTAGAACATTGCCCTCGCTTCTCAGCCGTGACCACCTTTCTGCACACCCTGACACATTGGGATGGCCAAGCGGCAGCTGCCAACGCTAGCCTTCAAGGGTCAAGGTGTGCAGAATAAGCAGCCACATCGCTGTGACCCATGTAGTCTGCTCTCCTGAGTAGCTACCTACTTTGCCTGTACCTAGAGGTGGGCTGTGGATGCCTTTGTATTCAGACGCTAAACGTTCTTTCAGGGAAATTAGTTTACTTGGTAATTTGGTGCACAAAAGGTATTCTTTTATCTAAATTCTACTTCCAAATAAATTATCTGAGGGCAAATTCCACATAAATAGAAAAAATCCTGAAGCTAAGATTTTCTCAAAAAAGTCAGTAATATATAAAAGTCATGTATATGGACAGGTACCAAAAGCAGATTAGCCAACTGGTGTAAAGCCATTTATCAAATTCTAGATGTTTAGAAATAAATGTATTTGCTTATAAAACATTTTTTTAATCATGTCCCAGAATATCAACATCACATATGGCAAAACTTTTTTAAAAACCATATTTAAGACACCTATATAGAAACAGATCTGTCATCATCAACAATTCCTGCCAGTGCGTAAGTAATTTCAATATTTTATATTTGCTCCTAGACATGATCAGTCATACTATGACTTGACAGAGTAAAACCATTCACCAGGAAGTGTTTAAAGCAACAACAATAAAACCTACACACTCAGTCTCACTCAAATTCTACCCATTCTTTCTTTGAACTCCTGTTGTTCTGGTGAACTGTCTTTTTCTAGAAGTATCTTTCTTATTCCGAGTTACAAATGCTATGACAACAAGTTCCCTCTGTTCTTTATCCATGGTCACATCCTTTTCTGTACGGCATCTTTTTCTTTTGCATATGAGCAACAGAGGGGTTTCATGTGATGCTTCTTATGTTAGGCCAAAGGAAAAGCCTTTTAATTATCTTTAGGACAGTGACTCAAAAATGAAAACTTGGTCTTGTGACTGCACATGATAATCTTAAATGTTGCCTCCAAGATAACAAGTAAGTGAAGGCTGCAGAAAATTTTCTTCATATCAAGAAGATGCTGAATGGCATTTACCCAATCACAACTGGAAGATTACCAGTACAAAAATTAAAATAGATTAATCGCTATGTATCAAATCTGTCTAGCTTCTGAGTTTAAACAATTTCAGATGCTATAACTCTAAAGGATTTATCTAACAGCTTTGTAAGGTATTTCTTTATTAAAATCTATTTGCTAGCTCCCTATTTGCATTAAGCCAAAAGAGCTAATTGCAGGTTGTGTTCCAACAAGGATTGATAGCCTGCCTTGAATGCTGCCCTGCTACACCTAAGGAGAGGTGGCAATGAACTGTCCTACCACAGTTAACAGAGCACCCACACGGCCCTCTGATTCCAGCAGCCCAAGCCATAAGGAGGAGAAATATTTGAGATTTTAGCTGATCTATTGTCTGGTCCTGGTCTTAGCCGATACTTCTACATTTAGCCTAATTTCTACCTTTTAACCAATCATTAAAACACTTCTGTTAGTAGAGCAACAAGCCTGACCTGAGATAAGGCAGATCAACTCTTAAAAAACCAGATGGATTGGTGAAGGCAAATGACTCGTCTGAATTAAAATAATAACAGTCGCACCTTAGTATTACCCACTACTCAGTACTGCAGACCCATCTAACATAAGACAGTGTTTCTTTTGCACAGAATAGTTCATTATAATAATTTCACACCTAATAAGGCTAAGACCTTAACTTCCATTGATCTTATATCTACATTCATCTTCACTTTCATGGTGCCTTATTATGCCTTAGTCTCTTTGAATCCTGTGTGTATATTGCATGCATATGCAGAATCAAGTAATGAAATTTATTTTGTGTAAGTAGATTCAACACAAAGAAAGGGATAGCTATTTCTACAGTGATTAAGATACATAAAATATAAAGAGATTGATTGTAAACACAGATGTACAAATTCTTTGAAATTCACACATGGTGCTAATGGTTACCTGCTCATCTGTTCATTTTTTTTTTTTCCTTTCTTTTGCATCTCTCCTATTAAAAATCTTGCAGTCATTTGTGAAAGATTATATGATTTCTATTACAAGACTCCTGCTGGGACTTGATACTACACCAGGATCTGGGTTTCTTTGTTCCGTAAGTTATTTAAAAAAAAAAAATTATTAGAGTATGAGAGAAGATTCTGTACTGTCTGCAGAATACTTTTAATTTCTTTGTATGGCCCTTCCTTTTTTGAAAGTCCAGGAAAGACCTGTTTCCTTTTTCACTTGGGGGGGGGGGAGAAGACAAAAAAATTAGATGGAAAACGTACCTATTTTTAGTTAATTCCATAGCAACAAACACCCCTCCCTTCCCCCAAGAAAATACAATTAATTCTATAAAGCACAAGGGAAAACAGGAGAACAGGAAAACACAGGAAAAATGCATTTTATATGAAATAGCAATGGCAGTTCAGCAAGCAATTTTACAAATTAAGTATATAAAAAAAGAGGAAGCACTACCTGTGTTGTACAGGCTGGCTAGCGCATTGTGGAAACACAATGCTACTTCACAACACCCATTTCCATCATAGGCAATAAAGGGCAGAACTGGATATTACATATGGGTAAGATGTATTAAATGACTTTAGTTTAAGTGTCAAAGTTCAAAAGTCATCTTGCTATTATGTATGTCCATATTCCCCAAAGCACAGTTTATTTTTTAATCTATTTTTAATATGTATATACACACACACACAAACCCAACAAAAATTGTATTTTTGTTAAAAATAAGACCCATCTTTCTGTTTTGTCCCATGTCCATCACACCCCAGGGGGTAAACAGATCAGTAGAGTTATTTACCAGTTGCTTTCTGGGTAACTAAAAAGAACTGCAGGATGTTGTTCTCAAAAAGGAAGTTATCAATGATGGTTTAAAAATTTTGTTTAAATATAAAATAATAATGGAATTGTTAGACAGTCATTAAACTTTGTTACCATAAATGCAAGACGGTTGAATCTCTGAAAAGGAGCTCTCGTATCTCCAACTAAAGCTAGTGTAACAGTAATGAAATACTTGAGATTAATTTAAGACTTTCTTATGCCATCTATGCTTACTGTATTACTTTCCCCCCCAGTCCCTTCTCACCAGATGTTCAGCCTGCAGTCTAGTAAACAGTTATCTGGCTGCATTCAAAATACTTGTGTGTTCTTCAGTCTGTCCATCGCCAGTTTCTTACTGCTGCCAATATTTAGTTCATTCTTTTTTATTTTAGTCAGATATGAACACTGGATGAAGGTTGTCATACAAGTTGTCAAGTAATTTTAAAACAAGGACAGAAGCAATTTCATAAGACAACCATTTGCATTGCAGTGTCTCCCAGACAGGGAGAGAACAATAGAAATGGTGCCTACAAACTCAATAGAAGTTCCAGATCAGTTGTGGAGCAAAGGTGCAATACTACAATGAGATCATTACCAGCTAGTGTTTAGTTTTAAAATTTTTTCAAGTATAGCATAGTGATACGGCCTCAAGAGTTAAAAGTCCTCCTTCCTATTATTATTTGTTCAGATGAAAATCACGGAAGAGGATCTATGGATTAGGACATATGCCAGGCTGTATCAGAAACTTTGTTCTTCTACAGGAGACATTCCAATTGGAGTCTACAGGACAGAATCCCAGAAGCTTACAACATCTGAGGTATGTCAGTTTACCGTACTTTTCTCTGAATTTGATTACAGAGTACATGCTACATTCTTCGGTCCTCAGAAAAATGGGAGCCGCTTTTTAAAAAGAGTATTGTGACTGCCGTATCTGCAAGTGCCGTATCTGCAAATGCATAGAACAAATGTACAGAATTCCAACGACCCACGGAAGGTCTCCCTCTGCTGACACGTGTGTGGTCACGTTAACTCAGGGTTCACCCTCAGCCCCAGACGTGGTGACTACCCAGAGCCAGTCTGACCTGCCGGCTTTCGTTCCCGTGCTTGCCTGCGGAGAACTGGCCGAGTGCCCGCAGGAGGCGGCTCGGGCACAGGTCGGACGGGCCAGGACAGTTGGCTCTAACCTGAACTTGCACGTGGTGGCTAACGGCCATATCCCTAACAAGCCGAACAACCACGTCCTGTATCAGGGGTGACAAGAATGCCAGCACTATATTTCAAAACAGGTGGCCTTTCAGTATTCACGTGACTTTCTAAGTAGAGGTGAGCAACAAGAGAATAAATAAATGTTAGCAACAGTATTGTGGGATTTCTCTAAATCTAGCTGCCAAACAGTGGTAATTTTTTGTGTATATGTATTTATGTGTCTGCTGTATAAATATATACATTTCTTCCTATATCGATACAAGGAACGATGAAAATACTTTCTCCTGACTATTTAACATAAGGTTTTTTTGTTTGTGCAGTTTTTATTTGTCATGTACAAGCCATTTGTTTATGTGACCATTAGAACTGCCATCTCATGAAACCATGGCTCAAATACAGCTCTGCAATGCAACAGTGAACAACAACTTTCTTCTGAAATACTCAGACATAGTTTACTAATTTCCTAGACAGGCAATTTGTATTTTCTCTTCCATATTTCAGAAAAAATGTTATAAAATATTAAGCCATGTAATGCTTAACTGCAGGATTTATCTTGGAAGAGGTATAAGCATTCAGTTAAAGTTAATTTAAAAATAAGGGTTACAAAAAGCTGTGCAAGATTCCACCAGGTTCAGTAGTGTCTCTCTCTGTGAGCCACCGATACCTCCACAGGTGGCTTTTACAGCTTAGCCAGGGGACTCAGCCACTGCAATAACATCAGCTGATTTTTTAAAATGTAGGAGTCTTAACATAAGCCGTCAAAATCATTCCTTGGACAAGAATACAAGCAGCATCACTGCCAATATGAAAAAAAAGTCTGTCATAGCTTTTAACAAAACAGAGGACATGCCAAACTTTACGAATTCATTGAATAAGTAATACGAAATTCATGGCAATCTTTTATTCTCACATCCACAGCTGGCTATTTAGCTTCAGGTCCCAAAAAGAGAATCCAGAACAATTGAACTGTGAGCATGTAACGCTGTGGAGAGTGCATTTTGGTGGCCTGGTTGGTTGTTTTTTTTTCTTTTCTGCATTTTCACATGCTTTCAAACATACAGGCTGACTGGCAAACAGCATCCGTACAGTGGATGAGTAACTATGAAGAGTGACACTCATCTTGTCTACGTGAACTTTTTTTTTTTTGGCAGGAAGGTGGGGCTAAGCATTCACACTCAAGTAAGTCTTCTGAGGCAAGCTTAACTGATCAAAATTTTTCAAATGTTTTTCTGAAAATAAGGTTTGGGACCACAAGTCACTTACCTCCTAACTCACAATTTTCATACAACATTGGGAACCTGTGCAGCCTGTACACATGCAGTACTTGAATACTTGATCAGACCAGGCCCAGATTTAGTTTAAGATAGTCATTGATCATCTTTTACAAAGAAGCAATTTCTTAAAACATTCAGACACTGAAACCAGCCTGGAAGCCACTGCGCACCAGGGGAGTTCTGCTGTCAGTTCCTACCAGGTTACACAGGTAATCTCCTGAAGAGTTTGAGTTAGATCAGGTAGAGGAAGAATGGGAATGGGGGGGGGGGGGGAAACGTAGATAAATTTTCAGTTTGTAAGGTCCTGGAGTCATGTGGAAGGGTGGCACTGTCCTTGTTTATTAAGTGAAGTAAAAGCGTATGTTACTCTTCTTAAAAATCTCAAGGCTCTCTGAATGCAGACCCCCCCCCCCCCATGGTATTTTCACACTTAAATACTTCAGCAGCAGTTTCTTGTTCATTGAGTGAGCATTTGTAAAATCCTTCCCCCTCTAGAGAGGAGCAGGGCGATCTTCCCTAACCTAGCTCTTCCCCAGAACACGAAAGGGCAACATCTGGCCCTGCTTCTGTGTTCTTTATGGGTAGAAACCTCAAAAGCAGAGATGCTGAAAGCTGTAATCTCTCTGCAAAGTGTTTCCTTTGAAGTCAAAGGAATTTTGGACTAATTTCACTAATAAAATAACATTACCGTGGGATATCATTTTAGCTTTTCAATATATTAAGCCAGAAACAACTTTAAAATATTGTTGGATGAGATCTTTAAATTGGAAGTTAGAGAAATGTGAATTGCTATTTGTCTCAGGAATTAGGAACTTCTAACCATAATTTGAAGGTTTCTAACTCAGAGAACCTCCAATGTGTATATCAATTTGAGTTTAAACAGAGATACAAAACTTAATCTGTATTGCACACACCTGGAAACTGTCAGCAGTTAAATTGAGCCACAAGAACAAAATATGCCAATATTATTATTATTTCTGTATGTACAGTTTCTCCTTTGACACCCCCTTTTTTGTTCTATGCAAATGAGAAGCCCTCACTTCATTCTGACAGATAAATATAATTCCTTTAAAAAGAAAGTTTTTGGTCATTTAGTTACTAAATAACAAGCAAATCTAGCCTGCCTTTCAATGACCTGCACCTATGACTCAAACCATTTCCATTTCATAAAAGAAAAACAAAAAAGAAGATACGAAATCTTCCTTACTACCTGTGCAGCTGATTTTCTGTGGTTCCTGTTAATTCCACATTTGTTTCTTCAGGTTCACTTCTGTTTAAATTGTCTTGTGTTTTCTTTTTTCCCCTTCTTTTGTCAGTCACGAGAAATGGCTTCACAAGTAAGTATTTGCTTGTTGCCTGCCTGCCGCTGGGAGTTGTGGCTGAAGCCCAGCAGGCAGCAAGCCCTGCACGGCTTCTTGCTTGCTCTCCCCCCGTGGGCTGGGGAGAGGATCGGAGGAGTAAAAGTGGGAAAACTCATGGGTTAAGATAAAGACAGTTTAATAGGTAAAACAAAAGCTGCTCACGCAAGCAAAGCAAGCCAAGGAATGCATTCGTTGCTTCCCGTTGGCAGGCAGGGGTTCAGCCATCGCCAGGACAGTGGCGCTCCATCACACATACTTGGGAAGACAAATGCCATTAACTCCACACGTCCTCCCATTCGTTCACCTTCCCCAGCCTTTATTGCTGAACACAACACCATGTGGTATGGGATGTCCCTTTGAATGCTTGGGCTCAGCTGTCCCGGCTGTGCCCCCTTGCAGCTTCTTGTGCCCCCCAGCCTGCTCACTGGCAGGGCACAGTGAGGAGCAGAAAAGCCCTTGGCTCTGTGCAAGCACTGCTCAGCAGT
Organism: Falco rusticolus; assembly: GCF_015220075.1. Classification (NCBI taxonomy): domain Eukaryota; kingdom Metazoa; phylum Chordata; class Aves; order Falconiformes; family Falconidae; genus Falco; species Falco rusticolus. Next base: position 24,388,054 of record NC_051197.1, read on the forward strand.
AACTGATACATCCCTGTGTTACCAGCACCATTTTCATCACAAACCCAAAATACAGCCTCATGCAAACTACTATGAAGAAATATAACTGTATCCCAGCCAAAACCAGCACACTGGGTTAAAACCCAGGAGTAAAAATCCTTGCAGGAAATGGAGCTATGGAATTGATCAACCTTGCATAAATAAAGCTTAAAGCAGCGTTGTTCTGGACACAAACTTCTTATTAAAAATATGAAAGCTGACTTTCAAAAAAGCCCAATGGAATTTGGTCTCATTTGGTCCTGTCCCTATTGAATTCCGAAGATAACAGATCATCTTTACAGTCTGGTTAAAGCGTTGATCCTAACCACCTTAAATGCTAATGGACAGAAATCCCAAAGTTTATCATAAAAGGACTACGTGGCTGTACATAACAACAGTTCAGACAGCTGTTGGAGCTGAAAAGCCTTCCTAGCAGCCTAGATGCAACTAAGAGCTATTGGTATACAGAACAGTAAAGTTATTTTAACATAAAGCTTGCAGTTAGATAAAAACAAGGCATTGCTTCAGAATGGGTGAATATGCACATTAAAACTGCTCCATATTTTACTCACGCTTAGCTCCCAGGGAGCAGCAAGGCATGGGAACAGAGATCCAAGAAGCTAACCGATGTTTGGTGTTGTAGTGCTGTTACTGCCATACTCACAGCCACCCTGACCATCTCAAATATGAGCATGGGCGTGTTGGCGACTACATCCCCGTTCCTGCAATGTGTTGGCCAACCTGAGCTAGGGTTTAAAAAAGGGTGTGAAATGTCCTATTAGAGCACCTTGCCAGAGTGGAAACCCCCCTGTGGGTCACAGACGTCCAGCAGCACAAGTGAGCAATCATATCCATTTGGACACACAGTCTGACACTTGAGATGGGAACCTGCCTTGTAAAAAAACACACACCCCTGAAACTTAATAAATAAATAAAATTAATAAAAAATAAAATTAAAGGCAAATGCTTCATCACTTAATGTGTGACATACAGATTTTTTTCCCTAGTAAAAGGAGCAGTGATTATGTAAAGACCTAACATGCACCTTGGTATTTTCCAGAGATCTCACCATGTTTCCGTTTTAAGGAATCTAAAAAAAATTATGTAAATTTCATAAAACATAGGATCAATTACTGCTATATAGTAGTTGTGACACCGTATCATTCTTACAGAGCAGGTTTAGAAGCTTTGCAAAAAGGAAGTTAAATTAAAAGAAATCAAAGCAATCAAACCTCAAAACAAATATGTTTTGGAAGTATTATTATGGAAGTATTTTTAAAGAAAGTTTGAGACTGATTGAAACAGAGGAGGACACACAGAAGTACTCTGTGCTGGGCTTTTATCTTCCGTGGATTAAAGAGCAGGCACTGACAGGCACACTTCTGTGCTGCCTCTGAAGTTTTGTGTTTCTTTGGTTTTGCTTTGCCTTTAAGCAGTTTTAATTTTTTCCTCCTGCATGCAGCAAAGGGCCATTCTGAACATCCTTCTCAACAGGCACCATAAAAACTGAACAGTCACTGAAGTAAAATATTCAGTCCCCTTGATTTCTGGTTTCAACTGACCTGTCTCAGTGTTTCAAAAGTTCAAACTAAGGATTTACAGATTCGCAAAATCAAGAGCCTTGTTCTTTTACTTGGCCTCTCCTAATAAATCTCTGGCTCAAAAAATGTGATTTACCCTGCTGTAAGAATTAGGATGATCGGTCTCCGCCTTTCCAATACTACTGCCAGCAGGTCCAGATGGCTGTTTTATGAAGAGCTGGACAAAGGAAGCTACCAATGCAGGCAGAAGGAATGGCAAAACAAGACCATACTTTACACTGTTTGTATTAGATTTGTTCATACCAAATAGACCCTTTCTATCCATAAGCAGCCCCTTGTTATATGGAATGTACTTTGCCTACATTGATCCTTACTGTAAAACACATTCAAAACCAAAAGTCAGTTTCAGATAATAACAGAATCAAATAGCATTCCGGTACGTGGGGATTCAGGGTTCTTTCTTATGCTCTGCCCAAAATAACATCAGCCGAGTCAGTAACAAAACTTCAAAAATCATGTAGTTTTTCAAAAAACCCACCTTTCTATGGCAGACTAATCTGAAGATCCTCAATAAATTAGTGGGTCTTTGCATGAGGCTTATTTCATATCCTAGTCTAGAATATTAAAAATGTGATTTTACTTAAGTGCTACAACATAAGCATATTTTAATGTTCTTTTTAATTGTTAGTTTTGATTGTGCAAAAGGGGAAAAAAATAGTGTCAGACTTATTCATCTCAAATAAAATTTTATGGATTCCAGGAACCTTACAGATTCTGTTTGGGACAGGGTGCTGAGCCTCTTAAAGAAGGGTTATTTTCAACACCAATGAGGTCAACAGAATCTTGCGTTCGGATTTTATGTTGATGGGAAAAGGCCTTCAGAACCTCAGTAGCTCTTCAGTTAAATTTGCTTTATTTGCTGATCCCTTCCTGCCTTCTGTGAACTCTTTCTCTTCTTGAGGATTCATACAGACTGAGCCAGCTCCACTTCAAGTCATCTTTTTTTCATACTTCATTTATTTTAAACATGCAACACACTGAAATAGGTCACCAGTAACTTGGCAGTATGACTGTGCTTACACCAGCAAGGGCTTCACTGATTCGGTGTCAGTAAAAGACATTTCAAAGGTGACATCAATAACTCAGGATTATAAGGAAGTAGTTTTGAAACTAGAAGCTAAAAGTTTTAGTTAAATATAAAACAGACATTAAAGCAGTTTTGAAGTTGTCTTTAAAATTTTGTCTTCTTACGTTTCCTATGATCTTTTTGTATGTTAGAACCAACGCAGTCCATCCACTTGAGTTATTTCAGTACTGCTGTATGTATATACGATTGGTCATACTTGGGTGGCATAAAGAAAATACAGCAAGAGAGACAGATTTTGGCTCTTAAGTCTGCTTTTTTTTGTTACTACATGAGTGAAAAAGCAACATCACTATGCTTTAAGGTAGGAATTAATTACTTTTTTTGCAAGAGGTGCCCCGAGTCACACTGAAGGCTACTGCATATGTCTGCTTTCAGACACAGAGGTATTCCAGATACCATGTGCTGGAGGGTCCTAAAATGCCTGGGAATGAGACACAGGTAACAGGCATGTTCCATCTGTGTCTCCACTTAAAATTGTACTCAGAACAGTGCAGCCAAAGTTTAACTATGAGTTAATGAATCCAAAACATACATTGAAAAAGCAGCTATAGAAATTGAAATTCTAAAAGACCTGCAGACTTGGAAGAAAGTAGATTAAGTCATTACTGTAGATTCCGAGATCGAGGAAAGGCAGTATCAGAAGGCTAGAGTTGTTTTTCTCAGAATCAAAATAGAATCAGGCACTAAATAACTCTTAACTGCTTTTCACTTGAGAAACATATTTATATCATAAACGAGCCTTTTACATAATAAGTTGAAGTCTAGTAAAGGCTGCCCAATTCAGGAACAGTTGCCAAGTACAAACAGCTGAATCCCCTCAGCTTCGTTCCAACCAAAAGACATGTTCAACTGCACTGTTGAAAAGAGGAGAGAACATCTTAATCTGTTTCCATTTTTTAAAGCCCTTAATCTCTCTTGTCATTTTCCTTTCAAGTCTCAAATCTCTATCAGTGTTGAAGAATGGGAAGACACTAAGGACACCAAAGAACAGATCAGTTACCGTAGTAATCATCGTAACTCAACATCTAGTGATCAGTCTGATCATCCCTTGTTACGACGAAAAAGCATGCAGTGGGCCCGACGGCTGAGCAGAAGAGTACCGAGACACCCTGGTAAAACAGCCGAGAAGATAAACCAGCAGCGAATGAACCTTTACAGGAGGTCAGAAAGGCAGGAACTCGCCGAACTTGTGAAAAACAGAATGAAGCATCTGGGCCTTTCTCCAGCAGGATACGGTATGATTACTAAAATACTTGAAATTAATAAAAGCATTAGTATTACGCAAGATGAACTTACTTTTTAAGAACTGAAGGTGCTATATATGAAGTTTATGATAATAGTTTTGTTGTTTGGGGGTTTTTTTGTTTGGTTGGTTTTTGTTTCTTTTTACTAAAACTTGGAGTGTTTTTAATCAGTTCTGTTAGCACCTATTCCTATTTTCAAGTGGAAAGCTCAGATGGCAGCCTGCCAGTCACATTTATATTTAGCACATATGATATGTGTATTCAGAATATATAAACATTCCCCTGTCACTGAACAGCTTCACCATATTTCCTCAAACTTGTTGAAATGTAGATGAAGACAGAGCTGTTGTGAAGTTCACTCATATGTCAGGGTGGGGAGTTGTCTATATGTGAAGGATCTTGCATTTTCCCTGCAATTTTTAAAATGGATGCCAAAGTGTCATGTTAAAGTAATTTTTATGCAGCATGTCTTTAGGTCTTTAGATGCCATTTTTACCCAGCAAGGCTGATGCTGGGTTGCTAACACTTTAATATATGCACCACGGCTGCCTGGGTTGCCTTTCTACAGCCTTGACTCTGTAGTGTGTTGTGTGGAAGCTCCCAGAAGTATGGGTTCTGGCTGTCCTAGAAACAACAAGAATTTCTAGATCTCATCGTATTTGTCTGCATAGTAGGTCCAATCTGGAGCTTAGTGCTTTCTACTTCAGAAGCACCAACTGGGGTGTTCCCATGCTCAATTTTAATTCCAAGAATCCAAAACGTACTGTTTTACAGAAGTGCTACTCTTCATTTTTCAACGCGGTTATTTTTAAATTTGACTTACCCCCACATTATCCATTCAGTGTAGGTAAATGGTGTATTTCCTGCAGAATGGCTATTTCTATTTTAACTACACACATTCTCAATGCAGGGTCAAAACATCTTTTGACATCAATAGCAATACCCAGCAGTAGTTCTTATTGCTGCTATTGATGCAAAATCAACTTAATTGTGAGAGAAGGCTGCTACAGAATACATGGTTATAGTTTAGCTCAATCTTTACAAATTAGATATGTAAATGCAAGATTTTTATCCCACACTACAACTGGATAATTACTACTCCTGCTTCCTTTTTGGATACTATACGACTCTCTGAAGAAGATTCAGGACTAAATATTTTCCAGGAGTGACACAGGCCACAATAACATTTGATCAACTGCAAAGAAGTTTTGTAAATTTGATTCATATTTATCCTAGTAACAAGAAAACTTTGTTGTATCCCTGTCTTTCTTTTAAAAGTTAAAAGCCAACAGTAATTGTTTATTTCGTTATTTAAAATTTAGGAAGAATATATACCAATTGCAGAATAACAAAATCTTGATACGTAAATGCTTCACCTGATTACATTTATCTGCCCTGATTTTGATTTATAGATTTTCATGATCACGTCTCCATTTTGTTACAGATGCACCTCATTATAAAGAAAGCTTCTACTTTTACAAGCCCAGGAATACCCACGTTCTGAAAAAAAAAAACAAAACAACAAACCCCTCAAAAAACACAGATCAGTTTTACACAGGCAATCAGCTGCAAACCTGGGTTGTCACATCCCCACTGCCATCTCTCCACACTCCCTCACATTCAGAAAGAAATGTCAGAAGCCTTTCACCCCGCTTCAGAGCTAGCTCACTCTGCGCTCATCCCACTACATATTAAACACAGAATAAAAACTTTTAAATCTCCCTGGCCTTTCAAACTATCAGGAGTCAATCATACCAGTTAACTCCCTGCAGCAGTTAAACACACTGCTTAGTACTATCTCTCTGCATGTACAGGGAACAATGACCAAAAAGAAAAAAAAAATTAAAAAAAAAATCACAGCTGCTTATGTATCTCCATGTATGGGGATGATCTCTGAAGCCAGTTTCACATCTTCAGGGTCCTTTTTACATTGATAACCTAATAACCTTTAAGACCTCCAAATTTAAATTCAATTAACTGTGAGTTCCATTAAGCCACTGAGACACAACACTGTTTTGACCATCCAAGCCTCTAGCAGAGGCGTGATGTTAGTATGGCGGCACAGCTGCTTGTATAACGGCTTAGAATACTTTGCATTGGTTCCACCTTTAGAGAAGTAAGCTGTGTCGTAAAACACCATTCTGGCTGTGTAATTGCATGTAAGAATCTATGTGAGCTTATCTGATTGCTTTCTAGAGAGGCGTGCCTATGGTGGTGCGAATATAAGCATGTAGAAAGATGACACTAGAAAATACCCAATATAATTTTCAACCTACAGACAGTATAACAAGAATACTTCATTAGCAAAAGATTTAGGAATTGCATTGAAACTAGAATGGGGCTGTTCTCTTTCAAATCATTTTCCCTAAAATGCTGAAGAGAGAAATTAACACAGAAGCAATGCTTCTCCTTTCTAGTTCTATCAAATTAAAACTAGTCTCACTGCAGCATCCCAGGAAGCATACCAAGAGAAGGCTATACAAAAGGCACTGCAGTGGCAGCTGCAATTTAGCAAGACTTGACTAGGCAAAAACATTAAAAAAAATTAAAAAAGATTTTCTGTCAGCCTTCATTTGCAACATACTGTTAGAAAAATTGTTTAAAATGCAAGAAAAAAAATACCAATTTCCATCTATACAGCATTCACGTTTCAACCCATTGGCACAGGTGATAAAAGGAAGGAAAACGCTTATCAGATAAATAGAGAAAAGGAAAAACGGTTTATATTGACCAAACCTGGAAGTGGATGAGAATGCCATACACCTGCATTAAACTTGCTTGCCACTTGAACCCAACGCCAGCTGAGGATGGAAGTCCCTACTTCCCACATACGAACATAAGCCACATGACAGATTGGTAAATCACTCTAAAACTGGGTTGCATTCAGAATTTCTATGACTGAAAAAAATGCAAAAGAACATTTTTTGATTATTCAGAAACAGGATATTTTGAAAACTGATAAATCAAAAGATGCTATGTCAGATATTTCCGATTCAAGTACAGTCGGAAAAAACTAGCTAAACTTATTTGAAAGCACTTTGACACTTTTGGCAGCCCTATGAACCAAAGAAGATCTTTCATCAAATTAGTTTGCCAGAAATCACGCTTTTCACTATTTATTTGCAAATATAATTAATTTTGTATGTTGGGTTTGTTTGGTTTTTTTTGTCCTATAGATGAAATGAATGATCATCAGAACAACCTTTCTTACATCCTGATCAATCCTTCTCCAGATACAAGATTAGAGCTGAATGACATAGTGTAAGTTAAAGCACAACACAAAAAAACCCCAAGTCAGAAGACCTGAAAAATGTCTTGTTTTCACTTCCTGTCTGGCTTTATTTTGTTATTTTTCTGCTGGAAAAGAACCCCTAACTTTGCCGTGCACCTGGAAAAAAGATATTACTACGGGGACTTCTATTTAAATAGACAATTATTCATATATATGTGTGTATTTAAAATACACATATGAATATGTAACATATGTTAGTAATGTTTTTACCTCATATTCTCTCATCCTCCTCTTACTCTGTTATAGGATATATTTAGAAAATAATTAATCAAGTCTGCTGGACAGCTTCACAGAATTAATATTTGCATTAAATTCTTGCTACCCAATTTAAAGCTAGATTTAGCTACCTCATCATAATAGAAAGATCAACCCTTCAAAATCAGTGTTTTCACATAGAATTTCATTACATAGATTCAAAGGTCATTAAAGCAAATGGCAGTCTTCTGAATATCATGTGATACTCATGCTTAAGATAACCCAAATAAAAACGGCAGGAACTTCACACAGGATATTTTTTCACTTGCTTACCAGGAATTTTGCAGACTACATGAAAAAAAGAAGGGAAGAAAGTGAACACAAATTTGCACCATCAAGAAAGTGTTGGAAGTCAAGAATTTTAGATAGTTATTTGTCATTGTCTCACACTGAAGGCTGATGTGATTGCTGTGTTAGGTCCCAAGCCATTTCTGTGTCTAACCTCTCCCGCCGCTGCCTGGCGACACTGACGTGCCCCATCTGCTCCAGGGAAAGAAACCACACAGCCCAGTTGTGCAAGGTCCTGCACATCAGTGCTGACTCACCTCACTGCTTGCAGAGGAGGAGCAGGAAGTTAGCCCTACTGATACTAAAACAAAATCCTCATATGAAGAACACACCATGGTATCAACTGTATCAAACAGCAAAGGCAATTATCATAAAATGTTGAAATTATTTGGAATACTGTTTTTATTGTTACAGGAATCCACAGTATGATGCACGCTAATATTTAACCTGTAAATTCACGTACTGTTACCTGTTCTATCTAGATGAACGAGCTATCCTGCATTCTGTTTTTCTTTCTTTGCAAAACCAAAGGTACTCAGCAGTCCAATATTGCAAAAACTTGTAGCGGTACTGAATTCGTAGTGTGCTACCTACACATATTTAGCCTGTAAACGCACATACTGTTACCTAGCTTGATGTATGTTCATTTCCCAATACTTATTGAGTGGGCCTGTGTCGCAGCTTAAGCTCAGACTTCGTTTTTTTAAAACCTGACACAAGAACATAATACTTGTATCTGCGTAACTGTTAAGGCTTCCATAACCCAGATCATTACTCTGACTGAATATAGTTCTCTGGACTAGGCAGCCAGTTCACCCTCATGCAATGGGGGATTATTAGCAGAGAGGCAAGGACGAAGAGGTCGTTCTCTTTCTACAGTTCTCTTTGTCAGAAATCCCACCCAGAACCTGTAAAAAGCTTTTTCTATTTGTCCTTCCTGCTGACAAGCTGGAAAGCCAGTCGTCCGGTATTTTTTTCCCCTCCCCTTCTCAATATGATTTTGCTGGTTACTCTTTCATCACACTTGTTAGCTGCACTTTTATGCCAACATGGCTTATTGTTACCCAAAGCACATGTTTCTGTGCGTATCTGTGAGAGAAGCCAAAACACTCGCTTTAAGTCCTATAGATGGAACCTTCATTCTCTGATTTCCCATGCTTATAGAACTTGAAGTCTTCTGCATTCGCTATGATCCTATTACATTTGTAACTTCTTGTGAGTATATTGGGTAACATATAACCCTGAACCAGCATATGAGGAAACCTTCTCAGCTTTTAGATATAGGTTGCACCCAGAGCAACTGTAGTTGCTCAGAAAGCTTTCTTGTTAGTGTTTGCATTAGCTTTGCAGGCTAATGTTTAGTATCTTGACCTGATGGAGCTTAAAAGGACAATGATCTCACTATTTTTATTGAACAATTGAAAAAAAAAAGCCCTTATGTTTCTAGTAATATGTTCAGACTTCGCCTTAATAACTACATTTCATCTAGCCTATATGCCTTAGGAAGCAGCCACTGCATAACAGCATTTTCATTCTATACCCATGAGATTTTTGTAGCAAAGTGTTTTAACATCCTGACTGTCAGCAGAGCCTGATGTTCTTCTATAGCAGAGTTTAGTACTTGCAAACGGATCTTGCAGTAACACTCCTTGTTCTATTAGTAGAATATATTCTGTTGCTAGCACTAGCCCTCTCCTTATTAAAGAAAAAAACAACCAAACAACCACCCCCACCCCCCAAAAAAAACCCCTAAAACCAAACAACCCCCTCACAACAACAACAAACCACACACACACAAAACCAACAACCTCAAAACCTCACTAATGGCAGTTTCTTGATGCATTTGGTTGTTTTTGAGTGGGTTCCCCCCCCCCCCCGCCCCGGAGATTTACACTGTTCTTTGTTCTGAGGTTGGTGTTGATGGTGCCCTATAAAACCATCAAATTCAGAATTGTAGTTTCAGTACTAAGAGTTGCAGTTAAGAGTTCCAAACTTCAGCAATCTGCAGTAACATCCAAAGATCACACACAGGAATTGTTTATGCAGGACTGGTCCAGACATGCCTAAGGGAGGAAGGTGGCACGGAGATTTGGCAGCTGTGACATGAGCCCAGTTATAAACCCTCAAGGCTCCAGCAGTTGTTTATCATATATTCAGGCTTCTTAAAATTTTATCAGTGTTTATCACTATAAAAGTCTTGTTCATTTTCACTTGAGGGATGCTGTGATTTACTTCCTACAGAATTATTTGTGATGTAGACCCTGTGAATTATATACTTCAGGTACAAATAATTGGTTTAGTTTACTCTAAAAAAATAAATACAGAAGCACCTGAATTTCCCCCCCCAAATCTAAGACAGCCTATTAAAAAAAAAAATCAAGCAAGAAAAGTAAGAGTGTTTTTCATGTATTTAAATACGCTTCATTTGGATTTAACAAGCAGAATAGAGCAGGCTTTTCCACTACTTGTCAGTTTCTGGGTCAGCAAAATAAATAGGTTCTACCAGAATAAACATAAACAACAGCTGTTATAGAGGGCAGTAAGCTGATGTTTAACAAACAGATACCATGAGAAAGTGACCTACATAGGAACAGTATGAGTAGATTTCTTTAATCCCCTACTTAAGTCAATTGTTTGCTTACACAAGTAAGTTCAGGGTGTTTGTATCAACAAACTCCATGAGAGAGAGGAAGCTGCTATTCTACTTTAGCCCTGAGAGAAAAATAAACATTAAGAAATTAACAGAGGCAGGCGGTGGTTCCAAATCATGGAGATCAAGGTGATTCTTTCTTGGGTACCAGTGATAAAGCCCCCAGACGTGGAAGCCCATGCTTTGAAGGGCCAGGAACAGTCTGTTCCTAAGCAAGCTGAAAACATACAGCAGTTCTGTGGGACATGTGGCAGGGATTGCTCGTGCACTTAGAGAACAGTTCCGTTAATCGGGATTTTGCATTTTATTGAAGAATTTTTGAGGGTGTTTTAATTCAGTCTGTGGCAAAACATGCTCATTAATACTGAATGTAGAAGTTCATGGCCTGCAGAAACAGAGACTTTCTTCAGGGCCACTGCTAAGTAATAGAGCAAACCGTTGTAAGCACCACACAGCCCGCACACCATCTCTGTTGGGGTATTTAAGCATTTTCATTTGGTTGATGATGGGATGGACAGACATGTGGCACCCAGATTTCTGAGGCTATGAGAGGAAGGATTCATTCACATTTCATTTTCCTGCCCCTTTTTGAGTTTTGTTTTGGGTTTTTTTTTGGTGGTGTCCATCATCCCCCTCCACCCCTGCTGAAAGAAAGAAGAGTCAAAACCAGGATTTGAAATAACATTTCCAATGGCTTCAACAGTACTGCCCATCTTTGGACAAGTTTAGATATTGGGATTGAATCTACTTGTCTGTTCTCTCTTTAGGAGCATAGTGGCACTGGGAAGTGCTGATCGATGGCTCAGAACACTGAAGTGTTAGTTCTGCAGCAGCACAAGGCTGCTGCCACGTTAGTACCAAAAGCTGTCTCAGATCACATCATTTGTCACTTAAGACAGCTGACAAAACAGTGCAGAATTTACACTTACAAACTAATGGGAAGCTCTTCCATCCTTACCCTAAGAAAAGCAGTCATTTTAAACATCTCAAACTTTGGTTCGAACTCATGAGGCATTTTCCTCAAATATTCAGATCTACTAAGAAGTTCTTAGACTCCATCTCTGTATCTGTCAGCCTACACTGAGATTATCGACATCAGGCTTTGTATTTATTGAGCACAGTGACTAGACTTATCCATTGTTTTCTCACAAAATTATTTTAGAAATTACTCTGTAGACTGCTTGTCCCTACTTTAAGACGTCATGAATAAGGAGATGCATAAAGAAGCACAGAGTTACTGGCAAAGGAGCTGTCGGTCAAAATTTTTAGCTGTGCACTAGTGCATGCAGATGATGTCTAGGCAGACAAAATGTGAAAAGCTTTATTATTGACAGCTAAATGAGTGATATGTTACCCAATAGGAACTAGACTAAGCACCTTTAAAATAAGTCTCTAAGTCTTCCCCAGATCTTTTCAACGTTACAACTGTATGTACTTGTTTTATCCTTGCTCGCACTGAGCCTTTTTAATAAGAGCTATAATTTCTTTTTATAGATACTTGATCCGACCTGATCCACTGGCTTATGTTCCAAATACTGCACCCAGCCGAAAAGACAGCTTCTGCAATACAGTGGGACAAGATACCAGGGAGGAAACGCAACTTTGATATGTAACTTATCACAAAATTAAGAGACAATTTTATACACATGTTGTTTCCACTACCCGTTTTGAGAACTGTGTGCTACATTTTGTTCAGATTTTGGAAACAAAAAGACAGCGTTTAAGTGACCAAATACAGAAATGTGGTGTCTAGAAACTCTGATTTACGGGACTGTCAGGCTTGCAGCCTGTTAAACTGGCAAAGTTCTACTACCACATGGAACAGAATTATGACACCAATTACTATTTAACCAATATGAACAAATGATTTAAAAAGTGACAGATCCCATTGTGTTTTGCTTAGATGCTTCTAAGCATATTTATAAAGGTGACAGCACGTCAGTGACTAAGCTTCTGACCTACATCAGTAAAGATTATCTGATGATTGTAACGAGACCATGCATAATTTGTTGTAAACAAATACATTAATACGTAAAGCTGCCAACGAGACTTTGCATGTCAAGAATCCAGCCCTTGAAATAATTCTCGGTCTCAGCCTGTCACCCATTTATATTAGAACAGGCTAGTTTCAGTCCCGTTTTAGCCTCCAGGGCTCAAGTGTTAGTTCCCTGGGTTTAAACAGCTGGTGTTGAATGACACAGCCTAGCCACACCACAGAGGCTGAGATCTGAGACATATCTACTGAGAGATTAGCTTAGAGGAGCCCACCTGGAGGAAAGTCCCTATCATCTCACACAGGCAGCCCCCCACATTTGCAAAAACTGGCAAAGGACTATCTGTGTGAAGCTGCAAACTGGTAGCTCAGGTGAAATACAACCGTTTTAACCTTAGCAAGTTTGTCAATAAAAGCCTGAATAGATTATGATACAGAAGTGAGAGCATCCCTCTAGGGAATGAGTCACACCACAGATCCTTCCCATTTCCATGAATGTGCCAGAACCTCAGCTGTCGAAAGTACCACATGCCATCATGCAGATTACCCAAATGTGATACATTTTCGTATTATGTAACATGTTGAAAATTAAAGAAATATATAACCCATTCCATAAAACAAATGTAATACCACAGTATGTGAAAAGGCACCATGGATTTGAAGACTCTGTTTGGCACTAAAGTACACAAGAAAGCATCTGCTAAGGTATGAACATCTGGGGCTGCTACAGAACCTCCAGTCTACATATAAAACAATCCCACAATTGGTCAGGCTTTGCAGACAACTAAGCATGCCTCTATGCGATCTTCCAAAATGACATTTTTGCTTTGCCGTCTCACAAAGAAGGAAGAGCATGCATAAGGGAAAAAACCTTGCTGTTACAATTATCCATATAGAACGGGTAGAAGAAATATGGCAGGTAGCCTGCAATGGAAAAAATGATAATTCTTTGAAGTCTCTTGATGTTCTACATGTACAAAAATTCAGTCAAAATTGTTTATATTCTCTTCTATATTATTTGGTAGAACAAGTACAATTTATTTCAGAAAAACGAAATACCAAATTGCCCATGAACAAACAACTTGTGGATATGAGTACACTTAGCATTGTAAGGATGCTGAAATCAAGTCACATTCATATTAGGAAAGACAGCAAGTGTGCTATTACTCCCTCCCTTCCTCTTAATTCTTCCAAAACTGAACTAATCCATTCCATGTTAAGTTAGAAAACCTAAAGCCACAATTACAAAAAACCCACAAAACAAAACTACAGAGGTCTCAGAGCAGACTGAAGCCATGAGAAGACCAAAAGTACCAATTTTAAAAGAAAGAAAGATAACTGGACAGTAGGGTTTCTCCTGCTTTGTTTTTTTCATATTGACATATGAAAGTAGCATCATGGTTCCGAAGGGTTTCAGTGATTCTGCATAGAGTCCTTTATTGTTCATTGTTTATCCACACATACTAATGATTTATCACATTATTCACCAGTAAAGACAAAAGTATTTCAAATAGGCCCTCTGGGTACTGGGGAAAAAAAGAATCAATTGAAACAGCTGCACAGACTAGAAGTTTTTTTTAAAAAACGGTATATGGTACAGGATCTTGTCCAAGATCTCTCCTAGAAGATATTGTACAAGAGACTCCATGTGCAGTGTGGATAGCTTTTTATTTTTAATGCCTTCAGTGAGAAAACTATTCCAGTGGAATATTTTCAAAAAAATACAAGTTTCTTAAAAATGTCCACTCCAAAATACAGGAGGATCCTTTGTTTCACACTGAAGGCCTTTCTAACAGGGTCTCAAGTAGGCAGATGGGATTCCAGAGGCATGCCTACCCTTCCGCTGGCAAGCTGGATACTCTGCAAGCAGTGCGATTCACACGCTGCTGGCAGGCATCCCCCAAACACTGCCTATAGTACCCACCACAGGTTTAAGGACTCTGCCACAAGGGTCTATAGCTGGGACTCGATGCCTCCCATCTAACAGCCTATAAAGCAGTACAAACAGTAGTCGAGTATATCCATTTCTCCACCCAACTCAGCAGCATTGCTGCTCAGCTAGATTTAAATAGCAGCATCTCATGTGACCTGATATTTCTTCAGGTTTAATGAATTTCTAATTGCTCATTAGCCCCAGAAGATTTACTAAAGCAAACACAAAGACAGCTGGAGACAGTTGAAATCTCTAAAATGAATGAAAGCCAATCTTTCTGAATAAAATACTTGGTTCTCTTCAAAACGTGCTGGAAGGCAAAACTAACAACAGCTTCTCATGAAACAGAAGTTCTAATAACCCATGAATAATATGCCACAAAGTTCTGTTAATCAAAATATACTGCCTTCCACATTGAAAGAACAGCTTTACTTCCTCTGAAATATCTTCCTAGAGGAAGGACTAAATCCCACTAGAATGGGATTTCAAGAACCGTCCTAAGCACCTCCGCAGTGACACTGAATGAGGCAGTACACATTCCTTCAGGGGCAAGGGAGGCGATTCTTCAGTGATCAACCTACAGGCAGTCTTTTGTTCACACGGTTTCTTCTCATCATGATTATCAGAAACAAAATACAAGTCTAGCAGGACTGGAATCAGATTGAGGACAGTAATCTCTATGCTTGGTGCTGGAGAAGGGATGATTTTAGAATCATCATGATTTAGAAGTTTTAGAATCAGCAGATCCAGATGACTGTTGAACAGAGGAGTTTTCTCTGGTCATAGTTCACTCAGTAGACAGAGAAATTTAGAGCTATGATCACCAACATAAGCAAGAGATTTAATCCTAAACTAGTTGTCAGAGGTCAGATGGTTGGATAACCTATATTTGTTTCTCTCCATCACGGGGGAAAAAAAAAAAAAAAAAAAAAAAAGAAAAAAGGATTATTTCAATCTGTGCTTAACTATGCATTTTTCCTTCTGACTCACTTCTACCAATAACTCAAAGCCGCCCATTTTCCCTAGTGCTACCTTAACACATACAAAGCAATTTGGTACCCAAAGTCACAATCCCAGTGAAGAAAGTGATAGCAGATAATAATTACTTCATTCTCACAAGGGAATTCTCCAGCAAAGTGAGATCTGCCTATGAAAACGTGGTGCCTAGTCTGCAGTAAAGTCACAAAAAGTGTTTCAGTGGAATGCAGCATGCTAACTATTTCACTCCAGTTCCAGAACACACATTAGTTCACACATGAAGTAAAAAGCATACAAATTGAGTTTTAAAAACCTGCAGTAAAATGAGTTAGTAAAGTCTTCATGACATTTTGACTTGGAAATGAAAAGAACAAGTTATTTCCCAGCATACATATTTCCCCTCGCACAAACAGCTTCCTACTACAACTATTCTTTTAACAAGTTTAAAGTATACAAATACACATTACTGAGTATTTCTTATACACCTTTGTTTACCAGCACACCAATAAGAAGCTAAAGAACAAATAGATTTCAGGCTGCGGCAGTGGAGGAAAACTGAAATGAGATCAAGTGCACCAGAAGTAACATACAATTCTGTAGTTTTTAGGCAGCTAGGGCTGACAGCAACCATTCTGTAATTTTCAAGCACTGATGCATGAGGCTTTGCTGCGGTGAATTCCACTTGATAGCTGAGAGAAATCAGACACTACAATCTGGAAATGAATTAATAAAGACAAGCAGCAGTGGGTAGTGACGTCAAGTTGTACGAGGTTATGAAAAATATTTTTTTCCAGGCAGTTATATAAATGCAAAATTCATGAAATAAAGAAATCCACATCAAATATTGTTGCATATTTTTGATACTGTATTAGAAACAGCCCACCCCACTTTGAAACAGACATACATTGAATACATGTCTAAAAGAGCTGCACTTTAATTTTCCAGTCATGGTACCTTGTGCTTGATGCAGTATATGCATTGCCCAGAGACAGGAAGAAAGTTATTAATTCATATTAAATTGTGAGAGATGACCAAGACTTTGCTTATAGTCGTATTCTGAAATTAATTCAAAATATTAATGATGGTTTTGTTACATACTTCATTATTGCCTACGCTGCTAATGCAAGAATGCTGTCAGTAACGGTATTCAACACAAGCATAAACTCCCACGGCCTCTCAAGAAGCTTAAAAAGGCAAGTATTTCTGCTTCATAAAGTTAAAAACAAGCATTTGAAGTTTCTGTGAACTGAAGTTTTCTATTTGTTCTACAAAATCTAAATTATATACTCTTAGGGAAATTCACAACTGGCCCATGCCAACCGTGGAGAAAGGCTGGGATGCAAAGTATAGAATTAAAAGAGTAAATATTTACTCATGTGCATGAGGTGGCCCAGCCAAATTCAGGCACCCTGAATGTGGTTCTACACGGGGCTCTTTTACCTTTGATGCATTTAGGTACAATATAATTTGACTAATCACTAACACCCACACTAGCACTTACTAATCATAGCAAAACATCTCTAGATCATTTCCTATTTCTTGTTTTGTCCTTTCACCAGTATGAGCTGGCTGATGAACATTTCTTTGGCAATTGTATAGCTTTTAACAGTTTGGCATTTACTCCCACTGGAAGTTATGAACCCTCGCTGCTTACATAACTGTCCAGTGGTGTGACAGATCCCAAATACAGAAGATCAGTATATTTATAAATCTTTCTTTGGACAGCTGGCAAGTCATTGTTAACACAATCAATTCTGCTGCTTGCGCACTCAGCTTCAGAGCGAATGGTGAAGCTTCCAGTACTTGATCTTCAGTAGTTACTGAATAACCTGTAACTTGGTTACCATTCAGATAATGTAAGGACCTGTCTACACATAGTTCAAGTTCAGGATTTGGAAATGGTACATCTATTAGAAAGTTCCTGTGGGTAGGTTGGTTTTGGGGGTTTTTTTCAGCTTCACGGGCTATTACTGCATTATGGTATGGTGTTCCTTCCCCTGGTACAGCATTCAGCTTACCTGCAGTGCTTAATGTAAGGTACAGGTGTCAGCTATACAAGATTCCACGGATCTAACAAAGCATCAACATATTGTGTCAAAAACAGATCCTTTTTTTTTAAAAAAAAACCAAAAACACAACATCCTGTGAAACTTCTATTAAAATTCTAGAAAAACAAGGCAGGATACAATGGATCCCTGAGGGACCTTTGTCCATGTTAGCTGTATCTCTCCCCAGGTAAATGCAAAAAGATCTTCAAAGCCCAGAGTAATAGGTATACTGATTTAAGGTAGAAAAATTATCCCTTGTATGTATTAAACAGGGTTAATCATGTTCCTTAATTAAAAGGTTTAAGACTGAATTCTCACAAGAAGGGGAAAACGCTTCGTATTCGGAGGCTGCACAATAGGTCCCGCTGACTGTCAATCCTGGGCCAGACGTAGCTGCCCCTGTTGCACAGAGCAGGGAAAGATTGCATTGTACGATTCACAGGTCTTTTGGGGAGGCTTTTTTTTTTTTTTTTTTCTTCATCATGCCAAGCACTCCCATTTCCAATGGGCATCTTGTCCACAATAATTACAGCAGTCTCCAGTTCCTTGAGACCCATTGCTTTGAAAATTTTCTCCCCTGCCCCAGCTTGGATATCTCCATGCCCTTGTTTCCTTATCTAGGGCTATTACTCAGTGCTGCTGCCAATAGACCAGCTTTCTTTTTCTGTTCTTTTCCTTTCGTGCAAAAGCAACTATATTTCTGCAGCATTCTTGCTACTTGTCTATTGATCCAGATGTGCCTGGAGTCAGTCTTGTTATACATACTCATCGGTGATGCCAGACAACACTGGAAGGGTTTCAAAGATGCATTAAAGGGGCTAGGATGCTGGCATTATCTTGGTTGTCCAGGGGTATCTTTTTCCTTCATGGACAGCTCTAAGATTCTGAGAAGCAAAGTCCTTATTTCCAGGGCCAGGCTGACCTTTCCTTTGTTTTACTTAAGCATGAACAATACCAGAGTCTCCAGTAAAATTCCACTACCTCATTACATCACAGTGTATAATGTGATCTAGTATATAACAAAGTTAATACACTTTCATACTAGAAAGATTGAATGATATAGTATTTAAGGGAAGAGTATTTTTGTAACGTTACCTTTTTAGCAGTATAAAAAAAGGATAAGTTTCTCTAGACTTGGGTCTCCTCAGATAAAGAAATAATGGCCAAGATGCTTGTTCTTGCTTCCTTCCTCCCTCCCCTCCCTCTCCTAGCTGACTCACTGCTTGCTTTACATTTCTCCAATGAAAGCTTGAAAATTGTCACTCTTTGTACTTGTCAAAAAGAGCAGCTGACTTGCTCTTGAGTGGCTTTTCCTTCCCTAACTCAAATAAAGAAAATACATTGAAAGGAACGAGGAAGTGCTTTGAGAAGATTCTTGGCTATCAGTAGCTTTTATCACCGCTTGGGTGGATTCAACACAAAGCAGAGCAGCATAGCCTGAGACCTTTCACACCACAGGAATTTTACCTAGTTTAAATCATGGCATGGTTTAACGTATTTTCTCAACAATACTATATAAAGAAATCTTAAGCATATGATATCTACATCAGCTTCTTCAAGTTTCAATTTTTATCTGCATCATATTCAACAGCATGAACTCAAGAGTCTATTTTTAATATCAACTAAGAATTAGCACAGAACTGAAGTTGCAGCAAAACTCTCAACAGAGAGGGTAAAATGTTTATGTGGAAGATTGGCCAGACTCAGAAAGCTTTAATAGGGATTAGGCAATCTAAGAAACAGTTATAATCACAAACCAGTGCAATGGCTGAAGCTCAAAGAGATAGCTTTGATTTTTACAAGTTTTCATATAAATATTACTGAAAGTAGAAGTTAATTCCAAAGCAGGAAACTTAACGGAGGAAATAAGGTAGAACACGCCCTTGAGTTTAGTCCTTGTTATTGCCTTATTGAAAACTAATTCGACTCTAGTTTCTATGCACTTGTAGTATAAGAATCTACAGCAGATATAACTAATCCAGACAAATCAGTTAGATTGAAGTGTTTAACCAAAGAACTCAAACAATCCATGGGCCTTTGAGATGTCCAGCATATTTGACAATTCCTACACTTTTGCTATGCTCTTGCAGTGATGGTGGCATATAAAAAACATTACTCTGTGTCAAGCCACTTCAGTTTTCAGGCAGACTTCTTCATATAATTTATTCATATGTCTAGAAAAAAGGCATAAATTGCAGCATCAAGTCGCCTGAAAACATTGTGCAAGTCTTTCTAAAACAACCCCAGTTACGAGTGTAAGTCAATATAACATCTGAGGTAACTAGAGTGTACTGGTATTTTTTTCTTATGTACTTTGGATGAATACAGCCTGAATAGGGGATGGCCGAAGAGAATATCCCTATACACTGAACTGCACAAAGGGTTCTTCTAAATCAGATAAAACTTAGCGTAAAGTTTTATACCCTTCTCCAACAGCTTCTGAAGTGCAGAAGTCTCCAAGATAAAGATCAAGACACCAAATCTGAAATACAGCTTTAGTTCTGTGTACTGACAGGCAGAACAGTAAACGGCATGCCAGCAACCATAAAGGCAATAATAAAATCCAATCATTGGTTAGCTTTTTCAGACATAGCTTTAAATTATTAAATTACATGTTACATTTCTTACCAGCCAACATCAGAAGTAGAAGACTCTAATCTTCTTGGGCTTGCATTTCCTGAGATTAGTTTTACATGAACACAGGAATCTGGTGCAGAAAAGTTATTTTTCCAATATCCTTCCAACCACAGCACTAAGAGTGCTTCTGATGTAATTCTTTCTTGAAAAGAATGGTTCCGGAGGAGAAAAGACTGCAGCTCAAACCTCTTCCACAAGGAGCAGAGCCCTTGCCACGACTGTTTGTATCACCTCAGTCAGAAGACTCACCTGTGTCTGCAGCCAGCCTTAAAGAACCAGCATCACATCTTACACAGGGCATACTGGTTTCATTTGCAAAATAAAATGTAAGGATTTCCCCAAAGTACAACAATAGAAATATCAAGTGGTTTTGTACTATGAACAATCTGGAAACCAGTCTCACTCAAAGAGTCTTTATTGTTCTGGGGACAGATGAAAAAGTTTTGAAAGGGCTTAGGACACATTGCAGAAACAAAGCAGTATTTAATGGCTTTTTCTTTCTTTCTGGTGCAAGATATGCATCCCTATTTGTTAGAGCCCACGTTATTCTAACTGCATAGTCATAATATGTGTATCAATTTTACACACTCTGTAATCTTCTCTAAGTAAGCACTCTTTTTTTGGATTTAATTGGAAAATTTGCATCAATGAACACTCTTGGCTCTAGTAGGCAGCATCCTGAAGCAAGTCCTTTCTCAGTTAGAATTACTTCTGCTGGAGCGTGTCTTGGTTCTTGCCCAAATGCCATTGCAATCACTCAAAATCTCAACATGCTTTAGATTAAGTTCCTGTAATCATACCATGTCATACAGTCACAGGATCACAGGATAATGCTGTTTGCAGGGAAGCTCAGGAGGTCTCCAGTCCCCATCCCCTGCCCAAAGCAGGGGTAGCTGTGAGCTCAGACCAGGCTGCTCAGGGCTTTCTCTAGTTGTAGGGATAAAAAGTACAATCTAACCCTTACATCTATCACAGGGCAGATCAGCTAAGCTATTGTTTGCATGTTAGTATAACATAACGTCGACATAAAAAAATGGTGTAGAGAAAGAGTTCTAGATTCTTTGGGTTTTCATTGCTGGTCATTTTAACCAAGACTCCTAGTATTTAATGTTTTTCTCTTCTGGACTCTCTCTAAATGGTTCAAATCTTTGGACTCTGTGGACAACGCATAGAAATGACCTGCTTACCAAGAGGGAAAAAAAAACCCAACCAAAAACCAACTCAGTCCATAACCTTGTTTTCTATAGGTGAATTTCCCAAGGAAGTATATTTTGGATTTTTTTCTGAGCAACTGCAGAAAAGGGTTTTTCTCTCCACAGGAAGACATATAATTCAATTAGGTTTCTTTATTAAACATCATCACATATGCTTATAAAATGACAGTGGGGACACATATACTCACTTCCTCACTTCAGCTGTGGCTGAAGTATTTGTATTGATGTGATTGACATTTTGAATCCCACATGCATCTGATAAGATCCCTGCAAAGCTACAGGTACTTTTTCCTAGCTATTCAATTAATCCAGGCAGTTGGCCCACACAGTATCACTGTAAAGGTCTCTTAATTCTTCTTGGGGGATAATTTATATTCTTGGTTGGAGAGAAATCTGGGAAGCAATTTACTGACATAGACATTTTGACTGAACCTTGCGAGGTTATTAAGCATCGTCTTATTTTTTCCTTAGCTATAAGGATATGTTGTACATGGCTGAGTACCCCAAAATGGTGTTTAATATGTTCCTGTCAAAACACTCTATCAGCGTTTAATTTTCCTCTTGTTTGTTTTATCTCTATAATAACAACTAAGTGGTATCTTCTGTATGGGGTGTTCTTTGTATATATGACTAGAGAGTAATAGCAGCTTCATGCACTAATAGAGATCTGGCAAATGCTAAGATTAGATTTTCTGAGTCAAAGCAGTTTCCATCCATATTTCTACCACTAATTCAGCAGCATAGGATATTAAGTATGCTTTCTTCTCCAGTCATGTTGAAATGCCATCTGAGTAATTGTAATGGTACGTAGACTAGTTACATCTGAGCAATATAAAATTAGCACATTAACTTTATTATTAGTTGTTAATGAAAAATTAAGTTTCATTTCATCTTTATTGCTTTTTCGTCAATGTACCATATTTTAAACAGTATAAGAATTGGTCACTGCCTCATCCAAAACAAAGTAAGGTACTGAGCAACAGACAAAAGCTTGCTTTAAGGAAGAAAAATCCTTTGAATGCAACATATTACAAAAACTACACCCCTGATTCAGGGTATCCCTGAACCTGGAAAGTTATCGCCACATAGATGCTCTGTTTCTAAGAAAACATCTGCTGTTTACTCTGTTGTCAAAGAAAGAAAGTGCTCTCTTGCTGTGGGCTTTTCTGTTCTGACACGCGTGGTTCTTGTTTTGCAGTGTTTTCCTGTAGAATATATGATCATTTGTCCGAATATGAAGAGGTGTAATTGTGGTGTTGTACAGAGGAGAAAATGGGACCTTGGATATGTTAAACAATGAACAACTAGGTGGTGGTACTCCCTGTATTCCCTTTGCATTAAGACAGAGCCCTACATAACACCTTCCAAATGTATGTATGTTATTGTTAAAGAAGCACTGACAATTTTTGAAGCCAGGTTTCCAGAACAGACGTCACCAGTTCCTGAACAAAAAGGATGGAATTTGTCACCTGAGTAGTAGTATTCTGATAGCTATCACTTACTTTTTTATTCTAAGTAGGCTCATGCCCCTTCATAAGACAGCCTGTGAAATAGTTTTATGGAGGAGGTGAAAGAGGCCTGAGGAGGTTTTCTATTAGGTATATTGTATTAACAAAACCATCACCGCCTGCCTGCATAACAAAGTTTGCGCCACTGCAGTAAGAGGCAACCCACTTAAGTTAAAACCCCAGTTTTAAGAGTTAAGTTATGGTAAGTGTCCAGGAAGCCCTGTTGAATAACACCCTGCTATTGCTGGCGTTCTCTCAGCAGGACCTCCTTTGGAGCCTTGCTCCCACCACCCAGCAACCAACCAACCAAACTCAGCTCTGGGAGCAACATATTAATTTCCCCAAGTTTTTCCGATGGAACTAATGTGCTGAATTTCAGCAGCTCTAGTTGCTATTAGCAATATCAAGAAAGGTGTTTTATCTTTACACTTCTCTTTTTCATTAATAATGAATTTAAATTACCGTGTTGAAATGTATCTGGTTTTATTCCCAAATTTCTCATTTTCAGCTGGTGGTTCTCCATTTTCTTTCCATGAGAATTGTTTAAAATTTAAAATACTGTTTTCATGTAAAGTATTTTCGTTTTCCATCTGAAGATTATCACACCTTTTGATCAAAAGTATGTCTTCTATGCCATAATTTTTTTGAACTTTACTTTCGTTTAGAACAGCAAGGTGATCAGAATTCAAAAAAAAAAAGAAAATCAAATACCTTGCTGTAAAAGAGATGGAGGCAATCAGGAAAACATTTCTCTTGGCACAGTCCCAAGGTGAGGAGAAGGATCCACTACAGTAATTCATGTTGGCAGCCTGGAGAGGATGCACAAAAAGCTGTTTTTTAAATGGACAAATATTTTTTCAGAAGAGTAGTTAGTTTGAATTGTTTTCCTTAGGGACACAGGAAGACAAGAGCAATCTGGAGGCTTCTGATTCTTCAAGATTCCTTTCTTTTCTTTTCTTTTCTTTCCTTGCTTTCTTTCTTTTTTTTTTTTTATTGGAAGTATCCCATTATTTCGTCTTAGAATAAATCGTAAAAATTTTCACAGAAGAAAAAAAAACTTTAAAAAAAATCACTATTTAATTTTCAGGCTTTTCTTTCTAAAAGAAATGCAGTAAGAAATAAATAAAACTAAATAAATACAATATTAAAAATAGTACTTTTCTCAGAACAGAACTTACTCGGATATATATTTAAACATTGGAATATATGTAAAATATAAATGTAAATTAATTCCAATATTATAATCAATATGTTAATATTTATGTATATATGCAGAATACCTGTCAATCTTTCAATATTCAATATTCAATGTCAAGTCTTCAATACTAATACCAGGGTGCTGAACACCTAAGAGGTATGGTAGAATGTAGAATATTCATTCCATTTCAAATGCATACATTTATTAAAACATGCAAAAAGATACACATTTGAAGTAAAGATTGTAATTGCTATTCCAATTGCTACAGTGCTCTCTTCATTATAAAAGTATAAGAACGATTTTAAAAGTACAAAATAAAAATAGAAGAAAGCTTATAAAAACAGAAGAAAGACAGCTTAACTTCATGTAGGCTTTACAAAATATTGTGTAATTGACTAATCCAAAGCTAATTAAGGGTGATGATTGAGTATGGAGGCACTGCTTTGGAGACTGTTGTGATAAGATCACATGGCAGGTACCTTTGGCCATTTAAAAGGTAGAGAGAGAGATGCTTGAAAGTGATTGTCTAGGCTGCGTAAAATGTCAGTGCTGACAGAGAGGTCGCATTTCCAGAGGCAAACTTGGCCACTGAAAGACAAGTGTTTTACATGAGACAAAGTGGCCCCTGCCAGCATCTACCTCTGTAAAGAGTACTTAGGACAACTGCCTTAGGCTAGATCCATACATTTTAAATGGCTTCAACTGAATGGGCTGCAAGGACAGCTGAAATATAAATACTTGGAACAATGAAAATACTGGTTTTTGTGATTACCATAATAGCTAATTTCAAATTCTGGCTTCCTTCAGCTAAATGATACATAGATTTATCTAAGCTTTGGAGGTTCACTGCAGTTTGCAGGGAGAGGGAGATAATCACATGTATCCAAGGCACCACAAACTGGTAACACCCAAGAATGCTATTTGGAAAAAAGGGCAAGGTAACTGTATTAAACTGCTTTTCACAAACTGGTCTCTGAAGGGTGCTCTACATGTACTCCACAGTGAGCTGCAAAAGTACAGTAAGTCAGGGGGGTTCAGGTTTTTGTGCCAAAACACTACTTGACAGATGCAAGATGTAGCTCGCAATCAAACAGCAAAATTCAACGCGTCTCACCATAATCTTTGAAAGCACACATTCATCCCAGTCATGCGACCATGGTATTTTTGGAACAGATTCTTCAGTAGTTTCTTGCTGCTTTGCAAAGAAATTACAGATTTAGAAGGACTGAAATAGAGTCAGGGATCCTATGTCTGCCCATGGAGAACCTGAGGACAATCTTCCAGGCCCTTGAGGTTCTGTTCTAAGTTTGTTCCAGAGGAATTATGAATTAACACAAATGAAAACCAGGACATTCACCATTCTATCCGAAAGGGAGAAACTCTGTGACTTGTTAGCAATGAAGACCGTTTATAAAATGAAATTGGATTTAACCATTTCAGAATATGCAATATGAATGTACAATAAGAAATGGATTTATGATGAGATTATAATTTAATGTGGATAAAATAGGTGTTGATTAATCTGAATGCAAATGTATCATGGATTACCCTTGGCCAGCATCCAAACACCCCCCCAGCTGCTCACCCTCTTTCCCCCTCCTCAGCAGGACAAGGGGAGAAAATAACATGAAACAGCTTGTGGGTCAAGATAAGGACAGGGAGATCACTTACCGGATACCATCAAGGGCAAAAGAGATTTGGGGAAAATTAGTATAATTTATTGCTAACTAAAAGACATTTGGAGAGTGAGAAACAAGAAAAAAAATTAAAACAATACACACACATTCACACATCTTTTCCTGGCCTCAACTTGATTCCTTTACCTGCCCCCCACTGCCCCCATCAGCAGAAGGGGGTTGGGGTTTAAGGCTCCTCCCTGCATCTCCTGCTGTTCAGAAAAATCTGCTCCAGCTGAGCAATATATAAACAATATATTTATTCAACTAGGTGGAGCAAAGAGTGAGGTTGAATATGAAAGTATGTTGAGCTGTTTGCATACAGATAGCAATAGAGAACAGAGAGAGACCTTAACAAGACATCTAGACCACAAGTTGCCCCAAAACTGTATCAGTTTTAACCAAGGCATTCCTGACAAATACCAGCTTGTACTTTTCTAACCTGTACTTAAATAATTTAGACCCCATAACCTTCCATTGCATCTACTTTATGCTTCATTACTCTGTTACCCTAATCTAAACTGACATTCCCATGCTACACCTTAAATTCATTACTTCTTGAAGCACTGAAAACAAACATTCTTTTTCTCTGTGAAGAGCATTTGATAACTTTTACTTTATAACTTCACTTACATCCCCAGTTCTGACGTGTTTTCTGAACCTCTAACCGTTATTATTCCTCCTCTTCAGTTCTCTGCCCTGAAAGGACCAGGGAGACACATTACTTCACGTGAAGCCTAGCACTGAGGGGGTAGAGCAGAAGGATTACTTCATGTGTCCTCCAGGCTTTCTCCCTGTTTGTACACCCCAGGAAAACCATTGTCTTTTTTGTAACTATCAGATGCTTGATCCACATGATCTGCTGTTGCAATAAGAGAGAGAGCTTGTGACCTGTTGTGCGGTGTGACCCACTTCCACGTGGCCGGGCAGCTTAGCCAATATGCTGCCTTTGTTTCTCGTTATCTCAGATAATTTCCACTTTACCCTACCAACCACAACCTCATTATTTTCGTATGTTATTCCAAGCCCCTTGTGAGGCCCTGGTCAAAGCAGAATTCCATTTTCATAAGAAACGACTCCAAGGTAGGCTCTGAGCTGGTTTTCTAGACACTTGTATAAGCCCATCACGGCAGATTCATCTGCCCCGTAGCTCCCTATCCAGTGATTCTTCCCCCTCACCAACAGTGACAAGCACCTTGTCATTAGGTCCTTGGTGGCTTATCCCAAAATGCGAGTGCAGTTTCCCCTTATATCTGACAAACCAGTAAGTATCTTCAGTAAGCTTGTTTACTGATCTGCTTACATGGATTATGGAAACGTCGTAGTTTTCATTATAGTCTCTTAGGTCCTTTAATGAACTTGGCTTAAGAAACTTGTGTGATCGTGTCAGCCGTTGTGGCTACAGACACTACAGACACTAACCACCCTACTCATTATTTCTTATTTATACACTACCTCACAGAACATATTTGCCACATAAAGACATACGCAAGTACATTATTTCATGCAATAATTTAAAAGCAAACAAAGCTGCTTGTACTAAAGCTACAAATGCTCTTAGATGTGTAAGCAGTGGCCTTCCCTACGATCAGAGCTGTCTGGGTTACTTGACACGAAGGGTTTTGTAATGATCCCTTCTTGTGACCATGGTGAAAATGACACCGTCTAGAACAGCAACATTTCATTTTTTCCCATATATTTTAGGCTCAGGCAGCAATTGAACGGACTATGTGAGGATCAAACTGATGGCAGCGGGTACTATTTGTCCCATTTCTTTGCTTGGCCTAAAACTCTTTCCCTAGTTCGGTTTTCAGCAGGTGACTGGGTTCTTCAACAGACAGTCCAAAGAGGTGCCAAACACAGCTCCCAGTGGTTTCTGAGTACTAACCACCACGCCACCCCACCTTATTTCCATACATGGAACTGGAACTAGAATTTTCTTTAAAAACTATACCTCATACAGAGCCTTCTATCCAGGTATATTTATGAATTTAAAGATACCGTTTTAACATCAGGGAAGATGGGTCTCTGCAAGGATATTACTTCACTACACACAACCGCTTCAAGTACTATCTGAATTTACTAGTTTAGATAACAAGGCAGGAAGATAGGGAAGGGAAGTGGGACTATGAGGAATTAAATTCAAAATTGGAAATTAGCAGAGAGAGATATTTTAAAACAGTTAATGCTAGCAGTAGCCTAATGAGAGCCATTTGCAGAACATACTTGCTCCGTTGATCCTCCACCCACAGGTGGCCCTGTTATGAATTAGACAGCTGTTTTATACTTTACATACCCACATGTCCACGCAATTGTTTTCATAAATGTATCAGGACAACATGCAAGAAAAAAGGTAGCTTTGACACAGGTTAGAAACAACACGTTAAATTAAAATTTTATTTATGACATTTATCTTTCACTTGTTTGTTACAATTGTGTCTGGATTCTTAAACTAAATTTATCATGGGCACAAACCCCAAAACTACATCAGTTTTCTTTATTAACTTTAGTACATAGCTGGGTCTTTTTAGGAATTAGGATAAATTAGAATAGCAATTTATATTAGAGATGTTTGGCTAATTTATATTTTATCATTAAAAGTTCTGACAATGATGAGTTCCTTAGATCAATTACAAAAAAAAAATTAACATAAATTTAATTATGAGTGTTTATGTGTGGGTAGTTCATAAACAGCTAGTCTTCAGGCACTAGTGTCTCATGCCTTTTGTGAATTCCTGTAAAAGCTGCAGAACATTCAAGCCTTTCTTCCTTCTTCTCTTGGTTAATCATGAAGTTGTATAATTTAATTCAGCTAAAAATGACATTTATAAAGCTTCATTATTTGCTAGAACATGAGTGCCTTGTTCTGTCGCTACAGGGACACATGCATATGGAACGTCTTGAGCATTTCTGTTCAGCACTGGCTGTAATTCAAAGAGCTTGTTCACTGCAGGGATCCGGAATGTTTCTTCACCAATGTAACTGCATGGATCTCATGCTTTTTCCTATGTGGATTCACCACAGGGAGTGAAAACACAGGAGAGGTGACCTGGAACCCCTTCCAGCTTTGAAAGGCACTGCATCAACTCCCTCCTGTCCTGGATAGAGTCCTGTGGTTGCTGCCACATTTTTAAATGTCACTCTCATGCATCAGGCATGAGCAATGCATGCTCATCAGACCTCCAGAAGATAAAACCAAAATATTATCTTGGAATAGTCTGACTTAGAAGTGAGTTGAGATGTAGGATAGATAGAAGCTGTCAGCCTTTCCCATGCAGTTACTGCTGTAAGCATGTCCAGAGGCAGCACGCAGAGCCCTTGGGAAACCTCCCTAGTGAAAACACAGACACCAATGGATTTTTCCGGTTCTGTGGGGGCAGACTGAAGTTCAGTTGAGACCTGCAGTTTTAACTGTGTAGGTGATAATTTCACCTTAACCTTCCTTTTTGCAGTTCATGTTCTGTTGCATTTCATGCAGTACTCCTCGGACTGCTGAGCAGCAGCTATCTGATCCAGGCACAGGTTTTGCAACCTAGACTTTCAGATCTGTTCTTTTCTGAACTTTTACAGATAAACCCCCTTAAACACAGAAGAAAGAGCACTTTCATTTAGGGCTTGTTAAAAAAAACCCTGGCCTCTATAAAGAATTATATCCTGCCTAAGAAGCTATACCACTGATTCCACCCAGATTAAATCTTATTTTTAGATAATTCCAAAGAAATACCAGCATAGTGATCGACTTACTGCTCATCATATAACTTGGTCAAAAATATCTGCAAATCCAGATGCAAAGGTGTTTGTCCTCTGGCATAAAACACTACATCACATTTCAGTTCTAAAATAAAAGGAAGATGCAAAAAGATGAACATAATGAAACAAAGGGTTAAATAAAATTAAAAGAACACCTTTAATTTCCTGTAATGTCTACCTATGCCCTTCCTGTCAAACCCTTCACCTTTCTGATAGACTCCCAGGAATTTACTCTCAGTCCTGACAGTCAAGAGGGATTCCTTTAGAAGACGTTCAGCAAGTTGTCGTGAGGTTCTCAGGCAGGTGTGTTGTCAGGCCCTTTCAGCAAAATGGGCCTAAAAGGGCAACGTTTTGGTACCCAAAAAGTACTTTGAAACAGCACCTTCTTACAGTGATTGTTAAGAACAAAACACCCTCTGAGGTGATTTGTTTGAGAAATGTTGGGAAGGAAGATTTGCTTCTATTTTAACTTTATATTTCAAGGGGAAACAAGATTTTGCACTAGGATTTCTTAAATTCTCCATTAGGCTAAAAACCTGAAGAATCCAGGCATGCACTGAAATAATCGTAATAATCCTGCACTGAAGGTAATCATAGCGGACTGAATGACAAATACAAAGAGGAATCGCTTTTCTGGCACTCGTACCAACGTTCAGGTCGCACAGCACAGGGAGCATTTTCACTGGTATGGAAAAGCTTTGTTGAAATGCTCTAGAAGCTGTGCTGGGGGTTATATGTAACTAGTTCAAAGTAGAACTAATAACCCTTCTACAGGTCTAACAGGTATTCCTTTATCATTGCCTGCTCTTGGCTGGGCCTCTAGATGGTAGTGTAACACCACGGGCAAGGACAGGAAGGCAAATGAGTATTTTCACTTTTATTGCTGGCCAATACTCGGCTCATGTTACAAAGTAGCCATAAAACCCGTGGGTTATCAGTCTCCATAAAACCAGCTGGTAGTTCCAGTTCAGATTTTATTGGAAAACTGTCCGGTTTCCACCATTTGAATTTGCATTCTTATTGGCGGTGACAGCCAAATCATTACTCCCCAGCACAGATCACAGTTAAAACACTCCACTGTAATAAAAGAAGACATTTTTTATGTTCCTTTAGCAGAAAAAAAATAAAATTGTCATTTTAGTCTGGCACCTAAACAAACATCACTTTTATGTCAGCAACCCTTAAGAAAATAGCCTAGTGGGAAAATGAATTCTGAGAGGATTTAGGGTGTGTTATATAGTCTTTTCAGTACCTATTTTTGTAGCACTTTAAAATTGCTTTCATGTTCAGCTCTTTAGAATATTTACCAATAAAATTAATTTGATCACAATAAATTTATGCATAAATTGTGCCAAGAAATATCTATGTGTCTCCTATATTAAACAATGGGTTATGATGACAGCTGATCACGTTGAAACGATGTCATGTTTATTTTTGATTCATACTAAGGTTTACTTCCTATGGACAGACTTGCTGAGTTGGGAAACTGAATTTTCAAAAGCACTTCTATAAAGCTTAAAGAAAGCATAGTTTTCTAGTCATTAAGGGTACTACAGCAGATAGACTGAACCTTTATCAAGACACTATGCACAGTACAGGTACCTAAAATAATGAGGTACTTTTCAACACTCTGATCACCTCTCGGACTGGATTTTGAAATGGATAAGATACCCCTTTTTTTAGACCATAGTATTTGCAGTGGAAGCGTGTTCCTAGCACACTGCATCATGAAAGTTCTTGACTGGACTAAAATCCGCATCACGGGAACTGCATAAACTTGTTTATAAAAGAGTAGTTAGTTCACATCATTTGTGAACAAAGAAAGAGGGTTTAATCTACAATTTTCTCAAACTCAAGACATATAATTGTACAAAACTCTGTATCTAGAAGTCAGATTCAATGCCTTTTGAATGATGTATGCTGTTCCTATATTCTGTAACTCTCTTGGGTTCTGTGCTTCTGAAGCTAACCAAATATCAAGTAGTCACAATCCTGAAAAACAGATACACTTTAGTGCCACACGAAATAGAAAGAACCTGTGAAATCAACATAAATACCAACATAGTCTCCCAGAGCAAAATCTTTTGTCTTGAAGACAATTAATAGAAAAGCAAATGATCAGATGACTTCAGCCACCTAATGTATTGGGCTTTCAAACACAAAGTTAAACTGATATTTACTTGTCAAATACTCAAAATTTTTCATCACACTACAGGGTTACATTGTACTGTTTTACAGATAAGATTATGACGGCTACTAGGAAATCATGTGAGAATCAGAAATCAGAATTTATGAAAAAGAATTATTAGAACGTATTTCATGTATATAGGCTGAACTAGGAAAGCAATAGTACCTTTAATGGTAAAATCAGTATAAGAAGTGAGCGATAACCTGCTATGGGGATTATATGTGTTCTTCTTCAATTATACTCTCCTTGGTTTTCTTCCCTGATTTTTGCTACAGCAAATAATGTAGCAGTTGAAAAAAATGTAGTTGAGTTATTGCATGGGAACCGCCTCCTGAAGGCAAGTACAGAAAGAAGCATTTAGACATACACATTTTTTTTCACTGAGCTCCGATGTTCTTCCATTTGCTGCCATAGCTTGAGCTCTTATACCATTTTTACTTAGATATATAATTCAGTTTTGCAGTTCGGAATATTACTGCAAGTAAGTCTATCATATATAAATAAAACATAGTTTGGAACTGTCATAGTTATTTTTTTCATAACATAGAAGTAGCATATATATATACGGCAGCAAAAGGGAAACTACCCTCAGTGACAAAAGCAGAGGAAAGCAAAATTTATTAATATTGCATATATACTTCACCAGTTTTCAGAATAGTACTTTGTTTTGTATTTGCCTCGTGATCAAAAGTTTCCAAGAGAAAAAAAGCACCACCATTCTCTGCCAGCCTCAAATGATCAAGTCATCTAAAAAGGGAAGCATAAACAAAAGGCTCCAACACTAGAATTCTGTGACCACTTGCACATTTCTTCCTTAGTTTGAAAGCAGAGGTATTTTCAGACTTTGCATACCTATCATAAAACACACTGTGGTGGTAGGAAAGGGCACAGAGAACTGAGATCTGAAACAACACTTGCGTGTGCTAAGATGAAAAATAAGCAGGTCGTTCTAAACAAAGGACCAAGACCTTTGGAAAACATAAGACAACATTTTAACATAAATGTGTTTATTCTTTATGGTTAGGATTGAGGTTAATAAAATTGTACAGAAGTAATAAAGTATTTATTGTTTTATATATGGCAAAAAAATGGATTGGAAGTTTATGACTCTAAATTATGATGAAAGTAGCATATGCTTTTTATAAGCTAGTTATTCACTTTGCCTGTGCACATAGGAGAGCCTCTTAATTTATCTGTTTTGGTGCTATCTCCATTGTCTTAGAGAGCTTTTCCCTCCAAAACAAACTGAGCAGTCAAATGAACCTGGGTTTCACACATCCCTGGAGAGCCTCTCAGTTACAGAAACAATAGACACACACTCTTATGTTTTCCCCTCCTTTTTATCTTCTACTGTAGGGCTGCACAGGGGCAAAAAAAAAATTCATTTTCAAATAAATTTAAAAGGTTTTGATCATGTATTGGTGCAGTAGAAACACCTTTTGAAAGCAGATAAGGTTCCCAGGAAACTGTCAGCACTAGTCAAAATAATTAAGACCTATTAATGAAATCCTGTTAAGCCAAATCTCCCCTAAGGACAGGGTATGAAGGAATGCAAGTTTTGTCCTTTTTCTTCGTGTCTTGTTTCTGAATTGTGGGAGATAATCATATTGCTAACATGAGAAACAGCTTCGTAAGCACAGCTATGCAAAGACCACAATTTAAAATAGTGCTTATGCTTTCCTTCATTACAGAAGTTGCCGTAGTCACTTTATTTCCTCACAGAAATAGTGATGTCCTAAGTTATTTATTCCTTTTTTTTTTTTTTTTTTTTTTGTAAATTATAGTAAATGGTTCTTCTGATAGGCAATTTGGATTATTTCTTAGAAGTGTCATCAAGTTATGGATGCATTAAGGCGCAGCAGGAATGAAATATCTATCACCTCAGTGCTTAAGGATGTGTCCAAAAAGCTTGGATATTTTAATAGGCTGCAATATATTTTCACTGCAAGTCACTTTCACAACTCACTGTGCAACAAATTATTTAACGATCGCCAATCTTTTTTCACATATCAAAGGCATTAATTAAAATGCAATTGCATGCACTTTATTGATGTTTTCAATGCTTTCCTCCCATCCTCTCTTAAGTAGAAATGTATGGTGAAGAAATCCCTCTTCAGGGTGAACTTCAGCAAGCAGGGTGAGAACTAGTTTGACAGGCTGTTGAAATAGCCCTGAAAAAATGTCACACAAGCATTACTTAAGTGTTAAGGTTGTGTCTGTGTGTATGTCTGAAGATGTTAGGTAGGATATGGAACTAGTAAAACTATTATTTGAGTCAACTACCATTTCATTATCCTCGTGCTTCTGCTTACAGCTTTCCTTTTTGTCTTCCAATTTCAATTTAACCTTCACGACTTGTGTAAGAATATTTATTTGAAATTGAAATCCTAACCTCTGTTAAGAGGATGCAGCCTGCTTCAGAAACAGTGGTCTTAGCACTTTTTAAATTTGATATGCAAAAAACAACCCAAAAATATCTCTTTTGTGCACATAAAATGAAATGTGCAAGATCATCTATAACATAATACATAAACTTTATTTCCTACCTGTCTAACTGCATTGCGACCTAATATACTTTACATTAGCTATTACTTCTGCAAATTCTCATTTTCTCTGTCAAATGATGCATGAAAGCTAGAATCACTACAGCTTAATGGAATAAGCCCTTATCAAGTGCTATATATCAAAAGCATCCCTCTTTGAACATCTAAGGACAGAATGATCACAAGTTCTAAAACAAATTCAACAGAATTCACAATAGGTCACTGGGTTTGAAGTTTTGCTCCAGCTGTTCACTTTTGCCTGACTGTGGAGACAGTGGCCAGTGTTACGCTGTTACTTGTTCTTTACATGCTTAAGCATGCAGGTGGTCAGCATAGTGCTACAGCTCAAAATGATGTCAGGAGGGAATTTTTTGTCCCAAAGAAGCACGCTATGTGTCTCTATTAGAGATTTTTGGAAAAGAAAATATCCCAAATCATGCATATTTGCATTAATTTAAATAATCATATCAATACTTGATATAATAATAACAATAATAATATGAATGATATAATAATATGAATGATATAATAATAAATAATTTATATAACAGGCAAGAAAGAGGTTGAAAACAGTTTTATAAATCCAAGGCTGTGGTCACAGAGGCTGTGCCCAAAGAACAGAAGCACAGGTTTGGGGTAAGCTACAAAGAATGATGAGTCAGGAGAGGGGAGAGAAAGAAAATTCAGTTCCGTGACTACCTTGACCTGGACTGACTGTCTCTGCATCTCTTCGGAGCTTGTGGTAACAGTACTTGGTAGACCTAAGGCAGACAGATGATTCAAGTGCCATCCTGGAAAAGAAGAGGCAAACAGCTATATGAATGGTGGTGTCCTTGCCTAATGAAAACCAACTAAAGAACATTCCTAATGTACTCTTTTGGCGGTGGGGGCAGGGAGGTCCAGGACGGTGTGAAAGGTTCAGAATAGGACAGTGAGGAGCAACTTAGAAAGCATTTCATACATGGCCTCTTGCACAATATCTAATGCCAAACTCCAGTTTTCATTTTCTTAAATCATGTGCTTATGATGTTATGGCAGAAAGTGAGTCTGGCTGAGTGTCCAGGTGGCTACCAAGTACCACCTCCTTTGCCAAATTCCCATTTTCATTATAAAGCTGCATCGTAGCTAGATCTTCTAACAGTATGGAGACTTAGCTTATAAAACCTCCATGCTTCATCTTCTTAGCTGCATCCTCTTTTGGATTCAGTCAAGCCATATTTAATTTTTCTCTCATGAAAAAATCTGTGGACACTTAAATAGAGCTATGGGAACCTGCAAAAAAACTAATAAGAAAACAAAACCCACAAGAATGAGAATCTATCTGAGGTTTTTCTCATCCATTTCTATTGGAGAGTACAATATAAGGGAGAAGTGAACACATGAAGCATTAAACTAGATTTACACAGGAAGCTTTTGAAGCTTCCATCACTGAAAAGCTTTAAGAACAAATTGGACAAACTTCAGCCAGGAGTGTTAGCCTGCTTCAGAGCATGGGAATTCCCCTGATGATCTCTGAAGATCTCTTCCTGCCCTATTTTTCTACGATTTCTAGAATATACTCATTTACAAATAATTAAGTTATTTAGGATCTCTTAAAAAAACACAAGAAACTTACAAGTATATAAAAAAGTCCTTTTTAAAAATAATTACACACACACACACTCACACCCCCCGTCAGGTTAATTTATTCTCTTCAAACAGAAGACCCAGGGTTCCCATTAATTTCTGAGATCTTTATACAAGTATATGACTTCGTGCCTCATATTCTGATAATAATTGATCTAAGACACACAAAGCAAGCTTCATTAAGTTTTCAGTTTTCTTTATATTGACTTTCCTATTAATCATATGAATATATAGGACATGGACATTTGAACATATAGGGCATATTCCCTGTCTTGAGAAAATGGCTCTGCCCATAAAATAGCTTATAGTCCGGAACAGTTCATTCTTGTTACTTCAATCTAATTTTTTTTTTTTTTTGTCATTTCCGGGTCTGCCTATGACATTGTGTTTATCTGGGATGATTTTTTCTGTTTTATCAGATTTTGGTAGCTTTAAGGCGAATCAAAGAAAGAATGAATTATTTCAGTGAAACCTGACAAAGAGTGGGAGCTGCTAAAAATTATTTGCTTTTTTAAAGAAGCTAGATTTCAAAAGCTCCTGCTGTTGCAGTATGGTATAGTAATGTAGCACTGGAGTACTCTGTTTATGAGTAGTCCGCTGACAGGTGAAGCAATGTCAGCAAGAATGGGACACAGATGAAAAACCGCTAACAGATAGAAGATATACCACCTTCTTTCCAGCATAGCAAAGGGGCTGTACTGCTGGAGGAACAGGGCTGGTATTAATTCATTTATCTCTTTGTGAAGCTATGAAGTTTTTATTTTTCTAATCCTATATTTCTAGTGGACTTCACAATGACATGCATTTTATGTAAATGGCCTTGACTATTGAAGGTAAGAAGAGCACTGCCACTAGGATGCTATGAACTTAAATCACATACACCCCACACTAACAAATATGTTTGTATGAAAAGCAACTCAAGAACACCTCAAAGATTTAAAGACACTTGAAAATTGCGGTTCAACATTTCATCAGTTCAAAATCCCAATTCTGAGGAGCCTTAGCTAAAGATTTACATAAGCTGTGACAAAGTACATTTCTTCTTGTTTTGTTAGGGTTTATAGCAAACAAAATTATTTTCCTTCATTTATTCATCAGTTATTTGTAAATAGACTTCTCTTAGCTGTACTATTTGATGAAAATATTTATCAAACATTTTGAACTAATCATATTTGCCTGCGTAGTTTTGCAGCTACTCAAACTGATGCAGTAAAAATGCAAGCTTCACTTAAATAGAATAATGATGGAAGAGTCTGAGACAGCATGGTTTGGTTCTGATTCTTTCCCCTGGATCCATATGTGAAGTAGGAATTTGGAAGATGAAGATGAGTATCACCTTAGGGATATATATATATATATATATTTGGTTGGGTAACACAAAGGAAGTTGAAATAAGGAGTATGGATATAACAAATGCTCTTCCTTTCCCAAAGTGACTTGCTGAAATGACAAAACACTGATTTTAATAATTAAAAGGAAAAATAGAGATGTTCTTTGCCGATGCTGTATCCCTTTGGTTTTGGTAGGTATTTATCAGGAGTTAGAGGACTCAGAATCAAAGATTAGTATAAATTAACCAAACCAAAGTTAGAGAAAGTTACAGTTTAGCCATCTGAGCTGACCTCAATCTTGCTATAAATTAAACAAATAAATAAATAAAATTGAAGACAGTGAATTTCCTTTGCTTTATACAGATGCGTTTGGCCTCAAGTACCCAATGCCTCACTGGTATCACAATGTGTTATCACTTAATGCCTGTGCATAGAGATTAGAAAACACTTGCATTTTCTTTCACTTCACAGAAACATAAATTGTCATTTCAGATGGAGGGTCAATGTGCAATCAAGCCCACAAGGGCAGCAGGGTGAGACAGCAGCAAGACAAATAGATGGCAGCCGGCAGTAAGAGAAAGCAGCTTGCCTCAGCCAGGCATGTTGCTTACTTTTGCTCTTCTGCTGCCCCTTTTTTGTTGTCCAACATATACCTTCTGCTATCTTACTATCATTATGACTGTCCCTTCCCCCCCGCCCCCAAAATAATCTTGTGGGTTATCTGAGTATGGGAAAGATCCACTTTTCTCTGAACTCTCATACCAAAATGGGTTACCAGAATGCAGATCACCTCGGTTTAGGATTAGGAAGAGGAAAATGAAGGAACAAAATTTATTGTTAGTTCTGACAAGAGCAAGCTTTCTGCGGTCACTGAGCATGGTACAAT
Source organism: Falco rusticolus (assembly GCF_015220075.1). Taxonomy (NCBI): domain Eukaryota; kingdom Metazoa; phylum Chordata; class Aves; order Falconiformes; family Falconidae; genus Falco; species Falco rusticolus. Next base: position 24,425,998 of record NC_051197.1, read on the forward strand.
GATTCTAAACAAAGTATGACATGACTTAATTTTTATTCCTAAGTGTACTAACATGCATGTCTACTCAGGACGACAATTACTGATACCTGTAAACAGTACAGAATGTTGTGTTATTTGTTGTGATTACATTTATAACTCTGAACCACCACTGATGGAATTGCCAAAATAAGCAGGGATTTTTTTTTTTTGTTCTTCCTCCATGTTCATATAGGCCTGATTTCCTTAGATGCTGACATTTTATAAATGTCATAGTTTACGAGGAAATAATAAAACCCCAGATAACACCACACAACACTGTGACCTTTAGCTGAGGGATTGCTATAAGTTCTTAAGTAAGCTCAGTAAAGAAATTCAGAGGTGAAAATTCAGGTTCTAGTAAGTAATTGAAGACTTCAAAGGTCACAGATTTAGCAGAAATTCTGTCTGTGAGTCAGAGCCAGCAATACTACTTTTTTTTTTAGCCTGTTGCTTGTGATTTGATTTTGCAATTGATCTGCTTTAGCAACATATTATAAACAGCTTTAACTGAAAATTCAGAATTTTTCATTATTACTTGGAATTGAGTTTTTTTTTTACAGTGACCAGTGTAATCAAACCTCCAGGCATTCCCACTGTTAATGTTATTGCTTAGGAAGTAAATTTTATGGATATGTTTCCATGACAGTATTTCTGGCAGATACTCCCAACAGGTATCTAGTTCCATTTAATAAGCCACTCCCAAAATGGAGAAAAACGTGTTTTGTCTATACTTATGAAGATTATCAGAACTGTTTTGAAGATTTAGGCTCTATCGTAGCTTCAATAGGTGTCTTGAAATTTGAGATAGCATCCCCCGCTACAAGGAATATCTATTGTTTTTCCCATAAGGCAGCAGACAATAGTTAAGTTTTTGGCCTCCAAAGGGGGCCATCCCCTCCCACTCTCCAAAACAGGGAGAAAAAACCCAAAAGGTTCCTACATGCTCACAGGCTTATTCAATTTTGGCATCTATATCTGTATCCTAGAAGAACTGCACAGTTGTTTATTCCCCAGACTTCAAGAACTGAGCAGATTATACCAGTTCAGTCTATATGGACACAGAATGGCAAGCTGGTTAGCTTTTCTAATAAGACAGACATTAAACCGTATCTCATTGCTCAAAGAATTACATCTGAAGCTGCATGTAATGTGAAGCTATAATAACCAGAAGCACAACTAAACCCCACCTAAACAATTATTATTTAAGCCCAAAATCAGTATGTGTAAAAAACTAACAAGAAATAAAAATTAGTATATTTAAGTATGGAGGTACTTGATAAAGTGTATTTATCAATTAAGTCAATGAAGTGCAGGCTCCTGAGAAGTGTAGTGATAGATAATGCTACAAAGGCAGAAAGTCACTGTTCTGTGTGCTGCATTTGAAATAAAAGCAGGAAGAACTAGACATCCGCTGTGATGTTGTGGGAATAGAAACTTTGCTATAGGTAGCACAAAAGACATGGGATGGCTTCTTCCAAAATTAAGTATTACTAATCCTGGAAAAACAGAGAAAATGTTACCTGTAAATGAGATATATTTGTTGCAAACCCACAAAATTTCGTAGAGATTGGTGGCATTGGGAAATGTGGACGACGGGTTACAGGAGAGTTTTAATTGGTTGTTCAAATGGTCTTAAAAGCACAACTTGTGGTTTAATACTCCTGGGAATTGAAAACTTAGTTTGTACCTCTGGGATAGAATCATGTATAGAACAGGAAGTTTGAAATCTAGTCAGAAGCTATCCTGGATAGTCACTGCGGCTTGAGCTCATATGAGAGTTGCGTATGTTTAAATGGAATTGAAATTCTGAGAATACATAGAGAGACATTTTCTTACCTGTACACACAGCACCTTTACAACAATCACAGCACCAATATATAGGTGTTTTCTCACCTGCATGCTCAGCACCAATCAGGACTTCTAACAGGTTCATTCCACACTTCCAGAAAACAAGCGGCAATACAGAACACAGTACAAATCTAATTCACATTTGCCTTAGTCTAAGGTTTAAATGACTTGACCCAGCTCCTGAAGTATTTTGATTGCAATTGCTGAAAATCAAAAAATCCCCACAACTGACAAATGGTGAAAAGAAATTATTTGATCCAAGTCTGAGGCAAGCATTTTGTTGCAGTCTGCTATCTAGGAAATTAATCGTGCATGTACCATGTAAATATATGAGCGCCTGCTAAAATGGCATGAATAGTGATGCTCCTGACACACTTAAGAGTACTGTTAAAATATTAATCATTTGGTAATAGAAAAGGAAGCATTTAGGTAGTATGGCACTCCTACTCCAATAAGTTATAAATGTTACTTTTGACATAAGCTCCATGGATCTCTGAACTCTCAAAGCAGTAGGGGTAGTCAGAGTAGAGAAGTCAGGTGTAAAATAAAATACAAAAAACCATCAAAAACTATTTCTAGCACACAGAAACATCTCAGCAGTAGGTTACTTGGTAGTTCCATATAGAATTTTTATTGTGTTGGTGAATTAATGCATGCTCTAAATATTGCAAATAAAATAGCAGTTGTTTTGCTATAACTGTGAATGACTGGTACCGTTCTGTAACATCATTTATTACAAAATATCACAAAACCAGCTTCTTGAGTCACATACAAAAATCTCCTAATGCCTGAACTGTAGAAAGAAATCTCTCTCAAACTTCTAACTGTGCTAAAAGTTCTTCTAAGTCCTTCTCCATTCAAATTTTGTGAATGTCAATTTGTTCCAGCTCACACTTTCAAATTTATTAAATCTTATTGGTTTTCTTGTCAAAAAACCTGGGTTCGAGCTTAGAGGGCTTTTGCATGTCAATGCTGATTGTATCCCCAGAAAATGACATATCATTATATCTCAGTCCTCAACTACCTACGAATATAATGTATTTTAGAATAAAAGATTCATCGGAAACAGCTAAAACTCAGAGTAGATGAAATCACAGACCTTTCTGTTGATAATGGGAACTCTTGCACTCACACAGAATAATTTGAGAGGAAAAGGCCTATTTTGGATCCAGATATAAATTTGTCTCTTCCTTAAATCTTGAAAAAAATATTTGCTGTTAGTTACTTTTGGTTAGATGTCAAATCCACAGAAATTTATAATTATGATTGTGCAATAAACAACGTTGCTACTGATAAGTTATGAATGCTTTGCAAACATAACCATGCATTTTTTAAATTTAACATGCAACAGCGATGGAAGACAGCATGAGATATTTCTCTACAGATTTTGCAGTGTAACTCGTTCATAATATCTTTAATACTCTTCAGCAATAATCTGTTAAAAATTAATTTTACTGTCATAGCAAAGAGTATTTTGAATACACTTTGCACATCTAAAACTGATTTATATCTTAATTTTTTTCTACAATAGTATTTTGCAGTTACATTGCACCTCCTACAAAAATAGATTCTAGAAGACCCCACATACACTGCTGAAAGTCAAGTTCATAAAACAACTGTGATTGAATACAATAATTGCTGGGTATTAGAAAGAAGTAAGACATCAGATTTCATATGTAAAGGATCATGTGGAAAATATTAATTAGAAGTTATTAAGAACCTAATCTGAGGGTCATTTAGGAAAGGTCAGTTGCAACTATTTCAAAGAGGAAATGGAAAGAATATGAATGTCTCTCCCTTCCCTCTTCCATCATTAAGCACTCATTATGAGACATGATTAAGCAAAGTGTTTGAAATCCTGCAACTAGTTGATCACTTAGTCTGTGCAGCAGAAGGTTAAAGACTATTCCATGTTAGATTGAACCATCTAATGAGATACTCTGATGAAGATTCTGCACAATTGGAATCTTGCTCTTGAAAAATCCTGAGAGACTGAATTTACCTCTGTGTGTGGACTTTTTTTTCTAAACAGATAAAATGATGAATCTCTATACAAAACCATTAATCGCTAAATGAATTAGCATTGCAAGGTTCTGGGATCAGGAAAGTTAAATTCTCTTTTCAAGATTCACTAGTAAGAGAACCTGTTTGAGGTATTTAAGCAAGAATGAGGGGGAAAACCACCTTGTTCTCATTCTTGACGAAATCTTGTGTTGCAGTGTTTTGCTGCAACAACAGAGCAACACTCTGAAGTAGGATCAGAGAGGTTGGAGTTTTGTAAGTGAGCCACTGAGAGGTCTCAAGGTGGAGAGGTGAAGGTCCAATAACAGGTCCTATTCGGGCTTCTGATTCTGCAGCTATGGCGATAAGTGGGGATCTCCGCCCATTTCCTCACTGACCCCTTAAATCCTTCCCAGCATCACTAATAATCTTCAAGGGTAACTTCAAGAAGTTACTGTTCATAAGAATTAATGGGCTTGATTCCCCAGTGCATTAGAGCTTCTTTTTTTATTGCAAACTAGGCAGAAGCCAGCTGCTATGAGAACCAATGGTGGGAATATTCTCTGGAAGTAGTTTCGGTAATACTTCTGGCCGTAATAACTTCCAGCTGTAGCTTCTTCTGCAATACCTTCTAGCTGTGGCTGTAAGACACGCAACCAAGGATAAAAGGGTGCCTTTTAACAAAATCCTTTGTCTTCTATGGTCTGCTATGAGACTGTAAAATAGACTTCAGTCTACTTTGCTGATACCCGCCACTGTATAAGTGCCTGGTTCACATTCACTGAGTCTGTGGAAAAGCAATCACTGCATAAACTATTTCATATTCTTCTTGATAGCTGCCAATCTTATGCATTCAAGCTACCTCAGATGTGATGCTGCAGAAACATTATTTGTTTGGGTTTTTTTCCAGAAAAGTACCTCTCTCTTTCCTATAATTACCTTAAGAGTAGTATCCCATCTGCCTCTCCAAATGGTGTTCATATTTCCAGATTTTTCCTCAGTCATAATTTTAAAATATAGAGCTGTTTACAGAACACTACATTAAGTATTTCAGATTTCAAAATATGGTTTTGCTCTTATTCTAAACCAAAGCATTATAAACTCTATCAGGCAAATACATTTTTCTGAAGACAATTTGTTTTGCCTCAAACAGTTCATTTTTAAACTTTTTTTTTTACTTGGCATTATAACACAATTAAAAACAAAATCAGTATTAAAACTTGTTCTAAAAAAATATACTCTTTGTAACAAGTTTTAAAATGGGATAACTTGAAGTTGCCAGGACTTCTTCCTAATTTTTATGTTTGCTTTTTCTTGAAACAGATTTCTAAGAATAAACCCCTGTTTTTAATCAAAGATTTTGATTTGAGCAACACATTCTCACAGAAGTAGCTCTGTTGCTTTTCCTACCTATCTTAATTAGAAATGCTAGCCATAGGGTTTTTTTGTACAGAAAAAAGAATTGGCTAATCTAGGCTGCTCCGTACAGAGATGGCCACACCAGCTGCACAGTTGTCACTTGCCAAATTGGGATGATTTCCTATGGGAAATCTGGGTGTACCCTGAAAAACCAACCTATGAGCTCTTGGCCAAACAACATCTGAATTCAGAGGTCCCGCAAGAATTCACAGGTATGGGATCTCTGGAGAAGCTTTCTTTTCGGACCAATTATGGAACGAGTTTGACAGGCTTAATGTGGATAAAGTTACTGTTAGTTCTTTCACATTACTGTTAGATATTTTGGAAATGTTGTGTAGACTTTCAAGCAGGCAGAGTACTATAAGAAAAACACTCTTCCATTCAACAAGCTGCAAATCTGTTATTACACTGATTTTTATCCAGCTCCCCATGTTCCTGAAAACACATAGTTTCAAACATCACACTACATACTCTCTTGAGTGACAAGTTTTCCTCCCTGCACAACATTCCCTGTTTGACATCATACAAAAGTATAATTAGCATAAATATATGAATAATGAGAATGTCCTTTCAATAAGATATCTTAAAGTATTTAAAGAATTTTTAAAAGTTTTGTGGAACTTATCAGTATCTAAGTATAAACTACATATTATAAGAATATCTACAGTTACCTCTTCAAAACACATCTTGGGTTCTTTTTCCTCGTTATTATTCTGGGAGAAGCAGGCAGTGATGTACACACTTATATGTACTGTGCGCCATTACCACTGCACTCAAGTATACTGCAGTCTTTTCATTTATTTGTAAGCCTTCTGCAAACTCAGTAAGTCCAGCATGAAGGACTGTATGCAATAGACCTTGGTTCTATACAAATAAATATACCAGCTCAAGCCCTTATCCAACAACATGGGAAACCTCAATGCACGTTCTTTGAATTAACAAACACATCTGTTTGCTCTAGAATTACGTATGAAAAAGAGAAATTATAAAAAGTTATAAACTTGGAGTAAAAGAACAGCAGAACCTTTTTCTAAATTATGATTAAGCATCCTTCTTCCAGGAACTGTTCACTAACTATTTGCAACCTGCTTATAGGAATATTCCAAAGATCACAGTTCTCTCTGTGCCATCCCCCAAATTATACATACTGCAAGCATTAATCCTAGTGTCCTCTTTCAGGTCTATCTATAGCTGGCCATGCAGGGATTTTGACATGAAAGCCAGCTTAATTATTTTGGTTTGGTTTTGTATTTTTTTGTTTGTTTGGTGGGGTCTTTTTTTAAGCATTGGAACTTTGTTAGTATCAGCTGTGCTAACCCTCAGAGTAAAATCTTTACACCAAGAGAGGCTAAGACCTATCACTGATACATTAAATACTGCCATAAATCAGGAAAACTCCTCCTTCGTCCACTACTCTTCATGTAAATTCAAGATTTATAATGTGCCACTGAAGAGATTCTGAACAGACAGTCTGTAAAGCTGAAGCTCCTCACGGTAGCTTTTTAAAGGTTCACCTCTTTATCCACAACAACCTAGAGACAGACAATGCTACATTTCCATGTACAGGAACCTGGCAGAAAGATGAACACCTTAGGCATAGAGTCACATTCTCTGCTTTCACTGTTCTTCCAAGGCAAAGTGTTTTTCTTCATTCAAATCACTATTTCTCCCTAGGATACTTCCATCTGACTGTCCCATTTTCTTCATGTGCCTGCTTAGTGCTTCTGCAGAAACAGGAGTTGCTCTTTCATTTGGTGACTGTCTTGCACTTTGGGAACATTCTCCATTCTGCCTGAGTTGTCTCTGATTTTTGCAAAGTTTTCTATTATACCATGAACAAAAGTCTTGAGATCAAGTTGCTGGCCCAAAGTGAATAACCAGGACCCTTTGAAAAAGGGTTTCCAAAAGTTCTGTCTCTGTGGCATCCTCATGTGTCCATCACAAATCAGCAACCTTTTGCCAGGTAGAAGGTATAATGAACTGTATTAAGAAAGCTGACTGAAGGAACGCAAATGCATATAAGATACGTATGGCCCTATGTGCTTCCGAGGAGAGTGGTTTAGTTAGAGGTTGCTTTGTTCTTTACTGCTAACAGGTAGCTAATACTGGATTGCTCCTACAGCTTCTCGGCACGTGTTGATCTTGGTTTTATTTTTACTTGACAGCTTACAGGGCACACAATTCAAATTAAGGGGTAAAATTTTTACATTTTCATGTTTAGCAAGTACCAGAAGATCATTAGACTGTGCCATTATCTAGTCGATGACTTCACACAGCCAGGTGCTGAACTGCACTCTTCCCTTAGTGGATAAGGAGGACAATGAAGAAGGAGAGTAGGGCTGCAGCTGTATTTCCATTGCAGCTACCTGGGAGTCAGAGTGATGCTGTTTCACACTTCTTGGAAAAGAAATACTTCATTCTTCAGTCCACTCGTACAACACATGGTGTTCACCTTGTTGTCCATCATTGTCCTTTGTCCAGTTTTATAGAGGACCTGTGACGTTAGTCAGTTATTTATCAGATTCCTACTGATGTGGTAGCTTCACCTAGGGGAAGCAGAGCATGAACTTGTAGCACTGCAGTGCCCTGAAGGATACGGATATTATAGGTGTGAAAACCGAGCATTTTGTTTATTGGATATCGGTTGAACGTGACGAGGCAGAACACAAGATGTGTAAGTGTGCTACTGGTTGGGAAAAAAAAGCAGTCCTGCTTATTGAGGAGGAATTAGAAATAAAGAATAGCAGAAATAAATTTAACTATTTTGAAGGGCAGATACTTTTGTGTTCTGAAATTGAGGCCTAACAACTGCTTTAACCCCTATTTTACTCCCAAAACAATCCTGAGAAAATAGATTAGTAATATGCAGAGCCAAATGAGATTTCATATCTCATGAGTCTCCAAAGACGTTTGTGACTAGGTATGAAGTACTACTTCTATCAGGCAATCTCCACTGCTAGTCTTCCTAGCTGAACTGAATACTACTTTTGAAGATGTTCAGCCCTTCCAGCCATGTCAGTCACAAGTTCTGTCAGAAAGCAGGGTAACAATACTCTTTTCTTCTGTAGGTTAGGAGCAATTTGTTCCACAAGATGCCACAGTGTGACAAAGTCTGTTGAAGAGAAGATAATCTTCAGTTATCAAGGTAGCATCTGTAATCTCAAAAGCGATTAGTCACTTCAAAGAGGATAGCTCATTGATTACATCCTTGGAGTTAGAAGAAAATTCAAAATGGGTTTGATGAGGTCCAGCCTGTCACCACAGGGAAGGAGCATTTTCTCTATTTCAGAAGGGCAATGCGTGCACTCTGTGGCCACTCATTCTAATTATGAGAGGTACTCATCACCCCAAACCCCAAGATTCTTATATGTGCATAGAAAACAAGGCAGGTTTTCATTTAGCTTCAGGAATTATAATTTGATGTCATTAATGTTTTTATGTACATAGTTTAGGCTACTTTATTACACATAAACTAACATATCACAGGTTTGACAATACCTGCATGGGGCAGACAGTCATACATCTTTCTTTAGACAGATTAATGAGAGATTTTGTGAAGGAAAGAGCTCATTTAGGAATTATGTCTGAGACTATTGCAAAGCCTTGTCTATGCAAGTACATTAAAGGTGATAAAATATTTAGAATTACTTTAATGAATCTATTCTTATCTCTAAAGGAAAAGAAAGGGGGGCAAATCATGTAGTTAGAGCTTAATGGAAAAGGTTTATGTGCTGACACATGCTGTTTTGTTAACCTTCTTCCAGTTAATTCATCATGTATTGTTGAAAAGCCTCTCATGATGCAGTAAGAGAGCGTCTCCTGTAAGCCAGGCAAAATAATTAACAGAGTTGAGGTGCTCTGGGTTTATACTATGGCAAATATAAACCATGCTTCTCTGTGTCATCTGCTATATATTCAAGATCTTATAGGTATGACCATTTGTCATCCTTTTCTTTTACAGAAGGTGGAAAAAAAATATTTAAGGTATCCTTAAAGTTCTCACACCATTCCTTCCCTGAAATAGCCCAGCCCCTACTTCAAGAATCCATTGCTAATTGCAGAAGACATGACTTCTATTTTTAAGTTACTCCATCAGCTCACTGAATGTGGAAGTCCAATGAACAAAAATACACCAAAAAACTGAAAGAGGATTTCACTACACTTTTTGCTGTTAGAGGGGCTCAGCTTTCCTCTGATGAGCATTATCAGACCTCTTGATGACCATAGTTCTGTTTTTCTTTATTTTCATAGCTTTCTTACACTGTGCAAAACCTGCAGATAAAATAGAGGGGACAATGATTTAAGTGAGAGGTGTTTTTTTCCGTTAGCTTCAGTGGCAGATTTTACTGGAACTACTTCTGCCATATTCACCTATATTTTTACTGAGAAATACTGGAAGAAATGTACTTCTTTTCCTCCCATCTAGGCCATTCTTTTTCAGCAATGTCTTTTCTGGTGTTGAAGAGCCACTCTTCCTCTTCGTCCTTTTTTTTTTTTTTTTTAATTTTCAATATGTTCATCCCCCTTTTTAATTCAGTTTCACCAGTGAAGCATAGTAGACTGGAATTTCCATCCAAACATTGCTGGATTCTCTTTTATGAATATGAATTACTATTGAATTTTTCTGGTAGTATCAGATAACAATGTGGCAGAAAGGTCTTAATTGTAATGAAAGACATATTTTTCACACAAGAGTGAAGCATGCTATACCATTAAAGAAAAGGACTAAGAGTTAAATGATCTGGGTCATCGAGCAGCTGTGGGCAAATAATTTAGAACAGCCTTCCCTAACTTCCGTGAAATCTGACAGCCAATTTAGATTTCACATGTGCAGCATCCATGAAAATCAGGTCAGTCATCTGAAGTGCCCATATCTGAGTTTATCACACATGCTTTATGAGATAAGTGTTCAAAGTCTCTATGGCACTTTTTCTCCAGAAGACTAAAAATATTTTGGTTCTTTCACAAGCGTATAAAATAAGGCTTAACTAATTAATTTAATGTACCACTATTACTAAATAATTAAACCTCTTAAAGATCCACAGATGAAAGCTGCTAATGAAACACTATCATTAAGAAGCCGGTGCTAAGAAAGGTGCAATTCATGGTAGCAAATAGCAAGTAGTTCTAATGAGGTCTCAACATACCTCTTTTACTTTCTCATTGGGTATGATAAACCAGTTGGATTGGAAAAACAGTGGTAACAGACATTTCTTCTTCTATGATTATAAGCAAAAAGTGTGAAAAGACATTGTCCACCCCGTTGCTGCAAATTCTGACATTGAACGGCTGACAAAATCCTTCTAGCAACTGCATTACTGTCTGAAATAAGGCATTAAAGGTTTAGAAAGATTAGAGAAGAAACTGATTTAGAGTTTAACATTATCCTCTGACCTACTACATATAATGACTAACGTGTTTTAAGATTAGAGGGCATGTCCAGACAGGATGTGGAAAGGTTATAAGCTGAATGATGCAGCATTTTTCATTGATGAGTATTAGAGGCAAATTCTATTAGGAAGACACTTCCTTTATCTTTTACACTGCTTGTCTCCCACAGATGCATAGAGGTATAGAACAAACTGCATTTTCTAACACTTTGTTGAAGTGTCATGGGACTTTTACACCCAATTTGTCACTTTAAAAAAAAAAAAAATCAGCTAGAACTACATGTCATCATAAAGAGTCCGTTTTTTACAAATTTTAAATTCAAAGCTGAATAGTGAAGGTCCCCCTTTTACTTACAGTGCTCCTCATTCAGCAAAGACAGACCTCATCCATGCCCTACAGATCAGTCTGGTCCCAAGCGGGTTGTACTCATGAGCCAGTGTAATCATGTCTGCTTATTATTTTACAAGTCCCCACAAAATTGAAGAATATCAAGGATGAACCAAGACACTGAAGATGATGAACTCGATCAGATCTTCAGTACTGGATATCATACTGGAAAGTCTTTGGGGCACAGGCCAAGGAGACTCCAGTTCAATTATTTTTCCAACTGAACTGTCTTTGCTGCACCAAGACAGCAGAGAAACCATTCCTCAATTTTATTATCAAACAAGGAAAATTTAGACCTGGAAAACAAATGCAAAGGTTGCAGCAGCTGCGTTTTAGATTAGAAATACTTTCTGAATGCCAACCAATGCCTAATTTCCCAGGACATGAAAAGCTAACTCCCCTCCCCATTTCCTATTATACCAGATAGCTGCAAAAGCAGCACTTCAGAAATAAAACCTTTTTGTGTGAACTCCATTTCTTTTCCTTTTTTTAAAAAATAAACCAAAACAGTCTGTCAAATCAATTCTTTTATATAAAAAGATTCTTAACAGCTAATGGTTTTGCGACGTATTTAGCACATCGTGAAAGCACAGTGTTAATTGTTTATAGCAGTGCAGATGATTTTGCTGTTTACTTTCCAGATCACCACTTCCACAGAAAATTCACGATAAGTATTGCATTATGTAAAACTGTGTTCAATAAAGCCATTTTGTGCAATTTTTTTCTAATGTACATTGGATTTAGGTAATGTAAAATCTGTAAATTAATGTCACATCATTAGTTATATTTCAATGTAAATAATTAAAATATCATATATAATTAGAAACACAGAAGTGAAGCAGTATTATTCTCCCCAGCTGAGATAGATAAACTCTGTCCCAGCTCAGCCAGCTTAAATCTTCTGAGATGCAAATAATATTTGAGGATCCTTTCCTGAGAATTGCTATAGTCTACAAGGTTTTGATATTTTTTTCTTCCACTGGATGATGCAATATTTAGTTACAACTTCTTTAATTTACCATATTATATAATGCAGAATTGGAAACACACACCAGACAGTAGAGGGAAAATACGCCAGTTCAATGATCCCTTATCTCACACAGTGGACTGGTTTCCCTGACAATTTAACTATGTGATTTTATTTCAAAAGATGGTTGAATGGAAACTGTACTCTGAGAAAAACAGACATGTCACCCATATGAAAAAAAAAACCCAAACCAAGTTGACAAGAAAAAAGTCACCATAAAGTAGCAACTTTACTGAAGTGCTACGTCTGCAAGGTAAAGCCATCAGTAAAACTGCAGCATATAAATAGGAAGGGTCTTAACAACCTGCCATCCTATTCAAATTGCAAGTAAGAGAAACTGAGATATTTTTGTATATTAGGATGGTGATAGCTTTTAAGAATGAACATGGAGGGGTGTAATACAGAGAAGTGTCTACTAACCTCGGTAGGCAGGAAAAGGATAAGTTACATCAATAGATGACTTTATTATTTCAGGTAATGTAAGTTGGCACACTGTAGTAACAAAGTTGTGCTGAAGGGTTTCTCCCTATAAACTGAGGGTGAATGAACTGCCATGTAACATCTTTCACTACCAGAAGCGCTGGAAAGTGCTCTAACGACTAACACATATGCTGTTACCAGATACAATGTGCACAGACCTGAAGCAGTTTAAAAGAATCCTTCTGTCAACAGTCCATGATCTGAGCATGCAAGGTGTGAAGAACACCCTTTTTTTCCAATCCAGGACTTGTTATCCTGTTCTTTACATCACAAATATTCCTGAATACAAACCAGCAAGGGTTTTGGTACTGCCTAGAGCACTCAGAGCTGATGGTTTGCACATCATAAGCCACAGTCATAGAAAACATACAAATTCCAGACAAGATAAAATGAGGAGATAGAAGGAAAAGCCCAGGAAGGTAAGGGTCACAGAGCACATCAGCAGAGGACCCCGGTGAAGATTGCCACCTCCTCTACTCAGCAAGTTCTCCTGTTTTATCAGGCAGTACTGTCTTTCATAGTAAGCACTTTATTTTCTAACGTAAGCAGCAAAACTATAGCTGACCATCCCCATTCTAACCAGCATGAGATACTTCTTCCAGTAAGTGTGTAAAAATCACCATTCCAGATTGTGAAAGTTTAGAACAATTAACTGATTAAAGCTGGAAAAGAGAGTATCATAACATTTTTGCAAAGCATTTTTAGTAATCCAATGGTCAAGTTCATTTTTGTTTTGTTTGTTTTTTTAATATAAACTTGCAACAAACTTTTTATTTCTTGGTTAAAACAAGTAGAACTATACGTTACTCGTGGCACAGGATCACAACACATGTGAGGACATAAGGGGTCATTAGTGAAGAAGTGCAAATGCTGGGATTTTCAATCACTTGCATTGACAGCTGTCAGCTCAAATGCAATTATCACTTAAAACCAACTGCAGCAAGTGTGATTGAAAACAAACTCAGCGAAGGAGATTGTTGTTGTGAATACATATTCTCCAGAGCTCTTGTTAACGGATGTCATGCAAATGTCCTGAAGGAACACCAGAACATCCTTGAAATAATTCTACCTGTAACAAACTTCTGTAATGGAAAGAACTCGTTTACTTACTCAGAAATGCAGACTGGCAGATTGGATCCCTGAATGACACAGCTTTGGCTCTGCTGTTCTATTCTAGGGGTCAGTCAATGTGTCATAAACTTAAATGGAACAATAATTACATTGCTCTGTGAAAAGCCTACATTTTATTCTTTTTCTTTTAATTTACTTTATATGAATGCAACATTCTGGTAGTAAAGTGGTCATACTCATTTTGAAAATCATCCAGTCAGAGACTCAGACTCCATAGTTTGCAGGAAAACCTGTGAATCCACATAATTATCTTCATCTTAGGGAACCAAAACATGCTGCAGCATGCAGGATCACTCCCCTAGCCTACTTCCAGACAAACATCTGTGACCACAACAACAGGAATGTGACAGCCCAACAAGGTTACCTATGGTTACAGCTGGAGAAATGAGTAGGAGGTTGGCAGAAGGTGTTTAGATGATATTTTGATGTATCAAAGTGGATTTGATTCCATAATTAAAGGCTGAGTGAGCTTTTACATATTATCTTTTAGCAGACACTCTACCGAAGCGATTAATAGAACTGGTAAGGAAGGCAACTAACCAGCTTAAATATTAACGGAAATCATCCCTGAATTTTCATGACACAATAACCATAAAAAAGATGCTTCAAATGTTCAGTTACAGAAATCTTCAAATAACAACAATAATTGGATAAACACATTGGCCTTACAGTACAAATGCAAATTGTAAATGCACATCTTTAGAAAGTATAGTTGCAAGAAAAATGTAAAAGCCTTAATTTCAGCATACCTTCCATGATTCCAAAGACTGACTTTAACAAGAGAGTCCAAGAATTTGTATGTTTGAACAACGCAATTAATATGCAGCTTTTTCCAGAGCTTTCCAGGCTCCACGGTTACTTACTAAATGGAAATTTACTTTAACTGAAGGTAACATCTGGAAATGTGTATTGTGACTGATGACAAACAAGATGGCCTATACAGCTGCTCTGCCGTAGGCAGTCTCTACAAAAAATAAGTCTGGCAAAGCAAAAAATAAGTCTGGCAAAGTGACTCGGTTCGAGTGAAATTTACGGTAACCTGTTACAGGCTGCCTGAACTATCAAGAGAGCCACTTCTGTCATGCAGTCATCTCTGACTTCTCCTTCTCTAAACATATGTACAAGTTATAGGAAAAGGAAGCTCATTTTTATATAAGTTGTTATGCTTGTTGGAAGATTGCTCACAGTGGCAACTACTGCTATAATAGCTTCTATTTCAGTATTTCTTTTAGAGGAATTGTCTGCCAGAGTTGTTCTGTTTTCATATGTATCACACAAAACCAAGACTACAGGATGAATTGTCCCTCTCAATTTATACACCCCCATCCTTCAACTCCTAAGTTCTCCAGACCCTATACTCAGTAAAGCTTTGAGAATCTTAGCTCATTGCTTAATATCCCAGCTCAAGCGAAATACAGCTTTTTGATAACCACTCCTTTCTAGTCTGTACTCATTGTGAACAGAAGTGAGTCCTTCAGCTGAAATTTCCGAAGTTGGGTTCCACCCTCCTCTAGAAAGTGAAAAAAACCCTGACAACCCTCCAACCAAAGTTCATATATTATTTATCTACTTCTGCTTAACGGGTGCTTTGTAGCCTGTTATGGTTTCACGATTCTTGTTTCACAAGCGGATTGGGCTGGAAAGGGAAACCTGGAACAAACTGGATGCGTTTTCCCATTGTTGCTCTCAGTGGAAACACAGTATTAGTTTGATTCGACTAATTGTAAAACAAGGCAGGAACAAGGCTTATGGCATTATGGCACTGTATTTTGGGAAATATGGTTTTACATAATCACAAACATTTGCAGTAAAGAATACCATAGGCTGCTTTTCCAGCTTTATCTCAACTTGACAAATGTGATGACCAGGTATCTTTCTAAGGCCATAATGAGGTATTGCTTTTGCGCGTTGAGAAACTTAAGTATAACACACTGAAAAGTATGTTTCTTTCTAAACAAATATTTAAAAATAAATAAATCTAATGAAAATAAATCCTCAGATGTTTTCAAAAATAGACAGATTTTTGTTGATATGTAGTGATTCTGTTCAAAGAAGTAATTTGTTTATATCTTGAATGTTTTAATGATGTTATGCTTGAATAGCACTAAATTTAGAAAATATAAGAATCAGGATAATTTAAATCTACACATTATTTCCATGTGAGGATGTACACAAATTTGACCTGGGATACATGTCCGAGATTTGGATACTTAAAATTTATCTTTGCAGTCTCTAGCAATTCGGATTCAGAATGTTACAAAGAACCAAAGTGACATAATGCATCTTGTTAGATTATTGTATAAAGCCATCTTTAGATAATCATCCGAAAAAAAATTAATTTTTTTTTTTTTTTGCAATGGAAAGAAATCGTTGGGATTAAAAAAATGAAAGTTATATTTATTACGTATATGCTTTTTGTTTATAATCTGATCCTGAGTTCATTATACCCTATAGTGAAAAAACACTACATTGCTAAAGATACAGCACCACATCCTTAATCAGCTGGAAAAAGAGTGCTAGTGATCCGGGCAAGAGTCTCCAATTCAATTCCAAATGAAGTCCCTGAGCTGATAACTTCAAAATAGCCTTTAGTCAAGAGGACCCTCTAGAATAAACAAATACCGAGTTTTCATATTTCAAGCTTCTGACTTGCAAAGAACAGACTGTATGCAGCTAAATTTGTATATTTCAACTTATTTTAAAAAACAATAATCACATTGTATCACTGAATTCCATAACTACTTTACTCTTTTGTATTTCAGATGTTTGCTATGCAACTTTTGATATTTCAGGCATCACATTTACTTCTTTAAATCACCTGGTTACAAGAATATTTTCTTATCCATTCCTCTTGTGGCACAAGTTTCTCCTTCAGTGCCTGCATCTGTTCTAGGAATACATACAAGCAAAAAAACCCACCTCAATTAAAAAAGACCATATCAATGTACCTGCATTTACTTTTTATCAGACACCTAGAGACTCCTTGTCTCCCAGGACCCTTTCCCAGGCTGCTACAGAGACTGCCAAGATGGAGGCAAGGTAGTACGTGGAAATCCAGGTACTAACAAATAAAATATCATGGTTAGCAAATGACAGAATATTAGATCTCTCCTGAAACTAGAGTCATGTTGACACTAATATGATGCTTAACATGCACTGTATCACCTCTTTTAAATTATTTTAGCCTAAACCTCTCTCGGTAAAGTTTCATTTATCCTTTGTTAAACTAACCCTATAATTACTGTATGATCTAAAAATAAGCACTTGTTCTTTTTCATTATATTTAAGTTATACAGATACCCGAGGAAATGCACAAGCATGTTGTTCTTGAATCTAGTTTTCAGGCAAAATTAATAAGATGACAGCAGAATCAGTTTCTTGAAAATAATTTTGGCAAATAAACTTACTTTACTACAGCACTCCAGGCATTCAACTCAACTTGTAAAATGTGTCACCAAGTATCAGACAAAAATAAAGCAGTCTTCTAACCAGGTTTTTGCTTTTATTACCAGACAGGTGATTACCAGCAAATTTCCCTTTACTAGTCAACAGTTTTCATGCCTGAGGAAACCTGGCTGGAGTTGGGAGCTACTGTCAAATATTGCTGTGATTTGCTGCCAATGTTTGATGACCTCTTGCCTCACCACGCAACTCTTTCTTGCCTCAGACCAAGTTCCAGCATGGACATTAGCTCCTGTTTTGTACATGGCTTCATACAGTAGTTTCTTAACCTTCACTGATACCTAGAGAGATATAAACAGAACCGAACAAGTGTGGGAAGGAATATACAAAGTGGAGACCACACACAGTTTCAAGTGCAGACTGCACCAGAACCCGCTCTATGTTAGTGATGTGTCAGCCCCAGCACTGACAGTCACTTTCTGCAGTAAGATGAACACCAAGTACCTTCAAATCATCAAATCCTTCAAATCATTTATTCAGCTCAATATCAAATATGGTGTGGCAATTTCACAATGGCTGCATCCCTCAGTATCCAACTACTGGTTAAGTCCATCTGACAATCCTGAGGTGAAACACCTTCACACAATTAGAAGTGTGTCTTTAGATTTCATTTTTTTTGGAAGAAAAAGCAACAAACAGCTCTGAAAAGAAAGGAAAGAAAAGAAACTGGTCAGACAGAAAGAAAAAGATTAATTGTAATACTAAAAATTCTGTGATAAGGTAATGAGTGTTCTAAAGCAGCTTAGGACCTGCAAAGTATGATTACTGTTCTGTTAGAAAAAGGTACCTGCATCTTAACAAATTTGGTTCACACTGGTTTTTAAGAGCCTAAGATCTTCTTTTTCACTTTAACTTGTTAAGAATACAAAAACGTAATTGAAGGAGGTGGTGGGATGCTTACATGTGTATTGAATGCCATATAGAAACCTAAGCCCAAGATGGAACCACTACCTGTAGGGACCTGGTCATGAGACAGGAGGACACTGAGGTAAGAGTGATGCCCCATCCCCCTAGGTCCATGGTGCTGGTTCACACAGGACGAGAGGATCTGAGACCTAGGTTGCTGGATACATGTAGCGTGTGAATGCTATATAGTTGGAATCACTATTTTTTTCCTAGTTAGTAAATAAATTTTAGATTGTATGTCACTGGATATTGGGGTGTTAGTCCTGTGGCCACATAACTGACTATCTGTGGACTTGCATGATGTTAGAAAACCCAAGCTGAAACAAATCCAATGCAGTTTCTCTGGATCTTTCATAATCTACAGAGGATGCTTCATGTTGTGCCACAAACGTGAAGTCTGAAAAAAAATTAAATCCACGTAAAAAGAAATTTATTCTAATTGAACAACGAGAACATTGATTTTCATAACTTTATCTAAAGAATGTTTTTAAATGAAGATGATATAAAAGCCAAAGTTCATAAATCTGGATTCATAATAATAATTGTCCTAGTAATGATCCACAGATAGTTGAACAAAATTTCTCATTCATGTAAATTCAGCTCAAGTACATTTGTTGATAATAAACTTTTCTGTATTTCTGTAGATATGTGTCCTCTTTATCTATACTTTTATATATTCAGGAGATGAAAGAGGTGGGAAATGTTACTTTCTATATTTTTTCCATTCTTTTTCACTCTTTCGCTAATCAATTCACAGTGATCTGTTTTTGACTATGAAAATATGACCTTATTTTTCTCCAATGAAATTTTATTTCTAAATGTGGTCTCTCAAATCTGGAGTGGGAAAACAACTGAATCACTAGTTATGAATGCAAAAAACTCTCAGACATGCTACAGCCTAATGAAGACCCTAAGCCTTAACAGGAACAGAGGATTTTTTTTGCCTTTCAGGAATTCTTTCACAAATTAAACACTCAAACCAATAGGTCACACTACTCTAGAGATGATTATTTTCAAGTCTACTGCCTGTTTCATATTCAAAGAACATAGAAAATAGTATTTTTGCTTATGAGTTGGCAAAGCTCCTGGCATAATGGGAATATAAAAGCAAAATGTATGCTCTTCCCCTGAGCACTGGGTTTTGCATAACTTGTTTTACATATTAAGCAATACTGACAAAGTGGTATTTTTAATCTCCCCACAAAATATAGGCTGGTGTTCCCAGGTGCCCCTTGAGCAGCCTTTATTTGAGCAGTTCTATTAACATCATTGTAATTCTACATGCATAGATGGGTATAATTTGGATCAGCTGATCAGTCTATTTTTCTATGGAAAAACTTCCCATATGTGCTAGTATTATAGAATCCTAATAAAAAAAAAAAAAAAAAAAATAGCCCTCATTGAAAGCTTGAAAGATTAGGTCCAATCAGCCAATAAAACTCTGATGGAGTAGGAATTCAGAAAGAAAGATAAAGGATGATATTAAAACCAATTTGCATCTTTCTTTTTTAATGTGGAAGTTCAACACTACTTTGATTAGGCATTCAAACAGCTGTTCTGATGTCTTTCTGGCATCTCTTAACTAACAGGAAAAATAGAAAAAGGCGGTTAATATGATTATATTTTAAAGTATTAGAAACTTTTTAGAAACCTATGTTAAGCAGTTACTTTTATTGTTTGGTAGTTTTGTTTCCAGTTTCTTTTTCTGTAAGAAATATTTTATTAATAGAGTGGAATTCTTTAGAAATATGCTCGTAAGGGTATCTTAGTTACATTTGTAATCTAGAACAAGGCTACTTAAAGATGGTACAGAATTTGGCAGAGCACAGCCCTATCTTTATACAGCAATAGACAAAATGGCACTTTCATTAATATGTAATTTTAATTTACTACTGTACATTTTATCAAGTGCAGTTGACTAACAGGAAAGCTGAATGGATTTTAATCTTTAGACCTCAGCTGCAAGTTGACAATAATTTTGTGAGGTGTGATTTCCATAATAGTTTCTACTGTTTACAATAAACTTTTTATCACTGAGAAAGTAAACTATATGCAGACTCACAAATTGTAAGACGCTTAAATCTTTGCCTCTGCAGACTCAAATTTTTTAAAATTTATTTTGTAAATTTATTACTAGCAGGCAAAATATTTACTCTGCTGATAAACTACCATCACTGCATGTTCCCAAAACAGTTCTAAAAAACAACTAGCATTTCTTTGTAATCAGCTTGTGATGGTACGGCCTCAGAATATAAAAATGTTTGATAGACAAGTACAAACCAAATTTGTTTTGCAAGTTTCACACAGCTCTGTCTCCTTCAATAATGAATGGCATGAGTTTTCATTTGTAGTGTTGACTGGAGTTATAAGATATCTCATTCAGGAAACAGCTGGATGAGATGAGCTCAGGTAAAGCCTGACACAAAGATCCTGAATCTTCAACATGTTTACAGGTGTGGAGGTTTGCAGGATCAAGTCTTAACTATAGGTAGAAGCATGTAAGATTCAACAGAAAAATACTTTAAAACTCCTACTAGTTCTTAAAAGAATCAGCAGGCAAAACGAATTCTTCATGTGGTTCGCTGTTGCTAGCGAGCGTCCTATATTTCTGCTCTGTCTTAAAGAAGTCCACATGTCAACATACGCAGCAAGAAGCCCAATTTACATGGTAACTTTAGTCAGACATTTCACTTCAGAAGTAAGACAACATCCTTCCTAACCCGTGAGGCTGTGCTAGGAAGGAAAAGACAAGCTCCAAGACAGAGGGGGGAAGTACCGTATGCAAATACTTCTAATTGCTGGGTTAAGTAGTCCTGCAGAGACATCTGATTCCGGTTGTCAGCAGCTGTCAGTTAAGACACTAATAAATAATGCCATCAACAGCACAATCCTGCCTGTGTGGCTGCATTCAGCCCCACTGAATCCATGTTCTGAACATTACATTTTCTAAGAATGTTTTATTTTAAAATACTTGATACGAACTTGTTCTCTTTTAGCTTTGAAAAATATATTTGGGAAGATTTTTCAGCAGACCACTCTTAATATTGTGGGAGCATGGAAATTAGACACCAACAGAAAACTCAAGTACTTTCTGGATTTGCTCCATGTATAATAAGATGAAGCAGCACATCTGTTATATTAGAAAACAAAGGCAAAGATCCAACTCATCAGTACACACAGCAGCCTCACTATAATAAGGGGGTGAAGCTTTTATTGATGAAGTAATTTATTTCTAAGAACACGTTCGAGTTTGCATTTCATAGATAGCAGGATTTAATAATGACTGTATCTCCCAATAGGTAACTGAACATAATTCTGTCATTTTATCAACAGGAGTGCAATGTTTTCATGTTCTAATTCCAAGGAATATAACACTAACTTATTATTACCAAATAGTCTACATCAAGTTAATTAGAACTAATAGCTGAGTTAAGTGATATGCACTGCCATTAGTATTTACGGCATCATGCACTTACACTCTAATTCTGCAGGCTATTAATTTGCCTGTAAATGCTTTATTCAGGATACTCTGTGACTTTCTACTTCGCTGCTAAGAGGCAGATCGCAGTTTCCTCAGGCCGCAATGAGGGTAGTCTGTTTTAAGAAAGCTTTGTGCCCTCCCACATGTGTCCTAGCACTGTTTAAGGACAGAGTCCATAAAATGACAGCATTCATCATTTCAGAGCTCTCCAACATTGCCCCAGTACACTGTTAGCCCATTGATTTCCAAGGGGTCTTATGAGGCTCCACAGCAACAAGGGAAACGCCTCTGCAGGAAACCAGGCTTTTCTGCATGGTACAAAGGAACCAGAACGAGAGCAGTGACTTTTCCTTTAATGTTTATCACCTCTACTGACTTGAGCTAACTCTGTGGCTGTACACTGTTTCAGAAAATTGTCCTCAGAACCCAGGCATGTTCCATTAATTCATATATGAGGGTTACAGAATTCACAAGTAATGTAATGAAAGAAATGCATAGACTAATGAGGTCTTGCACTCCTAACTAGCTACACGGAATTAAAAGAAAATGAAAATAAAGCTCAATATAATAAGAGGACACAAATAAAAGAATGGTTGAAGTTGGAATGGACCTCTGAAGGTCATCTTACCCAACCTCCTGCTCAAGCAGGGTCATCTGGAGTAGGTTTCATCTTGAATTTTACGTGCTTTACATATGGTAGAAGCTTGATGCTGCAAACCTCTACACTTACAAGCCTGCTAAAGATTTTAGGACCTCTGCAGCAGGCTTCACCTGAGCTCATCTCATCCAACTGTTTCTTGAATGAGATAACTTTATAATGCAGGTCAACGCTAGAAGTAGTTCTGAGAACAGCATGCTAAAAGGAGGAAATTACTGTGCAAACGCATATGTTGCTCTACTAGTGTAAGCATGACTGAGTTAACTACACAGCTACCAAATATCATACTACTGATATTTCAGTTTTACTGTTGTAAAAATCGTGGGTTTGTTAACAGACCAGAGGTGATGGGTCAGACTTGGATGGGTATTAAAAAGCTCCATATGTGCATCACAGAATTAAATGCTAAAGCATAAACACATTCTGATAATCACTGTGCATGCACATGCTACAGCAGGCATGCATAAAGCATTATTTTAAAGTAAAGGGGGAGTGAACTAGAATTTTATCAAAGTAAAATCAGGAGCAATGGTAACCTGAAATAAAGCATTACATCTCTTTGCCTCCAATTGCAACCGTGGACTGACATAAAGACGGTATTATACAGTTATACCTATGAACTTACAGACCGTGGCTGTCAGAACCTCAGATCAGCAGTAGCCAAAGGCTCAGTTAGATGTTCTAGGATAGCACCTTTTTACATCTGCTGTTATGAAGTTTTGGGCTTTTCACTTCCAAAACAACTCTGAAATTGAATAGTTTCCTATAAACTATGGCAGCTTTTACAATCTATGTCAAACCCTATAAAATAACAAAAATAGTCAGTCGTCTTGAAAGATTAAATTTTCCTGATACAATACCTTGCACAGCAATCCAAGCCTTACCTCAAAACTGCCTTCAGTCATGAAAGTTTTGATATTTATTGTCTAGCCTGTCACAAGTGACTACAGTTCAGGATTGTTGCTCTCACTTCTCTGTTTTACGCATTGTTACAGATTAAAAGGGACCGCTTCCACAGAAGTAAGTCTGATTTGCTGTGGTCAGGAGATAACAAGGGTTAGCATTTATTTTGTAATCATAGGGTTACAAAAAAATACAAGTTTTCATGTAGATGTGATCTGTTAAATTAGCTATAGTGCATCATCCTATAGGTCTATCTAGGAAAAATTCCTTAAGGATAATGAGACCATTCATAAACTCCAGTTCCATGCAGGTATCCCCAACTTCCAAGGGAAGGTTCTTGTTACATATTTTTTCAGAAATCCTAATCTACGTACACATGAAATACCCATCATAGCTATATACAACAAATAAGCAATATAAGGACAAACAAATATTTAAGTGTCAATAAATAAGCAGATGTTTTTAGAACACGTACTTAAATTTTCTTGTCATGGAGTCTCCAAAAACTACAATGCTAAGAACAGAACCAGGACAAAACCTGAAATTCCAGTGTGATTTAATCTGGAAAAGTGAGGATTTCTGCCTCTGAATTTTGATAAAGCCTCCTGGTCATACCTAATTTACATCTATGTTTTACAGAATATGTCTACATAAACTTCTGACACAAAGAGCTCATTTAAGATGGCAAAGATTTCTAAAACCTGTAAGGTGACAGGAAGATGAGTAACTCTCCATTTGACAGTTTAGATTGAAACTCAGAAATAACTTTTATTATACAGATGTCTAGGAAATTTGCTTTTGACATAAGTGAATATTTAATGTTAAAAATCCATTATGTTTACATTAAAATACTTGTGGCATGACTCTCAATTTTAACAGTGATGTACATTGATCAACACAGAAATTCACATCTTTTCTTAACAGCTTGCCATTCAACCACTTTGTGCCACAGATGGTACCAGATTGTTTTCCTAAACATCTAAGCTTCTTTAGGACAGAAGAAACAGCCTTTCTTTCCAAGGGATCAACCCGGTAGTTTAGCTTTCAATTCTGATCTTTTGTATTTTCAACATCTAAGGAATGGGGAAAATGGGGGCTTCATCTCTGTGCTTTTTCGTCTCCATTTTCCTGTTCAAGTATAAAAGGGAAAGTCCAGACAGTGTAGTATGCCAATGGTTCATTACATCTCTAGGCTAGAAAATGCTATAGCTCAGCTTTGAGATATTATATGGATCTGCTTATTCCCAAATTACCAGAAAGATTTTGTATGGGAAACCCTGCAATGTTCACATTCCTGTTCAATGTGTGAAAGCCATGTTACTGGCTATAGTGTGATATTTACTCACACTATCATAGAATTATAGGATCATTTAGGTTGGAAAAGACCTTTAAGATCATTGAGTCCAACTGTAAACCTAACACTACCAAGTCCACCACTAAACCTGTGTCCCTAAGCACCACATTACACATCTTTTTAAACACCTCCAGGGATGGTGACTGGACCACTTCCCTGGGCAGCCTGTTCCAGTGCTGATGACCCCTTTGGTGAAGAAATTTTTCCTAGTATCCAATTTAAACCTCCCCTGGCACAACTTGAGACACTTTCCTCTTCTCCTGTCAGTTTTTACTTTGGAAAAGAGACTGACACGCATCTTGCTGCAACCTCCTGCCAGACAGCTTTAGGGAGTCCCCCCCGAGTGCCCTCCTCTCCAGGCTGAACCCCCCCAGCTCCCTCAGCCACTCCCCACCAGCCTGGTGCCCCAGCCCCGCTGCCCGTCCAGCCAGTTTCATACACATCAGTCTCATACAGACATTTTCAAAAAGGAGTAAGTGCTAAATCCAGTTTATAACCCTAGAAATAAGGGAAGACATTCTTGGAGATGTCTGTGTTGCAGGTGGAACTACATCTCCTCTAGAAAGATTTTAAATAACTTTGAACTACTAAGCTAATAGAAGTAATCTTCTGGTAACACCACAGATTTCAGCCACAGGTCTAAAACACGACAATAGAAAAATTACTTTTATCCATTTTCATAAAACTCAGAATGACCCTCTACCGAAAATTTCTGAAACTTCTGAAAATCCAGAGTCTCCAAATTCATGGCCTCTGGGCACAGATGAAGCTGAGAAAACTGTAAAGTGAGAAGTAAGTGTTTCAAAGGGCTCTAGAAATCACAGAAACAGTTGTAATTATCAACCAATTGCCTTAAGCTGTAGAAAAAGAACACTTTTGTAATGGAAGCAAAGGAATGAGATATACTTGGCTTCTTGCCTGGTCACACTGGTCCATTGTAAGCAGAAATGCTATGAAATAAGTGAATCTCTGATTTAACAGCACTTGTATGGTATATCTGTCATCTCTCTTAGAAGAAATGGAAAAAAAAGTGATATACAGAAATGCTATTACAAAGCACTGACCTACAGTCTAGAACAGCACCCGTTATATTAGGCATCATGAACAAACTGTACCAAAGCAAGTTAAACTTCATTCTGGTCTCATGCATATTTTAACCATGTGGTTCTGTATGCCAAACATTTGTGCAGCATGGCTATTCATCCATGACAGAAGATATGGGCAAGTAACAGCCAAGAAAAAAAAGCAGTAGGGTAAGACAGGCAATGAAAATCACAGAATACTTGATGGAAAAAATCATAAAAAGATAACAAGGTCATTTGTCAGTCAAGAAGGCTCAGAGACCCATACACAAAAAAATATGTCTTCTGGCAGAACAAAGTCACTCACATCCAAAGCTACAGTCCTCACCCCCCCTAAACAGCTTCTGTTTAATACTAGAGTCTAGATGGAGGTATCTAAGATCCATCAAGCTACTTTCTCTCAACAAGCATCTAAAATTTTCCTTCTAGGCTCGAAGAGATGTGCCTCTATGTTGATATAGATGAGCAGTGTAAATGAAAATCACCATTCAAAGGAAAACTTAGGCAAATTTAAACAATATTTTTTTTAAAATAGCTAACTAAATTAGTCTCAGATATTCCAAGGATATATTAGGAAACTTTCTGAATTAGAGAGTACGATTATGCAGCCAAAATAACATTTTGACACAAATAGCCCTAAGATGTATGCTTCCTCAAAAGGTATTAGAAGAAAGACAAATTGCTTATGTCTTTAATTGCATGAAGTGTGTGAAGAAATCATTAAAGTATGTACAGGTAATTATTTGGAGTATGGATGAAAAGACATTTAAATGTCAGTGATTTCCCTAATTTTATAACTGAAGACTGAGAACTGGCAGAGTAGAGGGTAACAAACCGTGAATGGCTGTCATTATAGGCTAATAGAGTATTAGGGTGATTCTGATTTCATAAAACTAGTTGGCGTTGAGGTACACACAGAAACATAGCGGTGTGTACGTACAAGTTAGTAACGTCCTCTAATCATCTCAGTCAGGCATGCTGTAGAAAATGATTTATGTTGTTGTGATTGCTGACTCTACTGCCTGGACTGGTTTATAGATAGGACAGGAAGATTTATCATGATAATGCAAGTTGCCTAATGTGCTTTTAGCAGGGCTTTAATCCAAAATCTTTAGATAATAAGAATGCTAAATTTGTGCAAACCTTAGAAGCAGAGTATAGTGTGGATTTCAAGATGTTAAAGAGACCAGGAAAAAACTGACAATGGTACTATGGTTGAGGAGAAATATGTTTCAGTACTGGAAAAGGTAGGTTCAGCTTGGAAAACTAGAAACAAAGAACTATTCCATTGACGTTATAGATGAATAAATTCAAATATGAATCCGTATCATTAGCCCAAACTTTCCATCCTTCCTGATCCCCACCTTCTCTGCGTGAGGGAGTCAGTCAGCCTGTACAAAGTGGTATCGCAGAAATGGATCTGACATTTGCTTGTTCATAGGTTTTCTTTCTTAAGACGGGTATTTCAGTCACCATTTTCAGGGGACAGTGGATTCAAATTGCAGGAAGATACTAAGGAAATCAGTCTTAAAGGAGGCAGCAGAAGTTGCAGTCATCCTTTCTACAGCTAAATATTCCCTCCCCAGTGCTATGGGACAGCTTAAAGTGATCAAGAGATGTTATTGTTCTTCCTTGCTACAGCAGAAATGGCAAGACTGGCAACCGTATTTCTGTGACACGACTTGAAAAACCGTCTTTTTGGGACATCAAAAATTTAGTTTATGTTCTCTCATATTAGCACATATAACAGTTTGTTACTATGTATGTGATAAATGCAATTAATACATTTTACATGGATTAGCAGTTCTGGTTGTTTTAAAACCATTTAACATTTGGTGCTTTGATTTATATAACATGGAAACAATTTAAACCTCTCACTACATTTCTTAAAGGAAAGGACAGTGCATAACCACCTAGAAAAACAACAAGAAAAAGTGCATTCAAGGAAACAATATTACAGATTCAGTACACATCTAATCAAATAGATTTTAATCAATGTCTTGAAGAGATTGTCAAGAAGCAGGAAAAAAAAAAATCAGTGATCTATCCCAAACAACAAACCCCAAGCATTTTATCCACCCTATCTACGAGAACAGACAATAAGAATAACAAGCAAAAAATGAATCAAATACATTTTGAGTTCTATTTCTACTGAAAGCAGCAGCATACACGTTGGGACTAGGATTTTAGTAAAAACAGGCTTCAGAAAGGCGTGCTTTGTTTTCTCTGTTTGTTTTTCAGGAAAAGATAATAAAGAGTCTCATTTAATATTATTTATTTGTCCCTGTTATTCAGTTCCTTGATAATTAGAAGACAGTTTTCATCCCCTGTCAGGCAAAATATTATGTGGAAGCCTAATGATGCCACCCCCAAAGCATCATTAGGTTACTTGATGGAGGATATGATTTATGAATGTTATAGAAACATTTACTCCAGGGAACCTTTTCAAAATAGCAAGAACAAAATTTTGTTCTCTGGTAAACAGAAATGTAATGACAGGCTATTAGTTTTGGGTGGCTGATGTTTGATTTCCTGGAGTTATAAAGGCAGTCTGCTTTTCTTCTAATGGCATTATATATTTCTGTGATGGAAATAATTAATGACTGTGCAACGTAGGTCATTACTGTGCTGGAAAACAGTGTTTGGTTGTACACTTACACATATGTAAGTTTTAAAGGATAAATCAAATTTAACCCGTATTTTCAGAAAGAAAAAAGAAAACGTATCTCGAATTCCTGCATACTTGCAAGCCTACATCAGAGCAGAAAAGAAGTTTTTCTTCTCAGTTCTGCTTAAAATCTTTGGGTTCTGTTGCTCCTTAGCCAAAAAAGTGCAGTCAGACAAGTACTTCATTTCTAACAAAAGGTTAATGTGAGTGAATGCACCTCTCTCTGACTGCTGTAGAACAGTGCCATCATCTACAGAGCTGAACAGCATCCTATGAAGTAGATTAACAGGATGAAGTTCTTAAGCACCAGAAGAAAGAGAAAACACAATAACCAAAGAAAAATAGGATATTTTTTTTGTTCCTTCTCCCTCCCCTCCACCAGTTGTAGTATCATTAGCTCCACTATAGCCTTAAATCTAATGAAAGTACGAATCTTCACTGAAGCCCTTTCTTTGCAAGGTCTGCTGCATAAGGAAAATACGCAGAAACTTTCCCTAATGAAAGTTTTATTATGCTTAGCGTGGAGTTAGACGAACTCCAGGATCAGAGAGCCACCTACAACTATACCAGGCATCTAATTTTTCAAATTAAAAGTGAAATATTTCGATTGATGATCACACACAAAAATATACACTTGCAGATAAACTAAGCTTGGCAGACCTGGAGTAAATGACAAGTCCGTTCTAAGAGGTGGTTTATCAAGTAATACAATCCATGAAAAGACAGCCTGTTCAAATTGACTTAGGGTAGTCATTCAGTTAAAAGTTTGCTTGTTAATGGAATCTAAATGAAAGAAAAACAGAGGACACAAATGCAGGTGGAGTGAGAGATGAGTTCATCAGATAGTGGTCTTTAAATTTAAGGATCTTATAAACCCTTTAGTATTGCATAAGTGCAAGAAAACGCATCATTCATAACATTATTCTGACACTGTGAAACATTCATTGTCTAACATATATACTAATATGCATACACTCCAGGGTAATTCAGTGTGGCAAGCAAAGGATATGAGCAAAAATTTCAGAAACATCTGTCCTTCTCCAACTGGTATTACGTGGTTTGGAATTATTGCATCACTGGTGATAAAGTATTACAAGATTGAAATTCTCTGAAGCTGTAGCATTAGCGTTCCTTACTACTAGAGCCACGGGAAATTGTGTAAATACAGAGATTTAGCTGGGCTATAGGACTAGTGTTATCCAATGGATAACTTCAGTTCTGTGACAGAAGTACCAGAATGGCAAAAGACACATCCGTTACTCTTTTTAATGATGTCTGGAGGTTATTCCGTATTTAGACCCTGAAGATGCAGAGAACATACACAGTTCTTACCAATTATAAGTAGAATACAGATGCCCAAACAGGAACAGGTTAAGGACATTTGCTCCTTACCTTGTTATTACGGATGTTCTTCTGATACATGGAAGTGAAAATGAACACGTGCAAAACTTTAATGTGTCCTTTTCTTCTACCAGGTCATGTAAGCAAAGCTAGAACTACTGCTTCATCACATAAGCTATATATCACCCTTTCCATTTTTTATGACCTTAGAGGTTTCTCCCTTCTCTTTGGCAGGCTACTATACATTTGCCAGTCTAAGTGATGTAAGGAGTTTCTAGTGCATAAAGCGGCACTGTCAGCAGTTAAGGCTACACAGGCGTGACAGGTATGGTAGTATTAACTACAGTGAAATACCCAAGATGTGTAAAACTCTGGGTAAAAGGCTTAAGTCCTTAAAGCTGCCTCACAGATACCTCCTACCCTTTTTGGCTTCTGATTGTGATGCATCAAAATTCTTCGGCTCACTTAAAAATCTCAGTGTAATATGACTTTACAGGTGTCTTACACAATTGTTCAGCGGTTGTTACAAGACATCTGCAGAATTTATTTTGAAAAAAAATAAAAACTAATAATGACACAATACTGGGCATAAACATTTTCTTTGCAAAACAGCACTGAAGTTGTAGAACAGAATTCAGGTATATTTGCATTTGTTCATTTCACTCCTCCATCAAAGCTTCATCAGGTTAATAGAAGTAACCTTAAGGTATGAAGGAAATGAAATTGCTGAAGGTATCCAAAAGCATTTTGCTAACCTCAGGCTACTTGGGAAATAAGGTGCAGCTATACAGAGTTTATTGTGAAATAATTATTATAATTTACATTCTGGGTTGTTACAGGTACAACCTGTAGCCAAATGCTTCTAATCCCTTGGGTCCAATTACCTCATGATAATCATGCCAATTGATGCCATATTTGGTTTTACTCAAAATACAGAGCTGGGAGGTAAAATACATACTTTCTGATTGTAGGGAGCTTGCAGATTATCTTTTCTTCCTAGTGCGTTACTATGTGGGATGTGTAGTTCTTAATAAACAGCCTGTCAGCAGTGGATTCCTTTCTGGCAGTCAGAAATTTTGAGCAGCTCCAACTACTCTGAAGAAAAATCCCAAACTTACTTCATGAAAAGAAAAATCATCCCAGAACTAGTAACTCCAAGCGAATCAGAGGACAGGTGGAAAGGTGACAAGGGACTTGGTAGCATCAACCTTTATAAAAGATGAGGAATCTCTCTTGACCAATATAGCACTTTATTACAGGTGAAAGGATAAAGTTAGGGAAATTCAAACCTTAGGGCCAGGTGAAACCACTGAGGAATTCACTGGACTTTTCAGATCAGTGAAACAGAGGAATGTTCATCATCAAAATAATTTTGGACATCACTTTTTGGCATGTCAGCTTATGAAACTTCTGGCATGAGACTGAATTTCAATACGGCTTGCCAAGCCCTGCAATGGTACGAGGTAAACTTCTGTAAACTGCAGGAAATAGTCTTTGTACAACTTCTGCTTTGTTCCATAGTGAGATGCGACAATGTATTATAAAGAGTCATTTCCACACTGTAGGCAAGTGAAATAATTTTACAGAACCATTTATATGAAGTCCCAGTTGTCTAAAGTAGTGAAGTGTAAAGAATGCTAATAAGTAACCTGAATAAACAATATCATCACACACTGCATTGAAATTCACTGGTACCTGAGGGGATATCTGTCTAAAAGCTTCATGAACAATTACAAAAAGCTACTTACATATGCATTTCCCATCAAATAGTAGGTTACACTATAGTGACTTTTTATTTTAAATTTCAAAGACTTTTGTAGTGAGCTACATTTCTGAGTATATTTCAGGTGCGTTTCCTTGGAGGGTAAACATTAGGTATCTAGATTAACAAAAGCGGAATACAGAGATTTGAACCTGGAAATCTCATCTGTAACATAAACCCTTTATAACTCTCTTAAAAAAGAAACCAAAATGGACTATCCTCAGTCTACAAGAAATAATACTACAATGTTATCCCATTTTAGCCACAGAAATGAAGCAGCATTTTTTTCTTTAGAAGTTACTGAGTTTTACACAACTTTAGCTTTCGTATGATAAGCTTCAAATATTCTAGCACTCAGTCAATCTGTAACAGCTCTACATGAGGAGATCTGGTGCCTGGCAAGTGGATATCAAGGATACCTCAAAACACACAGACTTCTAATAATCAAGTTGTCATTGCATGCTCCAATGATCTCACAGAATGGCTACATAGAGTACATACATACAATACTCAATTTTAGAAATATAACCACTAACATACAAAGCTTGGTCCACCATATTCTGTTAAACAAGAAAAGAAAATGATTAAAAAAATTGTATCTATCTTTCACAGCTAATATCTGGCACAATTCTGAATACAGAAATACGATGGAGACAAACCTAGAACATGTTCCATTAAATAAACAGTGGTTATATGACTTATTTATATTTCTGTCATTGGAGAAGAAAAGTATATATGAAATTTTTCAGGTGTCATGAAAGTAATTCTTTAAAATAAATTGGAATCCTTTCAATTTTTTAAAAAGTATTCTTGTTTTTCCTGGTTTTATAGACCTTTGACTAAATAAAATGCATGCCCACTTAAGACCCTTGAAGAATACAGTAGAATAATGAAAAAGGATCCAATTGAATGGGAAGATATGAAAAACAGTGATACGGTAATAAGGAGAGTTATAAAGCATCCTGACTGATCTTACCATCACGTTTTTTCAACTAGCATAAAGCAGCTGCTTCCCCTAAAAAGCTCTGTAACAAAAGCAGTTAATGTCTGATACACACATGCGCAGCTGCCCAAGTTGTGAGCTGCAGGAAAGAAAGCATAATTTTAAATGGTCTGTGTTTTCTGAATGGATTACTTTAACTAGTTGTTCTATGTTACCATTGTTTTGTTTCCCCCAAAAAATCAGTAAAAAGGCTTCTGAAGTCCCAAATAAAATACCACACAAAGCGAGCTAAGAGATACTCTTGTAACCCTTGCTAGAATAAACCTTCGGGAGTTTGTTGGGGTTTGGAGTTTTGTTTGTGGGGTTTTTCTTTTGTTTTTGTTTTTGGTTTGTTTTTTTTTTTAAAGATCACAGTTTCCAAGATCACAGGAGGACCAGAACTTGACTCTACAGTAGCCTCACAGATCTTCAAGATGTCATGTGTCATCATACACCTTTTCATTAAATGTTAACAAAACAAGCTTTGAGTAGTTGTATGCTTCCTTCCCTCTTTCTTTTTAATGTCTAACAAAAATTAAATCTGGATAGACTTAGATATTACAGTGGGGGGAGAGTGCAATGTGCAGGTATGTGAACACACACATACTTTCTTCATATCGGGTGAAAACATTTCTTTAAATAGCCATATAGTTAATGAGAAAAATTGCAGTCTCTAGTTAATGAACCATCTGCTTCAACCTCAAACATCATTATTCCGTCATAGTGTTAGACCTATACAGATTGTGGTGTTTGCTTCGAAGTTCTTTAATACCAACTCTTATGTAGAGTAGCTTCTTTGGCCAAGAAGAAAAAAAAATTACTGACTGTACCTCATGGTGCATTTGGGGTATTTCGACGACAGCCTGTGCCCTGAACTGCAGCAAATCTTGGAAGTAAATGCCTGGAGACTTTTCACATAATGTGAGCAAAACACATCTCGGAGATACTCTTGCTGTAAGACAACAGACAGAAAAAGACTCTTTCTCCTTTCCTCCCGGATGAAAGCTAAAGCTATTTTTTTCCTCAAGCTCACTCAGGCACTGGGGTTCAGGTGGTAACTGTTTCCTTAAGCAGACAAAGTAGGTTCAGCTAATAAGATAGGTCCTTAGCAGAAGGTTGGATAAGGATACATGAAGGGACTACATTTTGCATTCAAATAGTTATATGAGGTTTCAGTCATAACCAGGTAAATGTCGCGGTGTTCATAACAACAAAAATTCTAGGAACTCTTCTGAACTTCTCTCCCATCATAAAGAAGAGGAACTGAAGATGGAGCTTTTAGTCTCATCATAGGACAATAAATTCATTGTTTTCTACCAAATAATCACAGGTGAGAGTGCATGCTTGTGTCTGGTTCATGACCAGATGAGCAATTAAAATCTTACACAAAACCAAAAAGGTTAGAACTAAAACTTTATGAAACTTGCAGGACTTACAATAATAGTAGGAAAACCATGTGGACAAAAGAATCTTTTTGTACTATATACTGTATTCTATTATGCCAGATGGCCTTTTCACAGTAGAACTCAGCCACTGTAACAATTCACACTTCAGAAGCACGACAAAATATCTTTTTCTGGGAATGATTAGATTCCTGTTGTCTTTTAAGGAAACAGACTGCATATGGAACAAGAATGCTTCTGGTTAGTAGCTATGTTATAGTGTCTGACTTAATCAAGCATAAATAGAGAGGAGAAAAAAGTAATAAAGACGTTCAGGTTTTCCTCAAAACTTGATCCAAGTCTCACTGAAAAATATGGAAATGTGCCAAGGTGATAGCATTGGCTATAGCCCATAAGGCCAAGAAGTATCTAAATCTCATGCTCTTAAGAAGCAACCTAACTGCTCTGGTATTTCAATGAGAGTTCTTGTATATAAGACAGCAAATACAAGTTACCAGTCTACCTTGGAGCGTGGCATTTGATGACATGCAAACTCACTGTAATACCGATGCTCCCGGCACATTTTTAAGTGGAAGTTAACTGAGATAGATGATATATGCCTCTTGCATAGGCTTGATGCACAAAGCTGAATTTTAGCCTTAGCCAAGGTACGTCTCTTCTATTTCAGTGAGAAAGACATTTAGTTCCTCAAGTGAAATTTTTATTTTATTTCCTTTAAAAGGGCAGAGGGAGGAAATGCCCAAACGGGTCTCCCCCTCCCCCCCCCCCCCCCCCTTCAATCTTAGAATTTCTTAAAGCTTCAAAGAGGGAAGATCCCAGATTTCTTAAAAACTAACAGTTGAATCATGCTTTCATTTATTTAGAGGTCTTTCTCCCATCTTAAAACACAAGAATTGTTTTACTAGATTTAACTTTGCCCCTTAATTCTGTAATCTCAGACCTTAACTAACCAATAGCTCATGTCTCAAAATAAAATTTTCTTAGTGTCCTTACAAGGAACATCCTTCTTGCACTTCAAAAATTATTTCATATGCTAATGTATTACCCATATCAAACTTTATTACCTCAGGCCTGGATCTTCAGCCGATATGAACGGTTCAATTTCCTCTACTGAAATCATATGATCATTGCTAATTCACTCCAACATCATCTCAGAAAATACATGAGAACTTTGTAAATGCACACTCCAAAATGAGGAAGTAATAGGACTCATCTTTTTCTCCTGTGTTCAAAGTATTTATGGTGGTTTATCATTACATTAAATTAGAATACTCATATCTTAAAAATCCCTTTTGAAGCTGAAAAATAAGCAATATTATTATTACTGGATACTTTTGTGCCAAAACACTATGCAAAGCACGTGAGTTGTTCATCTTCCATCATATACTAAAATGAGGGAAGATCTGAGACAAAATATGCCATCAAATATTAAACATAAGTTCAGTCACTTGAGGTAAAGCAAGACTATTGTCATGGAAGGATGGAAGGAATACCTAGGCTTTTTTTGTAGAAGCATTGTGGTTTTCTGCTTTCTATTGATAAATAAAAGAACATCTGTTGTAAATATTGTGGAGTAGTAGAAGTTAAGGCTAAACAACAAAGTGAAAGGGTTTGAAATTCATTGAGGCATAAAGAAAATCCATATAAATAGGCCATGATCCTGCTCTGGTGCATCAGGTATGATTCGCGCTGCACTATTCTGCCACATGCTGCTTTAGGAAAGAAACAAACGTTACTGCAGCTGCAGTAAAATTTCTTAACACTTTACAATTTTCTGTGCTTCATAATAAGCATAAAATCTTTGAATTCCAGACACAGGAAACAGAATAGGCCAATTCAGGCCAGGATTTCCTAGAAGACTGACACCCTGTGAAGAACTCCAAATACACGTACACACATAACTGCAGTAAGCATAAAAACCTTGCTCTTTGCCACATTATGCTGTAGAAATGGTGAGAGCCTTGCCGCTTTCCTACTGAAAAAATCAAAACAGTTTTTATTTTCAAGGTTGGAAATCAAATTTGAAAAGGAAGAGGAAGAGAAGGTCCTCTTTTTAGCATACTCACTGTGAATTATCAAGAGTTTCTGGCATCATCTCAGTTACCAAGGCAAGCTAAGTTATAATTAAACTTTTACTATGGTTTTAATTCTTCCAACAATATAAATATTCTGATGTTGCATTGGAAGCAATTTCAAAATCCTGGAACAAATCACTGTGAGCTTTTGTGGCAACAGGTATGAAATTCATCACTACATAAAACTATATAAATGGATCACTTCTTAGGAAAAAAAAAAAAAAACCAAAAACCAAACAGATTAAAGTATTTTTTCTCCCTTCCTCCCTCTCAAGCACATTATTAATGAGAAACTGCCCACTAGCTTTGAGTCAGCTTTGGAGCAAACACTGAATCTTTCAAGCCAGACACTTCAGAAATTTTTAATGAATGATGAGAAACATTCTGAAATCCATTTAGATTTGAATGATGTGTTTATACCTCTACCCTGTATCTAAAGCATATCATATATCGAGAGCTACAGTAATATAGAATATATGACAATGTTTTATATTTTGAAGCTCAGAAAAATACAGCTGAAAAGCAATGAAAATTATCTTCCTATTACAAAAATTAATCTAGATCACAATGCTGTGAAGAAAGTGAAGTAAAATCCTTTTTGATAGGAAACAATTATATTTTGGTTCACCCGATGAAGGGAAGTCATGCTTACTCTTTGGATAAGAGGAAGAAAGGCTAACGGTCATTTGCTGACCTCCTCTGATGTGATCTAAGAAGTTTCAAATTCTTTTGAAATTATTTCTCTATGGCTACCCTTGAAAAATTATGATCACTGAAAGAAATTAATAATAAATGATAAGAAATATTGAATCTTGCTAAAAAGGAATAGCTTTTCCCTGAAGGGTAATGTAAAGGATTTCAGTTTTACTTTGAACAGTTTGGGGAAAAATACAAAAATACTGGATGAGAGAATGTAACAGAAGGGGAAGCAACAAAGTGAATGTGCTATTCCTTTCACTTTTTATCCTTCTCCAGTTTTCATCAGAAGCAATTTTATGAACTATGAAGAGCAGCAAAATATATCACTGTTTGAACCTCTTGTGTTTGAAAAAAAAAAAAAAAAGTAAAAGTCAACCAGAGGGGCTAAAGAGTCTGTACCTGTATCAGCCTATTACATAGCTCTTTCAAGAGTTCAAGGATGACACTTTTCCTTCCAGAAGCTGAATCTCCCCTCATACCACCTACCAGAATAATCACATCTTTAGGTAACACTTCCTCCAAGTAGCAAATTTCCCACGGACGTTACAAACATAAAAGGAACCTTAACACATCAGCAGAACGATGACTTACGACAGCACTGTTACATGACTGTTTAGGATAGGGAGAAAGGAACACCTTACATCATTCTGAAGAAGTTCCCAGAGTCAAATATAAAAGACACACTGTACAGGTAGAAAGCTACTAAGATAAAATTTCACTTTATTGAGGTAGTTTGAGTGACAGGTATCCGAAGTTCCTTGGACAGATGAAAACAAAGATGATGAAGCCTAAATCAGAAATCTTCCTTTCATAATTGATCACTAAAAATGTCTACATGCTGCCGAGTACTACAGCAATTTATAAGAATGAACTTTTCATCTCTTATGAACACATTAAAAAGTTTTACATGGTGTAGTGCATAACAGAAGAGCAAAATCTCAGCTGCCACAATTTTGTTTAGTTCTGCTGTCAAGATTTGGATTTACATCTGCTGTTATCTGTCATCTAAACAACTTTGGCTCAAGCAAGACATGCCAAAAACCCAGAGAAGTTATGTACTATTTAGAAAAAAAGCTCATTTTACTACAGATCAAGATTTGTTTAAGAATATGCTATCCGTTAATGTCAGTTTTCTATCCTTCCAATCACACAACGTTAACTAGAATATACCAGCACCAAAGAAGAAACAAGCATGTGACCATAATATAAGGTATACTGTACAACCATCTGAGTGGCCTATATTCCTGTCTCAAAGTAGTACGTTTGGATACTGTGCAAGACAGGCCAGAAAAAAAGGATGTATTTAATTCTCAAAAACCCCAAGGAAATAGTCAAATAGAGGATAAGAAGCACCTTTCTTGTAAGACACTGCTCCTTCCAAGCTGATAGTCAAACAAGAATAAGATAGGCTTTTTGAGGCATCAAAATAGTGGGTTCCCCCCCCCTTTTTCTCCATTTCTTTTGATAATTTATTGTAACACGCTAAGGTGAACGTCCACCATTTGCAATACTGTGAATACTTTTATTACAGGTCATTAACAGGCATACAACCAGAACTTTGGAATAAATATTTTAAAAGTTGCATTTTGGTGTGAAGAGTGTAAACAAAAAAAATTAAACAAAAGAAAATAAGATGCTTTTGAGAAAATTTCACCTCCTTGAGAAAGAGCATAATGGGCACAGAGGAACAGGCAAGGAACCCCGGCCAACTTGTACGCAAAGAGACTGTTTTTCCTCAAATTTAAAAGGCAAAGTGTTAGAAGGCCCTGCTTGAACAGTCAAAATAAATATGATTTGTTCAGAGCAGAGTGCGATCACTTCCCTTTCTATATGGTTTTGGTGGTGGTGATGGTTTGGTTTCTTTTTGGTATTTTTTTTAGAAAGAAGTCACTAGCTGTGGCCTTTCACCATAAAATGCTTTGTATTTCCTTGGCTCAATGAGCCATATCACTGAAAAACTGCCATATTCTCCTTCCAGAAATCTTCAGTTACAGTCAATCAAACATTTTGGGAAGATAAAAAGCCACAACTTTATAGGGCATTAACTTTATAAAAAAAGTCTAATTTAAAATAGAACTTTCTGGACATAACACAAACACTCCTAATTGTATAAAAATTAGATACCTTTCTTCATTATGTGCAAAAAAATATGAGACTATCTTAATTCAAGCTGCCTTCCCTGCCTACAATATGGCTTTGTGCCAGATACTTCATAAACAAAGAGCAACATGAAGAAAGTACTGAAGGTTCTAAGAAGGATTTAGGTAACAAACTATTCAAAGTGATTTTCCAACAGTGAAATCAATGTATCTCAGCATACTTTGATCATGTTCTGTTCCTTAGCTGTGTTTTAAGATCACCACTGTGTTGGCAAGGTGATACAGTAAGGTGTGTGATGAAGAGCAAAACAGCAATTGTCATTCTGAAGTCTTAGTTATTTAATAAAGCAGAAACCCCCCCTATTTTTCTTTTCTAAGAGTTGTTAGGCAGGTTTTTTTTTTAAAAAAAAAAGAAACCCAACAACCCCCTGCATTTTTAGCAAAACTATTTGAAGAGAGCAAAAAGCCCTTGAAACAGAGCAAGGACTTAAAAAGATTGGTCGGGATGGGTTTGGTACAATGCTCTGGGTGATGCTCTGTTTGTGTTGCGAAAGGAATGTACTCTGAATAATTAGAAAAGATAAGGTGGGCACCTGAAGGAGATAAGGAGACTGAGTCAGGAAATCGTTGAACAAAGAAAGTTGAAAGGTCTACTCCACCTAGATCCCACCTATTATGAATGGAAAGATTAGGTGTCAAAATCAAATGAATATGTATGTAAAGATGTTGTAATCCCTCACGAAAACTGTATAAAATACCTGACTTTTCACTGAAAACTTTGGACCTAGTTTGTCCGGTGCCAATCGGCTAGCTCCCCAACGTTGCACGAAATAAATACCTTTGCTGCTTAAAGAAAAAATTCGTCTCTGAGCAGTTACTCTGTGTCGTTTTGGCATCACCCTACAGTTGAGGAAGAAGCAATGCAAATTTAGTAGATTTATTTCTCAAGTTTTCACTGGATCCTTTAACTGCATTAACATTGATTCACATCCATTAACACCTGCATAAATAGGTCCATAATGACTTTTGTTTTACAAAAGTCAGACAGATAAAGAAGATACTCATGTAGGGCAAAAAGGAACAGAACTTGCTGCTGGAAGTCTCAGCAGTTGTTTCCATATACTATGACAATGGAGAAAGAGGAAAATCACTTAAAAAATAATATTTCATTTCAAGGTTTTAGAGAGTTACTTAACTCCAAAAATATAATTGCTTTCTAAAGAAAAATTAAAAAATAGTTAAAAATTGAAATATTGTTCCAAATTAAAATAATGTCTTTTTAAATTTAACATGATTTGCACAAATTGAAACTGAGTAAGTGTAAAAGCTTTGGGAACAGGTACAAGCTTCCATTTCATAGCAATTAATTTGATGTAGTTCTACCAATCTGGCCTGTAGCTTGCACTGAACTATTAAGTGAATTTGTCTAAACATGATCTAAATGTACTTTGCATATTTTCTCTTCTGAATTTTAAAGGGAAAAAGAGTGGATTTCATTTTGTGTTTTCCTTACATGAGAACATAATTTCAAAGTGAAGCACAACAAGCTTTTGCAGACCTGTGAAATATGCTTTTTTAAACCTTCAAGGTCAATGCTTTTCTATGGGATATTTTAATTATTCATGACCACATATAATTTTAATGTGGTAGAAATTAAATATGGCACCTGACAGTTCCAATCAGTGCATCTAATTGGTTTTAAATAACATTTTAGCCCAAATAAGAATTTAAAGTGATTTGTCATACTACATGAGAACACACATTTTGTTAACAACTACAGGACAGACAACAACATCTTCTAAGTTCCAAATAATTGTTTATTTTTTTCTGAAAAGAACTATACTTACATGAAACTCTCTCATCTCTAACACACACTTAAAACCTTCATCTTCTTATGGCAGATTACACATTACATACACACTCACCCTCCAACATAAAACCTCAAGATTTTTCTTTTTCTGAATTTTGGAATCTTAAGGTAAGGCTGACGTAAAACTTTAGTATCAGGTAGGTAATAATTTTTTTTTTTTCTAATATGTTGTTATATGTCCAAAAGCCTTAAATAGATCACATGTTGTCATTTTATTTTAAAATGGCTGCACTTTCAGAAAATGCTCACATGTGGAGAATCATAGAGGAAACATTTCTTCCACATTCAAAATTCAGACATTTCATTCTAACCAGTAACGTGATGTACCTTTAAAAGCTGCAGAAAGTGATATCTCTGCTACTCTTCCGTGTTATCTATTCCAGTGTTTCAGTAACACTAGAAAGATTTTCACAATTTTAACCTAAATCTTTTTTGCCTTATCCAGCTAAGTCAGTTATTTCCTGTCCTACCTGCCATGAACACAAGAGCACAAATTACTGTCACAGACAGATAATTGTTGCAGAAATTTCTATGACACTATATATTTACTCTTGCTATTATCTTTTTTGGGTTAAACTCTGTTCCCTCAATTTTGCAAGCAAAGCAGAGAAAGAGGAAAAAAAAGCTTTGATCTAGTTATTCTCATTTAATTACCTAAATTTTCACCAACATAGAATATAAAAATTGTGAAAGGAAAAAAGGTACTTATGGAAACTTTTTATACCATTTTATTCAAGGCATATTTAAATAGTAATCCCACTGTTTACCACATATAGGACAATCTTCATCCCTGCAAATCTGGAGGCTGTTTCAAAAGTACGGTCTTTTTTATTATGGAATGTCTTCTTTGTCAGCAGTTTCCTCTCTCATCCATGAACTAGAAAATTGTCTTCTTTGTCACCAGTTTCCTCACTCATCCATGAACTAGAAAATTGCTATGGTTTTACTGTTTGCAAGGAGCAGATAGCAAGAAAAACAAAGCACCTGCGGAAAGGTTTTCTGAGTTCCCTGGGCAACACAGGTCTGAGTTCTAAGTGTTTCTGCAAAGGGATTGTAAAGGGGTATTTGCCAAAGAAGTGCTGTGATGCTCCATGATTCTGTACAGGATCCAGAAAACTTGGATCTGAGACTGATAATGTGGGTGTCAAATACCCTGGAAAAAAACTTAAGGTGGGAGGAAGAAACTAGGTAAAGACTAGAAAAGGAAAACAAAACAAAACAAACAAAAAAACCCACAGAGGTGGTGCTTCTGTAACAAGACAAAAATAACAACTCTGTGCACAACAGCTTGGGGTCAATAAGAAATAAAGTGTGACTGAAATCTGCCTGTGACTAAATACAGCATTACACATATGTAAATTAAACCTCCAAACCTTCATGACTCTTATCCTTTACCCGAAGTCTAAACACAGCTACAGATTCTTTTCAGCCTATCAGTACTTCTGCACAGAAGATGTGATCCATTTTACGTGAAGATCTTCCTCTTGCTGGACTAGTGATTGAGGCGCCAAAAGACCCCACGAGCCAGCTGATCCAACACACAAAGGAAATATTAACTCTTTTGTCAAAGTCAAAAGCAGCTTCTCACTAGCCAGAGAGCTTATAATTTTGTATTACGAATCACACATTTCTTCGTCTATAACCACGTTCTCTCAAACTAAACTTGTAAATGTGTTTTTTTCCTCATAAACTACTCAGACCTGGACAGTCTGTGCACCTGTAACACACAGGACTGCCTCAGCAGCTGTGGGGAGCAGTGACCTTACAGCAGCACAGCAGACCCTCCCTAGCCAGGTCGTCTCCCCTATTCTGGGAAACGGCAAAGCGTCTAAAGACCTTTCTTCTTATGCTTTCTGTCCTGATCCCAAATCTTACTTAGCAACCTTCCTTCCACACCTTGTCATCATTTATTACATTCTTTCCCCCCTTTCCTACAAACTTGCTTAAAAAGCTGAGAGCTTTAGGCCAGTGCCACACTGAATGCCAGCGCCACTGTGGAACACCCACCGTGGCAGCGATGCAGTTTTCACAGCAAAGTGAACCGTGGTTTAGGTGACAGCAGTCAGCCAAGCATATTCATGTCAGAAATCTATTGGCAGAATCAAGCTTTATTTTACACAACAAACTACCATGCGGATTTCTAGCATCAGCCCGAAAATCAAGTTCTGTCACTCACAATCTAAACATATTACTTACAGAACCAGCTGGGCAGAGTCATTTTACAACACCTCTTTTTGAGGTATCAGTGTGATTTAACAGCAGGTGAACAGAGAGGGACATTATTCTTAAAACTTAAAGTATTTTGCAAACTCATCCTCAAAAGCTGAGTTTCTGGTACTCACCCTTTAATAGTTGGCTATCCATCTCAGAGCAAGAAATTGTAAATGTGCTTCAAAACAGCATGGTATTTCTTTTACCAGATATCAATTCAAGTGCTAATCACAGTAAGAGAGGACACAGAGAAGGTGAGGTCAGCATTCATAAGGGGCCTCTGTGAGGAAAAGGGATTAATTTGTATAGGAAAACCAAAACCACCTGTCATTCCTATAAGCAGTTTGCACGTGGATGAAGTTGCTTGTGATTTCACCTGTTCATGAAGGCCCCTTAAAAAAGTAAAAATCACAACATAGTTTCATTTATAGTTACATTTTTTAATGGAATTGGTTGATGAACTTTGCCTTTTTTTGAACAGAAACCTTACTATGCAACTGAGCATTTCAACCCTAAAAATCAAACCAGCTCTTTCTCACACCTCTGACGGTTCTGGCTTGCTGAGACACAGCATTTTGTTCCAGCTGTGAAACAGTGTTATAAAATGCCCAGTGCTTGGCCTGGGAAGGTGATTGAATCCAGGTGCAGAACATTAAAGCCAATGTAGATGTGCTCTGCTTCTGCTTTTACCATCCTCATTTTTTTTAGTTTCCTAGATTATATAGGCTGCTTCCCCTCCCCCTCCTGCATGTGGCTTTTTTGATTCATCAATTCCAGTGTCTGAAAGAGATATAAAGAGAGCTATCAGCCTTTTAATGACGGCAACTTTGACAGACTTGATATGAAACTATCATCTTCATTGCTGGCACAGAGAGAGGCATCTTACTGATGCCATCCTTTAACTAAAGGCAGACAACCATTAAAAAAACACAAACAGCTGCATTTTAAGTGAGATTTGTGCATTACTAAGCAACATCTTGTAATAAAGAAAAAATACATTGTGCTGCAGTAAGGATTATGAAATACCTAAGAGACTCATAAAGCATAATTAACAGGATATTGTGGATTTATAAAGCTGTAGTGACATAAATGTGCTATTCATAATTTAAAGGAAACTGAACAGTTGTATATTTCCAAAAGTCTTCACACACACTGTGATGACAGGCGAGCTGTTATGGTGAAACTTGGAACTTTTTCTGATTGCAGTTTTAGGCATGCAGTTAACATAAGGGTGACTCAGAAAAAATCTTTTGTATTTGTTTTTTATGGAAGAAGTTTAACTGTACATAAGTGAGCAATAAAATTTAATAAATCAGGTTGGTAAAGAATATTGCTTATTGCAAAATGCTTATCAATGAAGTTCAGCAGTCTGACTTCTTTTCTTAAACAGCAGAAAATGAAGAGAGTTTTTAAAAAAAAAAAAGTCAGCACAGCACATGACAAGCCAGGCTATGAATTAATAATACACTGACTATTTTCACTCTTGCAGACAGCTGCAGCACAAGAACGCACTCTTGGTAAAAACTAAAAATATTTGCTAGGGAGTAGCGAGGAGCATGCAGTGAGTGCTAAATTCACAGTTGGCTCTGTACTATTTCTGCACAGACAAGCCTTCACTTTATCTAAAGTTCCAACATTAATTACTCAAAATGTCTCTCTCTGAATTAGTGCATCAGGACAGAAACCTTGCACAGATGTTACCACATGATCTGCGGCATATACTGGCAAGAACACGTTATACTTTGAATATGCTTTTGCTTATGTTTTTCAAAATTAAGGGGCTTTTTCAATTGCAACTGAGTATATCCATCCATCATAGGCAGGTACTTTCTCAGATATATCACCAAATCACTGTGTTTCAAATTCATGTCTTTCCACGAGCTCAGATAATGTAACACCTACAATCAAACTGTGTTGACTCTAAATGGCCCTGGACCAATTCACATGGGGAAAGAATCTACCTTGCCACCTCTGTTCTTCTGTATCATTTCTCAGCTATATCAAGACCTTTTTATTAATTTTGGTTTAGTAAATACTTTGTTTTGAAATGGGTTTTGCATATCTTAAACACGTTTAGGATGAACTAG
This sequence comes from Falco rusticolus, assembly GCF_015220075.1. Lineage (NCBI taxonomy): Eukaryota > Metazoa > Chordata > Aves > Falconiformes > Falconidae > Falco > Falco rusticolus. Next base: position 24,470,743 of record NC_051197.1, read on the forward strand.
TCAGTTGGAACTATACAATTGATTAGATGCACTGTGAAAGTTTTTGAATTAAAGTATAGGTTTTGTCAGGATTTGAGAAAAACAGATTGCTCTCAGCAAGATAGAGGTTTCCATGCCTCTTAAAATACAGAGAATATAATTTATGAACAACACAAAGGGAAAGAAATTGCTAGAACCTAACTTCAGTCTTCCTTGTATGGCACAAAAAATTACTAAGAGATGATAGGTTATTAATTTTCACCTTTTTTATCTTATAAATTATAGAAGGGTAAATGTAACTTATCCAAGTGGCTTAATTTCCCATTGGACTGGAAGACTTCTGTTCTTTACAGCAGCCTTTTCTTTCTTGGCAAATTAGTCTGGGCCTTCTGCACTTTCCATTGTGACTTTCTCCAGAAGTTGAGCAAAACCAATAAATGTTTTTGACCAGTCCTCCATTTTAATTTATAATTTTTAGTAGCTGAAGTGGTTTTGCTTCACTAGTCCATATTGGAATTGATTGTCAGATGGATAGTTCTAGATCAAAGAGGAAAGGGACAGATTGCCAGATTCTGAAGCAACAGAAGAGGAAAATCAAGGATCTCCAAGCACAGCTGCAGAAATCCAGAAAACTGATAGATTCAATTAGAAATTATGTTATTTTTTAGAGGCAGCACTGACAAAGAACTGTATTTTATAGTCATGTGGAACTTGAAGTGGTACTTACTATCCCAGAATCAGCCTGGATGAGAGAAGAACAACGAGGACTACACTTGCCATGTCAGAAAAAAGCCTGGGGGGCAGAGGGGTGGGATTACTATTATCCATTTCTCAGAGGAAAAAACAAATAAAGACATAACTCTCATTCTGGAATTACCAGAAATGCCATATGATACAATAGAAATGAACACCATCTACCCTAAATTTTCAGTGAATCATTAGAATTGCCTCACTAAAATTATGCCAGTTATGTATATATTGTAAGTGTTAAGGAGGAGGTTAATTAAAATGCGAAAACAATTTTAAAAGAAAATTTAACAGAATTTTAGCAAAATAGACTAATTGGAATTACCTGGTCATAGAACAAATTTGAGGGTTTATGACTACCAATATTAAAGTAAACAGGTTATCACTTCAGTACCTGTCAGTTTTAAAACATTGTTGTTCAACTCACCTTCATAAGCATTTTGATCTTGTGTGATACATTTCAGAGAAGCTGCTCTGTAAGAATTACATATTAGGCTCTAGATTAAATAAAATAATTTGTGTGCTTCCTGGGAATTACAAGGCTGTGAAATTGATGTTTCTCTCATCACTACTTCTGCTGTGATCCAAATAAACAAAACTGCTATTTGGTAAAAGAAATTAAAGTGGTGTAACAAGTGTTAGACAGGCTGTTTCAAAGTTAAACTGCAGCAGAAAATGTTTTTTCCTAAAAAAACCAAAACAACCCCAAAAATTAGAAATCCTACTAAAAAATTATATACACCTATAAATAAGATGATGGAGCCTCGGTCCAGTGCTGGGCTCACGTATGATGAAAATCAAAGCACAGAAACAGGATAAAGGCAGTTTTCCACATAAGTAGAAAGATGGTCTGGCCTTTCTGTACCAGAAATTCCTAGTCCCTGTAGCTGAACAAATGGGGACAAGTCTCAGGGAATGGGTTTCATGCTTCCATAGAACTCATGAACATCATCTGCATGTATAATTAAGGCAAGGATTGTACAACATTACAATCTAAACTCTTTGGAAAGTGCTGAAAATCTGCCAACTGTGAAGCAGAATATAATGTATAAACAACCAGGTTGTAAAGCAATTTAGAAATTCAAGAAGTGAGGTAATTCTCATTATCATTCATGTATCACAGGCAAGTAATAATAGTACCATGAGGCATGACTTTATTAGCATAATTTTCTTCTTGATGCTACCATTATGGTTTTCTTATGTTGACAAATGACTGCTGCCCATTCCTACATCTGCTACTCTCCCCTTAGACAAACTATTTTATGCTGCTGTTCCACTTCTAAAAAAGCCCCAAAACAGCCAAACAACCCTCTTCATTTTATTTCTGTTTAATTACTTTGTTTTCTATATTCATTTATGCCATGGTTATATGTGGTTACTATGTTGAATTACTCTGTTACATGTTGATAATCAGACAAAATTATAAATGCAAACTTCAAGAAATATTAATTCTGCTTTTTCCTAATAGTTCTGGACACGCACTCTGATTGTGTTCTGGGTGTATTCTGAATTATAATTTCTATATGGGGAAAACAACCTGGAAATAATTTTCATATCAAGCAATTAACAATACAACATTACCTAGCTCAAATACTCATGTAAGTGTTAAACTAATGCAGCAGAGCTAGAATTTCCAGAGACTGTGGAGATGGTGTTTAAAACAGAGCTATCACTATGGATTTACATAGATTTTTCTAAAAGTCTGTATCCTACAAACTGGATTTTAATACAGCAGACCCTGTAGCAATCTGAGCCAAGATTTTGAACTAAGTGTTCCCTCCAGTCTTTGAAATGCTTGTTTGGTTTTCAGTAGTGCTACCTACTGAGGTATCTTCCATGGAAATCATGGAGGCTTGGAGCTAGACAGCCTGTCAGATCTACCTGTGTAAGTGTCCCTGCCTTCTCCTTCAGCAGATTCAAGGATCTTCAGTGAGGCATCAGCCATAACCAGCATCCAAATGGAAAAAAGCCATTTTCACTGTAGTTACCTTCCGTTGGTTGCCCAGGAACAAACACACCGTGACTCCAACTTCTTCTCTGACAAACTTGTTTTTCATCTAAATAAAGTTCCTGTCCGGGTGTTTCAGTAGCAAGCATGGCAGTCTATAGCTTGGTTCTAAAAATTTATTTACTAGTCCCTTCCTAGTCAACACAGGCATTCAATAAACTAAGATGGAAACCTATCAACACATATACCCTTTTATGATTCTTTAAGTACAGGAGTTTAGGTACTTGACTTTACAGGTAACAAACTGCTTCCTTTTTACAGACAAACAGCATGACCTGGAAGTACTGCAGATGCTAATAACAGCTGGCAAACTCATTTTTCAAAGTAGGGCAACTCCACTTAGGGAAACCTGCAAAGCAGATAAATCCCCACCTTGCACAGTTGCAGAACACTACTCGTGACAACGTATTTTTCACAGAAATTTTCAGAGAAGGAAGTGTGCCACAGTGCTGACCAGAATATTTCACATGTGAATATTCCTGATGAAAAATAAAACTTTTTTTAATGAGAGCATGACACAGGCAATGGACTAGAGTGGAGATTTTAAATTAAGGAATGATAAATGTTTTAGACAGCATTTTAAAATTTCAGTTCTGAAATAGGAACTTTTTACTTCTAAGGAATTAAAATGAAGAGTGTGGGGATTTCCATTTTGGATACTGAAATGGTGCAACAACAATTTAAGTTTGTAGATGGTGAGATGTATATATCTCCAAATAAAAATAAGACAATGGTTATTTTCATCAGAGGCTTTCCATTAACATATTAAAAAACCTCTAAGCCTGTAACACTGTTCTTTCTAGAGGAAAATATGTATTTTTAATCTATATCTTTTGGCAACAGGTAATTAAATATATGATATATCATAATACTTCCATATTCTAAGTATCTGTTAAAACTATTTCTAGTGAACTCATTAGCTGATTTTTTAAGGAATCACTAATTTGTTATAATCTAAAGATTTTTAAAATTAACTACTACGGCTGGTGAGAAAAAACATTCAAATGTTGACAGGTGCTGAAAAAATTACATTGGAAACTTCTATTTCTTCTTTTACTCGTGAAGAAAAAGCAAGCTCATGGAAAAAGACAATGAAAAAAAAAATAGTTTACCCTTTATCCTCCCAAATCAATAGGTTAATCAAAAGAATCTTAAATTACATGGCATTGGAATGCCCTACAGAAATGAGCCACTCTAAGATCTATACTATCTTTGCAGGGACAAAATAAGCTTAAACTGGCCATTAGATGCAGTGTACAAAATTGATTGGTTTTGTTTAAAGGAAATTTTTTTAGGCTAAATGAACAGAAACCTATCACAAAACAGACAGTAAAACATGATTTTGCTCTACCAAAAAAAATATTCTTAAACACTGAAGTTAATGAACACAAAATTGATATAACATTCTTAAAATATTTCAAAAATAACACCATCACATAAATTTCAGAAAGAAAAAACCCACCCAACTAATTCAAAGGAGAAAGTACTTTAATCTCAGAAAGCAGTGATGAAAAACCATCAAGAGTTTTGTTCTTATCTTGTAGAAAAGAAGGCATTAATGAATCCTAGAGAACCTCTCTGAAGCCAAAGTGTATGCATCTAGTCCCTGCCAGATAGTATCAGAGCAAACTCAAGCACACTGGGCTTTTAAGACTCCCAAAAGTAAACTTAGTTCAAAGGATGAAAATCTGAAGTGTCAGAAAATCTGAAGGCCCCAAGTCCCTGTGACTTAAAAAACATGTAGTGAGCTCTGTTAATTCACACATCAATTCTGAAAGTAGGTTTCCATACTATACAGTAAAAGAGCTACCCAAAGAAATTAAAGGGTTATGGCATGGGCGAGAGTAAGTCGTTATTGGCTTGGATACAGTACGTATATAATGTATACATAGTAATTGCACGCCCAAGCCAGTGTCATCACAGTGCATTCTGCTCTGTGATGGTTTCCAGGCCGCTGAGATACGTGACTGGGCAATACAGAAATGCTTTTAGTCACTTAGGCATGAGTCAAAAGATACCTTAAGCAGTCACCGTTTTGGTCAGATAAAATCTGATACTGAAGGAGTCAATTTGGCTGCCCCAACATGAGCACCGAGTGCCTTTGATACTCTGCAGCAACATCGGCACACAGCTGATGCACGTGATGTGACCTGTAGAAGAGCATGCCCTTTCCCAGTAGCAGCTGCGAGACAGGTAATACAGCCTAGTACTTCTAAAACGGCACTAGATGGTTCTGTTCAGGACATTGCATCATGCCTAGAAGAGCATAAAAGATTTTCCAGGCTTAGCATTAAAGAGTTTTAAGCAGTTTCAGTCGTACTGCCAATGCAGATCCATTCCAAATTGGCAGGAGCAACAATGATAGTAACTATGAGATATTTAACACGCATAAGAGCGACTAAATGATGTTGCAGAGGTGTAACAGAAATAATTTGACAACAAATCAAATGGATTATCAATAGATCATCCATTATACAGAAACATAGTTTGACAGTACACTTGCAGAGAATGACAATTTTGGATATTATACATATGGAAGAGACAGATGTTAAGTTTTCCAGAGGAGTGGTGTTTTGTTATGGTGTTTCCAGTTTTCTAAGCATGAGATTTCAATGTAACACTTTTCACTCAGCCTTCTCCATTCATTTTTTTAATAACAACAAGTAGTAGCACATGTATTTTGAAATATTTGACAAAGTAAGAGGACATATCTGAAAGAATGGTTGAAAACCAGGATGCAATTCTGCCTCTAGAACTCCTAGAAAAGAATCCTACACTCCAGGCAGCTACCTGAGGCACTGATCTGCAGCAAAGCAAACTCTGGAAAAGGCATGCAAATTAGCAGCAGGCACGAGGAGCAAATTGAAGGTGCATGAAAAGCCAGACCTTCAGATCGAGACAAGTTAGCACCAGTCCATTCACAAATAAATTTCCCACTGTTTTACTGGGCCTGTACTGCTTTCTGAGATCACAACACAAGTTTGCAAGACTGACTATAAAAAAATTATTTGCCATTATATTAACCTAGTTACATGACTGGCCCTTGCAGAGCACATCTGCCTTCTAGGTCCTTATCAGAAAACAAGTGAAGATAACAGAACTTTGTCCATCCAGTATTGATGCAGAGAATGTTTTTCATATATATCAGTATTTGCTACTGAAGACAGACCAATATCAATTTCTAGAAGAAAAAAAACCCTATACATTACAGTACTGGAGAGCAATACACTTATCAGAGACCTGTATGACTGTAACAGCCTAACATGCTAACGTGCACCTTCTGCATAAGATAGAATATTGCATCACAGAATATACAGTTGTTGATGGCACTTAAAGCTAGGCAGCATAATCAGTGTTTATTCAGCTTTGTCATTCATTTCGTCCTTTGCAGGTTTTTTTCTGAAGGCATATAATCAAACACGTTGTGATATCAAAGATGTGAAATAACAAACTAACCACAAATATTAACTTAGTTTTATAAAACAGCAGCAGAATTATTTTCATTACTTTAGGATGATCATTATAATGGTATTACGATACAAGTTCTAAAAAGCAATGTATAGCTATTGTTGTTTGATTAAATGGCAGATTTGTCTAGTGTTCAAGTTTCCTGACATCAGACACCAAGACAGGAGAACAACATAATTTTCCAAAGGGATTAAAGCACTGGAAAAGCCTTCCCCACCCCCCCCACCCCCTTTCTGGTGCGTGCATTCAGGAAGACTGGTAGATCTGGCTGACTAGCAGACAAATTCTTTATCTCGCCATCATTATCAGTATCGCACCATCATTGGCAAAAACAATACTGAGATTCTAGGAGATGAACAATGTGGAAGTAGTCGTCATTTGGCTAAAAATAAATTTAGCTTGAACTTCAGGTTTTTGTGACATCTGAAGACAGCAATGTTTTAGCTTCAGTGTGATCCGGACATCTACCTTCCTTAAGCTCCAAGAATTGCACATATTGTGCCTAGCCTTAAGTATGTCAAAGAAAAAGAAAAAAAAAAAGGGACTTTAGCTTCAAAAACTCAAATCTAATAGACTATATGCTCTGGCATATCTGTCATTCTGACATTGATAAAACTTGCTGCTCTGAGATCAGATCTCATTTTCCTACAAACTGAGCCGCTGTTACCTTAAAAGAAGCAAAAATTGAGACCTCAGCTGCCTCCTATCCGAAGGGTACTTGCTACTATGATGGCTGTTCATCATCCCACCTCTTCAAACATGTTTAAAATTAAACTAAACGTTTAATAAATTTAAAAAACAAATAAACAAAAACCTGTGTGAAGAGTCTACGGAGCCCAGTGCTTTCTTTCCTTGTCAGCAGCTTCATAGAGAGCTTGTCAGACATTTCAGATGTTCCTGCAGGGAAAAAGAAGGATGAAAGCATGGCAGATTTTGGTTTTGTTTCTGTAATCTTGAAAGTACCTGAATACTATAGACAACAGCGTCCCACACAGTAGAAAATGAAAGGATTAAAAACATGGCTGCTGCTTGAAAACACTCTCCCATGTAAACACAACATGAAGGGAAATTCAGAAAAAAAAGTGAATAACTGAAAAACATTGATGAGAAAAAAGTAACTTTTTAAAAGTAACATTTAAAATATGCTTCGAGAACTGGGTAAGTACATGGATCTATTTCAGAATAAAACAGAGCAGGCTAATCCATGTCAAAATGCAGTGCTGTTTTTTCTGTAGTACTGTACCTCATCAAAGACTCAACATTTGTACACAAGGGAGCACTGCTCCATCCTACCTCCTCTTGTCAACTTTGCCAAAACCATTAATTAAAAATAATGTACGATGTCGTTTGATTTTCTGTTTAATATCCTGCAGACATAGATCAAAATCACCTTCTTATGCCAAAATTATCTTCCCAATATCTTCCGAATTGCAGCTAGCACAACTATACCTTTTGTATGAAATCACGAGCACCTGCATCCTAATAGAAATCCTCTAGCCAGTCAACACACACTCCAAAAAAAGTCTGTTACTGTATGAAAAAGAAAACACCCCATCCCCCACCATAAAAGAGCAGAGCTTCAGAGACACTCCAACAACAGTTCTTTGTGTAAAGTACAGAGACTGAATCACTGCCCAGTGGTCCTGCTTCTTCCACTGATGCAGGTGGGTGCACTAATGGATGATACAGGTGTCTGCCGATATGGATGCATGTTCCCTGGCCAGGCACATCGGAACGCAGTTAACTAACCACCTGTCTACTAAACAGAGAGCTGGTACAGGCTGGAAACACTGTGAAAAACTGCTTCAGTTGTCTTCTATTGGACTTGCTCAAAAAATGACAGCACTGTGAGCTCTATCTCTGGATAAACGGTTTATTAGAGTGTTTCTACCTTTCACATACCAGCCTGCATTAACCCCCAATCATATCATCAGATGAAGAACTCAGTGAGTGCTGTTGCTGTAATAAGTAAAAATTAATTATGTGCTTATGTATGAAAAAGTGAGTTGCTAATGATGTTCAGTGTTTACAGTTCAGTTTATGGTTTCCTGTCCTACTTTGTAAAATTGGTTTGACTCTTGTGCAGGTGATGTGGAAAGCTTCAAGCATTTTTTTCTCATTGCAATGTAGCTTCTCTCGATCCATTTGCAAAGATGGAAAAGTGGGAAATGCATCTTGTTAAAGAAGTTCTTTATTGCATTCTTGTAAATAAGCAAAAATCCCCCTTCTTACCAAGGCTGAACACTTGGTTCTTTGGCAAAGGTCAAAGTATAAACCAAAAGAAAAACCTGAATGTATCATTTGGAACAGTAAGAAGCATTATAGCACATTAGAAAGAAACAGATTCCATTGTACAAAATTAAAGGACAGGAAGAGAGAGTCTGCAGAAGCGTTCTCAAAATGAGCAAGTTTTTAAGCTGGGTGAATTCCCCCAAAATTTCACTGTCTTCACATTCACAGGGATACTGGAAGAAGAAATGGCAAGAAGAAGGTTTGTTTGGCAATCTGATATTGGTGCAGATTAAGAATTTATTGGTTTAGCAAATCAAAATCATGCCAGCAGACAACTAGGGTTTGCAACTAGAATGTCCACCTTAAAGCTTTCTTGTTTAAACAGCATGTTAAACAGATTTTTCTTTTTATGGCTGCTTCTTCATTGCATCCACTGTGAGGCCTGCCAAGGGAAGCTCTATCTTAAGAATTGTGCAAAAACAGTTACTTTCTACCAGACAGATGAGCTACCCCCTGCAGATCTTTAATACAAATTCTCAGTGATTTTAGGTGGTGAGGATTTTAAACCAGAAGTCCAGGATTTTCTAAATTCCTGATAAAGCTCTAGCAAGTGGAGATTTGTGCTTTTTTTTTCTCATATACAAGAAGCGTTTACAGGATCTGCAGGTCAAATACATTTCTAACTCATAAATTGTGCCCATTTATTTTGGAACCGTTAGAAATACCAGAAAGAAAATCCTAACTGATTTCAATTCACTTACCAGATAAATTCACAAGCATGTTAAGAGCCATCTTTCAAAGCCTCCATTAAACCAGCCATAAAATACTGTAAACTTCCAGAAGTAACATATAATTTAACAATCAAATATTCTAGGCTATTATTTAAAGTACAAAAAATATTGTGAAAGCCCAGTGACAAATGAAATTGAGCATGACAGTATTTTGAAATAAATGGTATTATCTAAAATTATTGGCAATTCTCACCATTCAGAAGATGTACAAACCTTTCATAGAGATCAAAATCACTTGAAAAGGAGAAGAAAAAATTACCTAAAAGTTATTTCATATGCGAGAAACAGAACATATAAGGTCACTTTTGTCAGATGTAATCATTCCTTTAGAAGCCCAAGTACCTTCAGAAGTCCAGTATTTTTGTAGAAACTTTTTTCTGCCTCCTTCCTCTTTAGGGCAGATTACTAAGAACTTCAATATTAGCTTTTAGATGATAATACTTGCTTTAGGTGAAACTCGTATTGCTCCAACTTTTCGAAACCTGTGATAAATTGAGTGAATTCAAAGAGAAAAATTCTAGGCAAGGTTTTCCTGCATTGGCCAGGCATATTAGGTATACTTTCACTGCTGAAACTTGCATATTTCATAAAATATTGTTTATGGAAAAAATGAATTGGAATATCCTCTGTGATTTATGTGCACAAGTCCTGTGACTATTCATGCCTCCATGGCAATTTGTGACATGAATTAGTTATCTTCCTGAAATTAATCTGATAGATACAGGAGGATGAAAAGTTGAAGGCAATCTTAATACAGGCAGTTTTTTTCCCTGTTCATATTGCTCAAGAAAAATACTGGGAGAGCCAGCTATCCCTGCAGATCATTCTACTTTTTTATTTTTGTTCTATTTTTCTGTTTTTAAATTGCTAACGTAAATTCCATTAGGTTAAGCTTTTGAAGTCACGACCGCTAGCTGGTGGTACTGGACTTGACTGAATGAGCACAAAGGTTTTACTCCAGTTTCAAAAAGCCACTCTTCTTAAACTGGCAAAATAAGCCCTTCTGGGAATTAGTTCAGCCTAAAGAGAAATTTTATAGGTAGGCTGAGGTTAAAGGAATGGCTTTTGCTGCATTTTAGAGCACCCCAGGTTACACCTTTGATTGTAGTTTTAATGTGTTTGGACAACTTCTAAAACTGAATTCCAGTTCTGAAGTTTGCCCTATAATTTCCATCTTTTCAGCAAATGCAAACAGAAAGTAAGAAAGGTCAAGACTGTAAGTTGTCTATATGAAATGACACTGAAAATATAGAATTAGAAAAAAATACAGGTCTGGCAGTATCCAGAACAGAAATTAATCAGCTGCTTCTACAGAAACGATTAAACCACTTTTGTATTTGCTCCAGTAAATCATTACACTTGCTTCAAGTAGGCTGGGACAATGGATGTTATCCAGCAGAGCCCTCAACACTCCATTGATATAAATGCCTCGGGTCACAGGTTACAGTAAAAACAACTAGTGAGGCCTAATGTGTTTATCACTGAGCATTAATTAGCGCATGGCACGCACTAAAACCTGATTGTTAGTTCAATATTGCTACTGATTTCAATGAGGACAAAATTACACTTAAGCACAAAAATCCAGTTGCATGTACTGTCAAATGAATCCATATCACAATTTCTTAGTGACTTATTCCTGACATTTTTTTTTATTATTTTGCTGGTGATGGTGTGGTACTTTCCAAAATGTACAACTTCAGGTACCCAGTCAATCCACACAGATGAACCAACAGAAGCTTCTCCAACTGAAAAAATTAATTAACCAAGCAGAAACCTCAAATGCCCATCACTGCCATAAAATATTTTTAGGCCCAAGACTTGAAAATGGGTATAGGCATCTAAACTGAGTGAAAGCCCGAAATCACTTAGCATAATTCAAGTTGGAATTTCTTGTCTATTACTACAGAGTCATGTATACGCAATAACCAACACAAGTCAGAAATGTCTGTCAAGATGAGAAATATCGACAATTACCAAAGTGAGAAAAACCACTGCTTCGGGTGGTTTTAGCTGCAGAAGCTACAGACTAAAAAAACAATCATTAAAAAAAAAAAAAAGGAAAATTCTCCTAAGATTTGCATAATGATTTTCTCCATGTAACTGCTCTGTGTGTGCATTTTTTACTTTTATCATTTATTCCTCCCATGTAAGTAACGTTACTAAGCCTGGTATAAGCACTCATGTGGATAACATTTAACCCGTTGTCCCCTTACAATTTCCTGTGCTTGACCCTCATTGTAAACCTTTAAAGCCCTAAGCTTCAAATAGCTGCATTTCAAACAGATACTTTAACACCTTAATATTTATTCCTTCACATCTAATGTAGCAATCTTTTGAATTTATACTTTTCTGGTGTCTTCAGCTTCACATCTTTAATTTAATTTAATTAAATATCTTTAATATTAACAAGGTCCTACCTTGTTAATAGCTAAAAATTGGAAACTTTAATTCTCACTTTCAGCATTGAGACACATTTGTAGAAACTGCAGCCGTGGCAGTCAGTGGTGCAGGTTACAACACCATAAGACCCAGCTGCACAGAAGAATCCTGGTTTTATTGATGCGACTCACACATGTTTGACTAATGGTAAAACTGGGAATAATCCAAAGTGTTTCTGCAAGTTACTTTTTTTTTTTTTCCTTAACACTCCTATAATGCTGCTGACTCCAACATCACAGTTACTCCTGATTTACACTACTATAAATCAAATTGCAGCCACAGTCTGGGAGTACCTCTGAGTCAAAAGCTGGCATTTCCACATAATTATTGTTCCAAATAGAACTGTGGTTAATGTCCTACTTATTTTTCAGTTTTCTTTGCACTGTAGTTTTAATTTCTGATGATTTAGCTATCTAATTACTTTTCAGTGGTGGCAACAGCAAACATGCTTTCTCCTTGCTATCAGGGCATTTGTTTTCTTAGAGTAACCGTATGTGGCACTGTGACCCTGAGCAACCACCAAGGGCCAAAAAAACCCCAATCAAAACACAAGACGGAAAGAAACAAAAAAAACAGTGTAAAAAATTACAGTTCGAGAACTGATAGGGTTTTTTATCCCCCCCCCCCCCCAGCATCATAGGAGTTAGAACATCACATATCAAGTGAAACAACAAATATTAAAAAGAAGAATAAAATTAAATGTTTCATAATCATCATGACTTAAGGAGTTCATTTTGAGAGTGGAGAAAGCAGAAGAGGAAGAAAAGGTATTTTAATTGCACCTGATTTCCGTAGCCTTTTATGTGGTAACTAGTGAAAATGCCACTGCTGAGCCACAAGACTCACGGAGGCATGAGAATTCCACAAAGGTGGCACAGAACTGAACACAAACATGCAAAAAAATAAGTATTTTTGACAGCCATATTTTAAAATGCATTTTCTAAAAAAATCCAAGTTAGTCTATACTAGATACTGTCAGTGAAACTGAAGCACAGTGTAGAGAAGCTTTAATTGAAAACACATTTTCAATTGTTCCCTTCAGGCATCAATGATAAACTGGTCAGGGCAACACAAAACTCATTATGAGCTAATTTATATTGCTACACTCTGTGCTGCTGCAGTTTGACTGATATAGTCACCTCAGCTGAGAATTTGTACATTATACTGTATCTCACAAAGTATGTCACAAAAGGAAGTTTATAGTGTAGGATTATCAATAGAATTCTATCAAATTCAGTGCTACCAATATGCAATCCTGATTAATTTTAGAGTTTTCTAAGAGTTGCACCAGAACAAAAGTAATTAGTAGAAGCCAAAATAAAAAGACTGTTCCCTTGATTTTAAGTCATACATACATACTGAATATAAATTTCTATATTATCAAGAATTGTGCTTCCACAAATCGATTTGGTGAAAAAAATAAAAGGTCCATAAAAATAAAGCAAATTATTTTTCCTATGTTTCTTGCTTAAGGAAAAATCATCCAAACAGTAGAATGGGATGTGTTGTCGCTTTACAGCTTTTACAGTTAATGGATGAATGTAAGAACAAGGCATTATAGAAAACCTTTATCTTGATACTCTGCTAAATGCAAAAATGGGATTTCAACACTTTAAAAGAGATTAAAAAAGGAATCTAAACTCTTAAATCCAAAATTCCCCTTGTTCTGCTTCCACTTCAGCGTTAGAGGTACCTAAATTATTTAATGCAGATGTGTGCCTTCAGTATCTTCTGGCACCTAAAATTCTGCTTCCAGGTACTCTTGGCAACTTTTACATCTTGACACGGCCAAATAACTCAATAGTCTAGAATTCTTTAATTACTCAAAAAATGGCTTAAATCACACAAATCTTTCTCAGAAATAGATAGTGTGGGGATAGGAAGGAAAGGTAAGAAGAAAAGGTAAAAGCTGTTCCACACTTCTGTTCTATGCAATGAATAATACTCAGAGTACCTTGGTTTAATTCATGCATAGTCCCAAGCATAGAAAAACACAGACCTCCAAGGAGAAGGCTAGAGAGTATCATAAACTCTCCAGGCTATTCTGCAAAAATGACCCTCTCCATCTTTCTGTAGGAAGATTCAATGGCAAGAGTGACAGTAGGTAAGCAACAACATTCACAATTCTTTTGCATTAGTAGGTTGAGCACTCACCTGTGAATGAAGACTTTGTGGTTTGATTCCCCTGCTAGTAATGTGTAAAATTTATTTTACATTAAACAATCACTAAATAAAACACACAATAAGGTGAGGTAGAGATGGTTCTGCAACTTCCCTCTCAGGATGGTTTTATTCATTAAGCTCCAGATTGAAACATATGATTGTAGATTTCCTTTCTCTCCCTGTCAAGGAATCTTTTTTTCTTTTCCTCTCTCCTTTTTCCTCTTCAAAGTTATACAGCTATAAGAGAGAAGAACTGCAGTTCAATTGATCTCTCATACTTCATAGAGAAGTTCCAAACATATCGCTTAAAAGATTAACTTTTCTACAGTCCCTTCAAAGAACGAACTTGCTTTTAGGTGTCTACTTCAGGAGACAGCCCAAGACTGCAAATCTGACTGGAAATAGATGCCATCCTGCTGGGTCATGTTTTAGAGTACATATCAGTTTTCAAATTTGGTGTTTTTATTCTTTCTCAGTGGTTTTCTGATCAGTACAAAGTCTGCTTTTTTCCAATTTCACTTTCAGCGGTCAAACTTTCAAAGCACTGCTTGAAAAAACAATTACCTAACACCAAACCTAAAGACTACATGAATCTAGCCAATGCTTTTAGGGAAGAATTCCACTTTTAGTTAAGAAACAAAGGATTTTAGAATTAGGTCTCCGATTTGGAAAACTCATAATTTCAGGCTTTGCAAAACAAGCTCAGAGTTATTTTTTCTACTACAACATTTCATCTGCCTTCTAAACATTTAATCATACACCTATGTTTTACTTATATTAAAAGCCTCACTGATTTTTAATAAAAACATTTAAGCAAAGGTTATGCATCAGTCTCTGAAGTAGGAAACCAAAGAGCAGTAAAATCCAGATTGCTAGACAATAACAGTAAAAACCAAAAGGTTTCACAGGTAAACTCGAGATGGTCTTTAAAAACAGCAAAATATTTTTACTTCTAAAGGACATCTGTCACAAACACACACATGGATGCAAAATAAATTGATGCACAAAGCAGCGTACACATCCAGCAACTCTTTGTGAACACTATATTGAATCACATTGTTTTAGGCCAAAATAAACATCAGAACACACAAACCTACAGCCACACTTTCAGAGGGAACTGGTGTAGTTCAAGCCAAACACCTACTAAATGGTGTGAGGGCACTGAAAATGTGCTGGACCTTCCTTATTCTGCCTAGCTGTATTCCTCATCTTCCCCTCTATCTCCCCTTTTGGCCCCTTACTGTAGCTGCTCTACGTACTGCTGTTCTCTGGGGCTGGGTGGCCTAGAGATCGATTGCCTGCGATGACACAGGCTGGGTCTAGGGGCAAAAAAGTCTGTCTTGCTAAAAAATTTCAAGTGTGCACTGCCAATTTTCACGCAGGCTTATTTAAGTGGGAAGAAGTATATGCACAAAACCTTTTAAATCACAATGCTTGTGCTTTTTTCCTCCATCAGTATGTTAAAGGCAGTAAACAAGTGATCATATAAATAGTTTATAGTGCATTTTAATATTGGTGTATGTGGGGGGAGAAGTATATCTATAATCAACTTTATTTCAAGGAAAGACATACTTTTAAAAGATATCTTTGGCATATGCCGTGAAAACAAGAATCCTAAAATTTTGTACACTATGTAATTTGGCATTCATAAGTTCTGAAAAAGCAAAGCAGCTGTCATATAAAAGATTAAACTGAAAACTATTGCAGTGGCATGGGAAAAAGATAAATGGAACCAAAAAAATAGGCAAACAAGCCAGTTAAAGCATAAACCAAGAACAATCACATGCATCTGGGTTTCTTTGAACTGATCAGCAGATCCACTGTCTTTATTAAATAAGCTCTTCTTGCTGAGACTATTGTAATGGCTTATTAAGCACTGTCATTGCTATTTACAGACTACAGACACCTGCCCACTGACAGCTGGACTGAGACCAGCTGCAAGAGTTATCCTTCCGCACCATATGCTCAAAGGGCTCCATGAACGAACCCTGGCTAACAATTCCTCACAGTATCCTCAACATGCAACACCATTGCCATGGGGGCACTGGAGCAGAGGGAGCGGGGAGAGACATGATGGCGCTCCCTGCAGCGAGAGTGCCGAGGGTAAGGCATTGAAAACTTTGGAACTCTCCTGTCTCTCCTGTGAAGTCCGATGACTGACAAACTGACTTCTGGTCACCTAGGAAAATCTCTGCGTTACCTATCTCCACAGCACTGCATGTGATTTCTGGAAATGAACATTACTTCACTATTCTGAAGAAAGTTCCAGGTTTGCATAGCTGCTAATACTGTTTTAAGTAGAATTTTTCTCTCCTAAAAGTAAATGCTTGTAGCTTTACCTTTTTCTCTTTTCAATTATAGCAATAGAGATAAGTACAGAACCTACTCAACATGGAAGTGATTGATATTTTCTCTTTATTTATTTTTAAGTGCTAAGCAAGTATTATATTATCAGGTGTTTTAATCAGCCTAAATCCTTCCTGTCTCTTGGGAACAACCCACAGATACTGATGAGGACTAGCAAAGAAAGAGGCTGATCAGCATAGAATATACACCTGCTTATTACAACTAAATACATCACATTTTCAAATCTCAAGGACTTAATCAGCATGAAGAGAGTTTCTGAGGGGAAAAGTATCAAAAATTGATACTGATTTTTCCCCTCTATGAAAAAACATGTTAAGGTTTATTGGCACAAGCAAACGGACACATAGCACCGTTATTTGTGAAGGCAGGAGTTTATAAAACTTCACGAGGGAGGACTGCATCTCAGCAAGTGTATTCCACACAATGTTTTAATAAGTAAGCATAACACTAAACTACCAAGACAGATTTCTACTTTCATAGAAATTATACACTGCATGTAAAAACCAAGATGTTAAAATCAGCCCTAGGGTAGGAAAAACAATAATATGACTCTATAATAATTAGCAATTAACTAATTACTTCAAGTTGGAAATAATAAGCTCATGTTTTTTCTAACAAAGATGGAACATGCATAACATCAACACATATATGATGACAAAGGGACAGTTTGATTTTCCACCATTCTGTAATTAACTGTGAACAAGTAACCAGACCTTCCTCTAAAGGACTGCAGTGTTTCCATTTCTACAAAACATTATGGCTCTCTCACTTCTGATTTTCATCACGTTGAAGATTTAGGCTACAAAAAAAAACGCCCAAAAGCAAAGGACAGTATTGACTACAGTCAGATGATTGCAAAAGGGAAATTTTTACTGAGTTCTCAATTCACCTATACTGAGCAAAAGGAAATTATCTGGCTCTCGTGAGTACCACACCATTGTCTGCAATAAAAAGAGATAATATCTTTTGGGAAAATAAAGAGTCTTGGACAGAAGTTAGCATCTCAAAGGAACCTACAACTACAACAGGTCATTATTTAATATTGTGAATAGCCATTGAGTTCAGAAGGAGGAAGACAACACTTGATGCAAAAGGATGTGGAAAAATAAAAAGAAAGCAATCAAAAGCAGTTGAGTGGACAACAAGAACCAAAGCCACCAGCAAACCAAAAAGGGGGGAAAACAAACAGAGATAAATGAACATTATCAAAGAAAAGAGATGGGTAATGCTGAAGTTAGTAAGAAAGATGACAAATAAAAGAAGGGAGGTATTTAAAAAAGAAACTAGAATGAAATATCCAAAAGAAAACATGATATTCACTAAAACAGGATGAGATGTAACGGTTTTATCAGCTATGTGAAGAACAAAATTATAAAACTCCCAGCAAACGTAACAATAATACAGAAAAACCCCCAAATCTAAAATAGAAAAAATAAAGGAAGGAAATCACAAATCAAAATATACCAGATAATTCCAAGGCTATTTCCCTTTCCAGGTAGAGTTTAATTTTCCATTTCTCTTAAAATGAGACTACATATTCATTTGATGTCCATTTCAACCAGAAATTAAAAATACCTCCACATATGCTGTATGTTCATACCCTCTACTTTAAGAGACCACTATTAAGACTCAAAAGGGAATACCTTATAAATTAGCAAATAAGGTTGCTTGCAAAAAAAACATTTTTCCCTATCTCACTCTGTCTATTCTAAGACTTCAATACCAATTAAACAAAATACTGAAGAACATACTCCCTATTAATTATACAAGGTAGCCACCAGTGTTGTCAACCCTGAAAGTATAAGGATCTGAACTAAGTAAAAGAGCTGATCTGTGGACTCCAGGCTTACACTCCTAACTGTTTCAAAGGTTATCGTTACCTGGATTATAAGCTCTTTAGTGCAATGAGCTTTCTCACATGTTCTTATCATGGGCTACCCAAGAAGCTCTAACAAGATAGATGTTTTCAGGACACTGCTACAGCAGAAATTAAACAGTGTTGCTGTGAACATAGCAGGAAGAACTGGTAGACACAGAAGAGAGATTAAGCAGAGAGAATAGACTTTAAGCCTCTTTCATTCTGGCTGTGGAGGTTGATTTTAGGACCGTGAATATTGTTTGTGAAGACAGGGCTGAGCTGTGTTTCATTACACTTTAATTGGCTATTTGTGATGTAATTAGAGTAACACTTATGCAGCAGTAGTTTTGGGCTTACAGCAAATCTCAGAGTTGGCAGGAAGGCAAGCACTGAGATGGTGGCTTGGACCTGACATGGCCATCAGGTTTTATGTGTTCAGTTGAATTAATTTCCCTTAAATATCATAATTAGGAAACTCAGTCTTAGGTGATCATACGACATAAAAATTCAAAATAATGGCTTTCTAATAGTCACCTAATAATTCTATATGCTCCTTGGCCTAAAGTGAAAAGATATGCTAGTATATAGTACACAGGTATCTGTATCTATCCACATCCATCTATATGTATGGATGCACTATGTTGGTAAATATATATAATACTTATCAGTTTAAAATGAATAATGTAGCAATAAGTTAGTGACAAATTTAATTTTACCCCAGAAACCCAGCTTTCAGCACTCGGAAACAAGAGAGACAAACAGGGCAGGACTTACTATTACTGAAGAACCATGTTCTGTGATACGTTTTTTCTGTAAGTTCTCACAAATTCTTGAAGATTTATTCTCCACTGGTGGAGTTAAATATAGAAGTGACCATTTTACTTTTCATAAAATATCAATAACCAAATGCTGGTTTGAATGTCCTGTATGTCCTCAAATCAGTAAGATTAATCTGTACTTTCATGAAATTTCATATTTGTTAACTTGGAAACTTTTCTTTCATTCCATTGGGTTGAGATTATAAACCTTAATTTTTTCCTCTATCTTTATTCTGTTCTTAGATTTTAATTTAAAACTGAATAAAGTATGAAATTTAAAGCAATGGTTTTCTAATCAATAATTTGATTTATGCATAAATTCATAAAAATGACCTTGACTGTTGACTGGAAAATGCCATTATATGGAATACAATTTAATAGAAACAAATGTCTGTGTCATTTAGAATAGCTATATCCATTTTTGTTTTTAAAGTCTCCTTTTTATGTACGAACACTGCATATAGACGGCAATGGTGACTATGTCCCTTATGCTTTAGGTATTTTATATTTTGAAGAATTATAACAATCACTTCTTCTGGACCTCCACATGCCATGAACTAACCTTGTAAAGATTTTACTCCCAACAACAGTTCCTAGAGCAGTGAGTTTTTATGGTACAAGCAGAAGAGTTGAACAGACTGGTAGAAGTATTCTGATCCCAAGCACTCAGGTATTATTTGACTTAATTATCTACAGCAGATATTATTTGATTACTTATATGTAACTGGGAGAAATAATGTTCCTATTGGACTAACAGGTAACCCCATAGTTAAATAAAACGAGTGGCCCAAAACACTTCAGCAATTCATCCTTATCTACAGTTTTATTTATTTAACATTGCGTCCAAAGCAGCAGAGGAATACGAAGAAGAATTTCTGTCTTCTGGTAGGGATTCAGGAATGCTTTGAAGTGTACGACTAACAGATGTAGACAAGTGAAAGTGCCTGGGAAGTTTACCAGTAACTTAGAAAACCAGTATCTTTCTTCCACAAGGACAAGGTAACATTTAAAATTACAGGACAGTGATCTGAAGATCTGTGGGGTGAAAAACAATTGTTTCCAGAGTAATGACAACTCCATCAAAGCTGCACACACCAACAAATCACAGCATCATGGTAGAATTAGTAGTGACATAGTTGACAAATGACTGAGGAGCATGTATTTAGGTGAAAAGTATGTTACAGCACGGCAACAGAGTTTTAGCAATAGCTACTGCAAAAAAAAAACCAAACAAAACACAAACCACCAAACAAACCCACAACCTGCTCTATGCTTTCACTTAAAGCTGTAGTCCTGCAAGGATGGACAATTCATGGATTGGACCTTTCAAAATGTAGTGGTCTAACATAAACCTTTGGTCTCACTAAGGAGTGCGACAGTAATCCAGTGTGTACTAACAAAGAAAAAAGACTCTATCAGATCCTACTGCACAATTTGGCTTCCTCATTAGGTGCTGTAATAAAACAGTGATCCACAGCAGACAAAGCAAGGTTGCTCTGTGTTCATGTTTCCCCACAGCATCATTCACCTTGACTAAAGTTCCTGAGAATTTATACATCTGTAAATAAATATATCTACAGACACTCAAGTGAGGGTACTTGATTCTCAGATACAATGAGAATCAAAACTTCTATTCATATAAGCAACAGAAAATCAGGCTCTGTTTATTTAGGTCTTCTTATTGACATTAAATACCACTTAATAATTTAAAAATTTAGTCCAACAGTCTTATTCAAACCTAACTTTCTAAGAAAAGGAAATACATAAAAATTGCAATATGAAATACCTGTAACTGGAAAATTTTAAAGTCCCAGTCCAAAGCATTCCAGATCTTGAAAGCTTTCCTGGATTGTCACTTGAGACTATTACATTCTTCCCAGAAGCATGGTTAGGTTTTTGTGGCACACATTGTGCACATTATGGGATAATGCTATGACGAGCTTCTGAATAATCCTTAAGCCATTTACTTCAATTATAACATTTCTTTATTTGTCAGTTTATCTTATCAGTAGGACTTATTTTACCTTTCGTGTACTCTTTTAACAGTAGAATTTCATTATTTTTGTCACAATAATAGATTATACACTGTGCATTACAGTTTAAAAATCATCTAGTTGCTTGGTTATGGTCTGCTGTGATAGAAAATACCAGATACGGTCTAGGATTTGAAAGTCTACAGGACTAGATTTAAACTCATGAATTAATATTTCTGTGCACTATTCAAAATGGGCTTTTGTGACAGATGCAGCAAATACACTTGCTTTTGCAAGCTAATGAAAATTCCAATAGTTTGTCTTGCAAACACTACTGATCGTTTGAATTTCCCTGTGTTGCAAAGATTATGTTCCAGGAACTGTGAAAGTCTATTGTACAAGATGCAACTGCATCTACCATCTCAGACCATTTTCTTCCTCGAACAAGAACCTTAGGTTCATCTTAAAGCTCCATTTTCAGGTTAAGAAAGGTAATTGCATCTAGGCAGGTAGTCTTACTCTGCTTTAACAAAATCTCCCTTTTAAATAGAAGAACCACTACACAAACAAGAGAGGCACCTTCAGATTTTAATACAGCAGATTTAAAATCCATGTTTAAATTAAATATTCATTTTCTCTTAATACTAGACTGTGTACTATGGAACATATAAATACTAAGGGACATATAATAGGATTTAAGTCTCTAAAACTGTGACCTCAAGACTTTGTGGAATATATCTTAAGAAATTAGATGAAAAAGCTGAGTTAACATTAAAGATTTCCAACACCATTTTTACGATTGAGAAATGTCAGGTGGCAATTTAAAAATATTTTTCCTAAATCATCATTATTTTTTAAACCTTTACATAAAACCCCACTATTTTTAAAGAAAAACTTCAAATTTTCTAGTCTCATAGTTTTAAAACAAGCAATAGCTATTGCTTCAGGTAATAGGCTTTTTAAATTTCAAATGTAATTTATCATTGATAAAAATATTTATCAATGCATACTACTTCATATTGAAAACCGAGGAACTGAAGAACTATGACAACTTCTGCTTACTTGAAAAGCTATTTTAGTTGAACAATAGCTTTACCAAGGAAAGTCTAGAGGGTCAAGAATTTATTGACCTCATAAGAGTAGCTCACTTGGAAATTTCTGCTCTTAACATTCTTTCTGTAAAAAAGCCCACTCATTCACACTGAGCACTGGCACATAATTTAAGGCCGCATTAGATGGATTATTACCAACTTTAGAGTTAAAATATACTACTAAATGAAATTAACGCTCAAAGACAAACCTCCCCACCTGCCAATCCATAAAGAGAAAGCTTGCCTTATAAGTTAACAGGGATCATTTAGAGATATTCAGGTGTAAAGAAATAATTAATTCAGTTCTAAATTATAAGGAAATAATCTGGTCTAGCAAGTGTGAAGAAAGTGATTTGTGGAGACAGCGTAGTCCAAAAAAGGCCTTCTCCTCCCCTGTCTTTCGCAGTTCTGTACACTGGGATGAGGCGAGGCATTGATCATCCTTCATCTGAAGTGAGGCTGTCCTCATTCGTTACCTTTTCTCCTTCTGTTCCCAAAAAAGCCACAGAGTGAAGCCACCAGAACACAAGCCGTGGATCTTGCTTTAAGTATCTATCACAAGTTAGAGCAAGAAAAGCAGTGTAATATGCTCTTGTTTGTAACTACCAAAATTGGAAGGGCCAAATGCTCAAACCATTTTTAGTCCATTTCCAGCTTGTTTCCATTTTCCTAAACATGTCCAGGTTGAAGAGATCAAGATGACCAGATGTACAGTTTGCATTTCAGTATACCTAGCAGGCAGGAACAGCAGCTTCCTTCGCACTCTGCCATACTACACATTCAACACAGCAGTCAGTGCGTACAATAAAATCCACTTGTCTATGGGAGAACGTAAAAATGGGTAATTTATAAATTCCATTTTCCCAAGCAGAATATTATTCCACAGAATACTAAAGCTCTTTTAAAATAGCGATGTTGTGAGATCAAGATCACCGAGTGCATGCTATACCAAAGCTTTTGATTATTGTTGTTGCTTTGTTAGAGAAAAAAGAACAAGCAATGCTGCTAAACAGATTTTTTTAAATAATTCTAGGCTGCAAGCACGTAGAAAGTTTCATCTTATAGCATTTTCATGGCTGAATAAAACTCTAAAAAAGGGTTTATAATGAAAACATTAGCACAAAATTTAGCTATGACACTATTACTGAAAACTGTTAACCTTTTCATTGTCTATGAAAATTTTAATTAGAACCCTATGGATTCTGAATTTTCCAATTACTGAAATAAAGTACGGCAATAAAAACTTATGATAATTGTTATGATATTTTAAGCTCTTCTTATTAAAAAAAAGGGGGGAAACTGACCCACAGAGCTAAAAACAAGGCCAAAACCAGGTTGTTCTTTCCCATCCTGTATCTGTGAAGCTGCTTAGTCCTGTCCAAGTGTGTGCCTTTCATTTGTCACTACTGAGTTTCTTATAGGTTTTCCAGATTGCTTGGTTGTTTTGTATTTTTTTTTTTTCACATAATTCAAGTATCCTTGATCCAAATCCCAAATATCTTATAATAAAAGAATAAAAGGAAGAAGGCTTAGGAGGCTTATCATGGCAGTATATGTTAGCCTTGTTTTAGGGCAAGTACTGTCAAAAATACTTATTATTTAGTTATAACAAACTGTATAAGCCATTGTGAGAAAGTATCACATCTGGAAGAAAAAACATGAAGCCAGCCCAAAAGGAAAAGAGTAATATACATCAAATATTCATCATGGCCTCAATTAGTATTCATTTCTAGTTTCTACTAAGTAACAAAGGAACACGGCAAATGGAAAAAATTACAGAAACAGCAATGTTTAAAATATAGATGTCACTTCGCTCACCAAGCTAATTTTCTTTTTTCTCAGGCTATAAACAGCATGCCAAGAAAAATAGTTTGTGTGTGGTCATTTCTATGCATTAATATGTTTTATAATTTTCTGAGGAACCATTTCAATCCAATGCAACTAATGCTAGAGGCAACAGTAGGCTATTTATGGTTTTTTTGCACCTGAATAGCTTTACTATATGATTCCAATAATTGTCAGTTCTATCTAATAGTAGAAGAACTTTTCCATTTATTAAATTCTGCTTATTTCATTCATCTAGTACGTGCTCTAGACTCCCTTTTAGTGTTACAGTTTGTCTTTCCCCCACAAATCATTCCAAGACATCTAATAGGGAACAGCAAATCAAACTTCCTCCACTATTCACCCAAAGTCTGTAACCAACTGAATCCACTGGTTACCTCATGAAGGCATTTCAAATGGTTGGTATTTCATTTAAACCAGGCTACCAAGATCACTTTTACAAAGGTCCGTGGAGTAATTTTACTCAGAAGTTAAGTCCTGTCTCATGTCACCCTCTATCAACACACCTTTCCATTCTGTGTGGACCCTCCTCAGTACTGCAGCAGTTTTCTCAGGGATCAGAACACCAAAAATGAGAAAGCCGCTCAGAAGTATGACAGAAATCACTGGCAAAACATACTGGTGTCTGCATACAAACAAAATACCACCATGTGAGGAGCCCTTACCTACATATTTCGGCATCACAGGATTATCTTAAGTTTCCAGTATGCCACATCAACTAGTCAAAAGCTTCCGTTGCCCCAGACTGAGCTGGCCTTGAAGCTCTCCAATGAAGAGCCAACACAAATTTTAGGACAACGTATTTATCCAATTAACACAATCCTCATGTTTCTGCAGTCTACCTTACCTATATTCTTGGCCTCACGCCACATTTACACTACAAGGTTTTGTCTGCATACCTAGATGAACAGGGACATGAGGAATTGAGAGTTTCTAATATGGATGCAAGTACAATTAAGTTGCTACTGTTCTTTCAAGAAAACTCATTGCTGACACAACGTATACCCACGAGGGATTCAGAATATGCTCATTAGTAAAAGGACAGTTTTGACTCAGCAGTTGCATACTTCCCAAATCCAGTGTATCAGCACTTTCCAAGTTGCTGCTTTCTTTTGCCTCTATTTGGATTTTTTTTTTCTGCAGAAGTGTGAGCACAGAAAATTTAAGCTTGCAAAAAACAGTTAAGGTCCAGGAACAGGCTGTCCCCATGTGCCAAAAGATGAGCCAGCAGGGAAGAAGACCAGCCTGGCTGAACAGAGAGCTTTTACTGGAACTGGGGGAGAAAAGGAGAACCAACACCTCTGGAAGAATAGGTAGTGACCTGATTTCAGCTGGGATAGTCTATTTTCTTCTCAGTAGCTGGTATGTTGCAATTGAGTTACAGCTGTCAGGAAGTAACATAACACAAGCAAACTAGCAAGCAGCAAAAAGCTTTACCATTGGTCCAGCTCTACTATTCATGCTGTTTCTCCATCCTCCAGAGGCCAAACCACACTCCTCGTTTCTGCTCCTTCATCCAGGGACCTCCCCCATACAACCTCTCTCTCCTACACTCCTCAGTGCTATTTAATCACTTTGCGGGAACGAGCTACAGCTGCACATCATCCATGTCAATCAACCCACAGCCTTCGAGGCAAGGCCACAGCTGCATGTTATCAATGTCAATTAACCCACTGCCTTCATTCCTCTATACTGGTGCAAGGCTCTGTTTTGGCTTTTGGCTTTAGTATGAGTAATGTTAATAACAACCTAAAAACATCAATGTGTTAAGTAATATTTATACTAAGTCAAGGACTACCCACTTTCTCAGTCCCTGCCAGCAGGAGGGCTGGAGGGGCACGGGAAGCTGGGAGGGGACACAACCAGGGCAGCTGACCTGAACTAGTCAAAGGCATATTCCATACCATAGAAAGTCATGCTTACTATATAAAGCTGGGGGAAGAAGAAGGAAGTGGGGTACAATTTGGAGTGATGACATTTGTCTCCTTAAGTAGCCATTACGTGTGATGGAGCGCTGCTGTCCTGGGGATGGCTGAGCCCCTGCCTGCCCATGGGGAGTGGGGAATGAATCCCTTGGTTTGCTTTGCCTGAGTGCGTGGCTTTTGCATTACCCATTAAACTGTCTTTATCTCAGCTCACGAGTTTTCTCACTTTCACCCTTCCAATTCTCTCCCCCATCCCACCATGTGGAGGTGGGGAGTGAGCAAGCAGCTGCATGGGGCTTAGCTGCTGGCTGGGGTTAAACCACAACAGGCAGACAACTCTGGAGGACTATAAGGACATTGCAAGGTTTTGCAGGGCAAAGGTTGGGAAGGCAAAAGCTCAGCTAGAGCTCAGGCTGGTCGCTGATGTAAAAGATAACAAAAAATGTTTTTACAAATACATTAGAAACAAAAGGAGGGACAAGGATAATCCGCATCCTTTACTGGGTGCGGCAGGGAACATTGTCACAAAGGATGAGGAGAAGGCTGAGGTGCTCAGTGCTTTCTTTGCCCCAGTCTTTATTAGCAAGAGCAGTTACCTTTTAGGTACTCAGCCGCCTGAGCTGGAAGACAGGGATGAGGAGGAGCAGAATGAAGTTCTCACAGTCCAGGAGGAAATCGTCAGTGACCCACTGCTCCACTCAGAGATGCGCAAGTCCTGTGGGGCTGGATGGGATCCACCAGAGGGTGCTGACGGAGCTGGTGGAGGAGCTCACCAAGCCACTCTCCATCATTTATCAGCAGCCCTGGCAAACTAGGAAGGTCCCAGCAGGCTGGAGGTTAGCCAAGGTGACGGCCATCTACAAGAAGGGCTGGAAAGAGGGTCTGGAAAACTACAGGCTTTTCAGTCTGACCTCCGTGCCAGGAAAGGTCATGGAGCAGATCAACCTGAGTGCCATTATGCGGCACATGCAGAACAGCTTGGGGGATCAGACCCAGCCAGTGTGGGTTTATGAAAGGCAGGTCCTGCTTGATGAACCTGATCTCCTTCTACAACAAGATGAGGGAAAGGCTGCGGATGTTGTTTACCTGGACCTTAATAAAGGCTTTGGCACCATCTCCCACAGCATTCTCCTGGGGAAACGGGCTGCTCATGGCTGGGCCGGGTGTGCTCTGCGCTGGGTTAAAAGCTGGCTGCCCCAAAGAGTGGTGCTGGATGGAGTCACATCCCGCTGGTGCTGGGCACACATGATGTTCCCCAGGGCTCCATGCTGGGGCCAGTTCTGTTTAATACCTTTATCCATGATCTGGACGAGGGGATCGAGTGCATCCCCAGTAAGTCTGCAGACAACAGAGGGCAGGAGGCTCTGCAGAGGGGTCTGGGCAGGCTGAACCCATGGGCCAAGGCCAATTGTTTGAGGTTCAACAAGGCTCAGTGCCGGGTCCTGCCCATGGGTCACACCAGCCCCATGACATGCTGCAGACAGGGACAGAGTGGCTGGGAAGCTGCCTGGTCAGAAAGGGCCTGGGGGGGCTGGCTGATGGCCAGCTGGGCATGAGCCAGCAACGTGCCCAGGTGGCCAAGGAGGCCGACAGCATCCTGGCTTGTATCTGAAACAGGGTGGCCAGCAGGACAAGGAAAGTGATTGTCCCCCTGTGCTCGGCACTGGTGCAGCTTCCCCTTGAACCCTGGGTTCAGGTTTGGGCCCCTCATGATTAGGTAGCTGGAGCTGTCCCTGGGTTGATATTGACTACTCTGAGTATAGCTGAGGAGTACACGTGATGGAAGTCATCCTTTCCTCTCACCTGCCTGTGAGTTGGAAACCTTTGTCATTCTCCCCAAGCACATACTGCTGCGCTGCTACCCTCGGCTGTTCTGTAGCTGCCCAGGAGGAATTGGCTGGGCTAGTTTTGAATCCTGAACACACGCAAGGCCATCTGTCCAGGACAACAGGCTCCTGAGAGGTAAAGAAGGAACACAAGAACATGTGAACAAAAAAATGGTGATCCTGTAATCATTCATATATATATAGCAAAGCATATCCCCAGTCATCTGCCACACTAACAAACTATTGCCACCTACGCTGACAGCCCTCATCCCTGCTTCTGATACTTGTTTTCATTAACACATGGCAACTTGTGATCTCCTCGCTTCAGCTTAAGCCTATATAGCCCGTGTCATTAGGTGGAGGGAAATCTATACCAGTGATCCTAAGAGCATCTACTGTTTTGAAAGACGTTGACAGGTCTTTTCACGTTGAAGGCGAAGCGGTTATCTCTGGAATTGGTTAAATAATTCAAAGCTGTGGAAGTCTCAGGCTAGCTGTCAAATGGTTTGTAGTAAACACAAAGACAGATAGTTTTAATTGGAAAAGCTAGATTCCCCACACAGGTTTGAATAATGCCTCTCTCTTAAGGGAAAGGGGGAAAAAAATAAATATTGTGTTTGTAAAACTATTACACAAGTCCAGGATGGTAGAAATACAAGAATATTTCCTGAGACTTCATTCTGTTTGGCTTTGATTTAGCTACAGAGGTCTGCAAAGCCAAGTATACAAGCTATAAAAATGACTAAATAGTTGAAATCTCACACCAGCCTGAAACTCAATCAGCATCTATATTGTCCAGTTACCCTACCATACTAATATTTTTTTCAGTCAAAGCTAAGGGGATCATGTCTGATGATATTTAATTCTACTTCTACCTCTAAAATGCTGCAGTGTTTCAGGCTTTGATTGTCAGTTATCACTCTGATGTGGCATACTTCAAAGTATTTGTACATACATATACAATCTAGTACAGAAGAGGACCTTGTGCAACAACACTCACAACTCTTGAATGTTTTCACATACTTTTTTATTGAAGTTCATAGATGCAGGATAGGAAATAAACACTGACCAGATTCAGACATCAGTTACTGGTGAAAATGCAAGATTTGTCTTGAAAACTATGTCCTGCAGATTATAATGGTAGCTGAAAGTATTAAGTACACTCTTATGTTTCAAAATCAGGGTATTCACTTATTAAAAGGATTGGTGGCTAAGGGATTTCACATCTTCTCTGCAGGAAATGGTGAAACCCTTTGAAAAAAAGAAGAAAAAAAAAGGAAAAGAAAGCCCTCGACACCGTATGTTAAATACCTGCATAAGCTTTGGCAAAAATATATCTTAAAAAAGAGAAACAGTTATCAGGTCTTCCTCCAGCTTGAAAATATATTTAAAAAATCAGACACAGACCATGGGCATACAGGTTTAATCTCTTGTGTAAAAATTATATGTTCGTGGCAAACATACTTTTTCTGCTTCCTTAGGTGACACTAAAATACCAGTGGGCTTGAAAAATTCCCCATTTGAATTAAACTTTTAAACTACGATATAATTGGTCATGTCATTCCATTTTTAGGCATGTGTGACCTTTCCACACAATACAAAGTTAGCTACAACAAGTCACAAAATTTGCTTGGTTAAAACTAGGAAAATTACACTTGGTACGAAAGAAGGGGCCCTTTATTTTCTTATTCTCATAATCTTTCAGAGACAAACAACAATCTAAGTGCCTTGGAGTGAGCACCCAAAGTAATTAATGGGTCTGAAATGACAGAGCAAGCTCCTTTCCTAACAACTAAAATTACACAAACTGTCAGACCCTTCTCTATATTAATTTCTCTTCAATCATCAGGCATATAACTCCTTGAATTATTAGACTGATACACGACACCAGTAAAAAAGTATTGACAACTGTATGTAGAAAACGAAGGAAATTTTCATTTGCAACACACACACAGAAGTAACCAGCCGAGATCAACAGAATCCTGTGTGCAGGTAATATACGATACATAGGCTGTATATAAGTAACAGTCTTAATGTCTGCACAGCAGCCAAAATGCACCATAAATGGATCACAAATAGTTCATAAAGAAAGGTTATGGAAAATTAAATGAGATAGACTCCCCAAAGAATTCTGTCGGGTCTAGTGGCTTACACAGGTCAACTCAGAATATCATTCTCCATGCAAAATAAAGCTGTGCTTTCAGAAATTCATTTCTACAAAATCTTTAAAGGTGAGTTGACTCTAGGACAATCCTTGCCTCTAACTCTTCACACCACCTTCTACCTGTGGCTCCAGCCAATCCAATTTCTCTGCACTCTTTGACTGAGTTTCTAGGGAAGTTTTAAATGTGAATGACAACCCTGCATGCAGCATCCAAAAGTCATGGATCTTTTCTTTTGGACCTATTTTATATTGCTATATATAAAGTGCAAAAAGACATTGGCACTAGTACAGATTTACCTTTTGATCGTACTTCTGTTTTTCATGTTTCCTATTTGTTCTGTGTGGCAGTCACCCTGCTTACCTTGTTTCCCATTGCTATTAGAGAAGAATTTCAGCCTGTCTATGGCCAAGGAAAATATATCGAGACTCATCATGCTCTGCATGGCATACTCTCAGTGGTGTTTACAAGCTATACTTTCCCGCTAGAAAATTAGAAGTGGCTGTGATTGAACTATGTGAACACAACACAATGGGTCAGGAACCACAACTGGAATCATCACAGCTCATTTCCAGAGCTTTCAACAAGACATTCATACACAGCCCAGCTCTTTTCTCAGTTTTTCAATAGTTTTTGGTAGATCTTGATAAGACGGAAGTGGCACATACTGAATTGTTAACAAGGCATGGAAGACACAGCCTTCTTCTGCAAACAAGCAACATTATCTATAAATTTCCTCACCAAAATGAATTTGTAAATAACCACATGACTGGTCAACTTTAACACTGACTGACAAAGGGACTTAAATGAGAAAAATATACTCTGGGAAACGTGGTAACAGAACTCAGAAAAGATTATAATCATTAACGATCCAGATGGTGCACTTACTGTTGCTAAGTTTTGAATCATGAATTAAACACTAAAATCATAGAATTCTTGATGATCTGCATATTTAGCAGAGGTTTGTCTTTTCCGGTTGATTCTAATATTAACCACAAAAAGTGGACAAAGATGTATACTTTTGATTAGGTTTGTGGCTGGTTTTTTTTTTATTATTATTTATTATTTGGGGTTTCTTTTGTGTGAACCTCTGTTTCTTCAAACTCAGGCTTTAGTATTTGTTTTCAGGTTGCCCTACTCATAGAAAAGATAGTATATTTATACAGTCAGTATGATAGTGGCAATATGTAAGAACAAGAAAAGCTGCCGAATTCATTATATAGATCTTTAAAATGTAAATGCCTTTACAGCACAGAGCTATGCAATAGCCACAGATACCACAACTAAGCAAGACAGATGAATGTAAATGAAACACATGTGATCAAGCAGGTTGCTTATAGCTTATATCAATACCTGCGTAAACAACCAAAACTATAGGGTTTAAAGACTTTTAAATAGCATATATTTTGAGAGAAATTACAGAATATAAGTGTTCAGCGGCGGACTGTAGCAGAAAGCTGTTACCAGAAAATACAGCTAGATTCACCTTTGTCAAAATCAGTCTATCAAAAAAAGAACCCATTTTTAAGCTGGATACAAACCTTGCTCAAAACCCTGTAAAGGATTCCAGAGACAGCAGCAGAAGAAAGAAGTTCAGTCCTGTGTAGAACACCCAACAACCACATCTGGTTATATGCCCATTTTAATCATCTTTTCTAGCATAATGTGCAACTAAACCTCATAATTATTTTAATGTTCCATCTGTTTAGGCACATTCTGTAACTGTTCTGTCTGATTATGCTGACACACAGATACCACAGCCAGCAATTTCTTAAGACTCATCATAAAAAACTACTATTTTTTATAAATAAAATACCGGTAAATTGAGTGATGATGAACACAGGCATCAGAGTGAAAAAGAATCTTGCACTGTGATGGATATCGAAGACATTTTGTCATTGTTTCCTGGGCAAATGTTTGTCTTTCTACTACTGGCTTCAAGCCCAAATATATAAATATTTATTCAAAATTCAGTTCTCACAAATTCCCTTTTCTTTAGAGGAAACCTCTCTTCCACTCCCAGCTTCACACAAAGTACTCATTTGCTTTGTTGAGTGTATTTGTTACAATATAATATATCCTACTATTAGCAAGACATCTTTCTTTGCAAGTCCCATGTCCCTCTTGCCTCTGTCTTGAAAATATAAAGGAAAACAGGACTATCTACTAATATCTGCTGTACAGGGAATAACATTTGAACAATTGTGAAATAGCACTCAGAGAAAATTTTACAAAAATCTTGGCAACAGAAAGCAGTGAAAATCTTCTGTTTGTCTCTACTCAATTGATAACAGATTGTGCAGAGAATATTTTAAAAGGTTTAGATTTTTAGTGAAAATTAACAGAAAATTTTAACTATATCTTTAGTAGATGTATTTGCATAATATATTTCCTTGTGGGAGGATAGTGTTTACCTCTAAACAATGAACTGTCTATAATGTTTATGAATACTACCAGTTGTTTACTGTCTGAAAATATTTGCCTATCTTAAATACTTTCAGTTATTCAAATTAATAACACAATCTGAAAATTGTCTGCAATTTTCCAAAGCAGCCGGGGTGTAACTGAGTAACCCAATTCATTCTACAGTCACATCTGTCCCTAAAGTTGCAGCACTCAGAAGGCTCCACAGACACTTCTCCACATCTTTCCAAAACCCTTCCAACAAATTCCTGGGTTTTGCCAAGGGCAGTTTCTGTCCCTCTTCTTTGCTGCTCTCTAAACCCATGGAGAAACTTTTCTGCAAAAAACAACCATTAATTGGGAATAGCATGCCCCTTCTGTTACTTTCAGGGGTTTAACACTCTAGATGCTACTGAAATTTGCGGCTGTGAAGTCTTGAACACAAAAGTTTTGTGCTTTAGCAAGGCAGAATCATTCCTACTGAAAGTCCACCAGCAAAGCATCTTGTCAAATCACTTTACATGTTAGAGATTTTTTGATAACCTCATTTCTGGGTTGCAGGTGCTCTTTTTCTATCAAAATGTTGGCATTTGCTTCTCAGGAATATCCTGGAATTTTAAAATCACAAGGGAAATAAAGAATGTATAATACAAGAAAACCAGATAAAAAGATTTCCAGTACTGTATCAGAACTACACAGAAGCTATTTAAGTAATTAGTACTTTTCAGCATTAGTTACTTAAAACTGTTTTCAGAGCAGGGGGTGGGTAGAGGAGGGTAAAAGAATAAGTAACTAATTCCCACTCCTTTCTTTGTCCCTAATCATTTGGGGAATGTTTCTGTCTATCAGAGATTTATGAACCAAAACCATGTACAGTATTTGCTTCTTTCAGAATCTAATACTCCGAAAGTATCCTTTTAGAAATCCGACAATGCTAAATAAGGTTAAAAGAACCCCAAGAATAACAATGTAGTAAATTACAGTACTTGGTTTTTTCACCTATTAAAAGCAAATACACACTTCTCATTTTATTTTTCCTTCTCAGTTAAGCTGCCTCTTTCACACCAATAGCTAATATACTTTTATTTGCCTTATTTACTTCCTCACTAGGCAGTCAGTTGGAATAACCTGCGGCACATTAACTGACTTTAACAGATTAGCATAGCCCTGAGATGCTACAAAACAGGCATATCTGCACCATGAGTGTATTTTGTTTGAATGTAACAAGATTTTTAGCTATAAGAAAAATTAACTTCTAGCAGTCTGTCATTAGGAATAGGACCCCAAGACAGCTTAGAAAAGGGATGACCTGATACAGTTGCCTAAGGTGGAAGGGTATTAGACTGAGCAACTCAGGAGCTTTCTCCCAGTTTTAAATTTCAAAGCCAACCAACAAAAATCACCATGCTATATTACTTCTCCATCACTTACTGATTATCCAAACCCCCCAAATCACCATTTTTCTTCTGTCCTGACTAGACTCCAAAAATACGTTTGTCTCCCCTTTTCCTGAAAGAGGTTGTCTCTCACCATATTTTACCCACTTTCATGACATCCTAAAGTCTTCCATGCATCTTCTATACTTACTCTATTTTTTATTGTATATTCAATTGCAACTTATTCATTCTCCATTTAATTCTTTGCTCCTCACAGCTTAAGTCTCTTCTATTTCTTTTTAGCCTTCAAATAATTTTTTCTTATCCCCTTCTGTTTACTGGTCCACATCCTTTGATGGTTTCCAGTATCAACTGATTCTCTGGCTTCCCTCTACATAGCATACCTGTAGTGACATAGGTGCATAGAATATCCTTATGACTCCATGATTCCTCTTTAAGAACTGCACTGAGAGTGCTTCATAAATAATTATGCTTTTGTCTTTCAAAATTCACATAAAATATTTCCCATGACAGCAAATGCTGTAGATCACAAATGTATTCCAAGGACTAGCTCAGGGAACTAAGATGCAAGATGAGAAAGTCACCTTTTCCCCTTCTTTTTATTAAGGTTTGTTTCTACTCAGAAAAAGAAAATATTATTCAAACCAAACCTACGAACAAAATATAAAAACTGATTAGGTACAACCTCACTGAGTTTTATGCTGTGCTATAGATGCAGTTTCTAAGCTAAATTGTTTCCTTCAGATGTGGGTCTAAATTACCAGCTTTAAAACTGCTGTAGCCAGCCTTGCTCAGCTGTAAGCAAACCTGATTTTCCTTTCCCCTACATTTTGGAAAAGAGCAATAAGAAAATGCTGAAGCATATAATTCAACCAGGTTTCATGGAGAAGGTAGAAAAATCTGAGAACAGTGTTTAAAGCACAGAAATTAAGAACACTTACATTTACCTAAAGTCACAGTTGTTAGGAGTCAGTAACCCACATAAGAATTTCCTTTGGTTTCTGCAAGGATATGATTATTCTGTTCAGATGCTCACATAGTAAACCTGGAGCTCTAGGACCTGGAGGAAAGTAAGGAAGAACATGTCTTGCCTGGAAGGCTCTGCTTTTTTTATTGTTGTCCCGGCTGAGTTATTTCACTATTTTACAAGAATGTGAAAGGACCCTTTATTGCAACATAACATTAAGTCAACTACAAAAAAACCCCATCCAACTATAGATTAGACATATAACGTGGTGGTGTTCCAATAACAATAATCAGTCGATAGCAATCCTGCTTAAACTCATCAAAATCTGAGTCAGTTACAGCTGGAAAGAGGGACATAAAACTAATGAAAAAAATTAATATTTTCTCCTTGAATATCACCTGTACTCTTCTCAAAAATAATAATGCAAGCCATGCTATGGGTTATATGGTAACTATATATCATCAATAGACTATGGGCTTTTTTAGTAGTTAATGGTATCTAAATTAATCTAAAATTAACTGTAGATGTTGTTCTCTATACTTTTATTAATAAAATGAAATCCCTCTATCACTTAAGACCATTGGCCTAGAGTGAAAACAATTACAGGAAAATTCTTCACAAAGAAAGTCAGTAAGTCTCTGGTTTTTTTCTCTTCTGAAATATTTTTCTAGCCCAAAGGAGGCAATTTGAAATAGTACAGAGAGATTTTTATCTAGGTAAGTGATAAAATCTCCACAGAACAGAAGTAGTTTCCTCATTTCTGCATATCTAGCCATAAGCCATGGCTAAATGAAGGGGGGGTGGGGGGTGGGGGGGAGGAAAGAAAAAAAAGAAAAGAAAAAAAAAAAGAAAAAAAAAGGTTCTTTTGGCTGGAGGGTATTGGATCACTAATACCCATAATTGACCAACAGCGAGACAAATCATGCATTTACCCCTAATTTTGCAGTGCAGCAATTAAGCACAGCTGAGTTCCAATATAAGTCACTCATCACAATGGCATTAAAGCTGCATGTGATTTAGCACTGATCTGTTTGGCATTTTGGGGCTGTTGCTGTTTTACAGATACTGAGTCTCCCCATCCCTCTTCCCTTTTTAAAAAAACAAACACTCCGAGCAGCAATAATAGCCATGTGATTTTAAACCAACAGAGCAATACATGCTCAAAAGTACGGCATTATGGGTCTATTAATCTCTTATGAACCCCACAAGAATCAGCAGACATTGAAACTATTCACTTCCTGGCGTTGCCTTTCACATAGTATTTAAAGGACCATGAACAGATATTTAGGACCTTTGAGGATTTTGCCACATGGGAAATATAAGAAGGCAATCTGATATACCACAGTTTACAAGGGCTTTGGTTAACACTACAATAAATAGTAGTGAATTTGGGAGGAAAAAAAAAACCAAAACAAATTTTTCACCAATGGGCAAACCTACATGTGTTAATTTCAGAAAAGTTACCCTTCATATTGTTTATGCTATCATAAATACTGTGTTTTCCCCCCAATATTACACCACCCAAAAAGCACAAGCTACTAACCAAGACTCCAGTGTGCTAAAAAGCAAGTAATGCTAAACAAAAGAATGATATATATGGCAAATATAATTAAAATAAATGTTAATTTGCAGATAGAAAATAAAAAAGAAATCAGATCTTTAAAACTTTAATACCATTTTTTAAAGTGTTGTTTGAAAGTTATAATTTTTTTACATCATATTGCTAAAAACTGTTGGCTATTCTTTGGTAAAAAATGCCTCTAATTATGTTGTGCTTCAGTTAAATTCTTAATTAGTTGTCAGCAATGTCTTAAGCTTTATTTATGTTATTTACGCTTGCTACTTTTGTAGCACACTCCCAGTTGCCATTACTCTGTCACTCTCATTTAGAATTAATACCACTCCCACAGTGAGTCATCAACTTAAAAGTGATTTTCTGCTTCTGGTGGTCCTGGGGAGACCAACATAAAGTACAAATGATAAGTCTCAGGAATCAGAAGGGAAATTAAAAAAACCTCCATGTATTATTTTGTTCAACTGCCAGGATTTGAAGATTAGGATCATTGATGGTTTGTTTTTTTTCCCTGTAACTTACATTGACAAAATTGAGCCAAGTTAAAATGACAGAGAGGGAGGAACAGAGAACCACATGTCTATACCATATCAGAGCACAAATAGTCAACTAACTACTTGGCTCTTTCGGTTCACAGATTTCATCATTTACCTATGAGAAAATGTCAATCATAAGAGATAAGCTTGTAAAAAAATTAGAAATTAACCACCATCCTTCCCCTCCCCCTCCCCCCCCCCCCCTTCCTCCCCGTTGTAGCCTTTGTCAGATTTTGGAACAAAGCTTTTCAGGCAATGAAAGGAGAGAGAGATGTGCCACTGCTTGCTGGAATTACACACTCTTTTTTTGTTGAGGCTGTTCATACAGCTCTTTGAGGGCTCACAGAGAAAAGGTGAAAATTTCTCCCTTTTTGTAAGTATCTTAGTATAGATAACACCAGCTTTTTTCACGACAACCAACCGTTACTGTAGTCCTTGCAATCCTTTAGTCCCTCGCTAGCAACCCTGGACTGGACAGGGATAATAAGCAAAAACAAAACGCCCAATCACCCAGCAAATGCTGTTAAGGCACATTTGCTGCGACACATGTTCATGTCTAAGCAGCTGGTAGAGGTCTCTAGCTCCGGTGCTAGAGGGCATATACTATGGTAATCTCTTAAATATCTCTTCACTGAAAGCAGTGTGTATCTTCAGAGACTGCTTTAGGGAAATCAGCTATACACCAGTCCCAACTAGATTTAAGCCACTAGGGCTCAGCCTTCACTAGTAAGGGAAACACTACTCCAAAAGCTAAGACAAACTCTATTCCTCTTTTCTTTACTCATATTTTTCTGTTATGTTCTGTATGAAAACAATAAAACTAAGAGAAACCACCCTGACCAAATACTTTTTTTTCTCCTTTTTTAGGGACATGGGTATGGATTTTGATTGCAGATTTATTAAATCAACAAATAATAACAATATTCAGAAAGAAAAGCTGAATAAACAAATATAAAGCTATAATTCAAGTTTGTTTCTTTGTTCTTTCAATATTGAGCAATTTTACCACCTAAATGTGGAGTGAAATTCTAGAATGGTGTTCCATTCCCCACACCTAGCAGCAAACCAGCAGTAAGGAATTCAACCTCAGATTCAGATTTGTTAACTGAACCTGAAGTAAACAAGATTCATACCCATGATACTTGCAGAATTAAACTAGAACTCTACAATGAAGTAGCCATTGCAGCACTGCTCTCCAGTCTATACTGGGTAAAACAGGCCCTATTTGCATCGCTTTTTGTCCAGTGCTCTGCATTCCTCCTGGACCCGATCTTGCCATCCTACCCCATCACAATAACAACTCTGTTCTAATGCACATTCCTCTTAGATTCCTATGCACCATACTGTGCAAAGCCTTTCATGGACTCTGCTTCCAGGCTTCTCATGCGTAGGGGGTGTTTGATTACTACGCCATTTTGAACCATGAATTCCTCTGCAAGAGGCCAGAGGTTTTTGACTGAAGTGTACGAAAAATGTTTTCCATCTAGAAACAGTTACTTTGAATCTATGTTCCTTTGCTCACAGCATCTTTGGAAACTCAGCAACTACCTTGACTGAAGAGCTGGGTTTTGCTGCTTATTGCTTCGACTGAACATAGAGCCTTGAATCTTCCTCTAGCAAGAACTCTTTCTAAAGGCTTGAACTTATCATTACATAGGCTAGACTTCTTTTCTTTACTCGTTTGGCCACACAAATGAGATTAAAAGTATGCAATGAACTCTTTCATGACTTGACGTTATGAAGATGTGGGATCATCTCATATTTCCTTTAAAGAAGTCTCTTCATTTTTATAGCAAAATATCTTCAATATACCAAAACTATTTTGAAAGCAAAAATTAGTACAAATTTTGAACAAAATCCAAAAAGTAGAGAACTTTTAAGCTGAAATGTATGCTGTATTAAACAGTTAGGAGCAAATGCATAGAAATGAGATGTTTTTCTCAGGCAAAACAAGAGCTGAATTTGCATGCCATTTGCCACTTTTCTCCACATCAGAAGAAGTCACATTGTTTGGAGTTTAACTTTCTACATTTAAACATTAAAATTAGCCATCTGCAGAAAATACCTAACTTGATGCTTCAGAACAAGATACTTGAGAATTTTCAAACTTGTGGCATACTGCATGAGTGTAAAAATCATCAAGCTCATGATACTAATTGAAGTAAAAAAGACAAAGGTCACAGAAAAAAATTCTAGGAAAGGAGCTGAGTAAAGGTAACTCCACATGACTGTAAGTGAGGAGAAGTCCCAGCTAGCAACTTAAGCTGAACTGTATTATTAGGAGCACTGATGGAAGAGAAAGGTATACAAACAACTTCCAGTTAGGGGAAAAAAAAAATAAATCAGTGAAAGTATTTTAACTAACTGTAGTGGTCCATTCATCAGTACTAAAATCGTTTTTATGCTGCATGAATTAATTCAACAACTGGGATGTGCGGTTCAAATTCTTATTTCACCCGCCCATAGCAGAGGAAACTTGAATGTGCATTCCATGGGGTGTATTAACTTCATAACTACAGCATCTGTGGAAAAAATGACAAGGAATCAATGAGAAGACTTTCATATTCAAATGCACTCTGCAAGAAATGATGTAAATGAAAGCCACAATGCCAGAGAGGGAGAAGCTTCGGGAAGTTCAGAACTTTTCACTGGGGTCCTTCAATATCCTCATACACAAGAAGCCAGTTCTCTTGGAAATGCGTGCTCACAGCCCGCTGCAGGTACATCTTTAAGAATGACATTGACCATTACCAAATCGGTACATTCTGTTTCAAAGGTACGCTTCTTTCACTTCTGTTTTCTTCATTTAGCTTTCATTATGCTTCAGCTGTGCTTAGGGTATGTGGGTCATGAAGGTAACTTTTGTAATTCTATTGCTGAAAGTATGAACAATCCCTGAGCACTAGGCCTTCGTGTCACAGTTCACTTTTCAAAGAAAACTGGTTATTTAGAAGATACAACACCTAAGTTGTACAGTGGATATAGCAACAGGAATTTGGTCTAATTAGCTACATAAAGCAGGCAGAATTGGGAAGGATCAGGTGGATCAACTGTATATTCGTTGGTTGTATGTAAATCGATTTGAGGCATATTAATTTTAACATAAAGATATGTTGGAAGTCCTTTTCCTGGCAGTGGCCACTTAAAGTTCCATCAAATCCAGTACTGCTGATAACAGAGAGAAAGTATTATACTCTGTGCAGCATTCAAGATTTTTCTTATTAGAACGAAGATTTTCTGATTAAAATGAAGATTTTTTTTCTTATTATTTCAATAATCCCTGGTTTTGCCAATACGAATAGGTCTTATTTTCACTTGTAAGAGAAAAATGCATTTTCCTTGGGGAATAAAAAATGACTTATCAATCCAATCCCACAACAGGGTTATTTCTCTCAAAATAGCTAAGATTCTGAACATATCCCAGAGTCCTAATTGTACATGTTTTCCCACACTCTGTAATGTTAATGGCAGAGATTATCTTTCATTGACTTTATGACATTGCTGATACCCTTGCCCTAACTATAGGAACATCACCAAGCATTTCTGTCCCTCAATTTTTATTCGTTGATTCCCCTCACTTTCTTGTCATTGCACCATTTAAAAACATTAATCAATGTAAACTAGAGAAAAATGCATCTCTGCCTTGGTTTCTATACTGTTTTCTTGTACTTCACTAAGTCACAACGAAAGATGAGCTAGATATTACAAGTAGGGAAAAGAACTCATCATTAATGTTCATTATTTATGCGTCATTGAGGCAACGAGTTCTCAGTGGACCAACTCCCTTAAAAGGACCTTTCTCACAAAGTAGAAAAACATCAGTACTCTATGACGCATGTCAGCAATCTCTTGAACAGTGAAGCATCAGTCAGAAAGAGCATCCTTTGCCTGCCAAAGTTAGCTTCCTATGCTGAAGCTTATCTTGATGGAAATTGTGTCATGTATTCGTTTTCCCTTCTTTTTTTTACATACCCAGCATCTCCTATTTGTAAAGCACAGTTCTGAAGTTCTGACTGCTTTGAAGATTTTTCTTTAATTCTAGCCTGACTCAGAGCTTCCTGGGGTAAAGGACTGTAACGTTTAATCAGCAGTCAGCTGTCAAGCGTCGTCAGGAGAAAGGCCACAGCACTTTTAACTAACCACATCTTTGTTAAGTCTGCTTCAGCTTTCCAACTGCTGCATTCAAACTGGACACTGGTACAGATGTTATAATAGCTATTAACACAAAAAGGAAGAGAGAAGGCTAGTGTATTTGGTGACAGTGATGAATTGTCCTGGAGGTGGTAAAGGCCCAAAGCATAAGTCACACAACTAAGAACATCAGGAACAGCCAACTTCAAGGCGACTGGACAACTTTATCTTGTCTTGCCACCTTCTGTGCACAGGTATTAAGAAATTTGAGGTTGGGTCTTTATTTCAAAAGAAGTGAAAAAGTGAAAATTACTCTTCTGTTTAACATCCATATTCTTCCTTCCTAGAGAAACATGTCCTACCCTGACAACAGGCAACATTCTAACTTCATAAAATTATTTCTTTGTTTCAGATTTTACTGTACCCTAACATTCAGGATATTCCAGCTCCCTCACCAATTCTAGTGCTTCAGTGGGTTTATTTCCCAGTAAGAAATCAGATTACCTGCCTCCCCGTTGTGCAGCAGCCTTGTCAGGTACACACAGTGTTCTTAGCAGTAAATTCCCTGTACGTTCTCTAGAATCTAGCTCTTTGACTTGTGATTAAAACTGGAAGAGACAGCTGACCTTTTTTGACAAGTGCTCCTATTTTATTCATATTTCTGTCTTTTTCCTAGTCCTACTTCCCAGTACCTATTGTCAATATCTGTCCTTGTCACTACTTCAGGGTGAAGAAAATATCATTTTGACCAGAATTACCAAAAAAAGATGATTAGTTACTGTGAAAACATTTTCCCCCTCCTCCTGGATATGGTCAAGGAAAATCCATACACTGAATATAGGTAAACATTACATGAAAAAGTGTCAATAATATGGGAAATGGTTTCATGTTAAAATTCTCACACCCATTAAAAAGGCTGCTTACAGTACATTATCAGTCTCAAAGACAGTACTGAAGTGACTTTGTCTGCCACAAAGGAACTCTGATGGGTGAATATGTTTCATCACATTTAAGACACATGAACAAAAATGGCAATTTTGTACCAAATTTTTACTTGATAGGGAGCTTAGCTGAATTTGCCTCAGGTAACAAGTAAATTATGTTTTATCTCCTCTCAATGTCAAGTACACAGTAATGCAGAGAACAAAACTACTGTACAATTTGCAAAATTGGTACTGGGTTATGGGCATACCTAACCATTGAATATCTGCTTGTATATTTTTCCTCCTTCAGGGCTCATTACCTGGATATTTGAGAAAAATATGCATCGTACCATGCTACATTCTTTCTGAACTCTGGCAAAGTGAGGACTCTTTTCACTGCGACAACGACTTCTTAATTCACCCAATTCACCCAATTTAGCCCAAGGCTGAACAGGCAACGGCTTGTGCATGTTTTATTTTGTGAAGTAACTGCACCTCTCAAAGAGACAGATTAGAAGAAGTTTTCTGGAAAGGCAGTGTTTATTTAGGCACTTGATGCATCTGTGAGACTTTGTTTTCAACTGTGCAATCTATGAAGTGCGCAGTTCCATGTTAACACTAACATGACATTATAAGAAATGATAAGGCTGTAGCTCACATCCTGCCAAAACCCGAATAATACCTTTGAGATCTAATACGTGTCTCAAAGATATTCTGTTATAAGAATATGGGGGCTGAGCCAGCACCAGATGCTTCAAATAGTGGGATCCACATACATATTCTGTGGATCTGATTCTGCCCTAGTTTACACCAGCATAAAATCAGGAGTTACAGCTCCAAAACAATTAATACATTACTGTAATTGTATCTTCGAGTACAGTCATGATGTGAAGGAATTAAGTGATTTTCCTTCTCCCAAGTTAACTCTGGAGGCATCAAATTAGAAATAATAATAAATTTATGGAACTTCAGAAAGTTCTGCAAACTGTTTGAGAGTGAAAAGGAACCTGAAGGTCACAGAAGTTAATGAAGGGTCTTTCTCTTTGATTTCTATAGAGTTTATTTCGAGCTTTAAATGCAGGTCTAATTGGCTTTTTCTGTACCACAGGCAATCATTCAATTATAGAAGCAAGTATTATTTACCAATCTTAAATAAATAAATAAGCTATAATGTCTCCTCTAGCTCTATTACAACCTATCATGTAAATCTGCAACTTTATTTAAGCATTTAATAATAAATTTTTGTGCAAACTGTATCAGCTCTAATGAGTATTCAGGGACTTTTTAAGATTTGCCTGACTGGAACAATTCATCATAACAGTCCCAGTTTATTATGGTCTGTTTGGTCTGTCAGGCTGTAATACATAAAAACATATGTAAGAGAGTTCAGTGATCAACTCCATGAATTTCTATGAGATTTTAAATCATTATCTTTGAAATTCTAGGCTCAGTGTGTCATTCATTATTTATATAATACTATACTTGATGGAAAAATATCTATATAACTTCTTGATCTTAAAAGAGTGTGAAAGTATGTGTATAACTTAATGACTATTTTGCAGTGTTCAAAAACCACCATATAACCAAAGTATCACTGATAACAGTACAGAATTTGAGCTGGAATAGAGAAATATGAACATCTTGAAATAAAACTCATTGTTTTCCTCTCTCTCTCTCTCTAGCAATAGAGTTAGAAGAAAGTCTTTCGGAGTTCCTGAGAAGTGCTCAAATCATTTAAGAAGCTGAAACTTCAAGATGACGTTAGCAAACTTTTGTTCTCTATCCAGTGGCTGTTTCATACTGGACTGATACCTGGTGGTCCCCGACTGTAGATTGGGACCTGAAGTCAAGGACACGTTCCTCTCTCCTAGACACCTCCTGTGTCTCAATAGACTAGATTCACATGTGTGACAGGGAACCATTTAGAGTTACTTCTTTCTGATGCACAGCAGGGGAGAGAATAGAAGACACTGTTCTTTCCCCTTCATTTTGTATCCTGATTCTTAGCTGGGAAATTACCAGAATTGCTTTTGTTAGAACCTGTAGCTAGGAAAGAGCAGGTGAGGTAACAGAGAAGGCTTTTGGTACCTGGGACTTCATTTTTATGGGGTATGAGGAAAAAAAAATAAATTACTTAACAGCACTCCAGTATACAATCATGCTATGGCACGTTTCTCTTAAAATCTGTGTATTTTGATGAGTATTTTCTGTCTATCCATCTT
This sequence comes from Falco rusticolus, assembly GCF_015220075.1. NCBI lineage: Eukaryota > Metazoa > Chordata > Aves > Falconiformes > Falconidae > Falco > Falco rusticolus. Next base: position 24,514,587 of record NC_051197.1, read on the forward strand.
CAATAGAGCTTTTACAAGTAGAATGTACAAAATTTCCCTTAAAATTGATTCCTATTTTACTTTCCATTGAGCTAAACAAGCATGGCAAATGAAAAAGAATTCCAAAACTGTTTATTTCTCTCTTTTCCATCAAAAATATGTGTATAAATAAATAATCTATTTATTATTGTTGCCTTTTGTTTCATATGTTACTGGCATTCAAGCAGCCAAGTTAAATGCAATTTAGTTCTATCTGGAGATGTATTTCCCAACCAAATGAGCCTCCTCTCTCCCTAGCTACCAAGCCCTTCTATAAAAATACAATGATGTTCCAGCCTCAAGCAATTTAAGAGATCAAGACCATCTGTTATGTATTACTTGCAAATTATGCACTGGCATCTTTATATGTTGATGAAAAAAAAATATCACATTATTAACATCTTTAGGATTGGGAATAACACAGATTAGTCTTCCCTAGGTACAAAGCTACACCTGCAGTTTTTAATTCTGATCCCACAAGTCCTTTCTCATGAGAATATTTATTCTGCATGTGAATATGGAAGCACTGTTTCAGGCTGCTGATTTCACATTAGGCCACACTATACTTCACAATGACTTGTACCGTATCAGCATCCGTCCCCAGGGCTCCCAGGCAGGCAGGTAGTAGCTCAGGTTACTCAGTAGATTTGCAAAAACCTTTACTCCTGAACACACGGCAAGCTTTGCTGCTTTGTACCATGCTACACTAAGATAACTCCACCATCTCCTCTGTACCTCTAAGTCATTTGGAATAATTGGTGCCTTCCACATGCAGGAGCAAGTACAGGAACGGTAATTGTATGGCTCCTGCACCACCAACACAATCATAAATGCTTCTCTCAGTTGTGTGTTTGTACGAAAATGCAATCAGTCCGCAAACCACATCACCGTGGCACTTGTAGGACAGTTACGGGAGCTGTCTTGGCTCCCTCTCAGGTCCTTCACCATACCATCTGAATTGCCTCGACAGACAGACCTTAGCGGACTGGACATGGGGATATGCAGGCTTTACAGGCAGCCTCAGTTCAGTCCTGATGCGAGTGTAGATCAGTCACTTTTCCCCTTCATTGTGGCCTATGAGGAGCGTAGAAGCACAGTCCATACCCCGTACAGAGATGCACAAGTACATAGACACCTGGAGATACTTGGAAAGTTTAGAGAAATTTGCATTTTTTTTTGTAAGTGGTGCATATCAGCTTGTATTGCTGGACAAAGTTGTTTTAGTACAGTCAAATGTAAATTGGTGAATTTGCTTAAAGTATGGTTCCATAGTTTAAATGGTTTCAGTATTGCACCAGTGAGTGTTACTCAGGAATTTTGCTAGTCAGATCACAAAACAGTTTTTAAATTACTAGAAACCAAAACAGTTGCTGAAGGAAATGCAAGACATTTTGCTTACTAAGCTGACCGTTCGTACTGCAGAAGTCATGTTTCAGATGAAAGGAGTCTTCAGCTGGTTGTCATGGGAAAAGGACATGGAGAGCTGCATTATTATGTGATACTCTAAGATGACAAGGTGGCACACAAGGGAATCATAACGTAGCCCAGCAGGACTTCTTGCCAACTGAAGTATTACAGATAAAATTGTCACAAGTTCACAAAATGGCTCCCTGAGCTGACACCAAGTGACAGATCAGTGCACTTCCAAGAGAGTAAATATTCAAATTTCTCAAGAGCATTCAGTAAATGTAAATAGCTTGCATGCACTACAAACAAAACATACAGGCTGCCATAAATGAGTGAGATGGCAGAAATTAAGTGTTGGAAAACAATCCATTGTATCATAGTGCCCTGCATAATCCACTAGACGTTTCAGAACTAGCCAAACAGCTTCTTCAGCAATGTCCAAATATATGGTAATGTCAAAAACAGGGGCGAGGGGGTGGGGGTGGAGGGGGAGGTTTACGGCTACTACTCAACAACAGAAAAATAGTACACTTCTCTGACACAGGGCTTTTCTTAGGTCTCTGAGGCTGCCATGTGTTTTCTCAGTCATTGAACCAGATGATAATAGACTTCTTTGTCTTGGGCAAAATCAAATCCATGGATGATTCTTAGCAAATAATTATTTCCCAAAGGAAGAGGAAGAATGTTAGACTACAAGAAATGCCTTCAATGTTTTTTTACTTTTAGAAAAAATAGAAAGGAACTGAATGTTAGGCTAAATGGCCTAGTAAGTGCTTTGTGCTGAGAAATAACACTCAAAGAAAATTTGGGATGTCAGCAATGTTCATTAGAACTAAGTGCTGGGAGAATGACATGCCTACAACTTGACTCAGGGTCTGTTTCAGGCTTGGTGACCAGGCTGCACTGTCACATCAGGAGCTGGATGCTACAGCTTCAGCAAGACCTGGCAAAGGACCAAGAAGTGGGAGACCAACCTTAAGAAAGGAAGACCAAAGCAAACTGTGTAAAAGGGACTGAATGCCCAATGGGATACAAAGTCAATGGCTTAGAAAGAAAGATCCAATTGCAAAATGTCCAAACAGAAAGTGCAGAGACTGGGCTGTGACCCTTCATTTAAAAGAGATACTAATCCCACAGCACAGGTTGTGAGCTGGAATAAAATAACACAGAGAAAGCTGTGGGCAGCAGATCAGACTTTGAAAAAAAAAAGTGGAACCTGGCCCAGCCTAAATCCACTGTCTCCGGGGGGGCAGAGGGGGAGTGTCATTCCCCCCCCACCCCCACCCCCCCCCTTTTTCTTTCCCCATGTGTTATCAAACTAATTCACATGCTGGTTTTGGACTATATTAGACTTCTAATTTGTTTGGTTCCGTAGTATCAGCTTTAACATATAAAACAATGCACATGTAGAAATCAGTCTCCCTACTAGGATTTTTCTTTGTTAAATAATTTTTTAAAATTCTTTAATAAAGACTTGTATTAAAGACAAGATTTGTAAGCTTCTGACTCAATCACTATACCACTCTAAATCAATTATTCTTAACTGTGTGCTTTAAACAACTATATACTGCCACTGAAGTCTGAAAAAGTATTTACAGTTTAAATTAAGCAAGTGCACAGCTATACATTTCAACTGAGGTCACAGTTTAGCAGTCTAGGATTGATTCTGTACATATATGCACACAAAACAGTACTAATTAAAACCTTTCTTCAAGTGAAGGCAGCTGTTGCAAGCTAAACTTCTTGACCTTTTTAAAAAAGCAATGATTATAGATAACTTTGAAAACTGATGAATCCATTTATAAAATAATAATTTTATCAGCAAGTAGATGGTTAACTAAGATGATGCATCAAACATAATGTCTTGAAAATATTAGTTTTATCATCTTGGTACAGCAATTTTGAAGTTACAATGGCTATACTGGAGTCTATAATAAAGGCTGTCGGGACTATGTCAACCCAGTAAGATAATTTATATATTACAGTAGTTGATAAGACATTTTATATGCATTAAAGACAACTGAAACTCATACTTATTGTATAATCAAGAACACGGGTTCCTCCTCAATGGTGGAACCCACCCTAACAACATGTCTCATGAGTATTCCAGGAAAACAGAAGTTCTTGGCAAAAGCAGAGGTTAAAATGGTGATATATGTATGCCCCTTGCTTCCAGTTACAGCTGAAGAGTGAACTCTCCAGCTTCTCTGACATTACGAAAATGCCACTCTGGAAAGACTGGATATTTTCCAATTAAATTGCAGTATTTGAAAAGGGGAGAAAAAGAGTCCTTAATCTGAACCACAGCTAGTCTCCACAGACTGTATTAGCATGGTGTAACACAGAACCTGCCTGGTGACAGAAGAAAAAATGTTGACGACACCGTTAAAATAATTGAAACATGATTAATTTTGGGGTAGGCAGACAGAACTGATAATATAATAGTTGGTTTTACAAGGTGATCTAACTTAAACAGTTTCACAAGATAAAATACAGTTTGTGGCAATAATTATTAACTTTGCCTTTTTGGCACTAACTTGATAATAATATAGCAGGAAGGTAAGAAACCTGCTTTTTAAAAGCAAATCTTGTCTCTATTGTCTTACAAACAGCTTATTCTGAATCACTATCATACTGACATTCATTTGCTGTTCTGTTATCACTGGAATGTTTGATAGAAAGGGTATATTATAACCTGTTGTGCAAATGCTTAGAATTTATTCATATCCTAAACCTAATTTAGTCAATGTAACTTTGTGCTACTTACACAAACTTTTAAAAATAGGTGTAGACCTATTGTTCTTACAGATGGAAAAAGTTAATTTTGCAGCTAGTTTAATCTGCTACCTATGACAAAAGAAATGGCAGAAGTCATTTACTTTTCTGAATTTTATATGGACAAAATATGGCTCCAGTTCAGTTCCTGCTCAGGGGTCACGACTTTTCTCTCCAGTCACAAGTCTATAAAGGACTGGAGTCTGGGCTTGATACTAATGAAAAATTCCAGAAGGACTAAAACTCAATCACTGAATAAAACTACTGGAAGTTTTAAGTGAATCCAAATATTTCACCTGTGGACATAATCAATTTTCAAACTCTTTTTTTTTTTTTTTTTTTTTTTTAGTTTACAGGTATGCAGAGCTATGCAGAGTGAGCTTCCCATCCACCCTATCTGCCCGATAGTCACACTGTCTTCTTCAGGTATGGGAGAAAGTCTCTATGATGCAACCTTAAGTAATCCCTAGCGTTGATATACCTGTGCCTACACTTTTTTCCTTACAGACATCAGACACACCAAAGCTGAAAATCTGAAACTTAGTTCCACAATGACAGGCTAGAGGCATGAACTTGAACTAGAGAGAAAAAAAACAACCCTTGGAATGAAACAAAAGAACTGGGAAGAGGGAGACATCCTCAAAGCGCTCTGACCCTAGAAGCGCCTTTCATTTCTGATTTCCGCATTTAACACTGGAGTGGCAGAGCAGTGCAGTCTGCCCAAGAACCTAGGAAAGTCCTTGGTTTAGCCACGTCTGGGTGTGAGTCCCCATGTACCTCTGTCCTTACCATGCTGCTGCAGCTCACAGGAACAGCTCCCTGCCTCCCACTGCCCCCAGCTTACTCCCCCGGCACCCCACCTGCACCGGCGGCTTCGCACCCTGCGTGGGGCTTTGCACCCTGCGTGGGGCCAGCCTCTCCCGGGAAGACACCCAGAGCAGTGCAGGGGCAGCTCCTACCCTGTTGGCCAGCCAGCCGTAGGCCTTCAAACAGCACAGCATAAAAATCCCTGTAAACACATAAAACCAAGTATTATCTTTACAGTTGACATAAAAGTTAATAGGCTAAAGCTGGTTTAGGGAGGGTAGTGATGCCAACTGCAAAAGTGCAGAGCACAGTGTATCTGCTCTCATTTTATGTATCCCATTAGCTTCTCCCATTTGTTTCAAGAGTTCCCATCTCTTGTCATGTAATGTCAACAACTGCTGCCCTCATCAATCCTGCGTATTTGCCTTATCCAAAAGCTTTTCCTGGTGGCAGTAAAATACCTGAGTTTAGCCTGCTCACAGATTTCTTCAGGCTTAGAGTACACACTACTGACAGCTGTGTAGCAGTGATACCTTATGTGGAGAACAGCAAAACGCTGCAGAGAAGAGACTGAGGACAGGTAAGTACCATTGGAGAAAGACAGACCAACATCAAAAGCTTAGGAAAAACCCCAAGGTATTACTACTATACACTCAGCAACAAGTTTTCAAAGGAATCTTAGGAAATTATGAGCTCTGCTCCCTGTTTCCTAAGGTCTTTTGAAAACCCTAATCTTATCTAGTGACCAGAAAGCCACCAAGTTCTGCACCAGCTTTGTCTCTAGATGGTTTTAAGATGGCAAGAATCTGTCATAATGTCAAATCAAATGGATTTACAAAAGGGACCCCTGAAAGTCTATCCCCTTCCTACCAACAATGATCTTTGTGACCAAAACAGTGGCTATGTATTTCTTATAGATGGATAAATAAAATCTTTTCTTATTCTTTCTCTTCTGCACCAATTTAAAGATGTTGATTCAGATATTCTTTTTCTGATCATTCCTTACAAGTGTAATCAATAGCAGATGTTTCTTTCTACTCTACCATACTTTTTATATGTTCCCAAACAAATTTCTTTTACCAATCCAAAGGCACACACACAAAAAGCCAAACCCAAAAAACCCCAAACTAACCCCACCCCACCCCCCACTCCCCCAACCTAAAACCCAAACCACAAAATCCAATACAATACCATGGAATTTTGAAAGAAAAGGGAAATCTAAATGAAAAAACACTTTTTATGCATCATTTAGGCAATACGTATACTTAAATGCAAAGAGATGAGAAGTTACTGACATTAAATCTTTCACCGTGCACATGACAAAAACAAACCTAATACTCTGATCAAACAGTTCCATGCATATTTCTCACGGTACCAGTGTTTTTATTCCAATTCAGTCATACGAAACGGTGCTGCTCTTCCACTAGTCATCACAGACTATACTGACAGCACAAAAGCCATCTGAAAGAGTAATGTAAAAAATTATATAAGTACACATCAGTGACATATCACTAAGCATGAAATAGAACTTTACATGATTTCTCCCAACTTAATAAAACTATACACTCTGATTACTGCTTATATAATATCTTGTAACAGCTATACTTTTTTATTCCTCCTCAAACCACCACATTAATTGAGTTTTTGGCTTATCCTATTCAGTACACATAAAAAAATCAAATGCCATATATTTGTATTAAAATTACATAAATAATAAATTCAGATTGCAGCATGCAATTTAGATTACTGTGCTTTGACAAAGTATTCATCAAGATACTTGATAAGAAAAATGTCTCATTATCATGTGGCATAGTAGGATTTGACTTTAACTTTGTTTTCTTGCTTTTAAGTGCTCATGCTTATGCAACAGATAAGTGTATTGTTCTCAACAACTTTAACTATTTTTTATTTTTATCAATAGTAGGTTCCTTTCAAAATAAATAGAAGACATAAAAATTTTGAAATCTGTAGAAGAACTTTATACATTTAATTTAAATGGTGTAATAAGATACAAAATTGAAACCAAATAATGTACAGTACCTTTGCATATTTATATTTATTTTTAATTCACAAAAACATTTAGACAAAGGAACTTTAAGTATTGTAATGATAATCCACATCTAATGATGGATTTAATGTCAGAATAAAAGAAATTAACATTTTTAAAATGTAACATTAAATTTGCCCATCCCAAAATACAACACGCATACCTTCAGTAATAGGTCATCAGCACCATTTAGAAACAGTGTGAATAAATGGCAATTGAAGACTGTTCAGTTGAGGAAAAAAAAAAAAAGATTAAAAAAGCGAAGGACGTAAGTAGAAGTCTTGTGAATATGCAAGTATAACATTATCAAATAGAGATTTTTCCAATTAATTTTGGGGGTTATTCTGTCAGAAAGAGCTTTTGTGTAAATCCTAATTAATTGATCCAATGTCCTTTAATTCTCATAATGATAGTAACTCATGAGACCTACCATATACCAATTAGATTTCTCAGTAGAAATTATTTGCAGGATTCTTTTGCATTCCTTTATTGAAATGACAGGGACTACTTTGTCCTTCACTAACTATTCCCTTGGCCATTAAAAAAAGATCTCCTTGGATTTTAGTGAGATTAAAAGAGGTACCAACCAGACATATAAAATACTGTTTCTGAAAATTAATTACTTGATAGATCATTTAAAACTTATAATTTTTGAGAAATTTAAACAATGTTGTTAATCTAATACTCTATATAATAAAGAAGTCAGCCTTCTGCCTCTCCAGCTTACCGATGAGTTGAGCTCTATGGAATTTTCTTCTTTGTCTTCTCCCACTCCCAAAAAATAAAACTCATGACAGAAATTCTTCTACGTTTAAAAGATAAAAAAGATCAAGTATAACCCTCTTTATCCAATTGCACTGGGAAAAAACCCTGACCTATTTCTAGAATTTACCACTGCAAATACCATATTCATACAGAACACAAGCTAAGGGCAGGACATTTTCTGGAAGGCAAGTGCTGTTGCCTTTGCAACAAGTAATGAAAATCCTGTGCTGGCTCAATGGCTCTGGCCCTGCATAAGAGAATCACATAGAATCATTTAACTTGGGAAAGACCCTTAAGATCATTGAGTGCAATTGTAAATCTAATACTACCAAGGAACCACTAAAGTATGTTCCTAAGCACCATGTCTACATGTCTTTAAAATACCTGCAGGGATGACGACCCAGACACTTCCCTGAGCAGCCTGTTCGAGAGCTGGACCACCCTTTCAGTCCAATCTAAAACTGATAAATAAAAACAGGGAGACTTCTATGTCCAGGCATTTCATGCCACTGCTTCCAAAGTGATATTTGCAGATAAACATTATCCCCCATGACCCCTTTTCCATACATGAGATTTCCAAAATTGCCATGGGCTTTAAACTGCCCAGGAAGTTTTCTTTAATGCCAGTTTAGGGAATTAGATGCGTAATTGTAGCAAATCATGTGCAACATCTTAATCTTGCACAAATATACCACCATACTCTCACAAAATGGTTGGGGCTCTTGATTACAAAACTGGAAACAAAATCATATAAGACAATTATCTGTACAGTAACACTGGAACCTACATGAAGACAAATTCTTGTCCTTGCCATCATTCAGAAACTTCCCAGGACATTTATCAACCATAACACTCTAGGAAGCAACTTAAGAGTATTCTGTCTCTTGAGAGAATCAACTTCTGTTGAAACTTTATATACTGCCACAAACCAAAATTGTCATGGCCATTGATACTGACAATAAAAATCAGTAACCAAATCCTTAGTATAAACAAACCCTCTCACGTGCTCAAGAAGCATGTATACGAGCTTCTAAGTTTCCAGCAGAAAATCTCATGTGGCGACGTGTGGTGTTACAGTACAAATAATTGTTTCAAGGGCTCCAGTGTACCCCTGCCTCTGAAAGGGGTGAAAAGGAGGAATACATGTCAAAGATGGGTCAGAAGATATGCATTTCTCTAATTCTACAAAAGCCAAGTCATACTACAATTTTCCAGGAAAAAAAAGAATATAGTGGTGCAATTGTAACTCCGTAACTTTGGAAATGGTTGGGAACAAGTCACAGGCTGATTCTACTGAGTGTGGAGATCACACGAAGTGCAAATATTTCAAATTTCTTTCATGAGCACAAAAAAAACATCACTGCAGAAAGAATATTTTATAGGTTTATTTAGAAAGAGTTTCCCACTACAATATTGAAATAGAAACTGCAACAACAGCACAAGAACAAAGGAAAACTGATATATTTTTCAGAATATTAATATTGTCCTTAATGAATACTGAAAAGACAGCTGTCAGCTTAGATTTTAGTATAGTATCACTGTCCACAGTTCTATTTTCAAGTATATATGATACTAGTACTTAAACTCTTGGCTTTTCAAAGCCAACAAAAGTTATCTGGTTGGACTATATGATATACTGTTTAAGAGTTTAAGAAAAAACGACAGTAAACATTTCCAGGATATATGTTATATTGTCTGGAGAAAATACATTTGACTAATTTCAGGAAGGTCTGTGTTCTTTATTCAATTACTGTAATTTGAATGAGAATTAACTACTTACAAAATTCCCAGTAAGCACCTAAAAGTTATGTATTTCACAATCTAAGACTACTGATACAAAAATCAGAAATGTAACAGTTTACAGAACAGACATTCAATCAAATAAGAATGCCCTAATATTAACATAAAACTAAGCAAAGATGAAAAATATAATTAATTTCAACTACTTAGCATCAAAGCAATGAAAAAGAAATTTAAAAATAATAAATGAACAAAGCATTAGTGAAGGGTTACAGATGCTTTCACTTTTTGTTAAAAGTTAAAATAGAACTCATTGCATCTTAGCAAACTGACAATAGCGTATATGAAAAATTTTGGGGTCATAAAAAAACTAAAGAAAAATACGCTCTTTTGTTTAATCACTTGTAAAAAGAGTCTGGACTTCATAAAGATGTGACTGCACATAAACCTTTTTTCCTTGGTATCAAGATGGATCCCTGATTCATTCCATTTAGGCTGTCATAGAGGTACTGTATAACACCTTTGTGAGTCAAATCTGTCTCAGCTCTTAAATGCACTGTGCTTCCCTGTCTCGGGGCTAATCTCGCTAGACTGAGCTGAAGCCAGGAGCAAAAACACTAAAAGAAGCTGTAGAAAAAACTGTAACGAATAATAAGGGAGTAGCAGTGTTTCAAGAGCTATCAATTCAGAAACTTTGATGACCACTAAATTAATTTCAAAAAGACTACTAGATATGTTAATGGACAGCCTGGATCAATAGGCCAAGGGTAATTGTATGTTCAAAAAGGCTGGGTGCCAGGCCCTGCCCGCAGGTCACACCAGCCCCCGGCAGCTGCGGGCTGGGGCAGGGGGCTGGGAAGGGCCGGGGGGCTGGCAGCCGGCTGGGCATGGGCCAGCGGTGTGCCCGGGTGGCCAAGGAGGCCGACAGCACCCTGGCTTGTGTCAGAAACAGCGTGGCCAGCAGGCCAGGGCAGTGATTTTCCCATTGTATTTGGCATAGGTGTGGCTGCCCCTCAAACCCCGGGTTCAGCTTTGGGCCCCTCACTGCAGGAGGGACATGGAGGGGCTGGAGCGTGTCCAGGGACGGGCAGGGGGATGGGGCAGGGGCTGGGGGACCGTCCTGGGGGGAAGCTGGCTGGGTCCAGCCTGGAGAGGAGGGGGCTCAGAGGGGGTGTGATCGCTCCCTACAGCTGCCTGACAGGGGCTGTAGGCAGGGGGGCTCAGTTTCTTCTCCCAGGGAACAAGCGACAGGACAAGAGAAAATGGCCTCAAGTTGTGCCAAGGGAAGTTTAGATTGGACATCAGGAAAAATTTCTTGTATGAAAAGGTTGCCAAACACTGGAACAGGCTACCCAGGGAAGTGGTTGAGCCACCATTCCTGGAGGTGTTTAAAAGACATGTAAATGTGGCCCTTAGGGACATTGTTTAGTCAAACAGATTGACAGTGTTTAAGGTTGGACTTGATGATCTTAAAGGTCTTTTCCAACCTAAACGATGTATGATTCTATGATCAAAAGAGGGTACTTTGATTATACAGTATTCGATAAAATTGCACTAAACTATAAACTGAAATTCCCACTTCTCTGCCAAGTTATGTGAAAGGTACTAATTAACATGCTTTATGGTAAGGAAGAAGTGTTTTGCTGTGCTAAAATTAAAGTTGTGGCACAATCATGGAATTTAAGTTGTAACTGTAAAATAAAGATGAAATTCAACTGTGTCCTATTGCAGGATGGCTGGGTATCAGGGCTGTGTCTATGTGTAGATCCAGCACACTGGATTGCCCATGTGATCCAAGAAACTGTGCAGCTAGTCTTTATGCTAGGCAATGGATCAGCTTGAGAGAAGATGATTGACTGAAACCCTCACTGACATCAGGGTAAAGCATGCGACTGTTACGGGATTTGTCCAGGTAGGAACTTAGGCCAGTCCCAGAGATTCCCCCAGGCAGCCTATGCCAAGCACAAACCAACTGACAGGCACTCCCTGGATCCTTAAATGTGTTGATAACAGTGAGATGAAGACCTTGGTGGCCTAGTAGCTTTTCCCTGTAGTTCTTAGTGTCAAAAGAAATTCTCCCCTTTGTAGCAGAGATGACACTTTGTCAGAAGGAGCTTCCTGCAGATAGAGAAATGGGTGTTCTCTTGTTAAAATAGTTACATGTTTTGCACAGAATTTAAGTCAATCAATAGAAACATTATACATATATTGAAGTCATCGTGCAGAACCACAGGCCAGCTCAACATAAGAATTCAGCAAAACAACAACCAGTTCAGGGAATCTTAATCCTGCTCAAGACACCAAACCAGAACCGCAAGAAAAGATTATCTAAATGAGCTGTTTATTTTAACAAGCATTCACTCTGTCTGTGAGTTCAATAAAATAATTCCTTGAATGGTTTTGATTTCTCCTGGGTATCTTCAAACTCTCCGGTACTGTTTTGGCTATCAAAAGCAGTTGTAAACATCACATAACTTATCCCTTACTAAATAATTAAATTCATTGATGGAGGCTTGGATAACAACATAGATTATTATGTGCAAAACATCTAGATATGTCAATGTATGTAGGTGTCTGAAAACTAATGACATTATTCACAGTGGAACAAAATTGAGTTGATAAACATGAATTTATCGAACAACTACAGAATACTATTTGATACAAGTTTTGCTAAAAAGAGAGAGTTCTTTAAAGCTGATGTTCTTGAAAACTGGAGGACAGAAGGCTGGAGCTAAGAAAAGTGCAGTGCACAAGTGTTACACCACGTCACCACAATAAATTCTTAAGAGACAGAGTGTGGTTGGTTTCTAGCTCAAAGTCTACACTAACCTTTCTCATGTAACTTGAATACCTTAAACGGTAAGTTCAATTGTGATACAATATGATATGGACATGAGCCTAAAAAAAAAAAAAAAAAAAGACAGTGACAGATTTTAAAAAAAAGGAAAAAACACACACACAAAGACATTTTTTTCAAGGTAAATTGCAAAACCAGAAAATATATTATAGATCAAGGTGAGAGGAGGGTTCTCTTATAAATGTGTTATTTTCTGTGACGTTTGAAAGAAGCCTGGAAGTATTTTACATGGTACAAGTTTTACGTTATATTGGTTTAGGGGAAGGGGGACTGTTTAAATCTTGTTTTTCACTTCAGAAATATTTAGACTTCAAAGATTTGTTTTAACAGTATTAGTTTATTTTGTGGGTTTTGGTTCTTCAGTTGAAATTATGTAAGCAAATATCCATCAGTGGTGTTCTTTACCAAAAATATGAATTCATCAAGACAAATTGGTATTAATAAAGCCTAAAGAAAAAGTGTGTAAAGACTCTGAATACCAAAAAAGACTAAAACTGATATTTTTTTTTTTTTACTTTTGTTGTGAAATTGCTTGGAGGGGGGGAATTATAGATCTAATATTATAACAACCCTTTAAGGAAAAATACAATTTCCACTTTCAAATGGTTGCCACGCACAGCATCTCCATCACCACAGTTCCCTAAAGCCACACCACCTGCTATCCTAGAGGAGCAGTGGAGGGTGGAGCAGAGTGGAGACACCGCAGCCGGGATCTGCTCTAATCTTTGCAGTATTGGGAACTTGATGGTACCGTACAGCCGATAAGCTGCATAGCGGCTGCAAAATATATGAGATGTCTGTTGCCGGGCCAACAACTGCGGCGAAGACCAAGCAAGAGCCTCCTTATCTATGAGAGTCTGCCAGGAACTGATGGTGGTAAATTGGACATCACCTAGAACGTAACCCTAGCCACACCTAACCTCCCACCTCAGTGAGGAGAGTTGGAAGGCAGGGAGGGGAGGGTATTTCCTGCTAAATTACTCCACCCCCTTTAACACAACAACTTTCATTGATCAAAATTCATTATTTTGACTCATGTTTTTCACTACTTCTTAGTCATATGTTTTTCAGAATAGGATAAATGTTAATATCAACATACAGATAGAACCTGAAGTTTTAAATTATGCAGAATTTAAAAATCTAAACAAGTTTTAGTCTATGTTCATCCACTATGAAGCTATCATAAAGGTCAAAGTCTCTAGTTTCCACTTCCATGGACATGACCTTCAGAAATACATTATTTGCTAGAGTTTGGTATGCAGCAAACAGTTTGCACTGTTTAATTTTCCTGATTATTTCAGATGTTTATGTTAGTTTCTCATATCAAGTGCTGGTTGTTTCTAACATCAAAATGTTGATGTTTTGAGGAATATCATTTAGGTTGTTCAAGTTGGATTGTTTTATCCTTAAATCTAGCGATAACTTCTATTTAATTTCTTTCAAAACATGCAGAGTACTTGGTAAACAAAAAATAATTGATGGGAATATGATACATACTTCACAAGCAGTTCAACAGCCAACTTCAAAGATCAGAAGTTGGGAGGCTACTGCATTGTTAAAATATCTCTTGGACCACTCCCTTAGTGGTACCAATTAAAATTGTGGAGTGTAATGGGGGAGAGGCTTACAGAGAGGTCTACAATTTTCAGACTACCTGAAAATCCCACACTCATAGCTCAAAAGGTGTGTAGCATTTATTTTTTTACTGTTGTTTTACAAAGAACTTGCATTGAGAAACGTATCTCCTCTTTTGCAGACTATGGCATCACATTAGGAACACCTTCATCTCACCGTTCATTACTTTTTACCCTTCTTTTGCCTGTAAATAGGTGGAAGTTTCTTGTCCTAAGTATACTGAGGCTTTACATGAAGTGTTTACCTTTGCTTCGGACATACCACAAATTTAGCTTCTCATGAATAATTCCTACAGAATTCTTTACTACACTTGAGAATTAATCAATTTCCTTCAGATAATATTTGTTCACAAAAAGAATCATATTTTATCAAGAAACACAACAAACATTTCCCTACTAGCAAACCCCAAATGCATTTACATTACAAGTTGCCTGTTTGAAGCTTTCCTGGCTTAGTAGCTATCTGTTCCTTTTCACTGTTTACATTAAGAAAAGCAGTGCTTATCAGGAAGGACAAGAGAAATAGTGATTTCAGGCAAGGTACATTTTTAATGTTATCTTTTATACTCAGAAATATAGAAAATATATTAATTCAAAACCTAAAAATCTACAGTTATTTAGTGAGAAAGTTGTGCACGCTGGACAAAGCACTTGTTCAGCTGAGGGTTTAGTCTGTCCCCTCCAAAATCCAGATGGCCTGACTGTCAATTCGGGTACTCTGCTTTAGAGATGGTAAAGCTGTAATGTTTCTATTATTTCTGTAAAGAATTTTTTTCACAGTCTCTTGGAACTCAACAGATATAAAAAGTAATTTTTTAGCATTTTTCTGTGCAGTGACTTCCTGAGCTTACTTCATTCTTAACCACCTCAGCTGTTTGCAGACACCCATTCACCTTTTGTACTCCAGGCATAAAAACCTAAGAACACACAAATACTATTTAACTTACGTTCTTATAAGTATCAAAGAAACAAAGAAATGCAATGGTACATGCATTATAACTGCTCTGAACATGAGTTTGTAAGTATTGCAGGCTAGCAAAAAAGGCACAAAATAATTATCCGACCTTACAGCACAGCCAGGTAGAGCAAGTTCCCTTGTAAATACACAATATTGCTCAGCAAATCAAGAACACACTTCTAAAAGACTGATTGTGTGCTCAAGTTAATTTAAAAATAAAAATCAATTGCTGATTTAACAGATCTTCAAGTAAACAATTAATGAATAACTGAAAAGAAAATTTAAAAAATATTCAAATTTCACTTTCTTCTTCAAATGGCTGTTTCCCTGCCTCATGAAAGAAGACAAATGTGGGGGGGAAAAAAAAAAAAAAAAGAGTCTAACTTTCGTAAAGTGAATCAGATTTGAGCATACTTAATAATGAATGAGAGACTTTGGTTTACATCTTTGAGAGGAAGTTCACCCAAATGAGCTGTTTTTCTTTTTTATAGACACTGGAATAACAGAGTGAGTTAATATGGTGGGAACAGTCTGAATAGTCAGAGAAGAAAACAAAGCCTTTAAGGTATAAAGGCTTTGTAAATTCAGGAAAAGGGAGAGCTGAACAAAAACATAAACCAAAACTTGGACTGTGTAACTTCAGTGTGTTACAAGACACAGTACAAAACCAAATGTCAAAACCCAGGTTTGGTAATAGCATTATACGTTCAACAGCAGTGAAAGAACTCTCCACCCTCCAGAGTTCTGGAAAAAAAAAAAAAAAAAAAGCATGGTGACTATGATTTTGAAAAGCCCTATTACTGCCATAGATAAACAAGACTATAAATTCATGCACTCAATAAGCATCACTTATCTACACTCTTGGTATTTTTTGTCATTTTAAATCTGTTCTTTGATATCTGATAACATGCTTTCTGACTTTATCAATGAAAGTTGTATTTTATAAAAGAAAAAAAAAGAAAAATCTTTTGACTGGGACACAGCTAAATTTTTTCTGAAGACAAATTGACCATAGAGAAGTAAAGTAGATTCAGCTGACAAAGCTGTAGATAGTATAGAAAACATACTAGCAAACAAGTATTTTACTGTCTTTCTGTTTAGACATCAAGGGTCACTTACAGAGAAAGCTAGTGAATCATTACTAAGAAGGTATATGCTGTAAATCTTTACAGCTTATCCTATAATTTACAGAAGGAGAAGTAGGAAAGGAGAGGAAGTCAACAATGTGTCTCAGAGGAACTGGCTATCATTTGGGGAGGATTAATGTCTCCATACTGTCTTCAGCAGGCATACCAACACGATCCATAGCCCAGAACAGACTGCTCACACTCTCAAAGCTTCCGAGTCTTACTGAGATAACCAAGTTGATGAAGCAGAGGAATATATTGTGGGGACTGAGAATTTTGTACCATGAGAAGATAGTTAAAGAGAGTTATCATCATAATAAATTTGCATGTCCACTTACTGAAAAGGATATAGCCTTTGTGGTCACGTGTGCACAGAACTAATTATTTTAGCTTCTTAGCTGAAACCACTTGCTACAACAGGATGTATCACATTACCAAGCAGCCAGGTGAATCATTATCACACAGCTGCTGCTTTCTCCAGCCCAGAAATTGTCCTAAAGCCTCCTTAACTGCCGGCTCTGCTCTGCTCTCCCGAGACCCCATCTTGAGTACTGCATTCAGCTCTGGAGCCACTAACACAAGGAGGATGTGCACCTGGTGGAGCTGGTCCAGAGGAGGACCACAAAAACGGTCAGACGGATGGAACACCTCTCCTATAAGGACAGGCTGAGAGAGCTGGGGTTGTTCAGCCTGGAAGAAGAGAAACTGGGGAGACTTTATCACAGCCTTCCAGTACCTAAAGGGGCTTATAAGAAGACATGGACAGACTTAAGTGGGGCGTGTAGTGACAGCACAAGGGGCAATGGTTTTAAACTAAAAATGCGTAGATTCAGACTAGGTATAAGGCAGAAACTCTTTACTGTGAGGGTGGTGAGGCACTGGAGCAGGCTGCACAGAGAGGTAGCAAATTCCGCTTCCCGGGAAACATTCAAGGTGTGGTTGGACAAAACCTTGGGCAAGCTGTTCTAGTTGAAGATGTCCCTGCTTATCACAAGGAAGTTGGACTAGTTGACCTTTAAAGGTACCTTCCAACCCAAATAATTCTGTGATTGTAAACAGTCACAGAATCAGAGAACAGTTGAGGTTGGAAGGGACCTTGGCAGGCCATCCCATCCAAACATCTTGCTTAAACAAGGTCACGTGGAGCAGGTTACACAGAACTAAGTGTTAGCTCTTTGTATGAGCATGAGCTTCTAGGAGGTATACTCCACGCAAGTTATAAGACTGTTAATTTCTAATGGAATATCCATACGAGAGACAGAGATGAAAACTGGACAAAACACCCAGTTATGCAAGAGCTAGGAATGACTACAGGAACTGTGGAATGCAAATAAGTTACTTATTCAATTTAACTTTCCCCTGAGAAACTGTGCAGACACACACTAGTTATGAACACTCTATACTGTTCTATCAAAAAAAAAATTACTTTTAAAACTGGAAGAGAAATGAGATAGTATTTCCTCATAAGTGTTTGAAAGGATCTAAGAAACCAGGCTGATGGCATAATAAAAAATTTAAAGACATTGATTTATTCAAGAGCATATTGCTGGTCTTTAAGAGATGTAAAAAGAGGTATATAAAAAGAGAGGTCCCAGTTTACTAAAAAGTATATATAGTAAGAGTTTGCTTTCTAAAATAAACATAAAAAAACTTCCTGAAAAGATCATTCAACTTTCTAAACAAAAATTGCTGCAAATCTTATGAGTGATGATGCATTTCTATACTAGATCGTCTAAATAGATGAAACATTTATCTGAAACCAAGTTGTGATATCAACATTTTGACAAATGCATTACTTTATATTTTTTCATGCTTCTTCATTTGAATGTTATATGAGTGTTTATGTAAAATCTTAGGATATCATGTTGATTACAGAATTATTTTATACATTGAAAAACCTTTTTAATTTCCTTAAAGGAATAGACTTGCATTACAAAAAATAATAATAAAAAAAATATTTTTGGTAAATCTGGTAACTGGATGACCAAATGTAAGGCTGCTGACTTCTGTGCTGCTCAGCAAATCTATAGTGGGTTCTGAAGATGACACAAGAACAAATTTTGAGTGATATCAGGAATGGTGTTGCAAGGTTACCAGCTCAAAACAATACTGCCTTGAGATTATTTTTTTTTTTTTTTTTTTTTTTTTACAATCACTTCTATCCTCTAATTTTGGAAACGAAAAAATAAAAGACTGCTGACCCCTGCAGTTTCACAATATTTAATAGAAGTGTATAGTAGCTTATATAAATATGTGTTTACAAAGTATATTTAGTTTTATACTATTTTTCTTGTTATCTCAGAGATATTCTTAGCTGTTACTTCAGTCTTAGTATTCCAAATTTCCCTCACTAACTCCTATTTTGATGGCATTCTAACTTGTTCTTATTTTGTTCAATTAAGAAAATTCAAGTAAACTCCCAGACTAGAATTCTAAAACTAGGATGTTACTAAGGATAATATGTACTGGTTATTATTACAACAATACACTGGCATGCCATAGAACTGAAAAAGCATGTTAAAGGAGAGAAGTTAATACTCTACTTAAAGGAAACTGTTTTATACCCCATATATATGGTCATTCTTGTGCCAAATAACACCCGTCAAGTTTTGTTTCTGGGTGGCTTGTAGTAATGTTAATCTATGAATGAAGTGTTTTCTTGCAGATTAAACTTAATCGACTCGGCAACATCCTGTTTCCATCATTTTATTGCTATCAAAATACAGTCACTTTGATAATACTGAGCAGAGAATAAAGAATAATAGAAAAACAATGTGTTGAAGTTATCTTCCATGCCCTACTGCCTTTAAGTAATGAAAGTTAACTGCTGAGCACAGCAGTGAGTGAAGGAGTCAAGCAGCGAGCAGCTGCCTACCTTGGAATAACGTGTTTAAAAATACTTTCTGTTACAGGTAATTTTGTCTTTACTGTCCAAAAAGCCTCAGCTGCTCTCAAGGACAAACCTCATGGTATCAAACTGTCTAAAAAATGATTTCCTGGCTTCCTTTAGGTAGAGGCTTTTTTTTTTTTTTTACCTTTCTGTAATTTAAAAATTGTAGATAATAAAACTAGACACATGTGGGTTAGAGGACTCAAAGCAAGCATGCAATCCTGCAAAAAGCAGAGTCACATGCAATCCTTTTTGAAGTCATTCACACCTAGGGTCCTCTGCAGTGCAAGGAGGTGCTTAAGAACTCACATACACCTGAAATTCACATAATGAAGACAGCTCTTATCACTATAAAAGGCCAGACCTGCTGACACAGTCGGCCTTCTCTGCATTGTTCCTACAACGTAAGCTGCATGTCAAGCCATTGCAAACTGCTGGTTACAATACTATTGGCACAAAGAAATGCCCAGTTTGCATAGAGACAGTGTATGGTTCCCAGCCCTAACTTCAGGTCAGAGACTGAACAGAGTCTGAGAGCACTGCTCTGCCATAGGCATCTCCAGCTGTTTGCTGGGGGCTGTCACAATCAGGTACAGCTGAGAGTAACTATGTCTAATCTGCAGGGCATCTTATTTGTTGGGAACCAGGACTGTGGACATGAGAGAAGATGATATTATCTCAAGCTGCTATTTCCTGCTCAACATTCCTGGTCTCAAAATTGGGTTGTACTCATCAAGTGTTATCTTGACCTTTGGCACAGAGTTGGGTATTAAATGGTATTTGCTGATTTTGCCAGACCAAAAAGGTCATCTTGTATATTTAGAACAAAACAAGATGGTTTCAGCTCAAAACTTTTAAAATTATTTCACATCTTGGCACCTTAACCACATCTCATCTATACCCCAATGTAAAATTATTCTAGTCTTTCCATAGTCTTCACTTTAATTATTGGAGAAAGTAACAGCTTTATTGTATTAACAGAAATAAGTAGATCTACACTGGATTGTCTACCTACAAAATTAAGGATAAAATTATGAAAAGTATTTTATGAGTTATAAAAATAGAGGGTTTTTTCTATTTCCAGTTTCCTTGTATATAAATACAGATAAATGATGATCTGTATATTTTTGCCCTTAAAAAAATTAGAGCTCTGTGCAGAGAAGTCTCCACATATTATCTACTTGTAATTTTGCTAAACATATTTGCTATGACAAACATCCCTACTTACACTTGCTGTTCAGACATCTTGCTTTGTTACTCAGCCAAGTCGTTCTGGGGGACTCATTTTTCTAGGCCTAGATAACCAAATTTCCAGCAACTCTGGTGAATTTACATCAAGCTGATGTGATGCTTAGCTGGACCCAACAGATATGTTCATTCAAGTACTGATTCAAAACCCAAACCACCAATGGAAAAACTGATTAACACTGGTTTTTGAGGGGACTGAATCACATTGAACAATAATATAAGTATACAACAGCTAACAATTTTAAAAAGCAGAAAAGAATTCATGCTTTCAGTTTAGTGGAGTAAGGCTTTACTGTTTCAGTTATTAAGATTCTTTAAATAACACTTTTTCACATACATAATATTAATGCAGTCAGCTGAACTAGTCACATAAGAACCACCCATGCATCTAAAATGTTGCTGGAAAGCTGCTTTGTTTACATTACTTCTATTTTCTCAGATCTTTTCAAAGTATTTTCAATGTAGAACAACCAAGATTTTACCTCTCCTTCTCAAAAGGCGGTATCACCAGTTGACTAAAGGATAGGCTTCTGGCTCTGCAGCAGATCATCACAAGTTATTGTGGTTGATGAAATGCTAAACAAACATGGAACAGGGACTTTTTAATAATTTGTGTTGGACCTAATCAGGAAATAATAATTTTAAAATGATAGTTTTCTGTTTACTTCTGTTCATAGAAACAAGACGTCTTTGTGTATTTTCACCTGTGAATTAAGAATACTGTTTTAACGTTACCAAACAATTCCTAGTGCTAACTTTTCGAAATAGTATTTCAATACTAAAATTGCATTTTCATTTGTCAAAATAATGTCAAAGTCACAATATTTTTATCTTTTTAGGATGAAAGCAATTCATGCTTAAGTTACAAATGAAACCAGACACTAATATTTTGACCTACTAACACAAAGTGAGAGTCAGATGCAACTGCTATAGATTTTCTCTAGTAACTTTCACAGTTCAATCACCCACTCTTCCCAAGTGTCATTTCATGTTCATTCATACAATGCACCAGAACACAACTCAGTCATGCAGAAGGCAACAAGCATTTCTTAAGAACACCTCAGAATCTTTTTCTTATTTTGAAGGTAAAATGTAAATACTGATGAACTACAGCCCAGATTTTTTTTTCCAGAAAGTAACACTGTATATCATTATGATACTCTCTGTGTTAATGTCATAGACATAAATCTTTTATGGTACAGCATGATTGAAAAAAGTCCCCAAAACAGTAGCACAACATTTTGATAGAGTTTCAACTCAGGAACTACTTCAAATGATAGCAGTACATCTTGCTGAAATTCACACCTCTAAAGGCACTATATCAGCACACAAGGATGTATATTTCATTTATGAAAGTAAGGTTGCATACTTTGGGATTCATATATCTTTTTTTATCATTACTTATATTACAAGTCAAAAAAAGCATTCCTATTCTTATTTCAAAGTGCATGAAAAAGGATTAAAGGTCTCTGGTGACCCAACGTTTGGTAAGGCTCATGAAGCTCACAAAGAAAAAATCAGAATGGAAAATTTCTTTAAGTCAGATAACAAAAGGGAATATTAAATGCTTGATAATAAATGATGAAATGATTTACCTAAATCTTTCCTATTCAAAAATTTTTTTATGGCATTCCTTTATAAAAATCTGTAATAAAAGTGCATTTCTTCATATGTTCATAATTAAATCTTTCTCATTGTAAGGTGCACAATCATAGATTAGAAGATGTTTCTATGATTTTCTTCACACTGTCATGCAAGCTTTTTGAGTGGAGTTTTTTCCATTCAAACACAAAGAACATATTATGTGCCTTACTTGGTAATTAAAAAGCCTAGACTTGGATTTCTAGTATCATGATTATAATGGAAATTCTGAAAAGGATATTCAATGTCCCACACATACACAAAGAATTTAGAAAGATCAGCCATTAGGCATACACTTGTGAATGCTTTGAAATCTAGGCTCCATTAAAAATAATATCCTAGAAATCGGTGTTAGAAAAGCTAAAAAAGAACATTTTAAAAAATTAAATATAACTGACTTAGGCAAAAAAATAAACAACAATAGGCAAATTACTCAGACAAAACAGTCAACCCCTCTAGTACATGGGCTACTTCATGCTCCAAATTGAAAAATTACAAACTATAAACAACCATACTGAAGTCACTACATTGAGCAGCAATCAGTTTATGGTTAAAAAAACCCACATGCTGCAGCAAGACTGGTGATATATATCTACAAGATTTCCTGGACAGGAATCTATGCATAAATGAATTATGTCTAGACTGGTGCCTCAGCTGCCTGGACACAAATCTGTGTATGTAGACGAAGAGCACAAACAGCTCTGATTCACCAATGTACTGTTGCCATTTTTCTGACTAATACTGCTTATACATATTACAGGAATTATGGTAGTTTATGTCAAATGCATACAGTTTTTGTTGCCTATATTGCATGCAGGATTTAAAACTGTTCAGACACTTATTAAAGAAATCCTTGTGCTAATGCCAATATTGCTTATTCTAATGTAAAGTACAGAAACGTGTATTGTCTTAGAATCTCCAATATTAAAACCTTTTCTATCCACTTATATTCCAGATTGCCACAGGGGGCAAACTTGATGCATATTAAGACACATCTGGTCACAAATTTCTTCTGTTTACTCTCTTTGCCTCATTTTCTCTTTTTTCTTTTCCATCTTTATTTTTTTTTTTTTTTAATATCACACAGTGTGCTTATACAGATAGCAGCCATTCTTATACAATCAAATTATCTGCAGCCTTTTTAGCAGCTGGCATTTCAAGCATTAACTAACAGAAGTTTTATTAAGGAGACTTAGTCCTTCCTGTGGCTGTAAAACTGTACTGATAAGACAAGCATGAATTTTCGGTCTATTTTTTTTCTGCATTCAAAGAGAAACAGATTAAGCTCTGAACAGATAATGGCTCATACAGAAAAGCACAGAACTGCTTAAAAAAGTACTCTACCAAAAATATTACGTATAATATTGACCTCAAAAAGGACCGTCAATAAAAAAATAATATCCAGGATTACGTAAAGGGTCAACAGACTTTGAGACTTTTGTTGAAATCAGGAGCTACTACATGTGAAGTTGCATTATTATGAAACCAATCAGATCCCAACTGGAGGCTTAGGATAAAGTACTGCAGAGAGAGTTTTTGTCCACAGAAGTCTGTTTTTGACATTGCTACTGAATACATTTAAATACACACACCCCCCCTTTTTTTTTTTCCCCCCCCAGTTCACATTAGCTGAGTAGGCTTTTGGCAAGGGTACTCCTCTCAGGTCAAAAGGGAAAACGCCTCTTTTGATGAAATTTCCAGTTACGCCCCTATGCTTCAGCAATGCTATCACGACTCTAGCATGGGTTGTGCTCTAAGGGTACCCTCTGTCTTCCCACAGGAAGAAAGAGTTTAGTTGGCTACCTTGGACTGAACTCCAATGACTGTGAATGCAAATTACTTCATTTACCTATGTTTAGTGGTGTTGTGCACAGGAACAGCAAAAGTGACAAAACAGAGGCTTGTTTTCCTCAGACTGACAGATCATTCAGAATCTTCCCAGCTACACGCTCCTGTTAACCTTCTTGCATGGAGAAGGCCAACTGTGACAAAGTATGCAAATTTAATTTAATGCTTTAATGTTTTGCACCTCATTCATTAGG
This sequence comes from Falco rusticolus, assembly GCF_015220075.1. Classification (NCBI taxonomy): domain Eukaryota; kingdom Metazoa; phylum Chordata; class Aves; order Falconiformes; family Falconidae; genus Falco; species Falco rusticolus. The sequence continues at coordinate 24,538,543 of NC_051197.1, forward strand.
GAACATGCTGTTTTGTTGTTTTTTTTTTTAAATTAAATTTGCAAAAGATGACTTCTGACCACTTTGAAGTCAAGCATGTGTTTGTAACTCATACACATTACAAAATCGACACCCTGCTTTATATGTTGAAATTTTCATACATTGTTGTCCTACAGCAGATGGCTGGAGAATCTAATTGAGAGATTTGGTACAAATCAACAAAAAATACACACTAGGATCTGTAGTTATCACCAAAAAAATTTACAGAACTCTAATGTACTGATGTATGTAATTCTTGCAAAGCATTTAATAAGCTTGTACGATACTATCAAAAAATCCTTTGCTGTATCTCTCTTGTCAAGACAAGTTGCAACAATCTAAGGATCAGATAGGTTTTACAGAGACCTGCCCCTTACTGGCCTAGGTAGAGACAGAAAATTCATCTCTCTTCATTCTCAAGTATTTCCTATCAGGCACTTCCTCTTGAATACTTCCATACCCTGAAGTGGTTGTCATCTTTCCCAGAATTCTTATTATTTACAAGATCCACAATAATTTTAAATTGGCTTTAGAGTTTAATTTTTGAAGGGTGTTTTTTTTTTTTTGTTTTGTTTTGTTTTTAACTACAAATCTGAGTAAATACATCAGTACTGTACATTGGTTCAACCTGTGATAGCACTGGACTGCAAAAATACACCACTAAGAAGCAAAGACAAGATTGAAAATGCAGAAAGGGGCAGGACACCATGACAGCACCATTACACATTTCAGTCAGAACTCACTGAAGAAAATATTTATAACTGGACAACCTGCAACACTTGGAACAGAGGATGATGGTAGGCTTGACAGTAAATACCCACAGATGATTTCTGGGGTTCTGGGGTGGCTGGTGTGTGTGTGTTTTGGTTCTCATGAAGGCTTTTTTTAACCTCTGGAAAGGAGGATGTTTAAACTACTTCTGTATGAATAACGCTAACTGAAAAATCAGACCAAATCCTTACATTTTCCTTGTATGCTGCGATTCTCTTCAAGTTGGCCCTGCTGTGACTCAATCAAATTTCAGCTTTTAGGTTAAAACAAAATCTAATCGAATCATAGCTGATTTTTATCTTCTTGCTGCAGTTTGCTTGAAGTAAATATGCTTGTTTATTGAAAGTTACATTGCTTAACACATATATGAAATAAAGAAATCTGCAGAAATACACCAGCAAAACTCAATCTGCTTTGGAACAGTAAGTAAATATTAACTAAGGAAATGTGGGAACAGGCGACAATACAAATAATCAGCGTCCATTCATTTTTGCTTTATGTTCCCATTGATAAATGCAGTCCCAGAGAAGCCTAAAGGAATACCTGTTTGCCCTACTGTATGAAATCAAGCTTAATGGGTATATACAGTAAAGTAAGACAGCATCTAAACATTTAAGGTTAATTAAAAAATGTTTCATAGCACTTGTCCCCACAAAATAATTACTTTTCAGACAGGGTTTTGTCTCCTGCTTCCAAGTCAGTGCACTTGTCTATAAGAAATGAACACAAGCTTGTTTCATTGCCCCTCCCAAACACCATTTTTTCTGAGAAAACACACTGTATCCCTAATTTGCAAGTGTACTTTGCACTAAGCCTGGATTTTTCATAAATATTAACTGAAAAATAAAGATGATAAAAAATAGAAATTCCAATTTATTTTTTATTTTCTGTGGCAGAACATAGTCTCATGAAGTTTCAGACAGCCCACTGTTTTGCATTCTTCTCCACTGTAATCCTTTGTGTTCACAAGAGTTGTGTCAAAGGCATCAGATATAAATGGGTCCTAGATTTAAATGTCTTCACAGACACCTTACAGAGGTAAGAGCAATGGCTAGAGGATGCAAAAAAGAAGAGATGGCTAGATGCTAGGCTTAAACAAGTGACACAGAGAAGCCATATGACCTCCCGAGGTCCCCTCTATCCTCGGCAATTTTGTGGAAAGAAAATAAGATGTTAAAATTTCTTCTAGCACTGCAGATACTTCTAACAGTGATAAGTGAAAACAGCAGTGGGCTTCTGCATTCATTGAGCAGATTGTCTTGAATTTGCCTGTGCAAAATTGGGGTTTCTTTAATGTTAGATTAATGAGTAACTAACATGAAGTCAAACCTTATAATCAATTATAGTGGGCTTTGTAGCACTTAAACAGATGGGGCTTAATGGTCTTATTTCTGCTGCCAGACATTTCACATCTTTAAGAGACAGAAGAATATTATTAGATGTAGAGAAGAACCAACAAAAAAGAAACCTGGCAGAGAAACCAGTTAGCTGCCATTTCTAAAAATTCAAGGTGCTTCATGCTAAATGACAAAAGGCAACACAAATACAATGTAAAACGAGCCACTACAAATAAAACTGGTAATACTAAAGAAGCCTGAAAAGGACTGAAACAAAATACAGTAATACAGTTAATAAAAAGGCCCCAAAGGACAAAAATAAAGTTGTTAATGTTCTTCTCATATTTATGTTTTGTGTTCAGGGCAAATGGAAAACTTGCACAATATTCTTTACATAAATAAATCAAAAGGAGTTAAACTGTACTGCTTTACAGAAACCAATGGAATTATTTCCATGAAAACATTTTTTTCCATTTGACTTAAATTCTCAAAAGCCTTAATGAACATGGGCATCAGAATATTTTACTTTTTCTCTATTTTTTTAAAGTAGTCCTTAATATTTGGGACTTCAGACTACAGAAGTAAAATGAGCAAATGTTTTCATTACTCGTACTTCTTTTCAGCTTTATAGTACTATCTTCTCTGTACCAAGATAAGACATACCAGCCATCTTCCATTTTTACTTCTTTCAAGGCAAGAAAGAGGTAACACTCTCATTAATGTTTTCTTATTTCTCATTCCCATGACATCTCATCAGCAGAACAAGCTTGCCAGGAACGAACATAACTAACTCCTTTTTTCATGTGTCAGGCGAAACGTTTGTGCTGTATCTGCAATACTCCTATTAATCACTCCAAAAGAGCACAGTAATATACAGTTAGGCACCATCAGAATAGGTATTCTTTCAGGGTAGTTTGTATCAGATCTATTTCAGAAAGAAAATTAAAATTACATAAGAATTGTGGTAAAAAACACACAGTCTAGGACTCAGCCTGGCCAATCCCTCCTGTTCTCAGAGCTCCTTGTAGAAGCTCAAACAGGATGCTACATACTGTGCCTTCCACCTCTTTTGAGCATGCATATAAGTTAATATCAAAAAAGCGCACAGGACAGTGTAGTACTGCAAAGACTGATACAAAGAAAACATTTTGTATGATCTGTGCCAGCCTGTTAATATAAAACCACCAGTGTGGGTTTTCCATGTTTCTCACAGGGCTGTTAGGCACAGGGCTAAGGCATGCAGTGTCAGTTATTAATATCAATACCTCAGTTTTCCTACAGACCAGTAATATACAGGTTCCTTGGACTAACAGCTCACCATCAATTCTGAAAGTGCAGTTTCCTTAATACATTTCATCCCTGAGCAGCACAAAGAACTTGCACACTTGACATGCATGCAAACAGCTGCAACAGTTCACAGTCTCTTTTAGGAAATATTTTATGGCTGCAAGCATGTATCAAAATATCATTAAAATTCAGTGGAAGTTAGATGACTAATTCCTATCAGAACTTTGGAAAATTCCAATTAATGAGCTTTGGAACATTGAGGCTAATAAGTGAAAACACAGTTATTTTTAATTAAAGGCACAGTGCTAATAAGGTTTGTAAGCATCAGAAAGTGCATACAAAATAGACATCAACTAAGCAGAATCAGCCTGCATAAAACTCATTTGCAGACAGAGTGGCCATTTCCTAGAATTCTTTTCATCAGCACTTGACTGCTTGTTTTTTCCAGCAAATTACATTTTGTTAGAAAATATCAGTTTCACTCTGTAGGAATGACAAAGGATCAATAAAGTCACAAATATGGAGAATATATAAGACATTCCTTCAGAGCTAGGAATATTGACAGTCTGTGTGACAGATTGTTTCTGTACTGTTGGATAATGTTGTGACGTGCTAAAGAGCACAGCTTCTGTGCTTCCTGGCTTTCTCAAAAAGGAGGAAAGTTAGATCAGAAAAAAGAAATAATTGTGTTGAGGTTTGCAGTTGTCCAAGTGATTAAATAAGCAGGAAGCGTTCAGAAAATACCTACAAAACATTGCAAGTGTGTCTGTCTTACTTCTTTGGGTTATTTTTTTTTCCTATGACGAACACGAAGCTATCTGTATACTGCAGTAGAAAATATCAGTTGAAATTTGTCAAACAGTGAAAGCAAAATCAGATTGAGAAGAGGAAATGGAAGCACCCTATTTAAACTGTTGGGAGTTTATTTTTGAAAATATACACAACAAACCATTTTAAAATATATAGGCATGACTGTATATGTTATGATGATCACCTACAATGAATATGGCAACTAAACCAGAAGCCTGGCTGTAAAAGTTAGGATAAAGGCACAATACTTAAGACATCAAACGTATAATTCTGTCCAGAAATAATAATTAAAAAAAATCTGCCAAAAACCAAGAATGAGACTGTGACCAGCAATGTAACAGGTCACCCAGTTATTCCTATTTCCCTCATTAATAGAAACATATATTGAGCACTTGGTTATTTCAATAAGTATTAGCAAATTACCACTCATAACCATATAAATATTTTCCCATTTTTAGTTACACAGACAATGAGAAAAGATCTCATGTTCATCAATATACTTGTTTGCCAGATTTATTACAGGCTTTTTATGCTACTTTTGAAACATATAGCATGCATACGCACCAGCAAAGAGAGCACAGATTAAGATGGGGGAGCTATAGGTGGAGGAAAAGGCAAGTAATTCAGTCCAAGCACATTAAAAAAACTATGTAAACTGAGCTAAATCTCCAAATCTTTGTCCTTTCTCTCTCTAGTCTCTTCACACCTGAAGACCAGGCACAAAATAACAGAACCAATAGAGAAATTGATGGGCACATTTTGACTATTTGTTGGGGGTTTGGTGGTGGGTTTTTTTGTTGGTTTGTTGTTTTTTTTTTTTCCCCTAAGACTGACCCGAGAGAAAAAGCACAAACTGCTGTGTGACTTAAATAGTGTTGCATGACTAGAATATGGATAGCCATATGACAAACGATCTACATGCCTCTAACTTGTTTTAGCCATATGTGCACATTTCCCAGCGGTCTTCTTTAAGAAACACTTACCCACAATTAAAGCTTGCATTGTATTTATCTCTGAACATACTTGCAGTTTCAGCCATCTCCTGTATGCTTATATTCCATACATGACACTTAATTCTCAGGTGCTTTTGAGCATGTCAAGCATTGAACTACTTTACATTTAGATTCTTAAGCAGAACAAAGAGAATGGAGCTTTACTTCTCTAACCCATGGAAGATTTGTTTGAAGAATATATCCAATGACTCTGCCTGTGATTTGAAGAAAAACATTTGTGGGATTGTAAACTAAGTTTGATTTTATAAAAATGATAAATTTTAAAGTTCATATATTTCTAGTACATGAAAATAGAACATTTTGGATGCGTCGGGCAAAAAGGTGTGCATTTAATGACATTTATTCTACAAATTTGCTAAGAGATCTATTGGAAGTATTCAAGTGTTCCACTGAAAACGGCATGTAAATAGCTATAAAATTATATTTCACAGTAGGAAAAAAAAATATTAGAAGCTATTGAGAAAGGCTCAAACAGGTTGCCTGAAAAACCATATTTGATAAAAAATTGTGCATTTAATTTTAAAACAGCCAAGTCAAATCTGAGTTGACTGAACTTCTCTGACATTTTGTTTTCCCAACAAGGCATTCATGGCCATTCAAAAAATAACATTATTTAAATTTTCTGAAGCTTAATTAGTGTTGATTAGGAGCTTTTGGTTTGGAGAGTCAGAATAGAATAAAATTTGCTGACAAATAAATTGGGAAACAAAAGAAGTGCTTCCAAATGGTGAAATCTGGATCAACGTGTATTGCGTTACTACCAGCTCTATTTGTCAGTAGTTTATTGTAAAATCATGTTTTATCAGAAGATTCCCTATGTCTAATGATCTTTGGATTTGACCCTATAGTCAGTGAGATCACCAGCAAAGAAATAGGTTTTATGGTGGTAGGTTTCATTTGTTTGTTTTGCTTTTACATCCATTATAATACAGTATTGCTGTTTGTCATATTTACTGACCCTGTCAAGGGCATGAAATTATTCTCTATAAACTTTTTCGTGTTTCATGTCATTTCATATGATGCTGGAGTGCAATTTTCTTTGTACGCACATAATGATTGAAAGAAATAAAAAGAGAAGGGCACTACAAAGAACAGAGTAGAGAGCAAAGATTAGGAGAAAAACCAAGTCTCCTTCTCTGTTTCTATATATTTTCCAAGCCATTAGCATCAGAGCTTAGTGAGTATAAAAGCTGCCAAATCACACTGCTATCTTTTGTACCACTTAGTAGAAGTGAACTTGATTAAACAAGGCAAAAAACCCCAGAGGATTAGATGCAAGGCTGACCAAAATCACCTACAACAGCAGCATATCTGTGTCTATTAATAAGACTAGTTAATCCATTGGTACTCTACCGATCTGACTTGGAAGTGCATGCAGCCTTAATTTAGGAATGTCCCAGGCGTGCTACCCTAGATTGAGATCTCCGAGTTATAACTTACATCTGTTTTGTTTGTTTTTGCTTTAAAACAAAATTCCTAAACCTTCTTGATATAGAAAGTTTTTCATAAAGTTCATATGATTGCAAAGTCAGTGTCAGGCTGTCATTGGTTAGAGTCACTTCACACTGACCCAAGCACAAAACTACCAAGATGCACTGGGTGTTTGTGCGCAGGGAGTGACACTGAGCACAAGAACCCTCTATTGTGCATCTGTTCATTCTTTGTGCACAGCTCACAGTTCCTCCTTGGGCATGAATATCACTCAGTTTCAAAAGTAGATACTATTGTTCATGGATTGTGCAAGCCCACCTGCTGGGACAGCCTGAAGAAACCCTCATGGCCTGGGACAGTCGAAGCACAGAGGTACCGTGATGCTCTCTTTGCTTCTCCGTTACCTGCAGGAAGCAAGAGCTGAGGACCCCGCAAACTGCTTCCTATCCATAACTGCGTACATTAAAGCATCTGGTAATAGTCAAGCCTTAAGTCTGTACTAAAAAATGATTCTATGCAGTTTACTGAATACAAAAGACCAGCTAGCTATCTTAACACAAGTCAAAGGTAATTCCTATAAATAATATAAATGTTATCATAAAACTAATAGAACTGAGAAAAACAGGGATAATATGTATACAATGAAGCCATACAGGTAATGCAAGATACAACTTGACCTTTGTTATTAGTAAGTTATGCTTTTAGAATCTCAGTTAAAATTTATTCCTGATAATGTCCAAACCATTTAAATATTACAATATTTATTGAAGAATTAGTTGCTTTAAAATGTTTTCTGTGACACCTGCTGCAATATAGTCTTTATTTTCAAAGCTCTAGTGACAAAGATGCAATTAACACTAAAGGAGTCATGAAGCATCTAGGGAAATCTGTTTTTCAATGGATTAAATGAAGTGACATAATTAGCACTATTTAAAATAAAGTATTAGCATGACTACTACGATAAAGTCTAAATGGTGAGCATTTTTAAGGGTTATTTAGACAGCCCTTTTCCTCTAAGGAAAGTAAATGAATCCAGTGTATTTACAATAGACTTCAGAAGAAGTCAGTTTATTTATAATACATACTACAATTACCTGAACAAACAGACATTTCATTTTGTTGGTAACTTGTTTACATTCAACTTTAAACTTAAATTGTTCTAAGAACAGCTTGGTATTATTAAAGCAATTACTGCAGAAACAGAACTACTACAATCCTATTTTAATGTAAAAATACCTTTCATGCCATGCTACTGAAATCAGAATGCATAAGCTTCTTTCCTGAATTTTTTCTTTTTAAAAATCAGTGATATTTATCTTCCCTGCAGAGATGTCTTACCTGAGAAAAGGCTGAACACCACAGATAGCTTAAGTGAACAAGTCTGTACAGATTATATAGGTGATTTTTTAAGTAATTACAATAATGACACTAAATCTATTTTCAAACAGGACATAGGACTGATTATTGCAAAATACTTCAATATTAAGAATAAAAGGGATTATTTGGTTTTGACTTTAAGTGTATAACACACAATAGACAGTGGTATGTAATAACAGCGGATACAACTGTATGTTGCAGTTATACATCTACATCTTTCATCTACAGACTTTTACAAACATTAAATAACAAAATAAATGTAAATACATCTCAACAAGTACTACAGGTAAGGATCACGCTGACTGCGTAGGAATATATGGGGTGACGGTGGAGAATCTACTGTGGTTGGTGGCAAAACCGTTCAGTTCAACTGGGCAACAGTTTCTCAGTGGACTGAAAGTCACTGCGGCTAAAAGTTTCATGTGACATCAGTTAAAAGGAGAGAGGTTAGCATTTTTCACCAATGTGTACAAATTGAAATAATCTTCAGCAGCTATAGTTTATGCTAAAGTTGCTCAGGGTGTAACAGCTGAGCTTCTGGTCTTCCATTGCATTTTTTTGTCTCTAAAAGCTCTCCCAGGAAAATAATTTTGTAATAGACTATGTCGTTATGCAAAGATAATCAGGCAACAGTAAAGAGAATATCACCACTTTCCCATAATATAGGTTCATTACTATATTATACACTCCCATGCTTTATATACGTGAAAGAACTTTGTTCCTTTTTCAGTTCTTCAAACAAAATTGGAAAAACTACATTAAAATCCTAGGAGTTATACCAGAGGAAAATTTACAAGAGCTAGAGGAAAACTAAGTATTGTTCAAGTGATTTCTGGGTCTTCTACGATGTTTCTGTGTACACAGAAGTTAAGTACTTGCCTAGTCTTTTCTAAAGGATAGTCCTTCCCCTAGAAAAATCCTAATGGCTGACAGAATACTATAATCGAAGGGATTATTGTTATTAGTATGATCTCCTTTCCATCATTTTAATACACTCTGGTATTCTTAGACTGGTACACTAAAAAATAACATTGGGCTATTTCATAGGGATAAAAACACAAGTGTAATAACGAGGTGTATTGCACAGAACGACTTCACTACTATTACATTACAAATCAACCCTGAAACTCTTAATGACAAAGTATGAGGACTCTGGACATAGGTGGCTGTATCGCTCACAGATGTCTCCTGGAAAGTAAGTGCTGTAAGTGGTAATTACATGGTCCATAGAGAGAGATAAGCACCATAATCTTGCAGCTATATGTACAGCGCAACTATAACAACCGTAGAAGATAAAATCTCAATGAAAATATAGGAATAATAGATGACAATAATTAGTGTTTATGATAGTATGGGGAGCCTTGCCTGTCCAGGAAGAATGATTTACTAAATTAAGTGCAGAGCACCTAGTCAGAGGATGAAAATTTTATTTTTGTGCTCTTTTTTTTTTTCTTTAATATACAGGAAGCTATATGCTCGTGATTACTCCTAAAGGGAATAGTGTGCGCTATAGAATGGGAATTATCAAATGATAGATTTTAACCTTCCAGAGGTAGAAACTGTAAATTAGGTGTCTACATGCTTTCCAGTCTACTGGGGTCTCTAGATGGCACTACAGCATATTAACTATATGCTTTTCTTCCCCTTGTCCTCATAAGCAGCAAAACTACTTTTACTTTCTTGGAGGAGGGGGAAGACTAAAGGAATTACATGTGCTGCATCACTGTCAGTTTTGATGCGTTCTTTCATTAGGTTGCATAGGATTTTATGTGATTAGAGGATGTTATTTCTGAAGTTACAGGACAGCAGGTTTACTAACAAAACAACAGCTGAATAAAACATGTCAGTTCTTAGGTTAAAAACCTGAGCACCACAGATGGAAAAGAAGATTTCAGGCAAGCCAGCGATTCTGAAGGTTCTGTAGGACTGTGTTGAGGCAAATCTACTGAAGAAGAGGAATTTACTGTGGCAGTCCTGGATAATTCTGAAATTCCTAGTACACAGATCTGAATGGAAAAAGATTTTTAGTATTTTAAACCCAAATGCTCATACTCAGTCTAAATAACCAGCAATTTCACTTTGAAACAACATTTAGGATAACTTGTAATTATGAATGAAAAACTGCTGATAAAACATGGTGAGAAATGCACCACAGACCATAAATACCCTCACAGCTGGTGGCTTTCACAAGCAGCACTTGTTAGGCACAACTGAGATGCTCTCGCGCTGCTGCCGCTCTTCCCGTTTTGTCTTGTTTCTGCATAGGAGGATGCAGGTGGTAAGGAGGAAGGGCTGGCTGTTGCTACAGTTAGTTTTAGTGAAACTGAGGCAGTAATAATAGTCTGCACTGGAAACAAAGGCAGAACTCCAACTGCCACCTTCCCAAAGAACTCAACTGTTTCCAGGCACTGGGAGGTATGGCAGGGAGGATGGGGCAAAGTGTGTGGCAAGCTCAGTTCTAGTTTGGGACCCAGAACTGTCAAGTTGCTCCAAACATAGCTCTTGGAAACTAACCTGGGAGAAATTTTTCTGCAGTAGTGACCCCTGCTTTTATGAAGTCACAGTCATAATTTCTTAGATGGTTTTAACAGTAACCATAGTCTTGACGTCATTTGAGGGAGTGGTGCTACAGGAACAAACATAAAAGAGACCATGGAAAAGTTTAAATGGAAGATAGTAAAAGTAACATCGAAGATGCACTGATGAAACCACCCTATCTTCTCCCACTAGCACTGCTTTAGAGACTCTCTGCATAAGCGAATGAGCATATTTCATATGCTGAAACCCCAAAGAGTTAAAGTATTAACTAAAAGTATTAATATTGCACTGCTGTATTGTCCTAAACGAAATATATTGTTCCTGAAATGTAGGCAGACTTTTTTTATTGCCTTTGTTTCAAAAGGCAGGCTCAGATGTTATTTCTGATAGCTATCCAGTAGAAAAACTAGAAAATGCATCAGCCCTATTCAAGCCACATCTATGTCACTGGTGATGCTACTAGTACATGGAGCAGTCAATATCTTTCTTAAGTGTTGTGTTCCTGAGGTACTCCACTTGCATGGGTACATAGCGTACACCTATTCTATATAGTTCTATGCTTGCTGTCATTCAAGAGCTGGACTTCTTCCACTGCATTTCAGTCGCTGTGTGGAATCTTAGAGCTCAGTGAACGACAATTAGTTAAGAAACAAAGATTAAGGAAAGCATTCACTTTTTTTCCCTCATCTTGCAGAAACATATATATATATATATATATAGGTTTAGGTAGGTAAGGCAGGTGGAAGAAAGTGTTATTGTCATCTTAGCCGAGCAAGAAAAACTCAGACAAAATAATTAAACAGTTCTTCCAGGCAATCGTAAATATCTTCTCCCACGTGCTAACAACGTCAGCCTTTATATCAGCTGCTTTCCTAGAAAAACCTGGAACATTATTAATTCCTCTCCCCTGGGGTTCCCAAACCTGTGATGGAATGTTCCATAAAACCAAACCCAAACCCAAAAAAACCTACCAAAACAAAAACAAACAAACAAACACCCCAAAACAAAATAAAAGGCTTTCCTTACACCTCATTTCTTTTTCACTTCCCACAAATCTCTCTCTCAGTAGCATGTCGCTTTAAGCATAACCTTAGGAAAGGCTGCTGTGCGAGACGTGCTGGCAGAAGAGCAGAGCAGCACTCCTGTGCTGTATGATTCCTTCTCAGCTTTCCTCTTTCATACAGGAAGCTACAAACTACTGCTTTATCCCCACAGCAGATCAGAGCACACTCCAGCCTGGTTTACTTAACCCAGCTATCAAAAGTAGATGCACAAAGTCTGAGCTCTATACCTTCTGAATCACTCCATGCATACTAAGCTTGGGGCGGAGGAAGGTTTGTGAGCAGCACTGCACACAACTATAATCCTCAACCAACACCTGGATTATTTTTAGCATAGCAAGAAGAGTTCATTTTTATTCCCTTCACACTGCTTGACTGACATGAAGTTGCAGTGCCTTGCATGTCACATATATACAGGAATGTCTGATAAACATTAAGTTCAAACCTATAAAATTCAGGCAAAGCATACAATTAACAAGTGTGCCCAAGATTTAACCTCTGCTCTCTATTTATTTTCTGCAACACCTTTTACCTCATTTGTTCTGTAAGACCAGTTTCATTTTCAAACCATAAGGCTGGCGATAATCTATCCAAATTTGTCCGGTACCAAGATATGACATAGTAAGCGTTCTTCACAGCTGGTACTCACACCTGTGTCCATTCTTCCATTACAAACTACCTGTTTTACTAACGCTCCTAGCTGGCATGCATTCAGTATAAAATTAAAAACATGGTGGGTTAGATCAACTTGTTCTACAACCCCATTGTTGGGGGAGGGTGCAGAATGCGTCCTATTTCATTTGAACCTCTCAAACTATGGGGTTTCCGAGTTACCTTCAGTGGATTGTTTTAGGCCCTCCCCCCCGCCGATGGAAAATTAGATGAAAATAAAAGGCATCTCATGAAAGTGTCATGGGATAACAGAATGAATTCTTGCCCTATTTTAATTAGAACAGGAATACTTCTGAGTTTAATTATCCTGTCGTATTATAATTTTGACAATAAGGACAACACATCAAAAATACATGCAACTCTTGCTGTTTTTCAGGAAAAGCTGTCACAGTTCATTTGGATCACTCAAGTATACAGGACAATGTGCTCTGGGACTTAAACTTTGTTTCATGAGCTCATTAAGAAATACAACAAACATGACAAACGAGGGCTCTATCCCGTTTTGTCCAGACTAGTTTATAACATGAATTCACTGATTTGCATTGAAATCATAAAGTTTCTTGATTTATAACACATAACTCGTGCGTCTGGGGGAGGTGGAAGAAAGAGGCACCCGGCCCCCGTCAGGGCACAGCGTGCCCTGTGTCAGACCCGGCAGCATGAAGGCCTCAGCAGCCTGGTGCCTGTTGATCAGCTTCAAAAGCTTGTTGGGTAAGCTGGTGTTTTATACGTTCCAGCTTGGATGTTTGATCTTTACCATTTCCAGAAGTCAGCGGATTCCCACAAGACTGCCGGAGCACAGGCCGCGGCAATCCGCATGTGGCGGTGGGTGCTGCCAGCTGCTGCCCGGCCCAGCAAGCTCTGAGCCAACAGCCACAAACGCTCAGCATTCCGTACGGCTGCAAACCTAAGAGGGCTATATTGACTAGAATGGCTGTATTTAACAAATGCATAAAACTTTAATAAATAACAATAAATTGAGAAACGATTGCTTTCTGGTATTTAAATCCTTCTGCTTGGATATTTAGTAATTTCCATTTTTAAAGGCAAAATTTTCTTACTTAGATTTTTTTCCACAGGACTGTAATTAATAAAATTCTCTTATTTGTAAATATTAATGTCATAGATGTAGCCAAGAAATACTATAAATGCAAATGCCTTGACAATACTTGATATTATGTCCTATTGGAATTTTATAATTCATAGCAGTGATATTTTGTTTATTTACACACTTTTTTTCAATAAGTTCATTAAGAGCTAAATTTGGAGCTTCATAAACCGCAGTGCAGTAAAGTGTATACTGGACATGAAAAATAATTGCTTTATTAATCTTTTCACCTTAAAAATACGGCAAAACATGAAAAGTTAAGCTTTTCCTCATCTAACTTTTTATTAATAAAAATTAATTTCAACTGTAAATTATTATTTTTTTTTAAGACTGCCATTCCTGCTGCACACCAATCGGTACTACAATTCATTAATGCATTTAGCAGTGCCTTAAAATTAATTAAATATGTGTGTTTTAAAGTGTTACAGAACCAGCCAACTCTTTTAATTTGAAAGCACTACAGTAGAACTGCAATTATTCTGTAAAAAGTATTTGGCAAAAGAATACTCTTAAGCATAAGGAAACTTGAATAAGAAAACTGTAATAATACAGCACTTACCATATTACTACTTGGTTATAGGAAGAAATATTGTTAAGTAATAATACAGATTGAAAATAATAAGAACTTTTGTTGTAAAGAAGTTTCTATCAATTACCAGAATTAAGACAATAGATACTCCAAATTATTCTGATCTTAAAGTAATAAAATTATGAGGAAGCTTTAGGAAATTGTATGCTAGATCTTAAGTATAACATATGGACCTGACGTTGAAATCCCCTAACAAGCTTCTACAGTCTTCAGACTTAGATGGCCATACTAATCCTGTTTTCTGGCTTTAAGAACTATACATTTTTGTACCAGCAAAGACATCAAGACCACTTGGAATTAGGATGCTCTTCCTCAAGAGAAGAAGCTTTCTGACCCATAATAGCATATTTATATTTTGTGTTAGCAAAAATCCCTCTTGCAAACATATTTCTTTGTAGATCTTAAAAAAAAAAAAAAGAAATTAATTTCAGGGTATTTAAAAGTATTTCAGCAACATGAACCGTGACTGCTTCTCAAAAAATAATAAAGACAGATAAGCTGCAGAGGACAACAAGGGTAATCAGAAGAAAGAGAAATGGTCTTAAGTGAAAAAGCAAAAAAGATTATACTTAGCCTAGAGAAGTGAAGTGATAATATAAAAATACATAGAAGAAAATTTGTGGAGCAGAGAGGGAGCTGTGTAAGATAAAGTACATCAAATCAAGACCAGATTGTGTAAATCAGATAGGATTAAATTAAGGCTGAAAAGAGGAAAAAGATTTTAATGATAGTAAAAAAAAAAAAAAAAAAAGTCTTGAAACACATGACAGCTGGTAGGAAAACACCCCCGAAAACATTTCCCTATTTTACTGTTTATGAAAAGGACTCTTGGTGAAATAACAGAGTTCTACTTGCTGAGGAACAGACAGAACCTACACCAGAACTACACCAGCTCTGAGTACCTGACCTCTCTTCAGCTATACTTTCTAACAGGTCAAAGCATTATCCTCTGTATATTTACACAAACATTGATTTGTGACAAAGGCGGCATTTTCTCAGGTAGGCACCTCATAATGCAGCATAAAACAGAAAACTGCATTCTGAAAATGTCTTCACTGTTTATTCAGAAATACGAATTCTGTGCCATTTAAAAGTGTTTTGGATTTACCCATGTGTAGAACAATGCAGGAAATAAGGAAATGGACACTGAATCAGCAAGAAACTAGCCAAATACAGGAATTTATTTTTGCTGTCTCAGTTTGGGGCTTTTGTGGTTGGTTGATTGGGGATTGTTTTTTAGTACAGATGTGTTACCTAACCAGTCAACGTTACAACCATCGCCATCAGTTGGGTCTCAAGGCCTGCAATCCAAAGGTGTAGACTCAGATGTAAGGAGTAATAGAACAAACAAGTCAGGATTTAGTATTTTCTACCTAGTCCTGTAACTGACGTGGTCGGGAGTAACTCTGGGAGGGACCCAAAAGAGATCCTTAGAGAGGTCTCGAGTATCTGAGTAGAAACAGGGAACCCCATGGCACCTCATCTCTGTGCAGCATGGCTGGAAACTGTGCCGACCTACTTGACCTCCCTTCCTAGCTGCACCATCTCCTTTGCAGAACAGGAAAGTTACTTAATTTATTATACTGTGTATATACCTGGGATTAAAATGTTCTGACATCAACTCCATTTAGTCTCCACACTGTCAATTTGATCTTGAGTCAAGACAAGCACAGCCTAAAAGTACCTGTTTATTAGAAAGCAGTTAGTTTTTATGGATACTACAGTGTTTGTTATGATTTATGACACATGGAACCTTTCTTCCTACGTTAATTTTCACTTTTACAGTTAGTCTCCTGGGTAACCCAGAGGAGGTAACCGGACAGTTTCCACAGGTTACATTTCAACTCAAGGGTTTGAACAGATCTAGCATGCTGTGCAGTGTAAATAGGTGATAGACTTAAATACTATAACAACAGGTGTAAATTACTTCATTAATCCTTTGGAAAGATCCAAATTCTCTTGATGCTGGTTACCCTACCATTCACGTATGTAAAGCTCAAACAAAACCGAGCTGACTGAGGTTCCAGCCTGAGGTGCAACATTGCTCTCATTTAACAAGTCGTAACTCTTAATTTGAAAAGCCTGAAAATGAAATCATATACACTGAGTTTTCTTAACTACAACATCACAAATTTCTGCAAGATACATGTGCTGTAATATATAATACATTCTGACAATTTTCAACATAGCCATTTACACACTATATGGCCCTTACTCATCATTCTTATTCAAGTTCTGTGTTATCATATTTTAGAGTTCAGGCAAGTCACAATGTAAACCCGATGGAATATGACACCTTAGATTATATCTGGCAAATATCACCTGCATTCAAAGCAGAAAAGAAAACATGTATTAATTCCTGACACAGCAAACTCAGAATTAGGAAGCTGGCAACATACGGTCAGCAACATTTGCAGTACTGTCAATTTTCAAAAGACTTTCTGACTGCATTTACTAACCACATGAACAGAATAACATTTTGTATTCTTGTTAATTATTAAATAAACTACATGATTCTTTACTTGTTGGTAGGTTAGCTGGATTCACCTTCCCCTCCAGGGATTCCATAAATATTTTCCATGTATAAACCAAGAACTGCTTATTCAAAATTAACTAGAATAAAACTATTAGCCATGAAGTAAGGTATGTATATAACATCATATCACATGTAAAACATCCAGCCGATAAATATTTTCCCCAGAAGTTTTCAAAATAACATTTACATTTAAAAAGCATGCCCCACAAATGCACAGCAAGCCAGATCATTGTTTTTGTATTCAGCTTTCAACCCAGAGCAATTCTAACACTGCAATTTCTGTGAGTTCACATCACAGTAACTGAAATCAAAATCTGCATCTGTTTTTCAAATACATCAGTTGCTTGTTCAGCTGGTCACACATTTAGAAGTAATTGCTAGTGCTTTAAAATAATGTCAGACCTATCCATCTTTCCTTCCTGCCTTTTCCAAAATGAAACAAAAATTTTCTGTAGCTCAGAAAAGGTCTGGTCCTGCAACTTCCTGTTTATTTTCAGAGATAAGGTATCCATACTGTTCCTGTGATGGTTGAGCCCTTTTTTCCTATGCTCACCTTTAACTGAGATAATTTAGCAGCTCTCCTGGTCTGAAATTAGAAGAGGACAATAGCCATAATCATATTTAGTTTGCTCATTTTATGCAATAAGATCAGTTTCTGGTATTACACCCCCCCCCCCCCCCCGCCCCTGAGTAAAACATGGATGAAGATAACAGCCAAGGGATTACAATGCATCTATTTAACCTATTTGTAATAACAATGTAATGTGTAATACATTCTAACAATTTTCAAAACAGCCATTTACACAATATACAGCCCTTACTCATCATTCTTATTCGAGTTCTGTGTTAGATTTTAAAGTTCAGGCAAGTTACAACATAAACCTGATGGAATTTGACAACTCAGATCATATCTGGCAACATCACATGCATTCAAAGCGCAAGAGAAAGTGTGTATTAATTCTTGACACAGCAAACTCAAATTTTAAACAATTTACAGCTAGAATGAAGATGGGCTGAAGAAACATCACATGCAACTTATGGTTGGGTAAAGTGCACAAGGAAGACATCTGTGGAAACCAAGGCTTTTTTAAAAGAAAAAAACTTGGTAAGGAAGAAGTTAATTGGAATGTGCAACATGCATATAACACTAAAGGCTCACATCTACCCATTTACCATTGCCCTTGCACTCTTTATATAAGGGATATTCTTACATAAGGGATATCAGCACCTCATTTGTACTAATGTGCTTTTAACATAGCCCCTGCAGATGAGTTTGGTATCTCGACTTCAACAAGGGCCTTATGACTTATTTCTCTGAAAGATGTTTGGGACTGTTTTCATAATTGCCGAAGCTACACTGTGCCAAGATAGATGTCTTTATACAGCTGTGGGTCCACCGTGCTGCAGTTAAGACTTCACTGGAAGTCTTCAGGAAATAGCAGGAGATTCTGCAACTGTCTCAATGGTTTATGTTAACATTAATAATTAACAACAATTAACTGAAATACCATATAATAGCCAGAAGTCAGAATCTGGAAAGTATCACAAAGATAAACTGAGAAACTATGAAACTAACACGTGAATTTAGTTAATATAACTAACACCCAGAAATTCTAGAACCCCACATACCTAGATACCCGCCCCCCACCCCACCATGCACCTAGGAGCCCCCCTGCCACAGGCACCTTGAGAGTCCCAGGTCAGACAGTGGTGTGATGGCAGCTACAGGCTCCTAAGTTGTTGGCATTTGTCACCTTTCAGATAGGCTCCTTTGGGTGATGATGTTTTTTTATATTCCCCAGAGGCCCCTGAGGCCTGCTCTCCCTTCCTTAATATCAAGTCAGGTTTGTACAGCTTGTTTTGATGGTCCTTTGGGACTGTTGGAATGACTGTTCATCAACTACTTCTCCTTGTAAGCTTCATCAGCCAACAGTTCACATAGTTGGTTATGTCTCTTCGTCCTAGCATCTTGAATCTCAGGGCAGTACCCATTAACATGTAAGCAAACCTTGCTCTCTTTGTCAATGCCAGCAGTTCTTCATTTGAGTATCCTGCCTACCCCTTGCTAGAAATTCTCCCATGGGGTAGGTCTTAGCTCTTAGTTGCAAAGCTTTCTGTGATAAGTGCCCCTCTAACACTAGAGTGTGGTTGTGGGCCATTTTAACCTCTTCAAATGTGAGAATCCAACAGCTCTGGAAGGGCAACCTAGTCCAATCAAAAAATTTTTCCTTTCACCAGTTCTGCCTTGTGACTACAAGGCCTTGGAAAGATTACCTTCAGAGCAGAAGTCTCCTAATTCTGAGACTCTCCTAATTCTGAGACTGGGGTCTCACATCACACAATTGCTCTTAGTTCCCAGATCAATGGGGTTTTCTCTTCCCTGCCTGCTGCTGCAATCCATAAATTTCTAAGTCATTCTCAAGACCTTCATGACAAACAACAGATTTTGTATTATTGCCTAAGGAGCAGCCAATACAGTGCAGCCAACAGGCCTGCACACTTGGAATCAGTCCTGGGAGTCTGGAATAAAAGACAGCATCACAGGTACAGGCAAAGAGAAGTAACCATGCCTTGGTGGCAGGTTGAATAAGTAGGTCCATGGTCTGTAGTCACATGTGGTCAAGAGTCACATCACCATGGTCCCCCATGCACCTAGAAAACACCCCCCACCCCCCCCACCCCCCCATATAACTCAAAGAAATATTTTGGTACTGGGTTTTGGTTTTTGGTGGGGTTTTTTTGTCTCTTTTTGTTGGTGCATATAAGCAGGTAAAACTCAGGAGAAGGGAAAGAATTGAAAAACAGGGCCATGAATGTGAATAAGGGCTTTGAATGACCTGTAATGGCTAATTTTGTGAAGTGAAGGTTTGAATGAAAAAGGGTGAGACTTTTCATGAAATCTCACGAGGTACATTAAGTTATTTATGAAACAGCACAGTAAGAAAGGGGACTTCATGAAGTGTGACTGACTACTACTGCTTTTTCATCTTTTTGTTTGTTTTCCATTTTGTATGGACACAGACATATGAATTGCATATGAATTTCCATATTTTACTTCACAGGGAACACTAGTCTAGAATTAAAGAGTTACCTTCCAGGTGGCATTGCAGTAAGATGTATCATGGTGTAGAATAGTTTTGTTGCTTGATAATTTACGTTGATACACGCAGGTAAACAAAGCTTAACATGTTCAGTATTATTTTTTCAATCCTACCATATCGCAAACAATGTATTTTGAAAGTCTATATCCTCTCACAATTGCTTTTTCCAAAATGGGTATTTCTTGACTATCTCTTCTCTTGCCTTATCCACCAATCCATAGAGCATAATCCAGTAAATTTCTTACGCGTGAGGAAGCAATGTTACACTATTTTTTTCATTTCAGACTGTTTTCAGCCATTCCTTTCAATGTTTCCAGGGAATCACTGTAACCATGTAATAGCAAAGAAGCCCAACTTCGTAGAAAGTTCTATTCCACCTCACATAAAAGAGTTTGAACATTCCACATTAAACTCAAAGTCTGCCATGAACTGGGGTTTTACCACTTTAGCACAAACAAGCAAGCAAACAAAACAAAAAAAAAAAATATATCCCACCAACAAAAAGACACCTTTCTGCAGAAATCTTTCGTGTAACATCTTTGAATCACCCTGGAAGAATTCCAGAATAGCAGTGTGTGTTGCACCCAAAAGGATAGAAGAGACAACAGATAACACATTGGGGGCAGCACTACCTCTCCTCGCATACATGCCAGTTCCTGCCCCCTTCAGAAGGTGCTGGAGCCCTATACTATCGGGATACTCTCCTGGAAGAGCACACCTCCAGTTCACAGCCATTTTACTCACGTAAAATGAAGGCAAAATGTCAGCTCCAGCCCTGCCTTGTGCATTTGTTGTAACAGAAATAAATAATTCTGTCTCAAAGGTTTCAATTTTAATGGTATAAAACTTAACCAATAGGACCAGATTAAATGAAGAGGAGCACTTCAGAAACGGAACTTATTCAGAAGTGACCGCTCCTCAAACTGAAAACTGTACAGCAAGGTTGATTGCTTAAACTGTGGTATTCTCTTTAGTAGCTGAAAGAACATAATAAGACTAAAATCTTATTTTTCAGCATACAAAATATCACCTAGAAAAGTTTATGGGGTTTTAAAAATTATGTTCAATCAGCATTTACAATCAATAAGTGTTTTCTTTCGTTCCAAGAAAACATTTTCTTCTGCACCAGGAGTTCACTAACAGCCTTAAAATCCATTTTGACAACCACAATCATCACATCATGTAGAAGCCCCCAAAGCATCCTACAGCCTGTGTCTGACTATACTGTCCCCAAACTAGGGACACTAGAGAGATGATATTCTCATCCAACAACACTAACGACTTTTTGGTGGAAGAATTTTTATGACTATTATTTATGTGAGGGCACAACCTGTGAATTGATTTCATTGCCATTATAGTCAAGGCACAAAGGCATTACACAACTGAGAGATAAATTTACCACAAGTAATTTTTTCCTGTTTTTCAGAGTCCACTTACAGTGCCCTACAGAAAGAGTCCTGTAGAAGCAATGATTCATATTAATCTAGGCTTTGCTACTCCTGGTCTGCTACCTGTTCTGATACCTTTTGCAATTATTTTATGCCAAGTTAATTATGTAACATCACAATCATTCTAACACATAAGAGAAAGAGGGGACAGGGTGGATGGGCGAAGCCTGTTGTTATTCACAGTTGTTGGTCAGCCAAAAAAGAATGCCTAACAGCTGAGGCTGAACACAGTACAAAAGTTGAAAACCACAGAGTGATTCAGAAGAAGGGCTTTGAAGTCAGTGAACTGCTGAGTCAGGATCTTATTCAGCAAGATACAGGAATGCATTCCTAACTTCAAACATATAAGTAGGACAGCACGACTTATTTGCATTATAGCACTTTTATATAAAACCCGCAAGAATCAGATGCATCTACTTCAAAGAACCTGCCTCTGAAATTGTCTGAAACATAGTAAAGTACATAACTGAATTGCATACACTTTTACCATCCATATGAAGCATGAGATAAGTACTGCCTTATACTCAAGTCCCAGGCATGATTATTTTGTGTTAGTTCTTATAACCGCTTTTTTTGCACGTTACTGGACCTCTCAGAAGATGGTAGGTTTCCCTATGAATAAGCCCAAGTTATAGATGAAATAATAAATTGCATTTCCACAGAGCAGGAACAAAAACTAGTTAAGAAAGAGAAAGTACAGAAAATATATATGAATATACGTAATCAGATACTGCCATTTTAGAAGATGCAAATTTTTTAAAGCTGAATCTTTGCATGTGTCAAAGAATTAGAAAATAGAAGAAATACCTAAAATCTTATGAAGCAGAGCTCCAAACGGTAAAAATTGAATTTGTGGATCTGTGCAAGTCATGCCAGCTATGAACATGTGTCTGTGTTAAACTGCAATGGATAGGAGGATATTACTTCAGATTACTACAGGTTTTGACTATTTGATACAAACTGCTCTATTACGTTAATGAGAACCTTAAGGGACACAAAAATAGATAAATGGGGAGCACAGGGCGGTAGCTCAGCAATGCAGTAGACTTAAACGTAAGGTAGAATTTGATTCTCAGTCATAAAGCAAAATGAATTGCTTAGTACAAATAGTTTTGTAAGTCAATGAAATTAGCTTGTAGACCACTTTCAAAGGTTTTGGCAGTAAGATGAGTTTACTGATGCCAGTAACTTTTGGCGAGCGTAGCATTATAAGGGTGTTGATGGTATTATATTTCCCTCCTTTGCGACTGGCAAGGTTCTAATGGGATTGTCTAATAAGGATAGTTGACATAAAAATAACCTGATCTGGGAGTCTAGCCTGTGCTTCACAGGTTTTAGTAATTTTGCAGAAGTGTTGCAAGGACAGCCTAGATGATGGGAAGGTTAGAATAAATTAAGAGACAAAAATACAATATTCTGCATTATGTCGACATAAAAAGACAGGTAAGTTAGGGGGGAAAAGTCAGTTAAGTGGAAAACCACAACATGTTCTGCTTTTTCATAATGTTTTTACAAGTTTTACCACTCCAAAAAGCAATCAAAGTAGTTCAGATTATAGACTTTTATGGCAGAGTTTGAAAGAAATCCTGTAAAATTACAACTGCCTTTTTCTTTTTATGCATTTTCGGCATATAAATGAACAGATGTGTTCATTTCTTTCCTGTATCACCATAATGTTCCCTGTACTATGTATTTGTAAAACATACACTAAACAGTACAGATTTTTTTACCTGTCTTTTTTGACTGGTAATTTCTAATACTGCACACCAGGTTTTCCTCTTAGTCCTCCATTTATCTGTCTTCTCATTCATTCAGTTTTCATTTATGCACCTCATTGTCAGCACAACGTAAGCACAATTCTGTCAGTCCTAGAGATGCTGAAATTATACCTTTCAAAAGACAAATGCTATTATTTATATTTGTATTACTTTTTTGTTTAAACAGTTCAAGTTAACATACATTTATACTGAATCAAAACATTAACCAGGTAAAAAGGAAATCACGTATACAGTACCGCCTCTACCCTGAGTGAACAACAACAACAAAAAAAATGCAAGCCCAAAGAAATACCATTCCTCAAAGCCTTTGGGGAGGCTGGTATTTCAAATGAAGTGACTGTGACTGCCAAAGATATAATTAAATTCTTTATTAAGCACACTACTGGCTGAAAAAAAATGCTGTAGGGCATTTTGCTAAGCCATCAGGGGTTCACAACTTAGTGTTTTCATTCCTTAGAAGCCCTCCCCAAAATGGTATCACCTCCCAACCTTCAGACTTTTTTTGGGGTTGCATTCTAGAATAGATAACAACTTGAGTTTTGAGGTCAGGTCTGGAAGAAAAGGGGCAAATAATCATTGCTTTGATAATCGATATGCTGGTTTTCTACTGTGCATTATAAAATATTACAAAATCTTTAGGAATCTGTTTTGATGATGAACATAAAAAGTTAAAGTTATGCCAAATTTGCTCCTTTGAGATGTTTACTCCTTGCAAGCTTTTGAAGTTCGTTTGTGGTCTAATGCAAACTATACTTATGAAGAATGAGTTATGCATGGTTACTTTTAAAAAAGGTTGTGTGGCATATTCTGGCTGGGTTCTGCTTCTGAACACAAGATAGAGGAAACACTAATGATGGCTGATATATTAATTGAATGAGAATGTCCAACAGGTGGTTGCTTTGTATGCTGCTATAACATTTCAAGGAATGAGGTCTTCAATAACCAAAACCGCTATAGACAAAGCCTGATTTACAACAGATACAGCCTTAAGACGAAGGAGCCGCATGATTTTAAAGCTTCCATATATCTATTTTCACAGCTGTAGAAACTGGTATTTTCAACCATCTATGTCATGAAGCTACATTAGCCCAGATTAATCACTATATAAATCGTGAGGTTATGTTCAAGGCAGCCACATTTTATGGATGTAAAAACAAAAGACACAAAAGAATTTATCTTGATTGCATCAAACCCACTATAAAAAAAAATCTGTCAACACTGCTATTAATCCTAGATTTCAGGAAATCAAGCAGCCCAGGTGGAGCTGAGTCAAGAGTACATCCTTTCATCCCCAACTTTGAGTATTTTAAGATACATTTTTTTTTTTTGGCTAGTGCGTTTATCTTTTGAATCTGTATTATATTAAAACCAATTCAACTTAATGAGGAAATTATCAACAAAAGAGAATCCGAAACTATTAGATAGCTTTAATGGCATCTACTCTATTTTGGCTTAAGGCAGATACCAATCCCCACTCAAAGTTTTTCAAACTTTGCATAGTTAAAACAAATTTCTGAAGAGTAACTTGCCCACTACATAGGTACTCCTAAATCCACTTTCTCAAAGTAAATTCATAATGTATCACCATTTTATAGTAAGATTTTTATAAAGGATTGATCTCCTGCCTACAAAGTTTGCAAAATAGTATTAAAACTGCAACTCCAGCAAGTGTACAGAAACACACTGTGCATGGTAATCTGTCTATTCATTCTGCAACATAGGTCAGACTGTACAAGGAAAATTCAATTTCAACACATAAACCTTTATGGGACTACAGCAAAAGAGAAGCAAGTCTCAAGACAGCACAACTTAACCTCATGCAGAAACCCTGGTGTTGCTGCAGGCTTGAAGGCAACCAAACACAGGCAGTGCTAAGTGCTAAAGAAAGGAGACAGCCTGAAATACCAGTCTTGCTCTTTAAGACTGTGGGGTGGAGGAGGGCAGGAATCAAGTCAAAGCCCCCTTTTTCATTAGCAAAAAAGGAAAAAAAAAATCATTAAGTCAGAAATGGGAGACAAAATGGTATGAATTCACTATACATAACATTAGGTAAGCTAAGGACACAAAATACAATGAAGCTCTTGCAGAATAAGCTCACAAACAAATCCTATTAAAACCAACCACACAAAAAAAGGGGGGGGGGGGGGGGAGGGGGATGTGAGTAAACTTTGGGGGAAACTTCAAGTCAAACAAAGACTATAAAAGCAAGAAAACCACTATTTGCATGCATAAACCATTCAACATTCAATTGAGGTTAGGGGGAGCCTAAGTCCCTCACGTGTCACTAACCAGAACTGCACAGCAATATTCACCAAAATGTGAAAACTAAACACAGCGGTATCTAGAAAGTAGAAAAATAGCAATAACCAGTATCTACACCCATTTCATCATAAATTTAGGTAACAAAAGGATAAGAAAGAAATACTTAAAGTTTATAATATGGAAATCCTTGTAACTGAAACCCATTACAAAACAGGAGTACTTTTCCCCTATTCTGTTACTTAAGAGAAAACTAAGCATTATTTAGCAATTAAGAGTAGGGAGGAGAAATTTGCTTCTTTTCACTGGAAACCCGGAACAATTTATACAGCAAGTTCTGCAATATACTTTGTTCTTTTAATTGACAATCTCTAGTTCAGGCAAATTATTTCCTTATTGCAATTCATACATGGGATTAATATCTCTGTGATCCTTACTAGAGCACATCATGATGCTATTCGATCGCACTACTGCCATTTTAGAACATTTGCCTAGAAGGTATGTATCTCATGTCAATGTTTAGTGCTTTGTAAACAGAAAATACAAAATCTGTACTCCTATATCATTTTGTATCTGTGTGCTGAGAAATTATAACTGCCCAGCTCAACAGTATTCACATGTACGTGTTCATCAACCCTCTTCCCCTTTCATTTGCAGTATTATTCCAAATGCTATTTTCCTCAGTCATCTAATGTACCTTTTTGTTCCCAATCTCAATCTTTTTCACCTGTTTGTACTGTTCTCCAGTATTCATCTTTTCATCTCTTTTTTTGCAATGTTGTTTAGATGTCTATCAAATCCCTTTTTTTCTGCAAAATTGCTTTGTATAGCAACAAAATTTGTGCAGCTTGTACAATAGAGGACAAGTTCTATTCTCAAAGCTGACTCACATTCACAGAGTTAATATCTGTAGTTATGTAAGGTATTACTGATCCTAGCTCTTTATTGTTGCATTACGCAATGCAGCAAATTAGAACACGCTTTTTCATCTTCTACAGAGGTAGGCGCTTTCAATGACAGTGTGAGTTAATACGCTACATGGAATCAGAGAAGCTGAGATAGACACATGCTTTCAGCTGGCCCTGTTATCACAGCAGTAACCCCAACAAAGGAGCAGATTAGGCACGTGAATATTGTGACCGCTTAGAACTCAGACCTGGCCGTGGTAACAGGTACCCTGGCTTAAGGCACAGGTAAGACAATAAAGTCAGTCCAGAAACACTGGTGTAATTGACAGGAAAAGGTGGCCCAAATTCTGTTTCCTACTGTCTAACTGTAGAGAACACAGTGTTGAATTATCAGACATTTAACGTTCACTGCAACTCAGGGTCTTAGCATATTAGTGATGTATTCTCTGGTGACGTAAATGCTACAGGTCTGAGCTAACATTCAGCAATAGCACTATATCAGCTATAGAACTGTCATATTTTATCACCTCATTATGGTAAAGTTTGTTTTTAAACACCCTATAGATTGTAAAAAACACCCACAGAGCATATTGGAAATAGTGAATTTCCTCCACTGCCAGCAAGAAGGCCCTACTGCAATGCAGTCCCCTTGCAACAAAAGGATTGGAAACGAACTGAAGCAAAATCTTCCTCTAACAATCTGTATTGCGTATGTACTGTAAATGCAGTCTTGGGACCTTGGCTGGACTGTTGTGAACTTGCCTAATCTTTATTAAGGCTTGCAAAGAGCTGCTGCAGCACTGCATTATTAATTCAGGGCTGACAATGGTACTTCTGTCGCTTAACGTAAAGCTACAGAGAAAAGGGACAACTCGGACTTCTGGTGAAATGAAACAGCACCATTCAAATTTATTTCACTTGCCATTAACTGAAAAAGTACTTCTCAAATGAGACATTGGTTAACAGGGTGTTTGTTCTGCAGACTTATGATTTCAGCTCCTGCTACATACTCAAATATTCAACTGAAAGTCTGAGCACTGTTAACATACAAAACCAAAGACTACGATCAAAATTATCCAAATGATCAAACCCAAACAAACTAGCATCAGAGAACACAGGATAATCATGGAATCATTTAGGTTGGAAAAGACCTTTAAGATCATCCATTCTGATGGTTAACCTGGAACTGCCAAGTCCACCACTAAATGCCTAAGAACATCCTAGTAGGATGGTATTGCAGTAGCATGAAGTCAAGTTCAGTCATCCAAGCCTGAAGGTTATTCTTAGGATCATTTAATGAGTGTTTGTAAAAATGAAAACATTTATCAAATCTTGTTAACTGTTGTTATCATCACTGTATACTGAGCTTATATTCAAAACAGAACTACGTTAGGGGACAACAGATTTAACTCAGATGTCACATCTGTGCTTCACAAATCTGTAACTTGGCAAAAAAGTGAAGGCTGAAGGATACACGAGCACCAAGAGCAACAGATTAAAGAAGGTCTTAGAAAAGTAGAAGTGAGCCACAGATGTCATAGGTTATAAAGTGTTCTTTTTGGCATGAAATAATAATAAATATTTAGTGGCTCTAAAGTATAATGTACAACCAGCAACTCAGATTTTTCTTCATGCGCTTGATTTCAAGTAAGATAAAAGTATACCCTGCAAGGTTAACTATGGCAATTGCCACCTCCCAGACTTTTTCTCCAGAGCATAAAATAAAGCTTTAGCTACCTGCGCTATAAAGAAAAGTTACTGTTGTTACATATGATTTACTGTTGATTCTTTCTATTTCTAACTATATTTTGGAACAAGAAGAGGTTAGTTCAGCGGTGTCATGAGGGCTTATGAAACAAGCAGCCTGAAAGCTCTAGCGGTGCTCTGAGCTAAGGTCTATATCTACCCAAATAATTTGATAAATATATCACAAAATCAACACAGAAGACAAAAACCACAAATGATGTCAAGGGCTGGCTGAGAACTTCTTTGATCCCTTCAGGAATTACAATCAGTGACACCACAGTATAACAGCACTTGGATTCCCCTGCCTGCCTGCCACCCCCTGCTCCCCACTCCCACCCCCACCCCCCTGCAACTTCTCTCTTTATCTCCCTACGATGCATTACGAGTCTCTGGCAAAAAACTTACCTGGGTTTGTCAATTCTGTCTGAAAGAGATAATTCTTTCAAACAGAAAGCTCTTGTACCTGGCAGGACTAGTCAAGGTATGGAAGTAAAGTACATTACCGCAAGTCATAACGGCTTATTTCACACACAACTCTCCTACACAAGCTCCATCACAGATGGGCTAAATTACTCTCTCAAAAACTGCAATTGCTAAAAGATTAAGTGATTGGACACGTCTGTCTTTCATATACAGTAAAACCAGGATTGCCAACTAAGCTTTGATTGAATCCAGAAACCTAAGTTTACCTCTTAAAACTTATTTAATAAACAGCCTCTGGATACTGTTAATTAATCCCACTCCTTGCCCCAATCATTTTCAGTGATGCTTTGTCCAGCAAACAACATCACTTACCACTTTTCCAAGTCTACAGAACCATTTTTGTGAATAAAATATCCATGATGGTAAATAGATTTGCTCTGTTCAAAGACACCTGGCTTCTATATGCTATAACATACACATATTAGCTTCCAGTTTTCATTGTATTTCCCTTGTTTCACTTCCAAACTATTATATTTTTTGAAAAAAGTATCACAAATAAGAAAATCCCAGTCTGCATCTACTTCTGGAATTTACAACTAATATAAGATGCAGATAGGAACAGGCAAGATCTTTAAAACCAGATTCTCTTATATGAGAAATGCCTTTGCTTATCCCATGTTAAAATCTTTCAGTGTAATATTTTCTCTACAATAACAGCATGCACCAATAGAAACCACATTTTTCTCTCTCTCCCTTGCATCAGTGTGCAAGGCAAGCAGCCACAAATATATATCATCTGTTTTGATTTGATGTTTTCCTCTCTATGAACACTCAGGCTATGCGTAAGTACCAGAAAGGTAAGATCTAGACAAAACAAGGATTTAAAGTACACTTGCGCGGCCCTATGCAAATTGCAATGATGACTTCTGGAACAGTATTCTGTAATATCTCCCGTGCCGTTTCCCTTCCCAGAACGTTTTGAATTTTGTTTCTGGAGACTTGGTGACACAAATGGCTGATTTCAAGCTGACTGTTCTCACTACTTCTAAAGGATAATAGCGGGCTCCTAAGGAGACTTCGGAATGAATGACAACACAGAGGGGCTGGGGTCAGTCACTAGAGTTCGCAGTCTTGTCACATACAGCAGGTTGCTTTAATTGTATCCAAAATAATGTTCCTGAATATGCCACATCTAGGGAGTAGAAGTAAAGCATCTTCACCAGGGCCAGAGCTTCTTGCATGACACAACAGGTGAAAGGACGCTTGTTATCATATATCTTGCAGTAAATGTACGCACATCCCTGCAATACAGTTTTAACTGTATTGAGCTGAGCAAGAGCAATGTCGGAATGCTCAGTAGCTATTACACTGGAGAAGGCACAGTCAAGGTGAACACCACCACACTTGTTTCCTGCATCTTCCTGTACATGTAGTCATCCTCTGCATCATCTTTTTTTCCTGCTTAAACCACCATATTCCACTTTCTTTAGACACTATCACCATGGCCAGTTTCTATCAGAGTCAATTTCTGCCTCCCTTTTTTGAAGACAAGGATAAATAAAATAAGACAGCATTCAAATTTGAATCCCATTCCACACTACAAGGAAGTTAAAAGTAGCCACCAATGAACTAGCAAATAATGATAGAGGAACTGAAGTGGGACAATAACAACAAAGCCTCGGACCATTATTTTACTTTCTGTACTTCTACACATAATTCCTGTGTCCATCTGACGTGCTGTGCACGACCCTGGAAAAGACGAAGCCTGCCTCTCCAATGTTTTGTTGAACTGTGCGATGGAGGAGAAGCCCTGATTCACAGAGACAGTTTTGTTCTCCTTGTCCCACAGCAAATTGTGCTCCACTACAATTCTTTTGAGAATATTCATCCTCAATGATCTGTGGCTTTGGTATGACTGCTGCTGCTCAGACACACACATCATTTCACCTGCCTGCTTTGAATCCAGCCCTTTAATCCTTTGTGGCATAGAAAATACTATTTTCTGCAAAACGGTTCCACCTACCATGCTCTGGACAATTACACCTTCGTCTATATGACTATATATGCTATCTAGTCACTTCTTCAAGTCCTAGCAAGATGTTAACTTCTGTAGTAAAAAGACTAGGTAAACTCTTCCCGCAGCCTCTGAGACAAAGCAGGTATTTTGTGAAACCCAGCCCCAAAACCAAGATGACTTGGAGACGACACAAAAGGAAAAGAGAGAGAGGCAGAGAAGTTAAGCTCCATCTCCTATGCCCTGGCTGTGTCCCAATGCACACCCCTTGCCTCCATCCACACTCCTTATAAACTCTAGGTAAACAGGCCAGTAGCATTCCCGATCGACTATGTGAACCAGATAAACCAGAACCCTTCTCTTTCATACTCTTTAACCCAGCACTGCATAAATAATAACTTTTTTATATTGAACCCATAAGCTAAAGCAGAGATTCCGGATACCAAATTTTAAACATTTACACATTTTGATGACTGGCTTCAGTAGAAACATAAAACATAGGTGTTAAAATGTGTTTTGGCACTCTATACTAGAACTGAACAAATACACCGAATACACAGTTTTTAAGGACTTTGTAAAAGGAAGACTGATGAAAACTAGTTTGATTCTTCTTGTTGTGCACTGGTCTTTGTATATAAAATCAATCCCTTGAAAGCAAAATATGCAAGAAGGACTACTGTAAATGCACACGTAGAGGATGAAACAGATGACTTTTATGTCAATCTATTTGCAAATGTAACACCTGGTATGCCAGAAAAATCCTGTTCAACATTATAATGGTCGGCTGAGCAACTATCTATGCCTTCTGTCGGTTGCCTTCCATTTCATTTGTTCCCAGACATTATTCATCCCATCTACCAGATGCATTTTACCTGGTTTACATTGTTGCTTCTGGCATAATCCTTGTATTACATTTGACTTTCTTAGGTTTTCAGCTTATTTTACACTATTCAGGTCTTGTCTCCGTGCTCTAGCAGATAGTACTTGTGCACGGTGGTAGTGAAGACAGATCCCAATATATCAATGAATTTAATTACTGGAGAATGCTTGCATTTGTTCTGTAAAGTGATTTCTATCATATCTAGGGAAAAATATTCTCCATAACTAAAGAATGAGCATTGTCAGGCTGCTTAGGAGAATCTTTGTTTGAGAACAATTTGCATTCAGACACAATTTCTTTCAGCATTGCGATCAAAGGCCACCTTTGAAGACTTAAAAGAAATTTCACACAAGGCTCCTCAATATACAGATTCAGATGGCAAGAAGTTTGCTGTTTAAGCTGCATCATTTTCACTGTTTCAAAGGTGTTCTGACTTGGGTGGGACCAGATGCAACGATCACAAATAGTAGTTAACATTTAGTTGTGCCATCTGAACCGCACTGTTGAAAGCTTAGAACTCACTTACTGCCCTCTACCCAAGCTCTCCCTAGTTCCTCACTTTATGAGGCAAATTAAACCCACACACATTAATGCCTGGAATATTGGCAAGGAAGAACATTATCACGGTAATATGGTTATCCTTTGAAATACACAGATGGGGTTTTGTGGGCTTTTTGAAAATATCTATGCTTCATTGAAACCTTTCATTAGGCCTTTATCAGGAAGGAAGTGCCTAACCAAAATGCCTTTCTTATTTAGTCCATTGTAAAGGTTCAACAGTCAACCATCAATAATTGCAGACATATAAAATATGATTAATTATATTCAGCAATGTACCTCCAACTCAATAAATCTTGCAGTTTTGAACAGCCTCGTAAGCAGTCTTTTCGAATGGTTGACATGATTGTAGTTTAACGTGCATTTTCAGTATAAGAATCTTTCTTTAGACTATGTCATTTCTCTAAGCTTTCATCTATATTCAAAGAAAAGATACATGGACTAACTTCTAGGTTTATGTCCAGAGCCAACATTCCTGTTTTCTAAAGCAAATATGTAAGGATTATGTCTGTCTTGTAAGTAGTGAGAAATCAGAACCGAAGGTGTTTGGTTTTTCCTATGAATTTGTACACACCCTGGATGAGAAAAAAAATGAAAACTTACTAGAAAAATTAAAAAAAAAAAATCTTTTTACATATAAAGCTGGAAGAATTTATTACTTAATGCTTAGAAATGTTTGAAAATCTCCAGTGAAAAGTTGTGCTCAAATTATTGTAAATACTCTATTTAATAATTCAAAGCTCAGTAAAAAGTTATTTGTATTTGAGGAGTGACAAATATACATCTGCAAAGAACATACAGTAGGAACAATGCACTAGTGGGATCTGAACAGCAAGGGAGACAGGCAAGGATCTGTGAGGTAAAGATGGTACAGTTTTTCTTACATACTATATAGACATACAGATGTATACATACACATACAAAGCCCATTAACCAAGCAAGTTATTAGCTTACCTGAAACAGCAGAATCAATTGATATGCATGATCGACAAAAGTCAAGAAAGAAAGAAAGAAAAAAAAACTACAGCAGGATGTGATATTTGAAGAAAACCACATAAATGAATGACAGGCCTCCCCAAATCAGGAAAAGCTTGGTAATAGAAACATTATTGCCCAATCAACATTCAAAAGAGAACAAAAATGTGCAAGCTGTAATGTCAGTTTATCTATTGCTGGATTTTTGCAGTCCCAGCTCAGGCAGACAAGGCAAAATTACCAGCATGAGTCCCAGATGATTTCAATGAACTCAACAAGAATGGCAGTGATTTATATCAACTGAGTATTTATTCCACTAACTTCAGTAAGAATTTAGCCAGGGTAAGAGCAAACAAATCTGCCTGTTTTCAGTTGATTCAGCCTTAATTAAGAAGAATGAGATAAAGAGAAGTGCATGTGATGGCACCCTGTACTATCCTTTCATATGAATTTTGCTCTTAATAATTCAGTTTTGAATGCTGGCATAACCTCTCTGATCTCCACGAAAGTCCTGTCCATCTTTCAAGTTCAGTGCTTGTCAGACAGAACCCAGCAGCACATATTGAATAAATAATCATGAGAATAAGCAAACAGGTAGAGTTTTATGAACATGCCATATTCTTATGCTGTTCTACAAGTTTGTACCTTGAATATATTGTGCAGTCTGTCTCCCACAGCCACAAAGTCAAACCCAGAAAAAGCATAAATTTAAACTGAAGGCACAAAAGAGTCTCTACAGCGGTCTAAACTCTGTCTCACTCGGAAAAAAAAGACCACCTTTTTTTGCAGCAAATTTAAAATAAGGGGGAAAAAATTACTTCACGCACAATTTATCTCTAACTCATTTTGACTGGATATTCATGTGAGTACATATAAAAAGAAAAAATTACACCTATAGCTATTAAGCAGGGATGAAGATAATATGCCTGATAAAGGAGGTTAGTTCCTGAGTGACTTACTGTCAGAAGCTAGAGAAACCAAAGCCCATTCCTATTTGTGTAACTGAAAGATGACACAATCAACTTTCTTATATAGGAAAGTTTATACTTGATTAAATATTGAGAACAGAAAAGTGAGAACGATTATTTTGTTGCCATGACTATGTATCTGTTATTCACAGTCTGGATATCAGCAAAAATTTGCTGAATGTTACAAGGGTCAGTACCTCGACTAGTATCCAATTTGTTACCAATAGTACTGTTATTATTTGTAGTTAACACTAATGAAGATAGAATTACTTCATTTTTACTATCCAGCAGTGCCCAAGAGTCTCTCACCCATCTTTTTTTTTTTTTTTTGTACAGTTTAGATCTTCAACGGGATGTATTTTATAGACTCAGTAACAGGGCTATATAACAACATTTTGATCTTTTATTTTCATTGTCTGTTCATTTTTACATTTGCAATCAATTAGTAGATGACATCTGTCCAATACAAAGTCCAGTACTAGCTCTAGAGCAAAAGTTTCTCTGTTGTAATACTGTCTAAAAAATCTTAGCAGGGTTTTTGATTAACTGTTCGGGTTTGGAGACTACCGCTGAGCTGCCTGGAAGGCTCTGCACACTCATTCATGGTTTCTGAGAGAATGGGACCAATTAATAATGACTGATGGTGCTAAACCTGGAATTCTGCCACAACTATAAAACTCTGGAGAGGCTCTTATTACATGTAGATGTGCCGATTTTAGTTTCAGTAGAATCTCTTATTTCTGAAAATAACAGTATGGTTGATAATTACTTGATATTTTTCTATTAGTAGCTGAAAGCTTTAGTACCAGTGTAAAAAGAAATAGGAAGAAATAATATATGCTTCCCTAACTTCATAAAGAAAAAGTCAAATTTTTTTTTCCATTTAAGAGACCCTTCTGGGTAGCTTCAGTTTTCAAGATTCTATCTACTTATAGATAATAAAACTTTAAAAAAGGATGCTGGGAAACAAGGTCAGCTTTCCAGTTGTTTAGAATGAAGCTGTCTTTCAAGATCGTGCTAGGAAGTAGTTTCTGCTGAAATAGAAGTTTAATCAAAACCAACCTTTCCACAATACAGTACTGAAGAAAAATATTATATTTACAAACCTTAAATGCTGAAATTTCATGGAAGAATGTTGAACAAGGACTTTGTTCCTATAAAAGTGTTGAGGAGTATTTACTGCGAGGCCAATTTTTTTACTTCAGACATACAGACCTCTTATTTAACTTCTCCCATCACCACTTGAGTCTCATTTCCTTTTCAAAGGGGTAACTACCCATTTTTCTGGTGCACCCTTTCAGTAACACCATTCAAATTACATTTAGCTGAATTGACTTTGTTTGTGTCCCAGACATGACTTTTGGTTTTTTCCTCTACTTCATTGCTTGCAGGCAAGAAATTGCTTAAACAGTATTTAATTTTTTTTTCAGCAAGCCCCACCTACGGGTGGGCACACCACATAGGAATTTCCCAGTTCCCAAGAGACTCCTGGTGCTGGCTCCCACGGAGCTCCAGGCCAAAGGGTGAGCCTGGGTGATGTTGGGGTGGAAATTGGTGGTGTCTCCTTTCCTTACTCTCATTAATGCTTTGCAGTAACAATTTGATGCTTTGCTCCTATTACTCTTTTATCATATCATGTACAATAGCTACTACTGTTTCTTTTTATCGTATTGCGTGTTATTTTAATATTGTGATATAAGAAACTGCATTCATTCTTATATTTGATTTGGAATTCATTTTTGCTTGGTATCCAGTCAATCACCAAAACACAGGTGCCCCTGAAAACATGAGAGGAAATAAAATAAAATTTAGAAAAAAATATCACCACACAGAGGGAGGAGAAGAGAACAATAAGAGCAAGAATCAGGAGAAGGATCACCAAGGTTAGAGAGAGGAGGAGCAGCTCCATGGTGCCAGAGCTGGTATGTCCTGCAGCCTATGGAAGAACCCATGGAAAAATATTCAATGCAACCCATAAAGGACCCCACATCAGAGCAGATGGAAGGAACAGCAGCCTGTGGAGAGCCCACAGCAGAGCAGAGCAGAGTTCTCCTGACAGGACTGCAGCCCATTGAAACCCCCATGCTGGAGCAGATTTTCATGATGTGGACTGCACCCCGTGGCGAGCCCACACCAGAGCAGATTTTTCTTCTCCTGCAGGACAGCAGCACATGGGAAGAGCCCATGCTGGAACAGAAGAACAAGAGAGGGAAAGAGGAGCAGAGAGAAACTGCTATGTAGAGACCATACCCACTAATTCCACCACTCACCATGTGGCTCAGTGGGGTAGAGGAGCCTGGAGTGAAAGAGTAAAGTTAGGCCTGGGAAATAAGGGAGGAAAGGTATTTTAATTGTTGTCTTTGTTTCTCACTACCTGAGTCTGTTTTAATTGGGAATACATAAATGTCTTTCCACTTGATGCTTTTTTTGCCCCCAACAGCAATCAGTAACTGTCTCCCTGTCTTTATGTTGACCCAAAAGCTTTCTGATCTTATTTTTTCCTTACCTTCCCGGGGAAGGGGATCTTAATTCCCTCTACACAACACAAATACATTTATTCTTAATTTAAGATAAGCGCTTGAGGATTTGTTTCAGAACCTTAGAGACGGAACCTATTTTATAAACAAAAAGTCATTATATTTAGGAAAGAGAAAAACATTTAATGTGTAATTACAGCACTACTAAGCAAAGGACTTAGGCTGTTTCACCCAGCTATAATTTGGCAGCTCATCCCTCAGCAAACACTTCCAAGCCAGCATCCTCAACCCTTCAGCAAAACACTTAATTGCCATTGATTTCAGCCATCTCTTGAAGGTGTATGCCTCTGTCTGGGGTTTTATAATCTGTTTTCAGCTTTACAGGGCAGAAAAGAACTGTAAACTTTCTCCGGTTCCCATCCTCTTTCCTACTCTCCATCCAGGTTAAATTGCAACCGGCATTGGTAGGCAATGTCTTTCCAACACTTCCTCTTCTAAACTGTGTCTACCAAAGACAGATTACTTTGGCTGCTTTATTACCTGCTTCTATGGAAAAACTTGCCATGTCAACAAGAAAGGACAAACTGAATGGAAATTGTTCTCAGATGTAGAACTTATTACAGGGAAAATATCTTTACCAAAGGAAAAGCACACGAACAGAAGCACCAAACCAAAGACAGTCAGAACCTATTTGTCCCAGTGGCTGTTTCTTTACAGCAAGATGACACGTAAAAAAGAAAGAGGAATGTAAGTTTTAGAAGGAAAACTGGTTGGCAATAGAAGCTGCTCAAGAACACACCAATTCAAACTGAAAAATAGCCGCTAGATGAAAAGGCAGTATCTCAGAACAGTTGTGTCAATTTGTGTAGAGGAAGAAATTAATTAAAAGTTTAACTATTCATCTTTTCTGCTGCTTCCTTAAAAGTTATATGAAAAAAAAAAAATATTACCCTGTACAAACACCAGGAAGCCTTGGTATAACACTCCCAGAAAGAAGTGAAAGAAGAGATTTGTACAGTCTTACAACAAACTGCATTTGTCAAAGACTTTTTAGATAAAGCTTAAAATAAAGTAACAAAAGTTCCACAGAGTTAAATTGAGACAGGGTGCTTTTTTTTTTTTTAATAAAAAAAAATAAATGAAGCTGACCTTTGAAATTTTGGTTTCTTTAGTTTGTTCACCTACTTGCTTCTAAAGTTTAGAGGGCCGTTCAAAATTGAATGCATTAACTACTCTGAGAGGGGGGCTAGTTTGGTCAAGACTACCTAGCAACCCAGCAGTACACTAGAAATATAAACCAGACAGAAGTTTTCAGTACTCTATTTCTGTTTCCACATTTAAAACATGTTTAACATTTTCCTTGCAAAGAGATTTAATATCTATTACCAAAACCACAGTGAAGGCCTATTGACACTAGCAGGATTAACACTCTGGAGAAGGAACTAGATTTTAGCCCTGTATGCACTACCCAAACCTTTGATGCCTGTAGCAGAAATAATAATCAGAGTACCTAGCCTAGATGCCGAAACACTTAGCTTTGGTATGCTGCTTGTCTCCACACAACCTACACAGGTCATATGAATCATTCATATGATTCAAGAGTCCACAGATGAGATGTCAGCATTAAATTACTCTCCTACATGGCTGCAAATAGGGAACTCTTTTCTAAAGTGACTGTTGTGTCATTCCAGGAGTTACTCAGGGATTTGCCTGAAGTTCGTATATTGTTCCTTGCTAATATGTGGGAAAAAACATAGGCCTACCAAGGGGTATTTAACGAAGACTACATATTGAAATAAAGCCAGAAAAGATGCTCTAGCATCCAACACAATGACATGCATTACCAAATAACAACATGTTGGTGCTAGGTATTACTTTGATCTCAGTCAAACAGGTATACAGAGAAGATTTTGACATACCTTTAAAGGACACCTAATATAGCTAAAAGTGAGTCTGAAACTTTGTACAAAGTCCACAGCTGTATATTGTTAAGGACATATTAAATCACAGATTATTCTTGAGAGACAGCTGAAAGTCATATTTGTGCCAGCTTCTTGTTTTCTGTCATTTCTGATTACCGATGCAATATGTGTCAATGTTCAATAATGACTGTTGAAGTCTTCATGCTTGATGGCTTAGGATGTCATAATGAAAGTACAAGCTTTATTAATCTTCTCATCAATAGAAGCCACAGGGTGTCTGTCAGACTTCATTTGTATGTGCCAAGAGTAAATAAACTGGAGCAAATGAAAACGGTGTTTATAAATATGGACAGATGTCAAGTGGTTTACATAGTTACCCGTGCTGGTACTTTCTATTAAAGGTTTTCAGGCTTTATAAAAAGCTGACAAAGCCATACTGGAAGACATCTATATTTACACAGATATTTTTATATTGATGCTGTATACACATGAAATAAAAGTACTATTAATGGCCAAGTAGGAAGAAATTAACGTATCTGTCTTAACATTTACAACTGTAATTTTTTAAAAAAACAAACCACTTTTACAATATCTGCAGCTCGCTGGTAAGGAAAATCACAACATTTGAGAACATTAACTTTTTTCAGCAAGAGAGTACGTAGACCCATCTGTGACTTAAAAAGAAAACAAGCCAAGTACTTTCTTGATTTTAGTCATTCAAGTGAGAGACAGAAGATAACGCTGTTCAGAAATGCATCGTGCAAGTTCATAACAAGCATTTTACTTGGCAAGTAAAATACAAATAAAAATATTTTAGCTTGTGTAGAACCAAGGAAATAACCATTAAACTATTTTTGATCTTAATAGTAATAATACAGAAAAGATATGGAAAACCAATAAAAACATATGCAGCTGAGCTTTCATTTTCAGAGTTTCTCTTGCATTCCTTTCCTGTAGTCATATTCATCCTGTACCTGCGAGATACTAAAACCTGTATTCCTTAAGTCTTTAAAAGGAGGAGGGGAAGAAATACGAAACACCAAAACTGACTAAAGCCTGCATTTCTATTAAGAAAAAAAAATAAATAATAAAAGTATCTAGTTTAGAGGGCTTTTGTTGCTGTTACTGTGTTGGGGATTTTTTTCCAGCTACCAGAATCCTGCCCTGGATCTTCTCAGTCTCTTCCTAGAACACAACTGTGCTGTATTTTATGCGAGGTTCAGAATCTCAGATTGCATAATCCCTGGTCCTTAGTATTCAGCAGAATACTGAAAATCATGGCTCCTTTGTAACACCTCCTTAACAGATTTTTTTTTTTTTTAATACAATACATGCAAATGCTCAGCAACTTCTACTTGGTTATACTCCAAATCTATTATTTCCCTTTCTTTAAATGCCGACATCCAGAACTAAAAAATGCTGGTTTGGACACAGATGGCTATATCATATAAATCACCAATTCAGAAGCCACTTTTTAACCACAGCCATTTGGAAACACTCACAAGCTTTGCATCTTCCAGGTGATAGTCTCTCTGCCAAAGTAACAATATTCTTAATTCTTTTGATTTATTGGTTCCTTCTGGCTGTCCTAACACAAACAAAATGCTAGATGAAAATTTAATAACATGACCAAATAATTTCTTTCATGTATTTTAAATGCATGTGAAAAGAATGACCACATTGGGAAGCAGGAAGGGCAGAGCTGCTC
Source organism: Falco rusticolus (assembly GCF_015220075.1). Lineage (NCBI taxonomy): Eukaryota > Metazoa > Chordata > Aves > Falconiformes > Falconidae > Falco > Falco rusticolus. The sequence continues at coordinate 24,578,256 of NC_051197.1, forward strand.
CATAACAGGGAACAGAGCCAAGATCTGCAGACAACCCAAGGGGCCTGAGCAGGACGAGCATTGCAAGGAGCCACAAACTGTTGGCCAACAGCCCTGAGCACAACAAGGACACAGACCAGTTCAAGCAACAGAAGTTGAGATTATGACACGAGTCTGCATTCCCCCCAGAACACAGTAGCTAGAGACAAGGATGAAGACAAACCTACCTACACTGTAGCTCCAGAGGAGACTCGAATACCCAAGCACAAACTTCAGTGGACCTCCTGGTAGAGGACAGGGTCCTGGTGAGGTTCTTCAAGGCAATTAAGGCCAATTAGTAACCTCAGCACCCTGACTTATTGATTTAAGGGCTAAAACCAGTTTCACCTGTAAATACACTTTTGTATTTAATTTTTTCTCATTTGCTTTTAACAAGAATGGAGAATATCTCTGCTTCTGACAAAATAACTTCTGTTAAGAGAAATTATGTTCACGGTTTAAAATGAAAACCTACCTTATAGTTATCAAGAAAAAAAAAATCCTACTAAATCTTCAGTGAATAACAATGTGAAATCATTACTTGCATCCCCATTAAAGCATTATGACTACATCTTAAAAACCTATTAACTGTGATACTTTAATTAAAATGTACTTAAACACACTAGTGCCATAAATCACTTATTTAGTTGGTAACTGTAGATGTTTAAATACTTAGAAAATACCTACTGTTTTCTAAACGTCTGGAAGAGTGTTTCACAATAACTCAAGCTGAGAAAGACTTAAATGTTTATTTTTGCAAAATATTTTTCCTGGTTTTGTGAAACAAGGTGCGGCACCGTTTAGCATACTAACCTAGCCAGTGATGATTTGATGATATGGAACTTAGTACTAATTTTTGTCTCTACTGGCTGGACCTTGAAATGTTTCTTTCTGTTTCCTAATCTATAAAATGGTAGAAGAGGCACTAACTGTGCTGTGAAAACCTTGTAAATATACTCATAAACTTCCATACTGGAAGAACATATAGTAATTTTAACCTTAAACATAGATAGTAACTTTCTAGACCTCCTGAAAGCAGTAACAAGTGTCCCACTAACTAAAACTAAGGCCAGAATTTCACTTATAATAAGCTCTTCCATTATCAAATTCAGAAAAATAACATGTTTGTGTATAGATTCATCTGAACTAGATATAGTACAATCTTAATATTAAATTGATATTAAATCAGTCACAATACAAGCCTATGAAAATAAAAGAGAAATTTAACTGAAAATTATGTACAATAGTAATTATAAATGGCATCTTCTGACTTTAATTAAAATACATAAACTAGCAGACATTTCTTCATGCAGACCAAATAAAAAGATATTAATTCTTCACAGAGATAAGAATACTGATGTTACTGTCCAATGCTTCATGTTTTTCCTAACACTGAACAACTCCTATTTGTCGTTGGACTCCGGTGAAAACTTGTGAACAACTAGGAGGGAATTTTACCCCAAATTAGGGTCTTTCTCCCAAATGCTAATTTGTACAAGCTCCACTTTCTGCCTGCAAACTATTCTCATTAAGAAGCCATGAATTCTAGAGCAATGATTTATATGGGACTTTCAACACAAGAATATTGTTCAAAGGAATATATGTTATTTAAGTACAATGCTGATATTCTTTTCTTATCTTAAAAAGAACAAAATGAGAAAGATTTCTAGATAGGCATTAAAATGATGTGATTTTCACATAGGCATTACTGTACTACAGGACAGTGCATCTTCAGGGCAACATTAACGTGAATCTGTAGATGAAGACTAAAGTATATCCATACATGTGCATATCTAGTGTGTCAGTCAGGGAGAAGTATGGTTTTTAAGACTATCATTTATATTATTTTCCTGCTCCCTGAGTCTGGCTAAGGCTATTAATTTGTTAGTTGGTATAACAGAGGGAATGGGATCATACAGCCCGCCCTCCCTACTTCCTATTCTGAAAGAGACGTGTTTGTTTTCATGCTTCTGGTAAATACATAGACAACAGTTCTTTCTGAACACCAAAAAAAACTTAAGTCAGCACTGACTTTACGATGAAGTCAGCTTTTCATTGACCTATGATTTAATAGGATCTGATGTTGTGTATGTTTCTCTCAGAGTCAGTTCTTTTCACATCTTTGTAACCATCTGAATTTGATGGCTCTTTGTATATCCTTTTTATCCAGCACATTACATTTAAGATTTGTGTTTCTCTGCCTTCCAGCCGTATTGTTGTAATTAATAAAAGTTCAAATTAGATCTGTCTGTAAATTCAAAAGCAAGCTACTTTTCAGGGCAGAGTCTTTTCAGATTAGCTGTTACAGTGAAAATATTTTTAGAAAGAACAGATGGTTTGATAATAAATTTGAAACCCATTTTCAATTTTCTGTCCTGTCACTGATCAATGACATGATAATACAAGAATTATGTTATTTTGTATATCTTACTTAATCACGTCTGAAATGGAAATAGCACTTCCTTATCTCTTAGAATAAAGGGATAATAGATAATTAACAGTGGTGAAGCTTTCAAATGCCATAGCTAGGATGCAAGATCAGTCTAGATTTCTTGTTTCCACTGAGAAATTCAGCAGGCCTGTCTATATAATTCCATTGAACTGGAAGCAAATTAGCCATACAAATGCATTACCAGAGTCTTAACTAGCCAAGGTGTCTCACTAGGCTAATTCAACTATACTTGTACAAATATATTTTTGTTTGTAATACAAATACTTCTGTATTTTGGGGTTTATAAGAACACAGATTCAGGGATCTCTGTATCATGTGCTGCACCCCTATGCTAGGTATGTCCATTAATTTCTGTAGGACCTTCAACAAGTAGAGTGATATGACTAATGAAAATGTATTCAGAATTCACAGTTCCCATACTATTTCATATTTAAATAATTTAGTCTAAATTGATTTAGATATGATACCAGCAATAAAAGCAGGGACTTTTGTCTACACCATATCCTACTGGAGAATGCTGTTTGGAATGAGAACCTTATAAGATTCCCCTTGAATTCAGTGAGTGCAAGATCAGGTTTTATATGCATGGTATCTGCACAACACAGATATTTCCAAGTGAGACATGAATGTATGGAGAAGGAGGCATTTGCAGCACTTCGTGCTATTGTTTTTACAGAGGATTATGTTTGGTATAATGCTAGAGAGGGTACAGTAAACAACATGAAGTAATTTATATGAAATCGCAGCATGACGCTAAGTTCCACACAATAGGCTTCTATGTAAGCTCTAATCTTATGCATCTACTGGGATGCAGGAAAAAGCTAATTAAAAAGATTAGTGATTGTCAAACTATGTCTAAATGAAGAAAAGAATGTTAAGACACTGTAGGCAAGAAGAGGTAAGACAGTGTAACAAGAAAGCTAGCTTATGTGTGCTTTAAACCAATACAAAACAAAAATGATGATTTACATATGAATGCTGAAGGCTGGGTTTGATTATGCTCCAGGTGTTTGTTTTTCAGATTCAGCAGCAGAATTTCCTGTTGCAAATGTCTCTATAACTGGCAACACATGACCGCTCCCAAAGCAAAATGTATGTTGGTTGTGATGTCATAGTGTAGAAATTAAGAGTTTTTATCAGCACTCACTCCTCTTCCTAGATCCATGCCGGCAAACATGGAAAACCAAAAGGGGAAAAATAAACAACATTTCACGGCTTCTTCTGAGCATGATCATGCAAATAATGAGCTATGGCTAGCGTTTACTATACTGACAATAATCATCTTACTGTAAACTGTATAACTTTGCTGGGAAAGAAAATAATACCGATTTACATTCAAGTGCAATTTCTGTGTGCCTGTCCTGTGGTTATGGCTTTAGTCCAGGTGTAAGATAACAGAGTACTCCATCCTGATTTCGCTTCTATGTTCAGAAGTAATATAAATAATACTAATGGTAGTAGAATGAAAACTGTCCACTGTCCTGAAATATTTTAATATTTCCTTTAATTTACATGGAGAAGCTAGAACTAAGGAATATCTTCATTTCAGTATGTCATGTTAAAAAGAAAACCACCCCCACCCCACTCTCACTCCAACATCAATAGTAGCTGAATTTATTAATCTTTAAAATTGGACTGTCAAAATCACAGCATCTAATGCTAATTCTTAATGTCCAGTGATGATAGCTGAGATTTTGGATCCTGTTTTGTTGTGCATTTTGTTCCAATCCTGTAAGGGGCTCTACTATATGTAGAATGAATATGATGAAAAGGCCATTAATGAGATTTGCTCAACTTTTGTTAGTAAAAGGAGTTCTGGGCAGACTGCTGCAAATAATGCCTACCCACAGCCTTGGAGTATTTTAGCAGATGAGGTGGGTGAAGAAGTTAAAAAATATATTTACATATAAATATATCTGCATATACCAAGGTGAGTGGTGAGGGTGCTCACTGACAAGCAAGGGAAAGAAACTACAGCCATAGCGTAGGATTACTATTACTGCTATGCTACTAGGTGAAATTAGCTTCAACAACATTGCTGTAGAATAAAAATACTGTATGGCACTAATGACATTCCTGTGCATCATATTGAAAACAGATAATTCTGCTTGCACTTTAATTCGTTGACTTTTGTTTTAAATAAAATCCCTCTCACTGCAATAGTTCTCAGTGAAAGCCTATAGCAGTTAATAGGAGTCCTTTGATTAATTTCAGAATCTTCGGCCAGGCTTTGTAAAACTAGTAAGTGTAGATTAGAACTGTATTAATGTGCAGTCCAAACACAGACAGGAGATGGAGGCTGTTTTAAATTTTTCTTCCTACACAGACAGGTAAGAATGATGCAGCTGGTCCACCAGCTTACCAACCAGCAGATTCAAGCCAACACACTAGATCAGGAAAATACACCGTTAGATACAAGACATTAGCAGATTCCTTCTCTGTCTGTGCAACAGTGGAAGAAAGGCAACATAGTCCTATATCACAGTGCATGTGCAAGGCAAGAATTTAATATCTCAGAGAGGAAGTAACTCAAAGCAGTATTGGTGGCAGTAGTATACACAAGCATCAAAACAACAGCTACAGTCCCATTGCACTTTCTGCAAGCAGGTTGTGGACTTTAGTGAAATTCTGAAACAGACATATTTACATAGAATTTGTAGTTTTATCACTTTTTCCCTGAAGGAAAACAAGGGAACTCTACAGAGCTCTCTAGATCAATGATCTCATGGCATTTCACATGTATTCATTTCACAGAAGTGACTCCTCTGCAATTTTAAGCAGAGATCTAGTCAAGTGAATGTTAAATTTGGTACAGAGCATTCTTTAAATAGTAAAAATTATTTTAACCCAGTGGGAATATTTCCATAAACTTCAAAGGAGATGAAAAAGGAGCTCCAAAGCAGATAGGGAAAAGGGAGGTCACAGTACAAATATAGCTGTCATATTGAAGTCAAGTCTATGAATATACTTTTCTTTTATATTTAAGGTTATTTCCACTTATAAATCAGGTTATGTTGCAATTCTACTTTAGATGAATCAATATTTACTAAAATAAATCTCCACATAGTCTTATACTACCCCATCAACTTTTCCCTGTAAACTACATGAATTAAATTGAGCAAGATACTGAAATACTATTTATAGGCAACTGCTACAAAAACTAAACACGTATACCAGGAGAGGTTCCTCTTATTTTTGTGTATTCTGCATTTACCCACCTCAGTATTGTTGCCTCTGATTTAATAAATGAAATCTTGAAAAATGAAGCACTCGGTTAAGTCATATTTTTGAAGATGAAAAGTCTATAAAGCACATCCTAAAGGACTTGATTACAAGGCTAGGTACGATGTAATTCCTGAAGAGGACAACAGGGAAGCCCTGTCTGGAAACAGTGTACTATATGATGGATCCTGTGCATCTAAAGGCAGAGGCAGAGATACACCTAGGTGTCTTACTGCTGCAAGGCAAAAATGTGTATCCCCTACAGCCCTGAAATTAGCCATTGTTTGGCAAGAGTCTGCTTCAGGTTCTGAAATCTGTAGAACCGATGCTCAAGCAATCCCTGGAACTATCACAGTCACCTCTTCCCAGAATAATATTGTTTCGGATCATTATTCACTACAGAAAGGGAACGGCAGTCCCTCCAGTCATCTTTCTCGTGAAGGGTGATGTAAGCATGTAAGCTGGGAAGAGGACTGAAGAAACATGGAACCCAGCTGGAGGTGATAGCAGGCAGTAATGTACAGTAAGAAATTTGGAACTGAGAAAAGGTGGAGCCAAGATGTCTTGCTTGCTAGTGCACTGATAATTCCTTTGGTTAAATTCCTTTGCAGAGGATAATTCCCTTGACATTGCACAAGTTGTGTAGCTGTCTCTCAGTCTGAGAAAGTTAACCAAAAGCAGACAGCACCCAGAAGATGGCTATCGTAATGACCTCTATTTTCATGCCTATGTCCCTTGATACAATGTGATTGCTTATATACTCTGGATAGTGCAGTATCTGTTCATTACAAAAATCACTTTTCTTCCAGCCCTTTGTCCTGATCAGTCAGGGTACATTCTACTTCTTTTTTCAAGATATTTTCTAGGTGCTGAGGCCCTAAAACATGCCGGCATCCTCCTAGGAAAGGCACATTTTTCTGTAGACAGATTTGCTACTGTGTTACAAGCAAAATATGTTGCATTTTATTTTGATAAATGTATGATTTCTGAATTAACCATTTCAATACCATGCTCCCCTAAAATCAGAGAAAGGTAATTTAATCACATCTAGGAAATCTTAATAGAATACTGAATAATTTTCTTCCCTTTCCTTAGAGTTCAGTTTTCCTTTCCTTCAAAAAAGTGAGAAGATTTTAACTTAGCTTTCACATTTTTTTCTATGAGCTTTTCCACCCTGGTGATCACATTATTTTTTTTTTCCTCATTTTACCTCCTTACATGCACACACCCATCCACTACTTTATGAAGCCTGAATCATCCATAGGACCAACTAAGGGGAATATCTTGATCCAAATTTTAAACATAAACAAATAAAAATCTAGCTAATTTTTATGCCTTACTAGGGTATTCTGTGTGACACCGAATAGTAGAATAACTGTTAGCGTATCTGTGATAAACATACATATTGTTTCATGTTTTATTGTTCCAAATATTTTTATTGCTGCATTCTAAGTATTTTAAGTTTGGAAACAAGAATTTTTAACTAGGAATTGATTTCATAACAGAAGCTCAGGTTTTCTGTTTTACTTATTTCTTTTTTAATTACTTATAATCTGTTCTATTGGTGCTGTTTTTCTATATTGCTGGTTTGGTCACCTGATAGAGCTGGCAAAATCAGATGCCTAATACTAGTTAGTATATAAAAATATTTGGGTGGTGGGGTTTTTGTTTGCTTGTTTGTTTGTTTTTTGTTTTGTGTTTTTTTTTTTAATTTCAATGTGGTAGGGATCAAAAGTTCTAGCTCTATTGCACTGGAGGATTCATAAACATATTTTCTCATGACTTTACAGTATATGTAAGTGACACGTGAAATAAAAACCCCAAACCAAAATGTTTACATGGATCTTAAAAAAACTCAAAACACACTGAACAGCTTGCAGTTTTGTACATGTAAAAATAACAATGTCTAGATAATACGTTTCATTAATGAAAAGGTGTAGCGCTTTGAAAGAAAAATACTGAAATATATATTTAAAAAATAATAGTTACATGTTATATTTGAAAGAATTATATGCGAAGAAGTTTGAAAAACAGTAATTAGCATAATTTTCCCAGAAAATCAAGACGTAGACAGAATCTGATATACTGGGGGGGGGGGGGGGGGGGGGGCAAGAAAAGGAACAAAATAATATAGATTGATTAATGTTATTTATGTACACCCTATTTAGCGATCATAGAAGTACATATTTTACTTTACTTATATGCTTGACTACGTTCAGCTGTACAATACTTCAAACATATGTATAAGTCCCTCCAGCATTGATAAAACAGAAGTGTATACCAAAAGATACCCTAATGGTTTGTTGAAGTAAAAAAAATTTCAGATCGTGCAAATTCCACATGGTCAGCATCAGAATAAAATCTAGTGAACCAAAAAATGTTTGGAAAAAATATAGAAATATAAAGAAAATAGTAAAATATGGGAATAATGTACCTGTTCTATAAACTTGTCCTTGTTGATGGGCTTCTCTTCCCAGTATCAATGGGTCTCTGTGCAAGCACAAGGGAAAATTGCAAGAATAATTCTTTATTTGCAGGCTTTAAAAGATGTTGAGCATCTAGAATAGGGAATAATTACCCAGTAGGCTCTTAGTAACTACCTAAATGGGCTATGTACCTAACTTTGGATTGCAACTGATCTATCAGAAACATGCTTCCATTTTGGAAAGCCCACATAATCAGCTGTTTAACCATTTCTGTTTTAATAGGGTAGGTATTTTGCTCTGATAAGAGTAAAAAGACATAAACGTTCTTCTGATTAAGCTTTAGTCATCTTTATTCTTGGAGTTATACTTAGAAAGCAATAGTATTTTTTGTCTTTGTTGTGTTTCTTTTGAAGATTTTCTGCCTGAATTTTAAAAAATTATGTAGATAACACTAGCTACTTAGGCAGAATAAAAATATATGTTTGTTTTTTTTTTTTAAAGAGGTGACAAAGGGATTAAAGAAAATGGTGTGCAAATATTGTGTGCTCCCTTCCAGTATAATATAAATGAATGATTAATTCAGGACCCCTTGAGCTATAAAAAATGTCTAGGTATATGCATGTGAATCTATAGGGATATATATTTTCCCCTGGAGTTGACTATATTAAAAATTGTCATTTCAAATCTATTTCCTGGGTAGACTGTACAAAATAAAAACTCTGTGGGTTTTATGCCCTTCTTTTACGATATCTTAAGTCAGAAATTATTCTACATTCCTGCTCATAACAGAACTCCTGAGTTTTCCTTTTCTAAATTCAGCAAAACTGGTTGCTAGCAAAAGCCATTCAAAGATCAAAGAAGAGACACTCAACACTACATCAACCAGTATATTTACTACTTGAACCATTTGCAGCACCAGAAATTGGCACATATCATGCAAGTCAGTGTTGTTACATGATGCTTCTAACTTCTTTCTCCAACTTGAAAGTAACTTGCACAAGAAAATAGTCTCTATAATGCAATTTATAATCTTTGCACAGTTTAGGAAATGTGGTTTTACTGGGGACCGAATTAATGTCTAATGATGAAAATCATTGTAACTTTTATCGGTAATAACCTGATATATATACACATACCAGAAATCTGACATTTATTTTCAATCAGGAACATTGTATCAGTTAAATAAAGCAAGGCAGAGTGAAATTTAAGAAGCAAACACTGAAGTATGACTCTTTATACTGGTTGGAACATCAACTCCTATCAAACAGGCTTACATTTTCCAATACTTTCCCTAAGATTTCTGTAACTGTCCCTACAGATGTAGGATTATATTTAGCAGAATTTTCTTAGCAAACTTTCTTCTAATAATAAACCAAAACACATTTCTAACGCTTTGCAACGAATTTGTCTCATTGAAAGAAGGTGCCAAAGAAGAATTACAAATGCTGAAAAAGACTATTTACATAACAAAAACGGGACTTACACTTAATTTTAATTCGCTGATCATGGTTCTTCATTGCTCTGAACCTTAGACAGCCATTAATATCAGTAGCAAAACCCTTAAGCATTTTACCTAAAAAGAATTTATTCTAAAAATGTACTTTGTTTTGCTAAATTGCAAGTTCAGGTGATCTTCATGTAACTGTTCTTGACGTTAAAGGGGACATTAAAAACTCCCTGAAAGCTTTATTTGGAAATAAGTCTTAGCTCCATCAATGCAACAACATTTCTGTGAGTTAATGACAGTATCAACCCCTCCGGACGACTTTTGGTGTATTTTTTTAACCCATAGATAGTATAACATACTTACTGTTTTAACTATTTTTAATATTAAAACAAGTTTTAAAAAACTGCTTCTCTTTTCAGCAGTGAGTGACAGTTAACTAATCAGACAAGTCAAAGGGAAATCGATAAAGACAACCTAAGGTCAGAAGTAAGAAAGCCAATGCCTGTACACAGTTAAAGGAACATAACGGCAGCAGATGAAGTTATAAATAATATTGTAAGGAAACACTGGATTTTGTTGGTCTATTTTTTCTTTCAAAATATCGTACATGCAGCTTGCCTGATTTGCTCAGAACAGCTGACCTTCACTGAGTAAAATCTACAGAGGAGTTAAACCATGTACCTAAATCATCAAAGTATTATGGAAATGCCACCTTCTCCTTTTTTAAAAATCTAATTTCTATCAAAGTTACTGTAAAAAAGAGATAAATCTGTTCATATGCAATGAAAAAATAGGTTTGGATAATGCCATTCTTGTCTACTGCTCATTTTGTCATGAATATCAAGGATGTAAACTGATATTCTTATTAAAAATGCAGTTTAAATAAAAAAGATATTTGTCTGAAATAGAAAAGTTTAGTAGTTCTACCTTCTCTAAGAGAATAATGAAGGGAAAACTGGTGGAGGCAGAGATGTCAGTGGGAATTTTAATTTGTCATACCCTTTAATACAGCCTTGGATATGCTTAGCTTGCCTGAACTCCAGGGAGGTCAGGGACTAAGAATGCATGGATAGTATAGCACAAATCCCCATTAATTTACCCCAGACTGATACAGAATGCATGATTTTACTTTTGGAATTGCAGTAGCACAGCTTTTATCTTATTTAGGAAAGGGGAGAGCAAGCACATATCTGTTTGGAAAAAAGACATTATTATTACAGCAAAATATGTATATAGTCATAGCCACTGTCTGGCCATCTGTCAACAGAGAACTAAGTGATAAGGCCTGCTTGATATTCTCTAGGTGCAAATATATTGACACCCAAAGGCAAATGTCATAGTCCAAAATGAACCCAACAATAAAGCACAACATTGGAACCTGAAGCAGTTAACATCACAGAATTTCACATGGAATTATTCCTAATATAGGAATGAAAATTTGATCAAAGAGAAAATTGTTGCTTATCTAATGTGCTTAGCTTAAACAGTGGCAATACAGTTAATATTGCCAAGTCACTGTGTATTTTTTAAAAGCAAGATTCTTCAATATCAGGTTTTAAAAGCTAATCAGTTGCTGAAGCTCAGGAACAACCACAGATGGTAGAAAAATATTCCTTCTGGCCTACTGCCTATAAAAAGGTAATATAATTAAAATAATCTGCTGCTTCATATCACCTGCAAGTGAACAGACTCTTTGGAAAGGTTTTCTTTCTGCTACTCAAAACAAATTCCCATTTGATGTACACTTGTTCTTACATATTTCAGTGGGACAACCCTTAATTCATTCTGACATGAAAGTACACTTGCATTCCTTATCTGTAAAAATATATGAGACCGGAAAACCTCAGCGTTTCCTATCACATGCACAGCAAAGCGAATAAAGATATGTCATTCTGATTTACACATATTACCAACATATTACAACATTCTAAAAGCTATTTATATTTAAACTTCCGTGTTTATTTGGGCAGGCTGAAAATCATTGAATTTCTTGGATAAGGTTTTTCATAACCTTCCTTATCGTTGCAAGAAACAAAGTAGGAACTTGCTTCCCTTTGCCAGGTTCATGAAAGGTTTGTCCTTGTTTCATTCTGTTCCAGCTCTTGGTTACATGCCTACAGGCTGACACCCTCAAGCAGCTGCATCTTGATGCACTTAACAGCAGTAAGTGTGCCAGAATCAGTAACTCTGATGACTCTGCTGATTAAATCTGGCAACATGGATGGTTTTCACTGATTTTAACGCATCCAGTATTTTATCCAAGGTCTCTATAAGCTGTCAAAAGGCTACAGCCACTGACTCACCAGAGATTAACCTATCAGAAATACAAGCCTGCCACAGATGTCAAAAAAGAAACAATGAGATGGGTTCCAGTTTTCCACAAATTTTGATTTATATATGCCATGTCTAGTGATTCTCAGACTGTTGCATAAGGTGTTATTCTCTTTGAGAGTTATTCTCATTGGTAAATTTCTGAGTATGTATTCTTGAAAAGTCTTTTGTAAAGACATTTTTTCTAGATGATAAGGGTATTGCAACAGGGTACCGTTTTCAGTGACACACTTGGAACTAATGTGAAACAGGTTAGCTAGAAGCAGCCCAGTACTGCTCAGCAGGGCTAATTTGCTTAAGCCAACCAAAGCATCTTTTACCAACCTGGAAAAACTATATCTATGTGACACTACAGGGATGTGAATAAATGGAATTATAAGCAACTTCTAAAACAAAATATTTAAACAGATTAAAAAAAAAAACAACAAACCACCCTGAACTTAGCATTCAATTATATCTGGTTTATTCTCAAATATAAGTTAATCTTTCTGTAACTGGCAACCATAAGTGTTATACTCCAGCAGCTGTTTCTCTTCGTCGTTTTAGAATTTCTGTCCACTACCAACTAAAAAAAATTAAAGAGAAATACTATGTTGCTATGATTTCTTGTTCAATTTCAATCCAAATTAGATTTTGACTCATTCACAGAATGTTTCCTAGACTGTCCTGAAACACATCTTGTAATAAATGCCCTTTTAATATTTTAAGATAGTCACCTGAATTCTGAAAATCTTTAACTGTTATTTTTCTGCTTTGTCTTGAAGTTAAAGAACTCTGAATCATATTTATTATAACTAGTTTTGGTAAGGTATTTCCTTCTTGAAATCGTATATATTGTTCTTAGAGATGTCTCAGAAATCTAGGATAACACTAGATTTTTCACAGCGTCCTAACAGCAATTCCATAAACATAAATGTCAGATATTTTTGATGTAAGTGTTGACCACTGCTCTTTAATGTATTCCAGGTTGGCAGTCAAGTTTACTGGGTAGAGTATGACTTTGTACTGATACCATAATGGCTCTGTAAGTTTTTTTCAACTCTGCTTTCATAAAGTACACACCTTGACCGAGCAAATTTAGGGCAGTTCAGACACGAGGCCTGCATTCATGGCTGAGTGCAGAAAACATAATGTACAGCAGTACACTGGGCAGCTGGTGCTCTGTCACTTCATTGCATAACGCATCAAAATTCTTAAAAGAAACAAAATGGCAAAGAATGAGAAACATGACATCAATACATGGTCATAAGCTGATTACTTTTACCCTTAACAATAGTATTCAGTGCTTCACACCATATACAGAGGTTAAAAATTAAATGGTTGGTCACATTCATTTTGGGGCCAGTATTGTTCATTATTTTCCTGCATTAAGTTCTACACTTTATTCTAGCTTGCAAAGACAGGAAACAAAGTGTTCTGAATCATATTCATTAGGAAAAGGGGATACTGGAGGTAACTACGGTGGATAAGTCTGAAAAGGTTCTCCCTAATAAAAGCTCATCTAATAACCAAATTGTGAATCGTACTTTCATCTCTGGCATGGTTAATAATTTTTACTAGACTATGAAATGACCTTGAAATCCTGTAGCTGCTGACATGGACGCCCCCTGAAAAATAAGAGAGCATTCTGAAATGTAAGTTGTTATATCAAAACCAGCCCATATATTGTAAACTAAGAACAACTATGCTATTATGTAGGCAAAGCGTTTGAATGACAACTTCACTGCAGGCTAGAATTTCATTTGACTTAAATGCACTTACATATCTGAAAATTAGTCCCTGTGCCAGCACTGTGCAATCAAGGGGGAACCTGAGCATACTATTTGGGTAAATTGAAACATTTCTATTACATATTTATACTTCCTCTTGCAGTTTCATTTTATAATCAGCAGATTCAACCTTTTTTCTTTGACAGTAAAACTTATTTTTTCTATCTGCTATTATTTTCTTATTCAATCTGACACAGTGTAAAGCTGTAAAAAACTAATCCAGAGAAATGTATTTTAAACTAATAACAATAATACAACATCTAATTCATTTCCATTTAGAGATTTCCAAATAAAATTTACATTTATGCCTTGCAGTTTTTATAAATGAATACAAGCTGTATAGAAACTTTCTTTACTATATTTAAATATATTCTTTTAATTCAAACAAGAATAACCATTTGGAAGAAGTCATCAGTTCTGTCTTCATTTTCATTTCTACATGTTAATCATATGCTGTCTCAAAGTTTCCCTGAAACTTTTAACTATGTAAGTTATTCTTTATGTCTACTCAAAACTATTGCATATTTGTTGCACTGCTTATACAAAACTGCATCACCAAGATATTTGTCTACCTAGACTTGTTGCAGGCAAGAAAGACAATAAAATATCAGTTACAAGGCAGGTTTCTGAACAGCATATACCTGATGCCATTTATTTTTTAAGAAATTTATTACCAACCATTACCTACTATGCCATGAAATCTCAGCAGTGATGAAAATTATACTGCAATTTTTTTTTTTTTCTTGGAACCATGATGAGTTAATGTACACAGCTGATGCAGCAGACAGTTCAGTTACCAACAAGCAGCATTGTCTTTCCCAAATGAGAAGTCACAAAAAGACAGTTTAACTAGTAAGGCAGCAAAGATTTTGAAAAAATCTTGTATTTTGTTGCAATGCCGATGTTCCCACTGAGTAAGAAAGTGTGACTGATTTAAAACCCCCGAAATCAAGGCACCTGCATCAGAAAATAATTTGGATCGATACACAAACAAAAAGTCAAGCCTTTGATTCCACTTGATTTCTAATGTGGTTTAGCATTAATAGATGTGAAACTGAATTACTCATGCAGTGGCTTGAATATGAGTTGTGATGACAAGAGAAATCTGCTCTCTATTGCTGCATAGCACTGCAGGAGTACTAGAATGGGTCATTTGTCCATAGTTACATTAAAAGCATCAGCAGAATTCTAATTTCTTATTTGTGACTGTCTCACATGCTCAAACTTTCAACACAAATGTAGAATCTGTCAGTGAAATTCTATTAAATAATACAAATACGAATGAAGTTAGCACTATAAATAAAGTTAAAAATTTTCAGATGAAGGCTATACTTGTATTCTCTCCTGCTTTCTATACTTTTTTCTTTCATTCATACTGCTACTACTGCTTTTTGAATACTATATATATAACATACTTCTTGTTCTAAAAACATGCAAATTTATAAATACTTCCAAATCCTTCAGCAACTTTAATCCTACAACTCCAAAACCAATAGCCAGTTAGAGATTGTGTTACTTACTTTTCATATGTGGCTGTATTTGGCACTTTCTTAGCTGAAAAGTAACAGAAAGCTTTTTGTTCTAAAGCAAACAGCAAAGTAGTTTTTCTTAACATGTTTTTCACTCTTAATCAGGCATCTGCATAATACACACGGTTCAAGATCAAAAACTGTTTTTCGTAAAACCAAGAACTGCTGTCTTCTGTTTTCCTAACCTGACCTCGAGAAGTAAAAACCTTTGTAAATTCTTCTGCTTACCTACTGCTTCAATAATAGTATCTTCATCGGCATGACAATGTGACAACTTATTCAGCTAAGGACGCCCTCCTTGAAGAAGAATTTAAACTTTGTTCCAGCTAGTTATAAAATGACAGGCAAGTTTGTTGAGGAAACTGTAGAGGCATGTATCAATTGGAAAGGATTTTTAAGAGCCAAGTCTTTGAGCAACATCTGAACAGAATATATAATGAATTAACTATTATTTAATTTTTAATAATAGGGCTAACAAGGGGGTGGCAATGGCAAACTGATGTCTGAAAGCTGCAGTGAAAAGCATACTTTTGCCAGTATGCTCGATCTTACTGACTGAAGGTAAAGCAATAAAAATTCAGGGGGCATTTTTGGTAAGTCACCTGGTTACGGATGACATGAACAAAAGGTGACCTAAGACAAGACACAGACAAGGTTTACAGTGAAATAAGAAAGCTGACAAACAGCAGTAGCAGAATATCCCTACCACAGTATCTTTCACCTCTTAGCGAAAGCCTGGTGTGTAAACCAGTGTGACTCCAGTGATTTCAAGGAAGCCATGCCCAGACCCAACTGGTCTGAACTCAGTGCCGATCCTGCCCTAAGTGGGAGGTTGGACTAGGTTCCTCAGGGATCCTGGGATTCTATGGTTTGCACTACATTGTGATTTAGCTGCTGACAGTATAATGTACAAGCATTTTTGTTCATCCACTTAAAACTCCTAGTGGGAAATATTCCTAGATAAGACTTATAGCTGACAAAGGAGGACAGAAAAGAGAGAAAAACAGGACATTTGGTGTTTTGTCCTCCTTACTGCTGAGGGAAAGCACTAAAGCAGTAGAAGTATTGACTGAGGACCCTATTCATCTTTGTATCACATCTGTAAGGAAGACAGTGTAACAAAAATTTTGCTAAGTCCACCTCACCAGGCATTTAACATTTCTCTGTGTATTCAGGAATTTCATAAATGTCTGTGATCAGAGAGTAGTTTGGTATGTTTATTTAATGAGGGATAGGTCTGTGGTCTGTTTTGATTTTCCTGGGGCAAGAATGTGGGAAGTACATTTGTGTCATAGTAATCGAGCAGTCCAATTTGCATGTAAGCATCAATATTCCCATGGCACTTGATAATTTTTTAGGCAAATGATGCTGGAAACATTTTTTCCCCTAAAATATTCCTTTACTATTAGAATTTCCTCACAAGTGACTCAAGAGACATTGGTAATCATATAGTGCTTTCATTAGGTTAATTACAATTTATTTAGTGTTTACATTATTTAAAATTGTTATTTCAATTTTCCTTAGCAGTACAGGTTTAAAGGTGGTTCAAGAAAACTACTGTTTTGTTCACCAACATTAGAAAGCAAGTCATGAGATGAAAGATAATTTTATTATCTTTTGCTTTATTCTTGACTTCTAATTATTATTATAACGATGTCTATACAGCTAGATATGGGAAAACAAAACTATAAATGTGTATTTTTCTAGCTCTTGCCTAAAAGCCAACTGTAACAAGGGTATCCAATATTTAATATTAAGACAAAGCATGTCATAAAGTCTGGTGTCATTAAATCATATGTATCAAACTTTATATCAAAGGTTGAGTGTTAAAGATGATTGTATTTGTTTTTCCAATGCAAAATACCAGTACCTCTCTAGATAAACATCTGTTTACATCTAAGCATAATTCACAGAGACAAATAACTATGCTACACACAGGAGAGAAATATACTTATTTAAGAAGTATTTTGTGGGGGTTTTGGCTTGCAAAATAACCTTAAAAATGTTAAAGCGGTGAATGATTATAGGGTAAGTTCATCCTTTGTCTGTATCATTGCTACTTGGCCACTGATAGAAAAAGCTTGTTATCTCCTTCATTGTTATAGATCACTAAGACTCAGAGCTCTGTACACTCAAAATTCAGCTCTCCAATACAGGTTTGTTAATAAACTGAAATAATAATAATAATATTAATGATCCCCATAGTTTTGGGACAGTATCACAGGTCAAGTTAAAGCTGCCCCCTCATCAGATCTACATTAAAGACCTTATTGTTGCAACACCTCTGAACAAGTTTGGGCAAAAGAAGAATATATTTGTCCAATTACATAAAACAATATGGATCTTTATGTCTTTGTCAAATGTGAATAGATCAATTTTAAAAGCACAAACTGATAGAACCTGTCTTAAATATGTTCTACAGAAATACTACTACATCTTAAAAGTCAATGGCTAGTGACTGGAATTCTATGCATTAAGAACTAAGTATTCAGAAGTTTTCAGTAGCATATATGAATAAACACATGGGCCTTAAAACTTTTTGAGTGCTGCAGTATCATTGATTTCGGAGATAGTCCTGATTCACAAGCATGCAAGTGACAGGAGAGGCAAGTCCAGCAAAAGATCATCGAGAAATATAGATTTGAAAAAACGCAGCTATAGGCAACTTTTCTTCTGTGTAGGATAACATAATTTTGAGGTATTGCTTTTCTTGAAGAGAAGAATTAATCCAGTGGGATTTGTTCAGGAAAAATGCCTTTTGAAAGTAGTAAACATCAATGTTTCAGTGTAAGAAGAAATCTGTGTAGCTGTCATATGCAATATAAAAGGTTGGCCTTTCAATACACTTTGTATTCCTGACATGAAGATACACATTAATGTACTGGCTATAGTGCTCTAGTAAAAACATCTTTTCCAGTTCTTAATCCAGCCTCCTAGAAATGAGTGGCTGACACTAAAACCCTTCAAACAGCTTAGACTCTCAAGTGGGATTTGTGTTCTATATGTACTTGTCATTGTAATAGAAAACACATTGTCCTAACACCAGGTTCTTAAAATAAGTAGGGTCCTTTACAACAAATATAATTCCAGGATTTACAAAGTAATGGCAATAAGGTTTCTCTTAAGGATGGATTTTGGCTAATCATGTAAAAGGATTTCATGTTTCGTTTAAAAACCCCCACACTTTTTTATGCAAATAAGGATGAAATGCAATGTTTATAAAAGCTTGGGTTGGTTATGGAAATAGGTATAATTATGCAATAGGGCTGCGAGATTGTCTGTAGAATGTACAGTCAGAAACTTTATTGACTCCATTCAAATCTATGAACCCTGTGCATATATGCAAGACTGAAGACTTCAGTGGAAACCTCAGTAGAAAGCTGATCATTGCTTTCTTTATTCTGCCTTGGACTCTGTGGGAAAATTACTTTGCAGGGAATTAGAACTGGTGCCTGATAGAAGCACATAGTGCTGTAGAAGTCTTTTTTAGGGCAAAATACAGCTGCCGCTTTCAGGATGGCTGCCATGCAGGGGATCGACTTCCCCACAGCTCCCCGCGCAACACCCACTGCTGCCCCCGCACACGCTGACAGCAGTAACGGAGCGGGGAGCGGAGCCGAGATGCCATGGCCACGTGCTGTGGTGCTCCCTGTGGGAATGGGAACTAGATGTTGCCACCCAACTGATAAGACGAGATGTCCACCAGCTGGCCAACAGCTGTGGTCAAATGGCTTTCCTCAGGTGGGATGTTCTCACTGTAACAGCCATGCACAGCTGCACCCCAAAGTTACGTGCCTCTGAGGCCCTCCCACATCCCACTGGGCACACAAGAAAGTCAGTAACAAAACCATCTATGGCTGGAGTCACTCAAGCTCCACCTACACGTGAAGAAAATGAACCAGTCTTGAATGGAAAGAAGTCCAAGAGGCAGGGGAATTGTTGTCTACACTCCCGAATTACCAAACTGATTTAGTGTTTAACTATTTCAAACAAATCTGTGCACAAAGTTTCAGTCAAGCTGACTCTTTAAAGTCATTATGAACTGAGGGACTTTTAGTTGAGGGAGTCAGCCTTGGGAAGGATGGGAAACAAAGAACAGATGGTGACAAGAACACCATTATCTAAGTTATACATAAAGAAACCTTCAAGTGAGGAAGGCTCTGGCTGCAAAGGGAGACAAGATGATAAGGTGTTGCAATCCACAGGCATCAACAGAAAATTGAATTGATAGGACAAAGATAATTGTGGTGGTGGGAGATCACGGTCTCCAACTCAAATAGCTCCCCTGAAAGCGGGCAAATCCCTGCTCGGAGGTGCATGTGGAGTTAGCAGAAAACTCCAGCGGTGCTGTTTGAGGATGCATACTAATGTGCATTAGTAGCAAGAGCCTTGTAGCCAGTCCTGTGTATGATGATGACTATGCAGTGCCCTGTGAAGTATAAAAATCAAGCGAAGGAGGGGGAAGTTAGGGAAGACTCCATCATAACTTCTGGGATCAGCCAACGGGCTGCACCTGTCCTCTCCCCGACAGGGACGTCTACTGGGTAAGAACTTTATTTGAGGACCAACTCAAGCTAGCTGTTGTTAGGTGTTTGGTTTTCAGCTTGTTTTGCAGTCAGTGTATTACCACTGGCAATCCTCAAACCTTACCCTGTCACAAACTTGTACTTTGTATAAAAATCTTCAGCTGGAGTTCCTTTTGTATGAGTCTCCAGAGACTGGAATAGTTGTTGTAAGGGCTGTGACTCAGGGATGCTGTCAGAGGGGTCCCTGAACAGGTTTGTTGAATCACCCCCATCACAGCGGGCTGCCAAAGCGCAGGTGGTGGGCAGGCTGGTGGGGCACAAGGGTCTCATCTTGGGAAACTGACAGGCTGATCAAATACAAAGGGTTTGAGGAACCCCCCTTTTTTTTAACGTGACAGACTCAATTCCTAAGAGCTTCTGTCATAAGGCTAATAATCCCTGGTCACGGATTTAAGCACAGTTCCACTGAACATGTAATTATTCTAAACCACAAGAGCTTGGATTAAAGACTGGTTGTCAGGTCACTCTGGCAATGGTCACCTCAAAAATGCCTGTGATAGTTGATAGAGGCTCATCAGTGAGGAAACTCAAAACACTTTTTAGCCTTCTTCAACAGCTTCAACAAATGCGGATCTACATATATCAAAAGCTTAGTAGGAAAACCTTATCTTCATGAACTCTGAAAAATTACTATATAACCTCAAAAAGGGGGAAAGATCACTGCATGAGTTTAAGGAAGTCTCTATTCAGAAAGTACGTTGTTATGTAACTTCTGTTCCTTAGAATCAATGGTAAGATTTAATTGCTCCACACAGACATTTTATTTATTTTTAAAAACCTGTTTCTACCTGTTGAAGCTGAGATCATAAGCATTCACAAGGATTAAATAGCTGAACTGATCTTATAATCACTGCCCTTCAAAGGGGTAATCCTTTTCTCTTATTGTACCCTCTCTTCTCCCCAGCTTTTAGCACACTTATTTAGTTTTCTGAGTTAGCTTTCTGCCATTTCAACGATCTCATTTGGCTTACCAAGATGAACCGAGAGATGAGGCCCAGACAGAGGGAGGGAAGTGGGAGGAAGGAGTACCCATGGTCTGGAGTGAAAACAGACTTAAGGGGTACTGGGACTGTCCTTGGGGGGCTGTCTAACCATACCCTGTTATAAATAGCTGTACCCCGAACTGCAGCAGCATTCAACACCCTTGAGATGACAAACCGGATATTTTGGTTGGGCAAAACTTCTACATTAAAGTGCCTATACGGCTTCTAATACTCAAAAGACCTTGTTTAGAGGTAAGCACGCTATGCTGAGGTGGAATAGAGTTCCATCAGTTAGACACATCTTGCTCTGTCTGTTTGCTTGAGGTGCTGCTGCTGGCCACCCTGTACACTAGAGTTCTGAACTTCAGCAAGACTCTATGAGACATTTTGCTGAACATTTATCTGACAGTGGAAATCCGACAGAGTACGAAGGAAGCAATCAGACTAAATTCTAGCTTTCAAGGGGGGAATGCCATAAAGATAATCGATACGTTCGAATCAAACCTAGACATTTCCCTGGGTTCAATGGCAGCGTGTGTACTCAATCTGAAGTCTAAAATCTTAAAATAACTACAACACATAAATGATATCTGGAGACATGTAGACAGGATACTTGATCAGATCCAATCATAAAACAATAAAAGATCACAAGGATCCAACTATCAGAACTAACATAGCCTTATTTGGTTTTTAAAGTATGTATTTAAAAAACTTTTAGCGGTTTCATTGGAGCAAGACCAGCAAGTGTAAGTTAATAAATGTTTCATACAAAAATAAATGGCAACTTTCTATTAATAAAGGAGACCCAAACAGCCTGTTTCATTGCAGCCACCGTAATGAATACATTCCTCTAACAAAGCAGAATTTTCACTGATCAATGAAAATCCAAGAGGACGTCATGTCCTCTTTGCAAAGGTAAAAAAGGGGCAAAGAGACCACTTAGCCATCCTAATTGACAAATCACAACCACTAACAGCATGGCTGTGGTAACAGTGTGGATTCAATGGAGTGGAGTTACTTGTTTACACTGGGACATGTTAAGGAAAAATCAGAATCAGACCCTGGGGTTTAAAGTCAGGTGCAAAACAGGGAAGGAAAAAACCTCCTGGTGCATATTAACACAGTGTGGTATAGATCCATTGTCTATAATGCATTGGCTTGCTTTTAACTCTCAGCCTGAAACAAAATCGATTTCAATAGTTTGTGCTGGACAGAGACCAACTCTTAACCTTCTTTCTCCTCTTTCCTGCTGCCTAACAAGGCTACAAATAATGGTTTAAAATTACTCTCAAAGACCTGCCCACATGGCTTTCAAAGTAGAAACCAAAGTAACCTAAATGATCAAAAATTATCATTTGCATTGCAGGGTGAAATGTCCCTGAAACACATGAAAAGAAGAACAATGGGTGTCGCGACGGAGGGAAGACACAGTCGCTCAATATGAGTGATCAGCAGACTTTGTTTATTGTACCTTACAGTCACCTTTTATGCCTTGTTATAATTAGCTCATACATATTACAAAAGTTAAGCTCATTATTGGTTAGTTGCCTAAATACCAAGCCCGCCCCTAGTTTCTGTTCTGTAGTTTTCTGTTCCCACCTGCAACATTCTTTTCCCACCGCAGTCTTCCTGTTATTTTGTAACTTTTGCTTTACTTCAGATAAGCTGAGAGCGATGTGCATTTTTGTCCAGCCAGCTGGACTATGTCTATGTGAACTTTTTCAGCTAGCCAGTTATCCACAAATGGGTAAAATTAATTCAGAAATACCAGTGCTCTACAGTCACTGTAAGGGTCCTGTTTGGATTTGCAATCGTGTAAAGCAAATTTACAAGTCTATTTTAAAACAAACTCAAAACCAGGAAAGACAACTTCTCAGTAACGATTAATGTACTGCACAACACTTAACCATCATTCTGGCATTGCAAACCAGCTATAAATCTGGTTAACCAGCCAATTAAGCAGATTTTGTATCTGCTCTCCATTGTTAGAGAAACAAAACAGCTGGAGCAGAACAGTTCTGATTGTGTGCAGATTAGGGTCGACAACCTTTTCTGATATTGTTATGTGAAAAACCACAACACCTTCAGAACACTCAGAAATCTACATGAAATTAATAATGCAAACCTAATAAATGTTTTTAGAAGAGAAGCATGAAGTTTGGTTTTAAGACCTAATTCTCAGTTTCGAGTATATCTAAATGATGGTACTGTTTTATATCTGCTCTGCAGTTACAACATGCAACAATGCTTCCAAGTTTAGTAAAATATTTAAATATTTGCTGAACTTCAGGAGAAGGGGTCAATCATACACCTCTTATGTACATTGCTGAAGTAAAATTTATGCCTGGATATATACAACATTTATAACCAGAATATTATTCCTACTTCAGTCTTAGTGTAATTAAGCTTTTAATAGTTCACCATCTCACAGAATTTCACTCGTCAGAGCTGAAATTCTTCTATCCTCTTTTTTGTGATCAGATCAGAAAAGTAGTTTTGTTTGTGTTTTCACAGACATACCTGGATTTTTAAAAATTATGCCTGATAGTTTGCAGGATATTGGTTTGGCTTCCAATAGTTATTCTTACATAACTGTAGCATGGATCAGCAGATGTTTCCACACAAAACTTTTTACAGCTCCAGAAAGTCTTGGGTTTTAATGATCCATTATTACCAAAAGACCACAGATTAAACAGTTAACTCAAATCTTAACTGTACTAAAGTTTTTTTTGCAGAAACAAGATAGATAAAGGCAGCTTTGGGAATTAAAAACTAGGCTGTATTTTCCAGACAGAGACAGCCTAGAAAAAGACACCTAGACAAAGAAACCTTTCACTGGAGCAGTCTTGGAGTATTAAATGTGAGTTTCATTGGTGTAACTGCTGTTTACCATTACTTTCAAGTATGGAAGGTGAGATGTGCTGTTTTTTATTCATGAACTGAGTCATTTATTGTACACACACATGACACATTGTAGGCGTTAAACACACATTCAGATGTGTAAAGATTTAGATAAACAATGGGTTTTTACAAGGTTTTTTTGCAATTATAAAACTGACATTGACCAAATCTAACTGAAGTCTCATGATTTTGCTTCTATCACAGAAGAAAGCAGTTTTGCATAAGTTGTTTTATGTTTACATAAGGTATTACAAACTGTTAAGCTAGACTTTCTGATGAGCATAAGTGTGATACAGTGTCTTTAAAAAGTGATTAAATTGCCATAGACAGTCCTTGGAGGACGTGCTTACTTGCTAAAATGTTGAAACTCATGTAGAAATCTAACAGAACAGGCCTTTAAGAAGCCGCTTACTACACATGTATTAAAAGCCTGAAAAAAAATGACCCAAGATAAGGAATATCACCTTTTTATTTACTGATATTCCAACTCTGTAAGGATTTGATGATCATTAGTAAATTCAGTATGGATTTGCCAGGCAATTGGCTTTACAGCTGGAATAAAATCTTATTCTTCTGCATTAATGTTATAGCTATATCTAGGCTGTATGTAATATATTGAATATTTGTAATTTAGTCAAAAAATTAAGGGGGTTTGTTTTTCATTAAATTCTGACAACTGCCCAATAATGTCAAATTTATTTTGTACCTCAAAAAAAAAAATAATGAATGCTTAGTCAGTATAGTAAAAAACAGAACAGTGATGGTGGTGGTGATCATAGTATCTGATTTTTTGACCAACAAAAGATTAAAGATTTCCAAAGAAAATCTGACATGTTATATTGTCTAGGAAATTAAAATATTTCCTGGTTTTATCTATACAAGGCCTGATCTTCGGTTGAATTCTTACCTTATAGTTTGCAATGAGCACAATCCTATCCTATGCTAATAAAAGACTATCGTATTCATAAAGTACAAAGATAGATTAGATAAGAATTTCCCAACCTTGTCCAGTATCAGGTTGAAATGAAGGGAAATTTCTTTAGGTTTTGTTAAATGCATAATGCAAAGAAGAAAGTCAATTCTTGTTTTCAGTTCTTGCTTGAGTTTAGAAATAAAAGGACTATTGTTGAGTTCTCAAACCAAAACTAACTTTTTATGGACTCCTCTTATATGTCACTCGTTTCATTTCACTGACACATAAGACACCTTTACTAGTGTCAGCTGACCAGAATCTGCAAGACAAAAAGAACCAACCAAACAAACGCTAAAAGGGATTTTTTGTTTTGATAATATGTACAGTTTACAATGCCTTACAATTATTTTCTGTGTATCTTGTCTTTTTGAAACCAGTTTGTTTTTTTCCTCTTAATGCAGGATTTCATTACCTGATGCTTTCGGACAGCTGTTTACAGAAATCCATCTCTAACACAATTTTAAGTGTTGTGAAACATGGACAATGTTTTTTCATCTGTGTTGTTTCGTTAGACTGGGGAAAAGAATCAATAGTGCCTTATTACATGAAGACATAATGCCTCAGATTGAAACAGTGACATATTAGGTTAATCGATACGAAGTGAGTTCACATAAGGGTAGCTAAGAACAGAGAAGAGTGTGAAACACCAAGAAGCAGCATAGCTTTCTATTAGATTGCTGGAGAAGTTTTATGCTTGCTGTTTGGGACCTAGAAATTAGTTATGAATCTAGAGTTTTATAAAATATGTTTAAAATTAAGTAACTGAGTCAGATTCCTTAGAAGGAAGAAACACTGGAAATGTCTAATACAAAGCAGTTTTAGACGCATTGATTTCTTTTTCTTATGTTGTCATCCATAATAATTACATTAATTTATTCTTCTAGTATGCGTAGCTATATGTGCATGGAAACTGCTATTCGATTTTCCACTATCTCATAAAAAATATTTGAAATAAAAGAACAAATACTATGTGCTAAAAATTTACAACAGTAACTTTCATTTCAAGTTGGTAATTAAAGCTATGCTAGTAAACTTCTCTCAGAAGACTCAGGCTGTGACTGGTACATCAAATCCTTCTGGAGTCCCTCTAGCTTATACAGAATTACGAAGGATACATTTCAATTCCACATGTTAAATTTGTAAAAGTTATGAAGCGCCATTTTCCAAAAAGAATTAAGCATGTAACAAGTTGCTTCTTTCCAAAAGTTAATGAGGATCTCTAAAGGATATCTTACTCATATACATGCTGCCAGCTAAAACAATTCATCAAAACATACCTAAATCAACTTAATCTAGCTACCTCTAACAATGAAACTACACCACTACAGGCTATGAGATTTTTCAAAAGCAAGTGAGGCTTCAGTCCCACTAGAACTGGTAAAAATTGAAAGTGAATATAGACGTCCACTCAACAAATTACTAGATAATATAACCTCAGGGCTCTCTCATTTCAAATGAAATTATGACAATTTTATTAATCCCATCTAGTCATGATATATTATGGCTGAAGAAGAAGAAAAAAAGGCCCTCAAAAATATACAGTGGGACTTCTGGTAAGATCTCGGGAAATAGTTTACCTTACAAAAGGACAGTAAAGGAGAATTAATTTACTTTAGAAAACAAAAGCTGAGAGACAAATGCAGAACCGAAACATTGACATAGGAGGTATTAACAAGCCTAACAAATAAAATAATCCAAAACCAAGTAAAAATGGGCCCAAACAGGAAAGAAGTAGCTATTAACTGAAGGGACCTAGCAGTGTTGTAGTGCATATAATAATTATAAAATACCACATACAAAACACTGTCAACCCACTCATCTTTTCTGATATGTGCAGCTCACTGTTACAAACCAGAGAATAATTCAGTTGCCAAATTGAGGTAATACTTTCCTGGAAAGTATCTGTTGTGGGGAGATAATCCTTTCTGTGCTTTAAGGGAGAAGGTGTATGACAGGACTTTGTGATGTGTCAAATAGACTTCTTCACTTCCTCAGTATTATTATTTACCAGCATGATCTTCTGTTCTAGTTCTGTAATAGAAATACATGGATATGTGAAGTGGCTGTCTGTTTATATAGATGGAGATATACAAAGCCATGATTTATTCGTCAGTTCAATAGTTTCATATGACAAGCAGCTATTTTACATTTCAGATACTAACTGCTGCTGCTGCAAGAAACAGAGTATACCTAACACTTTTCAGTACTGAGGATCATATGCAAAGAGGATGGAAATGCCTACTGTTTGGTCCAATTAATGTTTTGGTTATGTTGTACACGCACAGCCAGAGTAGGAGGTTCAAGGTGTCAAGAAAATCTGTCCAAGTTTGCAGAATCAATGGTCACAGTTGTCTCCTCTCCTCCAATTATAGAGCCAGAACCTGCCATCAGAAGATCCTGATTCTCTGCAAGTCTGATCTAAATGCCCCAGAAACCAAAGCCGGTGCTAACCACAGATGATTTGTCTTGCATTCTGAGCACTCAAGTTTAAAATACTGTATGAAATATGGGCTGTTACCTATCATTCATCATGCCCTACCATGGTAAGTACTCTTGCTTTAAGACTTCGGTGTGTGGAAGGGGTAGTTTAACCAATAGCATTGCAACACTATTCTACTGTCGTAAATCTTGGCTGCTACTGTGTTGAAGAGACAAAACAGTTCTACATTGAAAACATGGACAATGCTTTATGGTTTTCTCTTGGAAACCAATATTGTTGGAAGAAATCTCCCGAGAACTTCAGCAGAGCAGCTAAATCTGTTTGGAAAACAAAGTCCATCCTTGTCTAATACAATCCATGTGTAGTGTTACAGAGTAATTGCAGATTTATAGTGGATCAGAACATTAGTGTTGTCATCAGCCCAAAGTGCAAGTTATTAGTTTAAGTCAGTTATGTCACGATGGAATCTTCTTCCCATTCTTGGCATTCATTATTTATTTAAACTTCGCATAAAGAAGCACTGGCTGTTCTGCTTGACAATCAAACCGTATATTAACTCTGCCTGGGAATAACTTTCCTGCCTATTCTGATTACAAGCAGTAGTTGGAATAAGTAGGGCTATGCTAATTATTAAAATTTTCTCATTGGGCTTTTCTAAAATAATGACTAATATAATAGAAATCACCTATGTAGTGAGAAATTATGCAACAGATACTAATGTGCAACCCTCAAACATATATCTACAATTTAATCTGCAAAATCCCCATATAAATTATGCAACAAAATCCTGTAGAAACACACAATTTAGTATCTTTGAAACTAATTTCTGCATCAAAATCACATAGCTCTGTTGGCCCTGACATTCCTGGCACATCTACAGAATTAAACAGAAATAATATTTTGTTTGTATTTCTCCCTCACACTATAAACATTTGAATAATTACCAATTTGCATCATATATTAGCTCTCAGTAATGCTAAAAAATATGGTCCATCCAATGATGGCCAGTACATTTACTTCCACCTCCATTTCATCTTCCTCCTTCTAAAATACCCCGATTTGTACATTTTTTTTTATGCCTTGTTCATTTTCTTTTAGAGTGATGATGGCCTCTTTCTGGAGTGAGTCAGAAGCTTAGCAGTGTTTTAAATGTAACTCCTTTGCCCAGTGTTGTTGGTAGTATTGAAGGCCAAGTTTAAATATCATGGCATTTTCAAGGTAACAAAGAAGCTCAAACTATTCAACCACCAACCCTTGCCTTACTGTCCACAAACCTTAGCATTATTAAGAAGTAACTCTCACTTATAGGATATGAGTCTAATCTAACGAAAAATTTATTATGAAACACAGAACCAGCTTTTTTCTTTCTATGTATAATTGCGTATTTTTATGTGTATGTGTGTATACGAATTTAGGAAATGGGTAAAATATGGATTTTCCTCATAGTATTACTTTAGATGAATTTTCCATTCAGCAGTTTGATGTTTTGATAAGCAAGTGTCCTTCACACCTTACATTCCTTCATGCTGTTAGATACTGAGTCAAGCTACAGATCTCTATGTCCATAAAGTTACATGCTCTAGCCCTTAACCCTTGCCCAATGTACTTTGTGTGATATCGTGGTGAATATCCAGAAGACAGAGTTAAACCAGAAGAAAGTTATTCTGCTTGATCTGCTCATCAGCAGTTTTTCAGAAGGTCATTTTCTACTGGTTTACATTCCTGTACTGACTCATTGTAGAGACAGATGAGTATCTGTGCTGGCACAAGGAAAACAGCAGAAGAATATAATTAGATGTGTGCTTATTGAATTAAAGCAGATTAAAATGTTTTAACAAACATTGCATAGGTATAGTGAAATTTTGATGCTTATCTAGATTCCTGCTATGAAGGATTTACAGCAGAAACTTTATTTTTATTGTTATTTTTATAGCAAACTTTGGCAAAACAGTCCTTCCACTTAACTGGCACTTACTACTAGTGTAGTGTGATGAAGTAAACTTAACCCAACTGCCTGTCATGACATTTAAGTCGAAGTAAAAGGAATAAGACAGTGATGTAAGCCACATCTGATTTCCACACCCCCTCCCCCAGTGGACTTAATTCTGTTAAGCATTCTTAATTAATGCATTTTTATGTCAGATTTGATGAAAGATTTGCAGACAAATGTTTAAATTCCATAAAGCATTAAATTATATGGAAGGTATCAACAAATTTTGAGCCTATACAAAGAATTAATCCTTATACAGCACTCTGGTTACGTTCTTCTAGCATTGGTTCGTCTTTGTTTTTGAGCTCAAATGTCTCAGAATTCACACAGTTCATACTGTACATTCTGCACAGACTTACACAGAAAAGAATAATACTGCTTCACTTCTGCAATAGAGCAAGCACATGGCTACAGGTAGGTGAAATCAACTGCATTTACAATAAAAACACAGGTTACAGTATTTTGAAGGGATTTCTGAAATGCATACAATATTTTCATCTCTGTAATATTTTAGTATCACGCTGATTGACAACGCTTTGGAATTTATACTCTTGTCTTTCTTCATAGTGCTGAAAGGTCAGGCTTGAACATGAGCTCTACAGAAAGACTCAGAGCAATATACAAAGGATAATGTGTTAAATTAAACATTTGAGAGAAATTAGACTCATATAAGCAAGTCCCTTCCTCTGTGAACCAGGAGGCATTACAACATATTATAGCAAGCACTGCTAAAAATCAGAAATTAATTCCTTATTTACCTCCATAACAAAGACTATGGAAAGATCTGAAAAACAGAAATAAATTTAAAGAAGCTAAGACATGAAGATGGATGAACACATTTTGATCTTAACTTGATTATTTAGAAAAAGAATCATAGATTCAGCATGACCATTTTCACCTTTAAGTAATATTTAATCTGATTTTAATAAGTAAAAGAAACTTTGCAGCACAAGTTGAGAATAAATGTCTTTGGCAGCCTTTTACAAAGTCAGTTAGGTCATATGGTAATTATTTTTTTAATAAAGGTACTTAAATTATGTTTTAAAGTAAAGCCTAAGCAGAACTTAAGACAAAAATATGTTTTATATAAGACAAACCTTGTTTGTAAGTGAGTGAGAAACCAAAAGCTTGGAGAGATTCATTAGAGTGGAGGAAGGGAGAGAAGCACTTAAAACTACATTCCTAGATGAAAAGTCAGGTCTAAAAAAGCCTACTTCATGTCTGAAAGATATGAAGATCCTGAAAATTAATTACTCACCACATGAACAATAACATCTGAAAAATGAGTTCACAGAAGAAGTGGAGATGGGGGAATGGGGGGGTGGTGGTGGTGAGGGGTGACACCAAAACCAAAAAATACTCTGCCAGAGCAAAGATACAAACTCATTCATGACATACTAAGGGGTTTTTGACCTGTTCAGAATTCAGAGAACTTGCTTTTGAATTAAAGTTGATGGAAGGCACCTTTACATCAACCTGTGAAATTTATGTGTGGGAAAAAGAGCTACACTAAAGCAGAGTGGTGAAAAATTGACAAGACTGGTATCAAGCTGCCTAGCATGTGAAATAGAGAGTAAGAAATGGGAATATTGCATGTCAGCTTTTAGTAGTCTGGTATACTTTCTAAATCTTCCAATGGATAGCTTCATAAAAGTTATGAGGCACTTAAAGGTGTAGAAAGGTAAGGGGATAGACAAAAAAAGTGTTATCAAGCTAAGTACCTAACTCTTTCTGATCAAACCTTGAAATGCCCACAGTCTTGCAGTGGAAGTACCTAAATCTTCTCTCTAAAGTAAAATCCATCAAAATATCTAAGGGTTTTTTTAATGCAGAAGTTTATTTTTATTTAAATAAAAACTAGAAATGTTTTCAATATAAAGAACGCAGAACACCTACAAAAGATGGAACCAAAGACATCAGCACACAAATTTTCTCCTGCCTACTATATCTTAATTTGTGAGGACACAAGCATTTTCCACCTAATGAAATTATTTTTTCGATGGCAGCAAATTCTGTCTAGCCCGTTCCAGTCTCTAGAAATTTCTTCCCACCCCTGGTGAAGCCGGGCTAGCTGGCACCGTCCCTTCCTACAGTCACACTGTTTCTCTACACAAAGCGTAGGCTGCCAGATTTGTGCTATGACTCTTGCCCACTGTATCCTGCAGTGTCTGAAACCTCCTCCCTTGACAGGCTTAGTAGATCCCCTGTGAAAAAAGTCACTTGAATTTCCTCATTCTTACACTTCATATAGATTGAAAATGTTTTCTTCAAAATTATATATAAACTGAACCTGAATAATGGATTCTGTACCTGTCAGCAAAACTGCTTATGTCCAAACCTGTACACAATAGGGATTTTTTGCCTGCTTTTAGCCTTTTGGGTTGTTTGGGTTTTTTTTACACTGCTATATAAAATAAAATTAAGAGGCATTGGTTTCATAAAAGTCGACATTGTATTTCCCCCAAATTCTACATTTTTTTTTCTAGTACATTATATGAAGTGATACTGTACTTTCATTTCAGCATAGCGGAGTCTCAAAGTACATGTACAAGTACTTGAAAACAGGGAACACACACATGGACTTAGAAAACTATATTATATCATGCTCTCATAAACAGAGGAAGGCTAATCAAATCCATAACTGGTTTGGAAGTACCCATTGACTTGTAGACTCTGATTTATCTTAGTTAGAATAGAAATAGTGAGTTTTATCTAGAGTAGTTTGACTTAGATTTTCTGCTGGAATTACTCCTGCAAACAAATGAAATAACATAAAGGACTGAGGTCTTCGTAGTATTTTTTCTTTATAGAGCTATATTTCTGTTTTAGTGTAAATCAAAAAAGTTATCTAAAATAACATTGGTTAGTAATTCCTATTGTAAGTTATTGCTACCACATGAAGAAAACAGCAATAGTAATCTTTGGAATCAATTCTTCCAAACTTTAATTTATATATTTCATCACAGAGCTCTTACTTCTCTGATAAATGAAAACCTGCAAGTGAACAAAAATTGACTTAAACCAGAGTATGCAAAATTAACCTTGATTTGTCATGTACCTATCATAGGTGGCTAAAAATTTAATTAAATGTTGATCAACAAAATAACATTTTTATTAATATCATGAATTTAACTCTGCATTTTACTTCAAAAAATGTTTGCAGCTTTCATTAGGTTATTTTTTGAATTGGAATAAAACAGATTCAGCTGTCTCAACTATTGTCAAAGGCAGAACTGTAGATCATGAAGCTTTGTCTCAGCTACTGATAAAACTGAGCATAGTAACATGAAGTTCAACACAAGCTGTGAGACTTGAGATAACCACTCTGTTGCTTAGTTCCCAAAGTTTCATGCCACTTCCCTTTATTGAGTAACATTTTCACATTCCATTAAATCCAGGTTAACACACTAAAGCAAAGCTATCCCCAAATATGAAAAGGTGAGTTTGTAAATAACCTAATTGAAGTATTCAAATAACTTGCTTATATTCCAGTGACTCCTGAACCCAAATCTTAATCCCACTACAGCTGTCAGTTCCCAGTAACTTACTCTACAGGTGGTTTCCTGCAAACAGCCCATACACATCATATTTTCTCTCAAATGATTGTGTGATCTGGGACTGCTCTTTAACGACAGTTTAAAAATATTTTATGTTTTGCCTGTTTTCAAGTTGCTGTTACGCTATTTATGTACACCTAGCTGCTGCAATTTATCTTTCATTTTATTTAGTGGATTTGAGCTGGTGATCTTGTTTTCACTAGTAAACCATTAGAAGACATTCAAACTCATTTGATGTATGTTTGCAACATTTTTTTCCCCATTTCATGGATGAAGTGCAACCAGATATGCCTAAATTGGGAAGATCTACATGTCTAAAGGTGTTTTCTCTCTCATACTATGATAATTCTTTGATAAATTTTTATAAAATAAAAAATGTAGCAGTCCAAAGATCTGATAAATTATGTTGCTCATTTTCTCATTTTGCTTTCTTACAAGGCGCCAAGGAGTTAAAGGTTTTTCTGCCATGTTTCTCTCATCCTCTCTCCTTCCTACCCATCAGACTTCAAACATTTAATAGGATTTTGAAACTTTCCCATTAGAGAATACAAACTGTTTTGATGGTCAGTTATACTATTCAATTTATTCATCAGTTTCACTGAAATTAGTGAGCAG
Source organism: Falco rusticolus (assembly GCF_015220075.1). Classification (NCBI taxonomy): domain Eukaryota; kingdom Metazoa; phylum Chordata; class Aves; order Falconiformes; family Falconidae; genus Falco; species Falco rusticolus. The sequence continues at coordinate 24,611,495 of NC_051197.1, forward strand.
CTCAGGCTCTTAAAGACCTTAACTCCATGATTAACCTGAGCAACAAAAAAAAAGAAGGGAGAAAACCCCAGATTATATTACTGGTACTGTAATATTTGCATTACAGCTAAGCATTTCATTAGAAGTGAGGACTCTTCACTCATTAATTTTCTGTCATTCTTTGAAAGCACTGAAGTTGAAACATCAAGTTCCCTGGTTTCTTCTGTCTCGATGTTCTCAAGAAATAGAGCTCTGGCAGTTTCACTGCAATCAAACTTTGCTACTGAAACACGCATTTCATTAAATTACTAGAAAAAATAAAAATAAAAACAAAGCTGGCATGAAATTAGGTTACACAGTATGAAATTATTTACAGCAGCCCACGAAGTCCTACATCAGGGAAAGTCATAGTGCCTGAGTCTGCAGAATTTATGCAGCTTGACTGTATTACATCTGGAGGTCGACAGCTGGTTATTATGTACACCTAATTTATCCAAGCAGTAAACACCACAAGTAGGGAAATCTATTCACCTAAGGCTTATGGTTCAATTGGTTTAGTATTTTACGCTGAAAATAAAATGTAGAATAAATTATGAGCAACTCTTCCCAATACTTCCTCACCAGTGCATGCCAGCTCCATAGTGTAAATGCACTAAATGAAGTGTCTTTGACCTAATTATGAATCTGGCAATGAACCCGATTCCTGACTGTTTTCCAAAATAATTACAATAACAAATTTAAATACCAATTGTTCTTACATAAATGACAAAAGGTAGCGGAACAGTTAAACTACAACTGACAGCAAGTGAGTACTTAGGGTCTACAACAAGAAGGAAAAAACCCAAGGAAACTGACCTTTGTTAGTGTGATACTGAAATTACTTTAATATGGGCTAACTGTATTGCCAAGAAGAATACTAAGAAAGCTGTATGACAGAATGCTAGAAATTAAACTCTGTCTCAGATCATATCCTAAAAAACTCATCCACTCTTAGAGATGAGATTTCTGCAGGAAGACAAAAGCAGAAGTTTATTCCCCCTTCTTGAACCTTCTTAATCTAAATATAAATCTGAAGGCACACAATTGTCTTCTTCCTAAATAACCAGAAGTATTTCTTTTGTGTGCTATGTACTCATTTGTAACAGCACAGGGTCTCTAAAGAATGTGCCATAGCAATGGGCCAAGGAAAACAGAGCTTCTACATAAACAGTAAAGCACACGGTGAAGTTGTAGCCAAGGTATGAAAGCCACATCATTAGGTTCTTGTTCAAAAAACACTTAATCATTGCCAAGTTCTTGTTCAAAACACTCTTACACACGTAAGTTCTTCCTTCTTCAGTGCTTAAAGACTGTTCCCAAGTTTGACTGACTGTACAAGTCAAAAATGTATGTTTAAATGTTGTCTTAAGCAAGGGTGCTTATTCATCAGTCTCAAGATTTCCTCCAAAACCTCATGGAATCAGTAACAATTGTGTAATTGACCTTAATGGTTATTAAACTAGAGCTGTAAATGGAATAAGTACAGGCTAAGAAATACTTAGAATTACTAAGAAATAGAAAAACTATTCCTCAAAGATGACCCTTGTTACAAAACTTGGTAACTGTGGAAGTTTATAAATAGAATGCTAAAGGCTGGAAACAAACCTTCCAAAACTGTCTGGGGGCAGGGGGGGACAGGGCAGGAAGGGAAGACAGATTTAACTAGAGAGCAGAGGGTATTTATGGATTCCCATTACACTTCTTGGGGAAAAAAACATGGCAGCTGATCACCAAACACCATTTAGCTGGAATCTACAACTTACTGTACAATAATAAGTTACATACCTATGCAAATTTCCATTCTGGTATCTCTCAGCATATGCAGTGACTTAAACTTTGCAATGGCTTTTTGAGGATATGGCTAAGCATAATTAAATAAAAGAAAGCCGACTACAAAAATAAGCATTTGGAGAATGAGATTCTCCAGAGTTCTCAATCTCACTGGAAAACTGCATAAAGGCAAATAAGCCAAAACCTTTTTTGTACCCATTTAATTTTAATGAGAGAAAATACACGTATATACAGAAATGCCAAGTAAGTTTCTGTCCAAATTACTTCCTGATTTAATAATAATTTTTTTAGCTTTCTCACAATTCTCAGTGTGCAAATGGATTAGTCTTTTTTTGGGCTTATCAGGCTTGTGCAGGAAATAGGCTATAAAAATCTACAGTGTTATATCTTTTGAAGAATGAAGATGATTTGCTATCACTGCTTCCTGTAGCCACAAGTCTTCACTCTAAAGGAATAGGAACCAATAATTTTATAGAACACTTCCTAATTTTAGAACAGCAGTTAAGTACTAATTTTCAAATTATTCAAATTTATTTTTATTGTACCAATAATTTTGGAAAATACTGGGTTCATAGGGGAGAATATACAACAGGTGGGTTTTTTTGAAAAATTTGGGAAGAAATATAGCAGTAAAAACTGAACACCTCCCCCCCCCCCCCCCCCCCCTTCTGGAATGAATTAGTGAATTCATCCAATATTCAACTACCATCAAAGGCAGGTCATTACTTTGCCAACTTGAACTCCCTGAGATTGCTAAATCAAGCCATCAATTTTTTATTCTATCGAACAGATGTGCTAAGAAATATAATGATAGCCAGCCTAAAATTCTGCTGCCTATTGTTGCTTCATTATGCCATTACATTTCTTGTGAATATATTTCATCTTCATGCAAGTGTTCACCCTTGTGCTCAGCTTGTTGCTCCATCTCAGATATCACTTAGTCAGATTGCACATATTTATCTTCTTAATGTTACCTCATAAATCATTCTCCAAGATAAAAATTCTTAAGTTTCTTCATTCTGATCTCACATTTGGCTCAAGTCTTTTCAAGCAATTTACTTCTATTTGTTGCTATTGAATGCAACACTCCAAAAATCTTAACAATACATTGAAAAAAAAAAGCTGCTCTTTGTGGTTGACGAGTGAAAAAACATTCACTAATAGTCTTTTTTTTAAAAAAATCAGCAACTGAAGCCTACAGCAGCTTCTGGAGAAGTTCCAAGCAATCTCTCCCATTACCATAAATATTATCTGCCTATTACTGTGTATGCCTGTTACTTTCAGTTTTATTTGCACCCCATTGACAATATGTTTATGCAACATAACAGAGAATGGAAAAAAGCTCAAAATACTTTTATTTGAATATAAGAGTTTTATAGAGTGCAAACTGTTGTTTTTTTCCTCTTAAAAAATAATGCTTCTAAATATATTTGCATTTACTTATTGTAATTTGCTAAATTAATGATTTATGTCCGTCTGCACAGTTTCCTACTACTAGCAGAAACTTTTTAAATACACGCTTCACAGTAATATATTTAGCATGTCTTTACAGTTACAGTAAAAAAAAAAATCACAAACATTAGCAAGTGGGAGAAGTATAATCAGGCCATTTACTTCTTAATTTGAATGTGCTGTATCTGTGTGTCTTCTGAAAGAATTTGTGCTAGGATTGGTATCAGAGACTCTGCTTGCTCTCCAGCCACAAGGAAGAATGGGTATAGTATTAAAAACTTGCACTACAATAATCAAGCGACAAGTAATTTATGTACTATGGCAAGCTTAGCATTCTCTACCATTCATATTCAAGAAAATGTTTTCTACACAGATGTTCAAAACAACTATAGGGAAAATGTGACGTTTGCTAGATAACATTCTGATCAAGAAGCAGCTATGGTAGCTTTCCTTTGATTTCCATGTGTGCTAGAGACACAGAACACACATAATACTACAATCAGATCCCAAACTGCGTTAACACAGGATAAGATGGGGAGAGCCTTGCAAAATATTAAGGCTTGCATAAATTCAGTTACTGCCTCCTCAATCATGTACTGCACAACAGTTCTGTGATGTGCTACAGATACAGTGTTGTTACTCCCCTTTGGGAACTCAGGAACTGTTTCAGGAGATGTCAAAATGAGATACATCACTTAAAAAATGATTGCAATCTATTAATTCAGAAGTATGTTGTGGGGACTAAGTGTTAAAAGATTGGCCGCCTACACTTTTATCAGGACCGGCAAAGAATAATACTCAAAGAATGCCCGGAAAATAAAGCTGAAGCTGACAAAAACAGGAGTCCCAAGTGGATTATGTGGGAAGTTCTCTTACATTTTGGGGGAAACTGTCAGAAGTGTATGTTCATCTGAAGTGTCTGTACACCAATGTGTGCAGCAGCTTCTGCATGCAACATTCTCTCTATTCCAGCTGAGGACCACAGAATGGGTAGCTGCCATTCGTGGCAAAGCTTTATGACAAAATAAAACTAAATCAGTCTGATTTCACTCCTCTATCATGACAAAAAGAAATTATGCCAGAATTCTAAACTGGAATTATCATAATAATCTACGAGTTTTGGTCCTGGAAAATAAGTTATTCTTACTTTGATTAAACTTTCACTAATGAAAAAATCCAATGAATACTGAAGACAACACGTAATACAGAAGACTGAGCTAACCCCCAAAATAAAATGTGAGCTGTTGTACAGATCCTCCAAGAAACCAGGATAAATCAGATTTTAACATTTAATGTATCTTTCAATTAAGAAGTGAACAATCAGAATTCAGCTCTGCATTATTTTCTATGGCCTTCAAATGGAGCTCAAAAATATAACTCCAAGAAATTAAAGGTGGAGATACCCCTAACAATATACAGTGGAAAGCCGCCAATATTTTCTGTTTTAAAGCATCTCCATAAAATACCTTTTGGGAATACCTCTGCATCTTTCACATGCTGCCAAATAGGGTCATTTTTAAGGTCTTTTCTTGCTTTTTGCACATATACACTTACAAACACAGCTACAAGTCTTTTTTTTTTTTTTAAAAAAAAGATTTCAGTATGTGCTCAAGACACTGGCAGTCACAACAGATCATAAAAATAGTATTTTAAAATAAGGAAGATTTTATCATAAAGAAGTATTTTACTACAATATTAGAATAATTTCCTGTTAATGTCAGTATAAGACAGCAGGCATTGTGCTTTAAAAAAATCTGTGGGATGAAATACAGATCATTAATGTTCTCTGAGTAACTAGTTTAGATTTCATGTACTCTGCCTCAAAATATTATTCTGCTTTAGTTTCATCATACATTTTCTATTAAATTATCTTATACAAACTAACCAGTACTTCTACCTACAATACCAGTGAAATATTTTTGTTTCTTTTCAGAATACTGCCAACCATATTGTGTAAGTCAGTCACACAGAAGAGCTAAGTAATAAAAAAATGATTAATTTAATAATAAATGTAATAATAAATGTAATTAATTCCTTGGGAAAAGGAGAATAAAAATACCTTGAAGATCAGACAAAGCCTTTCACTGATTTACACACAGGCACATATCAGTATCCAAATTGATGCCTTTGAACAGCTTACTAGTATTAAATGGGACCTTCTTTAGCTTCGGCTATAAAATCCTATAGCAAACACAATGAAAAAATCTGGATTATCCTTTAGAAGTGGGGTCTGTCTGTTTGTACTCATTGAAATTATTAACATAGACATTACTTTAAAAAATAAAGATGAGATTTGAACTTGAAGCAAAGCCCTTGATGGGTCAACATTGTTCAATCAAAAGAACGCATAGAATATTATGTTCACTTGCAAAGGCATAGAATATTATGTTCACTTGTCACAGGTTTCTAATTTGTTTTCATTAGCATTAAACCACACAATATAGAACATATACGAGATATATATGCCACATACTATATATATAATGTATATACTTTCATATGTAGAACATATAACACATGTTACTGTGTTATATATAGCTGTATATAACATATCTAGTATAACACATAATATGTAACTTGTTGTGTTTTCATATATGCTATAACAGGTTATATCTTTACATATTTTATGTTATAACTCATGTGTGCAATGCAAATTTCTAGCAGAGCACCTGATGTTTGAAAAACTAGTTACAATTTTTTATGATTTTAACAAGTTCATCCTCAAAATCTCTTCCATTAGTCTGTTAAGGCTTTGTTTAGAACTTGCTGGAATTGACGCTGTTTTCTGTTCTTATTTTCCAGAAATTATTTCCACTGTAAACTTTTAAGGTAAAGATCTTTATTCTCCCGATTAACCTGCTGGATAAATTTTTCTGCTCTGTCACTCCTCTAGCATTTTTTGTTAATTGTGTTCTACGTTAACTCCAATATAACATCAAATGCATTGACTGTAAACAACCCCTTTACAGTCTGGAATCATCAAGCTGGTTAACCAGGTTAATGTTTTATCTGTTACTTTTCATTTTCCTTTAAACAGTTTCTTGTCTTAAAAATTCTCTAGGAATGAAGTTACCTGGTTGTTTTTTTTATATAAAGATGTTAAATTTAAGTCTGTTATGATCTCTAGTACATCTTAAATCAGATCTAAATTGAGTGCTACATCTCCTCTTGAAGATTTTTTCTGACCGATTGCTCCAAAAAGCACTGACTTGAATTTTAGGTATGACAGAAGGAAGCATTCTGTCCTGATATGACATTTATCCAAGATTTATGAAGTTAACTGAAGCCTCCCGTTATTACTGTACTTTGCAACCTTCTTACTCTTGTGTTTCATGTTTTTTGTCACATCATCATTACATGGTAGAAAGTACAGACCTGATGCAATTCTCTCTGTATTTGGATTTAAATCCACTTAAATCCATAGAGATTCTATAGTACTACTGAAACAGTTACCTTAACTATCTTATCTGACTATGTTTTAATATGTCATGCTAGTCATGAACTGTAAAATACACCACAAGGTTAAAATGAAATGTCTACTTTGGAATTATTATATCAAACATTCCTATCAAGATTACTATTTTATCACTGTGCTCATTTAAATGTACCCAATTTAATTCAGTCATTCAAGGACAATAGTCTAAGTATGTAGCACTCACGCAGAAGTACACATATGCTGGTCTATTTACATGTCCCTTTCATAACTGAAACTGTAAAAATGTTCTTTGCTATTTCCTACTCTTTTATTGGTTTACTTATTACCTGTGTCCTCTACTTTTTTCCTAGAATACAGAGGATTTAGAACTTAATCCTGAAATTGTAGAGCCTCATGTACAGTGTGCTATTTTGTCCAAGCACCTTCACCCAGAACTTGCTTTAAACACATTTAAGTATTTTCTTTTCATTTATTTACATGGAATTTACATCCCTCACCTACATGACAGTTTCCTGAGTTCCTGATAAAGCTGTATTCCTGTTCATTACAATATTTTCTCAAATATCACTGAAATTCCATCTTGGCACAGGGTTTTGCCTCAGAGACAGGAACACAGAAAATTCTAAAGACTGCTATGCCATCTTTACCTACCAGATAACAAGCTAAATTTTGCTTTCATGACTGCTGTGCTATTTGAAAATAAAGCTGGTACCCATGCTTGCTACAGCCATTTAAGATTATCCCTTGCTAAGTTCTTTTAGATCTTTTAGTTTGCTTAGCAACCAAACTATCAAACTTCTCAGTGACATCACAAACCTTGTTGTTTATACATGTCCAAAAATGTAATCTCTCAGTACTACATCTTCCTTCTATCAGCTGGAATCCCTGATTGCCAGACAATTATTACTCATCAAGCCATTATAGGGCTGCTATTCAGCACCGTGGAGAAGGGTGCATTGGTGAGGTGGAAAGGGAAAGACTGGGAGCCCAGAGGGTAAACCACTCCAGAACGTTCACTAATATTTTGTCCATGTACCTTTCTATATCTCAGCTCTTCCATTGCAACTGGGTTGGCCTTAAAAAGTAATTCTGTTTCCAGAGGGCTGTAAACTACCTGTGCTGCATTCATGTGTACACCATCTACTGACGTTATGGCTTTGTAAAGAATTTAGGGCTCCTTATAAACTCTGAAGAATTTGGGGGATCATTCTATACCACTAGATTTCCTGTTTTGACAAAAGTAGATTCAGCTGGCCTCTGCAGATGTTACACAAGACAGGGCCTTCCTAGGAAAAAGTCAAATAGTAATCCTCTGCATTTTGAAAAATGTCAAATATTCTTTCACTGAAATACAGTAACATACATTTGCTATTTTCAAAAGCATTAACAGAGTACATAGCACTGGAAGATAAAAAGAACACAGAATCCAGCAGTAATTTAATATAATTTCTGCTTCCAGATAAATGAGACTAAGAATGGGGCAAGGGGGAGAAAGAGAGAATGAGAACAACCCACCCACATCCATAGCCAGCTGTTCAGTTACAGTACACAGGACTACTGCTGTTTTCCAAACTATAGCTTGTCCTCCACTTTCATGTTTGGACATAATCTTCTGGGCTTGTAAGAGTTGAATAGCACAAATTATTAAGTATAATAATATTATATAACTACTTATTATGCTGAGATGAAAGGTTTCCACATTGAACACATAAATCTATAAAAACACGGCTCACCTTTAGGGTCCCAACTTGGAACATTTTGTACTTAAGTACACGAACATGCTTTTCCTAGCATCTAATGACCCTACCACTGTCATACATGTGTTGGTAGTTTCAAGCTACAATGTATCAAAAAACCTGTATTCCAAAGCATTTCACATGGAAATACATAAACCTCAGGCATACAGCCCCCCCTTTTCACCTCTGTGACTGACTTCATTGCCCTCAATTTCTTTGCCTTCAGCACAGTTCTCAAATCATTTTGTTAAAACTGCATTGTTCTCTTACAGCTTTCCTTACCTAAACACTGCTACTAGCTTCAGAAATACCGTTTTATTAAACGGTTTGGGTTAGGCAAGTGGTAGTTAAAAGCCTTACAAAGCAAATCTAAACCATGTCTGCTAGCTGAAGAAATTTCAGAGACATTGAATAAAACAAAAACAAACAAACAAAAAAACCCAAAGAAAGCCCCACCAACAGATCTGAAAACATCATGTGAAAGCCACAGCTTTATTTATTTACAAAATATTTTTTAAATACAGAAAAGATTAATTCATTGAAATGGAAACTTCTTGTTGAAACTGATACAGACCACCAAAAATAAAACACTGAAGACCAACTTTCTGGTTCAGCAAACCAAAAAGAAAGCAATCACAGGATAGTCAGGCAGTTGTTTTAGAAACACTCACCCAGGGAAGGGGAAAATCAGAAGCAAATCCCTGCTCTAAATCTGGCCAAGGAAGCAACTCTCTCACTCTTACCTTTCCCAGGAAATCTGCAGTTGTTACAATGTAATTTTCTCATGCAATTATAAAAAAAAAAAACAAAACACACCACAAAACAAAAGAAGCCACCACCAAAAAACAACCCCAAACCTTCCTTCAGGCTGCATACAGAGAGCTTGGTACACAGGGAAACCAACTTAGTATTGACATCTTACCCTTCAGTTTCTAGGGAGTGACAGTAATTGAAAATGAAGTGCGAGTTAGGGTTAAGTGAGTGATCCTCATCAGCGCTTGGTATATTGTCTATATTGACTTCCTTCCCAGGGTAAAAAGGTCCTGGCAAGAGTAGTTTTTGTTACGCTGCACTTTTTTTTTTTTTAAAAGACAGTCATACAGTTTAAGATGTGGTTTTATCCAGGTGTCCATTGCAACAAGTTATCCGTGGTTGCTATCATGTCTATTTTGTAGCATAATAGAGTATTTTCTCAATTTCTATTTTTTAAACATGAGTGACTGAATATATAATGAGAATCTGCTCTTTCACTTTGACAAAACTTGCAATTATTGCTGGTTCTGGTAGGCCTTTGGAATAAGGAAGATATTTCCAGTGCTGAACAGCTGCACTACGTATTTTGAAAGCATGTGACCAGACGATAGTACCAGTCTTCTCGAAGACATCACTCAGTCAGGATTACAGCGCAGTCAAGATCATAGCATTGAAACTCACATGTTACCACGTGATTTGTAATAAAGACAAAAAGTCTTACCAGAATTAAATATTATCAGTTCTGAAACACTGAGAGAAAAATATTCCCTACATGATACTACTTTGGACCTCAAGTCTAAAATGATAGAACATGGACAGACTTGTTTTAAACTGTAACACAGGCATTCTGAATACCTAACGAGTGATTTCAAATTAAGCTCACAATTAATCTTTAACTTGTGGAATTTTACTACACTATTTTAGAGACACTCATAACTATTTCCAAGAACTACACCTGAAATTGCCGTTTTCATCCCTAAGATTTCATTCCTCCTGTTCCTCCATGAATTTCTCACTTAGTTGTGCATTTTGTCTCCTGTCACCTTGCAGTAGCTTATATAGTCAGCTACCATAATGCAGTAGTTTATTTCTCCTTGAGAAAGAGAAATTATAATCTACAGATATGTATTTTGCATGTAAATTTTATAGCAATAGCTAGAAATTCTCTTGAAAAATGGAAGTCAGTAGGTGAAATAAAGTCCCTGTTTGTACATAACTCTTTCACATGACATAAATAAGAATGCAGCAGTAATACCAAGCATCTGAATATTGTAAGTTCTGAAGAAAATTCAGTTGGGCCACACATTGCAGACTGATGGCAAAGCTGAGAAGTAAAGAGCACAGATTATGTCAAAGAGTGAAGCCAGAAATAGAGTATGGCAATAGTTTTGCCAGTTCACTGACATTCATGACATTAGGATCACAAACAAAGGCCATATTGATGCATCAGAACGTAGGTTTGGTTTAAGTATTTATGGAATAAGTACAACATTTTCCAACTTATTTCTATTAGTCACATACATTTGAGGGGGTAATTTAAACACCTTTATGACTGCCCTACAGGTCTCCAGTGTGTTTACTTGATAGAATGCATTCCTTTGACTTTCCCGTTATGTTTGTAAAGACAGCAACAAAAGAATAAAAATACATACATTCCAAATAGCAACTCCCTGTAGTTTGTTTTCCATTACACAAATTGATTCATAATGCCTGTAAGATGCATTTCACTGTGGAACTCTGTACTGTTTAAGCACTCAGCATGCTCCCACTCCATTCTAGCTATAAACCCTAGTGTTTATTTTAGTAGCTTTGACTGACTGTATCCTTCAGCAACAGAAAGTTTACTATTATAACTCCTACATTACGGATCAAAATCACTGAAGTCTAAGACATGAAACTGTTGTGAAACAATTCAAGGTAACATTACGTCCCCTCATTTTTTATGGTTAGGTAATTGATACATATCTTTACTTTTTTTTCAAATGCTGCCTTTTTATTAGAAAAGCCCCTGAGCAGGGTCAATTAACAATTAATTTTAAAAGTCTGGAAATATTTCAATGAGTTCTCCAAGTGAACTTTTTTTCTCATAAACAGTTGGTTTTTTTTTTATTTGCCAAGTTAAACTAAGTTTAATATAACCAATTTTTAATGCATAAATTCTAAACATTTTCAATGAAATGCATACAACCAGCATTAAAATAAAATCAAGGTCATAGAATCATTTAGGTTGGAAAAGACCTTTAAGATCATCAAGTCCTATCGTTAACCCAGGACTGTCAAGTCCACCACTAAACCACGTCTCTACAGGGCCACATTTATGCATTTTTAAACACCTCCAGGGATGGTGACTCACCCACCTCCCTGGGCAGCCTCTTCCAATGCTTGACCACCCTTTCAGTTCAAGAAATTCTTCCCAACATCCAGCCTAAACCTCCCCTGGCACAACTTAAGGCCGTTTCTTTTTGCCCTGTCACTTCTTACCTGGGAGCAGGGAACAACTCCCCCCTGCACCAGGCAGCTGTAGGGAGCAATCAGCCCCCGCACCCCCCCTCCCCCCCTCCAGGCTGAACCCTCCCTACGCTCCAGCCCCTCCGTGTCCCTCCTGCAGTGAGGGGCCCAAAGCTGAACCCAGGGTGCCAAGCACAGGGGGACAGTCCCTGCCCTGGCCCTGCTGGCCATATTGTTTTGGACACAAGCTAGGATGCTGTCAGCCTCCTTGGCCACCTGGGCACACTGGGGGGCTCATGCCCAGCTGGTCATCAGCAAGCCCCCCCCACCCCCCCACCCACCCCCCCCCCGACCCTTCCCAGCCTCCTGCCCCCACCTGCAGCTGCCTGGGGCTGGTGTGACCCACAACAGGCAGGGCCTGGCCCCCAGCCAGGTTCAGCCTCATACAACTGCCATCAGCCCATCTGCCCAGCCTGTCCAGATCCCTCATCCCATGTCCATTCATGATGAAAGAGTATCAGCAAAATTTTTTTTCTAGAGTAGTTAAACCTCACAACACAATTTCCTCCTGTTTTTCCTGTGAGTTAAATGGTAATAATAAATACAAACCATTCTGAGTTCCTCTTACAACTAAGACCATTTTAGTTAAAATTATTTATTCACATATTCACAGAACTTAAAAACCTAGATCCTATTTTTCCTGCTGTCAAATTTCCAGCTAGAACTTTCTAGCTGGAAAATAGACAATTTCTGTACTCTGGTTTGCAGTTACATTAAATCACTCAGTAGATGAATTTTAATTCAGAACATATGTTGTCTCAAAAAAGACATATGCCTTTAGATGAAATCAGCAATCTGTGTGCTTGCATGTGCACATGCATGTGTGTGTAAACAAGAGCAGGACTTCCTTCTACTCATGTCTCACATACATCTGGGTAAAGATGCATTCCTGGTGCTTAAAATCTCCCTGCTAGTATGATTTTCTGTAGTGAAAAAAAGGAACAGATCAGACCATGGGCAGGGGACAACCTGTAAGGAAATGCATCTGCAGAACAAGGGTAGCACATTATTTCCTAGTAGCAAGAACTACTTTCCACTCCAGTGAGTCCGACTTCCTCAAGTTCAGCTCTACTCTTGAGGGTTAAATAGCAAACTCTTCATGAGTAATTTCTGTTGTCCACTATTGAAAAGTTACTGGAATTTCAACAGTGCACATCATCTGCTGACAGTATACCCTGCAAGGTACAGTCACTGATGCTAACCTGGTTCTCAGAGAAACATAACCTAGGAAGGCTACATTGGCTACTAAGCCAATCATAGAACAGGTGACAAAGATGACTTATGTTCACTAGAAAGAAATCTTTGAACATTAAAGCCAAGTATGTATAAAAATACACAGCTGGTGTCTTACAAGTACATGCTGGGTATCATTTGAACACGCTCATAGATGTCTTATATAAAACTGATACATTTAGTATTTCAGAAATCAAACAAAACCCAGAAGTAAGATAATTTCATGACAACACATAAGTATAAGCTTTCACCAACGTGTTTTTTCAAAATACTTGAGCATAAGCCTTGTTCTAGAGAAGACTCGTGTATGCTATTCAATTTGTCCACTGGTATAACCGTATTAGTGGATTAATATATGTTAATAAATAAAAATACAAGTATTTAAGCCTTGTGAAAAATAATGTGATAAATACCCAGGGAAAAAATTACACTTCAAATGATAACAAATCTAATAATTTATGGGAAAATTAATTTTGAAATGCTGTCTACTGTATTGCTCTGTTCATATTTAGGAATTATCTGCATATCAAGAATATGGTATTTACTAGTCACCTCTACAGAAAAGTATTTTCAAAAGGTTTACAATTTGTTTCATGCATTTTTTCCAGCTATGCTACAAGATCAGAAAATTATGATAGAGATTATAGTAATAAGTAGTTCCAGAGTATTTATATTTTGAGGTGAAGAACATTACAGATATATTTCTGGAAGATGGTAATTAAAAGGGCTAATTTAGTGCTTAAAAAGATGAGTAAAGCCACTACATTAAGCTATAAAGTGTACCACATCTATTTTGTATAGACTTAGAAAGGGAAACAAATCCAGAAAAACCTGGATGGTACAAAAATGGCTTTCCATAACTAAAATAAAAAATTTTAAGTGCTTCTCACATGACATATCATATAGAGTAATATTCACCCCACACAGCCATGCACTACTTTGGTGTATAATTTATAAACTTGTTTCAGCTTTCACACTTTATTAAAAATACACAACAACTTAGATTAGGTTTTCCCCCTCAGTAAAGATGAGTTACTCTTGCCAGATCTAATATTTAATTTATAATGACCATGAGAACAGAAGTTGCATTCCCTAAGACACATGTAAAACTTCTTGCTGTGATTGACTAATGCCCTGTTAAAGAAAAATACCACAAAACTATCAAGAAAAACATTTAAATGCAAAATTTTATGTAAACATTTATCAGTCAGAAATACCTACACTATGTCTAAATAGTAAGGGTTCATTTACTTCTTGTCTCAACCTTACAGTAATCTCATTGTGTCCCTGGACATAGTCATAGACTAACTGGAAGTTTACTTTCAGGTCTCTCAAACTTTTTGTGACTTTGATAAAGCTACTTGAGCAAGCTCGGATGGTATGAAAATTCCTTCTATAAAAAAAAAAAATATGTTTTCTCAATTTAATGGAAGGGTGTTACTATTCAGTAATAGCAAATCTAACCTTTAGGATTTAGTTATTTAAAGCTTGAAACCCATATTGCCATACTGACACAAACTGCAAGACCACAGGGTACTGCAGAAAGGCAATGAACTGAAGCCAGTTGTTAAGAAGAGACCTACATTAGTTTCTCAAGTTTAGCTCACATTGAGATTCATGTGTTTGAACATAACATTGGTAGATACGGCACAGGAAATATCACATTAAAGATTAGCGGCAATTTGCACATTAGAGAATAGTAGCAATTCGTATGCATTCAGGTCTTTATGTGCTCCACAGGCTAGTATTATAAAGAACTATCAGCATATGTGCTAACAGAAGGTGCTTTTACTGTAACCTGTAAATAATACTTATCCAAGTATTCAACTTCGCCAAAATGCAGACAGATACAGCTGTCTCCTGAACACTAAACATTGAACTCCAAATACTGCACTCTGAGTATTGAGTATTTTAGTTGAATGATGCTACTCAACTTCACCCGATTCTACTGACTAATAATGAGCATTATTTATTCAAAGTTTCTTCTTCATACTATAGAAGTTTTTTCTTCATAATCGACCTCTTCATAAATGGCAAGCTTTACCATTTCTAAAAGCATTTCTCATTGCCAAAGTAGTTTTGACAGCAGCTTGCATGAATGCCCAAGTCTACAGCACAGCAATTTGTATATGTCTTTAAAAGTATATTACTTCTGCCATTTAGCTATTCAATTATCTCTGTTGACACAGTTTTCTTATCAGATCTGTTGAAACACACATTGTTACCCAAAGGGATTAACTGTTTGCTTGCTCAAGCAGCATTTTCAGGAAAAAACAAGTTTTATACAAACATTTTTACCTAAGATTAATTAATCTGCAAGTTTCTGTAAGCATGTACATTGGAACAAGACTGCAATAAATGCAGGAAATACCCCCAACATGCCTCTAGTCTTTTTCAGAAGCCAGGTAAGATTAAAATATATATTCAGAAGAATTAAAATACATTTCAGAAACGTACCAACTCTTTAGATATTTAATTCTGTAGATTTATTTTCTAACTTAGTCAGTAAAAAACCCAATAATCCACTTTCATTTAGCACAGTGAAATTAAAAGCTTTTCTTCTCCCAGTATTATTCTAGACTACATGTAAAGTGAATAGAAAAGGAGTAGCAATACCACAAACTCATGAGTGCAGTATTCAGTCTTGTTTTACAAAAATCAAGCTTATAGTACACCAAACAAGAGCTTACTCTGCAAACCCATAAATCACATGGACCAGTTTACCAAACTGAATGCCCTATCATTTAAAGAAAAAGAATAATCAAAAAACGCAAAACAACCCACCAGAAACAAAAAGGTAACTCAAAACAGGATACAAATTATCTGGCTAACTGCTGAAAGACAGTTATTTATCAATATATCAAAATATCAATATATCACATATCAAGTATTTACTTCCAATAACTTGGTGGTGGTTGGACTGCGAGATATATACAAAGCTATAAACCCTTGGGTCTTTTAGTTCATTCCTTTAACCCTAAATATATTTGGACTAACAAATTAAACAGCAGCTTTGCAATATGTCCTTTTAATGAGTACATCATTTACCACAAATCTTTTTTTCCTTTCCTGAAGTATGATAGGATTGATAAGAGTAAGTAAGAAACTTAAATTAGCGAGACTGCAGACACCACGGCTTCTTCAGATACAGTGAGATGATAAAGTTACAAGAGTCAGAAAATAATCCAATATTTTTTCCCACAACAATGAAGTCTTTAGAGAAAATACTTTTTTTCTTTGCCTAAATCTATATTCAACCCTGCCTTGGGTAATTTCTAAGCTATAGATAACCATTTTCTATTCCTAACTTCCCTAGCCTAACATTAGAAATGAAACTGCATTCCTGGTTTTGAAACATTTAGTAGTTATTCTTGGGATCCTATACTTAAAGCAACTCAAGTCTAACTTCTTGGTGATATCACACATAGTGATCTCAGCTCTGACTCTGACAGCTTACTACTGAAACACTCTCCTTCCCTGGAACTGGAAGCAAAAAGCCACAGACTATCCAGGATCTAGGTCAGATAGAAACATAAGTATAGTCATAATTTTCTCCCAGTAAGAAAACTGGAACAAGATAGACTCACTGCTTAGTGACAAGAACTGCCACTAACTGAGTTAACAAAAATACCTTCTGATTTTTTTTATTATAAAAATTCTAGTTGTGGTTGAACCGCAGGTCGAAAACAATGAAAAAAATTGAGAGTTTAGACACACAACCATCTGTTACAAGAATGGTTTCAAAGGCATAAATTTTACAAAGCAAAAGTTATTGTAATGGCACATTTTTTCTCATTTTAAAGGAACATGTAACTCAGTTGTGATGTAAAACCAAAAGTCTGTATTGAAGTATTTCCTGCACATGTTAATTTTATACCATCATATTTATATTTTGTTCAGTCAGAAAGTTGGTTCTGGCAACTGGATAGATAAGGGGAAGTTTTCTTTTTTCCCCTCTAGTTCAGGCTATTCAGTGACAGTGATTTCCACCAAAATGCAGAACTCAAAGTGCATAATTCTTTGCCAATGCATCAGAGTAATAAAACAAGTCCAAAGAACAGCAGACACTGTACAATTTTTCAGCATCACCCAGATGACCTCAATCTTATGTCATCTTTCAGAGGGAAATCAGATAATTTTAATGGACAAAGTCTTCCATATGCACAGAAGCATGTAGTAGACTTCCACTGGAAGTCTTTTAAAGCTTAGCTTTCCTTTTATTTTTTAAATATCTATGTGTTGCTGTAAAGCTCAAGTTTAATTCTGTTAGCCCGCAGTAGAATTCATTCTGCTTATGAAGAGGCATTTTAAACATTTTACATATTACGTAATATGTAAAGCAAGAGAACAAAAAGTGAAAAATTGTAATATCTGTGGTTCTGTACTTATGAAACTAGATATTTTTGCAGCATTCTGTTCAGTAATAAGAGAATATTAAATTGCCTTTATATGGTATACACCTCTGGCCAGCTGTTCCAGCTGTGTCCCCTCCCAACTTCTGGTGCATCTCCAGCCTTTTTGCTGGTGGGGGGGTGGGAGAAGCAGAAAAGCCCTTGGCTCTGTGTAAGCACTGCTCAGCACTAACTAAAACATCCCTTAATTACCAACACTGTTTCCAACACAAATGCAAAACATAGTCCCATAGTAGCTATGAAGAAAATTAACTTTACTTCAGCCAAAACCAGCATAATATGCAAGTCAGTAATGTCAAAATGTTATTTATATACTCTAAGACTAATGTCAAGAGGATAGAGGCACATGAAAGAAGCATGTCTTGTTAATGCCACTTCAGAAGAGCATCTACAAGTGATGTAGACTACCAGAAGAAAAAATAAATATTTTTTCAAAATAACGATACGTTGTGTTACAAAAAAACCAAGCTATCCATTACACAGTACAAGCTGATCCATGCACATTTCAGAAAACTCTCATTCTGTTAATAAAAAAAAAAAATCTTTTCTTAACCTTATTACTCCAATTCAAAGACACTTTGAAACATTACAAATCAGAAGACACCCTACTGGTAAAAGAAAATGAGGATACTTACACCAAGTGTGGCATATGCAGTTTTTAAGAAATTCTTCCAAATTCAGCAAGTGTAGCAATGAAACTTTTATCTCAGCTCCCACTGTGGAGTACCAGACATTTCAGACAAGTTGGTGCAGAAAGATGACATCATGTCATCATTGCTTGCTGTTCATAATACATAGATTTTGGCACACTACCACTCCACCCCCCTCCACCCCCCCAAAAAAAGTAACTTTACTATTGCATTGGAGACATATCTAGAGACAGAAGGCTACTCAACAGAACAGACTAAGTAGCAAAGAGGTGTCAGTAAAAATCTGACATCGCAGATACTGAAATGAAGCAGGCCTAAATACTTGTCAAACAGTTCAAGTAAACATCTCAGATGGTGCTCTCAATGTCTGTAAGATGTACTAAATATGGTAGTAGACTATTTGTTAATTAGTTTCCAAGTACTTAACTATTGGGTTAACTTCCTTAGCAGAATACTTTAAATGCAAAACATATAGTTGAATTATGCCCCTCTTGTTAGTTCTCAGAACTCCTCTAGAATTTTGAAAAGGGAGTAATGTGATAAGCATGGAGTAGGGTAGAGTCTACAGGCAAAATGCTTTTCTTTAATTTTGAGATAAACTGATACAAGCCTACGAGTATATAAGAGACAATATCAGCAGAGATTTGGGCTAAACAGAAGCAGAAGTATCAGACTTGGAAGATTAATTATTTGGCTAAAAAAAAATTCAAACCCATCAAGAAGTGCTGAAAAGGAGCTTACACAGTAATATGTTGATAGGGAAGAACTACTAATCATAAAGGGCTAGAAAAGTAAAGAGCCACAGATTATGGAGTCACCCATCTGACTGTGCTAAATCAAGACAGCCAAAAATTACTGTCGTTTGAAATCTAGCGTAGAGTCATGAATCGCAGTAACTCCAGACTTTTGGAAAATAAAGACTGGGTACATAATTGTGCAACTACTTTTCTTCTGGAACAGTACCTCCTAAAAGTCAGGACTATTTCCAGAATTAGAGACTGGATTAGAGCTTTTTTAATACTTTTTCGGCCACTGTAGAGTGTTCTAACAGGTATCATCCCTAATTTTTTTTGCTCCAGGGATCTTTTTAATTAGGCTCACTAGTAAATATGGCAAACAGTTCATGAACTCAAGATTCACAAAGTATTTATAATTGGATTACACACATTTTATGATTGGATCTTTTCTTTCTAATGCAAATTTTCATTTGGGAACTGTCTGGAACAGTTAATGATTGCCTGAAACTTACGTATTCTTAGATATTACCTGCTAAATACTTTTGGAAAATATTTCCTGAGATATAATGTTTAATTGCATTTCAGACTCAATGTAGCAAAGAGAGAGAAAAAGAAATATGTATCAACCAACCAAAAACCCTCAAGTAGTACAGTAAATTCAGTAATAAGTTGATTCTGAATAACCTGTATATATGAAATAGGTAACCTTGGGAAAAGTTTTGGCTCAGAGACTGTGTTTATCAATTTTCTGAGAGAAAGGGTGTTTGTGCAGGCAGTAGGACAACTAATTCTTTTACCTAATCTGCCTTTTCTTCTCCAATTCCTTCTCTCACCTTCAATGACAGAACTTCTTGTGTGGTTAACAAAGGTGAAAATTTGTAGCCTCATTTTCTTGTTCAGTGTTGATCTCCTGGCATCTCTTGTTTAAACTAAGGAGAGGCAAAGAAAATTCATGTACGTGATTTATTTGTAAAAGGCTATAGTATGATCAGCTATACCAGATACTATTGCTAGTAACACATTTCTGAGAGGTGTAGTGTTTCCACTGGAATTAACCAGACTACCCAGATTTGGCAGAAATTCCCAAGGGGGCTGGATGCAGTTCCTTGACACCACTTTGCAGAACAAGCTCTGAGGTATGCAGTCAGGCAGCTTGGTATATTAAGATATAAGGGTAACTCTAGAAACACTTTCTGATTTAAGTTATTCTCCCTAGATGCTGATCACTTGCCATTATAGAGCACAAAACTGGAACAAAATTTCTGTATTTTGCCTGTAAAGGATTACTTCTAAGTAGTATTTTGAAATATTATTCTTTAGGTCCTGCAAATACGTCTGAGATCTTAAGACAGCACTAGAAATCTACACCATTTAATGTAAAATGGACAAATTTTCCTCATGTCTGACTTCAGGGCTTCAGAAGAGCTACTCAGGTAGCAACATGTTTACACTATAAACAGTTACATGAAAGTAAGCAAAAACTATGAAGACTGATCCACAGAGTTATAACTCAACTAGCACTAATATTTCAAGTATTAAGTTATTTGTTAAATATAGCACAAAGGAATCTCTCAGATCTATACCTAGGTATTGCCCTATTATTGATTTTTGGATACACGTTAAGAATGAAATTATATCATTCTACTAAGTTTTAACTAGTAGAATTTCACAAAAGTATATAATTATGTGTGAGGGATTTCATTGCTGGTTTTCAATCATTCTTACTACTGTCCTGCTTGTTTGTACTCAGAGATAGAACTGATGGAAAAAAGGGTAAACATTTTTCTTCTCTACAGTTTTTCTATCAACACTCTGATTTGGTCCATGAGCAGCTACCCAGGAGCAAATAGGTTGTCTCCTGCACTGAAATTGACACAATCTTGTCATTTTCCTAAGACTTAGTAAAGGTTTACCTGTAGGCCAGCTGGAGATGAAACTGCAATCTGAAAGTAAACCTTATTTAATCAGCTTGAAATCGGAAAGAGTCTTTTTCACCTTTTCCTTGATAGTTCTTCTACCTACTTCAGAGCAGTCTTTTACAGCAGCTATTATTATAGGCTATTTCTCAAGTAAATCGAAGACTGTCATGGCAAGCTATATAAGAATTGTCATAGAAAAGCCATCTCTCACATTTTACAAGGTCTAAGGAATTCTATCTTGATGGTAAATATGACAGAAGAGGAAAACAAAACCAGCAAAATACCCAATCATCCACATCTGGCAGGAAAGCACTATCAAACAACTGTCAAGAAGAACATTCTGATCACAATTGAGTTCATGTTTTTGTCTGTTATTTTACAGCTCCTTCAGTCAAGAAAAATGTATCTCTTGTTTTCTCTTAGACTTTTTTAGCCAAACCATGATGCTCAAGTATAACAGTTTTGGAAGGGCAACAAGGAAGACATGGATGCTCACGTAGTTCAAGCATCATCTATTAGCAGTCACAATTGCTACACAGAAAGGCAAGTACACAAGGATACTGTATTTTGGCCAGCTACATTCCACACAAGGTGGGCATGATATAAATGCTGTTTCCAAACTGCTGAAATACATCCCTCCCCCCCGAAAAAATATATTTGTTTCAAAGTAGAAATTCTTCTAGTCAGAAAAACGAAAGATCTTCCTTCTTTTCGGAAGCAAATTTAACCTGTTATCCTGGAAAGCATACCATAAGGCAAATTAATCACATATGAAAAGACATAATAAAAAGTTAAAGGAGTGCCCTTGATTTTGTACACTGTGATTCAAAAGTCTACCTACATCTTGTGCGATGGGAGACAAGCCAAACACTCCCATACAAACAGCTTGCAGACTACTTGAAAAAAAACTCAACTTGATGGATCCAACCATATCTTTGCATAACACATTTTACAAAGTCATTACTCCGACTTACTAACATTTAAAAAATGAGATCAATCTGGTTTTGAACGGAACCCCATTATGTTAACAAGTAAAAAAGCAGGCGGTAGACTCAGAACCTATGTTCTTTCATGACAAGCAATTGTGACAGTAGCAACACGAAAAAGAAAACTATTAGAGTGGCAGAGTATGAGCAGACTTGTGAGGCCATGTAGGCTTTTCCGAGGACACAGGTGTTAGAACATTGCTTGCAGAGTATCCTTTTGTGAGTGAAACTGCATGACAAGAGTGGACACAAATGCAGAGCAGAAAGCAAAGGAATCAGAAAAAGTATTGGGAGTGAGACCAAGGGAAAGATGTGAAAGTGGCTTGCTTTTTGTGTATGCTGTGTACTTCAAAGTGTTTCTTTCCAATCAGCTTCAAACTTTTTTCCTCTTTGAACTCTGCTGTGACATGGAAAATTAGAATTTGTGAGCAAACAGAACAGCATCAAAAGGAATAACGAAGATTTGACAAGGCACAGGCAAAATAGATAGTCTAGAATAGGCTGAGCAGCACAACGGAAGGGCTGCAGCCTGTTGCCTGCAGTTTATAGCTGTTGCTTCCACAGTAAGTGTCAGGATTTGTTATTATGGGAGGGAATGATGAAGAGGGCAGTCATTTTTCTGTTTGCAGCAGTGGTTACTGTTTCTATTTCTAAGCTAACTTATTCTGCAACTATAGCTTTCCAGGTATCTTCCTTCTCCATGGCTCTCCAGGGACAGATTGTACCCAAACCCTCCATTTCCTCCCTGTTAGTTTTCCCTTTTTTCCTCATCCTTGTAATAGTAGAATCCAACCTTGCCTATTCTGCTGAAGAGTTTGGGTTTAAAGCAATAATAAAGAGTATGTATTTTAGTTTCAGATGAAAAACTAGCAATTTTATTGCTACTCAGAAATTTTCCCATATTTTCAAGTGATGATACTACAAGAGCATCCCACAAACCACCAGTTTGTCCACCGACAATATGGTGCTAGGAATGCAGAGGCCACCAATCTACACACCAGAACGGTCTTGTTTCCTACACAAGGCTCCAGATCCTATTTACTTGTTTGAGCATTTTTAGTGTTCTCCACAAGTGGGAGATAAGAAGCAGACGCTATTTACCAAAAGCTGCTGACCTTGAAGTAATTTTCCTATCTGACATGCTTCTTTTAGAATAAAAATTGTGACAGGCTTTTACAATAGACCGTGGGACATATAACGCACATGGAAGAACTGAGAAAAATTTGTTCAGCCTCAAGAAAAGGCAGATAAAGGAGAGGTCTTAATGCTGTCTACAGAGAAGAGACAGAGGTAGACCTCTTAGTAGTCCAAAGAATGGAGAGACAAGAAACAATGGGAACAGGTTGAAACATGGGGTATTCCAGCTTGGTTTAAGGAAGGAAAAAGCCAAAATGTTAGCATGTGTGTGATCTACAATAGGACAGGTTGATCAGAGGTTGCTGAGTATTCACAGTTGGAGATATCCAAAACTTGAATAGCCAAGGTCCAGAGCAATTTGCTCTAAATTAAACTTAATAATTTAAATAACGTGAGAGGAGGCTAGTAGAGAAGAACATTACCTATACAATATCCATGGATAGGATAAAGGAGCAAGTCATCATATGAATCATAAATACTATTGACCAAATAATTATTTTTACACAGTAAAATGAGCAGAAAGTTGAAATAGTGAAATGCAGTTTAAGCTGAAGAAATTTTTTTCTTCCACAAAGTTTAAGCCAGCAGCTGCTGCTATCCTCAACAACAATTCCAGTTTTTAGAAAACAAAGATAATGTTTACACAGTCTTTTAGTACTTCCCTATAAAAGAACTATATCCCTTCTAGGATGTAACCTGAAGTATTTTATTAGGATTATTTTTTGGAGGGTAGAGCTATTCTTTGCAACAGCAGAATAAGCTTCCTCACGTACTTCCTGTAACATATATTGCTTGCAACGGAAAGAAGCAGAAGCCTGGGAATTAAGCTGAGCTGACACATTCACCCAGCTGGTCTTTTCTCCCTCTGGCCTGCTTTAAATGTGAAAGAAATGGATTGATTTATAACCATGCTCTCACTATGTCCTGAAAGACAGTAATTCATCCTTTTAGAAAGTGACAGAAAAAACCCATACACTTTAAAAAATAAATATGTCATAAATATAAGGTTTAGTTTAGCAATTTTCACAAAGACATTTAACAGCTAAACTTCCTGCAACTTCTGCTTTTCAGTAGCTACATTTGGCACCATATTTACTCAAAGATTTTCCCTCTTATTATGTATTTACTCAAGTTAGGGTTGGAGATGCTACTGTATCTGTTAAAATATTTCAAATTTTTTCACATACCACCCCTAACATATGGAAATACCTTCTTCAGAAAACGACACATGAAACTTCAGAAAAAGTTTGAGGATCCAATAATTGAATTTTCTAATTTGCATTTATATAAAAACATTAACTTGACTACTTAATGTACACAAACAAAACAGCACACTTGCTGATGAATGTTGTAATAGATATGTAGATAAAAGAATAGGAACAGAAATTAGCCATGTTTTTTTAATTAGATTTAGACATAACTAGAGCAGGTATAGTAACAACTGCATCTTCACAATGTCCAAACAAGAGCAATCTTCAGGTCCTAGCTTACATGGCATCTAACTAAGTTTTTGAAAGTGACATTGCAGCAGCAGGTGTTTTTATGCCTGCAATTTTATAAAGAAATTGTTGTAACGTAGATTTTATAGGTCAACATCTGCCATCTATTACAGGATGATTTAGTAGCTAAAAATTAGATCCCTTCAAGAGATATGTTATTGAAATTACCAAGGGTTGTTTTTGTTTGTTTCTTTTTCAAGTTATAAAAAAGCCAACCAAGAGTAGTGTAAAAAAAGAAATTAAAAGAACTTTTTTCAAAAAGACAGTTCCTTATAGTTGGGAAAAACTGAAATGCAGATGTTTAGTTTGTATGCAAATTGATGTGTGCATATTAGGAAAACCACACACAAAATCTCAATATAAGTAACAGACAATTCTGCATATATTTGCTGTCAAATGCAGCAGAAATAATCAATAGAACTGCAATTCTTTAGCCCAGAAATACTCAAAGAACCACAAAAATTACTTAAGCAACTGCTAAATAGTCTTAGCATAAGAATAACATATTTATTCAAGAATTATGCTGCATATAGTGAATTGATGTAATTAATTATTCATAAATATTTGTCTCCTATTAGGTCCAGGAATGTCATTTTAAATTGCCAGCAACTTCTTCCTTTATTGGAAGCTAAATATTTCTACTAGGCCAAATTAACCTTTTCCATTTTATTATTTCACTTTTCCAGTGCAAAGCATAACAGAAATTTTAATCAATCACACAGGAAATAAAAAAAAATGTTTACTGGTAATCTGGAAAAAAATTATCTGAGTCACTCAAGGTAATAGAAAAAGGGAAATGGAAGACTTCAAACAGCAATGCCTTATATAAACACAAAAATAAGTCTACCAATGATCAGGAGACATGTACTTACTCTTTTTTTGAAGGGTTACAGAAAGAAATTCCAAACACTTTGGGATATTTGTTTGTTTTTCATGTCCTGACACTTTAGGCCAAAACATCTGGAATTCTATGAATAGTGAAAATGTTAGTGTTATTTTTTTACTTGACAAACCAGAAATATGAAAAAAAAAAGTCAGTGTGCAAGTATCTACAAACTTGAGGTTTAAAATTCACAAATTTTTACTTTCAGCCCACTGTCCCTCTCCTTTTGTCTGTCATGGTCTGTCTAAATATATGACTTAAGCTAATTATAAATAACTAGTAGAAGATACTGTAGATTTTTATTTCATATGCTATCACATTCTCACATGGAATTATTTTTGCTTTTTTATTAGTCACAGCTAGTAATACAACTAGGTTAAGCACTGTATGTTCAAACTTTAGAAAAATTATTTGAAAATGAAAGTTTTAAAACAGATTATATCAGTCTAACATAATCTATCCTTGTTTTGACAAACATTTCTCGAGACATTTTCTGTTTGCATTTTACAACAGTTTTTGTAATTGTGCAGAACAAAGAAAGTAGCTAGAATCTTATAAAGTAATTTGAAAATACCAAAGAGTTTATCGTAGATTCCCTCTGCATTTTTGTATTATTTGTACAAATAATAATGACTGACTTCAACATAGAAGTATACTGTACCTTTTTTTACATAAGAATTCTGTCCTTTATCTTACTTCTTCCTCCTTTTTATCTGGAGTCCACTCTCAGTGTTTCAATTTATAGCTTTGATTGCAAAGGGATCAAAGATATCAGGGGATCTACTTCAGGTTCATTTTTTCTTATGTTCACGTCTTAAGTACGCTTTTGAAATAATGCAAGGTTGTATAGATGCTTTTACAGCACAGGATTAGGAGAAGAGACTAGACAACATATTTTAACCAAAATTTCTGAAATAACTGAATAATCTCTTTGGAAAGCCCAACTAAATTCAGAACCAAGTTGTTAAACTATACATATTTTACATTGTATAGTCATGTTAAAATAGAGATATTAAAAGAACCAACAAAACTTTACTTATTTATACAGAACATCCTGAAAACAGACAAATTGAAAGAACATCTGCAAAGAACAGTCAAAAAATGTTCATGAGAGTTTGAACGTCTCTCATTCTCCCGCTATGAAGTTTTCTTTTGCATTTTATCCCCAATACCAACTCAAAAGCATAAAGGAATTTGCTGAATAAAAATGTTTTGGCATTTAGATGGCTATCTACATATAAATTAGTATGAATTACAGTCTCATAAGCTACATATAATGAGATTTGCAGAGAACACTTAATGTTGGGCTTCAGTGGTGAACATGTCCGATTACATAAAGCTCTTTTTTAAGCTAGTCATTTACATAAACTTGCAAATAATTTTAAAGTTTAATTTATTTTTATGCTATTTTTTTTTTTTTTTAGAAAAAAGTTTATTTGCAATATTACAACTTAAGTTGTACTATTGACAGGTCTGATAATGCAGATTAAACACAAAACCAAGTAACAAAGAGTCACCAGCTATCTTCGTTATCAAGAACATTCCTACTGGAACCTGCAAGGTTACTGCTACTTTGTTACATTCAGATATACAACATTAGGTACAAGCTGACTCCGTACATTTTGGTCAATGGTTTAAAAACTGTTGGATAAAGATTCCTGAAGGAAACAATTCTCAGAGAATAAATCTTCTGCACTTCTAAATAAAATCCTTTCAAAAATCAAGGAGGAAAAAAATGTAATACTCTGGAAAATCCTAATCATTATATTTAGCATATATGTTATACATTTATTCACACAATATTCACATTCTACAGTCCACTCTACAGGGACTAGGAATATAAATTCAAGCTAGTAGAATTAAATACCTAACAGAGGCGGCCTTTAATAACAAGTCAAAACCACCTCAGAAAATTACTAATAAGCCTTAGTATAGCAGTGTAACTGGCTAAGAGCAGACTAATGCATAAAGTTGTCGCAGCACAGACAGGCTAGTAGGCTGCAACAAGGGTTTTACTATCAGTCAGTCTACTGTCCATGCTGTCATCACTGTTGTCATCTCCTTCTTTCATCTTCTTCAGTGACTAGAAACCAGACCACACCACTCCTCCTTAGTCCACCACCAACATCCACCACCATCCACCACCCAACAAAAACAAAATAACAATAAACACAACACCCCCCCCCCCCCCCAGTGCTATTTAACTACTTGGCAGGAACAAGCTACAGCTGCACATCATCCATGTCAATCAACCCACAGCCTTCGAGGCAAGGCCACAGCTGTGTATTATCAATGCTAATCAACCCACTGCCTTCATTCCTCTACATCAGGGGTCCTCAAACTTTTTAAACAGGGCAGTCATCTGTGGCTTCTTGGTTCCGCCCTCCCCCTCCCCAGAGGGTGGTGGGTTTCTGTAAATACTGGGGGCTGGATTGAGGACCCTGGGGGGCTGTATCTGGCCTGTGGGCCATAGTTTGAGGACCCCTGCTCTACATAAAGTCAATTTATTAAAGGCACAAAACTTCCTCCACCAATCAGTATGCTATGAATCTAAAATAATCTATAAATTTAAGTGCTCAGTTTCAAGTTTCCTCAAAAAACATGAGTAAGAACTGCAATAATATACAGAAATTTTCCCTTCTGATTCATTGCATAAAGTATATACAATAACTGGTTAAGCAAATGCTGTCATGAATCTTTGTGACATCTTTTAATACACCACCAACTCCACTTTTGGAAACTTGCAGCAGGATTGAAATTTCTGTGTTAAGAATACAATTCTATGCTGATATAAAACACTAAAATCTATAAAATATACAGTTAAAACAGTTTTCTTCTAACGAAGATCTGTTTCCAATAAGAACTTCAAGTCTCTCTTTAATCCATTTCAAAAGAATAAACATAAATGTGATCTGTGTTTTGCAGGCTGTATTAGGAAGAGCTTGCCAATTAGATGTTACAGGTTTTGAGATATAAAACCTATAAAACATGAGTTCTGTCAAAGCCAATGGAGCTCTAACAATTTAAAGTAGCTGTGGGCATTCTTTAACTGTAATATGTTTTATCTGAAAAAGTCACAAAGCACAGCAGTATGTTAATTTCTCATTCCTACCCATGCAATAGATGAAAGTGTGTAACACTTGCTACTATTAACACTGCATGCTTATCTTGATAAATACAGTATTAAATTTGTTGCAATATTGATCAGTTAGGTACACTCGGTAAGTATCATTAATTTTCTTTTCACAGTCATAAGGAAAGCTGACATTCTGACCTCCTCAAAAAAAGGGGGGAAAGTCGGCTTATTAGATGACCCAAGGATATTTCAGACATATGTTTGAGTTGCTGTATTTCAACTACAGCTTTGAATCAGATCGTAAAGCAAGCATTAAAAAGAAACTTTCCTTCTTCTTCTTCTTCTTTTTCAAAAAAAAAAAAAAGTGAAAGTCCCAAATTTCTCCTCAGAAACAGTACCCCTCCCAAATCTGAAAGTACAGCACATCTTTTTCATGACTAATAGTTTAGTATAACATAAAGGTGATTGAACGAAGAATGAAATGTGTACACAAAGCCAATCTAATAATTATGCACTATGTCTTCAAAGGTTTAGGTACAACATACATTACTGAGAAATTCCTTTGATGAGCTGGAATACACAGAACTCTGCACAAATGGTCATTTCAAATAAAAAGAACCTTAGCAGTTCTAAATACTACAATCACCAAACACTACAAGTTGCTGAAATCACTTAAAAATGTGAAGAAGTTTCTCTTACAAAAATGAAACAGAGGTCAGTGTCTCCTTGCACGTTAGGTTTCTTTATTGTGTGTAGAGGAAAGCTTATGAGAGATTATAAAATAAGCAGAAAAATACGCTAACAGCAAGACAATAGTTTTACAGTTTCAGTGGTTTTCTTCAGTGAAAATGTTTTTATCTTTTTTGTCCCACTTCCTTGGAAAAGGACAATGCATCAGCAGAGTGGGATTTCACCCATGAGCCTAGTCCAATGTACCCTGCAGCAGAAGGCTTCTCAGTTACACCACTTTGTAACTTTGGTTTATGAAACAAACACCAAGAATAAAATAAATTAACAGGAATTCTCTAAGCTTTCCAGTAGACCCAGAATTCCACACCCTTGGTACCATGTAATGCTAATACTGCTTATATTTCCGCTTCCCCACCTAGCGCCTTGACCCACTTACCTATAGTCTTCCACTCTTTTTTCTCCCACAAATGCTGTCCAGAACAAATTCATTAGCAACTTAATTCTAAAACCAGGAAAGACTAATAGTTCTCGGTTTTTTTCTCTGTGCCCGGCCATGATGGTGTACTTTCAATGTACAAATAAATGATAACACAAGCTCTCTGGTCTTGATCAACTCTTTTCAGGCTAGCAAGTTTAAATCTTAGCATGATATTCCATATCTCATTCTACTCGGTACAGACACGCACACAAAATATGCCAGCAGCATGCCTGCATGCTTCCAGTTTCCCCCCCAGTTGTGTAGTGAATGTGCTTGTCTATCTCTTCCTTCAACACAGATGCTGCATTGTGATTCTGCAAGTTCTCCTACAGTTTTTATCAAGGGCATACTTACTTTTCTACTCACACAGCTGCCCTGATCGCAAAGATGGAATATAGTTACATTTATCTTAATATTTCATTTAGTATTCACTATAACCTGCAATGATTAAGAATTCATGCAGTGTTCACATGAATGTCACAGGTGCTTCCATTGTAATCTAGTTTATTTAAAATCCAATTGGCACCATAACCTGATATAGCTAATAATATCTGAGGACACAAAGAGCTCCTTTTGCTAAAAACCTCTATTTGAAGACAATACAGTAAACTGTCACATGACATGAAAAAAGGGATAACATACAAATAAGCATACCACATAAATATTCTACTCAGGAAGCATTAGAATGAAATACAAGTGTACTTCAAATTTTTCTTCCATGCCTTTACTCAGAATTCATTCACATGATGAAGCTGGGGGCGCAGGGAAGGACCCATTTGAAACTGCTTTGATCACTTACAACATCTGAACGGGAAGACTGACTTGTAGTCCCCCTTCCGTATGTTAAGAGATGAAAGGGTTATAAAAATACAACAGTCAATCTGAGTTCCATTAAAATATTTTAAATACTATTATTAATAAGCCTCAATCCCTTTCAAACTTCAACTTCTCTGAAGTCAGCACAACCATTTAAATCACTGCAAAAGATCAAAGATACTCAGTCCACATACATACCTACAGCAGTGGAATAGAACTACTGTATCAATTATTCTAAATGTAGTGTAAGCTCTAATAGATATTACCCTTAATGAGAGGCTGCTCTGTTTGTAGATATCACTTAGAGTCACAGCTGCAGTATGAACAATTTATTACCATTTGGTTTTGGAACTAAAGCTGTTTCTGTGTTCAGTGAATGTTAATACAGATTAGACATCTGTGGCTAGCCCCATCTCAAATCCACTGTGGCTCTGGGGACATCAAAATTTCATAGATTTCATGATATGCATATTTGTCCCCAAAGAGTTCCCTTTACTGTGGTGAAGTACTTGAACTGTTGCTGTATAATATTGTTCTAGACAGTATAACGCTAACTCTAAATGATAAATTTATTCTATACAACTTTCTTACCTGAGTGGGGAATCACTTTACAAATCTGGGGGCTTTTTCTTGTACAGTCAACCCAATTGCTTTCAATTTTAACCATCCAATTTAAAAAAATAGAAACAATAGACAAGCCATTATAGTATTATTTTATAAAAGCATAACTTCATAAACCAACAAAATCCTGCTCAGGGTAAATTCTTCTATTAGTATGGTTTTGCTTAGGAGTTCATTTCCTTCGAGATAATATTTGCATTGTCTCATGTATCAATCGTGCAACTGGTATATATTACTAGGATACCTGAACCATACATTGACAAAGGGATTATTTAGTTCAACTACAGGAGGTATTTTCATTCCAGCTGATGTGTGCAATGCAAGGATCATCAGGTGAAATTAAATGGATTATGACACTTGGTGGTAAGATTAGATATTTTAACATGTTTGCCCTTAGATTCTGTGAATGTATCCCCAAGTGGTAATCAATACACTTACAGAATCAGATTAATGTATTTTCTGTTATGTTTTTACAGTGACTTTAAATAAAGCTTATTTAGCCACTTAAGCACTATACTGTTTAAAGCCAGCTAATTTATATTCAAGTGTATTTTTCTTACAGTAATGTGAAAATGTGAAGTTTACAATGCCCTATTATACAGAAAGACTCCAACACTGCAAGGATTTGTACACTGAACTGTAACGTTAATGTTAACAAAGAGTACTGAAAGACATCTATGTTTTATAGCATAACATACAAATACATTCTCAAAAATACTGCAAGTGCAGGAGCAAAATTAGATATATCTTTTTTCCATTGCTAACACAGAAAACTGTAGTTCTCTTCCAATCCAGCAATTCCCCAAGTGATCCTCAGTATTTAGAAAGAAATTTGCTAATTACAGACTAACAGTGAACTAAAACCACATCAGTACTGCAGAAATCCTCCCACCTGCCCATTCTCAAATTGCCTTGTTTTCCCTGCCAGTCTGAAAACGCCTCTGGCAAGGTGGCAGGTGGTAGCAGATGTAGCTGTTGAGGCAGGTGCGTAAACGTTTCCACCGCCTGTTACTCCCTGGCCCTGCTCTGGGCTGCAATCAGCAGTAGGGCACGGCACCCTCACAGGTGTCTCCACCCCACCAGAGCAGCACTTCCCTTGGGAAATGTCCCTGTTCTTGCATGGCAACAGCTCAGGTGGCATCTCCCTTGGGAACATCCCAGCTCTGGCATGGCAGCAGCTTGATACTGTAACGTCGGTCATGGAGAAAAACCTTCTAAGAGCGGATTTGAAGTTTCAGAAGGCAGGCGTTCTTTATTACAGCACTGGGAGCACAAGGAATGTGTCTTCTGAGCATGCTCACAAATTGCTCGGGGGTACGCATTATGTTCAGCAGGGCACTTGCACATTCACAGTGCCTGACACATTCATTTCCATTCACGTACAGGATGAGTTACAAGTTTCTGGCTTCTAATGCAAACCAGTGTGCACCTTCAGATAACACTGCTGAAGTTCTTCACCAACTGTGTGCACTCCCCAAGCAGGGCTTGCCCTCTCTTGGGTGAGCTATCTGAACTGGAGGTTGTGATCTCCCACTGCCACAATTAACGCTGTCCTACTTCCAACCAGCTTTCTGTGAATTGAAGGACTTTATCAGCCCATCTCCTCTTGGGGCCAGAGCTTCCTCACTCGGAGGCTTCTTTCTGCTTATTTCCCCATCTGTTCTTTGTTCCCCACCCTTCCCAAGGACGACTCCCTCAATTAGATGTCCCTTTGTTCTTCACTTTTAACAGCTTTAGAGAGTCAGCTTGGCCTAAACTTTGTGTGCATATATGTTTAACATATAGCTAAACACTAAATCAGTGTGGTAATTGGGGAGTTCAGACATCTTGTCCCTTTGCTGAGCCAGCGGCCTTCCCTTGACAGAATAGTTTGCCATAAATGTATATGCAGCGGTATCTATACAGTGGGGGCAGCTAGGGTGGCACTTCCCCCAGAAGGGAACCATTCCTTCTGTCCAGGGAGTGTCTAATTAATGGCCAAAGTCTCCTTCAGTACGAGGCGCCACATCCTTCTCTGGCAACTAATTTCAGTATATGCTGGGTTTTTTTCTCCTGGTTCTCTCTGTCATGGGGCCAGCTGGATGGCATTGTAGCTGGTATGTAGCAGTTCAAGGCCACCCTATCACCAGACTCCCAGAGCAGCCCTGCCAAGCACACCCAAGACCAGATCACTAAGGGAATCGGTCTACCCAGCCCCTTCCCGCTGAGTCCCTATTGTCGCCTCCTAATTTGTAGGAAAGCACAACACAAAAACCCACATGATAAAATAATCGCAACTGTTGAAAGCAGGGAAGCTTAGAGTAAAATTTCAAGACAGTTTCTGTCTCTACAGACTCATTTTTAAAGTGCCTGGAAAAATTATCCATGCTATGGGAACAAGCTGATAACTCAGGAGAAGGGAAAGGTCACACTGATTCTGAAAACTTAAACTTTGAGCCAAACCATTTTGCATCAGTGGAAGACTTACACCCCATATATCCCAAGTAGTCCGCATTTAGAGCAAATTGTGTTTTACTTTGAATAATCGCTTGTTCTTGGCTAAGATAATGTGGTTCAGCACTAGCAGCATATAAAGTCATAATCCTTTACCACTTTGGTGCCATCATACTCTTTTTGTAATTCATCTTGACAGGTAGTAGGCCTATATACCATTATATGATTTGTTTCTTCAATTGTTTATACATCAGTAGAGCACAATGAACACCTGTATTGGAGAACTGGAAGATTTTCAAAGACCTGACTCAGAACAGCACTGAGATATACGAGACTAGACCTTCAACTGTATAAAACAGACCTGGATTAAGCAATTTCTCTACTAAGAGTAACGGAATGGTTTGACTTGGAAGGAAGATCATCTAGTTCCAACCCCCCTGCCATAAGCAGGGACGCATTCCACTAGACCAGGTTGCTCAAGATAATGTAGTCCCTATTTTGCACTGGCAGAGAAAAAATAATTAAATATAATTATTTATTCTTTATCTATTATTTATTTAAACTTTCAAGCTTAAATGAACATTTTCACAACCTTATACTTCTTCCTCTAGAATTAGTCTTTGTAACAGTTACAGTGACAAAAATGATGACTTTCAGAAAAGACAAGTGAAGTAATTAAAACATCTGAGGAGGGAGAAAGTTTTTTAGAATGACTTTTTGGGTTTTTTTCCTCTCCCACAAGGTGTCCCTCACGATTTCTAACAAACAGGAAAAATGTCACTGCACTGCAAGGCTCAAATCGTCTACTATTGAATCACTGTAATCTTTGATTTTGTCAAAGAAAGTTTCTAGATACAGTATGTACCAGCATAAAAAACCCACTAAATCCAGATGGCATAAATGAGATTTGGATTGAAGTGGTTTATTGATTTATTAAGGGTGTCATTAACTGGTAAACAGCGAATCAATCATTGAGGATCACAATTTCAGCAATAAGACAGATACAATGTTAATAGAGATCTACAAATTTCTAAACGTCCTTTTGTAAGTAATGATAAAAACTTCTAGCTGCACACACACACACTCACAGCTGTAAGACTCCCCCACTTCTAGGGGTGCAGGTTCCCATATTTACACATACTGCCTGTGAGTGCCCCAAAAGTCACATGCTGGGGTGGCTTCTGCCAGTGTCAAAACGTATTTAAACTGCTGCTCTGTTATCCTGTTCTCACTCCAAGGTCCCTTATGATTGTTGCATACTTTCCATGCACCTTTCATGATTCTTTTCAAGGTACTTCTTCACTGTTTCAAAGTCTTTTTGTAATTCCCTGGTTGCTCTTCAATCTGGATGATGGTCATCATCATCTTCAGCAGCATCACTGTTTGGGCAAATCCTCTCAGACATTTTTGGCTGTTCCAGTCACACAGAGTTACTCCCACATCACTTCTTGTCAGCTGTTGTTATCCAGGCCAGTGTGTAGGCCTCCTTCCCTGCCCCCAACAGTGCACATTACTTTTTAGCTCAAAGATGGAATGCACACAGCATGAGAGAAAAAAAAGTATTTGGGAAAGAAAGTGAAGTGGGGAAGGCAAAGGAGTAGATCAAACCTGCAAAAATAGATATGAATATAAGGCTCACTTGCATTGAGTCATTCAGACCTAAAATTCATAGTATCTTTTCATAATTAAATGTAATGAATATAATTTTTATAGTTACATCCTTAGTGATTCAGATTATAAAAACACATCACTAAAAGTGAAAGCAATTTGAAATAAACCAAATAAGCTTTTTCAATAATAAGAACGAAGAGACTGTATTAAAGCTGCATGTATTTCAGTTTCTTCTCTTCACCAGTTTTGTTTTTTGTTGACTGTAGAACTATTCCAATCCAGTGGGCTTCTTAATGAAAGTCAAGTTCATCAGTCCTGGTGCTACCATCTGTGTTATTAAAGCAATGCTTTTTCAGTAACGAAAAGGGGTTTTGTTAGATATAAGTAGGTAGGACTTAAGTGTACAGTATATTAATTATTGAACATATAAGAATATACAGGACAGTAATTTCTTTGAGGAATATTGGCTCTGATAGCTTGGTCTTTGAGGAAAGAGTTGGACTGAAAGGTCTTTTTTTCCTTCAGTACATGTATTTTGATTGGATTGGGAAAAAAAAAAAAAAAAAGCTAGGTGAGCCCAGGAAGAATTTCTATTAGTTATCCAGTTGTGTATATCACACATTAATCATTAGAAGACAAAACAGAGGGAAAGAATATTATAAGCATTTAGTTGAATAATTACCAAATTTATTTTTGAATCACTTTTTGCAACGGTGTAATTAAGGTTCAAAAAATGTAGACTACTGTACTCTGACTCACTTCTTATTACAAAACGCAGAAGGAAAGTAAGATTTATTGTGCATAGCTTCTCTCCAAATGTACTAATCAGAATCCAGGTTTCCTGTTTAGAAAAAAACATGATGGGAACAATTTAGTGACTTCTAACTCCTGCTTAACTTCAGATCAAATCTTCTGTCTAAGCTTTTTAAATTATGGAGCTAGCTGGAATGTAACATATGTTATTGTTGATATTGCTTATGTAGAAAACGTCTGACACAAAGCAAAATGAATAGTCAATTTTTAAGCAGTGTAAAAACCATACAATAAAGCACCTTATTTTACTGGTGCCACAACGACGACATTGTTACCAATGTAATTAACAGCCTATGGGTCTAAAAAACCTCATTAAGTCAGCTGAAATACTTCTATGGCCTTTCAAAATAGCCTGCTCCAAACTTCTCCAAATTACTCGTGTATATCAACACAGCGAATA
The DNA here is from genome assembly GCF_015220075.1 of Falco rusticolus. NCBI lineage: Eukaryota > Metazoa > Chordata > Aves > Falconiformes > Falconidae > Falco > Falco rusticolus. Next base: position 24,647,583 of record NC_051197.1, read on the forward strand.
TTTTCTTCGGCATCAATTATTTTTACCTTGCTTTCTAAAATCAGGACATTATGACAAAAGAAACATAATTGGTGTACTTAGTCAAATATGCAATGTTTTTAGAATTAGCCTTCAAACATTTATGGCTTATCAAGGGAAGATATAATAATTGATAAGCAAGAATTTTCATAATTGACACTGAATATTGGGCATTTTTTATTCCATACACTGACAATGCTGTCAGGGAAGACTTGCTCTGAATATCTATGATGTGCTTTTTTTCCAGTAGTCAATCATAATCAACAACTCTTGAAGTAGTAATAGTTCAAAATGGCCCCAAGGCTCCATAAAACAAGAACTGCTGAGCTCTGTGACCTTGATCTTTAGAAAAGGTAAAAAGTTTTGAGACCGGATCTGAATAGTAATGTTGATGAGATGCTATTTAAGAGCTTCAGAATTTTCAAATATAACATGTAGGAATTTTGATAAAAGTGTTTAATAGATTCTTAACTTATTGCAGATATTGGTGTCTGTAATTAGATGTAATTGGATCTAGATTTCAGTATACAGCCACTAAAGAAACAAGATAAATGCTGCAGGAAATGTAGTATGACCTTTTCATTATTGCTTTGTCAGTACATCTGTCAAGAGACTTTTCCTCTATTCCAGAGCAGTCAGACATTGCAACGAACTGCAGTAAGGTATAGCTTGTTCTTGGTAAGAAGCCAGACTATGTTACCCAGTAAGGTTCATAATGTACTATAGTCAACAAGATACAAGGTACATACTAAACCCAAATTTGCCTTTTGAAGTAGTAAAGGTCAACAATTTACTGCACTTTAGAAAGGTAGATATGAAAGAACAGAAAAAAACCTCTGCATTTTCCACACCCCTGTTAATATTATTTGTGATTATACTCTAGAATTTTTATTACACAGAACTATTTCTGAAAAAAATTTAATAAGCAATTTTGTAACATCAGCAATGAAAGGCAAATGAGAAACGGCAAGATTTGCAGAAGAAAGAACAGACATAGGCAGACATAGTTTTCTCACAAAAGGAAAAAATTGGTTAGATTTATCGCATTCTGGAGAGTATAATAGTTATGACATTTTTTAGGAAGCTGCTAAAACCATTCTGTCTTCTCAGGTTAAAAGGAATAGTTTCAGAGACAAAAAAAAGCATGTCAGTCCCCAAAAAATTAATAACCTTTTTCAAATGCTTGTTATATAGTAGAGAAAAAGTGACAAACAGAACATGTTCCAGTATACACGTACACATTTTCTAGTCGCTTCATATTACTTCTGAAAGAGTTGCAAAGAGTAAGAAAAGTACAAGACATGTCAGTGGATTGACAGTCCTCTCTATTGGGAATGTTTTAGAGGCTTGCCAATCAAAACCATCATGGCTATAGATTAAGCTAAGACTTAACAGTAATTACCTGCTGCAGCAACACATCCTTGGACAAATATTTGCTACTCATGAGTATTTACGTCTTTATTCTAAGGAATATACAATTGTGACATTTAGAATATTCTTAAACTTTTTACTGGAAATGAAATGTATTTACATTACAGTTGTCTTTCTCTATTCTCCTGGTATTTCACTTAACCTGTTACATCTCTCATTTAATTAAATTACCTAAAATCTTGCAACTGATTATATGCATAGACTGTTAAGCCCAAAGGATGCCCTTTGGAGTCTTTCTACCTCTCATTCTACATCTGAGGCATGAGACTACATTCTTTGGAAAAGAAATTATCTGGTGCAAGTTTCTGGATTTCTTTTTTTAAGTGGAAGAAATAATTTTTTTTATAACTTCCTATTTCACTGGATGTCTTCAATTTTCAGAACATACAGATGGCAGGACATATTTAGCAGAATGCAGCCAGTTATTGAAACATTGTGGGTTCAGCCCCACATTATCAATGCTACAGGATGGCAGAGACCAAAAAGCTATATATATAAGCACAAGTCATCATTCTAAAGAACAATTAATTTCAGGAATCGTCAAGTCTTGTTTACTAGTACACCAGGGAAGAAAGCAGGAAGATTGCTTCCCAGGGTGACATTAAGTACCATTGAGTAATGACACTGTGATTTAGCAAGTACTTCCTTCCTTGTTTAATTCCATGTAACATTTCTAATGCTTTCTGATTCTTCAGTCAGCCCATTCCCATCCTCCCCCAACCCCCTTACAAAGAAGCACCCTGGAAGCCATGCTCAGTTACAGCCCAGTGGCTTGGTTTATTGCCATTTTCTGGAATGGAGTCACACTTTGATATGTCCAGCTACTATTAATTCCTTAAATTTTTCACACAGTGAGTAAAACTGAACTTTCTAAGGCAAACACCTATAGGGCTACTGCAGCTCTCTCTGCTGTGAAAGGTTTTAGTGACACATGATTTTGAGAGCTTAACATCCTACAGATAGTTTACAAATGAAATTGCTCTCAGTGAGGAGAATACAGATTCTTATCTCAGCAATTAAACCATGCTTAGTTGCAAACTTAAACCCTGTGATTTCTCTCCTCGGCTTGACTTGACTCAATAAAATGGACTTAGAAGCACAACAATCTGCAGTAGTCAGGAGGGATCTTAGAGTGAGAAAGGGATAACAGAGCAGCCATCTGAACCTGGTCTAGCACTGGCAGAAGTCGCCCCACCAGTACTGCAAGCTCTGATTAGGGCAGGCAGAGCATCCTCCCCCTTGAAACCCATAAGCAGCCTACATCCAGCTAGAGGAGTGACAACGCAGGGTGCGGCGCAAGGGACCCAAACCTGGGTGTGCACATGTGACTGTGGTGCCTTTCTCACCAGCATGTGGACTGGCAGGGAGCAGCAGGGGTGCACGTGGGGCTGGGGTACACAAAGCTCCAACAGAAGATACGCATAAATAGGGGAACCTCCAGAAGTGGAGGGGGCTGCTTGCAACTCACATGGCCTGCAAGAGGGGGAGCGTGCACCTACTAGTGAGTGTGTGACGAGAACATTTGAGGAGTAGTCACAAAAGGTTTAGAAAATTTTATGTCTTCATTAACATTTCGTGCACACTACTGTAGCTATCCTGAATGACTGGCTCACTGACAGACAGTTAACAAGGTGTCATTAATAAATCATTAGGATGCCCCAATCCTTATTTATTCAGCCTACCTTTCATTTTTATTATATACAAAGCTCTGCTCTGTGTACATGAATAGCCCTGAACAGCCGTATGACACAGCAGAATGGGAAGGAAAGATAACTATACTACTTCTCCCTACTACAGGTATTTATCCTGGCTTGAAAACTGTGCTAGTAGACCTTAAAGCTCTGCACTCGTCTCCAAAAATGTCAGCATACTCACAGCTATCTGCTGCCAAAGTTAGATAAAAAAAGGAATGAACATATAGAGGAGCTCTTGAAGATACCTTTTACCAGGGCCCTTCAAGTTTTTTCAAGTAGTCCTTAGAACAATTAAGTTCTAAGTAAAGCAGGTTCTGACAGGGCTTGTAGCTAGGGTAAATAGATTACTACCTTCAGAGGACAAAACAGAGATCTGAGATCACCTACAAAGAGAAAATGAGAAGGATTTATTTCAGTAGAATTTATTTAATCTACCAAAAAAAAGCTTTACATTGATTAAACTGTTAGCACATGAGGCTAACTGAATTTACAAAAGAAGGCACTTTTAAAAAACACTCTAATAATAACCTGACAAAATCGGGGTAGAGTAACACTACAGCTGTGGTATATTGTTCATAATTTGTACCATTTGAGTGTAGACTTCATGTTTAACAGAAAGTAATTCTCTAACCAAACAGGAAGTAATGGAGTTAAGGTGAAATCTCCTTGATGTAAATAATATAGGTCAGTCATAATGATCCTTCAGATCCTGGAATACAGCTACCTGCCTAATACTTTACATTCCTCCTACCACTGCTAATGTTCCTCTCTTTGCTATGCAGGGGAGGTTTTTTTCCTCAAGCTTAATTATATTTTAACTGAAAGGTTATAAATATGCAGTATTTATAATCACATTTTCATGAAACGCTGGAAATAGGATGAAATCAGTTCCAGAAGAATTAAATAATGAGAAAATGTAACTCAAATAAATCAATTCTGTTTAATATTTATTGTAACTTAATGTAGGAGTCACTAACTTTGAATTTGCAAAATATTTTATAACTTGTGTTTTATCAGTTATTACTGCTGCATATTAAGTCTTCATGTGATTTGTTAGCCTTTTTCTCCAATGTTATTAAAGTGTTCCACAAAGCCTGAACAGCTTTGATTACTTTCTAGAGAGGAATAAGTAACCTATATCAGCCAGTTGCTACAAATTTCATCTGCAAGAACCATGTACAGAAAAAAACCCCCACAGTAGATACAAACATTTAAATTTAAGGGGATTCGGTTATGAAATAAACCTGCAATAGTGAGTAGCTGCACAGTCTTTGACAGTTGTCTTTTATATTATAATAGAACTTTCTCAATGACACCCCTATCACTAACATTGTCATACTGTAAACACCAGTCTCTTGGTATGGTATCTCAATATATACAGCAAACAAACTGAGACAGAAAAGTACCTCAAGCAAAACATTTGCTTCAGGATATCGTGAGTCCCTTAAGGTCCCTAAAGACTTTAATATTACTTTTAATCAGATGTCAATTAGCAAGTTCCTGAAGTTTGGATCTTGATTATAGCCAAACTAATACTCTGACCAGTGACTTTCTCACTAGAAAGAAATGAAAGAATTACTTACCATAGTTGCAGATACATAAAGACTGAGACAGAGATCAATGCAGTGGAAAAACCATCACGAAAAACAATCTTTATTATCTGGTAAACCAGGCACAAATGAAAATCTCTTAATCTTTCTTAATGGCTAAATGTATACTTTTTAAATAATAATAACAACAATAACAATAATAATAACATTAATGATTATAAATAATAATAATTATTATAAAAATAATAACAGTAGTAGTAGTAGTAATAATAATAGTAGTAGTAATAATAATAATAATGATAGAAAACTGTAGGGATAGGAAAATGTACTGGGAAGAAGTAACACCAAAAAGAGCCCTGGGAATCATCAGCCTAAGTTCACAACACGACAATGCAGCAGGAGGTACTAAGTGTAAGCTTTTGTTGCATATTTAAGAGATAAAACAGCTAACTTGAGCCTTTACTTAACATGATGTAAATTGCTATTGCAGTAGTGCCCGAAGTTCACAGTGAAGAAAAAGTTGCAAAAATTTGAAGGGTTCAACTGTAAAGGTCATTGAAGATTTTGAAAATTTGTAAGACTGAAGCATTTTGGTGATTTATTTTACTCGAGAAAAGATGAAAGACTAACGTAATAATAATGTATAAATAATGATATGGAGAATAAAAAGGTGAAGGAATTCAACTTCCAAAAGTTCTTACTTTATGTTATTTAAAGTTCACATCTAAACATTTTGGTTTTCTCCTTTTTTATAGGGCAAGAGGGAGGAAGGGATTAATACTAGTACTGCAGTTCATACATTGACTCTTTGCTGTAACTCCTCTGATATGGTAAGTAATACATACATTACTGCAGTTTGTATGGTGGAGATTTAAACTACTCTCACACAGCAAGTGTAAGCAAAATATTCCTTTTTTATAATAAACTTATATCTATAAACAAAACTGAACTTATATTCAGTACAACACTTGTTGCATACAGATGAGTTCTTCATGTATATATTTATATATAAATACATATATCACATATTACTGCCTGCTTTCATGGATAAACAGGTTTTATTTAGATTAGTGAAACACATTAATTAATCTGCACAGAAAAAATTACAGTGTAAAATGTCTGGAAAATTACTGTAAATTTGCATTTAAGAACATCAAAAGGCATAAGGTTTGTTCCTTCTTATTAAAAAATACCTTGGATCCTTGTTTCAAAATCTTACAGAAATAAAATCAACTTTAACACTTGTAATTTCAGAGATGCAGAAACCAGAGAAAAGAACTGTAGAAATTATAAACTCTATGAAGATTAGATATCGGACCTTTTTCTCCAAAATATGTTCCAGAATAATAAAAGTTTTTGTTGACAGAGATTCTTTGTGACTCCATAGTCTAATTTCTGACCTGGATTTCATGAGTTTAAGCTAGTATGTAAAATATGAGGCAAAGTGTCAAAGAAAGAATAAGGCTCAGGGCAACAGTGACAGCTTTAGAAAAAATAAAAGCAATTCAGAAGAAATTCTGTTAAAATTAAATGGAAATTTGAACTACTGAAGCCATGTAACATGAAAGTAAGTAACAAGTGCTGTGTGCTCTTCATGTAGTGAAACTTGACAACAGACATATGTATAAGGACATCATAAAACAAAGGGATCTGCTTCAATATCATTTCAGATGATCTTTAAGTATGGACCTCTTTGAAAAAAAAACCTTACCTCTAGCATTATATCCCGAGTTATCCATTCATAACTGTGATTCTACAGCACACACGGGAAAACAGCCATCGTGGAAGTATGGTCTAAAATGATTTAGAATAATGAATACTAAAAACATGCCGACAAATTACTGATCAGTTTGATTCCACCATAATTATCATCAGTGAAACTGTTGTGAAGGAAGCAATAGCATCAGTAAGTAGACTCATGGAAAAGCATTCAGTACCAATAAACAACCTGAGGTTCAAATACCTGATGTATTATTTAGTAAAACTTTTTGTAAAAAGAAAACAAAACCCCCAACCACTACAGAATCTTACCGTAACTATCACCGAACTCTAAATTGCTTTTTTTAAGCTGATAAATAACTCTGAACAGATTGTGATACTGTTTGTTGTTTTTTTAAGCACATTCTCTACAATTGAGAGGCACACCAAAAATTAAAGAAAATGTTTCATAATTTGGCTTAACAGGAATTTAGCCTGTATAAGAAAAAAGCATAATGAAAATAACATCACTGCAGCTTACCTGAGAACTAAGTATTACAACACTTGCTTCTGACAAAGCATCAACTTGACCAGATCCCCTTATTACAAAATGTCAAAGCAGAGCTGTCAGGAAAAATGTTCAAAATAATTGATTAATACTCAAATAACTATTATTAAGTATGTTTAACTATCCTAAAAATAGGAAGCAATCAAAAACAAGGAAGAAAACACAGTGGACCAATATTCCACATCTAGTTAATTAAAATCTTACCTTTTCCTCCCACTGACTCACAGAGGTAAGAGCTGGTAATTTTTAGATGCTTTTGTTAAATTAATACAGACCAAGCTTCTCTCTACTTTCATTTGGTAGCCTCAGGATGCAATTACCAGGAATTATTTAGGAGCATTGAGAAACTGCTTGTAATTGGTGATTGTACAGATTTTTGACCATAGTAGCACTTTGCCTCCTTTCCCTTTTGGTTGTGACAGAGAAGCCTCAAAAAAAATCTGAGTTTGAAACTGAAGATATGCATTGTGCAGCAAAATGTTTGATGCTTATGCAAAGCTTATCTGAATTGCCCATACTTCCCAAGACCAGCGAGTCTCATAAGATCTACAGATCTTCCAAATTCCAGACAGTTCAAAAACACCAAGAAAATTGGTTTTAATCTTTGTATGTTGGCAATTCTGTCTCTGCAGACTCCAGCTAAGACCTGCAAATGCAAAGCCATGCACAAGTTAAAAAAAAAAAAAAAAAAAAAAAAAAAGTCTGTACCTTAAACAGTTATTTGATTTTTGAGGACTAGTATCACCTTTTTGGGAGCCCTCAACTGCCACCCTATTGTCAGTCACAGGTCTGCCATATTACTTGCCAGAAGTTAAATGCTTTTAATCACATAACCTGCTTCTGCATCTCCTTGTGGTTTATTTTTGTAGTTTTGTAGACTTTAAATTATTTCTTTATTGTAGCAGGAAATTATGCGCTCCAAAAAATTTAAGCTCTGGCATGGGAAAAAAACCACACAAAATTGCTCTTAAAACAATACTTGAGAAGAAAAGGAAAAAAAAATCATTGTAAATTTCCTTAGAATAATTAATTTCAGTTTTATCATTTCTGCTACAGGAAAACTGGAAAGCAGTTTTAAAACAGGAAACTGATCCTGTTATAATAGTTTTATATTGAAACATCTGATTAAAAGTCCTTAACATTATAGGATCAATTTCTAGAAGAATCTAGTCACTATTAAGATTTAAATAAAAATTAATACATTGTTTCCTCTCAAGTCTCCATTTGTGAGGATAGGTTACTCTCTGAAGAACTGGATATTAAGTGTGCATGATCATCACCACTGCTATATCCCATTTTGAGAAGACAGGCTTACAGTTACGTGACTGTGGCTGTATTTAACAAAATCTTTAAATGCAAAGAATTCAAATACAGCTCTACTCACTTGAACCAATTCGTTAGAAGAACAAGAAATAACAGTAAAGTGCAGACTTGTAACACAACTTTTTTTTGAGAATTATTAAACCACCTTTTCACTCCCAGAAAACCTAGCAGCACAACTGACAGATGGTCAAAATAAAAATGACCGTGAACTACATTTGTTTGATTGCATTGCATTTATTACAAGTGGCCAAATAAAGTTTGACTAAACAAAACAAGGACTGCATATGTCTTCCTCTAGTCTGCCACATGAGGATCTTGGTTTATGCATGGTAGCACTCCCCCCTGAGATTCCTACGTCCAGCTCTCCAGGGGGTTGGTCTCTAACATTCCTTAAAGTCGTTTCTCCTCTTCTGTACGTATTCTGTGGAAAACACACTTACTTTTAGTACTGCTTTTCCTATTAGTATTAAACTTACTATTAGTATGAAAATACTTTATCATTAACTTTTTTTGGAAAATGCAGTCACTCTAAGTTATTAGGAAGCACCTTCTGTTTTAAAAACCAAAAAGGTTTTTGTTTACTGACTTGTATTTCAGTCATCTGGAAGTGAAAATAACACTTGCATGACTGCTGCACAGAGATGTGTCTGTCAATATGACTATACAATCCATCTGTCACATGAAAGCAAAGCACACCCAGCCACATATATGTATGTATATCATACTTGTGTAGGAAGGCAGTTTAGCAAACTGAGCCACACTGCATTTTCTACCACGCTCTTGAGTAGCAGCAGAATGAAATCCCTAACATACAGTTTCAACCATCACAAGTAACCAGTCTGGCACCTCCTGGGAGCAAATGGCTGTTTATAACAAAACCAGAGAAATCCATGCTTACTAACTTGCATGAGGCATCTTGAGATCTGACTTGAGAAAGCAGAGGAAACTGGTTTGCTTATGACATTTGTACTGCACTTGCAACACTTTTCAGCATCTAGTACACATGCTGAATGTCCACCATTCATATTTAGATGGTTTTCAATGTACATGATTATTTCTTTCTCTTTAAATAGAACTTTGTGTCACCTGGAAGTTGGCCTAGCACATCCTGTTAATGTACATTTCACAAGGATTTAAAGGGATTCTGAGATATAGTCTGTATTGCTCCATTTGAGAAGTCAAGCACTTTGTATCTTCTAATCACAGACTAAAATTCTCTGAATTTGGGAAATTCAAGTCCCAGCCCACAACTGTATGAACACCTTTTTGCTATTGATCATTGCACTAGTACCTAAGAATGTGCTGGAATTCAGAAGTACAGAAGCCAGTGTGTAGAATTGTCTCATGGACCATGGTCTGTTCTCAGAGAACACATCTTATCCCCCTCTTCATTTCTAAAATAAAGAAACTGTGTCTAAAGTTTTCAGATTTTGTACTTTCATGGTCTATTGACAAACATGGTTAACAATAAATAATCAAACCCAACTGCCCCTCCGCTCACACCTCTATTTTTAACATTTGAAGTACCTTAGAGTTACTTAGAACTGGATTACTCAATGAATTAAACCAAAATGTATCAATTTGACAATTTCTATGTTCTTTGAAGATTTAAGCTTTTTTTCCTTCCAGACTATAATGGACTCCAAATTCTGAAGCTGCAAGCAGAAGGCCCCCATGTCTGAGAGTATTTCAGTTTCTGCCAAACCATATGGCACATCTTTATTTAAATGTTAACAATTTTCACGTTCAGCATGAACTCTTTGAAGTAATGCTACGTTTGTGTTTGATATAAAATAGTCTGATATAAAACAGCTTAATTAAAAGTTAATTTAGTAAGTTGTCAGTGTGATACAACTATAACTCTTAAGCACGAAACTTTCCAATCAGGACATATTTCTAATTGGTACAAGTGTTACAGTGGTTTTAGAAAATAATTTTCAATTAATTTGGAAGTGCTGTTTCAGTTAATAGAATCAGTGCCTCTTGCTATTTATCTTCAAAGGAATGTTTTGTTTCTAAGCAAATTAAATCCCAAAGGACAAAAAGTTGTATTTTAGCAGGCTCTCCAAATGTTTTCTGTTTGAAATAATTGCAAATGTGCTGGTTGCTTTTAAAGCACATAATATGACTTCATCTTCTGTGCAAAGGTCCATGAAAGACATTTTGGATATACCATTTCCTGGGGGAAACAAATCCATTGTTCGAATAGAAATTACATCAAGATTTCCATACAAAAGCTAATACGCTGCAGTTTTAATGTCAGTCTGACAGTACCTTACTGTTCCTGCCATGTATTTTGTTTACCCTCATCAAAGCTGGACTTGACTGAAAGTAGGTGACACTTCCACTATTCTAAATAGACTACCAGCAGGTGGTCATGTTGAGAAGACTTTTCGAAAAACCTCCCTGAAGTGTAAGTAACAGAAGTTAGCACTACATCCGGGGAAAAATATACTCATAGTCAATTAGCACTTCTGGCAATGTAGCATAAGGGTTGGTGTTTCTGGCAGCAGCATTATCCACAAAACAACATGCAACCTGCTTCTAGAACTGAGTGTAGAACAACCTCTTTGCCAGTGACCTAAATGCAAGATTGTTCCAAGTGACTGCTTGTTTTTGTTCAAGAAGTGCACCTGTCCTGTAAATGTAAAAAAAACACAGATTTGAAATCCCATCCCACTGAATCAAAAACTCATTTGGTTTCTTGACCTAGATGAGAATGCTGTGCATCTTTCTGATATTAGGCTAGATGTTTATGAATTGACGTTCCACTGAAGTGTATCTACCCTGTTCAAGCAGGGCAATATATTTGTTCCATGTCACCTAGCAACGCATACCTGGTCAAAAATACTTTATTAATAAAATAATAATAAAAAAAATACATAGTTCTCTAATTTAAGGTTATTGCTTGTCTATAGCACACTTCTTTCTTTTGGGAGTCAAGCCATTCCTTCACTGCCCCAAGCTACATTTCATTCCTGGTGGTGCAAAGAAGTTACATATGCCTTCTTTCTCCCAAACCAGGAACAGCAAGGTAAGAGCAGGTTCATGTACAAAAACAAGTGCAGCTTTTACAAGTGTGTGTTCAGCTCGTAGAGTCTCCAGACGCCCAGCGATGGAAATTCGTCAGTCACCTATCCAGTCCTTTCTCAGGCTTTGCCTACCTGATTTCTCATGCCCAGCCTTTTCCTAATTTCACAAGTTTCTTTCTCATATTCTCTTAGGCCATCATCACTTATCTAACAGATCATGATGCTCTGATCATCTCAAACCACAGAGCAGTCACTAAGTTTTTCCTCCCTGGAGGCTGAACTGTCACTCCCTGGTTGAAGTATGTGTGGAATGACACAGTTAGAGATTCACACCAGACCTTTATATTTAAGCAAGCTTTAACATTACGGATGCAAACACTGCATTGAAACTAGAGAAGACCCATGCTTCACTTTCCTTAGGTAACTTTAAAGGAATAACACAAGCTAAAGTAACTAATTTCGCATGCAGACTTGACCTCTTCCTGTTCTCCATCTCACAATTCATTTTCTGTGTACTGGCAATCAACCAAGCTCACATAGGCCTACATCATCCAGTAAGTACTGCCTACTATGAACTTCAATAAACCAGAATTGTTCTACTTTATTCTAGAAACTCATTAAACCACCACTATTTGTAACTCAGGTTTCCCGTCAATTTTGATTTGGGGGCACTTGGGAGTGGAAGATACATGCTCCAATACAAATTACAGGAATATAAAAATAATAGCATCATCACACAAGCATTTGCAACAGGCAGAAATTCAAATAAAGAAGTCCTCCAGGTGGTAACAGCCACTTAATCTGCATAATGTGTATCTGTGCATTACATGCAGGGAATCCTTAGTGGTTTTCTCAAATCCGTCTGGACAAGACTATTTGGAACACAATGTGAATACGCTAAAGAACAGACCAGCATCAGGGCTATTTACAAAAATTCCAAGTAAGACTTCAGAACATTAAGTGGTACCTAGGCGAGAAACTAGATTAAAAAGACATGTTAATATAACCTTCCAGTTGATGAAGTTTTTTCTGACAGACTGCAGAGAGATTTACAGCCCAGCATCCATGAAAGAAATGTTTAATTCTACGAACACTTGTTTACTGCTATTGAAAGCTGTCTGAAAAAACACCCCAAACAAACAACCGAAGTATAACATTTATTAGTAATTTTGGAAGAAACTCGGCCTATTCTAAATATTGTTTCACGGGGGAAATGCCTGGGCACACTAGGAAACTGTTGAATTTGACTACTTGCATTGTGATAGAAAGTTCACTTTCCTGTCTAACCGTTCCTAGATGAGGCTTTGCCCTTCAAAATGCAGAAAATGGTAATAAAAGGCAAAAGAGAAAAAGAGAAGCTTTCACTATTTAAAAGTAAGCTGCCTCAAAAGGACAGTCATTGTATTCCTCTGTGTGCCAAGAGCTTCAGCAAAAAAGGCCATTTTGGTATTACTGGGATAAATGCAGGTCAGACCTCTTCTGCTGTGAGCTCAGGGCTGATGGAGAAAAACACGTTGTTCTCAATTTTAAACTAGCCAAGGAGACAAGTTGCTCTTGGGGCTAAAGTGGTAATTTAAAAACCTTTCTGCTCTCGGACTCACTAGAACTGGTCACCTAAAGCTTTCTGTTCAGCTGGAATAAGTCACTTTGTAAGAAATAAAACTTCTCAGTTAGTAAATCTTTACACCTGAGATACCAATGGAGGGTCCCGCGCTGAATCAACTAGAGCACAAACCTTAACTGGCAATCTTCCTATTGTCTACAGAGTACCCTTAATTACCCTGTGCGCCTTATGCCCAGCAAGACAGTCAAACACTCATTTTCGTTCTAATAAAAGATAAATATCAGAGCACCAAAGTTTTCCTTGAAAGGTTCCTTGAAAGGAAGCCTTATTTTCTAGTCAACCCTATCCCTAAACTAGTGTTTTCTCACTGAACAAATTTCTGCAAATCATGTTTTGAGTAAGGACATGAATGGAAGTGAATAGGTCAGTACTTTACCACCTGTCAACAAAGCTGATCAGAAAAAAAGTGAGTTCTAATCCATAAATAGTAGTCACGTTAGCACACTATTATGCTAAAGTAACATTAGCACAGCAGCATGCTTCCAAAATGAGTTCAAGTTTATCCATAAAGGATGCTCTAAAATATATTGAAGAATTTCTGAAAAAAAAAAAAAATAGCCATCCAGCCTAGAAACATGTATTCTAGAACCAAATGGGCTGGAAGAAAATTAAACCTAAGTTTTTGGAACACAGTGTTATGGAAAAGCAGATAATTCACTATGTACCCTACAGCCAGGAAATATTGAAGTCACATGTGTAGTAATTATTTTTGATCAGCTCACCTTCTAACTCTGTGCAAGTATTTACTGCATTTCCCTATTCAGTTCCAGAGAAGACAAAATTACCTCATAGTGAGACTGGCTTAAGGGAATTATGTACTTATTTAATTTCTTTACTTGGAAGAGAATTTAATGGATTAATGTTCCTAATTGACTAGGCATGCAAAACCCTAGTTGTACTATATGTGTGTTGTTATGGTCTAAGGATCATTACCTGTGCCTCCTACCCCATGTATATACAGTGAGATAGCTGGTAGAAATAACCTCAGGAGAAAAGGTGTATAAAAACAAGATACTGCCTTACATTTTTCTGAGCAGCATACGTGTGTTCTTGATTGTAATCTGCAAGATACCTAGGAAGACCTTTTTTTTAATTTGCTTTACGAGCAAATTATTAACGAGAAAGCTTTATTTGCTGTTTAGCATGTAGAAAATATATTTTCCCTGCCAGGTTCTTTTGTTATATCAATTTGTATCTATCACCATCTGTATGTGTTTATAAACATATTTATAGAAAACAGTAGCAAGACAATTTTTACGTTCTCTTCACATTGGTACAGGAAACCCATTTGTATTAGTATACATACAAAGAATTACCAGTTCTTAGTAATGGTCAGAGTGAGCTGCTTCTGGACTGAAGAAGGAATACAAATCAAGTGTTTACAGCTCATTTAGAAGGCAGGATATGATCCGAGACATAACGGACAGGTAGCTAACCAGAGCACATGGCACGTACAGATGCTTAGAGCAAACTAAGCTCTGAGGAATTTTGTGGTTTGGGGTTTTTTTACTTAGTTAAATGAGGGAATGTAAAATCTCTTTAATTAACACATGCTAGTGCATTAACTAGTGTACCAAACAGAACTACTTTTTAAAAGCAGGATCTGCTTACATTCTTTCCCTATGTTCCCATGACACTATACTAGTCTATGTTGTATTCAAAACCTGTGTCTGTGTTACAAAAGCTTCGTGTTGCTTCTGGCCAGTGAACCAGGTAAGGAAATTACATGCCTGTTCCACACTGATCTAAGTATATAACTGCAACATGTTTTTCCCTTCTTAAGTAGGAAGGTCAAAATGTCCCTTTAGAAGAGATCTTCAGGTGTAATAGTAGAAATCCAAGAAAATATATCACTTAAGGTGTACTTTAGAAGAAATGTATCTCCTTTCCCTCACATTTCATGGTGAGATGACAGTGATCCTGTAAGGTATTCAAGCTGATGCTGTCAAGTGTAAAGCATTTACTGTGTAATGATTATTTACAATGACCTGCCCTGATATGTCAGCATCTCCTTCAAGAAAAGGTGAAATGAGCTGGTGGAATACAAAACACCACTCAACGATCAATGAAGAAAACTCATAAGATTGGTCACTTGTCAGATATTACTCATTCCTTAGAACCAAAAAAAGCATGACAATAATAATTCATGAATAATTTATCTAAAGATAAAACATTTGGAACAATAATCAACCAAAAATGAGCAGCTATTCTGAGCTAATTAATGTCCCCATTTAAGTACTGATTGACAGCCTTGCCCAACAGGACATTCTGTAATGGATAATCCAGAGCGTGCAGTTAAGGGAGCATTACATTGCCTCCCATTTAAATTCTGTGCTGCTTTTATCATTCGAATATTTTTATATGCATGACTTAGGTGGATTGTTTGCTAGTAGCTTATGGGTGTTCATATAGTGTTTCTACTCATAGCAAAGCCAGTAACGTATAAGTTGTTATCGGAAAACATTTTTCAGTAGAAGTATGATATAGGTTCAAGATTTCTAACACAAGGCATGTAGTTTAAATTGTATTTGTCTTTCAAGGAAGTGGTACTTCCCCCTCCCCCCCCAACCCCCCCCACCCCCCACCCCCCCCCGCTATTTAGTTTTTTAAGCTCAGCATATTTCAGTAAAATTTTTATGCAGGAGAGATTTGACCCTCTTAAGGCTTTATCACAATTGTTAATTCTTAATGTTTCTTGCCCATAAAAATTAGGATGTATTATTTCGAGAAAATGTATCTATACTTAAACCACTGAATTCTGAACCATAAAGCAACATCCTGATATTCAAGTTCAAAACACGTAAGTGCAATCCATGAAAGTTACTCCTGTGATGAATTCCATGTAGTGATCCAAAACATATTGGATTAGAATATTAGGAGCTATAAGGCAAAATAAGAACTGTATTTTGTTAGCATGTTAGCAATATTTACTAGATAATGTTGCTATTTCTGTTATTTTCTTGGGAAATCATTACATTATTCATGTACGTCAGCTCAGATGCATGCCTTTTCCCACCCTGTTTTCTTTCCTTTCCTTCACATCAGAGTAGACTCAGTGCAGCAATGGGCAGGAGAGCACATGCAGCTTGGGTATGTGCTACTCATTTTAGATTACAGCTTGTGTTTCACTGCTTTACTAAATGCAAATAGCAAGGAGATGAGGAAATCATTAACAAGATGCTATTCTGAATTTTGGATGGTAACTGGGCATATATAGACTGCCAATTCATTACTCCTTTTCCTAGCAGTTAAATAATTTACCATTCAAATTAAGCCATTTAAAATCACTTCACTGGTTAGTTCATGGAATGTAACAATTAATTGCTATCCATTCAGCTAGGATAGCCAGCTTTCATTAAAAAAGAAGGGGACACACCCTGCTTCAGGCTATGTGACGAGACTCAGTTCCTACATCAGGCGTTAAGACTGACACTAAGTTTGGGAATGCTGTATGTCAGCTGTGTCAGGTCAGGCAACAAACCCCTGTGTTCTGGTTATAGTTCAGAATGACTCAGGGCTGTAACAGGAGAAGAAAACTAAACAGTTCTCCTAATCATCTGTACGAGAGTGGTACAGAGACACCAGAAATACCAGCACGTGGTCAAGAGCTGAGGCTCAGAACTGTTTAAGATGTTTTTTCCTTCTCCTGTCACGGCCTTCTGAGAGCAATGTATCTATTTGTTAGCGTCACGTGACACACATATGACTCAGTTTTTGGACGCAGCATGACAAGTATAGTGAATACCAGTCCTGACTAGATGGACTGCCATGTCCCCAGCGTACCGCTGTAAAATGAAGGCCCTCCTACACACTGAATAGGAAAGACCACAGATTTTTTCAAAACGTTATCATTGAAATTGTGAAATAATTTCCACATAGTTAGTTAGATCCCTAAGATTTTTCCATGTATACAGGTTTTAAAACCATGAGCTAGTAGCAGTTACAGATGGGAAAAGCTTGCATAATCATGCTTATAGAGAGAAATACGGATATACAATCTTTTGAAGTTTATACTCTGAATTATACATTCAGTTTACTAATAGCACTCTTCCTGGTAACACACTAGTTTTGTCAAACATCATCTAAGATACAATTACATTTGTTTCACAGTAAGAATACCGAAAATGAAGTCTCAGGAAGTAGTATGCAAAAAAAGCTTACTGTATGGTAGTGTGGTGCATAATTAGTGTCATCTGTTTAAATGGTTTCCTGTTTGTAATCTGTACTTACCTATAAATGTAAATAGATAGAAAGTCAATGCATCTTAATGGACACGTTGACTCATTTAGGGCCTAGCTGGATTTGTAAGCTGTCTGCGGTTTTCATTTCCTTCTCTTTATGTTTGGGAGGCTAACTCAATCAGCACAGAGGGAAGTATTGATTTCTTGGGGAGATTGCTTTTCATTGGGTTGAATAACTTCAGGGAAAAAAACACCCAAGCCCTAGCACTAAGTCTTAATATGTTTTTTAGAGTCTTTTAAACGTTATCATCCTGTAAATGCAGGTACACAAAAAAATTCTATTCAAATTGCAACGTTAAATGATACGTAATCATACATTTTTAATTCAAATTTACTGATTTGTTTGGGTGTTTTTAATCCACAGTGTCTTCCTAGGTATTGAAGGCATTTAATAGGTGTTAAAAAAGGAGGGGGCACAACAATACTGGATACTGTTATTTTTTCTGAGTAGACCTACAGTTAAGAGAAATATGGAAACAGTTGATCATTAAAAATCAATAATATGGAAGATTACACTATGAGATGGAGCTGCATTGTTTATAGAAAAATATCAAACTTTGACAATTACTCTACTTACGGATTTGAAAATTTAAATTCAACTCCAATTCCAAATTCAAATGGACTCCAATTAAGTAGCTGGCTCCTACATTGTGGTTTACTGTCAGACTTACAATGCAAAAGATAATATAAGAAACAATATAAAGAATCAGATGAACAAAAACCTGAAGTATGCAGCAATGACAGTTATCAATAATGCAATATTAAAAAAAACCCTGTAGCATTTTTTTGGTTGCACAGTATCTACCACATTGTCTTTGGCTGCTAGATGCTGCTTAATATAGATGACAATAATTAGAAACTGGATTAGCTGTATTGAGAGTATAGCTGGATTTCACATTACTGATCTCTCCTTTGCAGACATGCCCATTTTGCACAATCCCAGCATTTGTTATCATGTAGTTATCTCACAAACACATTAAAAAAAACCCCACGAAACTAAAAATATATGTGATTATTGCTGGCAGTAGACACAGAATCCAATTTTACTTTTGAAAGACAAAGCTTTATAGATTTCTAGCATCCCATTGCTCAGAAACTTAGATCTCAGGCTGATGTCAACACAGACTTTTATAAATTAAATTTCATCCTAATATTCTTATAACATAATGGTAAAGAACACTTCCCTGGCAAACTACAGGGTGGCAGCCAACATTCTTCTTTCCTCTGACTATAGGGAGTCATTCAGCTTAACAAAAAAAATCCCTCAACTCCACATTAGCATCCTATGGAGATTTCAATGATAGGCTGTCAACATTTTCAGTTTCAACAATTACCCAAGAGAGGACTTCTTAACGAATTAACCAGGCTGCTAATTTACTGGAATTGTCTTTTTGTCCATATGTTTAGTACTTCCTGCAAATGAAGAAATTTTTCTTTTCTTTTCCTGTCCCTATCTGACAGTTGTTAATCAAATTACATCTAAGTTTAACTTTATTTAACTTTATTTGTACTTGAGGAGTCTTGTTTTACTGAAGTAAGTTTCAATATGAAATTGCCTTTTTTGTGGACATCTTTATTTTTGTTTGAAAACCCCAAGATATATTCCAGAAAAACAAAGCACAATATGTTGTTCCTTTTACCATTTATATGACTCCTATAATACAGCAAATTTAGCCCTCCATTGAGCTCAGTTATAATTGCATAAGTATGTCACCACAGTATAAAGCAACATATTTACACAAGAGCTTTAAGTAACCTTTAAACAGACCTTGTTAGCTAAAATTAAAACGTGAGCCTTTTGTATCAAGAGTATCAGGTTCTTGCATGAAGAGTAACAAGTTCATTTCCTTTCTGAGATAGCTGCCCCTTTTAAGACAATAAATCTACTATTTCAGCACAACCTATTAGATCACATGCCAGTACCACCTGTGATGATCTACATAATTCAGAAGATCAGAATGGAAAATAATAACTTGTTCTGACTGACATTTTTATTGGGGAGCACTTTCAGGTACGTTTTAAAACACTGAGCAGATTCCTAAAACAATGTAAATGCTTAATAAAAAGAGTGGTTCAGGTATTAAAGAATATTTGTGAAATACTTTGTTCTGTGAACTGAAAACATCAGAATTTTCCAAAATAATTTTCTAACTGATAAAATAGGGATGTTATTAATAAATATACCCATTCAGTTTTATCCTAATGTACACTGAAAACCCCCACATTTAATCACCAAATTTTGCATATCAGAGAGTGAATGACACACAGCTACAGAATTCCCCAGCTCACTTCATTTGTACCTAATAACTACGTGGCATTGACCAAATGACTTTCAGTTTGTTTGCTCTTACTTTTTTCCTACTTTAGGCTACAAGGATAGCGGCTGTTGTTTGTTGTATATTCCTAGCCCACACAACTCGACAAAACATCTTGTTTGCCCTTGTTTGCTATTCTACAACTTCTGGGTATCTGGGGTTTGTATCTAGCACAGTGGCATGCAAAAACCCAAGGAAAATAACTAGAATTCTAATAATTGTAAATGGCATCCAAATTAATGTCTGTTCTAAATATTGTAACACAGATACATACTCAAGAAGCAAGTCTGATGCACCAATACATGTCACTCACCACATCTTGTTAAACAGGAGAATTTGAAAGTGGTAAAAGAGTACTTCTAATGCAACAGGATTAAAATTTCATGCATATCTGCAAAGAATGTCTGTGACTTCTGTCAAATTATAGCTGATAATACAAAAAATGCGTCCTAGGTTTTGGGAAGGTTCTCTACTACAGCTGTTACAGTAAGCGATAGATGACAGTGCTGTCTGACAATTTCCTTCCAGTCCTGAAGTACCTTTTACTCAGACTGTCAGCATTGGTAGGGACCTCAAAATTTTATAAGATCAGATGAAAAATTAAACATACTATTTCTTCATTTAAGTAACTCCTGCTATTGCTGGATCAGCCCAAACCCTCTTACATATATTAAAGAGATCAGCACATAGTGCAGTTATTTTTCTTTGACAAGTAAAACTTTTCTAACAGGAAAGTTAAAAAAATCCAGAGAAGGTGATTGCTTTTTACTACCTAGGACATAACTTTATTTTTGTTTCTTGCCTTTACCCGAAGTCGTCTAATAGGTGTACCTTTTACCCTGCTTTTAATGAAAAAAAAAAAAAAGGAATAAAAAAGGAAAAAAGTGTAATGTATACCAAACTATTTTTTAAATGGCTACACAAAATAATGGACTTGTATATAATTCTTACTGTGGCAAGATTTTTTAAAAATACTTAAGAACTACATAATTAAAAAGGGAATGGGAGTCATGTGTTATTTCCACCATAAAAACTAGTGGAGATTGTTATAGCAATAAAATTTCTAGTACAGAAATATGAAAATATTGTTAGTAAAATGAAAATAATTACAAGTGAGATGAAGACTGAAAGGGTGACAAAGATAATGGAATCATTCAGTGATAGAGAGATCTAAAAAACTCTAAAGTAGGAAACAAATTGTCTTCAGGTCTGTGTGTCCTCTATTTGAGTTGTTTTTAATACATGTATGTGTAGATATATATGTAGACACATGTACATGTGTATATGTATGTTTTCTACATAGAAAAACATTGTGGAAGTTCAAGGTTCCTGAAAAGAGTTTACAGTGTTTTTATAAGTTTTGGTAGGTCTTCTAAGTGGCTCCATTTGAAAATTCCATCATGCAGAGCTACTTAAGGTACATTTTGTATATTTTCTTACCATGACATTTAAGTGTCTCTTGGGGGGGGAGGGGGGACCAAATCACCTTGTCAAAATGACAGTTTGATGATGCACAAACACATTTACTCTTTCACAGCAATGTCATATTGGCTGACACTGCCAATAATTGTTATTCTCAACAGTTCAGTCATCTTCAGCTATTACAAGATTAATTACAAAGGGAAAAAAAAAAAAGAGAGAGAGCAATACAAAAGTAAGATTTGTTAGGCAGTCAGGTATAAGGAAATAGTAGGTTAGCTAGCTAACAGGGCTGTGAACTTGCTAATAAAAATGCTGTTTTACCAGTATTGCACATGAGTTCTTAAAATACAAGAAAAAAAAAACCTTTTTTATTACATAGTGACTAAACACACACAGCATACAGGTGTCACTCTGTATCATTTAGTGTCAGGGCATCTTCCACTTCCTGAAGGTTTGGCTTTTGGCTACCTGGGACCTTGTGCTACATACCATGTTGATCCTTACCTATGGACTACTTCCAGGCTTAAACTCAGAGTTGCCTTGTCACCAGAGACTTGTCTGGTGATCTCTGAAATCTTGCCTGTACCTGTCTACTCTGCCCAGGTCTGCTATTTGCCTCACTCAGGCAACACTGTGGGACTTCGTACTTGTCAGTGAGGGCACTGCTCTGCCCGGCTCCACGATCTGTTATCGAATCACTTTCCCCTGCAGAGTAACACCAGCCTGTGCTGCTCCCCAAAGGGTTGTCCCTACAGAAAATTGAGTAAAAGAGAGGTGAAACTGGCCGATTGCGATACAAAAAAGACAACATAACAAGGCTGAGAATCTTTCTAATTGTCTTGCTTCAGCAAATCCTTCTGAAAGAATGTTCCTTTACAGTGGGATGCTCTTTGATCCACTTTGACATTCTTGCATTCTTCCTCTCCTGCAAACGGTAGTATCAGTGTAGCATTAGTTTGAGCTATGTCATTTGCCATATTTACATTTCTAGACCCTGACATGGGAATGTTTTAGAATCTCCACTTAAGTAACATCTGCTTTTTTAAACATAAGTCAAAATCTCTGCTTTAAATGATAGTTTCCATCCCTCAAAAACCTTAGAATCCAGAAAACACAGAAAAAAACCCTCCAGATCTCACACTGTCTAGATCAACGTCAAAATTTTAAATACTTTTTTTAATATACTGTTAACTTCTAGTTATTGTACTGGCATTATAGCAAAGCTCCAAAGTCAATTTACACACTGCAATACTTAAGAGCAATAAACTGAAGAATTAAAAATAAAAATGTGGGAAGTACTCCATACTGTAGTTCAGAATGTAGTCTGAAATGAATAAATCTTCCCCAAGATACCTCTGAATGTTACAGGGGACATACACCAGAAGCAAACTTATACTTTGGGATCATAAGGTCCCCATATCATACTTGCATTAACTTGCCTTGTCTGAACATACCATAACCATCATCAGATGGTAATGCCTCCAAAAAAGGCTCTGAGGACAAGAGTGCTGTGTTTAAGTGTAGGCTGGAGTCCAGACGGTTAGGGTTCAAATATGTCAAGTCAGCTAATTTTTCTATGCATTAATTTAATTTTTGAAATATTTTCTTACATATTTAGACTGTTATGCTGTTTGAGATTTGGCTTGTACTTTATACATCTGCATCCTGAACAATACCAAAGCACAACAGGAATAAAAAAGTTTGTCAGTTGTGCTTAAAATGAATGTGAAGACTGATCTCTACATAGTTCAACTATAAACATAATCTAAGTGCTAAGGCAGCAAGACAGACACATTGTACTAATTGCTTTGCTTTTTTAAAAAATAACGGAAGTAGTATTCTTTTTGTATACTCTCAGATTCTCTGTGGATTTCAGAAACATCAGCTGTGCCCATTTTCACTCATTGGGGTACGTATGGAACTCACAGCTTATAATGGTTCTGATAACTCTGCACTGCATGTCATGCAGCTGTAAAAAGTAACTAAGATTCACATCTTGAACTGCATTTCATTATGCTGGTTTCCATAAGTCAATATCAGAAGTGAAATTTATATACACAACATATTTGTCTGATACTATGCCTTACTAAGCCATATCTAGGAAACCTTATAAATCACCCAAATGCCCAAGGATCAATGCCTAGGTTTGAAGCTATAATGATTTTCTCATTTAACTCTAGTTGGAGTTGAACCAATATTAAAGATTTATCTACTTCTGGGATAACAAAGGGCAACCTTTTGACCATTATAGTACCTGCAATTATGAGGCCATTAAGAGTGACAAAGAAATCAAGGAATTAAGTATTCTGATAAACTTTCTGAAGTGCTTAATGAAGGAAATATCTACTGTTGTCCACATATCACCAGAAATTCTTGAAAGCACCATATAAAAATGATCCAGTACAACTCTGTGTCAATAACTTCACAGAAGTGTCATGACACAACAAGGTCATTCCAGGAAATATGACTTGTCCTTTCTAGAATATTTTAAAAAAACAACACATTTTCTTTGCTTGTATCTAAAGTTTAAAGAAATTTGAAGAAACACTATTACATTTTTTATTAGAGTGTAACAGCTGACATCAGTCCACCATAGCTGTACTGCACAAGGACAAGCTCATATCCAAAAAAAATTACAGGAAACAAATTGTACCGTTCCCTTTTTACAGATGAGGGCCTGAAGCCAAACACAGTAAGACCCTTAGAAATACAAAACTTTTATCAAAGACCTCAGGTGAATACAAACCTCTCTGTTTAGGTAATTAACCACACTATCACTGTTTTGCTTGGTTTTGTCTTAGAGCCAACTGTGGGGCTTTTATTTATTTATTCACTTTCAAAGCAAAACAAACAGAAACAGGCTATAAAAACCACTGCTACTCCTCAAAAAAATATTGAATTCAATTTTGTTAACAATATTAACTTAGAAAGAAACTGTCTTGTACATTATACTTTACTGTAATTCATAATTGCCAGTATAAATCTGTTTTCTACATCTTCACTGCAGTAAAAACTTCACTGCCATTAAGAACATCATTTCCATATTACATACGAAATCATCACTTCTAATCATTGTCTAACTGTCTGGGAAATAGAGGCTGTTAACATTCATACCAAACGATAGGCTTTGTGCATAGCCGAAACAATTTATTGTAATGAATGTTTCAATAGGTGTGTGCTGATACTGGTTTTCAGTGCTATTAAATTATTCAAATTCATTGTAGTCAATATCACCTTAATTTATTATATTGCATTATTACAATGTAATTGCTTTCCACATAGTTGGTATACAGCTTGATTGCTGATTAAGTTCTGAGTTTCCCAGGGTGCGTGGCATTCAGCTTGGGCAGTAAATGCAAGTGTTAGTGCAGACATCGATGAGCAGTGGGTGAAGAATACAGACAAAATAAAACTTGATTGCCAGGTCTTAGGACAGCACGGAGATGTCTCTTCTCCCTTCTACGTTGTCCCTTTTTCACAGTAGGAAAAGGGACCTGGGTTTAGGCCCAGGCACAACTTCTCTTCACTCGGGATTATGGCAGCATACTCTAAAATATTTCATAGACGTATAAAACAGAAAGACAACAGCTGACCTTCACGTGTCAGATACTGGAGAGAAACTTCCCATCCTATCATTTGTTAGAAATCTGATAACATGACTTACTCTGAACTGAATCTAAATGAAATGATTTAGGGCTTGGATAATCAGACTCATCCCTGGTGGTGTGTTTGAACTTTATCTTATAGCAATGCCGTGTCACATAATTATGACAAAACTGTACTTTCCACTGCTATCTCCTTTGCTGGTAAAAGAGCAGAACTGAATAGACTTACGCCAGCTTGCCCTAGGTAATTTAATAGACCAGATAGCCTATCACTCTGCAAACAAATGCTACTCTGACCCATTACGTTTGCTGTAACAAACAGAATAATTGATAGCTATGCAAAAAAAGTATTAGTCTTTTTGTACATTCAGGTTTCCTGAAGCCACTAAAACCCAACTTACACACATGTGGTCATATTTTAGAGTTACAAAAATCAAGTCAAACAAACTCATATATTTTCGTTGAAGGCAACGGAGCTGCTCATTGTTGCCAAGAACTTGACCATTAAGATTATTTTGTCACGGCCATATAAACACATTTGCCTATATACCTTGTCATCTGTCAGTTTATTTTTACTCAATAAGTGACACACCTATGTTTGCTACCAGCTATTCCTTGCACTGTAAATCATGGTAAATGCACAAAAGAGAATATATTCTGAAAAATAAACACACACAGAGCCCCCTCCAAAACACCCCCCAATACCAAAATGGTTGTATTTTCCCAACATTCTTCCATTACCACATTGTATAAGTTAAAACTGAGGTCATTATTTCCTAGCACTCCAGTTAACAATTGTATTTATCTCTGCTTACCCTACATAAGGAAACTCTCAAGCTCACAGGGCTTGTAGCTGCAAGCCATAGACCTTGGTAATATCCAGCTACCAATTTTATAGAAGACCACATTAACTGTGGTTTGTTACAGAAATGCTCCTTTCTTGGTGTTTGATTGTGATTCTAAAAACTATAATCCAAAACTGGAACATCTGAAGTCAGAATGAACGTTTGAAAAACAGGCTGCAGACTGTTGCCCAGAAGACGTGCTTACATTATCATTTATGTCTTCTAATAGTGTCAGTAACTTTATTTGAAAGACTGCTGTTTTTTTCCAAAGTACTTCCAGTTCCTGTGCATATTTTTATTAATGTCTTTTATTAGTTCTTAAATTCCATTTCCGCTGTGGGTCTGCTTTTGGACTTTGTTCATTATCTAATTTGTCTCAAATTCTGACCCCCAGGTTATTGGCAGGAAACCGATTGCCCTTTATCTCTTTTACTATTAATTGCATAGTTAGAACTGAAGGAATAAAAAGTCACCATGAAATGAAATTACACAAAGGTCAACTGTAATGATGGCTTTTATCTTCCCATGGTATTTGTTCCAAGTGAAGTTTGATTAAACCAGAAGGCAATCAGAAGACACTAGTAGACCTTGCCGCTGTCCACAAGCACAAGTAATTTCTTATTGTCCATACTCTTGATACCATGGACTTTAGTGATGTTGAGAGTAACAGATTTGGCTTTTCTGGTTCTTGTTATTTTAAATCATTCAAGTCTAAAAAAAATTAAAATATTAATAATTTTTCTAGTATTGAAAAAAACCTGAGTAAGCCACTCCAGAAGCCAGATCAATATCCCATGATACCAGCAATGGATATGACTAGTTGTCTTTTATAGTGAGCAGCTTACAAATAAAGAGGAAAAGATAACTGTTAAAAATTAATCTTAAAAGAAATGTGAGTACTTCAAAGGAAGCTGAAAAGGCTTACATATGTAAGTTTCATAAATAGAAAATGAGAATAATGCTTAGTACATATTGCTTGCTATGAAGTATCCAGCAAGTTCTAAATTAATGGATTTAAAGTTGTTATCTATCTGTTAATTGGTCAGTTTGGCAACTGAAAAAGTACCTAGAACTACTTTTCCACCCCTTTCTTCTTGGAATGTGAATGTTCTTTACAAAAAAGCATTTGCTGTTATAACCATAACATATATGATAAAGATGACTTGCTGGAATCAACTGAGATCTGTTGATCCTGATCTATTCTATAATGCATAACATATTTACAGATAGAGAAATGGCACAAAGAAGGAAAGCTTAAATATGTTCATACGACAGATAATAGACTTACTCTTGCTGTAGTAGGTTTTTAAAGCTGTCAGTGATGTCCTTAAAAAAACAAATTCAAAATAAAAAAAATTAAGTTTTGTGTTAAGTGCTCTGCTAAACACAACAATATACTTCTAAAATGCTTTAAGAATAACTTAATTGTCATAGTCATATTTCATGGCTAAACCTTAATGTGAACAGACTCCATAGAGCTAGATAAGAAATTATTTTCTTGTCCTATACAATTGAATTTCCAAGTGACCTCAGTACAAACATTGTATACACAGTATGACAATGTTTAGTCTTGAGTTACTTCTCTGTCAACATGTTATCTGTCATGTGGGAATTTTGAGCTGAGATAGCTGCCAGGACAGAATCACACCACTCAGTGACAAAAATCTATGATTATTTACTAAGCTAGCTCAGTATAGGAGATGGCAGCAATACATGTCTCCAGACGCCTTGTAACCAGTACTATGAACCCAGGAGAGCAGGAAATTGCTCCAGATGGTTGAGGCATCAGTCCTGGCTGGCAGCCTGGTTTTTACACATAGCAATTCCACCTTCAGAGCAGCCTTCCACACTTTGCTGGATATTCATGGACATATTTTTCTCAAAGACTGTTGTTTTCACTGTGTATTGCTTCTACTAGTGGCATAAGCCACTAATGGCCTTATTGGTCATATCACCCAAGGAAAATCTCTTTAGCTTTCTTTGCGTGTGGACTCTCTCCAGTAGCTCCACCTTTCTTGCAACTCTGTAGTTGAGACCAGATCTAGACACAGCACTCCAGCTGTGGTCCCACCAGTGCTAGGTAGAAGAGGAGGAACACCTCCCTCAACTTGCTAGCAGCATTCCTCCTAACAAAGTCCAGGATAGTTAACCTTCCTTCTCTGCAAAGATGCTTTCCAGTTGGCCAGCCCCCAACTTGTACTGGTGGCAAGGGGTTATCTCCTCCCCAGGTGGAGAACTTTGTGCTTCCCTTTGTTGATCTGTGTAAGGTTTTTCCAACACGTGCTTAGATGCCCTAGTGGCATACCCCACAGCATTTAACCCAGCCTTGGGATTAGGCCCTAAATACACCTTGTGCTGCAGCACAGTCCTCTATTTCACAGACTTTGAACTGCAAAGACAATAAAAGCAACTGCCTTAGAATGGTCTAGATCCCAAGGACATTAAAAAAAAACCAAGTGCTACACAGTGTATACACAGCCTAGAAGAAACCAACACTGAATAGTGAAGACACGACCCAGTTTTATGCTACAAAGCTTGACAGCGAGGAATTGATCCTTGGGCTTTCATACTTTTAGTATTTAGAGGTAGTCCACGTGCTCCCATATCTCACTTTTTTTAAAAAAGGAAAAAGTTAGCATATCAGGGTGAAGGCAACTCTTCAAGTAAAACTCCAGGACCAGCTTAATCCACTGCTCCATTTACTGCATACAGCGTAGTCCCAGCAGCATATCCCCCCCATGCAGACCAGCCACCTGCCTTCATTCAGATTCTGAGCAGATATCCCAAGAGGAGGCATTAAGCTTCCTCTTCCAGAATGAAGCATTGCTGTATTTCACAAGCTGACTTAGACCCAGATTGGATACTCTCACTGCAGTTGGTGGAAACGTATGCCTTTAAACATCACCCACCTGAAAATGTCGATTTTATTATAGACCATTAATTCCTATGAGTCTGAAGCATGGAAGCCCAGATTCTCAAACAGATTTCAGCATCTCACTGCCAGCATTTGAGGCCCTTGGTAAGGGAGCAGAATTCCACAGCATACAGGTGCAACTGATATATTCGGATTAACCGATTCCACAACACTTTTGCTTCTTTGTGGGTGAAGGATTTTTTTAAAAAAAAATTATGTGTGTCTGAATGCATGTAGTTTTGTATCTTGTCTTACTCACTTCTTACAAATACAAAGAGTTTGCTTGGGTAAATTTTACTGGAATGGCACCGATCGTTTTTTAAACTCCAGTTAAGTGGACGAATTCCAAGGCTTTCCCCACCCCCATTACTTCCAAGGAAAATACCAACTTCTATACCACTCAGTTTAAGTCTTTGAGCCAAAACCCCCATACTGGTTAGATAGCTTTCATCCTCCATGAGCAATTATAGCTTTTCTTGCACAGCTATTAGTGAATGCAAGACTCTTGCAGAAATCTAACTGGTACCTTGTAATTCCTTTAATTTTATTTTTAGGCATCTGGGATTCATGCCAATATCCTGTTCCTTCTGTGAAGTGCTGACACCTTACGGGCTTTTACTGCTTAGTGTTCTCAAGGCTTTAGGTAGTCATTGTATTCTAGGACTTCCTCCTTTTTATGATTCTAAGAATTCATTCTTCTGCATTTATCTCCATTAAATTCTACACAATAACCCAGAACATCAGCTTCTATCTTCAATGCCTGCAGAAAAATACACACTGTAACTCAAAACAAAAAAGAAGGATGTAACCTGCACTCGCAAACTATCCCTAACCCCAAGCCAGGACTACCCGTGAGTCACAGCAGGCAACAGGATTATTTAAAGTCAGGCAGCTGTCCTCAGGAACCAGCATGACTACACTTGCCTGTGTTGCTCAAGCCAGGAAAAGACAACCTCAATATAGAACACTGTAATGATACCACAAGGCAAGATGTGACTAAAGGTAACAAATGAAATTCAGTAGTGCAAAATGAGGTCATGTGCCAACAACAAAATTAATAACAACAGATAAAAAAAACATATGGTGACAAAGGCTTCATCATTAACCCAGGAATTTTGTAATCTGAAAGAACAAAGAGAAAGAAACCTTTGAGTGACTGGGTCATTATGTAAAAAGTTAGGAACCATTAATGAAATGCACCTCAAAAATAGAGAAATGTAGTCAAGATAGTAAAGTGCTAAGAGTTTTGGACAGGTAAGAATCATCCTTTACTTGAAATAGTTTACGATTTTTACTTCAGCTTGGTTGTTGAAGAAATTAATCTAGAAAGGTAACTTTTAGAGTGGAGACTCTTACAAAGAAGGAAGCTGACTTGTTTTCTTACTAGAGTAAAAGTAGTATCGATCAGTAACTTCTATTATGAGCATAGACTGCAAAGTTAACATTTGACTGTAAGAACTTTAAAATGGCCCTGTGTGGTTGTCAGGAAAGATGTTAAGTCACAAAATGCAAGCTTTGAAAATAGTGGAATTGGAAAATGTCAGAACCTGGTAGCCTTTCACAATGTGTCGTTTAAGTACAGTGAAGAATTTACTCTTTTATTCCTTTTACACTATTGAGGCTAATGATTCTGCAGAGCCTTTATTTTCTGATGGCATTTGTAATGCAATTTCTCCATTCTGCTGCTACCTTATGTGTAAAATTTGGCATAGATTCACCTTAAGAGATCTAGCCAATAGTGACAAAACTTGTTAAATAACTTGCTTCATCTAAAATGGATTTGCTTCCTACCTGAATTTAAACACCAGTGCCAATTGGTCTGGGTGCACGTGACACTTGATTTTTAAGAGATGTTCATTTCAGTGGAAGACTTTAAAGAAATCAATGTTCTGTTCCACACCGTTCTATCCTCTTACAACTTCTTATAACATGAAAAGCAGGTTTTCTACATGTCTGAAGTTATTCACACATAGAAGTTCTCGGTCTTCGTCACAAAACTACTGAAGCAGTATTATACTGAAGGGAATGTTATACTGAAGAATGCGAAAAGCAGATGGGCTTAGGGTGAGACAAAAGCAACAAATGATGGGAAATTGGTACTTGACAAGTACATCAAAGATTAAGTTGAGGAGGGATAAAATGCATTTTTTTCATCTCTGACAAGCAGCATTGTTTCTTTGCTTATTTGTTTTGAACTTCTCTCTTTCCAATTTGCCAAGTTTCATGGAGCTACTCTGGAAGAAGTAATTTACACCATTAGGCTTACTTGTAAGACTTTCTGATTACCTAATTTTCAGACCTACAAACAACCACTTATGCATGGCTGGCAGTATAATTCTGATTTCTAAGTTGTTAAAACTGCTTCTGGCAAGTCACACCCTTAAATGTAAGCATTAGAGCCAGGAAGCATCTTTAAATATTTTTGAATTTCTTCTTTGTTTTTCTGTAGCTGCATCAGGTTTTCCTCTCATTCTCTATTGTATACTAAGCCAACTTCAAATCTGGCCTGCACACATAAAGGATCATAAGACGCAAGACTGTCACTACAAAGCATTTCTGAATCTTCTTTATGGACCCCTAAAACTCTGAATTTAAATTAAATAGCTTTAAGACACACCGTAAATGTTCTACACATCCTGCAGTTTAGTCCCAGAATGTGATGTAGATTGGATTTTGGCAAGCTGACACCAAAATACTCATTACTTCCTTCAAACACATGAAAGAGAACCAGGAAGACATGCATCTCCAATTCTGAAGATACCACCAGCTAAAGCAGCAACAAAAGCATTTAATTCATATCTACATGGACAGTATCCAGGAAGCACCAGCAGCCAGGATCAGGGGCAATCAGCCCCACAAAAGCAAGACAAGTCCCACATGAAAAAGCCAGCACTGCTCTCTCAATAATTCTATATTAAAAACAGGAGAATTTGCTTTCCAAACATCAGAGGCAATCAGTTTATCTATACAGAGAAAAAAATTATACTTAGTAATGGGTTTGGATCTGTAAGTTCTCATAATAGAAATCAATTTATTTAAATTAAAAAATAATTCAAGTTCACTAACTTCTCACAACAGCAAAATCCAAATCTTGACAGCAGGCTAGAAACAAGTCCATTCTACTCTGGTCAATTCTGCCAGTGCTTCACAGATAGGCTATGTAAAATAATGGAGCAAATAAAGAGACAGGAGGATGGTCAGTATTTGTCATGCATAAATGTCTTTCAGGTACAGAAGTTTATATCAACTTATATCACAGAATCAGAGAATGGTTTAGGTTGGAAGGGACATTAATAGTATTCTTTTTCCAATGCAATTGACAATTCCAGTCTGACATATACCAGAAATCCTCAAATCAACTACTTCTAGTAACAGTCTGTTAATAATTACTCAATAAATTATCTTCCAATTTAAAGTTTAATACTTGGTGTAAAATAGACTCTTCTAACAGTATGAAGGAGCTCAAAACAAGAGAATAAAGCAGAGCAAGACCTCCCTTGATAGGGAAATAATATTTTTAGATTATTCCACTTACACTTCATCGTGGATAATGCTGATAGTGTACATGGGTTATTTTTGCAAAATAGCTAATAGGATATCTATAGGCAGCCATTAGCATTTTCAAGATTCTCCCCCTACCCTAAACCAGGAGAGCAAAAATAATTTTATTTTAGTTAAACAAAGAAGTCTTAGGTTATAATCCATGTTAAATAGTTGATATAATGGTCATAATTTTCTTCTTCACCCTCTAACCTCTACCATCTTTTTTCCAAAATGCAACAGTTAAAAAAAAAAAAATGCTCTTAACACTAAAAATGTCTCTGCCTAGTCTGTTACCAGCCACACTGAACATTCAATCTCAGTGTAAATAACAGATGCCCTTGAAACGCAGATCAAATAATGCTGTAAATGCATGCAGTATTCTTCCTTTTCAAGCACACCAGTGAACCCAACAGTGATCTTTAAAGGCACATTCAGCAGTCCCTCTAGTTTCAAATTTATTTTTCCATTTGCTTCCAGCAAGAGACACAGGTGTCAGGTGAGCAGCAGCACATGATACTAACCCTAACGTTGTGAGTAAACAACAAAGTTGTCACAGCACAAACTGGCAGGCAGCAAAAAGGCTTTACCATTGGTCAGACTCTACTGTCCATGCCATTTCTTCATTCTCCAGAGGTCAGACCACACTACTCCTTGTCTCTGCTACATCCAGCTTCTTCCTTCTCCAGGCTGCTCCCCCTTCTCCCCTATCCTCCTCAGGGCTATTTAACCACTTAGCTGTAGGATCACAGCTGTATGTTATCAATGTCAATCAACCCACTGCCTGCCTTCCCCTACATGAAGTGGCATCAGGCTTCTCACTGAACTGGTGATGATGCTTTTTTGGACATAAAACAAAGGCAAACCATTTACACCTTACATTAAGCTTGCCAAATTTTGAATGGCTTTTCACTGCTTTTTCTGTCATGTGTGTGTCCCATCCCCATCCCACCCCCACCCACCCAGTATTTTTTTTTTTTTTCTGGGCTGTACAATCCTCTTGAACATGTAGGGCATTGCATTCCCACATAATGGATCTAGATCTGAAAAAATTGTTTGGATAGAAATTGTATAAAGACAGACTGCCCAAGCAAGCTACATCCTAGTTGTCAGGACCATGCAAAAGTGTTATGAAGTGGACATGAATTGGATTTCTCTGACATAAATTTGGGATAACAGTATTTGCAAATGCACCATATCTTTATTAATACTTTTCCACATAAAGCTTTCTCCATGCAACCATGGTTCTAGCATGAGAGTGGCTCCAAGTTAACAATCTGTGGCACAAAATACAACTGCAGATCCACTGCACTGCAACAGGGGTTGTACTTGAGTGCAATGGTTTTTAAGCTGTTAAAAGTGCAGGGTTTTTTCTCAGGGTCTATAAGCAGCTCCAAGAGTTCTTTTCTCTAAAACAAAACCAAAAGCCTCCTACTGAAAAACAGTTTTCCTCATTTACTCCGCAGTAAAATACTACTAAAATACAAGAATTACTGTATTCAGCTTTCAGTGATTCAACACAGAACAGCAGAGATCCACTGAACGTTATTTTCTGACCCGATAGAAATAATTGTCTTCAATTACTCAGAATAAAACTGAATTTGACAGGGCACTGTATGGTCTCAGCAAATGCATAATATGTAAAGCAACTGCAGTCCTGTTTAAAAAAAAAAAAAGGAAAAAGTACTGATGTTTATTTGTTTTTCCACATTAAAAGTACCATTTGGAAGCTTATTCAAAGCCTTTGCAATTTAGTGAAACATTCTTTTGAGTTCAGTGGACCTCAGATGAGACCTTTGGGGAAAGAAACGTAAGACAGATAAGGTTTACAAAGGATAGCCTTGATTAAAAATGAAACCTTCAAGAGGAAATTAAGATGAAGAATTGAATGCATTTACATCTATTTTGGCACTGGTTCGTATGAACTACAGCAAACTGTTTTGTCAGAAGTGAAATTAATAATGGTAAGAGATTTCAAAATATAATGCTTTAAAAGAACCTAGTTAAGAAATATCATTAAGGTACCTCCTGAGACAAACAACTGCTAGAGAGTGCAAAGTACACTTCTGAACACTTGAGTTTGGAAACATTCTTTTGTGCTAATTAACAAGCTTTGGGCTGGGGTAGCAGGTGTGAAACTGCTACCATATGAGATTTGGTAAGTCAGGACAATTCCAGGCACAAATACAGGCTGTGTGGAGAACGGGTTGAGAGCAGCCCTGAGGAGAAAGACTTGCAGATGTTGGTGGATGAGAAGCTCATGACCCATCAACGTGTGCTTGCAGCCCAGAAAGCCATCTGAATCCTGGGCCGCATCAAAAGAAGCATGGTCAAGGGAGGGGATTCTCCCCCTCTACTTCATTCTCATGAGGCCCCACCTGGAGTGCTGTGTCCAGCTCTCGGGTCCCCAGGCCATGGACCTGTTGGAATGAGTCCAGAGGAGGCCACAAAGATTATGATACAGCTGGAGTGCTTCTCCTATGAAGACAGGCTGAGAGAGTTGCGTTTGTTCAGCCTGGAGAAGGGAAGGCTCCAGGGAGACCTTACAGCACTTTCCAGTACTTAAAGAGGCTGCCAAGAGAGCTGAAGAGGTACTTTTTACCAGGGCCTGTAGTGATAGGACAAGGGGGAATGGCTTTAAACTGCAAGACTGTAGATTTAGATCAGATATTTGGAAGATATTCTTCACTGTGAGACTGGTGAGACACTGGCTCAGGTTGCCCAGAGAAGCTGTGGATGCCCCATCCCAAGCCAGGCTGGACGGGGCTTGAAGCAACCTGGTCTAATGGAAGATGTCCTTGCCCAGGGCAGGCAGGTTGGAACTAGATGATTTGTAAGGTCCCTTCCAACTCAAACCATTCTATGCTTCTATGATGTTCAGCTGTGTTTTCCTAAACAAATAATGTCCAACTTGACCAAGAATGAAAGTTAATTCAGTTCATGAAGCACCAGTCCCTCCAGTAATGTTGAGAAAAGGAACATAGGAAGGCCATGTGAACATGGAGATTAGGTTTATTGTGCCTTTTCTTTGTTTTTGCAAGGACTAGGCATATCAAAAGGGGAGACTAAGGCGAAATCTGTAGCAATGCCAAAACTATTAGCTGTGAAGTACTGCACTAATCTTTTGATTCCCTTCTTGAGCACATGAACTTTTGTAAGACTGAGAAAAACCTGCATATTTAGGTTCTAAGGCCTTTAAATTCTTAACAGTATCATTAATAGCCAAGCACAACATATATCAAGTTTAAAGAAGCCATGCTGCAGGAAGCTTGTATTGCTGGAGAAAGAGGAGACAGTGTGAATGTGTCGGTTGGAGCTTGTGCCCTTCTGCAGCCAAAAGACAAATGCAAGCTTATCTTAGCAGTAAATACGTAAGATATTTTTCTTTTAATAGTGGTGTCTTTTAAATTTCATGGGGGGTTGAGGGAAAAAAAGACTACTTGAGTTTATTTTACATTAAAGGCACTGAAATATATGATCAAGTATGATAGAAATGTTTTTCTTTCCTACCTTACAATGCTTGTTTTCTCAGTAGATGTGAATACAGCTAACCTGAACTAGACAGATGTCGCATGAGTTCTCAGTACCACCTATAGAATCAACACTAACAACTTTTAATTGCCTGTTTTCTCATAAGAAGCCACTTCACAAATTGAGCAGATGGGGAACAAGGGGATTAGGGTTGAATTTCTGCCCTGAGCCACAGGGCTCTTTTGTGATGCTGAGTTGGTCACTTGAGCTTATGTACTCAGAATTACCTGAGGAATAACAAATTCAATTAAATGCTGCAGTTATCTATTTGTTAAAAGTTTTTTCCACTTTTCGAGATCACAATGATGACTATATAAATTCTCTAGCATTTCGGGCTTTTTGTATTCTACAGCAACGTTTTGGAGACTCTGTAAAGACATACTTCTCAAGGACCACCAGAAGCAGGGCAGCTCTGTGAAGGGGGATGAGCAGAAACCAAAGGTGGCTGCAGCACAGTCTGTACCCTCACCAGCTGGCACCATCCCACAGAGCCCGAGCATGGGAGGCCCTTCCAGGCACAGCAAAAGGACCAGGGCTGCTCAGGGACCCCAGCCAGAAGCAGTAAGAGGCAGGGCGAGAGACAAGGCTACAGTGTAGGTCTGCAATCCATACAGGAGACTGAGACAGGCACGCTTGTGAGACACACCGAGGGAGGACCAGGGCCTCAGCCCCAAGCTCAAATGGGTACTCTAGATGAAGGGCAGGGTGTATGGAAGGATGGCTAGTTGATGCTGGTTGGGGCATTTAAGGCCTTACTGCTGCCTTCAGGGCCATGACAATATCCTTTAAAAGTCCAGGTGCATGTGTTTCAAAAATGAAATGAGTTAAATAGTTGCAATCTAGTCCAATTTGCTCTTTATCAACATAAAAAGAAGGCTGGCCCAATCATCAGGCTGCCCAGGAGACAGCCAGTAATGAGATGACAAGAGCTTGGCTGGACTGAAGTGAGCTCTCTTGGCAAAGTTGTATGGAAAAGCTTGTGGAGCACCTGCTCCCATCATGCTTGGCTCTAGCTGCCAGACCCAGCTTCACAAAATTTTTACACACAATAGTTTTCCCTCTTGAAAGGAATAAAACCACCACATAAAATATGTCCAAGATAGTATGTTTGCTTTAAATATTTAAAGCAGCAGAAGGAACCCATAGGAAAAATCAAGAAAATGAAACACAGCTAACAAGATACTATTACCACTTTATAACAGAAAAATAAATCAAGAAACCTGAATTCTCCTGGTACGGTCTACCAAGTAGCAGCTTAGAAAATTTTAGAGAAGCTATGAAGAAGACTTAATGAAGAATTCTTTGAATTAATGCTGTTACATACTCTCTCTGGATCCATGGGCTGTACATTCTGCTCCCCAGAAACATTACTGAAAAGTATCAACTGACTTCAAAAAAGAAAACAAGGCTCTGGACTTGTATGTGTGACTTCAGCTTTCATTACCTGCTTACAATCTTAACTCTTTGGCTATGAGTCTCTGATTTAGCTCACTAACCGTCTTCCTCACTCTAAATACTATTAGTCACTCAAACCCAGCCACACAGATCCTGTACCCTTTCCCTATCTTCTCAGCCACTTATTTACATTGTTTTGCTTCACTGTCTTCACATGTTCCATTTTCAGTTTTTTTCAACATTCATCTCCCCTCTCAGGATCCTGGTACAAACCATCAACACCCAAATATTCCAAATAGTCTCTCCATTCTCATGTTATGAAGTCACAAATGGGAAGGATTAAAAGATGCCTTAGACAGCAAAAAGCAAAAGTAAATAACTATTTAGGTGTGAATCTGACTGAATTGGCAACTGTGCCATGTGTATATGTTCAAAGAGTTTGCTGGATTTTAAGAAATAACTTCCATCTGACTGTACACAAGAGCATTTTGATAAGACTGTGCTGTCAGAGTGTTTATTACTTTGAAAATACTTCGGTATGGTAGGCTTGGTATATGTAAATAAGGATGAAGGCTTGTCAATGCATACATGTCACCTTCATCACTACATGCTAATCCAACAAGACGTTGGGTAAGCCATGCTTATATCTGTATTACCTGCTTCTTTCTTAAGCCTCTGGGAAACACACTGTGGAGAAAAAGTGTATGGAAAAAAACCACGTTACGTCCCTCCAATTCTAGCTCTATCAGCATTCAATATAGACCTTGGGCAGCCAAAGTAGTACGGTTCATGAAAAAAATAAATTACTTTTCAATGTGGAAGGCAGAAGTAAATGGAATTGTAAAGCCATTTTTGCTGCAATAGTAGCTCTAATTATTTGTCCCCATTAAAATTTATCACTGATAAACTTAAGAGCAGTTTTTATAAGCTATTCATATTATTTATCTGTCCTCTCCAATACTCAACTTTTGGGCACACGACAGAGAAGATATGCTTAGCAGAGTAATATTACCATTAATTACTGTAATTAATGCAAATTATGCAAAACCAGTAAAACTCAATTACCAAAAAAATAATAACCTTTGAACTGAAAATGCAACAGTAAATGCAGAAGTTCAACGCATAATGGCATAATTGTGCCAGAAATAATGCTGAGCGGAGGGTTTAGATCCTGGTTCTACATGCTAAGGCTGTTTATAAAAAGCTGTGTAAGTTTATAGAATGTTAATACATGGAACATAGTATAAGAAACTGTATTACATTAAACCCTTCATATATAGAAATTTTCTCTTAAACCATTTGTTTTGTAGGATTTTATGCTGACCTTTAAACCAGCTGTTTTCAAAAGTGATGTACCATGGATTTCCCATGGAGGAGAATAGGCTAGCTGGATCCCTGTGTTGATGGGCAAACTATATTCTTCCCTGTTTTAAATCAATGAGGCAGGCAATTTAAACAACATGCCCAACACGTCAGTATCTTGAGGTTTTTGATGTGGAAACATGCTTGCAATCCTAACCTAAATTTATTACAACCTTTAGACTCAGATAAGGGGTCAGGAATTTGGGGTTTTTAGTACTTAAATTATTTGTAATACAAATACTATAATAAAGATGGAAGAATTGAAATGGTCTGTAAAATTACGAACCAAATCACAGAGTTCATTAAAATCTCCTGGTCCTACTGAAATAAAAGGAATCTGGAATTTATGTCAAAGAATCGGGATTTCACCAGCTGTTGTATTCAGACCTAAGGGGTGTGTGTGTGTGTGTGTTAGCTTCACAGCTTTCAGTTTCGAAGCTCGCCCTACATCTTGGTGCTTAATCCTGTAAACATATTATTTGGCTGAATAATAGAAAGGACAGTACTAGTTTATAATAGTAAACCAACCACTTTAGGGCATTTGAAAAGTCAGCTCTTGAAGACAAACCACCTTTTTACTTCTGAACTATTAGCTATGAAATAACCAGCTTAGCAGAAAGGTATTCTTAATTTCAACCAGTGCATGATCTTGAGTGTGCAGGTTTATGCAAATGTTATATATCTAATGTAACTGTGGAAGTTCTCATGCATTTCTTTCATGAATCCTCCAGAGCTCTCCAATTCAATTATGTTGTTCAGCAATCTGTCTCAAATATGAATTGTGTGTGGTATTAAAAATGAATTAATTCACATGTTTCATTTTACTTTGCTTTACTAAGATAGCTTTCTTCGGAATAAAGAATAGCTGAAGTGTTTCACACTAAACTTTGTAGATTTACTTTTTAAAATTAAGATCTGCCCTGGTGTCAGATCTCTTGTATGATTATATCATGTCAAATGTGTGAAATCAAAGGTATTTCTTTAAAGAAGGTATCGTTTAAATTCACCTTGCAGTCTAGTTGTATGCCATGTAATATACGTGCTTTTCCCTGCAATTGAGGAGATAATGGCTCATGTCATTTAAAAATACAGCTGCTGTTTATCTGAAGAGCAAAAACTCAAAGCTTTAACTGTTGTTTTAGAGTGTGCATTAAATGGTGATCAGACACTGTAAAATACCAGATAGCCTAAAAACCTGACAGCTGTGAACATTACAAAATTCTCTGGAGAATCAGCAAAGCCCAGATAGTATAATGCTGCTGGTAAAATACACCTATTATCTAGAGAAAAATATAAATATTTATGCAATGTATATTTTAAAATAAAATAAGGTACACATAGGTATATGTATAAATAGGAGTTACAGGTAAAAAAATACTATTAGATATGTGCCTATTAAGAAACAAGTTTTTTACCAGATCTAAGTGAAATAGGGACAAAGTTGACTACAAACCCAACTTGGAGATGTGGTCTCTCAGTAGCTGCCTGTAAGAAAATCCATTAACTTTACAATTTATTTTCATATGTTCACGAAACCAAAAAAAAAAAAAACCCAAAAATAAAAAAGGGAAAAGTTAAAGGCTTGATTCTGTGACTTCTCTGAAAGTTAGATTGCCTCTTCATGATGCTTAAAAATCAGTTGGATCATTCACTTCCCTAAATCCAAGCATGCCTGTAAGTGTTCACAAGATCATTGCCCAAGGCCTTCTGTTAAATACTTCATGCAGTATTTTTTATTCTAACTGCTTCCCTAAGTATGA
Organism: Falco rusticolus; assembly: GCF_015220075.1. NCBI lineage: Eukaryota > Metazoa > Chordata > Aves > Falconiformes > Falconidae > Falco > Falco rusticolus. The sequence goes on from NC_051197.1 coordinate 24,687,451, forward strand.
TCATAAAGCAAAATTGCTTTGGTTTGAACAGAAGCTCAAGAATGCTCATTTTATAATATGCAGATTTTTGTAAACATTTTTGTACTACTGTACAATTTGTCACATCAGCCTGTCAGGTTTTTTTTAAAGATGCTTTTTGGTATTTTGGTTGGTGGGGGTTTTTCCTCATTAAAAGTATAGAAGTTTTCTTTTCATGGTTTTTAAGTGTCTCATTTTATAAAATGAAGTAAAAAGGCAGCCTTGGAACACTGAGCCCAGACATTCCCTGTGTAGTAAGTAAAAGTGAAACCAGAGTAAATGCCAAATGAACAGGTGGAAAAAAGCTAAAATAAGATGTTTGTTGGTCTGTAATGACAGGTATTACTCCTTGTAACTAACTCGCAAAATTGTTTCCGTGTATCTTTACTCTTTGTAGGATTCAATTTTCTTCTTTTACTTTATTGCATGTTTAAGTTTTGCCTTTCTAGAACTATAAACAAGTTTCTGTATCTTGAGCTATAATCATACAATGAAAATAGGGTAAGCAGCCATGCATAGGTAATAACAAAATCAACTACATGCATCCCATACAAGCTAGGCAAAACCAAGCAACCCAAGCCACCAGCCTGAAGCTCGAGCAGCAACACCTTTACTACTGCTATTAACCACACTACCTACCTCCTCTTTAGTATCCTAATGTGTGCAACTGCATTCTTTATCTGAGCTTCGTGGCTGATGAAAATATGCATAACTGGGTTCACACACTCTTATATGCTGCCACTTGACAAAAATAATTAAAGCTCCCAAAATCAGGAAGTCATCTTGGAAATCACTAAATACATACTTTATAAAATGATGTGTTCCCAAGAATATAAACATTTAAAGGATGGCTTTAAAAAATGCATTATTAAGAATATTTCTATACTAACATTACTACTCTTTTACTCAATTTCTGCTGATGCATAGTGTTAGCAGTTCTTGGAACACTGTGGTGATCATTATGGCAGGAACAGGCTTTTGGAATAGCAAAATCAGGCAGGAAAACTGAATAAAGGACAGGTATGGCCCTGTTACCCACTTCGATTATGTCTTCTCCCAGTGGCAATGCACACCAGCTGTTGAAGAAAGGTGTTGCCCAAGCAGCTGATCTCGTTTGCACAGCCTCACATGGGGCTGGCCCTGCTACTGTAGCTGCCACCAAGCACAGACTCAGGATGTGAGAACAGTGATGGCTAATAGGGCAGTTATAACTCTCAAAATGTAACTGTCTTAGAATATCTACTATTATAATTCTTACAGTAAGTTTCCTTACCCTGCCAAGAGCTCTAAAACTCCTCTTTACATATTCTCAAATCTTTAGGGCCCTGTTACAAATCCAGACCAGGTAAGTAATTAAACTAAATAACTGAAAGTAAAAGCTACCCAACAGCAGCTTGCTCCTGATGTAGAGCACCACTCGTCAGATGACTTATGTCCATGTCACACAAGAACACTGTTTTCCTTGAAGAGAATTGCTGGTAATTTTAGCAAGAATAGAATGGTTACATAAGCTCAGAAGATTACACTGCCTCCCCCTTAAAGGTGGTGCTCAGATGCTTGGAACCCCAGTCCAACAAAACAACATTCAGATGGTTTAGATTAATTTAACAAGCACTTCAGTGTTTTTAGAATGACTGAATTATTCCGCAATAAAGATTGAACAAAAGCCAAACGGGCAGAAATGAGCCACATTTATATCTGGAGGAAAATATAATCTATTGTCAGTTTCAGCGATTCCCTATTTCACCATTTCAGAAAATTAAAGAAAGCCCTTTGCATGAATTTCAGTATAAGCACAGAATTTAAGTCTTATCTGTTTCATGCTTTAAATGCCAACTTGAAACTATCAATTTTTTGCAGCTGTGTTTTTAATCTGTGAATAAAGAAGTTCTGTCTTGCTTGTCTTCTCTGATCCTGCTGAAAATGTGACCTTAACAAGAAACCAATCAAAAAAAAATAAAAAACAAACCACAACAACCAAACCCCAAAAAACCAAAGCCCAAACCCACAAACAAAACAACCTCCACCACCACCCCCCTACCCCCATTTTATTTAGTGTTTTGAGGCTTGGACATTCATTGTTCCTCACTGCTCTCACAAAATAATTATCCCTTCTTTCTCCTTCCAAGGGGAAAAAACAAAAGCTTTTCAAGTATAACTGAATTTTCCATTCTGCCTCTTGAGAAAACACAGGAAAGAAACTAAGATTTCTGCTGGTTCTTTTAAGACACAAAAAAATGATAATGGAATATTTTTTTTCTAAGGCTGTAGAGAAGTCGAAGGACAAATTTTACTTTAGCTGAAACCGCTGGAAGCTCTGCCATTCACTTCAGTAAGCCAAGATTCACCTAAAATGTTTCCAAACTTCACTTTTCCTACTACATTGAATCTCCTACAAACTGCTTTGCCCATGCAGCATTCATGTAATTTAACCATTTGGCATTACCTTTGAAGTCAACAGAACCAGAAAACAAAGTCCTGAGAGACGGCTCACTCCAAAGCAACTGGATTACTGAACAAATAAGCAAAAATGTTAGTCCCCAAAAGGTTTATCCCCAGTTCTACAAATCCAAATTGGTCCTTGAACAATTTTATGCATGCATATCCATTTCCATTACTAGTTCCTGGGCTCTTTCTTGTATTTCTTTTTTCTTTATCTTTTCTTTTTCCTAGTTTTATCATCATGAAGTGTTCTGAACTATGGCAAGCTCGACTGTATGGGTTGCTCAGTATGTTAAAAGTCACATGAAAATTTCTTTTTATATGCCTAATCTTGTTTAGCATGGTGAATGTAAATTAGTTTTGGCTAGAGGTGTTTGCCCTGATCCTGAAAAAGAGAATTTCAGTTGATCTGAACTCTTTGGAACATCGAGAAAAGAGGAATTGTATGGTTTAGATTCTTTTCCATCTCCTAATTTTGACTTTAAGTGTCTGAGGAAAAAGTACCAACACGTGTTATATTTGCCAATCCTCTGTAAAAATTTTTCCTTACTAATATTTTTGTATTTTATCCCAGAGAACTTTCATTTTGACGACTAAATTTGCCCACAAGCAATAGTGCTGCGTTGAACCTCGACAATTATGTGGTTCACCACCAGGCGAGTCATTCCCACAGCCTGGCAATGCCCGGCCCTGCCTGCCTGGATTTCTGCCTGGGAGACCCAAAACCTGCAGGCGTTTCTGTATGCATGGCTCACTCTACACATTATGAAGCTTAAAGCTTTTGCAGGCTCAAGAACTGAATGACTTGGCTTTCATCATTTAATATTAACATTTTGGTTGACATTTTTACTGCAGTCTTCCACATGTTTTTCCCTAATGCCACTCTGAATTATCAGCAATCATGATGTCGCTTTATATTGCTGTGGCATGTTTCAAAAGGTGGCACTATTTGATGCAAATCAAGTTTTTCCTTAACATCTGAGTTTGTTTCCAGAAGAGATAGCTGCCAGCATTTTGTTTATAAAAGATCAGCACTTTGGGAAAGAAGAAAATTTCCTACTTAAGCAACCTCCGATTAATTAATTCCAGTGACAGAATCACTCCCTGAAAACAGAGAATTTTGTACTGGCCTGCACATTGCTTTGACATCTTTGTTTTACTAACAATAAGTAAAAAAAAAAAATGCACAAATATGCTTAGGCTCTACTCTGAATGAACAAAGCTGCTCTACTTTTCTTTGGGAAGAGTATCTCTAAAACCCTGGAAAGCTGCTGCCAGTCAGCAATGAACGCTCTGCCTGGAGCAACAGTACTGCTCTACTTTCCTTCAGCCCTTAATTGCTCCTTGACATGTTTGTGAAGTTAAAGAGGGAGGGTAGGACTGGGCTGGAGAATGAAAAAGAAAGTATTTGGTAGAAATCTGGGCCTCTGATTCTGTGAATTTTCAGTTAATTTGAATGTCTGTTAGATTTTTGAGATCCATGGTCTGCACTATTTAACTCTGTTTTCTTGATATTACACAGATTGTATAGGGATCCTGTCTCTGTCAGATACCTTTATTCTTATTTCTGATACACTAGGAAAACATTTCCATTTGGTCAAATCACCTTTACAAAAGTGGAAGACCTTGTTCTTAGTTTAATTTTCCCTTCAACTGTCATCCTTTGGCAGTGCAGGCAAAGCACTGAAATAGCTAGCCATTAGCAACATGGAGACGCTGTCTGGAACTAGACCAGAGCTCTAAATATTTAACTTCTGCCACTGCCTGCATTTACTGTCTTAACAAAATGTTATTTCCTTGTCTCTGCTCCCATAACTCTGTGTGAATTAGAGAGTGCATTTAGTACCCTCTGCAACCCATTATCATAGATAAAACTACCTGTTCTCAACGGATTGAGAGACTGAAAATAGTGACTAACACCCATACTAATATGAACGTTTGTTTGGACACTTCAACAATTTAATCACAGGCATATTTTGATTAAAGTGGAACAACAAAAATTATGTTGAGCATTCAAGGAGATGAATATGGGTCATGAAACTACATATAATACCAGTAATTTTTTCAAATGGCTTGTTTACAACCTTTCATGATTAGAGTAGCCTGTATAACAGATTATAACCCTGTATCCTTCATGTGATGTTCTTAACAGCAAACTTTGGTACCTTTTAATTTCCTAGGGTATGTACTAGTATTATGGGTACCTATTTAATGCTGAGTCTTTAATCTGCCTTCTAAGATAGAAACACTGTTCATCAGAACCAGACCTGCTGAACTGGTCACAGAAATCTCCAGTATCTGCCAAATGTTTTATGTTCATTTTACTGAAAGGAGGTCCAGTGTGTAACGACCTAGTGTGAATATATATTGACTCAAGCCAACATAGCCAGAATGAAACCCAATTTGGAAGAGGCAAGCAAAACAAAAAAACCAGAAGAGCAATACTCTCCTGTTCCTGGTAATGGAGCTAGGCTTTTAAGTTCTTATAATTTGGAAAAATTTGCTACTTTGCAGGACATGTCCTAAGAACATTCATCTGTAAATGCAATAAAGTTTTCTCATGTTTCACCTACTAGAGGATCCGATTCTGTCCCTGCATGTGTCATGTACACATTTAAGTTGGAGTATATTATTAGTATTACTACTTAGTCTCAAAAATGCATCAATAGATGGAATGAAAAACAAACAGTCCTCAGTCTGGTCACTTCTGCGCTGAGAGAGCGGGCGGGGGGCGGAAAGGGGATATAATGGGGATGATTTACTGTTGGAGCCCAATTCAAAATGAGTGGAAGTGACAGTAAATTCCAATTGAACTACCCATCAAGCTCACTATTGCATTTTGCAACGTCTAATGTAAAGAACAAATGTTTAGCTGACATGGTGCAGGGCTGTCATTCACCTGCCCTGAGTCTTCAAGCTATGCTGCTGATAAAACCAGCGCTATCATTAGAGGCCTGGTGGCTCTGCCCAGTCTCACTTCTCTTCCACTGCCTCTTCATACAGACTGCAGAGCTACTGCATAGTGACACTGACCTCTTTGACTGAGGCAGGGCATTCATAAAAGCAGGATAAAAACCCCTGAGAAAACAAAAATATTTCAGAGTAAAGCCGTACTAAACCAAGTAAAAACCCTGCTATTACCTAATTTGCCTTCAGGTACTGGCTCTCCTTGAAGAATCAGTACACACTCCTCACAAACTGAAATTTAATTAAAAGTAGCTGTATCTTTTAGACAAGTATTTTGCTAATGTGAAGAAATGCACAATTATTAATGTCTGGGCAATTGATTTTCTTAGTTGAAAACAGTTGAAAATACTGCTTTTTCTATGCATAAAGTATAATGAGCTGAGTATTACTAATTTTGTATTTTCTCTTCCTTGACGTTTGATACTGAAATAGCCAAAACGCTACAAAGCGGCATACTTTAAACCAAAGACCAAAACAATAGTCTGAGAACTCATCTGGTAAAAATCAGTGTCATCCTCCCTGTTTAAAACAAAATATTTAATAAAGTCACTGGCAGCTTCAGAGGATCTGTAGCCTATTACTACACCACAGTCAGGTTGTCATAGAAACATGAAGAGGTTCAGGATCATTTACCATTTTATGAAGGCATTTTAAAGCTATTTTATATACAGAAAAACTGAACTCTAAAGTACTTTTCTAATTTTCCAAACAAATGAGTCAATACCAGAATTCCAAACACCTATTTCTCCTTTGTCTCTGGAAGTAAAGTAATAACTAAGTATGAACCAACATTGTTATCACCTGATGCTATTCTTGACTATTATTTAAAGTCAGCTGTATAATATACATAACACAATAAGAATGGCTAGTTACATACAAAGTTGACTAGAGCTATTCTGTCAATCTGCAAAACAGTTTGGTGTTAAGAAGCATTTAAAAAAAAAAACACAACAAAACAACTAGTAGAGGGCACATAAAATGTCTTTAGGTGTAAGAATAAAATGCTGTACAAACATTCTTGTGAAAGTGATTTATACATTACCTTAAATTTATTATGAAAGTCTTGGTAAACTCTAAAACGACACAGGTATGAGATTATTCTACAGCTACTTTTTTTTGTAAAATTAGAAGACTGCATACAAAATATTTTATTAACTTGGGGGGGGGGAGGAAATGAAAATGAAAAGATGTTCAAGTTTACTCAAGTATCTGCTGTGAAAAATAGAAAAACTGTTGTTGATGTAGTATCATAATGTTAATGGCTTAACACAGACTAGTGGACTATTTAACTGATTATGAATCACAAATACAACTTCAAAACAATGTTATTTCTTGTGAGAAAAGATACATGTAATGTATGCACACATACACACAGACATTCAAACACTTACGTGGTAAAGAATAGAAGCAAAATATAGTGCAAAAATGTGTATATCATATAGTGCACATATATCTGTGCACCACAGCAAAGTATTAAAAAAGATACTTGTATTGTAAATGAGACCATACCCATTTTTGTAGGTATCTGTATAAGAGAAAAAAGTGAGTATAAGCCACACACTTACAGGTAGGTATATTCTTAATAGTCAAACATTTATTAACTGACAATGGAATAATACTGTTTATATCTGTTGAATATCTCTGATTTGATGCAAATAAACTTGACTATACTGGAGAATTATTTATGAAGATAAAAAGACTGATACAGATTTTTAACTTCAGAGAGAAGTTAAATCTGACATATTTTAAACCTGACTTTGACCAAAAAAAACTTAGATGTATGTAACGGAATCTTTCTCTTCTTATTATGAATAAAGTTACCAACATTATAAAAAATCATTTTTAGTAGCAAGACATTTTTTATGAATCAGTGGCCAAACTAAAATAATAGTAAAATAGTAGAAGTGTAAATCTGGAAAAAACAAAAAAAAATATTGAAAGCTAGAAAGTTGTTCAAAGGATGAGAAAATGGCTTTATATTGCTGTAAATATTAAAAATTTCAAATGCAGGCAGATTAATAGTGTTAGGCAATTTTTCTTGTTCCTGTTCATAGCATCTACATTGCCACACTAGATCAGAATAACACCATGCAATATTTACGTTAGTTTACAATACACTTTTTCTTAAATGACGCAAGATCTAACGTGTTGTTTACAAAATTAAAAGTAGCTCTATTACAGTCTGTTAGCTATTTTGTGTGTGCAGTATAAGGACAGAAATTGTCCCTAGAGCATTTTCAGATTACCATCAAAACATTTAATCTCTTTTCATTTATTAAAGATTATATCTGCACCATCTCATACTAATTTTAAAATTACCTTGTTTAGCAAGTTCATATTTTCTACAGGAAAACAATGTCATCTGTGTGTAAGAATGAGCTTGTTCTCAGATTTCGTTACAGTTCCTATCTCTACTTGAATTTGGAAAGCCAAGATAACATCAGGACAGCAACTAGCATATGTCCATTTCTGTTATAAAGCTCCCCAAACTGACTGCTTTGTCCCTTTAATATCTCTCTTCACTGCTGTAAATACATGCCTACATCCTTGTAATTTTCCTAGTTAGAAATGCATCGCATCATTTTATTGAGTAAATTGAACATTTGAAAGCCCAAGGGTATGGGCTCCAACAGCAGATTATAGTAGTGGAGAAAGAAATCAAGTGAGGAACGCTGTGCCTCTGAGTACCCAAAGTAGGCTTCTCTCTCCACTTCTTTGGCAATTTTTCATACATCTCACTAGAGTTCTCTCTTCTTAGTTTTTCCTTTCTTCATTTTTTTATCTTCATATTTGTCAGACGTAAAACTTTACCAGAGATTTCCGATCACTTCTAGTTATACTTGACCTACTTACACTGTTCTTCCCTTGCAGATGGAATCTACAGGGGATCGGGGATCTTTCTTTGGAGCTTTCATTTTTGCATCTGTGATGTGCTCTCATTCACCAGTGTATTACAGCAGAATAACCACCTCGCTATGCAGATTAAAAAATGAGATCATATATACAACACAAAAGTGAGCTGAAAAGAGAAGTTTTGATTCTTTCCCCTTGTGCCCCCCCCCCCCCCCCCCCCCCATTTTTTAAAACCTTTCTTTTCACCTGTAAAACTTGCTTTGATGTTCTAAGGACTCACTAGTGTACTCTGGATTCCTTGGATATGTACTTCACATCCAAATCAGAATGAACCCTTAGATTTATTGAAGGTGGTTTACCATCGCAGATGCTGGAAATGAAAACCCTGTGCCTGCCCGCCACCTCTGCGCCCTCAGGGCTGTGTTGAACTCAGGGGAAACTACAGAGACTGGTTGCTGGGGGCTGTGCTGTCAACTGATGTGTCCAGGTCAATGTTACCTGGCAATCCCCGGTAAGCAATCACGTTTTCTTCTCCATTCCACTTCCATATTCCCTTTTTTTTTTTTTTTTATTTTTTAATTTGGCTCCCCACAGTACTGGTCCTCATGGCTATTTGTACTGATGGGCTTTATAGAAGCAAACTGTTTGCCATAGCACAAATAAAGTCGTGGTCTTGGTTATCAGACAAACCATCTTTTTACAAGCAATGAAAATTCTACCCCAAAAATCACATTGGGACCAGTGTATTTGTGTTCTGTGCCAATCTGCTTTCCCAATTCTTGTTTCAAAGGACAACCCCAAATAACCTGCTTGTAATCAATCCTCTGCCTTTTAATTTTTCATTAGACTGATTTTACTTCTTATAGAAATATAAGAATATAGTTTCACTGTTTTGAGTTCATGTCAAATGACATCCATATCCCATTCACGAAGAAAATGCAGAATGCACAGAGCCACTTGATGCTATTTGACCACATATTAAAGGTCTTGAAGAGTATCAAAGGAACACAAATACAGTTAAACAAACTTCTTTCCTGCTTTTGACTGACACACTTGCAGCTAGAGCTTGCCTAGTAGTTTGTGGAGATACTTACTCTGCAAGTATGAAATGATAATAAATGCCGAGATGGGAGTGGAAATCCAATGCTTTTACCTTAAGTATGCAGGATATGTGAGGCATTTCCACATCTAAGGGAACTTCAAAAGCTACAGAAACCCCTTTAGATGACAATCTAAGAAAGAACTTTCTGACTAGCATAACAGCATATTATAAAATATTCTATTTAAGGAAGGAAAGATAATTTCCAGTTTTTCACGTGAACTGTGCCTGATTGGAAAAGTACAGGAAGACAATATATGAGGAAAAAAATACAGGAATAAAAGAATAGGGCAGAAAGTCAGATTTTTCATAAATTTCACACTCTGCATAATATACAGACTTAAAACTCTGAAATTCGAGCTGTCCTACAGGGCAAGTTATTGAAGTATCAGCAGTTGTTTTCCTTTTTATTCTACCTCATTATATCTCACAAAAGAGTTATACCTGCAAACAAGCACGAAGTAAAACCTTTGTATTCCCTATTACCATATTGCTTCCCAGTTCTTCAAAGCACCAAAGAAAATCAGAAATCTCATTGTTATCCTAATAAATATGCCCACCTCCCTCTGATTTCAAGGTACTCATTGATATGAATCATGCACCTAAGAGAATATTTTTTCTTTCAAGAACAGCTAATGATTGCAAGATATTTTCTCCTAAATGCCCATTGCAACATTTTAAAAAGTTATATATATAAAACCCAGATTTTAAAATCTCAAGGTGCCCAAATAGAAACAAAGCTCATAATTTTTTTGATGATTTGTATTTTACTGTACACTTTATTAAATTTTATTTTGTCATTATTATGCTTGAAGGTCTTTTGTTATAGATGGTTTTCACTGAAATTTGGGGGGCGCTATATGAGGCGAACATAACTTTTTCTAGAGGAATGTGACAGGTTATAACAAAAGCGTTCAGGGTATTGCTGTGATTCAAACCCTTTACAGATTGCTACATTTGCTAACTGTGAATAAGCTCATAATTAAAACCAGTACTGCTTGGTATTTTTGTTTCCCTACTACCTATTCTGTCCTGATGACACCACTGTTTGTATCTGTTTTTAACACAGATGTGCAATATCCATAAAGGTAGTATCTTAGTAAATGTTTAAGTGTTTCATTGATAACACCAGGTTTTAATATAATGAATTTTGCAATTTTACGAAGACAAGCAGCATGGTACTTCTTGTTTACTGTTGGAGTTGTTAATATCTGAATCACTGAATGGGCTGGATTTCTTCTCAAAATACAGCTCCTTTACGTAATTTATTTGTAGACACTTCAGACTGCCCTTACGTGTTGCTTATATTCAGTACATTCTATGCAACAAACATTTTATGAATATTTATCCAAGTATGCCAGTTTCTATTACAGACACGACAGAAGTTTGAAGGTGGTTTTGCTTTTTGTGGTAATCAAACCAAGAACATGAAGGTTGGTGATTAAAATGCACATTAAAAAGGAATGTTGAAAGAGCAAAAACGCTAATAAAATTTCATATAACATATTCTACTGGAATTCAGTTTCTTTTTACAGAGAAAGTACAGATATAAGATCTAATTGTGTAAGGTTTAAGAAAGGCCAGTAATACAACATTATACTATCCCTATTATAGTTCAGTATTTCATACAGCATGCATTAAATAAAAGTGAAGAACTCAGAAAGAGATGCTTCTAAATCAAGCTGGAGACTAATTCAGAATCACAAACTATCAAAGACAGAACCCAGGCAAAACAAAGAAAGATTGTGCCATCCTGAAGAAAATGAAGGAGAAGCAAGTCATGACACACTGTGGTTACTGGAAGTCCTTCGCACAGGAATGAACTGGCATCTGAGCCATGGTACGTGCCGGAGCTCTTGGCAAGATGCACTAAAGACCTGGCTGGAAATGCTGAGAAACTCCCGCCAGCACCAGGAAGCTTTTTATTAAAAACAAACAAACCAAAGCCAACCAAACCAAAACCCAATCTGTATACAGCTTGTTGGTTCAGACTGAATATATAGCACTGATACCTTTCAAAGTTGCTGTTACACCATATACTGGCACCAAACACTGTAAGTTTAATATATATTTAACTCAGGGAGGAGCAGAGTACTCCAGAGAAACCCTACAACTAGATATTGACAATCAAAGAAACGATAACTGAAAAGTGTTTTCAACAAACATTAAGAACACTGAAAATTTTACAAACTCCCTGAAAATTGATTTCCTTTTCTAAAGACCTCTGTACTCCTGCTTACAAGATCTGATCACCATTTTAACCACCTCGAGGCCTGCAGCCTCCTCCTGCACAGGAACATTTCTCACATTTTGCTGCAGGAATCATGCTCATTCTCACAGTATATTTATATCTGTTCTTTACTAGGTGACTCTTAATCCGCTTATACCACTGGCCATTTTTTCCTCAGCCTTCTCTTGTCCTTGCCTCCAGTTTCTGAGCTCTTCTATAAAGACTCTGTGGAGTGATGGAAGCCCTGCAACATCTGAACTGCCCCATTCTTTTTTTGTTGTCAACTCACAGATTTTTCTGCCTCCAGAGGAGCTCAGGAAGCTAAGTCTCAGTTGCTTTTCAAAGGCGGCTGTTTTTCCTGTGATGGATTTCTAAATGGTGTCAGACGACACGCATTCCAAGTGAGCAAGAACTGATCTGGAACTTGGCCCTTAAACTGTGTGGTTTCATTCAAATTCAAACCTATGATGCAAAGCCACGCAGAGAGGGATGTAGAAAGGAAGTAATGCATCTGAGAATCTGGGAAGGAGAGAGGCACCCTTATGTTGATATACATGTTAATGCACAAATGCAGAACTGGTATTACACATCCAGATGTGCTCAAAATTCAGAACTGGACCTGCCAATTTGCTGCTTAGCCTGACTGAGCTATTTTTTTCATCTGCCTTTCCACCTTTACAGTCAGAACTGGAATGGATCTCTGCTGCTCTGCTATTAGAGTGACATTTGTTATTAGCTGCTGCGTCCTACACAAAGCAGTTCACAGAAGCAAACACAGCTACTGATGAGTTGTCTATGCATCTACTGCAGATTCAGATGATGGAGGAGTTATTTGGCTGCAGTGATTTCTAATATGCATGCCAATACCATAATCCTAATTATTAACTATAATCTTCCAAGAGAATAGCGACTATATCTTCCATCAATATGTCTAGACATGAAGGTATTTGGGTGTCTAACTCTAATTATGATGGATAAGAAGACTAAGTAACTTAATGACTTTGAAATCTTAGTCTAGGTATATAGCAAATCAGTCCACAGTGAGCTTCAAGTTAGCTTTTGCAACACAGCAGAACAGGGGAAAGTAGGAAAAACTATGCTTGGAATAGCATTTGATTTCTTAAGAGTCCTGAATGCTTTCATCTTCATGATGTTTAACAGGAAAATATCACAGGAAGTAGTAAAGAATGTTATACCTGACATTGGAATATAGGGGGAATTTGGCTTGACTGACTGTTGTTAGAACTCCTTGTTTGGGCAGCATATTGGGGTTAGTGATCCTATTTGCAGTAGGTATCATGGGATCACAGTTGATACAGACCTTTTGAATTGATACAGACTAGCTGATCCAAAAGGCAGCATAAACAGAGGCTCAGAGCTCCCTGAAATCGTGCTGAGACAGTAGATAAATACCTTAGGGGGTAATCATTTGCAGTTCCTATAGCATTTATCATTCAAATATTGACATATCTTAATGATGGTTAGTTTGGGTGTATTTCCTATCCTGATGGCATGGTGAAGTGTCATTTGAGATACGTAGCTAGCTCAACGAATGTACCATCAGAGTGGTATAAATGCACCTAGATGAATGCAGGTGTGTGTATCAGAGACAGCAGATGCAACTAGACACAGGTGTTCCGGCTATGCTAACCAGACCTTCTGTGAAGCCAAATATACTTTATCAGGCATGACTGGCTTCCATGCCAGGATGGAAGCAACAAGCATGCATTTCCTTGGGGTTTTTTGATCCATCTTTTGCCTGTAACATTCGACGGTGATAACCTGCTTGCACACACATCCAGTGACCAAAATATCATTCTTTATTTTGCAATGCTGATAACCATGTAATAAAAAAAATTATTGCTGGAATAGTAAGCCCATTTTTAAGTAAGGCAGTTTCTGTAGTCAATTCACACCATCCTAGCTGACCTCTTTTAATTCTCCTGAATGGATGAACAGATACCATCTGCGCTGTCCAGATTTCTAGTTTTTATAACTAGTTAAGAGGAAGATTCATGTATTTGAATCCACGGTTAACACATCCTAACTGAAGTGTTAAACTCAGAAACTGAAGTTCTAGGGAAAAGAGTTTGCCTAAGCAGATGCGGAGGAGAATATTTTCCATTGAAAACACTTCATTACATCTTACTTGTCTTATGCTTGCAGGAGAAAAATTCAGTCATATAAATACCCCATGCCCCATCATGAATGACTGTATAGAGGACATACAGATAAAAGATGAATTAGATGTTTGCAACATGAAATAGGACTACTTTTAAATTTTTAGAGTAATGTTTTCTGTTGGATTCTTACAAAATGATTCATTCCAAAATGTTAATTTGCTGATTCATAAGGAAAAGAGCTGGGGTTTTCTACTCTTTCCTTATTTCTTCATTTCAGAAACTACTAAGACAAATTCCATAAGAAATATTATAGCAATACAGATTAGTGACATATTAGGAATTAATATTAAAATGCAACAATTTCACTTGTTTGGAATTGGTTTTCAGTTAATTTACTCTTTAACAAAAAGCTAGGACTGTTGCATAAAAACAACATACCTGAGTATTTATTCCTAAACTTGCTGTCAGCATCAATCAACTTTCTCTTCATAACAAAACTTTCCATTCATTCTCTGTTTTGGCAAGCTGTACCTGTTTTCTGAAGTTAGTCATAAACTCAAGAAACAGTAAATTCCATGTCCCATAATATAGGTAATTAGGTTGTAAAACGTATATGAGTCTAGATAAGAAAAATCACTGACTTCTAAAAGGCAACACACACTGCAGAGCAAATCTACGGGACAGAAAAGAAAAAAATTAAAACAAATACGGAAATTTAAAACTTTTAGTGACAGTGGAAGAAAAATGCAAACTGATCTTAAAATGATATGGTATCCAACACTTAGGGGAAGGTTTGCAGAAGAGAAAGTACTGATTTTAGTATGCCCCACAAAGTCAAACATTACTGCATGACCATTTAGGGGAAATGTTTTACCTTTGCATTCAGTGGTGCAAGTATTTACACGATTTCCCTTTAAGCGTGCACTTATAAGAGCCCACAACATTCTTCATTTAACATATTACATTAAACAAGCCTGGTAAAGGATTATTTTCAAGAAAAGATTTTAATATTCCTATTATAATTGAAGCAATAATTAATAATTTTCTGTGCCACGTCATTGATTTCTGTAGAAGACAGTCAAAAGGCTGCCATATGAATTTTCACACCAGCAGCCACATTGATCTCCTACTTGGTTAGCAGTTGCTGATTAAGTCCCTCATACAACTATCGCTGTTGCCACACTTCCAACTGTACTTTTGTTTCTGTCACAAACTCCTCAAATTATTTCTTCTGTCTTTGCAAACAAGAAAGCTTTCATGCAACTTACATGGAGGCTGAGCTGCAAGCGAACCCACGTGGGATCCTGGCCAGCACCCCCCTGCACACAACGTAAGGAAAGAGACGCACATCCAATTGCTTTGGAGTCATTCAGAGCATGTTATAAATGAGATTCTGTTTTGCAGAAACTCCTCCCCATCTTTTGGGTCCTATGTACCACTGCAGGTAAAACCAGCTACAGAATCTGTGGGCACCTTTCCCCGAGTTCATTGCTTTGAGAGTTTTAGTATGCCTTCAGGACGTGGAGCAGTTTCCCGGCACGCAAGCAGCCTAACGGCATCCATAGCTGGCACTGTGCGTTATTTCTGTATAAAGTTCCTTGAATTTCAATCTGTTGCCTTTTCATCATGTTTCTGTGCTTTACATAGCCAAGACAAAGAACTACGACACTTCTTTAATAAAGGAAATAACTTTTATCTCCAAAAGATATGAAGCGTGCTCACCCTTGTCCTTAAGAAAGAAAAGGAATCATTTTCACAAATTTTTGCACAAATGGTTAGCAAACTCTCACCTTTCATGTAAGCTATTGCTGTTATTTTTATGGCATATTTTACTTTTATGGATTATGCAAGATTTTCTCCCCTTCCACAACTGCTAAAGAGCCTTACCAATTAATGATGGCTACATTAATAATTTATTTATGCTTTTGCTATCTTTGCATTACATAGAAGCCTGTCTGCTAAACTCTAAGTGTCGAGAAATGTATTTCCAGCTATGCTTCTTCTGTGATTTACAGAAAAAATGGCAAATCCTTCTTTTCTCAAAGAGCTTAGATGGCCTTTTGAAATATTGATCTTGTATATAATAATATATGACTACATTTCACATTTAGCTATTCTTAGCCCCAGGTACCTGATAGCTGGTTTAAGAAGAATAAAAGCTGTTTCTAACTCCCAAGCCACAGAGCAGCTGTTAGAAAATTATTTTTTTACAACTAAACCTATACTGAAGTAGAAATAATTCTATCCAAATTCTGTGAACTACATAACACATTTGCACATTTAATTTATTAAAAAAAGGTTAATTACATTGCTCTGCTAGCATGACCTGATTCCATGCTGCAGCCAGAAAGCATTAATGATTTTAAAGAATGCATCAAGGGAGTGGATTTCTTCCTCTAGGGTTGCTTCTAAGTCTTCTGTGCTCAGCCAAGCAATAAGAGATGTACACATATCTGCTGTGATTATATTCAGAATCCCAAGAAGTTTGAATCTGAAGGAATGTCAAACAAAGCTCAATGGTAAATGAAATTTTGATGCCAGAATCAAAAGAAAAGAGGCAACATCATTTCTATATAAACTTAAAGTTAAAATATTTCTAGAAAATAGTAACTACACATCCTGTATCTTTTACCATTTACAGCTAATAAGTTCATGCATTATTCAGGCCAATTATTTCCTACTTATTACAATGTAAAATAGTGGGATAGATGATTTTTTATAGAGAAAATTAATGGAAAGAAAGTGATACAAGGTTATTCACCGTTTGTAACATGCAGCACATTCATAAAAGGTATCTGGCTTCACTACAGTGTTACTGCTAGCAAATGATGATCATTTGCTATATACTGTAATCATGATAAATGTGAGACAGAATAATAATTCTAGCTAGCATTAGCAGGAATACTGAGTAATTAGGGAATGATTGTTTCAGACCCTTTAAGCAGAGGGCAAGATGCAACCAGTAGACTGTGTTTTTCTTTTACTACAAGGACACTGATGGCCCCCCGCATCCATACGAGATGCCTGCATCTGAAAATTCCAGAAATAATGCAGACTTGTCACGTACAGCAGGTTGCAAGAGCTGGGGGGGGGAAGCAGTGCTTAGTCACACTGATTGTTACCTTCTCAGCACACCTACATCACACCTCTGTAGATTCCTCACAGTCAAAGATTTTCCTGAACTGGATGACTGATTAGAAAAGAGTAATTTTAATACAGAAGAGCTCCTAATTTAACGTGAGAGGGAAATGACTTTTGTTCATATCTGCAGAGGTATGCAGAAAGAGGACACAAAATGCTGTATTACTCATGCCCCACACATAGCAATGGTGAGCACAAGGGTGGTTCAGGTGGTTACTTCAGGGGCCTGAAGATTTCAGGTCCATAGGCTTGCTCACCTCTAAACCAGCATGGTGAACTCATACGTGGTAAGAAAACATGCAAAATATCTTGCTCAGATTTGAGAGGCACAAATGGCCTGCCTGACTGGGGTCTTTTCAAGATCAAGACTTTAATGAGATTCCAGAATGATGAAGATTAACTCCATAGATTAAGGCTAATACACTTGGCACAGTGCTTTTGAAATAGCCACTTAAACTACCTGTATAAAGTAATCAAGGAAGCAGGGTTATTCAAGAAAGTCCCCATTTATGAAACACTCAATAAGATATTTTTAAAATACATGAAAAAAGCCTCATCGATGCAGCTCCTTCTGACTGAAGTAATTATTTACTGATATGTAGCTATTTATTAATAAATGTTCCAACACTATGGCTGATCAATGTTAATAGCATATTGTGCTTTAGATATGTAGCAACAAATGAGAGAACTGCAATGGCTGATTAAATTGGATGAGCTTCATACTGCATTCAGTCACACGGTTACTTATGTGAAACTGAGGAGTAGTATCTGATACAGAACAGCAGGATGCCTGATACAGAAAAATGAACAGTTCAAGAAAATGTTTAAAGTAATCTCCAAGAAGCGTAAGTATTGGAGAGTCCACATAAACCAAACAGAAAAGTTGTGCTTTGTGCATTCTTTTCATCCACGCATGTCATTAAAATTGTTCAAAGCACCAGTAAACCAGCCCATAGGAGACCATGTGAGTTGATCCTATTAAAAGGCACTTTAAAAAGAAGGCCAAGATTCTTTCATATATATAATTTGTTTTCTGTCTCACTTGTACTGTGTTGACTTTTTCTTCTAAGGTGTATTTTATCCTTCACTGTGCTGGTCACCCCCCTTCCCCAATATCTTTGTGTGGAATGTTCCAAGTCAAGATGTCCTTTTGATCATGTTAGAAATGCCTTTCCTATTAAAGAAAAGTACCTCGTGACTCAAGTAAAGAAAACCATAAAACTTTAAAGAGAAATGTCATTAAGTGAAGCACTTCCAGACAAGCCACAACCACTCTCAAACCAGCTCCCCCCAAAGACCAGTGAAATGTCCTACATGTGTTAGAAACCTGTTTTGAAAGCATGCCTTGATAAAGCACACGTGGCACACTTTGCTAGCTTCCTTCTGAGAGGTGTACGAACACAGCCCTAGCAACAGAAAAGTAATGTAAGCATTTAACACTCCTTTCCTCGTGAAAAAAAAAAAAAAAGAAAAAAAAGAGATGTATTTCTCTTCTAGACTTTCCCTGACACAATGCACCATTTTCAAGACTACGGTGATCGTACTATTTGTTCCACGGGCCTTGCCTGCACTGTCAAAAGGGCTATAATGAAGGCTAACAACAAAATAATGATTGCTATGTTTAAATATAGACTACTACAATAATTTACCTGTTCCTTTGTTTGGACTTCCAAATTCAAGTCAAAACAGCAAAGAGTTCATAACGTCAATGCTAGGCCCTAGTTTACTGTAGATTTACTGTTAAAAAAAAACCCAAACCTAACAAAAATCAATAAACGAGTATTTTCTTGTGCCTCTACCTACCCTATTTTCCTGCAATATTACTCTTTAGTAGGCATGATATATTATCTAATTATTTTTAAAAAAAACCAAAACCAACCAAACCAACCCCACAACAGACCCAAGTGCAGACTTGAGTATTGTCATATATATGAACATGACATTTTATCCAGATTAGTACTGGGGATAATGGAGATATACTTATATAATCTTAACATCTAATAACTATTAACTACTTCTGCAAGTTAGGCTTGTGACTTTAAGAAAAAAAGTCAAGTCTTTATTTTTCATGGCCCTGTGTTGAAACATTTTATGTTAAGTTACTGTATATTAGGACTTCACTTTTATACTTGTATGGCCTATTTTCATTACCTGTAAAACATAACATTTATAGAAACGTAAAGATTTTTTTAGGATGACTAAACAAAAGTTTCAATCAAAGCAATATTGGTTTGAATGCATGCAAGAAGGATTCTAAGGTAATTCTCAAAATTTATTTTTACTGTAGGCTCTAAAGTATTATAAACCCCGATGTCTGGGGAAATTAAGATTACATTGACAGATAAATTTCTGTGCTGCTCCTAGAAATTTGAATATTTATACTGCTATGAGTGTGAAAATATGCTGGGTCCCCTTCCTAATTAAATGGTCATTCTGACTGTTTTACAGTTATTGAGAAAGGATTCACATCACCTGTATGCTGCTTCGCCACCATAAGATGACTAATAGACCATTAGTAGATTTGATTTTGAAAGAAGATTTAAGTCTATTTAAATAATTTTGACATATCAACCTGCACACACTTTTGATGTACATATAATTAGACCACTATTGAAATAACAAAGAATTGTACTAGAATGTTTGAAAGTACTGGCTGAAAATGACATTGGCAATGAACTATTACTAAAACACACTCAGTCACCTAAAGAATAGTTCTCCCTGCCACTACACCCTTGCATACTCTTAATACTTGAAAATTATGCTTAAAAGATATGCTTTATACTACTTGTGTCCAGTTGTCTGGTAGACAGTAAACCATTACATGCAAATAGGACAAAAGATTCTAGAAGTCCTGCTGTAGTGACTGTTTTCTTAAAAAGAGTTAGGAACGTTTTTAGGGGAAGAAAAGGGTTAAAATTATGCAGATAACCTTTTATAGTCTTTATCTTGTGGAAAGGAACTTTCTTTTTTAAATGTTAAAAGGTCTTTGAATTGCCTCCTGTACCTCCTAGTCTTTATCTCCTGAAGAGCTGAGCTAAATTATACCTTTGGCTTGCAGGGAGGGATCAGTGAAACTACACTGTCTAGATTTTGAGAAATCATTCCTTTTGTGACACTATCACAAGCTCCAGACAAGAAACTTCACAAAGGAGGTTTAACTAGCCTAAAGGCTTACTGCTTTGTTTCCCTGTGGTCTCATGAGGCTTGGACCTCCTGAGGGCAGGCTAGGCAGGCTGCCTCAGCTGGCTTCTCCAGATGCTGCAAGGGCTGCAGCTTCTCTCAGGCTCCCCTGTGGCAGACGATGAGCTGTGGAGCAGCCCCTGAGCACACCTCTCTTCTCAGCTGCAGGGCGCCACTGTAGTACTGCAGCAAACTGGAGGGCAACCTCAGCTGCAGGCCGGTGGCTCCAGGAGTGTGGTTAGCCTAGGGTCTGTCCCAGCGGTTCCTTCACCAGCGCACAAAAGGCAGGACCAAATGAAAGAATGGCACCAGGATTTGAAGCCAGATGAGGCAGATGCTTTACTTTTTCTCTCAAGTCATCAGGAACACGTCAGGATTGCTAGCAACTCCAGTGCCTAAGTCAAAAGGTGATCATCTCCTCACGTCCTCGACTCCAGACTGACAGAGTATGTGCAAGGTGGGTGTAACCAGTTGTTTGTTTAATCATTTGCACTAAACAGATGTTAGGTACTATTTACATGCAGTTACACCACAAATTTTCATTTAAGATGCAGGACAACAGTGAATCAAGTCCAAAGGATGCCACTAGATACAGTAAGAAGATATCATGCTTTGAAATCAACACCTCATGCCTGTTCTGTTCAGCAAACTAAAAAAACACGATGAAGTATTCGCCTTTCTTAGCCCTCCTACATTTTATTTTTCTGTCCCTACATTTGTGCAGGTTTGGAATAGATATTGCTATTGAATGTATGCAAAAAACTTAAAATGCTCTTTGAACAGACAGTTTTACTGTTTCTATTTATGGAAACCAGATAACGCATACAGAAAATTCAATTACTGTTATACTTGTTTCCCTAATTAAATTTCTCTAATTGCATTTGAAAGTTTGAGCTATGCATTACTGTAGATGTTAGTACCAGGAAATGTTGGACTTCTCACTAATCAAAACATACATGAGTGATTATGAACCAGAATTCTCTCATTAATTTCCACAGAAACTTAAATTTACTCTTTGGCAAATACCTTGCATGTTAAAACATATAAATAACTTATCTTGGTAAACATAACTGGAGATGCAGATTACTGCATTTGCAGCACTTTGAGTTACATCTTTGGAGTGCTATGCATGGTTTGTTTAGTTAATTGATTTTACACATTCTAACTGATTTATGTTTATTTATCAAATTCACAGAATGTGAATGCTGACCAGCACTTCCACACATGGTGTTTGAAATTCGCACAGGTTTTCTGGTTTGAACAAAAAGTTTAGGAGCATTGACTACAGTTCAGACAGTAAAAATACATTTCCAGTCACACATGTTAATCCTTGATCATACAGTGCTCAAAAAGCAAACTGCAATTATATGTCAGCGGCCTGGAAATATGCAATTTGTTTGCTTAAAATTAGTTATGTATTCAATCCCTCTGAAATGTCATCACATAAAACTGGGCATAAAAAGAATCAAAACAAGCTCTCTTGAAATAAAATACCTGCTTCTCTTTTAGCCATTTTGGCTTCTTTTACAAGAACGTGTCATTTTCTATTCCCTTACTAATTTCTTCACACATGGGGATAGAAAGTCTTAATGTTTGTTGATGGATTAGGCTGCCTCACTTTTCACTGAAGTAAAAAGGGAAGCTCACACACTTTTTGGGTTTTTTTTCCTGCTAACTGTAGGATCAGCAATTTTGAGGAGGGAAGCAGCTGGAGACCATTAGGATCTTGATCTTGCACAGTCAGTTCTAAAACGACCTTTGTCTTTTCCTAACACACCACGAGCCCACACCTCCAATGTTCCCTTCACAGCAAACACATGTCTGGTGCCTGCAGTAGAGAGACTGGTGGTGCTAGAAAATCCAGTAGGGATAAAAAATAACTCCATCCTTCACACATAGACACCTGCTGATAATAATGTAGAATGAATGGAAATTTATTAGTGAAGAAACAGGAATAACAAATATATGGTAACAGGCATCCTGCCAGAAAGCAATGTAGAAAACACACTGGTAACACTGTGCAACTGAATACATACAGGTTCAACTAAGATGTTTCTTCATATGTTTTTTTTGAAAAGAATTGTTTTCATCATTAAACAGAAAGAACGCTTCTGTCTTTTGATTCTTATGTTAAACCTTTTATTTCATTAAGAAATATTTTATTTCTGCTCTGAGGCTCAATGAAAGTATCTCCTGCTAGAAAAAGCTTATTCACCATCTGTTAAGTGGAAAATCCGTGACACAGACTGCGTATCAGGGATCTGATTCTTATTCACATTTCTAGATGAGAGACTGCCTTCTCAGAAGAGCTTTTTTTGTTTTACTTCCTATTGAATTTCTAAAAGGCTCTAGCAAAAGGTGTTTTTTTCAGATCTACGTAGTATAAAGCCAGTGGCTTCAGTTTGTCAAGGGTGATTTCTACACAATTAAAGCACAAGAAAGGCAGGACAATAAAAGGTTATAACTTACTAATTGTGAGAACAACCTGCAAACCTGATTAATGTTCCCAGAGTTACAGATGCCAACCTATTCTCAGGTTGGACCTGTCAAAAACAATCATCATTACAAGGAAAACATTTTCCAGAACAGAGTATTATTTTCACCTGTAAGCTGACCTCAGCAGGAAGGTAAGCACGACACCCCTATTAGACCTCTGTAGGTTTCTTGTCTAATACAAATAGCCCATTCATAATTTTACAGGTGAATTACTCTTTGCCACTTTAGGTACACAAGGGATTAAGTAAAATCAAGATATTTTCTTCTTGTTCTGAAAGGAAGAAAAAAGGCTTTTGGGATTTGAGGGGAAGGAACATGAGGAAGCTAAGGATCATGTGTATTTGATCTCTTTGTCATTTCATTTCTTGAAGCGGAGGACTGAAAAATAAAAGGATGTTATTCTCCAGATGGCTGAACTCAAACACAAGCCAAGTTGCACATGATTTATATAGTGGAAATACATTCAGGGTGAGATCTCTCAGCATGTTCCCACATTGCAAGGATTTCCCCATTTATGTAGACAGTGCAGTAAACAGACAGAAGCCCATGACTTTTATGCACCTTACTGCCATTTCAAAAAGTAGCACAATTTTTGCATAGTTTGAAGTAAAGGTGCGTTACGCAAACACAACATGGCATTATGCATTTTCCACATAATTAGTATATACTTAATATTCCTGCTATTTTGATGTGGGAAATGGGATAGTATAGAATGACAAAAAAATCAAATACTGATGACAGCCCTGCTTCAAATACCAGTGACAGTAGGGCTTATTTCTACAGTCCGATTCTTATCTTCTTGAGCCGGCGCTGTCACAGGAGACAAGCAGGAAGATTTTTAATTTGTGTGTTTTGGCAGCACTGACGGATGGAATAATACCATTAGGCTTCTGTCTTGGAAAAATGTAATAACCCCAAGGCCCTTCTAAGGTCTGCAGATATAAAATATTCTTATATTAAGAATCTGAAATAGAAAACAGATAAACATCCTATTGATCTAAACTACTGAGCAAAGCTACCCATTGATAGGACAAACTCTTACCTCCCCATTTTTGATTTTTATTAACTTGTTTAATGATTAGAAGTTCATCTACGTGAAACAAGAAAAATGAAAGAATGTGGACTCTCAAACTGACGGCAAAGAAATCCTTTCTGCTATTTTTTGACCCTAGCAAAATCATATATCCTTCTGAGAAATAGTCCTACTCTGGGCAGAGCTCTTTTAAAGAAAGAGGTTTGTATTTGGTGGAAAAGAAAAGCACATACAGTTGAGAAGTTTCCAAGTCATTGCAGGTAGAAATACAAACTTATCTGGGAGGTAAAAAGTAACTCAGTGCACATGGGCACCACTAAATAAAAGAAGGCCAGTAAAAAGGTCCAGGTTCTAGGCCTCTTATTAGTGGCAGTGCTGAACTGCTGGCATGGCCCTTGCCTCTGTCTTAGCATATTCTAATTAGAGCAACAAGAAATATTCAGTAAAAGCATCTGGCTGTAGGCATGTCCATACTACTTTGTCTTAAGGTCAGCCACCCTAGACCATTTGATTTGGCAGTACAGGTACAACTTAATTAACAGAAGAGCTGCTAAAATGTAAAACAATAAAAATTGTAGAAGGAGAATTCTGAGAATGGCAGTAAGTTTTGCTGCTACTGGGAAATGATGTTCTGAATTGTGCTTCAAAACATAGCAGTCAAGGTTCCTTGGATAGAAGAGGTCATAGAAGATGTTCTAAAGTCATTATACAGGATAAATCAAAGCATCTTAAAATAACATGCCAATACATTTATCTTTATATGTGAGTGAAATTTATGAATGGCTAAACTTTTCAGTATGAGTACTCGAATATTATTTTAAGCCATAGCTGTTCAGTTTTAAATTTCACCCTTCGTGATAGCTGACCATAGTGTTGTCTTAATTGAAGATCTTACGTCCTTTCAAGTCAGCTTCTCAGACAACTCCACAAGCATGCAGTGAGGAATACTTGGAGCACTAGCACCTTTCATCCTCAGATTTTTTTTCTGCCTAACCAGAGAAGATAAGGCAGGAGAAATGACACAGTCTATCTGGACACAGCTGCATTTTGCATTGATAATACAAAAAGTTTGCAACACTTATTTTGCTTTGGACTAGCTTCAGACTATTCTTTTAAGCTAAAGTAATGTTAATTAATAAAGCATATTTAAAATAAAATGTGAATGATAATTCAATCTAGATACTGGTACTGTTTTCTAAAAGCACTTATTAATATAAAGTGTTGATATTATTGTACCATATGCCACCTCGATCTCTTATTGAAGTTTTACAGATGCCTTGTTCATATCCTTTTGATTACCTTAAATGAATGCAACGCTTATCAGCTTTCTTGATTTTTGATAGAAATTTCAAGTAACATTCACAAGCATAAATCCACTGACTTCAGGGAAGGTATACTAGCTTCTACCCAGCCAAGATATGGACTGCAGTGAAGAGTGTGCAATTATGAAAAGCTCCAGATAACTGCTTAGATCTCAAAGTGGCTTACCACAGCAGTGTTATTACTCTTTAAATGAAATTGTGAGTTGTAGAGAGAAAATTAAATTTGCTTAGTAGCAGCATGTAAACAAGGGAATTGGATTGGGTTTTCTTCCAAACAGACACCATTAGTTTCATGGGTTTTTTAATGCCATGCCACATAGCTTAAATGGTTAATTTCAAGCTAGATATATAAATCTCCATCTATGGAGTTCATACGAGTTCCTTTTTTGGTCTCACAATCCACAGCAAGGTGATAATGAAAGGCTTTCTACTAGTTTAAAAGCATTTTAAAATAGTCTAGAAAGTAAAAAAAAAAACAACAAACCACACACATCAGATAAGAAAAGACAACCAAATAATACGCAATGCTATGTCTGCAGGTTACTCCCACCCAGGCTGGCCTCGGAAAAGGCACTTTACTGCTGCGGAGGTGGGCAGCAGGAGACAGCCAAAGGACATGGAAGAGTCCATCTCTGTGTTCTCTCTTCTCTCACCACCTGAGCATTTCACTCAGCTCTTGTCCTTTATAAAAGCAGTTTATCTTCTTTTTTCCCCCAGTTGCTACCAACACTTCATATACTACTTCACTTGCTCTTTACATCTATCAACCCTCAAAAAAAGGCTCTAAATATGGTCTTGGTGGCTTTCCTCATTGTTTGAAAAGTTCAATCTCAGGTGAGTGCAATAAACTCACGTTATAAATAACATTATCAAAAATAATATTACAATAAATGTTATAATAAACTCTCGGGTTATCAGTGACTGTTACCATGCTTTCCTCCTCAAAATCTAGCTCTCCAAACCTTTCCTCAGAAGTTGTTTTCACTGACCGTTGTTATTCTTCTCCCTGGATTAATTCCAAATGTTCAGTATAAAATGTGGTGCTCAAAATTTGTAATAATATTGAAGAGCCCTTACTAACAGGAACTAAAAGTACAAAGCCTCCATTTTATCAGAATGCAGAAAATACTACTGAGTAGCCTTTAAACTTCCTTTATAATTCACCGGGGAAAATCAGTTTGTCTGAGCTCAACCCTAAACAGAAATGCTTCGCAAATCAGAGAGGTTCATTGTATACATGTTAAAAAGACCACAAGGTAAGCATTACCTTCATAAATGTAAGTGCTGCTTCTAGTGATGGTTTACTAACAAGAAAGAGTTGAAAAAGATCCATTCATGACAGGTATTCAATGAATGAAAGAACAAACACCTAGAAAACTTGGTTATGAATCTTCCTTCTGCTGTGGAGAATCTTTCCCCTTAAAATGTATCCCCAGATATATCTTTGAAAGAAAGATTTTTGCAAATGTAAAATCTTGTTAGATTTGCCCATTACTTTTAAACTTTACAGAGAACTAATTACACTTGGGGACTGGGGAGGGGGAGGCTTGGGCCATTGGGGTTTTCTTTTTAGCTGGCTACCATTAATCTTTTTAAAAAAGTATACAGGCCATCACATTATATGTGTATATGAGGTTTGAGAGTCTTAATACTACTTGTTTTTGCAGAAAAACTGTAAGTGTTTTGATGGGAATCTGCCAAAAGTTAGCACCTATTTTTCAGACTATCAACAGCACATGCCCTCAGGCCTGCAGAAATGTAGTGCACACAACCTAGGATGCTCCATAGTGAGACAGTGCAACAAAATACCTTATAATTATGTCTACTCTCTATGCTGCAAAGTTAGCTAGCAAAAAGTAAAGTTTAGAAACCTCTCTGGGAGTAAAGCTACCCTTCTTCTTACCCTATCTTAATAGGTATAAACTGCCCTGCACTTTTATCTTTGGCTTTAGTTTGTCATCTCATTTTACCGCTGGACCAGGCTGTTGGGATCCCACCCTTGATTTAACTGGGGCTGTGCAGAGTGTCTCTCCTTTGTGCCAGCTCTGAAAAGAGAGCATAACAAAAGGAGGGATGTACTTTCTTTTGATATCACTCTTCTTCTAAGTACTCCTCTGAGGGGCTGCTGTAGGCAAAGTCTGCTTGGACCTAAGAGTTTGTTATTAGAGCCTTGCTTTGTCATGTCATAACTTTTAAAATCTGATTTTCAGAAAAGCTGCCTTCCTGTGCTTTTATCAGGAAAAAAATATTCATTTACAAAATATTTTGTGTCATTATGACATCAAATACTTTCTATTAAGAATTACCAATATTTATTTGAACCTGGTCACACTCCTAATTTGAAGTAAGAGAGTGACTAACTAGTGAGAACTGTCACAGGTCACTGTAATTAGAAACACTTTTCAAAGCGCTATGTAAGGCAATAGCAGCTATAATATAATTCATTAAAACTTAAAACATTCAATTGAATAGGAAAATGCTCTGTGTGCAACTTTGCCTGAAAGGCTGTATGCAAGAAAAGATATGAATGTGTTCTAGTTGTATGATAATTTCCCTTTTATTCAAATGACCTAATTTTTTTACTTTCTTATGATGTGATTACTTTCATAGCACAAATTTCAAAGCTGTGATCAATTGAAATGAAAGATGATTATAACTGGATGTTCCAATTCAACGTTTCAACAAGATAATAAAATGAAGGTAACAGGGATTTAGCACATTATATGAGCATTAAGACTCTAAATAGCTGAAAAACATGGAGTTTTGAGAAAAAAACATGCTGTCTCATTTTCATGCCTGCAATGCAGTTAATATCTAATCTTAAATAATTTAATTTCTAAAAACTCTAAGTGCACCCTTAAAGACAGATTATTTAGTAGCATTCCAAATGAGCAGCCATTATCATTTCACATCAAAAAGGCTTTTTGGTTACCTGGTAGTGGTAATATTTTCTTGTTTGTTTTACTTAATTGGCAAAGTTATTTGTATTCTTTATTCAAATAATTTAAACTCACTCATTTTAAAAAGGAGCGAAAGTAAGGAAAAAACAGTGATCCAAGAATTAAGCTGCAACTGCCAATACAGCATGAACTGCAATATTGTTTTGACTCGCAGTGAAAGCAAAACATATGCAAACAGAAAAGAAACGCACACACAGATCTTTTGCCATGATCTATCTTACAAATACAATACAATTTGAAATTTGCTTGCCTATACTGTCTGCACTCAACCCTGCTAATGTTTTATGCTTATTGACAGATTTCCTATGTTACAAATATCAACACTGGGGCCACTTTGTTATGAGAACACAATAAAAATTCTGCTGAAATTTATCATTAGGATTTATTTACCTCTATAATCTCCTTCTTTAAAATAGATGAAGGCAGGCAATAATTCTCTTGGGTCACACTACCATACCAATGTAGTAACTGGGTAGTGCATTACTTATGGTTACCCAGGTACACATTCCCTTTCAGTTTTTATTAAGTTGGCCTACATGTGCCATGTAGAGCTTTGTAACAGACAATTAACTTTGAAAATCATCCTTATTATTGTCCAATTCATGCTACACTTTAATAAACAAAGCTTAGAGTCTATTACAAACATGGTTTACAGGAAAACAGTTACAAGAAAGAGCTATCATCTACTTTAGAATTAGGACATATTAAAGATACTTGGCTCCTTGGTTAATACATCAATTAGACTTAAGCACAAGTGACCAGACGACTGGACTCTTCAGTGGAAAACTTAGTTCCTTGTAAAAAAACTCTTGAATAAATTCCTATTATATGGTTTTTTTCTCTCTCATTAGACACACTGCACTAAGCTATAAAGAAAAGTTTCATTGTTATATTGGTGAGATGCACAGAACATTTACAGTAATGTAAGTCACAAGTGTGTAGTTAGAGGTTTCTAAGATGTGAGAGTCAAAAGTGACAAGTCAGTTTCCCCAAAGCTTTCCAGAATGGCACATATTTTTACCATGAGACTGGTTTTAAAATAGCATAGGTAAGATTTCTTTCTCATTCATCTTTAAGCCTAAGATTGTATTACCAAGCTTTTCTTCTCAACCGTGAAAAGTTAAACTATGTAATTATGCATTTCCACGAGAAGCTTTAAGTGACTAAGTAAGAACTGCTAAGGCTGCACATCAGCTCCGCCTGGCTGGAGTTGGCTTGTCTGCTAAAGATCACAGAGTCACCAGGCCTGGATTTAAAGGGAACCTTTCCCAGGTCAAATAAGCTTAGCTGCAGCATCAGTTTGGTTTTCTATGTACCATGGTTTGATTACCTACATTGCTTGCCCAGTTTACTGTCATTGTGGAAGGTCTATAAATCAATGAAAGTTTCTCCCCTCTTTACATTAAACAGGTATTGTTATTAATAAGGCTGAAATATTTTACGTAACTGAAGATTTTGGAGGTATTCTGGAAAACGGGGTGATCTCAATGGTGGGCAAAATGGATAGAGTTGCACCGAAGAGTACACTTAAGAATATCTCTAAAACCCACAAAACCAGTACTCTCTTCCATGCTGTATATTGGCCACTACTTTGAGAGGCTGTCCTGACAAATCTTGTTTACAAAGGGACATAAATTCATACCAAGAAGAGTTCTCATTCACCAGGCAGCAAAGTTGAAATCTCAGTACACAAAACCATTAAACGACAAGAAAAGGAATCATTATTTAATTTGCAGGGTGAATTATATTTCAGCTGTTTCCGTTCCTGAGTTACCAATAGATAATAAAGAAAGAGTTTGACCTTGAGAAAACCATTCGCTCCCCATGCTGGTTGACAGTAATAAATATCTTCACAAGGAATGTGCTCACTACACTTTCTTTTTCTCTTGAGTCTTGCCTGAACCAGGTGACTCTCCTCCAAATTCTGCATTTCTATTTAAGTATCTTTCAGTGGAGAAAGATTTTCCTCTTTGATTTACCCATCTCACTACAGCCATGAGTAGAGCACTTTCAGAGAGAGATGTTTCTCCCAAACAGGGAATTACCTCTTATTTTGTCAGACCATCAGTAGGCAATATCAGTCATTGCTGGCCAGCAGACATCAGCTGGTAACTGTGCCGGGGCAGTACCAGCCGTTCACCTGTGAGCACATTATAGTGTTTTGACATGCCACTGATCCTCAAGTGGGAAGCAAGAATGATCACACATTTTTAGCCTGTTGTACTGAAACTCCATAAAATTTCCATGTGCTTTATTGCAGCTTTTTATATATTGCATTATTTAAGCATTTTATGGCTATACCACATCACACAGCTCCCAGGTTAAGCAAGGATGTTACTAGATAGGAAAGTGTAGAGGAACAAAGGCAGTGGGTTTATTAACATTGTTAATATAGGGTTTGTTTCTCATCCACTTCTGATTGTTCTAGTGAAGCTATGATCAATCTCCATGTTGTTAACAAAGCTGCGGCAATTTTGTCTCCCCTCGAGGCAGCCTCAAAAAGTACCTTTCCAACGCCTTGCCATGTCTGAATGCTGAAAACCTTTTTCACTGTAACCGGCAAATCATACTTTTTACACCACACTAGCAAAATTCTTATTGCTGTTTTAGCGTATTTTACATCCCTTTTTTCAAATATATCCATAAGCATTGCAAATATAGAATTTGTCTCCCTGTCCACATTTAATTGTTCCAGTAAGTCTAAGACTAATCTCCATGTTGTTAGCAATGTTATCCCCGCCTCAAGGCAGCCTCAAAAAGAGGTTTTCCAGCATTTTGCCATGACTGAACACTGGAGACATTTTTTGGCATAACTAGCACATCATTTACTTTGCACCACCCTAGCAAAGTTCTTATTGTTATACTTCTTGTTATACTTTACGCTTCTTTTTTTCAAATATATCTACAAGTATTGTTAACATTGACTTTTCTTCTTCTTCACCCATGTCAATTAGTCCCCATCTACATTGGGTACCAAAAGTTGCAATTTGAGTTAAGATGGACAACAAATGTTGCAGTACACCCATACCAATCAGTTGTCAATGGCTCACCTCTCATGGTGTCTGTTGTGGGTCACGGGTTCTCCCGCTTGTCTCAGGTACGTTGGGCACAAGTTGTTGTAGTCAGAGTCCAACTCAGCCTCACACAGGGCACCAATTGTTGCAGCACTAATAAACTAGTAAGCTGCAACAAGGCTTTTACCATCAATCAGATTCTACTGTCCATACGGTTTAGCCTTCCTCCAGAGGTCAGCCCACACTACTACTCCTCCTCAATCGAATCCACCCCACTCTTCAGTGCTATTTAACTACTTAGTTACTTAGTGGGAACAAGCTACAGCTGCACATCATCCATGTCAATCAACCCACAGCCTTCGAGGCAAGACCACAGCTGCATATTAACAATGCTAATCAACCCACTGCCTTCATTCCTCTACATGAAAGTAGAAGTTAGATAAATGTTTTTTAATTCTTTTAGTCCAGATCTCAAGGTTTTCCCATTATTTTTCATGTTGTATAATTGCTAGGCTTATCATTAGAAATAAGACTATGGTGCTGAGTAGTAGTGGACATTGATTTTCTTAAGGAGCTTGGATAAGTTTTAAAGAGGCAAAACCCCAGATTTTTCCTGAATTTCAGACTATATGCCTTCAAGGTCCCTTCCTTACTGAATATGCATAGGAAAAACCTGCATAGCAGGCATAAAAGAGGTTTTGGATTTGACTTTGGTATAGCACTATGCTTTAGTGTGTCATTAAATGTAGAAATGCTTTTAGGCATTTTCCTGAATTAGACTCTACAGCTATTGGCACTATGTATCAATTTGATAGCAAAGTAAGGAATAAAATACAAAAGTTCTAACTTGCAGGCTTCACGATTAAGTTTTCAGAGCGTGTAGGAATGAATAGTTGTACTTCATGTTTTATTACTCACATTTGTCTAAAGTATCTTATAATTCTTGCTTAACATATAGGAAAAGTAATTTATTCCCACTGTTCCAAAGTGCTTAATAATTTTACAATAATCTTGAGAACAATGCATATTTACTCTTAAATATGATCACAAAAATAATTGCAAATGCATATTCATATATACAAGGAATTACTGGAATTATTAAAGTACTAACAGAGGTACTTGTTAGATGTGGGCCATGAAACATTCTGCATCCTTTTCCACCTGAAGACCGCCATTGAGGAAGTAAAATGGGTGAGTCTAAAATGATTCTTGTTCTCTTGTGGAGGTGCATTATTTTCTCCAAGTAACAGACCAGCCTCCAGGTCCGGAACCTACTCAGATGACAGATGTTACTTTTCAGTTGTTCCTTACAACTTCTGTTCCCAAGCCAGAAATAAATATTACTAAAACGACTGAAAATAATTTTAAAAATAAGTCTAGTTTCCCACTGCACACTGACCAGGATTCGCTATTTTTATTTGTTTCAGAAATTCCATGGTACTGCAGTAAACTCTGAATATTCTTAGATTTGTATGCATGCTTCTCACTTTATTTTCTGCTGTCGGAATTCTTATTCCACCAACATTTTGTAACTTTGTGCTTTTAAGTCTACAGAAATCATTGCTCTAGTTCTAATGCTGTCCTTCATTAGCTTAAGAGTAAACTGTATTGAAGTTAATGAATATACCGAAAACCATCATTACTTATTGTCACTTACTATAGCATTTAAAAAAGAGCATGATTTTGAAAAAAAACTTCAGCAATGCAGGATTGTTATTTCTTGAAAGGCAGAAACTTAATCACATTGTTTTCACTGAATTTAGCTCAATGATCAAGTATTATTCAGTAAAACTCGTAACTTTATCTGCAACTATCTAGCAGTATGTGGATAAATAATGTGATGTTTCTATGATGAGTATGGTTTTTTCAGTGCTTTACTATAATCCTTAATTTCTTACCTGTGACTAATTATAAGCATTTCCCACTGGAGAAAAATATCTTTTCTGAAGTACACGAATTCTTCCTTTTAACGATCATGGCAAGAGCAAGAAACACATTAGTGAATTCTTTTGACTATGTTATTAGACTTACTGATACTTGATACAGAGAGCATCATATTCTCAAGAATAATCTTCTCAGTAAGAACTTCCTCGTAATTTTCCACAATGAGTTGCAGGTGGTCATGTCCATGTATGCAATAACCGTACACAAGATGAAACCCCAACCTTGAAAATGTTAGTCATATGAACATTATGTTTAAAGAAAATTAGACTGATGCAGGCAGCAGTAATATCTTCAGGGACTTGTAACATTAAATAATCAAATAGGCTGTTTTCATATGCACAATTTTCCTAAGCAATATATTTGACAGATTATATATATACATATAGCAAAAAGAGTGGCTTGGGGCACTGTTGTGTAAAACTTGCCAAAGTCAACAATGTAATTCAGATTTCTTGCATCTCTATATTTTCATACAGAAATATTTTGAAAGGTCAGAAATTTTGTTTAGGGTAATGCAATAGACTCTGTGACTTTTCTGTCCAAAATTTCCTACAATACGTAAATCAAGATTGTCATAATGTCACAGAATCACAGGATGGTTCAGGTCAGAAGGGACCTCTGGAGATCATCTAGTCCAAACCCCTGCTAAAGCATGGTCTCCTCCAGTAGGTTGCACAATCTCATGTCCAGATGGCTTTGAACGCCTCCAGAGAAGGAGAACTCACGGCCTCTCTGGGCAGCCTGTGACAGGGCTCTGTCACCCCCAAGGTAAAGAAGTTCTTCCTTATCTTCAGATGAAACTCTTTGTGTTGCAGTTGGTGCCTGTTGCTCCTTATCCTGTAGCTGGGCACCACTGAAAAGACCCTGGCCCTGTCTTCTAGACACTCAAGGTATTTGTAGACATTGATAAGATCCTCGCTCAGCCTCCTCTTCTCCAGGCTAAACAGATCCAGCTCCCCCAGCCTTTCCTCCTAAGGCAGATGCTCCAGTCCCTTCCTGAGATTCGTAGCCTTCATAGCTGGACCCTCTCCAGTAGGGAGGCTGCCCACCCTATCCCCGCCCCCATCTCTCTAGAACTGGGGAGCCCAGCACTGCACACAGCGCTCCAGGCGCGGCCTCAGCAGGGCAGAGCAGAGCGGGAGGATCATCTCCATCAACCTGCTGGCCACGCTCCTCCTCACGCACCCCAGGATCCCACAGGCCTGCTGGCCCACACAGGCACGCTGCTGGCCCATGGGCAACTTGCTGCCCACCAGCACTCCCAGGCCCTTCCCCGCAGAGCTGCCTTCCAGCAGGCCAGCCCCCAGAACGTACCGGTGCATGGGGCTGCTCCCCGCCAGGCGCGGGGCCTCACACTCGCCTTGGCTGAACTTCTCTGGGTCCCTCTGCGCCCAGCTCTCCACCCTGCCCTGGACTCGCTGAACGGCAGCGCAGCCACCTGGGGCTCCAGCCACTCCTCTGGGTGCCGTATCCCCAGACACCCGGCTGAGGTGCCTCTGCCTCTGCCCCTTCCCCCAGGTCGTTGACGGATAAGTTCAATAGGACAGGACCCAGTGCTGACCCTGGGAACACCGCTGGCTGCAGGCCTCCAGCTAGGCTCTGCGCCGCTGGTCACAGCCCCCTGAGCTCCGCCGTTCAGCCCGTTCATTATTTCTCTTTCAGGACTGACCCAGCGCAGCTCTCACCCCGCAGAGGCCTGCTGTTTTCTCCCTGGCACAACTGCTGGGTGCCGAGGCAGAAATGGCCGTGTGCCACACCAGCCAAGACCCTGACAAGCCAGCCCAGCGCCTGCCTTACCCAGAGGTGGGCAGTGTAGGAGCCCACAGGAAAATGCCTCGCTGTTCGTGCGACCCACGCACGCCTTCTGTTGACCTGGAGCGTGCGAGAGAAGGGAGGTGACAGGGTGCTCCTGGCAGGAGGTTGGCCGCGTTTTTACTGCTGCATGCTGGTGCTCGTATCCCCTTGAGAACGAGGAGTGCAAATAGTCTAGAATTATTCCTGGAGGGATGTGACCCACAGGGCCCTGGGCGCGCAGCGGCCACTGCTGCCTTGCTGGGACATGGGCACCCACCAGGCATCTCACTGGGAGGTGGGCACCCTGCCGGGATGCGGGGCCCTCCTCCTGGAGCACGGGTGCCTGTGGGGCGCCTCACAGCCATGGGTGCCCGTTCTCTCCCAGCCCAGCTCTCCCGCTTCTCCTGGAGCGCACGCTCTGCAAGCCCTCACAGAGCAGCCTGGCTCGCACCACTGCATTTCCTCTTCCTGCTTCCCCGGCGCCCCTCGGTACCCAAACGACACGTGCTCCAGGAGAAATACACTTTATAGATCTGAACAGCACCCGAAGACTGAGAAAGCAGGCTGCTCCCGGCAGGAGTTTAGCCGAGTTTCCCGGGCGTCTGCTGCACAGGCATGCTATGAAGGCTATGAAGCTCAGGAAGGCCTTGCAAAGCAGCCAGGTCATGTCCACCTGGGCAAGGCAGTGTCAAAGCCAGACCAGAGTGTGGGGCAGGTCAGAGGCCGTGCTCTCTGCGCTGACGGGTGGTTGCTTCAGGCCCTCGGGATCAACACCCATCCTGAACCTGACCCAGCTGCGGGGGTTGCGAAGGTGACTGCAGCTTGTGCATTCAGCGCCCATGCTCTCTGCGACAATCGGCAGTTCCTTCAGGACATCATGAAGGATGTTGATCTTGGTTGTGATCCAGCTGTAGTAGCTAGAAAGGTCAAGGCCACCAATAATTGGAACTGCCACGCAGAGAGCCGTGGTCAGGGAGGCAACAAGGCAGAGTCACTTCATTTTCTCTCCTGAGAGAAAAAAATCTGGATGCACAAGCTGGCTTGGGCTGTCGCCCTGAGCAGACTTCAGGGACTGACCACCAGGTGCGAGGGGCTGCCCTGACTGTCTGCGCTTGCGAGGGTTGCCGGTGAGACAAGCCATGGGCTGATGTCACGCCAGGTTCTGTGATGTCACAATGCCCTTCTTTGCCCACCCAGGCGGAGCTGGGCAGACCTGTGTAGGCGGGTTTGGAAATGTGCTGCTCGCACTTGCTGCGCCGCCGGCAGCCGCTGAGCCCAGCAGGGGAGCGGGACTGTGTCCCCGGGCATTTGGGCAGTGCCCTGAACTGCTCAGCGAGAAGGAGCTGTGCCCAGAGCTCCAGCCAAGCTGCGTTCAGTGCTGTGCCGCAGCTGGGCAGGCGTGACGCGGTTCTGCTCCAAACCCTCTTGGGGACCCTGCTGGGGGCTAAGTGGCAGCCCACGTTAGGAGGAGAGCCGAAAAGTCACACGCTTTGACAAAAATCTTAACTCTACCTGAGCAGGGGGCTGGACAAACTGACTTCCAGAGGTGCCTTCCAACCTCTGCCATTCCATGAATTTTCAAGAATTTTCAGCACTGAGAAAGCTAAAGGCTTCCCTGCTGTCCATCTCCTTAGTCACAAGCAGAACAGTTAATTACACCCCTCAGTCAGTTCTTTTCCATGCTGAAGATTCCTACTTTATTTAACCCTTTTTCATATGCAGCCGAAGGAGATCATCATTTCCTTTCCTTCTACATTACAGAGAACTATACATCAGTAACAGAGATTTATTCTTATATATGAAAGTTGGCTTCCAGCTACGGATGTACAACAATAACGTAATCTTTCTTTGGCCTTATGTGTAATACATACGCATTTGCTTTACAGCCATAATTATTGCCAAAGCGAAGACTATGGAAGACACTATGTTTTTTGTTTCTGTTTTAAATATCTTTAAACCTAAAGATGTAATGACAAGTATAGAATATAAGCTGTAAGGTCAATCTAACCAATATCCTGCATAAAAAAGAGGTGAAATCAGATGCCTTGAAAAGTGCACCAAAACATAATGAAGTATGTATGATGCTTCTCCTGATGTCCAGACCCCCAAATTTAGATCTCTACTTGATAAAGCTCAACTAAATTTCAATACCTTTACAGTACTCAATTCTGTACTAGTTTATTCCGTGATAAAGTTTGGCAGAATAATACAAGTCTGTGTCTCAGCATGTGATTCTTTTAAAAAGTAAGATGTAAGTAGCAAAAATAAAATTGGAAATGTCAAATATAAAATTATTGAGAAACTGCTAGCTTGCTTGGACCCTTTTAGAAAGGTTCTCCAGAAAAACAAAATTATAGAACAAAAACCCCTAAATATATATATATATATGTATATATATATATATATGACCTGGGAAATATTTAGGAAAGCAAAGATCATCACAGAGATCATCACAAAACAAATGTATTCCACAAACTTTCAGCAATCCAGAAGTCTACAAGCAAAACGCCAAATGATGAAACAAACACCCTGTAATGTATTTCATTTTTTTCAAATACATACTGACATTATTTTTTACTGCTGTCTTTTTCTTACTAGTGAATAAGGAAAATTAGGTATTTAGTAAGTGTGAGCTTCAGACTGCCTGGACTATCTGTAAGCACAGCATAACTGAGATGATGCATCTGAACACTTCATAGGAATGAAAAAAAAAAAAAAAAAAAAAGGTTTCCTCTTAAAACATCACATTTTTAACCAAATACGCAGTGGCAATATCTACTTGGAGAAGTTTCTCGGTATTATGTGACACTTGAACTGAAGATAGGCTGAGAATATTTACAGACCTGATCAAAAGCTCATGGAAGAGGTGTATCCAAATGGCAACTGCTATGATCCATGTGAAAAGATGATAGAGACAATCACTCCCATTTGAGAAAATAAAATCCAGCTGCAAATAATTCTAAGTTCATCTTAAAAAAAAAAATATTACATATTTTATAGAATGCTATCTATTCAAAAGAATTTTGAACCGTAGCCTATATTCCTGTATAAACAAATGGTGAGCACAAATAGACTTATGGTGTATATATATATAAATATAGTGTATATATATTTAGTAAAGAGTAAAAGCCTTTTCAAAGCTTATCATAGATATGTGACACATATACAGCAGTACTATTTTTACTCTGAGAGCAAATATTATTTCCATTACTTGCATGTCTTATCAGAAGTTTTGTTTTAGCAAAACAAAATACTCATTTGGACAACCTGCACCACTAATCCATGTTTTGATCAGAGATCTCCTGCCTCTGTGCTTTCACCTTAGGATAATTGTATATGTGGAATTTTTATCTCTTGCCATTAACATGACACAAGAAAAGATTTGTTTAGATATATTTCCATATTTCTTGGAAATAGCCATTGTCTTGCTTGTTTTCAACTTGAGTAAAAGAAAATTCTACATGCATTTCTTTTTGGTTTCACTTCTAGCAAACTAAGTAGTCTGAAAAACCTATTGGGATTTGACTCTCAATTGACTAAAAACTCACTTCAGAGCCATAGAATTACACTCTTGTCTTTCATCCACTTCAATGTCTTCTAGCATTTAATGGACAGTCTTCAATAAAACCACCTGTAACTGCAGAAATTTCAGCTAAGAAGCAATTAGCAATCCCTCCTTAGCTCTAGCCCTAACAATGTACTCGTAATTACTGAGGAGACAAAGACTAAGGTTAGCAATCTCTACTGAACAGCAGAGATTCTTCCACCAGTAATTCTTATGGATAAAGAGAGGTTTCATCAGATCACCACCATTTCTGAAAATACTATGCCCATAGGTCCAGAGTTCCCTTTGTTTCATTACTAGTCACAACATAAGGGCTCATCTAGAAACAAGTCAAAGATTGGTTATTGGTTTAAGCACTGGGGGGTGGGTGGGGGGATAAACAAAACAAAAAACCCAAAACAACCAAAAACCACATGGTAGGCTTGCTTTGGGTACTTTTAGGTCTTGAATACAGGATATGGAAGTGATGAGACTAAGACTTCCACATATTTTATGCCACAAAATTATCTGCTAAAGGAGCGAGACCCACCTCACCTTACTCAAAATGGAAATATCTCCTCTGCTTTGCATATCAGAGCTGTGCTTCCAGTAACAGATTTCAGCCCTGGCAGTAAGCAGGCCTACCTTGCAGCAGTTCATAGCTGTTACTTTTGGGGAACACAGATTGGGATCAGCCATGAAACAGCCATGACA
Source organism: Falco rusticolus (assembly GCF_015220075.1). Taxonomy (NCBI): domain Eukaryota; kingdom Metazoa; phylum Chordata; class Aves; order Falconiformes; family Falconidae; genus Falco; species Falco rusticolus. The sequence goes on from NC_051197.1 coordinate 24,726,325, forward strand.
ATGGTCCAGATGCTTTATCAAGTTTAAGGACACAGATGTTTATAGTTTGGAGGTCTGGCCTGGAAGTCCTCCACTTTACACTCTTCTGTCATCAATATGGGATGCATTTTACAAAGCCCGCAATTTCACAAAGCACATTTATTTGCCGTTTTTGTGTTGTCTGAAAAAAAGGCAATAAGAACTAGAGTGGATCGATTGAGAAGAAAGGTATTTAATTTCTATCTTTGTCTGTCTTAACACTGTTCATAATCTCCTTTTCTTCCAATGAATATGCTGTGTCTTTTGACAATTTATTAAAACAGACTCTTTCTTCATGCATATACATTAGACAAGCCACACTCATATCCCAACCATCTGAGGTCACGTTTGAGATCCCAATGTGTGAGTTCTCAACTACTTCAGTCTACAGTTCTCCTTCAGATTTACCCTTTAATTGTAAAACTATTTCAAATAAATTGATTCCACATGAGTAAGTCTGTAGTAAGAATTGTTTCCACTATCAAATGTGAATATATTTTTTTTAATTTATTGTTTCATAGTACATCTTCAATTGCTTATAACTATGACTTTTTGTTCCTTCTGTCTCATTTTATATCCCAGACCTACACTTCATTATGACCTTTCCACTGTCTTCTTAGTTTTCATCAGTATTTGGACATCTGACATTGAATCTCACACAGTGGTAGAAAAAAAAAGAAAGGATGCTGTCGACTTTTTTTTTTTTTTTTTTTTAAAGGATTTATCAGATAATGTATAATCCTGAGAAAGTAACTAGAGGTGCAGTGCATTTTAATAAATATTTAGTGAAACATTCCATTTTCTCTAAAAATGATATGAAGACTATTTACATTGAAAAGAAACGGTTCTTCCTAGTCAGGGACCCAGATTAATACCCTGAAATATTATTTAATTATTTTTAAGAGAAGAAGCTGTTTAAAGTGAAGTTCTATACAGAATGGATTAAAACAATTACATACAGCTTTCTGAGTGACTGCACTCTTCGCAGCAGTAAGTCCCAAAATGGACAGAAAGAGCTATTCCCAGTTATTATCTAATCTCCTTTCTGTCTAGATTTGAAAGGTAGATGAAATAGTAAGTAGCATTGTCTACAGTTTACAACTCTCTCTCATTCACCTATTTTCCCCTTCTTCTGCAGGATGGGAGTTGTAGAGTGTTACTCAGCCACTACTTATTTATTCATACTCTCTGGATTGTTGGTTTGATGAAAAAGAAATTATTTTTATTCCTCCTTCAGCAATCTTTCCTTACAAATGCCGACCTCAAAACTAGCCTCATGGGAACTGTGGCAGTGTGCTTCCTCCCCCACACCCTCCCATCCTGACCTTTCTTTTCATGACAATGCTCAAGCGATAACCCTCTGTGGTGGTCCTGATGGATGTATCTGGGTTGTGATGATTGTGTGAGACTCAAAGTGGGTTTGGGAGAGACAGATGGCTACAAGACAGCCAAGGGCTAATTTGAACAGTGCACCCAAATAACAGTGCTGGTCAAGGTTTGACTCAAGCCAAGTGTGAAAGAAACTAACTTCTGTAGTTGGCCTGAAAATATGACCATGGATCAATTATCTTATCCTGTCAATGGTGGACAGCCCAGGGCCTCTTGACAATTTCTGCCTGGTAGCAGACTGCATGACAGGACCTCCCCTTGAGTGGGGACACCTCTCAAGGGTGCTCCTCGAAGCTAAGAGATTCCTTGCTGCAACAGATTATCGGTAAATGATTAACAGCATGCTAAAACTTTGAAAATCTTAGCTGAGTGGCATAAAGGATTGATTGCACATACATAACCCTTTAGATATAAGCCGTTGACCAGGTCAAGACTAAGTCTGGATCCAGCTGCATCTGAACTGCCTTCTGAGTTTAGAACGCAGATGGGTCCTTTCTGAGCCCCAGGACTCAATGGGAGTGTCTCCCTGACAGCTTTGCCCTGTCCTCTGTGCAGTAAATACTCAAGTGTATCTTGCCATCAAATCTTGTTAAACCACTGTCACATTTACTGTCAAACTTTGTTAAATCACTGCTTAATACCAATAAACATATTGCTACATCTCTCTTACAAGTGCAGTGTGTCAGCTCATCTGCAACAGGGATACATGCTCACCAATAGCGGTTATTGAAGTCCCCAGTGGAGGCCAGACCCAGGGCAGCAGGTGGCCAATACACTATGACAGAATATACCAGAAGTCCGCATATATTACTACAGTCCATCTCTCCTTATGGCATTTAGAGATATACTTCTGTAAAACCTTTAAATTGAAAAGGTTTCCTGAGGAATTTTAAAGTATCTGAGCTATCTTTATTGTTTGGGGTGGGGTTTGGTTTTGTTTTTGTTTTTGTTTGTTTTCTGTGTTTGGTTTTTGTTTTGTTTTTTTTTTAAATAGATAATTTAACATGAGAACTCAGAAAAGAGTGTCATGAGTAGTCAGCAACTTCAGAGGGTTTTTTTAAGCTTCTTTGTACACTGTTTGATAGCAGAAGGACACTGTCTGACCTGAATATCGTTTAGGTAAAACTTAAAACTGTAGTTCCATCTGCACGTTTCTCCCTTCAGGCAGGCTGCAGAGCTCTGACTTGTCAGCTGAATTGTCCAGTAAAAATAAGTTTAAAAAACATTTTATGGAATAGAACTCTTGTCTAATCTGAAGTGATCTACTTCAATTTTCATCAGTCTTAATGACCATACGTTAGCACATACTACCTTCCTTTAATCACTGATTTCTACTGTATTAAATTTGAAGTAAGTAAATGCATTTGGATTCTTCTGAGTTGAAGATGGGATATTCTGTAATGTAAGTGAAATTGCTTAATAGCTGACTTCAAATCATATGTTTCAGATTACCTTCTCCATAGGAAAAAAAAAGAAAAACAAATTACTTCATTTAATATCAGTTCCTACCTTGCTAATAGCTTTTTAATTTACATTGTAAAGCTTTCTGTTCCAGAATTTTCATCTCAAACAAATGGTGCTATAAAATGCTTTGTTCCTCCCTTTAACAATGTCATTGTTCAGTTCATTTGTAACTCCCATTATCCTGCTTTCAGAGGTAAATTGTCAGTGAATTCAGTCACTTGTGACATGTAATATCACGGTTTAGTCCAACGCAGAAAACTAAAAAACAGATGAGGAAGAAAAAATCTCACGGTGAATAGTTATTAATACAAAATCTCACTGTGCAATAAGGATTTATAATAAATGTACAGCCAGTAAACAGAGAAGAAAGTAAAGCGAGAAGTAAAGCCACAGAAACAGTTGGGGTTTGTTTTTCTGGAATTTTCTGTAAGCAGTACCATGAGAAGCAAAGGATAAAAATAAAAGTTGTTGCTGCAGCACTTGATGTAATATCACAATCTATAAAGAAAGAGCTGTTTGACCCTTCTCTTAGAAACTTTATACAGTTTAGTCTCAAATCAAGTACACATCATCACCTTATCTCCCAGCTTCTACTGCTGCATCACAGATCCCATGTGTTCTCTGCAGGACTGTGATAATTAGAGATAGCTAGCAAAGGCTGGCAGTTCGCAGAATTCAGAATAGCATCATTTACTTCTAAAAGGCATTTTTTCCTTGTTGGATATGATATAGAAAACAAGTCATATCATCTACACCAGTGATATACACTGGTCAGGTTGTCCATCGGAGATTGCCACTAGTGTCCTGCTCAAAACAAAAGTGATACTGAACTACATTTCATTGTTTATGTATCTTACTGCTACTAAGAGCAATCCTTTGCTTTTGTTTGTCAAACGTTTTTCGCACCAAAGTTTCCATCCTTTAATTTTGTTGCAAACTGCAGTTCCCTGTTGAACTGGAATGTGTCAGACTCCTGCATGCAGAAGTCACTCAGAGGCCAAATGGCCTCAGCTGCTGAGGTAGGTGGCAGCAGGACTGTGCATTAATGCACTACTGCATTTACTCAGTGACCTGAACAGGTACTATAGCCCCTGGAATAGTACCACTGTCACCAAAAACATCATTTTTACTACCTAGTCTTGCTAGTTCATTAAATATCTGCTCAGGGGTCTTATTTCACTCCAACATGGTGCTTACCATTTTCAGATTAGTGATTTAACCCATTCACCCTGCAATGAAGTGAGCAAGAAATGTTAGCTATTGCCTAAAATGCCTGGAAGAATGCATGTAAAACACAAATTCACTTGGTAAAAATATAATTGATTACATGTATAATCATATATACAGGAAAGAACAGCAGACCTACAGAAAAACAAACAAAAAAAACCAAACCAAAAACACATCGATACGAAGTTCAGTAATGCTATTTACTTATGCATACAAAGTTTCCAGCTGAACTAAAATTGTTTTGATAGATTTTGAAATATTTTTCTTTGAAGATTATAAATCTAGATGTACTTTTTCCACTATTTCTTTGATTCTATAGTCCGTACTTCACAATTAAGTACAGAGGAAACTCCACATGAAATATTCAACCCCAAAAAGTTCTATTTCCACGTTACTCTAATTCCATTGAGGTGACAGCAAAGTTTTTCAAAATAGTCTCCAAACAGCAGGGAAATTTTTTGTTTTAACAAAGTTTTCATATTTGCTCTTTCTAATATTGTCTGAGGACTCCAAACCCCTGCCTAGCTGCCCATCTCCCCCTTCTCACCGTCTCTCACCAGAGGCTCTTGCAGCTCAGCACTTGGGAACGAGTGCCACACAACTCTCAGTTTTGTCTCACAATGCAGAAATGTCCCGTAATTTGACTGAGCAGTTGTACCAGGAACAAAAGTATTTTTGCTCATGCACTGTAAGTTATTAAAGAAACAGCAGTTACATTATCACTTCTCTATTGCTCGTAGTTATTATTTGTACTTTTTATTCACTTGCCAAAACAATCACAGTTATTTACATCTTTTCACAGATACTCTAGGCAAGAGTACAATTAGAAAAATATTGCTACAAAATATGAGTCTACAGCTTTTATCAAATGCTTACAAAGCCTAACAACCTTGCATACAACAACTTGATGATGCTGTAATAGGCTAAGCAAGTAAATTGTATCTATTGGGTAGAACATCAACCACTATTAAAAAATTCTCCAAAACGGAACGTTACACCGCTGTGTTCAACAGTAAAGAAAAGATTTGAACTGACTGTTGCAAAAAACATTACTATTGATCTTCCCAGTGTGATTTAAACTTACAGAGATATAAAATTAAGGTATTTTTCAAGGTTCCCAGACCACAAATGTCACCCGTGATGCAATTAGGATACTATATCCCTAGAGACTCTGCGAAGGAGCTAAGTGCACCTAGCGTGTGCACAGGACATTTGGTTGACCGCAAAAGACTATGGCTCCTCCGTGATAGCACTGAAAAGGAACTTACTCCACTTCATCGTCCAGACAACTAAACATCAATTTCAATTACCTTTTGTTTTCTCTTATTTCACATGAATTATTTATTTAGAAAGGGTGTGTGTGTGTGTGTGTTTCTGTCTAGTACTATCGATGGTAGTCTAGATATATTTGTATTTGAACAAAATTAGATTTTATAACTAAAGCCTCATATTAGATAATAAATCATGTAATAACAAGCATTATATCTGCTATTATTATTATCATTATTGTCATCGTCGTCATCATCACCATCATTATTATTAATGCCAAAAAACCCCACATCAGTAGTAAGGGACTGTGTTACCAATAATACAGTATATTTTATAGGGTAGTGACATGTTACACTCAGAAAAAAAATCGAATTCCTCAATCCCTATCCTTTTACTTCAGATTACTTTTATTTAAAAGATACTGTACTGCAGTACAACTTCATATGCTGCATAAAGCTCCTTAATCCAGACACTGTGATGTGCTTTTTACAGCAGATGTCTGAAATTTCTTTGCCATACTTTGGCTCTGCAGCAGACATAATAAGGAAGGCAAACTCATTACAGGAACCCTGGGGACATCTTAAAGGGGTATGGATGTCACAAACACAGTTTTCTTAGGCATCTTAGAGAAGTGATGATGCTCATACACATGCCTGGGAGCAACATTTTATGCACGTTTGAGAAACTCATCATTGGCAAAGTTACATTTATGAATTAAGAGCAAGTTAGGACATTATCAAGTATTAGAATCCTAAGTGCTTTTTAAAAGTCACCTATGCACTACACAAGTAAATGTTTATTGCACACGGGCCCATGACTAACTATCATTTTTGCTATGCAGTTATAATGAAATTTACTGAAGATTGTCTTGTAGGACAGTGATAAAACTGGGAGTTCTTCCTATTTGAAAAGTTTTATATGTTAGGTACAGAATAAATGTGTAGATTCATTTAAGACTCGACAAATAGGGTAAATACAATTTAAACAAACTGGGCAAATAGCAGAAAACCATTATCAGGCAGAGTCGTTTCATTTTCAAAATGAACGTGACAATACACACCATTCCACAAAATTTGTTTCAGATGAAGTTTGGGTTTTAAGCTCACTTAAGCTTTACATTATTTTTAAGTGTAGTGCAGTAAGAGAGAAGTTTACCTTTTCAATTTTTTTAAGATATTAAAAAAAAGCAAAATTTGTCAAAAGAATAAGTGATGTATTTACTCAATTTTAATTTGGAGAAAATACACAAAAAATACAATCTACTCAATTCATTACTACAACAGACTAAGTTAATTTTTCTGAAATTCAATTACAAAGAACTGATTTGAGCAACTTAATATTTGACAAGCTACAAATAATTTCAGTTAACGAGGCAGTTTCATAAATGAGCCTTATGCCACATTTTGCTTTTGTGAGATCACGTTCAGTCTAAGTGTTTTTACTAAGCTCATTATAACTACGGTATCCCAGCACCTACTTTAGAAAGCTCTTCTTACAAGCAATGTAATTTTACTCAATTGCTCAGAATGATAAGAATATGCACTTTTAAAACAGGAATGATTATAATTTGCTTCCAAACCAGCAAAGCATAGCAGCTCGGGGCATAATCTAAAACCATATTCTCCACATTCACCTCAGGGAGCCCCAGGTTCGTACCAATTACAAAGCTGTGGGTTACCGAATGTTAACAAGAGCTAGCTGGATCCAGCCTCAGTGATTGCTGCATTTGGAAGACTTCAAAATGCATCTTGCGCTTATTTTGGAAGCTACTGAAGTGCATTACAGAGGCTAGTCACTCTGGAGTCTCAGAACTGATCTAATTATTCCCATTAAAATCAACACAAAATTTACTATTGAATTCTAAGAAGATAGAGCTAAACCAGTGGTAAGAAATTTTGAATTTACCCTGTCAGTATACAACACGGATTTACTGTTTGTTCCCTTTGGGAGAGAGGAATATAGTGCCAGGCCAAGCATGAACATCCTTACCTAGACTTTGTTTCCACTCATTTAAGTGGAAGCTGTACCTGAATGTAATCAATGAACTGATTAAGGATTTGGGGATTTGATCCCCTGATTGAAGAAAAAGAAGAAAAGATTACTTTGCTGTTTAGAAACCTTCAGCTTCAGGAATATAATTTCTACAGAGGGAAACCTAGCCTGTTTCACAAAGAGTCCAAAGAAATGTCAGATAATAAAAAAAAAAGTAGTTATATTTGCATTCAGGATTTGAACATAATAATGTTTAAAATCCTTTGTCTTATTAGGCGCATACTCCCTTAAGTGTAAAATGCCCTATGGGAAGTAGAATTATTTTTTAACTGAAAAGTAACATCTAAAACATGGAGATGGGAATTTCTGAGGCCAGAAAGAGCCTTTCACAGGTTCAAATACTGGACTTTCTAAAATTTGATCTACAAATTGATACCCTTCCAGTGCTATTACAAGTTTAATTCCATTTTCTTAGAGCTGCCAAATATGCATACGGAACAGTGTAAATGTTTAGGAAACTGTAATTAAACAGGATATTTAAAACCAAAGCCATTAGGCCCTCAGAACTCTTCTTTCATTCTTGACAGAAATTACTGAGCATGTAAGAAGTCTGAATAAGGCAACCGTGAGATTAAAGTGCAGATGGAGAAAACAGAGCTGCTGTGTAGAGTTACTGAAATAGAGTGAATAGCAGAAGTAACGCATATGGTAGCTATTAAGGTCCTATGTATGTTAAAAGAAAATACATTCTAGATTATGATTAGCTGATTTTGTGTTTAGTGTATTTATAGTTTTAGTTGGTTGGGGATGAGCATAGTATAAACTCTTCTGAATGTGGAAGGCAATGAACATACTGATTTCAACAGGTGAGCTATTAGACATCATTTTGTGATGTTACTAACTCATTGATTCTAATTTTATGGCTGTGAAACATTTAGTGTTTGTGTTTCAACGCTTTTTTTTTAATGTGAAAAAGCTGCTGTATGTGAAGGCACCATAAATGAACACTACTGAAATACTTATATTCCACACACCTTGAATCTAAGAGTGCACTAAAGAGCAATTGAGTGCCCACTTTATCAGCATAGGCAGCACAGAGCACAGCGCTGACAAGAGTAAAGGAAAATAGTTCTCAAAATTTCATGTTGCAGTGTTTTTCTGCTTTGCTTTGGGGTTTGGGGGGGTGGTATTTGGTGGTTTTGTTTGGGTTTTTTGCATTAACTCTGTTATGCAGACAGACTGATGCCGTTTGGAGCAGAATTCTTTTTCCAGAGCTGCAGCCAAATATGCATTGTAATGGTTGCCCTTTTATGTGCAGTGGCTTCAGGGACTGCCTATTGGTTTCATAGCTGTACGTATAGATCTCAGCCTTTTATGTGACTCTGAGAAGGCTTCCTTAGAAGCTGTTCAGACAGGGGTTTCTTTTTAAGGATAGCAATCCATGCATGATGTCTGTAGACAGGTGATCTTCAGAAATTTCTCTGCTTACTTGTCATCAAACTACTTTTGATGTATCGGTGGTAAAGTATAAAGAAAGATCAAACATAAAATGACTGATGGTGCAGTTCAGGGGAGAAAAGGACCACAACAGATCCCCTACCATCTCTGTGGAGGTCTACACTTTGTTACAGGCCATATTTTGCTATTCTTTAGCAGTACTTTAGCAGAGGAAGAGCAACGATATCTATCCTCACATGAAGGAACAATACTAAGCTGCCTTTCAGTAGAACTGAAAGGTCAGTACTAACTGGGATAACTACTTGTGTTTCAGCTATTGAAAGGACACACATCCTGCCTGTCAAGACTGCTTATTTAGCTCATCCTATAGCAAATTAATCTTGCTATACAAGGAAGCAGGCTAGCAGACATTAGTCAGTGAACCATGACATTTCTGAACTCTGCATGTAAAATAACTCACTCAACAGAAGACTGTAAAGCAGAATGTGTAAGACTCACACAGCCCGCACCAAGCAGACTACCAAGGTTTCTACCTTGCACTGTAGTAAGGAGTACATGGTTTCCTGAAGGAATCCTTTCAGAGAAAGCAGCCTACCTGCACTCAAGGTCCTAAGATGCCTAATCTTAAGGGGATACAATAGCAACGTGCCCACTTACCTGGAAACCTCAAGCAGTGACTATTTTTTAAGGGGAGATTTACATTAGGCATTTACGTGGTGTCAGGGGTCCCAGATTCACACTGAAATTTATATATTGAGGCAATCTTCAACTATATTATCTTCTTAAGCATCATACCATGAAAGGAACCAAAGTTATGTCTTTAATTAGGTGTGACTGACCTACAACTGAGAACTTGCTGTATTTTCGCTTGTCCACTAAGTCATTGTTTTATCAGTCATGTGCCATTCTACTATGAGCTTTAAGTTCTATGGCATGACATCGGCAAAATATAATTGGTGTAAGAGTCTTTCCATAACCTTAAATGAAATAGGAAAAAAAAGAAGAGAGTTCATTAACTCAAGACTCTCAAAATGCAGGGGGAGTAATACTGGAGGATGGAAAAGATGTCCAGGGAAGGCTGCACAAACCCCTAACTTTAACACTTCTTAAGTTCTGGGAGCTTCATCTTGCAACAATTCTTTAACATAATATTTTTATATGAAGCACTATATAATATGTCATTCTACTAATACTAAATGTACCATGAAATTCACAATAATATTAATAAAACAAAAATACATTCCCCTGCCCCGCCCCCAGCCAGTTGTGTCTGACAGCACACGATTTAAATCTTGGCTGTCCCAAGGAGCATTCTAAGCAGAAGGCATGAAATATGCAAATGAGATAATTAGTCTCGAGATGAGACAATTGATGCAGATGTACATCTATGCATGAAGATTCTAGGGATAAGGAAAAGGCCAAGTACTTTTCCTTAAGCCTCTGAGAGCTGTGCTACAGATTTATTAAGAAGAAGCTTTCAAAACAACTACTTCATTGCTAACCAATTAAAATTAAATTATACTGTCTTAAGATTTGAAAAGCTGTCAAACCTACAGATAATTCCTCAGACCTTAATGCTACAATGCATGCACAGTCTATTTTTATGTTTGCATGAAATAATGATGTGCTATGGGATTAAAAACACAGCACATACATAGTGAAGTACATTGAATACAGCCAAATTGTATCTTTAAAATCTAGTTCTATCTAATATGCATTGTATTTTTTATGCATCTTTATATGTGGATTGTAAACTGGATTGATTTGTCCTGTAATAGTAATTGACTGAAAGCATAACAGCAAAGTGAAATTAGAGCTCCTAAGTGGTGGGACTGGTCTGTTATTACTGCAAACATGGGATCTGGACTTCTCTTGTTAGGTGTTTCATATTAACCTGATTACATTGCCACTGAAGTGACTGATTTTAGTTAGGGTCCAGTCTTTGGCAGCCACACTAGCCTTGTGCTAGAGATCCTGTAGGGCGCGTACATCCATGCTAGCTGTATATATGCAGAGACAGCACGTTTGATTAGGGATTCTGTGGAGCAGAGGTATTCCTACAACATTAAAATTTATTTTTACTCCACAGGCTACCCTTTGCCTCTAACTCAGGTTTTAGGACAGTGTTTGCTGTGTGGCATATTATAAAATAAGGAAGCTTTCCTTTTTCCAACTATTTTACCTGTATTCAGAACACTTGATGAAACTACCTATCCCACTGTGCCTCAAGATCAGTAAGGGATTAGCACTTTCTGAATTCAAGGGCTTTAGGTTTTCTCTGTTGTTGGTCCTCAGCAAGAGTGAGTTACAAGTCTCTGAACGATATTCGCTGGGCTACAGATATACTTTCACAGACCAGCTACAATCTGCCCCATTACCTTGATAGACATATTTTGTACATTTAAAATATTAGTCCAAAACTGCAGCTGGCATAAATCAATATAAATCACATAATGATTGACAGAGGGACCTCTGTGCCTGTGCAATGATATTTTTTTGTTATATTGTCATACATACAGGAATTATGGAGCAAGTAAAGTCCAAAAGAGAAGCAGAAACAGTATAAATAGTGCCACTGATCTTTTGAAGGTAAAAGAGAAATAACGGGAGGCAAAGAGTGTGAAGCTAGAGATTGACCACTGCATTTGTTAGAGAAGCAACTAGTAAACTCAACACAGTTACCCACAGTAAATGTTACAGGGTTACAAATAAGAGAGAGGGTATAAGAAACAGGTCGGTAAGCAGCAGACTGGTATTTCATTGGGTGCGCACAAGACTGGCAGTAAATATGCCCCCTGTTACTCAGGGTTAGTTCTTTTTCTGCTGCATTCATGACAGAAATCTACAGCAGTTTAATGCAATCTCATGAATGAATCACTAACTTCTGCAGGTGCATCTGAAAAAGCATGGTAGAATTGCTTTACAAGAAATATAGACAATTAATTTCAATGATGTCAGACCACCATTGAGTCACTTAGAGTTCCTTTATAAAGCTTTTCAAACTATAACACTCTTACAAGCTATCATTATAGGTACAGCACCTTTTTGTTATCATTTGGAAATCTGAAATATATTCATGAAAGAATAATTAAGGCTAAGGAAAAATATAAACCACAAAAGCCAGTAATACAGAGTTTTCAAACTTGCATCCTTCTGTCATTATCTGACCACAGTGAGCTGAAGATTGTATAGATCACTCCCATTCATAGTTATGAATAACGACAGTGATTTGAATAGTCAATTCTTCCAGAGAAAAGCTCAGCTCAAACGAGAAAGCTTCACTGAGGAACTTTTTATATGTAATTAAACAAAAGGTTGTTTCTGAAGTTCTTGGAAACCCATCAGTACTTACTGTTCTCATTCTTGGGAGAAAATATTTAGTCAGCAATATTCAGCAGCACCAACTGTGCCCCCAAATGCTCCTTGTCTTAGTAGAGTCTTTTTAATCACAGGAGATGCATTTCTGTAATATCCTTTGATCTAGAAAGCGTAACTGAGCCAAGATTTGCGGAATTATTTCTTCTCATTTTCCTTTTACTTTTCCCTAGCTCTCCTCAAGTGCTTCCTTCCACTGTTGGCAATTTCCATTTGCTTGTATTTTCCTATTCCCTTTCTCTGCTTTCTTTCTCAAGGGATACTGGTCCTTCTATTCAGTTGGAGGCTGTTTGCTCTAAAACTAAAATCTGGGATGGATGAAGAATACAAACCAGAATGGTTCTTATGAATTTTGGCTTTCCCCAAAATAAGTATGTATGGAGAACACTAACCTTGTAGGTAGTAGGTTTGCGCAGCTGTTGAGACAATGGTGGGTAAAGCCACAGAGTTTTCTTACAGGATTCAAGGCCTGTTTTCTTACTTTTTGCACTTACAGGTAATGCATGCTTATCTTTTAAGGCATTGGTGAAATTGTATACAGTTACCAACCCCTAAATACCTGTCTAGTCATAACCTCCATGTTCCTTATAGTAAACAAGAAACAGATGAGGAACATGAATTTGGTGAACACTGGGGCGTCTGTGATTTTAACCTGTTCACTCCTGATGTGTTAACCTGGCATAAAAACTTGACAACTGATGAAAGCTCCTCACTTCATCCACGCCCAGTTTTCATCATGATACCATGTATTTTTCATGTTTGAAAAATGGATTAGCTGTGCAATGCTATCATTCTTTCTTGTTGATGCTTTGCAAATAGATCATGCTCCCTTTGCACAAAGGTTAACAACTATGACGAATAAAATGGGGCCAAGGGAGAACTGGAAGAAATTATTTGATGAGACATTTCATGATCTGAATTTACATCCAAGTGCAACTGTGAATGCCTACAGCAAAATATAAATTAGAAAACTGTCTGTTCTGAAGCCTGCCTTCAACTGCAGCTCCCACACTTTGAGGGTGGGAGATTTGATCTAGGTTGCTCTCAGACAACAAGGTATTGGTAACTTTAACATTGCTACTAACACAACACAACAGTTACTAACAAATCTTCATCTAATTAAAAAAATAAACATATTCTGTACAAGCAGCAGTGCCAGAGTGTTAAGAAACCACTTAACTTCAAAACCTGTAAGACCAATCCGTGCTAACTTTCCCACTCCAACTGCCAAGTTCGAGGTTCTGTATACTGCAGGTATGGATCAAGTCTCTTCGCTCCATATTAGTCTAAACACTGAGCTATAACCATTTAACTTGGAACATATTACAGTTATATTGCAAGGCTTTTTTTGACTGCAGATTTACAATTACAATGAGGTCTCATGTCTGATTAAGGAGTGCATTTCACTCAATCCTGAGAGCCTTGGGGTGAACAGCTTAGAAAGTTTATTGTGAATGCAAAGAAATGACCATATTACTTTTCCATTTAGCTGCAGGCATGAGTTCCTTCAGTGCTGCTGAAAAGTTTTAATAACACTACAATACACGTCGGAAAAATTGTAAAAATACAATGATAAATACTATAAGAACCCAGTATTTGCCTAGTAAAATAACACACAAATATGTTTAAATAATTTATAAGACTGAGTACATAGACTGCCTGAAAGCCCTTTCATCATTCCACACTACCAGAAAAGGAAGACTACCCTTACATTTATTAAAGTTATTACTCCTGGCAGGAGATAGAGAGGATTCTGGAAATCCTAATGGCGATGAAACCCTGCAAAGACTTCAGGGATATGAAAACCAATACAGCAAGTTGTTTAGCAGACACATACCTAAGCAGAAAAGAGCAGCAGCTGTTTGGAAAGAAACAACAGATCTTTCCAGTTATAAATGTCAAAAGTAGTGCAGCCAATACATCTTAAGCTCCAGCTGAATCCCTCCTACTAATAACCTATACATACAGTGCCATTAAGAAGCATTTAGAGGAAATGGTCATCCACACATTAGCCTGTCCAGTAGTATATCCAACAGAGGCAGTGAATGCACAAAAACTACCCAGTGTAACAGTTCCTGGGTGGACTTCACATTTTCTAAGAGTCAAGTGTAATTAAAACATCTTAAAAGTTATGTTCTAGATAATAATGATGATGAAAATGCTGAGCAACCACACTTTGGATCAGAGTCCTGTAAATATTCACGGAAATAAAATAATTAGTTATTTAACTGCCAAAATATAATTTGCGATTGAAAAACACAGGACTGAACTGAGTAGTTATAATCCCAGTCTCAAAGAGTTCACCAGTTGAATAGGCATGTGAAAGATGCTGAAAGAAACTTTTTTCATTTGCTCCTTTCTCGTTACGTTTAGTCACAGCATGCCATTTACAATTAGTGAAACTGGTAAATTGCTTTATCATCAATATGTCATCATACGCATACACAAACTCATAACAGGCAATTTTAAGACCATCTTATGAATGAGTGTACTCTGTGAGATACTGAATGATAACGATTTTTTAATGATTTTTTATGTAAAATATACAAAACACTTTTACATTTGGCCTCTGAACTTCATGCAGTCATAATATAAATACAGTGTCTCCCCATGTCTCACTTAAGATTGAACAAACAAAAAAACGTACTACATAATCCTGTGGGTAGATGATTCCCACAGACTTAAGAAATTTTATTTTTTTTTTAAGAAAATAAGTATTTTTTTCCGATTTTATAAATACTCCTGAGACAATCAATCACTGAGTGGATGGGAAAGAGAACTCAGGATTTCTCTTTTATGGCTAAGACCAACACATCCCGATATTCATGTATGTGTGCTAAGAAAGTGAGTAACCGTATTTGTTTGGCTAATGTTTCTCTTGATGTGAATGAACTCCCCCATAGGAACTCATTCCTCCCCCCATAGCCATGTCTTCCTATGACAAACAGCAACTTGTTTCAGGAAAGGCACGGTGTTTTCTCTTACTAGGTATCTGCTCCCCGGCAGATAAACAGCTGCACTGCATCTCAACAGCAGAAAGCCCTGCACAGAAGCACATTTCAATGCTTCCTTAATTCCTGTTTTCCTCAGTTTAGATGCAAAGCTCCCATTCTGCCTTATCGTGAAACTGCATCTTTCAAGCATATACACAAAGCTTTTTTGCTAAGAAGCAATGAAAGAGACTAGATAGCACATGCCAAGAAAGGCAAAGTTTGACAGCTTCATAAGAGAAAAACGACCTTCCTAACACTGCATCAATGTCACTGTGCTTTAAATTAGGTTTAACTTTAGGAATGATTACGAATTGCTTTCTCACAGGTGTGGAAGATGTGACAAGACATCACAAAATCTCTATCATGGAAGACTCTGTCATTTCACTTTCTTTTACTTTTCCTCCTATATAGCAGCCTCTATTTCATTAATGGAATTCAGCATATTTTAAACTACACACTGAGACTTTCCACAGTCTAAATTATCTATATTCAACCCCCACCCCCAAATGTTTCTTTTTTCCAGTTTTCCCTTTACAGCAAACACGCTGGATCATTGTTTTTAAAAATGTCATTAATCTATTTATTTTTTCTTACAAAAAGCCTTCTGTACTCTTTTTTCCAGTTTACAGCAAAATGCTGCCTCCTTCTACTGCTGCCTGTTCCAGGGTGTAAGTTTCTTTCCATGCCTGTTTGTCCAGTGGCCAACCCTGAGCACTGGGCAGCTTTCCAGGATGGGAATATGGACTTTAGAGCCTGACCTTTAAGTATTCTGCAGTCAGTGAGAAAGTTTCCATTGATTTCAATGGCATTTGGAGCAGGGTCTTGGCCCTTAGTGTAACCTTATTTTCTGCCTAAAATGTAAATTGTTGACAAGATTGGCAATGAATGCCAAGGTAATCAATTCTATCCCAGCTGTAAATTTGATTTTATTGGCTAGTGTAGCCTTACAGATATGTGTGAAGAATATTCTAAGCCAGCACGCTATTGTAAACCTGTCCTTACAAATTTTAAACAAATGCAGTCAAACCTTCCAAAACACACACACATCCACTACAGTCCCATCAGTATTTCTAAAGGAGTTTGGATGCTTTAGTACGCTAAATATTTGTAGTTCGGTACACTCTTCCTAACAACGCAGTCTACTAAGTCTATAAGTTTCTTCAATGAAACAGAGTTTCATTAGCTGAGGACCTGGCTGTTGCGTGGTTTAATCAATAAGAAGTTTCTTGCCATATAGGTATAGAGATAGACATCTATCTCAAGAAATGCTTTTCTTAGTTCACTGAAGTTAATTCATGCCTCACCTGCACTAAAAAAGTGAGCTTTTCAGATATTTTTCAGATAGCACACCATCTAATCAAGAGAGCGAAGTCCAGTACCAGTTCATACCACCAACTATCCAGGCAGTTTCGTTCAAATAGTACATGCTCAGGAGCTGCATTACTATTCAGTGTAAAGAGCTTTCACTCTATGATGTGAAAGACTGACCTTTCTGCCCTATGCAGCTGGTGGTTCAGAGCCAGAGATAGCATTTATTCAACTTGAGCTGTCAGATAGAAAGGGCAAATGTACCAGCAGGTAAGTGAATTAAGCACTGTTCAGTAGTTAGTATTATCTAATTATTCATGACACATTTGTCATATGCTGTTAGAAGACATTAAAAATGCTAATGTCTGGCCATTCTATTCAGTAACACATCTGCTGAGAAACAGAGTATTTGTGTTTCAGGCACTGGTGATTACACCCCTGCTTCCTTTCCCTCATAGAAAACATATTTTGTAATTTTATTTACTTTCAAGTGGACTGCAGCTTCCTTTATGAAAATGTAAGAGCTAAACCTTAGCTTATGAACAAGCAAAATAAACAGAGCTTGAAAAATCCACAGTTGCTTTGAAGACTAGCCTAATAACATAATGCACTGTAACGTCTGCTATTCATAATCTAGTCAACGTTATACATTGCTCTGTATCCTTCTGATGCAGCACACAGTAAGCATTTTCCTTCTGTATTACTTCTGTTTACCTTTCTTTCTGGGTGCTATGGTAGGGTTATGCCAGTTTCCTATAAAACAAACAGTCATGACCTCCATTACCATAAATGAGACAAATGTTTGACCCAAATTTCTATCGAGTTTAACAGCAAGAGGATGAAGATATACAGACTAAGATTTGCAGAACCCAGTACTGAAATGTTTAGCTTTGGAACTTACCCTAATAAGAGCTTAAAATAACTCAAATATACTTAGGTATTTTGTTTCTGAAAAGGAGCAGGTTTAAGTAACTTCTGCTGCTCCTCACACTTCAGTGGGAACAAAAGCATCTTCAATGTGCAGCTATCTTGCTCTGAAGTAAAAATGTAAATGTTTCTACTGAGGCTGCTTCTGTCATCCTTAATGAAAGGTCTAAAATCAAAGATAACTGAAATAGTGCCAATCTATATAGCTACTGGTTTGCAGTAACAGATAGAGCCTGTGTTCATAACTATCATATCCTCATTTTTACTGTTATCAGCATTGATGTAAGTATATTTTAAAAATATCTCTGCGTAAGGATTGTTTTGGTGGTTATAATGGCACTGACATTTGCTTGTCAAGTATAATATGCCCTCATCAGGCACATAAGAAAGTCATCTCTCCCTCCTGGCAGTTTAAGCGCCAAACCCAATCAATTCAATCACTTGGCACTTTGCTGAATTGCATGTACTTCTTGACTTAAAAACTAAACACGTGCTAATTGACCTAATCTTTAATGAGAATAAGGATGTCTAATTCCTTCCATTTCAGCACAGACACATCTTTGACCATTAGCTGAGAGGATCCAGCTAAGTAGCCGGTATTTCCCACTGCTCTGATACCCTGTAGAACCTAGGAGACACCAACTGATGGAAATTCTAACCACCTTCCAGCAGATGTGCCTCAGAGCAGGCAAGAACCTTTCAGGGGGGTGCTCCAAAGGTGCAGTTACTCAGCAGAACTCAGACCATATATTTATCATACTGAAATTACAGTCATCTGGACATTTCTGTGTATGCTGTTAAAGTCTACACCCTTGGAAGTTTTCCAAATCTGTCTGGATAAAGAGCCAGGAAACCCAGTCTGAGCCCATAGCCGACCCATCTTTGAGCAAGGGCTTGGACAAGAGACCTACCAATGTCCCTTCCAACTTCAATCATCTTCTGACTTTTGAGTATTGGACAATAACAAGAAATCCTTTAAATAATAATTCGTGAAAAAAAACCAGAAAAAACATGGATAAACTGATTCTTCCACAGCACACACTAGTTTAAGTTTAGAGAATGCTGCAAGGAAGGAGGCTAACAGGGATCCTACATTTATAATGACTGTCTTTTATTTATTCAATCACTTCTTGTAACTTTCCTTTTCTAAATAATAGCCAAGTAATATCCAACATTATTTGCTAAAGTCAAGCCATATACAATTCTGAGCAATCCTAATATTAAATCCTTTGTAATGACAAGAATGATTTTGAATACAGCAATTAAACACTTAAGGATATGGGCATCCTCAGTTTATGCACACACAACTCTTTAATATTAACGAAAATTACATGCCCAGATTAAGAGAGGTCAGCTTTAGTCTCAGCATTGTATTAAATTAGGTTCTCTGTAAATAAATTGCCTGAGTATGACTGTCCATAATTTTTCCCCATGAATTACTTCAATTAAATGGAGTTCAAGATGTACTATAAAATTGACCGTTTCTTTGCAAATTCTTAAATGTTATCCTACAGCAGGGCTCTATTCTTCTGAGTTTATTTACTTGAACTACTTCAACAATAGGTAATATAATTTCTTTTGAAATTTTGTAGTTCAAATTTAGAACTGTCTGGTCTGAGTAAGTGTATCCTGAAATGGCCTCTGTAAACCAAAATTTTTCTATACGCAAAATACAGAGAGGAGTATGTGTTAAAATCATGTACCCTGAAATCAGGCAATCCAATGGAACTAAATGAATAAAAGCTGAAGTTGCCACAAATAACAAAGTAACATGTATGAAAAAAACGACCACCACAAACTGTAACATATGGCAAAGCAAACACAGAGTCTCCATATTTGGTGAACAGGAGCTTAAGGGCAAGAAACTCCTATTCGTCAGTATGAATGTCTGTTAAGAACACCTATTTAAAGGAAATTTATTCAGGCCCACAAGTAATTTGGAAACAGCTCAGCTGTGCTTATAAAATATAATGTAATACATTGTTCAGGGAATAATTTCTATTCATCATCAGCCATTCTCTAGATGCAATAGGGCAAAGACTTCATCTGTACTTGTCCTGTCCATCATGCTGAAGGGTTTGGCCAGAACCCCAGCAAGCTGGCAAGAATCAGTTGGCAAGTTCACGACACTGTCATTTAAGACCATCTCCTTGGTGACCTTACCACCAGCACTGAACCTGATAGCGATAGCTGTCCCAAAAGAACTTAAAGACTGCTCTTTGACTGAATTGTCAGTAGTCAGAATGCAGATGGACTGAAATGACTTTCACAACCATAACTGGGCAAAAAGCTATTAGTAACATCCTAAGGTTTTTAGTGATTTCAGTACAGCAGACAGATGCAGCCACAGCGTGAATGAAAGGTATGAAGGCAAAGGAGATAGGAGAATGTGCAGAGCTGAGCAACTATAATAGTGTGTCATGGGGAACAGATGTGCCACACCTGGGAGAAAAGGAGGGGGGTGGCCTCTGTGAAACCCTCCCCTCAGCAAATCTACCCCTTAATGCACAGAAAAAATGCTACCTTTGAAATACTGGGGGCACATCTTTGTATAAATTGTCTCAGATATGTTCACTTCTGTGTAGTTATGTCAAACAAGACTAGAGGAGAGTCTCCCACCTGCAGTCCTCTAAAACTGATCAACAGACTTGTTTTCTTTCGCTGTTGATTCATGCAAGTCATAAGCAATTCCAGAATGCAAGGAAAAATCCAATCACAAGTAAAGTAAAACCCCAAAAAAAGAAAAAAAAAAAAAAAGAATGAGTTCTGAACTCTACTAGACTCACTCAAGATTTCTTCCCCAGCAAATTCACAATTTAAAAAGCCCTAAGTGGGTTGCTTAAAATTTCCTCACATCTTGCATTCATGTTTGGACAGCTTAACATATTATTTTTTATTTTGTTGGTTACTGTATTATTAGGGGCTCTTTGTGCTGCCGTGGTACTGCACACCATGTGGGTGCACATGAAGAACCAGTCTAACAGGAGTAGCCACATAACAAATCAGTGGTAGAAAAGTTAGTCAAGCATCGATACCTTGATTGCCCGTTGAGCAATTCATCCCTATAGGACACCAAAACCCTATTGTTCTCCATATGAATCATTATTCCTCATTCATTTTAGGCTTTGTGATAGCTTTTAACAGTAACACCGTGCACTTTCCCAGGTCAGAATGAAAAAGCAGGAAAACAAACTCTTCAGAGCCTTGTAAGAAATGGCTTGTCTGACACTTGCTCATTATACTTGTTGCTCTCAGCTCAGTTTCCTCTTTGCTTTACTCAGAATTTCAAATTATTGAGCATTTTCTAACCTGCATGAGTGGACAACAGGAAGCAAACCACTTTCCTTCTCTGTGCAAGTGAGAATTTTGTCGTTGACTCCAAAAAGGGCCGAGCTTTAACAAGGTAGCTAGTGTTTTGTGACTCCAGCCATAAAAGCTGCTAACCCATACCTCGCCCAGTAATTCAGTGTTACTGCTGCTTGTAATAGGCCACAAGCATTGCGTTAAGGTGACAGCACAAACCTTAGGGCTTCTCAGTCTATTTAAAAACTACTAACTGCTTCTTTTGTTGCGACACACAGAGGATATTTTGTATAAAAAAAAAAAGAAGTAAAAAAAAAAAAAAAGAATCAGAGTCCAGTTTTCCGGTAACGTATTGTTAGTGAGATTGTCTAGTTAATGGTTTGAAAAAAAATGTTCCACTGCTCCATTTGATGCTTCATGAAATGAAGCAACTTTGTCATACTTCACTGCATTTAGACCTAACAACATGTCAAATTCTTCTGAAATAAACTGTGGGCCATTGACCGAGACAATTTCCTCTGGCAAACCATATGCAGTGAAAAATTCCCTTATGATTTCATTTATTTGTTTCATAGTAGGGTAGTCTATATTGCCACTACTCCAGATGCTGCGAAGCTGCTGAGTTTTGAAAGGTAAAGGCAAGATACATATAGCAGTCTTAAATACCACTGGAAATAACTTTTTAGCCTTTTCCTTTATCACACGGAGTGCCTACTGAACTTTGGTTACCCATCTCCTACTTTATGGCTGAATTCCTGAACTGCTGAATGTCCTTCACTTGAAGTAGTGGTAAAGTTTCATATGAAATCACAACATTCCATTCTATTCTCCTTTATAGCCAACAGCATTGCCCGTGCCACTGCTAGGTGTACGTGTCTGCATTCTATTTCATTTCTTATGGCCTTTCTTAGTGTGACATCAAGAAAAATGATTGTAAATAAATAACTAGGCACTCATGATTTATTATTTTTATGAGAGTTAGTACTGATAGAATAGATTCAATGTCCTCCAGCAGTGATTCATAATTCTGAATAAATTTGAAAGAAATCTAAGTTCAGGACACATGCGATTTAGTTTAAAAACCAAATTCTTTAAATACTGTCAGCTCTTAAGGCTTCTAAGTCATCACCTTAACATCTCTTTTCTGGCCTCGTGCCTAGACAACAAATTTACTTCAAGGTAAATTATCTTGCAGGTAGAGCATTATGCAAACACAAGGCAACTTAGACACACAAGTACCATTTTCAAGAAACTTCATCTCCAAGAAGCCTAATTTTCTTTTCAGGTATGTGGGATTTGGGCTTCTAGGTTGTCCGTCTAGAAACTTGAGACATCGATTTCTAAATCAGTAATTTTAGAGTCACAAAGAGCTACATGTGCTTGCCACTTGGTATGCAAGTCAAAACTTAGATCCTCTGCAGCCCTGCACATTTCAGCTTCTCCCTGTGGATGTTATAAGAGCGTACTTGTTTTAAACCACACACAAAAATATCGCCAAATGGAAAGTATTAAATTTACTTTTGTTGATTCTGTTCCACTTTGTATACATATTCATTAGCAAAAGGATGGAAATCCACTTTCCTCTAGCTCAGGGAAGTGATTTAACCACTATTTTTCAAAGTCAATTTTGGCTTTGCCTTGGATAAAGATTTCTCACAATCCATAGAATTTCCTATAGCTTGATAAGGAAAGCAGTTTATCTACATATATGTCAACCAGATCAGCCCCAACCATTTTACAGCACAGAATTAACCAATACTTGGTATACTTTATGTTGCAGTTGTAATACCTGTAACATCTTACTGTAATTATTCACATGTGTAAGACTCGCCGAACTTCATTTAAGTAATCTGAAAAGTATTTGGGAGGAAATAATAATGTGTAAATGAATTTCTCCAGTGGTAACAGTTTGAAAGTGGTAATATTTTGCCTACTATTAGGCTGCAAGACCTAATGAATTAGAAGCAAGATAAGAGGAAATGATAAAGCAAGTTGTTTTTTTACATGAAAAATATTCTGTGATAAATGATCAGATGATATTGCAAAGGATCAATACAGCTAGTGTGGAATAAATCAAAGATTTGAAACTTATATTTCTCCAGCCTTCCTGTAAGCTTCTTTTTCTTTTGTGTCCTTTTTTGTGAAGCTTTTGGTGCTTGCTCATAGTGTGGGTACCAAAAAGCAAATATCAAATATTCTTCATTATTTAGGAATGTCATTAAGGAATATGGAGCTTCCCAGAACTCCCAGCAATAGGATTGTAAGGCACTGGGGTCCAAGAAGCTGCCACACTTCCACTCTTGCAAATGATTTTTCCCTCTGTGAAGTATTTGGTGCACTGATGTTTCAAGAAACAACTGGCTTGTTCATTAATTGGAAAGAAAAAAAAAGCAAAGGTTCTGCATTCAGTCCATCAGGGACTAGAAGAACCAAAGGGACCAGAAATAAATACTTGCTCAAAGTCCCCATAAGGAGATGTTGAATATGTTGCTGCTTATCACAATATCAAGTAAAAATTCCACCATTTAGTACTGTACCTGGTGCAAATTTATAAAAGAAAACAGTAAAATTCTAAGAGTAAAACTTACAGAGAAGACAAGAGTAGTGATCTGTGCAGAGTAATGGCGTTGCTTTATCACTTTACAGCTGCTGGGTTATGCTTTTTTTATAGCTGCCCCTGTCAGAGCCCATACAATCAGCTTGTTTGGAAGGATCTCCTTGGGAAACGTTATGCAACTGCCTGAGGATGAGTATATATTTACTCTCTCTTCTACTGAGATGTTTACCTTGCAGACCCTTATAGCATATCAATCCAGTTCTACTTTGCTTCACATCTGCTCATTTATTGCATGGGCAACTCCTGACTAGGAATCAGTTTGGTTTTAATGTATGAAGTAGCTCTTACAGTAATTTTGATACCAAATATGACAGACGGCTGCCCATTATTTCCTTGTAGCTGTAGTGCTGTTTCTACATGTACAGTGTATAGAAGTTTCAGACTCCATTCTGCAAATCATTAGATTTCAGTTGTTCAGGTGGACTGCAATGATCTTCAGATCTACTCATGTCTTTGCTCTGTTCATCATATCTTCATATTGAAGCCTCCAGTATGCTTGGCCCCCTTTTAGGAACAAACCAAATTCTTTTTGAGGCATACCAAGTACATTTAACCTCTCTGTTTTTCTCCTTCAACATGGATGTACTCCTCCTTTATCTCTCAGCACAATCAGCTTGGGAAGTTGATCTCAATATATACAGCAGTACTTGCTTTTGGTCTCCTTAAGAGCTCAGTGTTTTCATGAATACAGAGTAGGTCTTTAACACACACTTAGCAGGTTGCACTGCATAAGCATCTGTTTGCACCTTGCCTTTCAAATCTCAGTGGTAGAATCATTCCTGCCATAGAGTAACCAAGAATCAGAATTGCCTTAATCAATTGCAAAATATATTTCCTTTCCATAGTAATGTAGTTTAGCTGAACATAACAGTTCCAAATTCTGAACTGAACAAGTTGCACAAAATACCCTTTTTCTCGATGTGCCATGGGAACTTTGCCTGACTGATTATTATGGTCAACTTCTTGGAAAAATGCAGTCCCATTTACATTACAACTTGGCTTTCCTGCTGTGTGAACTACAACTTTCCTGTTGAAGTTAATAGAAATACAAGAGACAGAAAGAAGACCGTTGCGCTGCTAGCAGCATCAATAGGCATGCTGTACATTTACTTTGTTTTTCAAAACCAGATTTTGTTTAATCATAAACAACCAGTATTCTTCACTCTGGCATACTATCTGACGGAATCCTAAAGGAACCTTAAGTATTGTTTGATTCTATGAGTTATTTTTAATAAGTTGAATAAAAATTTCATTTACACAGTCTGTTCTACCAAAGACTGCTTTCTGAATTTTTGTAAGGTGCATTAACACCTTCCTGAAGCAGTGAGGCTATTGTTTCAACCACTATCATTACCTATCAAGTCTATTTGAAAGAGCTGCTTCTTAGCAGGATTGTTTGTTAGGATAGGAATTCAATAATTGAAATTCTTTAGCTGCAAGTCCAGCATCTCACCAAGTTTCCACTAACCGGTGTTCTGGGCACTGACTAAACTGAATTCAATCTACCAAGTATTTATACCACATTTCCCAAAGTAAAATTTCATTCCTTTAGGAGAATGCAGCCTTTCCCACTATTTCCACATGAAAAGTTTCGTCTGTTGCATTAGATGAAATGGAGCAGATTCCAAAAGCTGGTCCCTGGAAACGTGGCATTGGTTGCTGACATATCCGCCCAAAGTATTTTATACAGGTGGTTGAAAGACTGAATTTAACTGTCCAAGCCACTACCTCCCTACTCTCAGGGCACTTTGGGCCAGTTTTACTGATTTTTTATTAAAATCTCAGCTATTTGATTAGAGATTAATAGGTTTTGGTGCAGCTTAAGATAATAAGATATTCACCTTGCTGCCTATTATCTACAACAAACTTATTATATGTTTATTCTCAATTTGGTAGCATTCTATGTCTTAAAAGAGTCTTGCTTATCTCAGTCAACACATGATGGGACTGGACAGACTAGAATACCTGTCCTACAAAAGAATAATTTATGTCATGATCTTTTAAGAGATTTAGGGTTAGTAAAAGTTATTTAGAAGCCTACTTGAGCAATCTCAGTCGATGTGTTTACTTTGAATATATGTCCCAGTTTCAGCTGTTATGTTAATTCATAATATTCAGAGTTAATGTTTTTCTCAGTGGCTGGGCAGTGCTGTGTTGGGGTTTGGTGTGAGAGCAATGCTGATGGCACAGGATGGGTTTGGTTGTTGCTGGGGGTGTTCATACTGAGTCAAGGACTTTCCAGTTTCTTGGGCGCTGCCAGCGAGAGGCAGGAGGGGCATGGGAGATCGGGAGGGGACACAGCCAGGACAGCTGACCCGAACTGGCCAGAGGGATATTCCATGCCATAGAATGTCATGCTGAGTGTATATATAAGATGGGGAAGAAGAAGAAAGGGGGGATTATTTGGCACTATGGTGTTTGTCTTCCCAAGTAACTGTTATGCATGATGGAGCATCATCCTGGGGATGGCTGAGCCCCTGCCTGCCCATGGGGAGTGGGGAATGAATCCCTTGGTTTGCTTTGCCTGAGTGCGTGGCTTTTGCATTACCCATTGAGCTGTCTTTTTCTCAGTCCATGAGTTTTTTCATTTTTACTCTTCCAAACCTCCCCGCATCCCACTGTGGGGCAGTGAGTGAACGGCTGTGTGGGGCTGAGTTGCTGGCTGGGGTTAAACCATGACAGTGTACTACTCTGTAATTTCCTCTGATGGTCTCAATCTCCATAACACGCTAATAAATGTGTATCCTACTGCACTCCTCTTCTTGCCATTACAAGTTGCTAACCAGCATTGCTCCATTCCCCCAGCAGTCTCTTTTCTAAATTTGGTAGCATACAACTTAGGGCAATCCCTCACTTTTTCCAAAACTGGCCTCATCATTACAAATGGTTTCCAGACAAAAGAAAATCTTTATCAGACAACAACAATAATTATTATAAATGATTGTTTTTATCCAGTATGAAAACATCAATCAAACCCAGTTAACACAAAACTGACAGAAGAAATCTTGTCTACAGCTGAAAACGTGTGTGCATTTTCTGAAGCTAGTTTTCCAGCTATTTGTACCCTTGCAATACATGAATGTCAAGACTACATATTCCAGTTCTGCCTCTCTGAAGTTGACACTGGTGAGAGAAATGTCAAGAGATCAGACCAGTGAACACTGTAAATAAAGGAAACCTGACTCAAGACTACAACATAAATAAGAATAAAGCAGTACACTCCCTTGTTCTTAAAGCTGAGGTTTTGGTTTTGTTTCTGTTTTTGCATGGCTTTCCACAACTCTCCAAACCAGCAATGTGAGCAGGAGGAAGCAGAGAACTGCTTGAAGTAGCAGTCCTGTGGATTCCTTCTCAGAATCTCGAAACCGAGCTGAGGATAAGAGTGATATCATTTAGACTTCTCCAGTAAGAGAAAGAAAACATGATCTTATTTTCATCTTAAACATCACTACAAATAATTCAATTTTCAAAGCAATTATCACACTGTGAGATATAACTTCCAAAGCTACACACTCTGCATTCATAGATGAATTTGCAACTGCTCCTTGTGCCAACAGATGGCTGCCTGATTTCTCCCTTAGCTGAATACCAACTCATGAGTGCCCCAATTGCTGCAAAAGAACCCACCTTTTCTCAAGTTCCTCAGTTTTTTGAGACAGCTGATATTAAAGCAAACACTAGTGAGTACGATGCATTTAACCCATTGGCTATTTCAGCTCTAGGCAGCCTGCTACTACAATATTAACCTGCTTCATTACAAGAACGTAGATTCCACAGCTAGGATCTGATGTTATTGCCCAGCCTGCCATTTTCACTCAGTGAAGAACACAAAATTGTGTATGAATTTCAAACAGCTAATGGTATAACATGGTACTATTTGATGTGCTTACATACAAGAAAATCTAGACCCATGTATCCTAGCAAGGTACAATTATTTTTTTTTTTTAATCTAAGACAATCGTGTCAACCTAAAAAGAAAACAAAACTTTCTGTATTATGTGGTGTTTTGTTCCTTCAAAAACTCTGAAATAAAACAAAAGAACACATTTTGAATAGTTATACAATAATACCCCTGTGAAAGCAAAGCACTGTACCTTATTTTTTCAGCAGAGAAAACACTCAATTCCTTTCTCTTTATAATGCTCACAAAAAGGGAATGTGTAAAGTCAATAACAAACCCAAAAAATTTACCAGAAATAACTGTTTCTGTGGTTTTTGTTACACTGGAGAAGACGTAAACAAATTTTGGAGATAAGTAAAGGCCAGCTGAGCTTTATCCTTTTTTTAGCCAAAATTTAGACCTATTACTAACTAAATGAAACAATATTGTTCAGATTAGCTTAATAATTGCTTTAACTAATTTTAAAATCCATACCTTAATATCTACAGGAAGTCCAAATAAGTAGCTATTTACTTTGGAAGACATTTTTTTCTCTTAAATATAATGAAGACTTTTTTTTTTTATGTGATAAAAAATACTTTTATAAATGGGAAATTAATAAAGAACAAGAATATGAAAATGGAATGTGGGAAATGAATCGTTTATATGAATAAGCCAAATTTGACCATTACACACCTCAGAAAGCGAGAGTGATCATGTCTGAGACTGCAGGTCAACGGTACAACATCAGTGGGAATCATCATTTTGGTATGCATCAGGTTGTAGAGCCAGAGGAGGATTCCTGTGGCTGTAAATGGGAAGCATCAGCAGCCAAACGTAGCTCCATAGCTCTGCAACCACTTCAGTACATGACTTCTGGCAGAAAACTTACCATGGTCCTTCCATGTGTTTATTTTCTCTGTTGTAATCACACCATATTTTGAGATTCTAGGTGAGAGGTACCATCAGATATATACATACATGTAGTATTTTCATATACAAGTTTTCTCCATCTACATGAAAAATAACAGGGATATCCTTTCTATGAAAGGCTCCATGACTTGGAAGCCCTCACAGCGAGGACTGCTGGGCAGCTCTCACAGACAAGAGGCAAAACATGCAACAAGCCAAGGGGTGTGAGTTGCTCCTCTGCGGACACTGCAGGTGCATCTCTTTGTGGGGAAAGGAGGAGATGTGACAACAACCTGCAATAGAGCATTGATTCCCTCTCTAGGCAGGGGCAGGAGCTTCTACAGACACGGCTTTTTCAGAAACCAGTATGAGACAGGACTATTTAAGCACTGAGGGGTTCCCCACTATCATCTGTGGGCAGAAAAGGCCATAGTACTGGACACTAAAACAAAAGCCTAGCGTTGACAGCTCTGTTCTGGTCCAACATCTAGACAAAAATCAGGTAAGTAAATAGCTACAGTTTAGCTTGGATGAAAAATTTAGAGTTTGTTTTTTCAACATTAAAGATGCTCTGATATCAACGCAGTCTGAGCAAGCCTATATATAGGGTGTTTGTTATTTCTCTGAGCACAGGGCTTAATTCCTCCCTGGAGTAGTTCCAGGGAAGTCAATGGAGTAGCCTGGGGGATGAACATCGGGATGTTCAGATGACCGCAAACGATCAAATTACTGCACTTCATGATATTATGCTCTCAACGGAGATGTTCTAACAGATTGCATACGCTCCTAACTCAATTGAAAGGAACCAACTAACTTAATTGAAAGGAACAAGTTTAAATCTCCAGCTTGCATTCACGCTCCTGGTTCTCCTGCCTACCAGCAGGCACACTTACCAACACATCCCGCCCCCTTTCCCTAGCCAGTGACCAAAGTGACACACATGCTGACTTCATGTCCACTGGGCAACACCAACCCTTAGTAGTTGCAGCCATTCACAGACTCTGCCTTCTTAACCAGCATGCTTGTGCACTTAAATTGTGTAAAAGCACAACACTCAGAAAAATCTTAATTCAGCATAATTGTTTTATACTTCACAACCTGGCACAATCCTATTTACAAGAACAATCCTGAAAAACATCTTTAGCTTTTTTTTTGTTTCTATTCCAGTAACACAGTTACAGTTCTACAGCTAGTCAAAATTTCACATTTTCTTGTACATATATTTGTAAGAGATTGGCGTTTTGGGTCATACACATCCATACACTGAAACAAATGTTTGTTAATATTGCTGTACAATTGGTTTTAGAAGGTATTACACAGGACAATACTCTGGGCTTCAGGAAAACAAAACCTAAATTCCCTGCATCTCAATGTCTGTTTTGTATCTATGGGATGAATATAGCAAGCCAATGGATAGCTTGTAGATGTGTTTTCTTTTGTTACTCTAGCAGCCTTTGGAATTCTTCTCAGGCTTTTAACAACAGCTACCCAGCAATTACATAAAGTTGTCTTTGTGCTTTCAGAATTGAGGATGTATGTTGGGACAGGTGTCTTAAAAAAGACAAAACAAGAAATATTATTACATTTCTTAACTGAATTATTCTCATTAACTCTCTGGGATCAGAGATATCGACCAGTATGCTTTCCTAGGTTTTTCTTTCCTGTGTATGTGACAAAGTACGATATTTATGAGGGATAGTATTTAGGCAGGAGCACAGAGTCAGGGAAAGAATGTAAATCTATCTTCCTACTTGCAATGGAATGACTAACAGCAGAAAAACCAATTTGTGTATTTGGGAATACAAGCAGATTGATTACTGGGCGGGGACAACCCGCATGACTTTACATAATTATGTAGATTAAGTAATACAATTTATGATACCACATATAATTTCAAAGAATTATTTCCTTTGCTTCCACACACAAAACTTCTCTAATTTTTTAGTATTTAAATTTACCCTGTTCTCTGAAGACAGCTATGTCTATTAAAGACTGTTCAACTAATTTATTATTCTTTTTATCCACTCCTCTCTAATATATTTTCTCCAGTGGATTAATAAGATATGGGTCAGGCTTCAGAGGGTGACAAAGCATGAGTCAGTTAAGATGATTTATATTTCAGCTGAAAGTGCTAACATGCCGTCTGATAAATATTCCAATCAGTTTAAAGTTGTCTTCTAATAACGACAGTGAATGTTAACGATAGCTTCTCAAGCAAGAGCTAATAATGGCAGAAAAACAGGTAAAAGACTAACTACGAGGAGCCCTTAGAGGTTTTTTATATTTGTATCTAGAAAATGGAACGTGGACAATATAAAATCTTGTATCACCTTGTTTTTCAATTTAGAGAAGCATTCATCAGAATGAATGCTTTTTAGTATTCTTGGTCGTTCTGTATTTTATCAGGGAGCTCTTTTCAAATAGAAATACAAAGAAAAATGTATTTCTGTAAAATCTATTTTTTAGCAACAGTTAATGCCTTGAGGGAATTCACCTATAAATAGAAAGCTACAGTCAAGTTCCGAAATCCTGAGCAAAGTGACTCATAACATAGTATTTTAAAAATGGGCGTCTGCAGAACGTATGACTTAATGCAGTATTAAGAAATATTTATTAAGGAGCCATATTAAGCAGAAAAAGATGTATAGTCTTCTGGGTGCTGCAGACACTGCGCAGCAAAGGTCTATTTGCAGAGAGGTATGCCGCTCTACAATAAAGTCACCTGCACACTTGGGCAAGGAGAACCTGAGCAATTCTGCTAATGGGACCAGAGCGGCTGCGCCTGGAGTAAAGCTGCCCTGGCTGCCCTCCTCCCCATACGTACTGTTGTCATGTCCAATGCCTCCCGGGAGAAAGTAATGTCCCAGGATAAAACCATTTACAATCCTAAATGATAGTGGTTGGGACTATTACTTAGAAGATTAGAGCATTTTTATATTGATCTTACACTCTTTCAAATCCCTGAGATAATTACAAGCCCGGGGAGTGCCTCTAGCTCTATTTATGGTGGGGATTAAGTGTATTGTGTGGACAGGATTACCTTTCAAATTTAATAGCTACCCTTTTCCTCTGAGGTGACATGATTGGTAAATTCTGGGGCAAAAACTTAGGGGATAAGGCAGATAGTTTAGGAATCAGATATTGAGAAAGAAATATTTGACTCCCTGACATGCTAACGACTGAGGTGACTCTTTAAAAAAAAATTACAAAAACTCATAAAAGAAAGCAAAAAACCTTGCATCCTCAAAGGTAAATCTGTACCAAATATGGAACAGTGGTGCATCAATATTTTTTATTCTCTTAATTTGATACTGATGGATCTAAATTTAGATTTGCATTTTTCATACTACCCCCAACATACAGAAGATGCTTCAGTGAAGGTTTATCACACAGCGTGTTTTGAGTTCTAAAATCAGTTCCCACATTACTTTGAGAATATAGATTTATATGCAAATCCTATTGGCTTCAAAGATATTCAAATGAGACCTGTAACAGTTATTGTACCACAATTGATTTCACAAATAATATTCATTTTTAAGCACTTTATAGAATTTTCAGTTCATGTACCCTTGAAGCTCATCTGATTACCTGATTAAAACCCAGCACTTCAGCAAGGATTTGAGAGCCTAAATGGTTTCCCAAGCAAGCTTACAAAGCCTGGCATTTAAACATCCAAGAGAAAAATAAACCAATTTTTATATATTTGTTTTAATGGGATGTCTCTAACCTGTCAGTCTTGAAAGCATGCTGGTAACATTTGCAATTTTTATTTCAAAACTTATTTTCATGTAATTTGATTAAAAAATAAAACATGTGCGTGTGCACCAAAATTAGCATTTTTGCAAGGCAGATATGGTCATGAAAGTGTGATTGGTAATGGGTAGCAGTGATTAAACATCCCCACCATGCATGTTGACTTAAAGACCAAGGTTTGGTCTCTCACGCTCCTGCATTAGGGGCAAAGCCCTTGTGTGGTCCTACCAAAAAGACTGAATTTGAGTTGGGGACATCACTTCTTCCAAGATTTGTAGCACAAAACAACTCCGCTTTCTGTCCCAACCTTTAGGTGATGGACCACAAGGCTTCAAAACCTTTGTGTTTCCTGGAAGGCCTCAACACTTAAGGATTTAGAGAAGGAAAATGCTTAGAGATCTCCTAACATTCATTAGCCCTGCTGTGTAGGTGTGAACTCATTAACACCCATGGTCTCGGCTATAACAAGGATTCGCAGGATTTGTTCTTGGCTTTACAGCACCGCATCTGAGACTCTTCTGAAGCTATTAATCTTTCTGCCTAGCCATGACTATAAAATCTTGCTGATTTTATCAGGTCATTCTATCTGGTTATTATGGCTGAGCCAGGAACCTTGCAATTTGGACTCCCACATTCATGTACTTTTAAGAATTTAAAAACACTTCTGAAAATTTATTTCCTTTAAAAATGAATTTTTTGGGAAAAAAAACCCCCTTTGTTCTGAAAAGAAACTACTTCATGCAAAATGTCAGTCTTCCACAGCACAGATCTAGCAACCAACTTTTGTCCGTCTTCACCTGCAGAAAGCCTAAGATTAGGGAAGGAATATATTTTTTTACTATAATGACCATTCACTGCTGGATCCTAGCAGACATATTGGAGATATTTCAAGTCTAGCTTTTTTCTTCTAAAACACCACTTTACTAATGGCAGAGGGGAAAAAATATTTCTCAAGCATAGATTTTTCCACAAGGGGAAGAGAACAAGTGTTAAGGAAGCTTCAGTTATTCACTTGCAAGTGCTGGTGAGGGCACCCTGTGTTCCCAAGTCATATGTTCCAACTCAGTCATATTCTGAATATCTCCACTATCTGGTACCTCATGATGATAGCAAAGTTTTGGTTCTGAAACAGAAGAGGGCTGTCTTGTCTTGCTTCATTTGTCCCCAGCAACAGAATACAACACTCCAACGTTTAATATGTGATTCTGATTATACCCTGTTACTGTGAACGTGGAGTAATTATACAAAACATTTGCTCAATCTGGTTATATATAGTTCCTTAATGTTTTCCTGCTAACAAATGGAAATAGAGCAGCTAGTAATAACATCAGCTTTAATTAAATTTCATCTCTTATTTGAATACATCTACTTACTTTAAAGCCTGAGTCATTTAAGTTCTTACTAATCTGCCACCTTTTGTAAACCAGATTCCTGCATTTCTGACAAAGGTCTCCCTTTGGCTGTAGAGGGAGCAACAGCAAACACTACAGTTAAGATTACAGAACTATTTTTGCTTTCTCTTCCTTCATATTTTGAATAATAGGCATGATATTTTCAGTGATCAGCCTGAGCCTGAAGGTGAATACCAGCTTGATCAGGAAAAAAAGCATCTTAGAGTTGGGAAAAATGCACATCTTTGTTGTTATATACTATTTGTGTGGGTTCTTTGGTGGTTTGTTGGTGGGTGGTGGTTGGTTTGTTTGTTTAACAACACTGTAACAGAAAGAGCTGTTTAAAGCTCAAGTTTACCATAGCAATAGTTGTCAGTTGGAAATAGCTGCTTTGCTTTTTTTTTTTCCTGATGGATGTTGCTTTTAATTTGCCTGTGCTACAGATATGAGTCTTTGCCATGCAGGTGCTATCCCCAAAACTCATAGATTGTGCAGTTAAAGCCCACTCTGCTACCTTCAGTTGACCTTCCATTAAGCATCTGCAGTGATTTATTGTGCACGTGCTTAGATCTGAGGTGCATAGCAAATAGCAAGAAACAGACAAAAACTGGTCAGGCTGCCTGGATCATAAGGATATGAAAAAGCGAAAAATTCCTGACAAAGAGGGGCTATGATGTGTCCTTTCCATCTTTCTTTTTATGTGCTAACCAATCAAGCTGCATACTCACAGAGAAATCATTTCTTGGCAGGGATGCCACAGGGATATCCTTGGAATGCACTAATTATCTTTCCAGAACAAAACAACTTACTGTGACTTGCCTTCAATGGTAAAATTTCAGTAGGAAAAATAAATACAACCATTTGCTGGTGCAGTTATCTTGAAATCTAAGCGTGAATGTCCCAGATTAAAACAAACAAACAAAATGAATCAATTGCAAATGCCACAGTTCAGTCTGCAGGCTTTTTGGCATCAGCTTACGTCTAGGACTCAGTAAGTGTATAACAATTCTAAAATCAACTATTCTTAGACCTTTTATTAAAAACAACTAGTGTTTACATTTATCATTTTAAACATGTCCCTTTCTCAAGTTCATTAAATCCTTCTGTTCTAGAAATACGGATCACTGGTACATAACAAAAGCAATTACCTCCTCTACAGCATTACTTTTATATAGATTTAAAAAAAAAAAAAAAAAAAAAATCCTCTGCATTTTTTCTCCAAAGAAGCACTCTCAATCTTTTAAATCCCCTTACTATGGAACACTTTCCTCATCTCTCATCATTTAATCATCTGAATATGAATCTCCTCTATTCATGTTTAGGAAGGGTTTTACTGTGAAACCTTGGACTTTGTAGTGCTATAAGCCATGTTGTCTGCCTCTTATTAAGGAGGCTGTAAATCCTTCCTTCTCTGAAGAGCATGGTATTTCAGACTGCATTTTCTAACGTTTCATATTTTAGTGTTTCTTATCAAGGCAGGCAAACGTTTAGGGCACTATAATTTCCCAAAGGCATGTGCCAGAGCCAAAGAAGTCAATTAGAAGAAGGAAAGAGCTAGATAGTATTCTTTTTAGAAGCGAGGATGTTCGGAGTTTTAAAGGCTTATTGCAAGGATTAGTGAAACATTTTATCAGGATGTACATAAATTAATCAAGGGCAATTATAAAAATTGTTCACAGAGATAAAGCTGAATTGGCTATTGCAGATTACTCACAGTGAAGCTGTCTTTACAGAGTAAAAGTAACAATGTTTGTCCAGGTTGAGAGCAAGCTCTTCCTGTTGCACTAAAGAGAGTACATGCACGCACAAGGCAAGTACATTCCATGACTACTACGAGGTTAAAAGGCCAGCATTGACTGTGTTGTTTCAGATAGTATTACAGCAACTTGCAAAAAATGAAATTTAATGCAAATGCTCTTACCTGATTTAAAGAAATAAATTCCTTCTACAAGCAGTAAAATAAATTAGTATGACAGATTTGTTACACACGTTAAGATTTTATTTGCGTTGTAACTAACAGGTTTATGAAAGAAAGCATTACTTGTGCATCTTCTGAAATGTTCCAGTTTAATATTTGTAATTGTATATAGAAGATTTGTTTTATTATCATTCCAGTCCAAGGTATATTCAGTGTTCAGTCAATTCCAATGTGCTTGATTATACTAAAAATCCCCAAACAGCTCTCATTATAAAGTAGAATGAATAGAATTTCTGAAATCAGCTCACTGATGATAAACATTTTTTAGCCAATCAGTCTAGTGGTACATGATCCTAGAAAACTGCTTTTTTCTTTCTTGCCTTTGTAGCATCTCTTTTTGCAGATTTGAACCCCAGCTGCCAGTTTAGTTTGAGAATGAATTTCACTCATTAGAATTGGTACCCAAATTACAGTCATGGCTAGTGAGACCAGAACGGTCTCGGAACCAAGTCTCAGAACCAGAGGAGGTCAGTTTCTGCAAAAAGGTTGTTAGTGACAAGGGTGAATAACTGGGTTTTAATGAGCACCAAAGAACCTCTCATAAGCACTTTACTAATCTTACAGACTGCTTCACAAGGTAGCTAGTCGTATCAGTTTTATAAATAGCTGAATCAAAACAATGATATCCTTCAAACCTAGCTAAAACAAACTCAGAGGGAACTAAACTTTCAGCAAGAAGTTCAGTGACCAAGTACAGGAAGTTTTAGATAAATCTAAAGCTCTGACTCAGAAAATCTGGATCTTAAGGTTGCCCTGAAGCAGGTGGTAGAACATTTTGCTCTTGCACTGCAGTCCTGACTCAAGCTCGGATGTCGCACAGGTCTCCCACCTATCTGCACAGTGCAGATAATCAATGGTTGGTTTCAGTAGTAGAAACCTATTTGTAATAGCCCAGCTCTGAGTGAGGATAATTTACCATCCTGCCACAGCTAGACTATTTCTCATTAGAAACTCATTTAACACAAGCTCAGTTTTCTTTCCGATACATTACAGTGAGACATACACTGAGATGTTATATCGTATAGGTCCATTTTGCAAGATGATCTGCCCCAGCAGATTCTTGTATCTACACAGCTTAGATGACAAAACCAGGACTTAGTCTTGTGTCTTTGTAAACTCTGTTTGCTATCCATTCATAAATAGCTTTATCCTGCAGTGTAATAAAAACATCCCTAATTGAAAGTTAGTGCAAACCCTTAAAGCAATTTCCTTCCACTGCTTTTTATACAATTCTCATTGACATCAAAGCATCCAGCAAGTGAGGACCTTGTGTTGTGAATTTATCTTTGCTTTCAGCATATAAGCAATAAATTGATAATTTAATTATTTTCTTCAATACTGAAAAACATTACACAATGTGTATTTATTAAATGTAATGCCTTACTAGTTTTCCCTTTTGTTAAACTGGAGTGGAAACAAGAGGCAGAAATTACTCTGGTTTCTCTGCATTGCATAGGATTCACGTGGCTGCAGTCTGGACCTTTATTTTCAAGAAGAATTTTGTTCTGTCACAGCTTAACAAACACAAACCATCATGATGATGGTTTTACAGCAAAGTAGAAGTTTGCTCTGGACAAACATGGTTATCAAATCCTGTGACTCCTCCAGTCACTGCAATCAATCCCTTAAATAATATCTTGCATTACTATACTTGCATAGTTTGACTGAGGTGTCAGCAACACAGACACAAGAGTTCTTAAAAGGCATCTAAAATTGCAAGACACAATTTTGTTCTTGCTGTTAAGCATGCTTTTAATAAAACTTTTAAAACAGACAAGCTGCACAATACGCACTTGCAAGCATAAACTTCTGTACATTTAAAGTTGTAGTCACAAACATTTGCTTAGGCAAAGCTGGGCCTACAACTTAAAAATGGTTTAACATCCTTCTACAAATCTGCGTACAAATTACACATTGGAAGCAAAGTTAAAGGAAAAAAATGGAAAGCTACAATATGGAAGGACTAAATCTTGAAATAATTTTAGTTAGAGAGCATGCCTTGTTTTTGGAAACTGTGTCCATCGCAAGCTTTTTTTTTTTTTTTTTAAGTGTCCTATGAGTTGAACAGAATGTCTCAGATAATGCTTATGCAATCATTAGCATGTGGTTTCTGCTGCTGCTGTTTGACCAATTACTTTTTATAAATCTAAAAGTTCAGCTTGCTTTCATCTTAAAAGTAAAATAAACCTCAAACTTTAGGGTGATGCTAACACTTGGACCTTTTAGTCATAATTTGCTGAATATCTGTGTGTCTTTGCAACAAATGTTTGTTGTAGTGCTTAGTCTGCATTCCTGACATCAAATTTTCTTCTATTCTTAATAAATTATAGATCATAGTTTTCACAACACAGTTATTGAAACACATAGTGTTTGATTCAATACATTAAAAGCCTATTATAGTCCTACATGATAAGGGCATAATAATTGCTTTATTATTAAAACATGCCTTTGATTCTGACAGCGTTTAATGCCTTTTCTGAAATCAGTGCAGCACAATAATATTGATAGAAAAGCTAAAGGTTATATGGACAGCACAATGTCATGTGTTAGCATTATACAACATAGAAAAGGTTTCTATTTATAAATTTCATTATCAACTGCATTTTATGTTCAAAATATTTAATCTGTTTTTATCTCAGAATCCTGTGTTGACCTTCATCTTTGAGAAGGACTTAAACTGTGTACAATGCTGCTGTTCAGCCAGCATTATTTTAGCTTTCCTGAGAATAGTCTATTAAAAACCAAAATCAAAAAGCCAAATTTGTTTTTCATTGTCTTCCCTTTCTATCATGGTGCCTTTTTTCTTTTTTTTTCTTTTTTTTTCCCGGTGTTTTGAAAAAGAGCAGGAGCCTGGCTGGTTCAGGTATCAAGTGTTCGTAATCCCTTTGTACACAGACAAAACTGTAAACCTGTGATCATTTAGAAGGTAGAGACTTCAGTATTTCTGCGTGTTTCAAACATATTCACGATATACTTTCCACGTACATTTAGGAGTGAAGAATGTGAGAAATGTGATCAAAGTGATTGATTCTCCTACCAAACTGAGCCTAAAATAAAAAAACATTTTTGACATCACCTTTACAATGCAATCACAATATATTATTATATCTGCGGTGGTGTTCTAAAGTTTTTTCTGACTAGATGGCCACAGGTTTTCTTTTGCTACCTTATTACCTGGTGAGTAGGTCAAAATAAAAGGACTTGCCAAGATTTGTATCTATGTACTTCCATAAACTAATGTTTCTAGAAGGAAGTTCTTCGGAGATTGAATTACGGTTTATATGTTGGAAAAAAGATTATGAAAGTAGCTAGACTATTTATAGTGGTCCTTTGAGAAATGCTATTATATAAGCATATAAAATATAAATATCTTTAGCAAATAATATTTCTAAATGGAAAGATAAGAGGATTAACAGACAATCAAGATCAGTTTACTAACCTTGCCCAGATACACTGGGGGGGGGGGGGGGGGGTTTAAGTTGGCAAAGTGCCACTGATTCTCATG
This sequence comes from Falco rusticolus, assembly GCF_015220075.1. Classification (NCBI taxonomy): domain Eukaryota; kingdom Metazoa; phylum Chordata; class Aves; order Falconiformes; family Falconidae; genus Falco; species Falco rusticolus. The sequence goes on from NC_051197.1 coordinate 24,765,084, forward strand.
GAGATATTCCAGTTAGACAGCTAAGGACTTGACCTACTATATTTACATTTTAACACTGTTTAAATTGATCCTATCATATACCTGAAGTAAAATCTAAAAAAATAAAAATCTCTAGTATGTCATTAGAAAGCTCAAATGACACAAACACACAAAATACAAGACAGCTCAGAGATACCAAGGCAAGCTATTTTCAAAATAGCATGTAGAAAATGGGTAAACAGGCAACGTTACCAAGTATCTCGGTAAATTAGAAGACTAAGCCCACTTTAAAAATTGCATGGCTACTTAACCTAAACTCTACTGAATGCCAAATGCATTTATTACATTTGAAAAATAGGGTTTGGTATTTAAGAGCTATATACAAAACAAAGTTACTGGAATGCTGAAGGTCGTATGTGCTTGTGCTGTCTGTTGCAATGCATGGTCCCTCGTTACATACCTAAGCTCAGGACAACAGAAAAAGAATCAGATGCCTGCAAACCACAGTAAAAAAAAATACTGAATATGCTAGAAAGTCTTATCACACAGTTCTTGCTTTTCAGTTCTTGTCATTCTTTCAACCAGCAGGTAACAGCGCGCTCTGAAATCATGAAAAGATTCATAAGGAATTACATGATGCTGGACGAGACCTTGCCTCAACACCTGCCACTGAAACACTCTCTTGCTTGTGATTTCAAAAAGTTTCAAGACACCCGACATCTAAGGAGTTGCTAAGTGAAGCACCTTTAGTGGACAACCTAAAAGATCTGGTGAATCTTGAATACATAGTACATTAAGCCTTTGATCACTAAGCTACATTTCCTTATGTTCTTTCCAAGTACGTTTTGATAATGCCCAGCTGCCCGGAGAGCGCATGGAGATACGACTGCTGGTTAATGCAGGTGCTAGAATGACTCATGGAGCTCATTCCTGAATGTTCTCTTTCTCAGTGGTTAGCTAGGACCAGGCAGAAAATACATCAGAGACTGAAATAGTTGCTTAGAAACTAAAAAATGTCTTACAACCATGATCTTCCTTGAAGACATCTATCCTCATTCCAGTTTGTGACCAGTACATATCTATGTTTTGACAGGGAAGGACCTCATAAAAATGACTGTAGGTGAGGTGAATCCAGACAAAATCTGGAATATCGGTGGAGGTTAGAGTTCAACATAGGGACTGAAGGTATTTGCTCCTTCAGCTAACGACTTCAAATTCCAATTAATTTTATCAATGTGTGTTATTTACAGAGACCAAGATGGTCAGATGAAGCCACTGATGTGATTTATACAGACCAGTAGTAATGTTCTGTTCGGAATACAGCATGAATCAGAACAGGACAAGCATTTCACTTTGGTTTTGATACTGTCAGCTCTAGGACAGTCTGTCTTCCTTTCCTGCTGACTTAAACAGTCTGCTCAGAGATACAGTGACCAGCTGGCATTCACATTCTAAGAAGAAAAAATAAAATAATTTAATGAAAGCATATGCTGTCACTTCATCTTTTATCCATTTTACACAGATCAGAAAAAATAGACTATATATCCAAAGCCAGAGCACGACAACATAAAGCATTACATATGCAAAGGACTTTCTAACTGAAGTTTACTGATCAAGATACCTTTTTCCAATAATTAGAAGGAAACTATTTTTGCCAGCAAAAATGTTTTCCATCACAGTGATGGAAACCATGTCACAACCAAGCCCTCTCAAAATGGCTGTTGGTAAGTTCTCGAGCTTCTTTCTTTGACAAGAAAATTAATAAACTTCTGATACATAGTGGGCATCTTTTTGTTTTGCTCTTCTTGCTGCAGGTCTAGGGCTATTTAGAAATTCAGAGAAGAGACCTTACAATGAGGCATTACAATGAGTACATCTGTGCACTCTGTTTATCTACATGAATTTCTTCATATTTTACAATATAGACAGATTAAAACAAAGTGCTGTAATTCTAATATGCTTGTATTTACTGGGTCACTTCTCAGTAAAAATGCAATCTCAAGTTATTACAAACAACAGTACTGCTTTGAAGTTAGTGTAAATTTTGGCCCTTAATGGATACATTTTTAGTTCTAATAAAACCTCTCAGTAAGTAAAATTAATTCTAATATTAATATCCAGTATTAAAACGTATGATTTAAGATTATTACTAATATTCATCAGATTATGTGAAATTTATTTCAAGATTTCTGAACATGCCCCCTTGGACAGAAGTCTGTGCTATAATTTGAACTACCCAAGCATCCCTGTTTTCAGAATGGAACAAGCACAGAGTGACTTTAAGGAGAGGATTGAGAACCGAGTAATCCTGGCTTTAATGTGACCCTGAACAAGAACCTTAAACACCACTTCAGTCTCCTGCTGTCCACGTAATTTAAAAGACAAGCAGTGAAGGTATGCCAACATACCGAGATGCTCACAGAAAAGATGCTAATTTACCCCAAAATGGTTTGTGCCTTCATTATAGCGGTTGAGTGGGTAACAGCAAACATAGAACCAATTCAAGGCCACACCACCAACAAAAGCTGAAGTAGACGTGTTTGATCAGCTTATGCCAAACAGCCTAAACCTGCAAACTCGACCATTTCTAAGAGTCTGATGGCAGAATTAGGGGCCTGATACACTTAGCAGCTTTCTTTTTTTTCCTCTGCTGCCAGCCTCTGCTCTTCCAAGAGTCTCAAGTCCTATTGAACTTGAAATGTAAGCCTTTCCTCACCAGACTGGGTCAGCAGAGCTGCCACCGTGCACCACCCAGGAATCACCATCAATCCTCCAGCCACACAGAAGTGGAGGCAGGAGGTTGATCCTAATTTTACAAAAGATCAGGAAACACAGATGGCACAGCAGTTTTCAGAACAACAAACAGAAGCTGGAAAGGGGAAAAAAAGCGCCAACAGTCCTCAGAGGTATCCAGGAGCTGTGCAAAGAGTCATGTCATTTCAAAACCTGCGTGGTGGAACTCTGTGGTGGAACTTGGCCCAGCTGCATCTGCAGAGGAGGAAGGTGTGAGCCGCAAGTCTGCTTGCCAGGGCACCTGTTAAAGATGATGGGGACTACGTGACACAGCAGGTTGTCAGCCAGAGAAAAGTAAGCAGGAAAAAAAGTCCTCTATACAGGAAGGACTACTTTCTGACTGCACCACGTTTTGGACACTCCTTTGCAATTAGTCATCTATTCAAAAAAAACATTTGTTTTTCGATGGTTTGCAAACACCTGTGCAGTGACTTGAAAAAAGAAGCGACAGAGACATAAGGAAAACAAAAAGAAAAAACAAACCACTTTTCCCTGGTTATTTCTACCATATATCTACCTTATGACTTCAATCAGGCTGTTAATGGTACAATTGAAGCTGGCTGAGTTATGCTGAACTGAATTTAGTGGCATGCCTTTTTATTTCCTTGCAGTTAATTGTTTTCAGTCATTTATTTTCACTCATTTGATAATCTGGCCTGGGGTACCACCTGATGGTCTTGGATTTTGCAGAACTATTTCTGTCATTTTCTCTTGTAAATATGATGTACTTACTATTTTTCTGCACCAAACCTGTGTAAATTTCTGTCTTCTTACTCTTTAGAAAACAATGAAAGTGAAACACATTTCAGTCAGTGATACTTCTTGGGAACTTTAAATAAATTCAATTTATTTCCTTCAGTTCCTTTCACGGTATCTTTTACTGTTGGCACCCACTTGCATCAATAGAATGGCAAATGTTATTTTGGTATTTCTTTTCACATAATTGCTGGTCTTCAAGATGTATGAATTGTTCATCTAGAAGACATAGAAGCCTCAGAATATACATAATTTTCATGCTTTATTTAATGCTAAAAGGATTCTATTCAATATTGCTATTTCACTGAGATTTTAAACCTTGTTAATTCATTTTCAGAAGGCTTTTGCTCACCTAGTTAGCCAAACCTAGTGCCCTTCAAGAACAGTGCCTATCAGATGGGTAGGTTACCTCCAAAAAAGGAGTTAAAAAAAATTTGCATTGATCAGAAGCTACTTAGGAAAGACATCTCCTGGCAAGTCTACATGAACAGTTTCTACAACTTTTCCCAAATAGATCATCAAGGTAATTAATTTTCTTTGATAGGAGACTAGATAACAATTTAAAGAAATTAGTAAATTAAATAATCTCTCAATTATTCTTCTTTTCGTAGAAGGAATTAGTTCTTTTAATTAGCTATACCTTTGGCAGGCAGCAGGGAGAAAAATATTGCAGATATACTTATTTTTGTTAGAGACTGCTGACAACAATAATATCTATTTTTACTTGGTTTTGTTACATGTTAATTACGTTCTGCTTCACAAGATTTAAAAGGACATTAATAAAATGAACTGGGGGGGTTATGTTAATCCTGTGTTTTTTCAATAAAGTGATTTATTAAAGTAACAGTCCCTTTTGTTTAGAATTATTTGAAAAAGACTGCAATGGCCATATGTAAAGCAGAAGAAAAAACATATAGGAATCTAGGGTATTACCCTACATTAAAACAAAGACTAAAAAAAGTTAAAATATTTTATTGAAATGTATTCAGTAAATTTTTCACTTTATAGAAGAAGAAAACCAAACAATGGCACAAAGAAGCATTTTAATACTTAATCTTTAATTCAAAATTTTCCTTATCTTTACTGTAAAAAAAAAAAAAAAAAGCAGAAAATTATATTTAAACAACTTTTAAAGCACCTAAAGACTTTGGGACAAGTTTTGGTTAGCAGCTTGTCCTGCCTTGTCCATCCTCCATAAGATGATGCTCTGGATATTATTTGTTCTTATAGTTAGAAAGAGGTTTTAGTTTCTACTTAGGAAGTTTACTATAAGCTTGTTCAGATGAGTTTGTGATCTCCTAATTCTTGCAGTAACAGATGCAGCTATATAAAATCCTTATAAAGTGTTTCTCAGAGATAGATTGCCTCACAAGATCACTTGGAAAACAGAGATCTTCTTACAATCTTTTTTACCAATAAATCACTTTAGGAACAGCTAACCTCCCTGAAATGCGAATGTCAGGATAACTATATTTAAAAGTAATCCTAAATATTTGTACTATACTCCCTGTAAAGTCCATGAAAAAACTGCCTCTGTTTTCAGTGGAAGCTGCAAACATCCTAAGATCCTTCACCCCAGCTTAATGGTATGTAGAGAATCATATCTATCCATACTTAATACACCAGTATTTAATTCATTCTGTAGATGCATTTTGCAACACACTATAAAAACATTTAAAAGCAGATACAGATTTTCCAAACCAAGAGATCAGCAAACAAAGTGTTCAAACCATTTTCACTGTTGGCTATTAGCCAACAAGTTAGATTGAGAAAAATATTACTACCTTTTAGTTGGGGATAAAGGCTTTTCAAGTTTTTATTATAAACTGGGTAAAAGACAAAATTAATGTCTGTTAAAAAATTGCTTTTTCTTTCCTAAAAGTGGACATTGGTAGAACTTACTGGATAATTTACAATCTTTAGCCCAGCTGTACACTGATATATATCAATTTATTGATCTTGCATCATTGATGAATGCAATTTGATTGAAAAGATATGAAAAATGCCTACAGCTAGACAGACCTTTCACAGAAAAGAAATGAGCGAGAAAATATACTTTCTGGAGTATATAGAAGAAGTCCACTTCAGTGAATTGTACGTGGTGATACTTAGCTGATTTTGCTGCACCTTAACAAAATGAGGCTCACAGATCTTTACCACTAAGAATGCTTAAGCCCACATAAATCGAGCTTCAGTTTTGTCCAGAATTCAGTTGCTGCCGTGCTCAGAAGCTGCTTAGAATGAGGTACCCAAGAGCAGAACAACTAAAATGAGTATAAACATTCTTCAAGTCTCAGGCACCATAGAACTGTTTTGTTAACTGGCGGCAGGAAACAATATATGCAACATGGCATCTCAAAGTTAAGGGCTCAATGGCTTCCCAGTTTATTCCTTCAGGTTCTTAAAAACATGGTTATTTACAACAGATTTTCACATGTAATATTTGCATTAGACTTAGCTTAAGGCCACAGCAGTGAAAGCTCTCTCCCTTGCAACGATGAATGATAATAGAAAGGAAATCAGAAAACTAAGTCTTAATAACTCAGAATATTTCACTGGATTCTAGACAACAAAGTATGAACTAGAAAAAAGGAATTTTTGAAGAATGTAACTACATAATTTTTTAGGGAAAACAAACCTGGAAAGGACATGTTCAGTATATTTGAAGAAAGGCAAATAGCTAAAGAACACAGACAAAACAACCCAAAGAGGAAAGCTTGAAAAGCTGCATTGTTGTGCTTCCTTTCTTCTATATTGTTATGTTGAATGACAGTGGTACAACTAATACAGCTTGACAAACTCTGGTATTAAACGCCCTTCCAAATGCTATCTTTTAGCCTTGCCCTAAGATAACCTTTTCATTCAGGATATATCAGATAACCAACATTAACTCTGGCATCCAGGTCTTCTCCAATGAATACAGTTACCACCATTTTTTCCAACACTAACCAATCTCTTGATAAGTAACATATTTCCACTAAGTGTTGTACCACTATTAGAGCTTCAGTGAGAAGAGCTACTATTGTGCAACAGAAGACATCTACTCAACTCTAAGGAAGAAGATAGGAACAAATCTACCAGCAAAATGCAACCATATAAACCATCTAACTTCACTGTTTTCACCAGCATTTATCAATAAATTCTCATTCATTCCACTTTGCAAGAATACAGAAGAGTTCATACATATTTATTTAAATCCAAGGCAGATTCTGAACATTTATGAACTTCAAACACAAGAAAGAATTAAAGGAATTTGAATATAAACAACCCAATTTGCTTTGTTTGTTTAACAACAATTCAATTAGTCTATGATTTTATTGTTCATATCTAAAACAACACAGTACTGGAATATAAAAGGCTACTTTTATATTTCAGATTCTGAATTATGTACACAAACTGGTACTTCTAAGGCTTCAAGAAACTGGATCTTGAACTTCAGGTTTATTAAACTCTCCAGTTCTCTGTTGCCTTCACTGCATTTCATATTGTGGCAAAAGCTAATGCTCCCAGTAGAAGACTGTTCATTAAAGCATGCTAATAAAAGGGGACAAGATTGACTGTCTGTGAAGGATCCTCAAATCTTCTTCTAGCTGCAAATTTAGGAACAACGTGCAAACAAGCTTTGAGGACCTAACAGATTAATGATATGGATCAGGTGTTAAAAGCCTGGAATTTTTTACAAGAAGATTTTTTTTTTTTTACAAAAATCTAACAGAATGAGAGTTAGTCACCTATTGGAGGAAACAACAGGACACTAAATACTACGCTGGCCTGAATCTAGGTTCAATTCTAAATTGCGCCATTTACTTCCCACATTTTCTTAAATGTGTGAATTAAACCATTTACTCTAGAGAGAAATACACATAGATGGATTTCTACTACACACCAGTCCTTTTAAAAGAAGTGCCATATTAAGTCCCATTTTTATGGAAACATTAATTTACACTTCTAAAAGTGACTGCTGTCATAAAGTCAGAGTTGTATTCTGTTCCCATGGAATACTTCAAACGTAATTTTTAAATTGCTATGTTTGCAAAGATGTTCTGTTATTAATAACAAAAGTAATTAACTAGATAATATTCCATAAGCAAAGTACCTCTGATCATTCTTTTCTGCTGATAGAAATACAGATTTTTAAGTCAATTAAAGTCTTTTAATTCATCCATTCATTTACTCAAGAGAATATTTTGTTGAATATTTCACATATTCACGATAAATCTATCGACAGTAATTGACTGGATTTTGTTTGAAAACATGCTGCAGAACATTAAAGAGTACACCAACAAAATGAGCTGCAGCTGCTTGCTGACAGCAGGGCACAGTATATTATGAAGCTATTTGTTACATCTCTGATTACCAAAGTCTTTTTTCACACCTTTAATGACTAAGAAAGGCTATACATTTTCTAGTGTGACTGTTTTTAGCCTACTATCTAAGAACTTCAGTGACTGGCAAAGAAAACGTCTTGACTATTAAGCTTAATTCAAGACCAGCTTCAGTTGCTTCAGAGCCAAATTCTTTGACTGTGCTGGTTAATTTTCAAGGTCACACAAAATGAGGCCCAATACAAAAGTTGAGAGGATTCTCCTCCTGCAGAAAAGAATAAGGATGAGGATTTTAAAGAGCCAACATCATAGTGGACAACTTTCATTGATCCAGAAGTGCAGGGTCATCCGTTTCACACTTTTACGTAATGCCAGTAGCAACCTTGGGCTGACTTCAAAATATTCTCGGCATCAGTTGTTTCTCTAAAGACAAGCGCTTTCTTAACAATAAATACATGAAAATCACTGTCTGCCATGTCAAATCTTTTCTTTTAAAATGGAGAGCTCTATTTGGTTGGTTCCTTTATAGAAAAACACCATAGCACCAACAACCAGAAAAGCCCCACATGATTCTGATAACACCCAAACACCTGCCATGAACTTTTCTAGGAGGAAATTCTCTTCTAAGTGAATCCCCAACCTTCTCATTAATTTTTTGTCATTAACATACACATATGCACTAACCCTCCAGAAGGAAACAGTGCTTTCCTGGTGACAAGGCAATAGCATCTGAAGGGTTAGTTTCAAGGCTATTCATGTGCCCAAGACAATTGATAGGAAACTACTTGGATTTTCAGTAGTGCCTACACAAGTTATGTTCTTGACTTCCACAGGAACGAGTAATGAGTTATGCAATAAAAACACACTTCAGCATAAATTACGACAATCTGCTACATCCTGTTTTCAAATTACAGCTGTAAAATACACTATTAGTTGTCCAACAGTTATTGCTCTGAATCACTTCAGCTCTTTTGATCTGGGGCCAAACGCTTTAGTTTTACCAAGGTCAGTATTTAGCATTTCATACATCTGTAATCAATTTTCTCTTTCTACAGATAGCCTACTATTATTATTATTTTATGATTTTTATTGAAAATTTTTACCAACCAGTAGTATTATTTCCAGAGCTGATAGGTCATGAAAACCCTGAAGCTGTCGTTAAAATTCAGAAACATTCTCTCATGAACCATTTTATCCTATATATATATATATTATATATATATATATATATGCTGCTGCAGGGTGGTTCAAAATATGACAGGTGCAAAACCAAAAATGTACCTGAACTGCATTTTAATTTTCTCTCCCTTATACTCATATTTCAAAAGATTTTTCTTTCTACAAAGTCATTTCTAGTAACAACATTACGAACACTTTCGGATTTAGAAATAGTTGCTAATCTTTTTCCAGGTCATAATGGACTTATCTTTTTGAGATATACCTGTCTGCAAAGGGTTTTTCCATTTTAAAGACATATTTTCTTCTTAATACCTTGTGCTTAATGCTTTTTGGAGAAAGGGGGCTTAGGTTTTTATTCAAAGTGTTTCCTGAAATCCTTGTCTACACATAATGTGCGCTCTTTATATTGGAAAGAAGGCTGGCTGTAAAGCTCACTGGAGCTGGAAAGAACCTGCCTTTTGGTTATTATGGTCCTTGCTTCTCATTAAATGTCTCCTTCCTTTTTAATACTAACAAAGTTTTACCTTTGATTATCCTTGTCTTTGTTTTTTAACTTTTCTTTACTCCAAAGGCACAAGCCTGGAGACTGCATTTTATGCCTCAGGACTGTGTTTTACTCCAGCATTACAGATAAAATCCTTGAAAAAACTAGGATCAAATTTACAGAAAATTCTGATTTATTTTAATGAGACCAAAACTTTAACCTGCATATTTTTGTTTTCTTTCTATTTAAGGCGATGAGACCTTTCATTTAAACAATTAAATAAACATGCACAGGGTTCCCAATTTAAATATTATACAGCCAAACACCTGGTCTTCTAGCCTTGAGACCCCTGACCCAGACCAGTAAGCTAAATTCAAACTTTTACTGGAGACAGTTATCTGGGTAATAACCCACCTGTATAAACAACAGCAACAACTTTCTGTTATAACTCTCAGTGATAACTTGGTGTGACACTGAAGCTCATGAGCTCAAGCAGCACCCTATAAATTCAAAATTAATACTTGACCTTCCTCAGAAACAGCTGTTTTGACTGCAAGGTAGCTGAGGCTATCTGGCTTTTGAATAGTTTAAGCACCACATTCCCACACTAAGGCTGTACCATTATCAGACAACTCTGCTGGCACAGATTTGAGTTTTTGGTAAAGCCAATACCAGCTCTAAAAACCAGCAGTTAGTAGTGACTCTTCAGTCTAAGACTATGAAGTTATCCTGGCATATATCTGTTCAGCCATCCCAGTATGAAGTGGTGGGAATGGTAAATATTCATGTGTGAACCAGTTTGGAACAGTCCTCTTAGACTCGTAAGGTGTTACATCTCATGCTGTCTCCAACAACGTTTTGCAGACAGCTTGTATGCTCAGGTAGGATGGGCATTTCTGCATAAAACCAGGGAGTCATGCTCACATTGGTCTTACTCTATTCCCATAAATATTTGCCCAGGGACATGTGGAGTCACAAACCTTGGAGATATTCAGAACATGGGTAAGGAGAGCCTTGCTGACCTGATCCAGTTTTGAAGTGGGACCAGATGAGTGCCACAGAGACCTTCCAACCTTAATTATTCTATAATCAAGCTATTCCATCAAAGTATGTGGAAAATCTCCATGAAGTGTCAACCCGTAGGTCCATCCTGCAATATTAAATTTACCTGTTCTGTTTAGAATTCTAATTTTAGGTGACCTAATTTTAAAATACTCTTGGGCATTTTATAATTGAGGGGAAAAAAAACCCACCTCTGAACCTATTAGTTCCTTCAGGAATACCATAAACAATAATTAGTTATGCTGTAATTTCATCATTATACCCATAATTATCCAAACATAACATATGAGATTCTTAAGAATTAGGTCAGGGTTGTTAAGTGTTGCAATTTTAATGCCATTTCAGTGATATCTGAACTTTAATTTGATACTTTTAGATGCAGCTTCTAATGTCTCCCTTTCATTAAAAATAGTATCTCCACTGTGCAATATGTTATGCATGGGTTAACAGCAGAAAAGCAAATACTCTTTTTCTTTTTAAAAAAATTATGTTCTATGTTGATAAACAATTTATATATTTGAAATGTTTGGGACTGACAATACTATATAGCACAGTAAATATATGCAGACATTGGTCACTTAGTGTTTTCCACAGATGCTATTTATCACACTACCACACATTTTTCTTGCAGAGATCTGCCATTCACCAAGCTTCATTGCCTACATAACATTTGGAGTGCATAACATACCTTGGCTGAAGAGACAATCACCCATTTTTCTATTTTAAAACCACTCCAATTAATAACTGGCACCTCAAATTATTCTTTTGTAAATTCTTACATGGAAATATGATAGAGGTCAATTGATCCAGAAATAATGTAACTAAAGAAGAACTGCTTCCAAATCCTCTCCTGTAGTCAATGTCATACTCACAACCCTATTACGAATTTCAATATGAAATGCAGGTTAATACTGCCAAAACCTGGTAGGTCGTCAGTATGCAAACAAGCCTTCACGGGCAGTTTATGCACTGCAAAGCACAAGCACACAATGCAGGATGCGTCCAACAATATCATATATACATTAAATCTCTATTTCCTGTGCATATGATACAGGATTGCTCCCCATATATACTGCAGATATTTCTCAGGAGGCTCACATTTGGTCCCCGCAGCTCTTAGACATCTAGAAACCCAACAGATCATTGTTCAAATATAAAAGGTAGATTACCAATTACAATAGAAACCGACTAAAATACTTGGCTTGCCTACCTAAAACAGTAAGTTCAGTAAACTACTTAACAGGGGGCAGGGAGAACCTGCAGTTCTAAAAACAAAGAGACGAGAATTTCTCCAAACCACCCAAGAGTCAGATGAAAGTGATTGTTCATTCACCCTATGTGGCAGATTGATGTCTTTTTTTTTTTTTTTTTTTTTTTTAGGAAGGGAATTGCCTTAACTTTCATGGGAGAAAGTGTCAGCAATCAAAAGCCTGATTCAAAGGAAAATAATGAACTCTTTCTAGAAGCCAAGCATACTGCACAGTGAAAACCAAATGCAATCATTTCATTCTGAACCTGGCAAATATCTGTCATGCCACAAACTATAAGACAGTGCAGTATGTCTATTTGAGAGGAATCAAAATTTTTTCAATGTTAATTTGGAACACCAGTTTATTTCTGAAGAAGAGATTCCAAGTAGGTATAAATTAGAGATGAAATATAAATCCATTTCATATTGATATAAAGTGTCATGGAAACTTAAAGCAACTAGTATATATTTCGTGTTTCCCCCCCCCCCAAATATATCTGCATTTCAGGAAAATGATAAGCAAAGGAATGCAAATACAGACTTACAGGGGATTGAAAACACAGAATGTTCTAATTTCAACCCATAGGTACCAGCAGCTGTCACTCAGCCCTGCACGGACTGATGAGAACCAGAATGAACCCTGTAATGCTCAGCCCCAGATCTGATGCTCTGGCACTATTCCTCTTTGGCTGATCAGCTTTGTGACCAATCTTGCTTTTATTACCTACTTCCCCGGTGAGGAATTATGCTTAGTTATGATTATGCTAGCCCAATTATAAAAACAGCAGACAGAATAATCAAGCAATAGGACTAGATAAGGATATTTTGAATTCAGAAATTATTGAAAATTACCCAGGAAGAAAGAAAATGCATAAATACATTGCCATTCATATGTGTTTGTGCTTACAGACATTTAAATTATTTAAGCAATTTTCAGAGCTGCCAGCACGAGTCGAATGCCCAAATTTGGTGAATCTCAATGTGAATTACTTGTCTGGATAACAGCCTGAAAAGAATAGATTCTAAATAAAGATTTATACCTGTAATTAGCCATAATCTTCCTCCAAACGGTTTGCAAACTGCATTTCATGACACGTTTACTAATAAAACAAAGTTATATCGTCACAGCACCTTGGACAAGAACAAGGCCATATTGCGACACAGTCTGAAGAAATGAAGAAAAAAGGTGACCCTTGATCAGATGGCTTAATATAAGACATACTTAACACTTTTTATGTCTAACATCAACTGCAGAAGTGAGATCTTTTTGACTGTTCCCCATGTTGAAATTTCACGAGCCAAACCACACCAGGAGGGAGAGCCCGTCCATTAGCAGCGTTACATCAAAATGGTTTCACTAAGGTGTTTGCCTGAAATACAGATCTTGCCCTTGCTGAACATTGAGCTCTAAACAGCTGTCTGTCTGCACAAAAGGAAAGGATATATGAGAAAATACTGGCGGGGGTTTGTTTGCGGGGAATTTTTTGTTGGGTTTTTTTTTTTGTTTCGGGTTTTTTTTGGTTTTTTTAATGCTCACACTATAACCAAAACTAATTGGAAGGAAGTAAAACTCTGCATATAACTGGGAAGGGAAGAAACTGCAGTGCAGAAACAGTTGCACCCAGCAGCAGCTTGCCACTGAAATGGTAGTAGACAGTTATATTAAATGGACACTCTACATAAAACTTCATTGCCAGTTTTCTAGCTCTAAAGGGTTGGTGCTTGACTTTGCCAATGCTTATTGACATTGTACTGCCCATATAAAGTTACTGGATTAGAAAATATATCTGGAGAAAATATGGCTCCTAGTGCAAACGCATGCCGTAGTTTGAAATCATCCATATTCATTTTCATGTGCCTCCATAAAGATGTACGACACTCCCGATGCACATGTTGGCAAGCCTAGGAATTTTAAAAGGTATCGCTGAGAGAAGCGGCACGTTCAAACAGTGGAAAATATTCCAAAGTTTACTAGGGGACCCACTCCTAAACAAGAGGAAAAAATACCTAAAACCAGAACTACATTCTTGCGCTACTCAAAGGGTTTCCCACTGGGTGGTAACATGAGAAAATACGCTTTAAACTCTGCTTCTGGCTTGAAGTAAGGGAAGGTGATAAAGTGCATCCACTGAATGGCAACACGTTTCATGATGAAATCTGAAGAGAAGACAGTCTTACTATAAAATTACATTTTAACAGTGAAACCTAGTAGACTTTTACCCGTGAAACTTAGCATTTTAAGACCAATCTATCTTCAGAAGAACACAAGACTTCTCCAGAACTTCATGGGAGCAGAATGAAGCATCAAACTCTGTACTAGCAGAGATAATTTTTCCACCCTTTACGTAATGACATATATTAAGACACCTGAAATCAGTATCTGTTTCCAGGATGTTTGAGGGAAATAGTAACTAAAATCACTGAGCATCTTATCCTTAGTACGACAAAACATACCAGACAACATGGAAAAAGTCTAATTCAATAACAAGTAAAAACACAACCTGGATGAGCAGTAAGCATAAAATAAAGTCTCATATAGCCTTTTAACTTTAGCCTTGAAAATGTGGGTGTTTTGGGTTTTGGTTTTTTTCTGTAATGTTTTGTGTGATACTGTTGCTGATATCTCTTTGAAAGGCCACTCTGTTTGGGTCAGGAAAGACACAAAGATAGGGCCAAGGTGAAAGGGTTTTCATTCACCAGTTTTTAAGTGCATTAGCAGAACAAGAAATTTAACAGTTTGTTTTGTCCCTAATGCTTAAAGCAAAACAGTTACAATATTTCTCCTCTCAAAAATCAGTTGTCCGTGTCATATCAGTATTCCAAAGTCACCATCAAACAATATGAATAATATTTAATGGACTTGCTTTTAGTTTGCAAGAACCCGTGATGTTACTGACAGTCAGCGATAGCTTTTTGGTAACAGTTTTAAAGAGACACCCTTAAATTTATAGCAATGGCTCCTTCAATCCCATAGATCTCTGTAAATGAAACCACAAGTGCATGATGACATATTCAAATAAAAAGTTAAAAGGACATTTTAAAGCTACCCAGCCTGAACAGAGTGATGGAGGAGTAAATAGGGATCAAGGTAGCAATAGCAGCTACTAAAGCTGACAGATAATTAGCCACATTAACATCAGCATCAAACCCAGTGTTTGCTGTCATACAGCAGTGAGAGCTTTCTTCAAATGAGTTTATTAAACCAGAAGCCAAGAGAGAGGAAGATTTGCTAACTGGTAAAGCCAAGAATACATGGCTTGGTCTTCGTGAGTTCTAGTCCTGTTTCCTCAGGTACACTTTTCATAGAAGAGTTGGTTGTCGGCTTGATTATAGCATTAAACAAACCTGATATACAATATAGCATAAAACATACTTTGCTATTTTTCAGGTATACTCTTGTGCTGGTTTTGGCTGGGATAGAGTTAATTTTCTTCACAGTAGCTAGTATGGGATTGTGTTTTTCATTTGTGCTGGAAACTGTGGATAATTCAGGGATGTTTTAGTTATTGCTGAGCAGTGCTTACACAGAGCCAAGGGCTTTTCTGCTTTTCCCACCACCCCACCAGCAAGGAGGCTGCGGGTGCACCAGAAGTTGGCAGGGGACACAACTGAGACAGCTGACCCTGGATGACCAAAGGGATACCTCATATGGCATCGTGCTCAGCATACAGAGCTGGGAGAAGAGGGAAGCAGGGGGATGTTTAGTGTGATGCTGTTTGTATCCCCAAGTAACTGTTAGGTATCAGGGAACCCTTTTTTCCTGGAGATGCCTGAACTCCTGCCTGCTCATGGGGAGTGAGGAATGAATTCCTTTGTTTGCTTTTTTTTCTGTGTATGGCTTTTTTTTAACCCATTAAACTGTCTTTATTTCAACCCATGAGTTTTCTCACTTTTACCCTTCCAATCCTCCCCCATGCCACGATGGAGGGGAGCGAGCGAGAGGCTGTGCAGGGCTGAGTTGCTGACCAGGGTTAAACCGTGACAACACTAAGACTGGGTAGTGCCTGAAGCTTTCAGTGACTTTGAATGGGCATTTCAGAAATACCTTTTAATAAGTAGATGATCCAGACAGACACTAGAAGATAAGCTTTCATTGGGTTCAAGAATTTCACTTTAGCATACATTTCTCCAGGGTCCAATAGTACTGAAGCAACTGTGTTCAGAAGCAGGTTCTCTCCATAAAGCTCAGCTCCTCCTTTGGCTTAAGTGTTTTCTGTGTAACCTTGACAGGGATTGACTTCCTCAGAGAAAATTGCCACTTCCTCCAGAGAATGAAATATAAATTAGCTTTAACTTAATCCCATAATCAATACATAATATTTCAAGTATGGGAGATAGATGGTGCTTTGCAAACTGAGCCATCAATCCACAATACTCTGGACACCTACATGCAGATAGGTCTTTTACACCTACATTCTGGTCTTTTACTGCTAAGTGTTGTTCAAAGAAATGTTTTATGTCTAAGGCTTTGTACCTTATAGGTTGTGACTGCAAAGCCAAATATACAGAATAATATCACAGATCCCTGCAAAATAAATTTTTTGTGGAAATCTTAGAACTTACATGACATTTTCCAAAAGCCTCTTTATTAAATAAGGTAAGAAAGATGTATGTATTAAGTAAAATTACATGGATTTTTTTAAGGAATTGGCGTTGCCCAAAAAGCAACATTAACCTCAACACTGTATAGGCTATAAAACTATTTTATAAGCACTAACAGAAATCCCAAATTGTCTATTAAAAAATTTATCAGCAACCCTATAAATTTATTTCTTCTACAGCATAAAGCATAATTAAAAGGAATAAACAAAGAGGAGATAGGTTAATAGTGCACAGCTATAGAACAAACTTTATTTAAAGTGTGAAAATGAAGATAAATACATTTTAAATTATGTTGCACAATAGGAATTTATGCAAAAAGCAACACTGAAAAAGGGTTGCAAAGGAAATTATAACACCTAATAAGACAAATTTCCATTTTCCAGGTGTTTTTATAGATAAGTCTGCTTTTTACTGCATATGCTGTTTATTTTCTGGGATGATTCTGAAGTTAGGAAGAGTTTGGCTCACTTCACTTTTTCTTGTTTAGAGAATGGGGAGGGGGAATCCATTCTGCTGATTATTTTTTTTTTTTTAATACATCAAGGAACTTTCCTTCTAAGCTTGAATATTTTGCTAAGACATATGTGAATTGTATCACGTAAGGCTACACAACTATCAAATTTATTTCAAAGACTGAATGTATTTGAACAGACTATGAGGATGGAAACCACATTCAACTCAACATACACATTGGCAATTATGCTAGTATCTACAATGTTGAAATTATGAGGAAGGAGGACTGATACGTGCAGACACAATTTCATTTAGCAAATAAATTGTTTGGTTGACTAAGATTGTAATTGTGCAAGATATTTCACAGAAGACAACCGTGTTGATACACAGTTGATTACTGTGTCTTTATATGTTAAAGCTAAGAACAATTTTGATTTCTAAAATATGGAATTTGTAAATTTCTTTACAGCATATTAATAATAGAATGCAATTATATCATAGTTTCAGATATAAAGGAAAATCTGCATAAATGTAAACATTTCTGTGAAATAACATCCAAACAACACAAGTTAATATTTTGTTGCTGTAAGATTAAACCATGTTCTTCAAACAGAAATATGGACATGAATCGTTTCAGCTAAACATTTTCAGATGCAAAGGAGCCTAAGAAATAGGCATACACCTAATGAGTGGTGTAGTGACACAACATCTGTGTTATACATCACCTATGAATTCTAGGAAATCATGGGATCAAAGGTTCTCAGCACTAGAAGGTTACCATTGCTGAGCGTTTTGTGGAAAAGCATGCTATAAGATCCTAGTCAACATTCTCTCTTATTAACTTATTCTATACTTCCGATACGAAGGAGATAGATATCAGCACTGACCTAGCAATGCAGAGACCAATAACAGCAAGTCTCATGCAGACCTTGCAGAGAGCCGACGAGGTCCTCTGTCACACAAATGCCACAGCCTGGAGGCAGCTGCCTTGTGGCTGCACGCCCTGGACACTGTCTTCTCTGGTCACTTTAAACCATAATAGTTCCTACTTCTCTGCTCTATGCACCTCAACTGACTGTAAGAAACATTAACTGAACTAAACAAACAGGCTGAAGGTCTATGAAAAAGCATACCGGTAAAAATAGTTTACAACTGTCTAAAATATTTCTGAAATAGTTTGCTACAAAATACATTTCATTTACAGAACATCCTGTTCTGTAGTGGGCAGAACAGAAGTTTTACAGGATCTTACTTAGGATAATTAATTAGTCATTCAAACTTATACCAATATACTTTTTGTGCCATACCTCAGTGTCACATGTTCATATACAACACCATAAAAAAGCCAGAGTTTTTTTTAAAAAAAAAAAAAAAAAAAAACAAAACAAAAAACAACCAAACAACAACAAACACCACATATCATGGCTGTGAGGAGGGAACACACTCCCATGAAGTGAACTGTACAGCTTTGAGGAGAATAAATTCACTTTATACAAATTAAAAATAAGTATTCTAGAGTACAGACCAGACCTACTTCTCAAGACACCAAGTTTTCTCGTTACATGGAGTGTACTAAAATCTAATGACTCTCTCAAAAACTACCTGTCAGGAAAATGGGGCAGTTCCCACCAACTTCAAAACATTTTGGACTGAACCCTAAGGAAGATGGGAGAGCCTTAACAAGGACAGAAGACTTGGATGAAAGTCATTTACTAAACTAGTATTACTAAGGTGTAAGAACAATGAAAGAAATCTTTATAAACAAACAAACAAATGGAACAAGCAAACAAAACAAAAACCCAAAAGACCCACAAAAAAACACCACCACAACAGTTGGGCAGCACGTATGAATTTATAGCAGTTTAAAAAACATCCTTGTAGGAAGATAGTTACAGCTAAAGAAGAATGTGTAAAGAGACACCAAGGTCTTTCTAGTAGGAGGAAACAGAATCTGGTAATTTGTAGTAGCCCTGATTAGAATTTTAGCATCACTTCTATCCTGAACTAGAAGGAGAACGAAAGTGAAGTATGAATTATCCATGTGATCTGAATCAAACTTTCATATTGAACTCCCTAGTGTTTGCTGGCTTGCCCTACTTATTTCAGAGTAATTTAAATGTGTTCTGTTAAATTAATTTTATTTTTAAAATCTAGGCTGTTTTTTTATATTTTGGTTTTGCAATATCACACAAGCCATGTCTCACTGTCTCATCTTTGACAGTGAAGTGCAACACTATTTTGTACAAAAATATCAAAACAAAGCATACAGAAGGCTAAATGCCTGTTACCTGAAATAGCCTGTGTTTCAAACAGATCCCATTTCAAGGTAAATAAATGCCCATTTAGCAAGTCTGGCATTTGGTTAGCTGTACGATTTACCTTGCTGCAGGTCATAGCTTTCAAGTTATCGCAGAATGATAGCTTGCATGGGCTGTTTACTTCTTAATACAGTATATTACACTGAACAAAGACAAAGCTACTTCATCCTCAAAATGTCTAGCACCCACAAAATATCATTAACACATGACACAACACTATTTTTAAGGCAGAACAGTCCCGTGGATGCATACAATAACTCTGCTGCTGCAGAGGCTGACAAAACAGCTGGTTGCCAAAAAATCCTTAGGTATTAGCTTTGTAACTGAATGAGATTAAATATAGCACTGTAGGCAAAGTCTGGACGGAATAACTATTAAGGCAGTGATCAGAAATGATATAGTCTTGAATTTATTTCTTGGTTTTGCCACTGATTGGTTTTGAAATTTCATGGAAATCACTTTTGTATCCTCCAGGCTGGGGGGGAGTGTCTCCTCCAGTGCTTGTGCAGTACCTGACAGGAGGACTGAGAATAACAATGAATAATTCACCCTTTGAGTAGCACAAATTGTATCGCAGTAGAGCAAACTCATGGGATGCACATAGCTCCGAAGAGCTGGATCCCTTCCTCAGCGACTGTATACTAGTAATTAGGATTTCATAAGAAATTTTTTGCAGGCAGCAGTTCAGCCACCAGGGAAGCCATCAGCAGCAGTGGCCAATGCAGACAGCCAGCTGCACTCTACTGAGAGACACAAGCAGCATGAGCCCTTGGTAACTGGGGCGAAGCACAAGGGTGCTTCTCACCAACTCAGCCCAGTCTTCAGTCTTTAGGTGCTTTGTTCCACCCCTGGTGAACATGCTAAGACACAGCTGACTGCTGGTCCAACAGCATAACATCATATGGCGAATAGATCCACAGTTTGTGCCTAACCTAGGGGACTGGAGAAGTACTGTAGTTCTGAATGGCACCTATACATAGAAGATAAAGATCCCCCAAATGTCTCCACATAACACATGTTAAGCTTTCACAGCACTTTTGGTGCCTACAACTGGATTCCTTTAGAAGGAAACCAAACCAGCAGCTTTTCATTGAATCCACCCCACAGTATGGCTGAGTAGCACAAAGTCATCAACTGCACACCTAATACCTCCTCCTTTCAAAAATCTTCGAACCATATGTTCATATGGTAACAGTGGATCAAGGGACCAGGTAATCAGAATAAACCCTTGATTCACATATAATACATGTGTAGTCTCAACAATAACTGCCTCAACATACTTATCATATCACAATGAAATTCCTAATGTAAACAAAGCCACAATTTAACTGATTTCAGAATTTCCTACATGGCAAATTCCAGGTCTCTATGTCCATTCCAAAATTTGCCATCATTGAAGTAATGAGGATGAAGAAGTAATGTGTAAAAGCACACATTTTGTCAAATTGCTTTGGTTATTTAGAAGTAGTACCAGGAAACTAAAACAAAAAACCACCTTATTCAGAGATGTGTGTAAAATTCCCATTCAAGTCAAGAGCTGCAATCATGCTTTGACAGAACACGTTTTATTTAACACTGTGACATTTTCTACTCTGTAGAACCAGTTTCAAACTGAAGCAATGCTATTGACTTCTGAGTTTAAATCAAACTATGAGTGACAACCACCACTCATGTGCCTTTCTCTTCTGAATATTTTTTCAATGGTTAATTTTTATTTCACAGAGATAAGTTTTCTTCTTTTATGCTCAGTTATACGCTGTGCCGTTTTTCATAAAATTCTTCTTTTTGGCTAGAGACATCATTTGTCCTACAAATTCCAGACTGCCATAGTTTGCCTTGCTGGGACATTCTAATTTTCTGCTGCTTTCTCAGACATAGAGGGCCTGACTCCCATTTCATTTCCACCAATTTATATTACTGTTAACTATCTCCAATGAGGTACATAAACCTCTCCGTTTATATAGTGATACAAACAGAATTCTGCACAACCCAGTTGTCACCGTTTCAGCTGCCATTAACTCTTTCTAATTGCCTCTAAGTTACTCTCTGGTTTCTCAGGACTGTAGTCAGATGATCATCCTTCTAGTGACAACACAAAGATACTCCACTTGGTAGCTGCTGAATAACTGAACACCCAGGGAATATTACTGACAGAAAGAAAGGCTTACAAATTAAATGGCTATGAAAAATGAAAGAATAATAGAAGCTTGTTGGTGCAGATTAGAGGGAGACTCCTATGACAAAATATTATGAAAGATGAGAAATATTCCTAAAGTGATCGTTTGAAATTAATAGGAAATAGCTCCTCCTTCAGAAAATTACATCACACCCCTTTCTGATAATTTAGCCTCCGACTGTGTTATATCAGGCAGCCATGTATGGAAGTATGGAAAGCAATTTTTGTTTCATAAATTAGGACCTTCTAGAAGCAGTCTTACTGTGGGTCTGCATTATCAATAAGGAAAATATGAGCTTGCATACTGCTTTTTCTTCATATGTATCCATCAAATCACTAAGAAGTACGTTTCCTGGGGAATTTGTCTATAACTTAAGCCGTTCCTTGGGCAAGCAGTGAACAATCTGGAGGAAAAAAAACCTTGTCTGCATAAAACATTCATTAAATTACAAACATAGCCTCCAAAACAGCAGCATCTTCACAGGCTATTCAGCGTCAAGACAAAGGGCTGACTCACAATCAGGACAGACAATTGGGCATCACAGCTTGTTCAAGCAGCTGAGGAGCAAAGGGTCTATGTGGAAACTCAATTTTATCTATTTTACCAATAAATAAAATACCTTCTGTACTGAAACAGGAATTTCTGGGTGAACACCCCAGGTCCTTCCTTCTGCAGTGGCCTGCCGCTTGCATTATAATGAAAGAAAATGCAAAATGAAAATAGTTTCTCAGAAGCACAGAACTTGCATATTTAAGAAAATGTGAATTACCTTCTTGTGCACTTATGACCGTACCAGCACTATTTCCAGTTTGTTTTTGCAAAGTCACTGATCACAATTTCACTGCTTGAAGATGCACCACTAGAATCGACTTCCAATAACATTTTCCTGAATTAATTTTATGCATCTTTATGACTATGCTATTTACACATTTTGTATATCATAGTCCATAATACAACAGAAGTTAAATAGATAAAGAATTTTCAAGGTTGAAAGAATGCATCGCTTCCTTTAGAAAATTTCTGGTCCCTACAATAACACAAGTCAACAGATGGCTGCTTTTCAGTTAAACAAGACTACAGAAATATTTCCTTTAAGAATAAAAATCTTGCCGTAGAATCACTACACTTAGTGGCAAGAACAAGACAGAATGACTAGTTATGTGCTTGCTCTTATGCATTTCAGTGACTACTGTATTTTTGAAGGGTATTAGCAAATGATCATACCGTTTCATTCAAAGAAGAGTGAGACACTGCAGAGAAGCTAGTCCCATTGCTCAGGGCAGTTCTGGAGAATACAGATCCTACAGTGACAAGGCTGGAGTAATATCTGGGTGCTTTTACACCTACTCTAAAGCATATCAGTTGAGTCATGGAGAATCCCATCCACTGTGCTATTCAGGAACACAGAGTATGACAGAAAGGCAGTTCCATCAGCTTTCCAATGAGAAAAAGAGTGCTCCCCAATTCCCAACTACATGTGCCAACTAAATTGTGTAAAAGGAAAATCCTACCAATTCCCAATGTTGATGTATTAGCATTGAAATGCTAATCTGGACATTAATTAATGTTAAATTAGTTACAGTGGAATAAAATTACATCAACAGAAAAATCAAAAGAGCTAAGCACAATTGCCACTTAAGATAAATATTTCTGCTTTAAGTGGGAATTGTAACAAATGATTTTTATGTCAAATTAATTGATGTCAAATAACAGCAAAATTCCCTTGGATGTGAATATTACATTCACATTATTTCCAATAAAAAAATTAATTGCCTTGTATGCCATTAACATAAGAATAAGATTCCCACAGTCTGTAAGTTGAAATTCAAAATACTGTACCATATACTCAGGGTAAAGCAACATACCACCACTACCCCTGTCCAGAAAATGGGTAAAATACAAATTTTAAGATCTCTGCCTATATTTAATTGTATTTGTGAAAGTATCCATCATCACAAGTGGAAGTTTTCATCTCAGTGAACAAAGAATATTAAAGCACCTGGAAATATTCTTGGCAGTTAATATTTGCTTTGATTTAATGAATCCACTCAAATGGGTAGTAGGCCAAACCTATCTCTCAGTTCTACAGCATTTTGCCTTTTTCAAGTGATGATTATCAAAACCAGATTCCAGTTCACATCATTTCTTCCTTGTAGTAGAAAAATTGAGGCCTTTTTTTTTTCTTTCCTTCTAATAGCTTTTATGAGTTCAAGATAAGTTTTCAATATCTCTTGAGGATAAAAAGAATCGCAATAAAATTAAATAAGGATATTGAAATACTCTAAGTAGCCTACATCCTTAATGGCAGAATTATAACCCATCTTGTAGGCAGCATCTATATCTTATATGTATTTTTACTACTGTTGTATAAAGAATCCATAACCAGAAATTCTTCAGCTGCCACAGCACTCTCTAAACTATCAAGCTGCAAGAAGGTCTTTTACCATCTCATACCAACACACTCTTCATGCCAGTCCCTCTGCTGCCTTCTCCTCACCCAGGGCGCGTGTTCTCTCTTCTCTCCGCTTCTTCCTTGGCTGCTCTCTCTTCACTAGCTGCCCAACCACTTAACAGAACCAGCCACATCTGCATCTTATCTACATCGGCCAACCCACCACCCCTGAAGCCAGCCCACAGCTGTATATTGTCAATGCTAATTAACCCAGCTTCATTCCTCTATATTCAGCTATGCATATACTTGCATTAAAAATGCATCATCTTAAACACAAGCCACGTGTCTCTGAAAGAACTTACATTATTAGTATATATGCAGCAATTATTCATGAAACAGAAATAATTTGATGTAACTCTAGACTAAAATAGGTATCCAAGATATGGTGATGATTCATTCCATGACTTCAATTGACTGTAGAGAAAGCCTAGCTGGAATTAGACAAGTGATATCTCACTTTCACCTTAGAATTTGCCAAGTAACAGTGAGAACTCCGAGACTTTTCCAAGTCTAGTTTTGTTAGAATATATAATTCTGGAAGTACTCTTTCAAAATTCTGACATACAGTCCTATTGACTTCAGTGAGCATGAGTGATTAATGAGTCTTAATGTTCAGGTGGAAAAACAAAATTCCCTAGGAATGGGTCAATACATCAATCATTAAAATGTATTTTGATTGCTTGAAAGAGTTTAAGGTTAGTTGAGGGGAACTGCACACACTTAAAAACATAACACACTGCCTACAAAAACATTCTCGTCCACATCCAATTCAAGATGTCACATTTATTTTGCCATTATACCTGCAAGACTGAAGAACTAATCTCCGAAACCACCTCAAGAATAAGTTATGTTTTAATGATTAAGTTTTCTGCTATTTTTATTGGAAATGAGAAACACTGAATCCATGTTATACAAAAATATATTCCTTGCACAATATTCAGAACAAGAAGCTGACCTTCAGCTGACTTGTTTTTCCCCTTTGTTTTTATTCCACTTAGTAAATTACTCCTTTTCAGAATCTCCTTTCACTTGGCAATATCAAAAAAAAAAGAGCTAAAAATAGATTTAATTAGAGGGATTTCAGAAGTTGCATTCCATTGAAAATTCTGTCATAATGTACTGAAAAAGCATACTTTACTAAGATAAAGAAACTCTTTATCACCCTAGCACATAACTACAATAGATTGGCATATTACCATTTTTTAGAATAGACCTCACTGGAGTATGCTTTTAAGTCGGTATAGACACTTTCCCACCCCATCCCCTTACAAATTAAATTTGTGTTTGAAAAAGTGAACCCAATATTTCAGTCATGCAAATACATAGGTTGGGGTTTTTTTAATCAACAGACTTCCTTTCCTTGGCACATGCTTGTTATTGATATTCAATCATTTAAACTAGGAAAGATTACAAGAACTACACCATGGCTTACAATTTTCAAAGGTTTATGGCACTGCAATGGACCTCTGTGTCTGTGTATAAAAGGAGAGTAGATTCTGCATCTGCTGAATATTTAAAAAGGAAAGTGCAAGCAGGGTCTTCTGTATAATTTTATTATTCAGGCATGTAAATTGCCACGTAATTACAGATTGTTTTTAAATTTCTACATAATTGTGCTTCAAAAACCTAAACTTTCTTTTACAAAAAATACCTCGCAAACTGAGGGGCTTCTACTATTTCACATCATTTATATCTGCAGAGCAGCTACAAACTGGGATTATCAGGTTGGGTAGACAGGTTTATAGTTGCTTTATATCCTTGTAATAGTAGATATCAAGCAAAACATAGTCAAATTTGAGCCTGAGGCTCTAAACATTATTCCAGATACAAAGCTAACCTTTTAAATGTGGCATGTATAGGATGTCTGCCTAAGGCTGCAGACAGCTTGAAACAGTCACATGGCAAGGTATATATTATCCCCTTCATCTCAATGCCATATTAATTCATAAATCTAATCTGGCTGGATATTTACGCAGTTAACTACTTAAGTGCTGATAAATTTATTCCTCTGGGGTTTATTTGTCTAATAAAAAGTCATGATGGCTATATTTGTAGTTTCTAATTTCAATAGTTAATGATAAATTAGGTGTATATAGTCCTACACTTCAAGCTAAAGTGACAGTATCATAGAATCATTTAGGTTGGAAAAGACCTTTAAAATCATCAAGTCCAACCGTTAACCCAGGATTGCCAAGTCCATCACCAAACCATGTCCCTGAGCACCACACCTATGCATTTTTTAAACACCTCCAGGGATGGTGATTCCACCACCTCCCTGGGCAGCCTGTTCCAGTGCTTGGCCACCCTTTCAGTCAAGAAATTTTTCCTAATAGCCAATCTAAACCTGCCCTGGTGCAACTCCCATCTGTTCCCTCTTGCCCTGTCGCTTGTTACTTGGGAGAAATGACCAACACACACCTCGCTGCAACGTCCTGCCAGGTAGCTGTAGGGAGCGATCAGCCCCGCCCCCCCCCCCCCCCCCCCCCCCCCCCGCGCCGAGCCCCCTGCTCTCCAGGCTGAACGCACACCCCCCCCCAGCCTGGTGCCCCAGCCCCTGCCCCATCCCCCTGCCCGTCCCTGGACACGCTCCAGCCCCTCCGTGTCCCTCCTGCAGCGAGGGGCCCAAACCTGCACCCAGGGTTCAAGGGGTGGCTGCACCAGTGCTGCACAGGGGGATGGTCCCCGCCCTGGCCCTGCTGGCCACGCTGTTTCTGACACAAGCCAGGGTGCTGTCGGCCTCCTTGGCCACCCGGGCACACCGCTGGCCCATGCCCAGCCGGCTGCCAGCCCCCCCGGCCCTTCCCAGCCCCCTGCCCCAGCCCGCAGCTGCCGGGGGCTAGTGTGACCCGCGGGCAGGGCCCAGCAGCCAGCCGGGTTCAGCCTCATACCCTTGGCCCATCTGCCCAGCCTGTCCAGAGCCCCCTGCGCCCTGGCAGGTCAACACTCCCCCCAACTTGGTGTCATCTGCAAACCGACTGAAGGTGCACTTGATGTCCTCATCCAGATCATTGATAAAGACACTAAACAGAACAGGCCCCAACACCGAGCCTTGGGGAACACCACCTGTGAGCAGCGACCAGCAGGATGTAACTCCATCCACCACCACTCTTTGGGCCCAGCAGCCCAGCCAGCTTTCTATCCAGTGTGAAGGACACTTGTCCCAGTTATGAGCTCCCAGTTTCTCCAGGAGAACACTGTGGGGAACCACATCAAAGGCTTCACTAAAGTCCAGGTAGACAACATCCACAGCCCTTCCCCCATCCATTGGGTGCATCACCTTGTCACAGAAGGAGATCAGGTTCATCAAGCAGGACCTGCCTTTCATAAGACCACACTGGCTGGGCCTGATCCCCTGGCTATCCTGCACGTGCTTTGTGATGGCGCTCAGAATTGCCTGCTCCATAACCATCCCCAGCACCAAGGTCAAAAGGTAAAACAAGGCTATTCCACAGATAATTCAGAATCTGAATAGTTAAACCTCAGTTGCAACAGTCCCTGGAACACTAGAAATGCCATACAGGAGCTACACCTTTTGCACCCACTGAGAAGTATGCCCTAATACCTAGTTTGTACAGACAACAGAAAAACCCTCCAATTTATACTGAGTTTGAATTAAATCCTTACTGATTAGGCACACATTAGCAGTAAGAATAGTTCAGGCTGAGAGACAGGCATATTGAGTGAACAAAGTGCTAACAGAACCTTCCTATCAGAGTAACAGGTCTACAGGCACAACATTTCTAATTAACAGGTTGTATAAAATAGGATGTTTCTTATTTATATCAACATGTTTGCTCTAAGTAACCATTATCCAGGGGAGAAGACTAGGAGAAAAATCAGAAAAGAGCTTAGGGTTTATGTTCAAGTTTATAATTCATAGGTGATTAAACCACCTGTCTACCTCTCTACAAGGTGTAGTTATTTATGAAACACTAGTGCAGATCTAATGGATACACACAGAGATGAGACTTTCTGGGTCCTACCTTTGAAAAACCAAATCTGTAAATGGTTATGGAAGGTATGTTTGCCAATCAGCAACAGCTGGCATACTAGAAAGACTGATAACTAAATTGGAAAGGACTAGAAGTAAATTCTCTCTCTTCACCTGCCCAAACAACATTCACCTATGGCTTCTTCAGCTCCTTTCCCGACTTGGAGTTAAACTGAATTTAAAATAACACTATTAAAATTTTCAATAAATACACGTTTTCATTAAATTTCTTATATACTGCTCATCTAGTATTCTTTGGGACCAAGCTAAGAGATGGTTGGTGTCAACACATTTTAAGATATTCTTTACAGTTTAGAATGCTTAGTATTTCCATTAAATTCTTGGTTACGGCAAAGATAGCTACTTTGATTTAAAAACCACTGGAAGCAATGGGAGAGTTTATGAACGCCTCCACGCACTATTATCTAGGTCCTAAATGAACAAATCAAAACAAAGCCCAGGGTAGAACACTTAAAGCATAATAGTTTAGCTTAACACATACATCCTATGCATAACAACAGAAACATTTAAGCAGTAATAAAACAAATGCATTTATTACCCTGTCCAGATAATTTTTAATAAAAATAAAGATGTATGTAAACTCTAGTAACGGATTTTGTTGTTGTTCATATACATTTCTGACACAGAGTATGTATTCATTAAATATATCAACAGAAGTTAAAGCAAACCACTACTCCTCCTATTTCAGTTCAGGTTTACCAAGTAAAAATGTACTGTCAGTCAGTCCATAAGAAAAAGAGGAAGAGAGGTAAGGAATCAAGTTTGTTAACACATTTTAACAACATCTAATATAAATATTTATAAGTATTTATTTTCTGTGATCTCTGCACCTAGTCTGCACTCAACAGAGGATAAATGTCATGAATTTTTCTCTCTGGAATACTGCACCTGATAATGTTTGTTGG
This sequence comes from Falco rusticolus, assembly GCF_015220075.1. Taxonomy (NCBI): domain Eukaryota; kingdom Metazoa; phylum Chordata; class Aves; order Falconiformes; family Falconidae; genus Falco; species Falco rusticolus. The sequence goes on from NC_051197.1 coordinate 24,793,830, forward strand.
AAAAAGGGTTATTGAGAGGCTGAAAAGAAGAACAGTGGCTTTTTAAATACCTAATTTATATTTATGAATGCACATTAATTTTTCTTAAATTTGAAATTAAAAGTGGTCTTCTAATTTAATGACATACTTATGCTGCTTTTCTTTTCTTTAAAGCAATAGTCGGTGAACTGAAAAATCATTGTTGAAGCTCTCTGCCATATTCACTAGAGTGCACTACTGATGATACGTTTTATGTGAATAAGCAAAACCAGACACCTTTCTGCATTCCTTTGACTCATATTTTGCTCGTTATTAGGACAAAAAATAAAAATAAAACAGCGTTACGATATCACTCACTATCAGCCTTGAGAGGTCATGGTAAATGGGAGGTTCCTGATGACTGCAAAATGCCAATCAATGCATTCATGGGCAAAAGGGATTTACAGGATTTACAGGCTGAGTCACCCTAACCTCACTCCCTGCAGGGTTACAGAGCATGTCTAGGAGAAAATAATTTTCAGGCATGTAATAAAATCATGACTAGATACAACCAGCAATACTTACTGAGGACAAAGCATACATAATGAGCCTAACTGTTGTCTTCGATGAGATGACTGGCTCTGGGGACAGGAAGAGGGGAGCAGATGTAGTCTAACTTTTTAAAAGGTTTCAGCACAGTGTCCTGTAGTATCCTTGTAACCAAGCTGGAGCTGTATATATACCTGTGAGATATGGAGGTGGGTGGAAAAGTGGTTGAGTTACTAGGTCAAAAGAATTATGATTCATGACACAAAGTCCATCTGGGAGTTGATAACTAGAGGTGGAAGATTAACTGTTAAATGGATCTCTGATAGCAATCAGTGTTCGCTACATATGTAATATACAGCATTGGTTTTATTTTTATTTTCCTTTTCTAGTTTATTCACTATTTCACTAGTATTCATTATTTCACTAGTATTCACTAGTGAACAGAGAGCCTGGTACCACCTTAGTATCAGACTGAGCTCAGAACTACTGACATAAAGTAAAAATGCTTACCATAAATCATGGTAATGCGTTTTCCCAACAAGGGAAACTAAAGGTAACTCAATAGCATGCTATTTTTAATATGAGCAAGGATGACAGATTAGTTTTTGAATCAAAATCTGATGAAAAGATACCTAAAATAAGCTCAAAAATTACGTCACCAGAAAGCTTTATATATTGCTTCTAGTATTTTATTTCCTTTATCACCAAGAAATCAAGAAACTGATCTGCCACTACAAAAGCTACAAAAATGCGAAGACAAATTTTATTTGCTTTTAATGCTCTTCCAAGGCAGAGAATTAATAACTGTCTGTGAATAGATTCATGTAGGCTACTTATATTAGCACACAAACATTTGGAAACAACCATCTTCAGGGAAAAAAAAAATCTTGGGTGCATAGATCAGATCAGTTTTCAAGATTTCCATTTATTATAAAAGAAACATTTAATTCTTGCATTTTCTATCCCATTTCTGTTACTCAACTAGGAAGCTGTGAAACACTTTAGTCAATGTATCCTGGCAAATCAGTAAACACACTCCTGTTCTATGCCTGAAAACACTCAGGCTACTCTATATCCACAGCATGACATTCCAATTCCAAAAACTTGGTTTTCACAGGTGGCCTAAATATGTGGATGACGTTAATTGTTCCTATTGTCAAGTCAAAACCTCTAATCTGCAAAAATAGGTGCTTAACTTCTTTTAAGTACCGTAAAAGAAACATGAGTCTCTTGTTATTCTTATGAACGTACCAGAAAAGCTCGAGAGGATCCTTTCTGCCGTTGCAACTGACCCAAAGACTACAATATGCACTGTAATATTATTTGTCTCGTTCAAAAGCAAAAGTAAATTTCCAGTACTGATTTTACAAATAAGATCGCTAAGTACAGATGGATTATTTGAATTTACATTATTTTAGGCCCATCTTTCTCAGTTATTTACATGTCGAAGTTCAAGTACTTCAAAATGGGTTTGGAAAACCCATGGACTACCCTTTTAAAAATCATATCCAACATAAGCTTGAGACATTATTTGTCTGGAAATCAATTACTCTTCGATGAGTGCATTCTCCTTTCTCCTATTCAAATATTTTTTCAAAGAAAACACTTCAAATTTTAAGCTGTTTTTTCATGTATCAAATACATCTGAAGTATAAAAAAAGTAAATAAAATCAGTAAAATGCTAAGAGAAGGTCTAAGAAACCAAAAGTTGGTGGCTGTGCATTTACCATAATGCACTGACAAGTCTTAAAAGGAGTAACAGGTAGAAAGTTATAGTACAGGTGGACATAAAGACCGTGCTCATCTGAAACCAAACACAACTAACTTCTGAAGGAATCTAGGTCTACTATTTTTCAGTATGTCAGATCAACATGTTTAAAGTGCTCCATACTTGCAGAGTTCCCATCAGATTAAATGAGAAGATACTCATGCCATTCTGAGATAAATCTGTACTTTGCAAAACAAAGTTCTAAACATTATTTGATTCAACACTTATCCTCCCTTGAGAAAGGGTTTTAGGCACTGCAAAAAGCCAGTCAAAATTAAATCTGGGTTATGCGTCACTGATTAAATTTAAACAAGTCTTTTATGCACATTTATACAATGCAAAGTTTTTGATATAGTTCCAAAATAAAAATTGCTAAAACTTTGCAGCTGTAGAATTCATTTAATAAACTGCAGCTCCAAGAATTGTTGCCAAATTTCCAGTTACATTTTCAGGGTAGAATTTGATTGGATATTTAAAGAATAAAAATGGTCGTGCAGCATCTGTGAGAAATCATTATGCCTCTGAAAAGAATCATGGTTGTGCTTTAGCAAAGTACTTAGGATGAGGCCCAAAAAATGGATCCTTAGGTATCCTGAAGTATATTTTAAGAAGATTTTAGATGCCCTAAATCTAAAAGCAAGCCACAAAACCCAATGACTAACCACTTCACATACCTAAATTCTGTCAGAAAGCTTAGTCAGGGATCCAAAGTTCTGTTCTCCCTTCCCTTCTGAGACACCATGCTTTTAACCTAGCACCCACTACTTATCAGAAACCTACAATCTGCAAACACGCAGTCTCGCACACAGGCTTCTATGACAGCCAGCCTGATACGACAGCCTCTGTCTCCAGTATCCATTGACAACTGACTTGGCTGTCACCTAAACCTCATCAGCAAGCTTAACAGGTCCTTACAATGCCCTGTTTTATAACCATACACACCAAAAGCTCCAGAGTATTGAGGCTAGGGTTTGTCTGAAACTCCACTTCACTGTAACAAAATATACAGAAGTAAGAATGCATTTAGGAAATGCACAGGATCATTTTCCTTTAAAAGTACCAGAATATCTTAATAAATTATGTATTGGATTCCAGCTTTTGTGTTCCACTGATTCACATAAGAATCCAATCAAAAATATGCTCTTCAGCGATTAAACTAAACTTATAGTTACACCTTAAAAAAAAAAAAAAAGTGAACCTCTGCCACCTTGTCCCCAGTAAACCATTGTCTGCCCTAGTGGTACCTACAATATGTACATGCTGAATTTCTAAAGTCTTTAAACTTTTAATATCCCTCCAGGCCTGAAAATTTAGGTTTGGAAATGCACAGGGAAACTCAGTTCTGGCAAGCTTCATCCAGCATTTCAGTGCCCCGCTTATGCCTAAAGCTGATAACAGTTCACATCCTACTCCTTTCCAGAGTGTAACTAAATCACACCTACAGGATCATACAAAAGCAGCTTTCATGCAGCTTTCCTTAAAAAGTGAAAAAACACAAACCCCAAACTTTTTGTGCAATAGTCTAGGTTTTGCACCAAACTTTGTTAAAGGAGACCGAAGTGCCTATCTACTTTTTGCCTGAGGTTGCTCGGATTTTTGACTCCCAAGCGAGGACTCTGACCAAAGGTCTTAGGGCTAATTTAGCATGGGAGGCAAAGAAAGACTTTCTCTAATCCTCATGCTGAAACTGTGCTAGAAAGAAAACATTTCAGGAGGTACCGAAATACATAAAAACTACGCATGAGAGAAAGAAATGAGAGATTAGATCATTTAAGGTTTAGAGAAATGCACACTGTCCGTTTAGATCAGTGTTACACTGAAACATCATCACAATAGCTCTTCGAGGCCAAACTGAACAAGAGCTCAGTGTTAGACTGAAGAGCCAATTTTGAAATTCAGGGCATAAAACACATCGCAGTAAATACTTTGGGATGTTTCTGGACCTCACTGCAAATACAAAGTCATGTCTCGCTGTGTGACCAGTATTTAATGTGTGTTAGCAAAATGCTGAACACTCGGTACTCTGAAATAGTAATATTTAGGCAAGGGGGGCGGGGGGGGGTGGGGGGTGGGGTGGAATCTTACCACAAAAAATAACACTAGACACAGTGATAAGCAATGCATAAATCACAAAAGCACCGAGGCCACTTACACAAAACGATCACCCACTATAAGTCCAAAAGAAATACCTCCTAGGGCCGTAATTAGGTGGATTATGAGGACAGCCTGAATCTTTCTCTGAAGTGCCAAGTATCACTTATTGACTAGAGAGGGATGCCAGTCACGACCGACTTTTATTCTGCAGCACAATTCTTAGGAACTGGACATGGAATCCTCCAGAGATGATGTGGAAGGTATCCAGTAATATACAGGAATCAAATAACCTACAGTACAATTTATTAAATATCATTTGCAATACATTTTACATGATGTAAACAAGACTAAATTAGAATACAATATAACAAGCAGAGAAAGCTCATTTGGTAAACAAGATCCTTCAAAAGACAGCATTTGCAGTGCTCAGAAAGAGCATACCAATTTAAAGCAGATAAGTAAGGACTATTATCAAAGGGATAATAACCATCTCATACTTATGCATGCAGCATAATGAACAGAAAAGCACAATAAGGCAGATATGTTAGATTAGCATAATTTTATTCCACTATTCAAATGTGTAAGTTGGAAATGGGTTTTGTTTCAATTACTGCTTTTCTCCATGGGTTTTAAGCATTTTATTCAAAATCCAGAGTCTGTTTTATTTTGGTTTTAGCCCATTATCTGCAATTACCATCTACCTTGTCTCTGTTTTGCCAATGGATACAGCTTTTCAATCTATCCCAACAGTCTTAAGGCCATAATAGGTCACTATGTACACTGTCTAGTAATGTCTTCATATTTTAGGAGGAATTTGTAAAATGTCTCTCCCATTTCTTTATTTGGTTTTATATTTAACTTATTCCTTTGGCTAAACATTCCCTCTGTAAGAAATACAGTATTTGGAGCCTTTGAAAACTTTTTCAGAATGTTTTACTCCTGTTAGACACATCTCCTTTAACAATTTACATCCATTGTATTAAGTAATTATATTTTAGTTTAACAGTGCTGGTCAAAAAGTAATTACTGCACATAACAGTCTAACATACTGTATATGAAAAGACTACTATATTTAACTCATTTACTTGTATCCAACCTAACAACTTGTTCCTAAAGGAATGCAATCCTCCAGCGACGAGCAGTTCAAATTTTAACCAAAAGAGAAGATAGCAGTTCCTTCAAGGAACTGTTCCAATGATTAATCACCATTACTACTATTGAAAACAAATACATAAAAGCTTTGTATGACTTTTTGTTTTACTTCAAGTACTGACAACTGTGCCATTTTCTTTTAGACAGCCGTACATGGTATTTTTCCTGCCTCTCACTCTGCTGCTGAAAAAATGAAAAGATAGATTGTGTCCAAAAGGTAAGTCTCACCTAAGGCACTTGAACTAGCTAGAAAATAATTCCAGAGGGTACTTTTTTGGACTGCTCAATTTTTTCTGTACCTTTCCCCAAGCACACCAGAAATAGACATATTGCTCCATTAAAAGCCTAACTGGTGTCATCTAGAGAAATAAATTTACCTCTACAGGCTCTTGCACTCATAATCTGTTTTCACATTTAAGGCTGAGACTAGCCCGTTTTGCCATGACACTGCTCTGAGACTTTGCCTTCAGAACATCAATATTTCATTCTGCAGGGGCCTCTTGCACCCCTAACGACAGAAGGACATAAAGCACATTTTCATCTTTAACTGGCTTTGAACCCAATCATAAGGATAATATTTATAATTTTTCCACTACTGGTTTAATAGCGTAGGAGGCCCCAGGCTTTATGCTAACTGTGCCTCATGCCAACTGCATGAGACCCTGGTTCTGGCTCTAGAGGTTCGTTACCAACTAGTCATAAGAACTTGTTGTGTGAGTGGGAGTTAAATACCATCTGTTATGATATACAGTTCAAGTGTTAGATAGCAGTAAAATATGTACAGGTGTTGAAAACTCCCAGAATTAAACACAATTAACTGTTGGTCAAATACTGATAATTAAAAATGTACAGTTATAAAACCTGGAAAAAAACTCTGCTTTTGCTTTAAAGAGAAAACGAAATTGCAGCTATCCAGAAGCAACACTACAGATTAAAGATCTTTTCTATCAGAACAACAGATTCGTACTGACTGCATTTAACAGAGAGCTGATCCACTGTGATGTGTATTTATTCAGATGAGCTACGTTTTATTAGAGTACAAACAAAACCTGTTTATTATAGAGTTGCAATAAGGAGGCCAGGGAATCGGGAGCACAGTACTATTATATTCTCTGATGAGATAGGGTGCTCTGGGAAACCGGCAGGACTGTAAAAAAGGATAACAGCCCTCATTATATCCTTGGGACAGGAATCAGTGCAACTACTGTGTGTGCATCCTTCCAGGACAGACTAAAACTTACTATTGTTTAAGTATAATAAATAAACGTACAAAAAATAAGTAAATTAATACATTAAATAACTCCCTGTTACCTTTCAGCTGAAAGGCTAAGATATTCACTCCTGCTAATATAATTACTTACTGAAATCACTTCCAATAACACAAAATTACTAGTCAGCCAGGGAGTAATAAAATTATTAAACTAATAAACTGAAAAGCAAATAAAACTACAATTATTCTGATCATATACTAGCACATTTCCTCAGATTACAGTGTTATACTTGCATCTAAAGTAATGCCCCCAAAAGGGTTTCCCCATAGGTAGCAAGAGATAATCATGTTTGCACCATTTCTCAAGGCAGCCAAAATGATAATAGTAATAAGAACAGAAACATTCATTTATTTAACATGCTAAATAAGATTTCCTAAGCTTGACATTTTGGTTTCACACCACACAGTTGCATGGCTTCTTGTCAGGTGACTATCAGTGACTGGGGATGTTTGGTTTGGCATAGCCTTCATAGAAAGAAGTTGCAAGAACTGCAAACAAAGTCATTATTCATTGTATATATTTGCTTCTGTTCCATTTCACAACTTGATATGCTGTCAGATGACACTTGTTCCATACTGTAAATCAATTTATTTTCTTTAGCACAAAACCAGCCCTTCCCTAAAAGGTCTGACTCAGAAACACAAGAGTATTGAAATACGGAAAGCATACATCATTGCTCAAGGTAGTATTGATCTGTTAATATGTTGTGACTTGTTTAAGGAAGCTTTGTTTTGCTCAAACCCCAGGAAGTAGCTTTGCTCCAAACCAGTCAGTTGAAACCCAAGATATCAAACAGCTCCCTCTGTGTGTGTGCCTATATGTATATAAAGGTATCTGTTCAATAATCTGATTTCTAGACATTAAATGAAATTAAACAATCTACAGAAAATATGGGAAACTGTTGGTACTACCTAATCAAAAGACTTAAAAGATTTTTTTCAAGGTTAAAGAGATCTATGGAAACAACTGTGTCTTTTTACACCATCTGCCATTTTGTTAGAGCAAAGCTGGATTCTACAAAATGTTAAAACCCCATTACACTAATAAGAGAGAAATATATTGAGCCCTAATATCAACAAAGAATTCCGCTGGTGAAAAAAAAGACCTCCCTACTAATCTCCAAGATATGCCTGCAGAATAAAACAGAGCGAAACATTGTAGCTGTCTATACTTACACCATCATTTCACCAACATTTTTGGTCAAGTGCAGCTGAGCAGTTGACTCAAGAGGGTTTAGCTAGGTGCCTGTACACAGCACATAGATGCTGTGTCTATGAATACATCTGGTCACACATTTACTCACTTCCCCAAGTGAGGTGTCCGAGTAAAGGATAAGAGAACAATGGGTTTCATGAGACATGGGGGAAAACTTCAAAATATGGTATGAAGCACATAGAAACACATTAAATATATATGTGCACACATACACGACAGTGTACAATATAATAACAGAAATTTAGTTTTCAGTTAAAGCCACAATGAAACATCTATTTACAGCCCTCTGAGTAGAAAGTAATGTAACAATTATGAAAATGCTATTGTGAACAACTTTGAAAAATGCTACTCCTGCTACAGCATTGGCATTATTATTTAAATGGTACAGCAACATTTTTGGTGATGCTACCAACACCATTCATTCCGGATTTATTTTTATTTGAAGAAGTCCCACAACACAATTCTGCAGCAAAAAGCTAAAGCCACAAAAGACCCCATTTTCCCCATCCCTTTTAATCAGTTCTTGGTTATATGTAGTGAATTCCTGGCCTCTATCATAATCACTTGTAATTCTGCAATTAATATAAGTGTAGGGTTTAATTGCTGCCACCCACCCCCAATAACTTTACTTTCTTAACATACCTTAAAGCCACAGGAGTCGTACTGTTCAGGAACCTAAATCTACAACCTCCCCCTAGAAATAAGGGTTACTAACCTTAATACTCATACTGAAGTCAGTTGACTTCCACATGAATTTTAAAACATTGGCTTTAATTTAGAGTACATGTTGATAAAAACCTGTTTCATTAAGGCAAAAGTCTAGATCAATAGGATTTTTTTCCTGGGAGCAATCACTTCAATTGTTTAAAGCTGGGTTCAGTAATTCACCTTTGCAGAAACTGAAAACTAGAAACATTTACCTTCACTGACACGTCACCCTGTGGCAGGACTTTGCCTCAGTGACTATGAGAACTTCCAAGTCTGGATCCAACACCCAGTGTTACTGAGTGCTTTGGAAAAAACTCTGACCTGTCCTTCAACTCTGAAACTCAAGTCAGTACCCAAACAGTTTCGTAATCATTTCGCAAACTTTATAAACATATCCCAGTACTGGAAGCCAAAATATAGCCAGATATGGTACGACTGTGAGTATTATAGTTAAATGCAATAGGGTAACAACCCTCCATCTAATACCAATTACTGATTCTATTACCTAGCATACATGCAGACTTGTAAGGATATTTTTCAATTACTTTTGATAGAAAATACTATATGTTTCCAAAAGTAAGTTTACTTATATAGCTTTACAATAGTAACCAGCAAGGAAAACAATAGCACAAGATTAAAATGCTCTTGAAGTTATTAAATATGCTCTAACATATTGAATGCCAGTGTTCAGTATGATTAAAAAATAGTGTACCTTTCATGTGTTGCATGAACATAGAACATTCACAGCTTGCACTAAAAAAAATTAAAAATACCTGTCATTTTCTGATAGCATGGATAGCTACCTGTTTAACTGGAAGTAAATCCCAGAAATTTTATTGATAAATAGTACTGTAGCTCTATTAAGCTCAGTGGTTCCAAATTAATCAACTTGGACTGAGATTATGACCTAGGGTATTTTATAATATATATGAAGATCAGAGAAGTAAAACATAATTACAGAATCTTCCTTGAAAGGTAGTTACATTTTTATTACTGCTCTGAAGAAACAATTTGTCTGATCTCTCTCATCTCAGGTCTAAATCTTTCCCGTTGTCAGATAGCACATATATAGTCGTATGATCCTCTGACATTAAATCCCTTAAATGCAGTGACACACTACACGCCCTAAACTTTCCCACTCATAAGTGTACAAAATACACTCTGTTGGTGTTGGTCGCCTTCAAATGATCTTTGGAACAGCCAGTAGCATGCCTGCCATAGCACACCTGCCATAGCACACATTTGGGCTTCATTACCATCTTTCCACAGCATAATTTAAAGGGTGAATCATAGTCTCTTAAAAAAAATGTTCACTGCAAGTTCCTCGATCTTGGAAGCCTTAAATATGTTTGTAAAATGTTTATAGTTGTCTAAGCTTGTGCTGCTTAATGATGCAAATTTAAATGGTCACATGAAAATATCAGTTTCACATTAAAAGGATAATATTTTTGCCGACCAGGTCATACTGAGAACAACAGAGGTAGCTTCGACTTTTCAATTCATCATGGTAATCCCTTTAAGATATTCCCATTGACAGGGTTCTTGGTAGGGTATCTAAATTACCTTACTTATTCTATTCCTTTGGTTTCCAAAATGCCTTCAAGTTTGCAGTAATCAGAACTTTCTTAAAGGTGGGGTTCTTTTTTCCTCCTCTACAACTATTTAACAGTGTTGGTTTTCTTTGCAAAGCTGGACAATTATTTGACCTTTAGGTTAGCTGGCAGTTTAGTTGCCAACACAAAAGGCTAGATCTGCTGATAAATTGTTGAGATACATGGTACTTGTAGTACAGCTCCCAATATATTTTGCTTATATTAAACTAGAAACAATGCTCAGTAGGAGCATTCATCCTTGTTTCAGCAGAATCTGTGACAGTTCATACAAGGCTGTGTTTAATTATGTATGCTTTCCTTTATTTTAAAGCCTTGATAATAAAAATTACTTGTGTTGGCATACTGCAAGATGTACTCACAAGTGAATAGCAAGAGAGCCTCACCAGTGATTTCTTAACACGCAGGAAATTTATATCTTTTACTTCTACTGATTTAGAGAGGCTGCATCTTTCATATGGAATTCGAGCCATTTCAGCAGTCATCCAGGAAATTAAACAGTTCCAAAATTTTAAGTCCGCAACCTCCTTCCCCAATGAACAAACTTTAATTTGCATTGAGAGTGACCAACAGCCCTTCTGCGAAGGCCACACAGTGAAGTGATGAAAAGAGAATGAGGAAAGACGTCCAGCAGCGGCACAGCCCTGTGCTGGGAAAGGCCCTTCTCGGAGGCAGCAGCTCCAGGGGCCGCCCGGGCTGGCGGGAGCTCGTGGTGGGCAAGGGCTCGGCACAGCCGGGGGAAAGGCGACTGCGGCAGGGGGAGGTCGCCACCACCCACCCGTTGACCCCCGACTCGGGAAACCCCCCGACCCAAAAGAAGCTGAGACTGAGCACGAGAAGCGAGAGGATTATTGGACAAATGGGAACCGGAGCAGCGAGTAACGAAGGAGCTGGGTAACCAGTGGTAACTGGTAACCAGTGAGGGTTGATGCCTCTGTGTGCTAAACTGTGCAGATCACGTTTTGACAGTGGGGGAGCCAGGCATCTGTGGGTCACCGCCGAGCCCCCTGCTTTGTGCAGATGGCAATGAAGGAGCGAGGAATGCCTCAACTGCGGCACCCTGGCAACCAGCCCGCCTACAAGACAGCGCTGACCGTGGCAGAGGGGACAGGGCCTCTCAGCAGGTGCAAACTTCAGCGCTTGACTTAGCTGTTAAGGTTGTATCTGATTCTGTCAAAGAAGCATTAGGATACATGTAGAACATGGCTCTATAGTCTCTGCAAAGAGATACACAATCACACTGATAGTTCCAGAGTCAAAAGGAATTTTACAGTAAAAAACATTACATGACTGAAGCCCTACATTATGCAAGTATTCTGGATTATATAAAATGAGGAATGTCATCTACTGCTCATTGACTTTCTCTGTTCAACGAGTGACTCAAATATGTTTCCTATTAATCACCTGCTTAAGTATCATAACCAACTGAGGCCTGAACTGCCACATTAACTGTCATGCTTCTCATACAAATCTGGGCTTAGCAACCAGAAATACGGGAATGCCTTTCTTGCAGAAGCCAAGGCTGAGGTCTGTTCTTGGCAACAGACAATATATAATGATACAGAATGGAACTGGGACACAGAATATCCATGTAAGACACATGGCATGAATAACAATCTTCCTCAAACCCCATGCCAAAAACGTGCACCATCCACTCAAAAAAACCCTTGGGTTAGTACCTTTGAAAAGAGTTCAGTTTAGCCACCATCAAGAAATAATAATTATTTTTTTTTAATTTCAAATCCAATTACTTTGACCAGATTACTCGCAGAGAGATATTTCTATTTCATGTGAAAATCAAGTTCTGAAAAACACGCATACTAATAAAAGATTCTGGAAGTACTATTTACGTAACTCTTGAAACAAAGGTGAATGTTAGGTAACCTGGATCACTAACTTGGAATAACTTTTTCCTTTGAACCACAAAAATTCTCTAGGAACTATATGTTTAATCTGGTACTTTATTCCGATATCTCAAGATGGATGATGGTGATGATGATCATCGGTAAAAAATGCATATTAGTGTACTCACATACACTCATTTTCTCTGGCTGGACTAGTCACACAGTAATACTTTCTGCTGTGCCTATCACTACCATGAAAGTATCTAATAATTACCAGAGGTAGTTACAATGAAGTATAAAAACAGATCTAGCCACAGAAATTATTATTAGAGATTTTAAGGAGCTGGAGAAAATATAAATGCCTGCACAAAGTCAATGAAAAGTCACCCTTTCTTTCTGTAATATGAAGACTTTATAAATGTACCCTAAATACTAAATATCCCATTTATGTAAAACGGTGCTTCCCTTCTGAGACACAAATTCTTTCAGCCTCAGAATGTTCTCTTCCTTATCTGCTTCTTACTAATTAACATTGAGAGCTTTGGCTTTGTAGTATATTTGCCCTGCATGTTGTTAAATTGGTCAAGTAATAAGATATGACAATGCAAGTCAGGTAGTTATGAGATAATCACTTTGCCTCTCCAAGAAAAGGGATGAGAATGAGATAAAGCTAAGTGTCCTTCATGCTCATGGATGAAATTACTTAACAGTAACTATTCTCTGTGGAGTTTCACATTCTTTTAACAAAGCCCATGTTGCATGGAAAACCTATTGATACACGTACTATCTGCCAAGGTGCACCTATGCAGTCTCTATGTGTGGTGTGTACAACTACACCTGGTTTTCACTGCCTATACATTTATACCTATATTACACTAATCTTTAGGAGTGACCTGAATATTGAACAGTAAAAAAATGGTCTTGGTTAAAACACAGAAATTAAAAGCTAAAGTTATTAAGTTAACATTCTGAAAAACTAAACATCTCAAAATTTGCAGAACAGTAATCTTCAACTTTTTTTTTTCCCTTCTCTCCCAATTTATTTTAAAAGCTCAAAAGCTAAAGATTACTGATATACATATTTGCAGAATGTGTGAGCTGATGACTTACATTGTAAATAGCTAAGGTCAAAGTAGAAAAAGTGTGACCAAAATGATCATGAAACTTCAATGTCTTAAATCTAAGAGCCAATGATTAAAATATGAAGGTTGCAGATTTAACTAAGGAAGCTCTGACAGAAAAAGCAAGTATTTTTAATTATTTGCTTACAGATGGACCTCAGAAACCACAGCATTTAAAAATACATGAAGACAGTCATTTATTCGGTCTTTGTTCAGAGTATTCCCTGAAGCCTTCTAAATAGAAGGTTGCAAAAGTTTATTCACAAATTTGGTGGAAAGTTCAAGCTAGAAGAATTTTGGGGCTAGGCACAAAAATCTCTGCAAACAGTTAAGAGGCCTGTGACACCTCTCACAGAATTCTTAATGCCTTCCTCTAGCCTGGGGGAAAGAACTCACTCCTCTAAGTTTCACCCAAGGAGCTGTCCTAATAGCTCAGTTTTATATTTTGAAATGGATAAACAGGCTGACTGTATTTTTTGGAGAACATTACTGTTCTTAGATGATATTCTGGTTTGCCTGCTATTGGGATTAAATAATTTGCCCTCATACCCTTCTGCCAAGGTTCCCATCTCTGTAAGATTCAACTCAACCCTTCTCATTCTTAGTTCTTCTGGAACACATTAATTCTCAGAAATTAAGATTAATGAACCACTGGTTTTCTGGACAATGCCCTCTCGTAGAATCACCACTTGGAAAACTGAACCAAATTCTGCTCAATTTTTAATTGGGGATTAGAAGAAGGAATTTACGACCAAACATTTATCATTAATACTGTACTCAACATTTGAACTGAAGCAATAAAACCATAATCAACTCCCTGCTCCATATTCAGGATAAGAAATGGTTTCTTTCATCTTGCTCAAGTTCTGCTTAAAATTAATCACCCATTAGAATCACCTCCCTGTACTCCTTCATTGACTGTATCAATTTTTTGTGACTTTAAAGAAGGTTCCAAAGGGACAAATACCTACAACTCAAAAACTTTACTTGGTTTGCTTAGCCAGAGCAAGAATCATAGCTCACGCAGAGCTTGTACTCTAAATTACAGTACATCTGTGGCTGTTTAAAAGCCTTCTACAGTTCTCCTGTGTCTCCTGGTCCATCTGTCAAATATAAAATGATATATACAGAACAAAGCTATGATTTCAACATTTCCACTTTCTCCAGACTTGAAATGGTTTCAGTTTTCTATTTCTAGTAGTTCACCTTTTTCCTCAATTATTTTGTGTTTGAAAGAGGATAAATAGCAAGAGAGAAATGAGGAAAACAATGGAAATATACAGAATAGATGGTTTTAAAATAATGCAAAATGAGATTTGATTACAAAACTTGCAGATCATCCTTCATATGTATTTCTAAAGTTTTTCTAGTATTCAATCTAGTACTTATTTTTAATAACATTTAACATAATAACAGCTGAATGTTTCTTTTCAGTAGTGCGGGTCTGTAGGCACATGGATGGCCGGTATGTTTAAACACTAATATGCAATAGATAAATCCATTTATTTTTTTCCATGGGGATAATACTGTGCTAAAATACAGGTTATTACTTAACTAATGAAAATAAGGTAGTTACGAGAGTGTATAAAGTTTACTATCATAAAACACCACTTACCATTTATCTACATTTATTCACTGCACCTTTCTTTCCAAAAGGATAATTCCACGTAACTAAAATAGCAGTTTCACATCACATTATGTCTTCACAGTCTAACCTGCTGATCATATAAAAGGCAATACAAGCCTTCAGAGTCTTCCAAGCCCAGCAAGTTCGAAACTTTTATCTTCCTCGTCTCCTTTTCCTAAACACATTTGTTTTGGAGCAACAGAATTTTCTCAGGCAATCAAGCACAGAAATGCAACACTTACTGCTAGCTCTGCAGTCTTTAGCATTTCATCAGCCTGCATTATACCTTGAGGTTAGCATTTAATATGTATAATCCTAATGCAGCAACTCCTCTACTGCTGTATGCTAGGAATTCTGTCCTTATGAACAGAAAAGCTACTGCAAATATATAAAGCACCCTACTCCAACTCTCATATTCAGAGTTTTCAGAATGTTAACCCATTTACTTCCTTCATGTAACTGAACTAGAAAGGGGGCTTGGAGATGTTTTGATTTTGGAGGTTTTTTTGTTTTATTTGTTAGGGGGTTTTTATATGTATGAAAGTGAGGATTCTACATTTTGAACTTTGCAACTATTAGTATGTAATACTCTAACTTACTTTACTTATATGATCATGTTATTGGATATATTTTCCTATAAACACACCTCTATCCTGTCCAATAAACCTACATCGGTGATTTACATCAAACCAGTATCTACATGCTGAAACTGGGTACCACAAACCCTTTTTCCTTGTACCGTACCACTATCAGGGGAGAAAATCTGTACAGTTGCTGTCTCATATCTGAAAATATTATCTCAGCAGGGCAGTTCACTGCATTTCGGCATAAGTTTAGTATCTCATGCACATAATCAAACTGTAGCATTAGATTGAGAAAGCAGGCTACACATTCCTTGCCAGCTACATACCCACCTAGTCAAATATATAGTGAAAAAGATTTAGGAGTCGCAAAACTGCAATAAGACCATAAAGACAGAGTAGCACTAAGATGCATGCACAGGTATGGCTGGTCTTAGACTTGGACAAAGCACACAGTGGCCTAGGATGGAGGACGAGCACAGGAACAGGTGAGGGTCTACTCCTACCCCTTCTGTACCCTTCTCAGAATTTACCAGGCCACCACAAAATTTGGTTTTCCCCTCTCAGTCCAGGCAACTGAGCCATCTCAGCTCTCCTCAAAGTGTATTTTAGATTCTTACGTACAACTGACACAAATAAGTCAAGTCTCATCATTCTACCAGGTATGAGCTCTTCACGTACAGTCTCCCCGCCTTGGGGTTTCTAGGAGATGAAGTTCTCTCGGTGGCATACAATTAACTACAAATAATTGAGTCTGTCTGCCTTCCATAAGACCACCTGTATGAAGAAACTATAAGTTCAATAAGTCAGCAAAAGCCTCGATTTCCTTTTGATTTATTTTCAGTGTTTACGCTGTGCTTAATAGATTGTTGTTAAAGAGAGAGACAGTAAAAATTCCTTCTGGTAAACGATTTAGCTTAAGAATGAAAATTAGAGATAAATAATGATCCAATTTTATCGAGACTGAACGCATCTGAGAAGTATGCAAATTCAGGCATCTTGATGGCAAATTAAGTTGTTTCATTATCTCTCAGAAATTGCTTTGGGAGGATTCACTCTTGGCTAATGAGTATAAAACCAAAAGATCGAGATACATTTTTTTTCTTCCCCAGGAGTTTCAGTCTTTGAGGTCAAAGGGAGTCTCTCAAAGTCACTCTAACAGAGCTTAGCCTGGGCCCTTACTAGCTGCTAGAAGTAACCATCGCTCTCATGCTAGCTACACTAAAAAGTATGTCAAAAAACAGCAAGAATTGATACACTTCTAAATCAGTTTCATGGTCATTGCAATTAATGTCCTTCTCTCTCAAAAGTCTTCACAAACTAAACAACAGAACTTATGGAAAGGTTTGCAAAATTATATGCACATTCCATATTTGTCAATCTTTGAATGAACATATAATAAAAGGAGAATTGTACAAAAATATCACAGAAAAATTCACATTGAAAGAGGACTTTTGAAGGTCATCTGGCCCAATATCCTGTTCACAGCATCACTTTCCAATGAAAAGAACCCCACTAATAGCACATGGCTATATTGAAAGTATACCTCCTCAAGAAATGTACACAACAAGCAACTACATAAAATCAAATGACAAGTATTAGTGTAACAATTATCACTGTACTGTGCTATCACTCTATTATCATTGTCATTATTAATCAAGATGTTGGAGTAAATCGTGATTTCTAGCCTAAAGATCTCCATTCTATGATACACACACAGTATATTCCTACCAATGAAGTCTCCTGCCCCTCTGGTCCAGTTCAAACCAGCATACCATTGACCCATGGTAATAGGAACCAGACATTCCTGACCCACCTTGAATCTCTGGGTCTTGACCACGTGTGGCCCTTCCATCCCTGGCTCAGACGTGCTGTGCCAGGCGCCTGAGGTTGGGTGTTCCAGCTTAGGTGGCTGGCACGTGCCCATGGCCTTGTCAGTCACAGTCCCAAACCAGTCTCTGATTTTCTGCCTATCTGCACCAAGTCACCCTCTGGTTATTACCACCTTTTGAATTCCTGCGCCAAGTATGTTGCAATGGATGCAAAGTTGTTACAAGTTCATCTGTGCTGCTTTGCCACATTTATCTAAAGCATTACAGCAGGACAGACATAGGCCAGAGCTTTCAGGTCAGATTCCTCTGTAACAATGGTCTGTGCTTAGCTTGTTTTCCCAACTCCATTAAGAGACGGATGGATGCAGATAAGGTCTTCTCATTGCTCTGAGCAGGGCTTGCGGGTAGGCGTCACCCTGTGACAGTATTCTGAAAGATGGTCCCCCCTCTTCCCGTTTTTTGGAAATATGGTTTTGTAAAATGAAGGTCTGCTTGTGATTTGTGTTTTGTTTACCATGTACCCAAACATACCTTCAGATGGCGTGATTTAGGGGAAGCAGCAAAGTATTTTGTGGTGACTGCTTGCCATATTTTTATACAATTACGTACCCAATGAAGATAACAGCAGCCAGCCTGCAACTATTGAGAGGAATAAGATGACTCACAGGTTGCACTTGAGTAGTTAATAGCCACCTAAATGAGCATGGAATGAGCCACCATGCAACACTCACCTGGAAGAGCCAGAATCTGTTCTGGCACTTTTGACCAAACTGGTTTTGGCCCACAAAAAAAGCATATATGAACTCCAGAAGTGCACAATGGACATGAGATGCTCACTTCATTTCTGGCTTCCTTTGATAAGTAGCTCTCTAATCTGGTCTCTCTGCCTCACAGATTAAGCACTATCAGAGACTGATGCCATCAGAGTCATTACACAGCATCAGACTCATAGTACCGTATTTCTTTGGGACTGCTCAGAACCCCAAAAGGGTGTTCTAACTTCACACAGATAACAGAACAAACACTTCAGGTGCAGCTTCTCCACGTGCTTTGGCCCCGCTCTCCAACACGTAAAATAAATTCTTCAAATTCAAAGAAGATGTTTCTAAATATGACACAGAATATCAATGTATTTCCAAAGTAAGTTTTTCTAAACTATTCCATGCATACTGGGGAGTCACAGTTGATAATTTCTGATCTCACAGTTTGCTAGCTTCCATAATTACAATCTCGCAGGCTTTGGTTGCCATCTTAGCAGTTTCACTCAAGTGGATCTTTTTACAGTTTGTATCCTAACGCCAGGATGCTGCAAAGATTTGGTGTGTTTGGGACACTGACAGCACCTGTGCTAAAATCCACCCTTCTTTCATTTTGCTGTCCTGGATTCCAGATTGCAAACTTTCTGTAGTTTTACATCATTTTATACAGAAAGAGTACATCACTGGCCTTAACAAGATTGTATAAAATAACGTATGAAGTACTACTCAGAATCTCACCTCTCAGATGTTTTATTTTTTCTGCTTTGGTTGAAGAATCATCAATTCCTAAGAATCAACAATTTGATATACTCGAAACAGTAGCCAGTGGATAACAACCTGAGTGACTCACCATGTATAAAATTGATGGGGAAAAGAATGAGCTACTGAATTGCTATTCTAACTGCTTACTTTTTGAACACAGTTATTAGATTGTTGTTATTAGATTCAGCCCTCAAAAAACCCCAAACAAACCCCAAAACCCACAAACATAGAAGTTGTGTTATGCAAAGAAAACAAACATCCATATTGCTTATAACAAACAGTTCTAGTAACTTACAAGATTTCTCCTACTTGTAATCCCCACCCAGTGGGAACAATATCAATGGAATCTGCCACAGCCTTAGCTATGGAAGAGATAAAAGGAATCCATGCATTAAAGACCCTTAAAACTGTTTGCATATTGAGTAGTCTATCAAAACATGGTATACGTGATCCCCAAAAAGTACTTTGGCCACCATGTTCCATACAGAGGCCTGGCTAAATAGACTGGTTTGCAGAACCAGATTAAGAAAATAAAAGACCATTTTATAACCACATGTATTACCTTAATGGGCCACTAAGTTATATATCTTATCTTCAAGTGCAGCCAGTACTGCCTCAGATCTTATAATAATAAATGGTTTGCATAACTGACCTGGCACCATCTTCTCTAAAAATGCAAGAAAAAATTCCTTCTGTAATTTATGCCATGCTCATTCTGAAATTCACAACATGATAATATTCACACAAGGCTACGTGTCTCAGCAATTACCCTCGACTAGTTCAGAAGCACCCTGGACTTCGTTGCCTCCATGACATGTTCACCTCTTGTTGCAGCAGACTCTACCAACCCACCCCACAGTGCGATGTGTAGGGTATTTTTTCATTTGTACTAAATCAGATTAAATATCACCAAAAAAATCTAGCCCTAAATGGAATATTTCCATGACTAATTCTGCTTCTAAGTGTCCTGTAGTATATTGATTCCAGTTGGAAAAGCATACTTGCATCCAAAAGATCCATCACAGCCTCAAGCATACAGGTTAAATCTTTAGAAGAAGCAGAAAACACGTTACTGTCATTAAAGCCAAGCTGAATTACTACACCTGAAAAATCCTAGTTTCAGGATTCAATAACAAGTTTTTCAAAATATGTTCCTACCATTACTAATTCCAGAATCCTCACTATAGAACGGTTTAAATTAGTTATAGGAAATATTAGTTCCAGACAAATAAATTAACTACCACAGATCAATCATTCTGCATGGATTTTTGATGACATTTAATAATTAAATTCAATAATATTTCACTGGCAGTTTTAAAATCGGAAGTGTAAAGTAGCAAGACAGTATTTCTAGAAAGTGCACAGCGCAACTAGACAACAATTAATCAAAAGCTCTTCCAAATTATTTTCACTCATCCTTCAAACCAGGAATAGAAATCAGTAACAGGAAATACATTAAACTAGTTTCAAAATCAAGATAATTACAGAAAGTTCTGATATCTTCAGAAAAAAAAAAACAATCACGAGCAGAGTTTGCCCAATTAAATCTCTGTACTGTGAGGTTCATTATCAACCAACCAAATATTTTTTCCCCAAAACATTCAACAAAAGTCTTTCTAAATAGTCATAGTTAACAGCTAACATAGTGCTTTATAAGACACAGAGGTTTTCACACTATGCTGCATGAAAAATACTCTTCCTTGCTTATTTTTCTTGCATTCTTCATTCAGTTTTTCAGTTGTGTTGTGTTTGGATTGAATGGAACATATAAATTCCACAAATACATCAGAAGTTAAAAACTGTTCCAATATTACAGGAAAGATGATGTAGTTCTGTACTGCGTTATTAAGGTTCGGACCTGCATTATTTCTCATTCTTCTCAGTCAGGATTTTTACTAAAACTTTGCCTCTTTGTAAATACCAGAGGAAAATAATCAATATTTAATACAGAAAGATAAAAACTTTCTATTGATTTCTAAAGTCTAATCTGATATCTAAATGTAAATTACTCACTTTGGCAGCTTTGTTTTTAAACTGCTAATTAGAAGTGAAACGTATAATAAGCTGTTTTGTTTCTTACTGGCTTTATCTGTTCCTATATCTGATGTGTTGCAAAGAGCTGCTAGAATCCTACAGTCTTATGACCCTACGGTTACTGATTTTCTGTATTGATCAAAGAAAACTTCTAATAGATTAATCCTAAAAAGGTAAAAGTATGGCTCTAAAGGTGAACAGGACCACACGTTAACAAGATTCTACTGTCAGGAAGTTGTGGGAAAGGTAGTTGAGGGAATGGGACTTGTAGTGGGAGGCAGTTCACATCTGTGGGAAGGAAACCAGCCAAGTTGCTAATGAGTGCTTCATCTTTCTAGATCAACTGCCTGCTTGTGCTACTAATACCAAAATGGAAACAAGAAATCAGACAACACTGACAACAATGCTGAACAGGTAACAGGGAAAATGGAGCATGGCACAATAAAGTGTGACAAGTAGTACCCTGCTGCATCTACGGAGGGGATGCAGACCAAAAGCTCTTATTTTTATTCCTGAATCATTTATCCAGACAGGCTAGTGGTCACTGGAATTTACGGCTACCTTAAATTAAGCTTCAACAATAAATCTGTGCAGAGAAAGCAAATTATACAGCACTGCTTTTGAAAAGAAGGTCCTCAAAATTTTGCATGTGGCTGCTTCTTCTAGCACAAATGATAAAGTCTTGGAAAACTCACTAGAACAGCCTTTTAGGACTTCTATGAAAGCTGGATTTAAACCACATTTATACACCAAGTATGTCCAGCTAGAGAAGCATCCTAATTAAATGCATTGAATTTGAGCACTTCATTGAAGTAGCCCCACACACATACTTTATTAGCCCTAAATAAATCCATGGCATCATTCTGCCTCTAACACAGAACGCAGCACTTTTTCCAAGAGTAAAAGTGGTACTTCCAGCTTTAGTGACTGATACTGCAAACTGCATCAGACCAAAGGGGTTAGGGAGGCACGTGACTGGAAGCCTGGGGGATTCAGTTTAAGTGGAGGAAAATTTTCAGAGGCATTGGGTCTAGACAGACAATTTACAGCAAGAAGCCCTCATTTAAAGCCAAGCAGTAAATCAAATTAAATGCTTTCATAGCCTAAGCAGAAAAACCAATCAGAAATCAGCCAGCTTCCACCACAAACTTTGGACTAAAAAGCAATTAGGTGAGCTCTAGTTCATTCATCCGAATGATGAAGAGAGTCCAAAATCAGAAAAAGTTACAAAGCTTGCCGAACAGTACATTTTATTATTTAGCCAAAGCTTACACAGGTTATCAAGAGAGCAAAACAGCATGACTTTACTTGCCTAAAGAAGCATGTTTTGGGAAGTCCAAGATTCATACTGGCATCCCCAATAGTAAGAAAATTTATCTGTCAAATGATGTCCTATAGTGAACATCTAATCTCAGTTCAAGAATGATGATCTAAAAATGGTCTTCGTATTCTTAGAAAATCATGGCAGTCAGGCCAAACTGGTGGTTCCAGTCCAGTACTGAAGAACCATTACTGCCTATTTGGAAGTTAAAACAAGTACATGGAAAATACAGTAGGGTCATACTAAGTAGTTCCTGAAAATGTATCTTGAATATAACATCTTTTAATTTGAGCTTCATACTCAGTAGCTCAAGCCCAAGTGTGTATTCTAAAATAAATACTATTAATAGCAACAATAAAAAAAAAAACCACAAAACAAAACCAAAACTTGTGCATTTAAGTAGCTTAATAAATAATGGTTAGTAGATGCATGTATTGCACTTCTCAAGTGTTACCTGAAGATGCTTTTTTTGTCAATAGCTGTCCACAGACGAAAATCATTTAATATTTTATGGCACCATTTAGACTCATTTAACAATAATGTAAAAAAACAAAGTTCATTTAAAATTCTCTTCTCTAACCCCCATTGAAAAAAAAAAAAGCCCCATGTTAAAACAGAAAAATAAAGGGAAATTACCTAATTACGAACCACATGAAAGTAATTTTGAAGTAACCAAGATAGCTATAGCAAGGTTGATATCTTTATGAATCATTATAAAATAATTCTTCTTAAAAGATGAGAATACATTACTTCCAATTTACATGTTCACAAATTTGTAATCCCTCCCCCTCCTCTACAGTATCTCTACATGTAAAACAATTCAAGCAATTAATTAAAATAATCATGTAGAATTCTATTCTTCTGGGTTCCAGTCTCATCTGCTGGAAACCACTACATGTCAAGATTCATATTAGTTTACTATTCTGTCGTCTGGGAAAATTTAGCTTTGTGCAGAGCAGCTGTACAAGGTCTAGGCGTGGTTTAAATTTGTCCAAATGCTTTGGTTGAAAACCTGATCCCATTGTTCATTGGCAAAATTCCCACCAGCTTCAGAGGTCAAGATTTTACAGATCAGACTGTGCCTACGCCTTGTACTGATCCTGTGTGAACAGGAGACTAATACTAAAAGAATAAATTTGACTTCTGAGAAAAGAACTTATAAACAATTTTGTTAGGTTGCTGCTTTAAAAATATGGATGGGGAGGGGGAAAGTGGAGTTTAAGAGAACCCACAGATATTTAACCAGAGTTTGAGCAGATGCCCAAATGTATTTTTAAGGGGGGAGGGGGGGGGGGGGGTGGAATATATCAGGCTATTCCTTCAACAACACTTGCATGTTCAACTGTATAGTCTTGTATGTGTGGATTTCTACTGCAGAACTGAACACATTAACTTTAATTGTAACTTTGCAAGCACGAGGTTTACCTTTGCAACTACAAGACTGCTGATTGTAGAGACTGCCCAGAATACTTGCACGCAAGAACAAAGCCAAGCCAGAAAAACATCAAATGGATGTGAAAAGGAACATGCTGAGCAGCTTGGAGAGCTCTCATTATGAATTTGAGCTGTGCTTGGCTCAGGCAAACATATTTGGCAATAGCATCAGCATTCTGTTAGTCTTTATGCTTGTGAAATATTCAGAAGTGCTACAAGGAGGGGAGAAAGCAGTTTATTTCCAATTTACCAGTTTTCCTAAATTAATTAAATATCTATGAAAGCAAATTGTGCTTACTGAAATCCAGTTTTTAATTTTTATAAGGATAAAATTACTAGGATTCACAAGATAATTCATTCTGCTTTGTTCATCTATACACATCAAATGAACACTTTTTTCCATCCAAATAATCTCCAAAAACAAACAGCTGAATTGAATTTGGTTATGAAATCTGTACAGTGAGATCTCAAGAGCTGAAATGCAGGATCACTAATACACAGTAGTCTCATGATTTTTTTTTTAAAAAAAAAACTACTTAAAATACATCTGTAGTGTCTCAGGATGTCTCAGCACAGAATAGGACGTAACCTAGTCACCACGTTTTAGGAAGGAATAGAGATGCAGATGAGGGGAATGCCACCAGGCTATGTCTAAGCAGAGTGTGCAAATTGTTTTAAACGGCAGCCGGCTTTCAGCTTGCTGGTCAAGGGCTAGACTAGGTTTGAGTACTAGTGAGCCCAGAACTCGGTCCAATCTTCACATTTTTATCAGTAAAAGTCAGCTGGAGAGTTCAGGTCGTCACCTTGATGACAATGAGTATTATCTCATTGTTCAAGTAGAACCACTGAATTGTGAGCCAAACTTTTGAAGTAAGGAAACTAAGTGATGGTAAGGGGATAAATTTGTTATTTCAGCTCAAACCTGCACAAAGCAGCAGCCCTCCACTTTCCTAACCTACTTAACACCAATTCCATTATCATGAGGTACAAACCACAGTCGTACGAGTACACGCAAAGCCAAGTGCGGCACTCAGATCAGCCATTCTGCCCGACTGTCAAAGAACAGCGCTATAGCTTTTTTCCATTCAAAGAGTCACTAAAGTTTTCATTATGCTTTATGATTTTTGCTTCTTTACCTCCCCAAACTGGGTCACGGCACTTCCAAAACAAAACTTGTGCTGTAGTTCAGAATATGTAGTTTCAATGGTTAATTCAAATGCTTAATGCAAAGTTATAAGCTCTTTTAAACTCCCTAAACTTAGTAAAGACATAATCAGCTTTTCTGATTTACAACCTCTGCATTTATTATTAAAGAGAATTCAGGGTGGTAGATCTTAAGACTTAAGGAGAATTTCCTCTAAATTAAATGAGAATTGAATCTAAGTGATGAACATACACCAACTTTGACCTGTTCTTCGTGTTTGCCACAGCCACCTCTGATTCCCTAAAATGCCACAACCACCTCTGATTCCCTAAACAACTTCAGCAACTATTTCAAGTTTCAACAAAACAGATACAGATATCCACAAAATACTAAACAAGGAAACCAACTGCTAAAGCAGCTGATTGAAGCTGAGCATTTTATAGCCCAGAGAGTTAGATACCTGTCAGCTTCTGTAGTGGTCCCTTACCCCAGTTAGCCCCAAATATTTGAGCTTGTCAGAGAACTAGAAGAGGAAATCTAAGCACAGGATACAGTCCCAGAAGTAGGGTCCTGAGTGAGATGGATTTTGAACGTGAGACAACTTGCAGTTCAATATTCCAATGATACAACAGACAGAAAAAAAATATACAATCAGAGCCTTTGCCAAGGAATGAGAGCTGGTAAACTAACATATGCTGATCATAATGCTCTATTATGAAACCCCCAAAAATTATTAAATTACTAGGACCTATAAACTCAAAAGGCTTTTACAGGAGTGTTCATCTTTCCACCATAGACTGTGCCTGGTGACAGCACAAGCAACTGAAGTCTGTAGCTCAAATACGCCATGCATATAAATCAATAGCAGATAAATTAGTTGTCAGGTGGTGAGATTTCCAGCTTTTTACCTTGTCCTTAGAATTGGCATTTTTAATGAGCTTTTCCTGTATGAATACTGGAAAATCAAAACTAAGTCATCACTGATTCCTTAGGTGGTGTCACTAAGGGCACGCAGTCTTTTCACATCACTGAGAGTGTATTTCTCCACCCTGCCTGCTTCTCCTTGAAGCCCTTGATAAGGGCTTTCTACCTTCCTCCTCCATTTCAATATAAATAAGCACAATATAGTTACTTGCGTATTGACAGCATCTCAGCATCCTCTGAGCTCAGAAAAACTTTCAAAATACAGTGTTTCCTGTGGGGCATGAAGATCCTTTCCAGATTGTCAAAGGAAAGGTTATCTGCAATGAGCCAGAGATAACCCTTTGAAAAACAGTATTTTTCTTCCAAGAAGCCCTACCCACAAGAGCTGTTTTTCTTAACTTCCTGTAACACTTTGAACAGTTTCACCCGTGTTTCCCCTTATTACACTATTACAGTCATCACTGCTAAAATTTCTGTCCTCGTTTCGCAGCAGTATTTAGAGGAGCATTTGAAGTAGAGCTTTTGAACATTAAAAATAAACAGAATTACATCCTACTTGAAGCAAAAAGTACTTTATAAACAAAGGAAAGGAATATCCATGCTGAAGGTCTCAGATCAAATAAAACTTCAAAATCTACTCTTCCTCAGACCAACAAGGGTTGCAAGTACCTGGAGACTCAAAGCTCTGGCCTAGACGTTGTCTAGGCTTTCTCAGAATCTGTTGCATTAACTTCAAAGGCAGCATGGATAACAGTGACACGGAGGCTGTGGATCATGGAAGCCTGGACTTCCTAACAAAATGACTTCAAGAAAACATGACCAGACTTTTCCATTTCCATCCCACTGCCAAGCTTTTGCAAAAAGTTTGTGACCCTATTAGAGCTCTCACTTTCCTCCCTGCCATTCCTTACCAGGTGTAGATTACAATAGATGCATCTGAGGTTCTGAAAACATTCAACATGACTTACATGTAGGCTTCAGTCTTGGAGTACCTTGGGAGGCTCCTGTTCTGTTATTTGTATCCAGCTTCTCCATAAAACCCTTGTTGCTCAAATCTGTGCCCGAGGATGCTTTGAGCAAAGACCTGTTTTCTATAGAAAAATCTACCAGAGCTGTGTTTCTCCATACCTATCAAAATAAATGCAGTTATTAAAGAAGTGGAAAACCAAACAAAACCACCACACCTCAAAAACATCTGTAAATTTTTGTTATTTGTTTTATTGGTTTGGGTGCTTTTTTGCTAACAAAGGAGAAATCTGCATGTACAGTCTATATCCCTTCAACATAGGTAAAAGAACATTGCTTAAATGGGTTGCTTGATTGGACTAAAATTTGATCTTTACCTGATGCACATTTTAGTTCTTTCCAGGTTGTAGTTAAAACGTATAACAGTGTAATAAAATATAAGGAAAGAGCACTACATTTTAGCCCCCCTATTCCCAGAATTCTTCGCCCTTCAATGTTCTCAATCTCTTTTTTTTTTTTTTTTTTGGTTCAGTTTCTTGTTACAAGCAGTAAGACCAGTATTAAATAATTGGCAGATTTCTAACAACCAGGTTAAAGTATTCCTACAGCCTGCACAGACATTAGCAATTAGATCCTTCAGAAAGATTTTGTAGTAGCACTTGGCACATTAAAATTATCAAGCATATTCCTAGTTTATTTAGATTAGAAATCTATCTTGTGTGTAGTACTGTTAGAATAAAACTTAGTTCTGATGTTTGGGGTTTTGTTTAATAGTTGCAGAAAGTCAAAAGAGTATACACATTCACTATGTTTTTGCACTCAAAAAATCAGGAGCATCACGCAAGCAGTTAAACAGTAAAATATAAAGATTTGCACAGTGTCTGTCATAAATATATTTTGTATATTGTTACAACACTTAAGCATAGATGTGGCAGCAACCTGAAATTCAAATCATGACTAAAAGAGTGCGTTAGTTTCTCAAAACTTGTTGCCTGCTAACAAAGATTTCCCTGTCAGGTCATTAATTAAGGGGTTTTTTTAAAGTCTTTAGGGTATACAGCCATAGGTACAGCGGTCTGCATGGTGGGAAAGCATCAGCTTATCAAGGGCATGAGAAATGACTGAAAAATACTGCATTTGCCGTTGCGCGCCCATGTATTCATGACAAGGTACACACATGAATGTGTGTGGGTCCCTCTAGTTCTCCTCACCTAGGACCCTGAAATCCAAACTTGACTTTTCCAAAGTTGATAAAAGAGTACACGTTTGAAAGATGCTACAATCCACATGCAGAGGTGGCAGGAACAGTTTAACAGTTTTCTCTGTTTGGGAACTTGGCAGTCTAAAGTCTTATTTGTATGTAATTAAATTTAGATAAACGCGAGAAAAACAATGCTTGATCTCAATTCAGGATTAGTAAGCAGTCACTTCTTCAGCAACTCTTACGCATTTGATCAATCCTGTTCCAATCATTTCTCATCAACTTTGAGTTACTGTGCAGAATATGGGTTTCACATTATACATCTGAAAGAACTGTGTCACTAGATTTAACAGCATACAAACTGAAGCTGAAGAAATGACAAAAAAAAAAGAAAAAAGGAGAGAATAAAGGGGGTAGGATTGCAAAACATATGAAAGTTTTATTATCTAAATGCCTTGAATTGGATTTTTTTTAAATGCTGACGTTAGAACAAGCAAAAATATGGGAATTTCTCTTTTTTATTATAGAAACAAGGATTTTCGAAGTCCATACTAACATTGCACAATGCCAGAATTTGCTTCTGTTACTTAGTAATTAATTACTTTTAAGTCTTAAAGACATTTTTAGGTTTGCCTTCTTAATAATAAAGGAAAAACACTGAACATCAAATGCTATTGTTTCGGACGATAGAGGTATTCTGTTCAGGTGAGAGTGGTACCACCTCAAATTAATTCATTCACTACTGAGTTACTTTAATACTGCTCTGAAGGGCTCCTCCCTTCCCACTGACTGCTAAGAATATCCCTTTCATTTATTTAATGTTTACACTCCAGAAAACTGCCATTCCACATCTAAGCCATCCCATTACAGTCTTGGGCTTTTCACCCTTATCCTCTCCTTCAGCACCTCACACTAGAGAACAAATGCAGAACACAGAACTAAAAGCTGCTTCTACATCATTCATATTATTACCTGAATATAAAAAAGTATACGAGACTGTAAACACAACATTTTAGGAAATGGAAAAAAAACCCTCAAAGAAGTCCAACTGCTCTTCCTCCCCCCCGGCTTTTTTTTTTTTTTTTTTTTTTTTTCTTTTTTAATCAAACCATGACCAATATAAATCCCTACATATACTGAAGCAAAAATCCTTGTGAAACCCACTGTATTCACATTAAAAACACTGTGTTAAAATTCACAATACTCCACACAAACACCACAGTACAGCAATAAACAATCATTCAAAAAATAATGTATTAGAAATCTAAAATGTGGCTTTATACCTCTGCTTTTTAAATTTTCCTAAAAGGCTAGAATCTCCCTTTGAAAATGCTGTCTACTTAAAATGTCAAAGTGGGAATTTACTGACACAAGCAAGGAAATTGCACAGCACTCAAAACACATGAAAACATGCTTTACTTGAGGTCTTATCAACCAGAAATCATACAAGAGAGCACTGCAATGACTAAGCTATTATGCGAATATGCCAGCTAATAACTGGAGAATCAGAGCATAGGCAGAGTCTACTGTTTAGTTTCTGGTACCAATACCTGAAAATAAAACCACCAATACTTGAAAATAATGCAATGAAATTATTTTCTTTTAAGCCAGAGATACATATGAATATTTACTTTCGTAACATTGAAACACTAGCTAATTGCAATGCTCCCTGCCATCACCAACAGAAAAATACACAATTTTCTCTGAAGTGCTGAAGAATATAGCAAGTTTACAGAGTTATTTTCAAGTCAGATATGCCCATAGCTCCTCAGTATGTATTTTATTCTGCAACTGGTGGACTCCAACTCTTATTTAATATATTTTGTGTAAAACGCACTCACTATTTATGGCTTATTTTGATATTATTTTTTTTTTTTAGTAACCAAGTCTCAGAAATTGTTCTAAATGCAGGAAAGCTATGTGTATGCCCTTTTCATTTTCTCACTGGAAGTTGCTCTCTGGATCGCTACAATAGTGTATTAAAACACTTATGCTGGGCTTGTATCACAGAATAGAGATCAAGTTCAAAAAGTTGTGGATTTTGTGGGTGACAAATCTGCTTAGCTTGAGAACACATTTATGCTTCTCAGATATTTTCTCAGCTGGTGGAAAAAAGAAATTAGAGGGAAAAGAAGATTGAAAGATTGATAAACTAGAGATAAGACATCCAAGCATATCTCTGCTGAGTTGCAGTTACTTTCCCGATCACATCAGAGTTTATGAAGCTTTCTGCATTAACTACATGGTAAGAAAAAGTAGTTTTCAATACTTTTAGCTTCATTAAGTCAAATAAAAAAGGATGAATGAAAAGAACTGAGAGGCCAAGTTTAATTCAGAACACTTCTCCCCTTGATTTTGATGTCTTTAATATGGTTAGAGAGTCCAAAAAAATATTTTTTAAAATATTTAAATTTAATAAATTAAATATTTTTTAAAAATAACAAATAGCATAAAACTAGCTGTTTACTAGTGTAAACCCAGGGAAGCGTAGTCTACAATGGCCAAAAAAATTCCCGTCACACAGTGAATAGCAGCAATGTCTACCTGGACACTATCAACTCTCTCTGCAGCAGACATCCATCCAATACCTCCACAGTGATTCATGCATTTTTAAAAGGTTTAACTAATTCCTTACAGCTCAAATTTCAGCAGAACTACAAGGGTAGCTTTTGCAACAGAAGCATACACCCAAATAGAAAAGATTGTTATATTCACAGTAGGCCAACAAAATTATTTTCTCTAATTTTCCTACATCTCATCTAGGGAACCTCTCGCTAATTTGAAGTCAGTATTCTCAGAACTTTTCTTCCTGGAAGAAAAGTCAGGCCAAAACTATGGACAAGCATGTCCAGCCTTCCCGTAGTCTCTTCCTGCAAGCACTGCTTCTGATAACAACGCTGTTTAGCACAGCAAAGTCTGGAATGATGCCACCACAGTTTGGGTGTACACATGCAACAGAAATATTTCCCTAGCTATATAATAGTTCAAAAACACAGAAGTGCCTGATTTTCTTTTGAATCAGATCATATTGAAAGCCTTTACAAGCTTCTGGACATCTACTAAACAGTTTTCTTCTAATATATATTTTTCTGACTCATATACAAACCAAGCAAGGCTTGTTGCTCAACACTTGGCAGCAAACAGACACCTCTGATCTATTCCGAATGAGTTGATTTGTCCAACATAATCATGGCACAAATTTCCTTCTATCCCTCAGTTTCTTTTATCATGCTTTAAATAAGAACAAAAAGATTGAAATTTAAGTTTATGGGTTGCACTTGCACCCTACCTAAAAGATAGGACGCAGATCAATGACAGGCTGCTGAGAATGGTAGTCAACACATGATTCCTCGTTTTACCAAATTACATTTCTGCATCCTATTCATTGTAAAGCCATTTCCCCCTTCAACTTAATGCATCAAAGAAGCAGGATCAGAGAAGCTCAAGAATGAGTCAAAGTAATCACTAGAACTTCACTGTAACACACAAGCCTTTCTCAGAGTTTAAGGTTTCTGGTCATTGTGCTGTTAACTCCCACGAACAACACTAGATCATAATCTGCCAGCCAACACATTTATACATGTCTGCATCAGTAACATAGTTCTTGGACTGTAACTTCAATTTAGACCATTGATACTTTCCATAACAATCATTCAAAATTTGATTATGATAGCCTAGAGGATATGAGTTAAAAATACTTTGACCTTGGCTGACACAGCAAAACTTGTTTTCTTGCTTATATCCCCAGGAATGTTCCAAACCCCCACAACAAACTGCATTGGAAAAGGGATTTGATAACAAAGGTAATTCGGAGAGCTGTGTGTCTGTGGGTTTGCCACAGGACCTGCTACAATACTCTATTTCCCTGGTGAAATAAGTCTGAGGAGACTGAGCTGACAGTACTGACCGCACCGCATGGAACCACAGGATCAGCCTGTGAAATTGAGCCACATTCTCGGTTAGCAACCTATCAATGCTCAAAGAACAAGAAGATGCTCTATTCCTTTAAAACACGGGACAGTATTGTTCGCTTCTGGCTTTTCTTGTTCTCCAGCTCTTACTTTGCTTGGAGCTCAGTTTTAACACCATGGGAGCACAGAAGTTGCAACTACCACAGTAACCACTAACATAAATCTCATGTTGCTGGTTTTGCACAGAATGAATAGCATCTTAAGTTATACTTTTTCTTTTGAACAGAAGGGACCAGGCATACCAAGTCTGATGATGTTAGGTTAATTTGGAAGAATATGTCTAGTGAATTTAGTTGATACAGCCTGCCGTTGAGAGCCTAAGACTATCTTCTGGTTGTCGCTGCAGCAATGAAGTTCCTGAATTTATCAGCTTCAGCAGATTGTCAAGAAGATACCACTAAACAGTTCCCTGGTCAAAAAAGCTTAGATCACTATCTTTGACACAAATCAACTTCTCATATATATGCCAAGTCATCCATTTAAGTTTCAGCTCGTGTCAGGGTGACAGACCGCTCTAAATGCGAAGCATGTAAATCGGCACAAGTCCAGACGAGCAGCCATGGTCAGTACGGCTGTGAGATGCCTCCACAGCTGCTGTGCCTATACCCGAGTGACCGACTGTAATAAGCTTCCACCCCGTCTTTCCCTGGCAAAGAGATCTTCACTTCCCCCCCAAAAGGGGAAATGCAGACAGAACAGTTTATTCTTATCTTGCGTTCAGCACCATTTTCACAGATGATACACAGGCTGTCATTCTACTACGGCTCATTTACATGCAGCTGGAGACTTACCCCAAACTCGGGATGCTTAATATACAGTCTCATAATGGCTTCTGATGAGAGGCATTCACCATTGATTCCTATGTCCTTAAGATAAGGAAAAGCCTCCCTCCCCCTCCCTTTTCTTTTTTAAAGTACATAGAGGCAGTTATTTATATACTCTTTTACAGTACTTTCTGACAGGCAGATCTTGAGCCATGATGGTTTTACACAAGCTAACAGCTAGTTCAGCACAGGCCTCAGCACCTTAGACCAGCCTGGAGTACTCTGTGAAAAGCACAAACTGCCATATCTCACAGAAAACAGCCAAAGAGGTTAGAAAAAAACAGGCTCAGCAAAATGCTCTTAAAAAAACTGATCTGGACTGCACTTGAAGAGTCAACAGTACCACAACAGTGTTAGTTCATCCCTCTGTCAACCAGACAAATAATTTGCAGATATAGCTACAGTTAAAATACATGGAATTTAGAAAATATATATTCTCTCCTGTACCCAAAAAAAGCCATTTCTTTGGAACTATTTACTAGGAAGCCCATGAGAAGACTATGGCTAGAAGAAAATAAATTTAAACATATTTATAGGAAAAAAACTCCATACAATTAATAATCTCTAAGATCATAAAAACATGGAAATACTTTTATTTTTAAGCAACCGTTACCCTCCACAGGACATAACATTCAGATACCTTTAACATCGCTCTGTACAGGAGATAGGGATATCTGAATTCTATTCTATTCTTGTCTAAGCGTCTGATCCTGTGGTATTTAGTTGACTTTTCTTTATTGCTTCTGCTCCTTCTGGTCTGTATGTACCTTTGCACAATGTCTCGTACAGGCTTTGGGCTGCTAGGCATTACTTTAAAGCTAAAACATTTTATATGTGAAAGCGATTACAAAACCAGAAAACACCACACAAAAACATCCACACAAAACTATTCTTGTCATTCCTAAATCCCTCCGGGAAATCAGCTCTGCTCAGTTTAGCAAAGGCATCTCAGACAGATGTCACTGGTTTTTGGAAACGCTAAAAAAAAAAAAAAAAGCCATCGAGAATGGAAGTGAATCTATAGAAGGCAGCAATACAATGCAAAATGATTAAAATAGGAGACTATGAGTAGGTGCCCTAACATTGAACAGTAGGAAAGGTGGCAGGTATCTTTATATACCTACACAGGTATCTGGATGATGTTATATTTAACTAGAGCGGAGTAATTCTTCTCTATGGGCACATTTAGTGTACTCTGATTCATAACCTACTGTTAAGAACCACAGCTCTATTATTTCTGTCTAGAATTGAATCAGATTAACTTCCTTGAAATAAAAGATATGGGAGAGTCGCAAGTTTTCTTCATTTCCTCTGGGAATTAATAAATTTGCAGTGTTTTGTAGCCTGATTTTGTTCACAATTCTACTCTGTTCACATCTGCTTAGGCTTTGCATTTAAATCTCTTACTGTGTTAATTGTAACGACTTCCCTCATGTGCCCCATGTACCTGTATGCTGTGCCTCTCTTCTCACATTAAAAATATGAGCTTCTTTGAGCAGGGATCAAACTCCCAGAACATGCTTTTACACCACCTGGCATGCAGGGGTTCCAAGATCGTACTTTAGCAGAACAAATGAACTCCACCCCCTCTTGCTGAAAGTCCATGTTCTAACTTTTGATGGCTATTTATACCCAACCCCTTGCAGCCATACTGTCTTTGCTTATAACATCTCTCTTCCCTTGTTCACTCCAAAATTTCCTACCCATCCAAAAGGCTAAAACAGCCTCATGGATCAAGGTCTGTCCAGAGCCGCACATTTCTGCAGTAACCCTTCGGAGAGCTTGTTCCTGTGCCTCAGAACAGCTGAGGACTCCAAGTGCAACTGTAGCTCCTTTAGCGGTAGCCAAAGGTATTTAGCTATGCTATCTTTCCACTTACAGGCCACTGTCCTTCACAGAATTTATAGAAATTTATCTCTGAGACCTTGATCTCTCTTTGAGCTTCCAAATATGTTTCAATCAACCAGAATGGACACCATTTATATATTAAAAAAGCTGAAAAAGATATTCTACTTGTATTAATGATGAGAAAAAAAATACTTGTTATTTAAAACACAAGAATGTTGTCCAAACCACATAGCTATATATATAAATAATCGTTAGGTTATTGACTACACTCAAATATTCAGTGACTGTATTAATTTTCATTATTGACTATGCTCAAACGCTAGTCAAACCACTATCTTTAAGATTTCAATCAAGTCATAAGCCATAGCATATTACTTAAGTAACCTATTATATACTGTAAAATAATTAATAGCAAGTAAGCAAATCAAACAGTTCATGATCAAATGAATAGGTTAAAGGCTACTTCTTCAAAATGTTATGCAAATATATAACAGTATAAAAACATATGCAAATGTTGAAGTCACTTCACAGGTTCACGAGCAGAAAATGTCATGTGAATTATAACAATGAATTCTGGCTCAAGCTTTTGTGGGTTGGTATTTTTTTGGGTTTGGTTGGTTTGTTTTGTGGGGGTTTGGTTGGTTGGTTTTTTTGTTTTTGTTTTTTTTTTACATCCAGGAAATCAATTTCCATAGTCATAATATTCAAATCACATGCACACTGTGTGGATCTCATGTAACAGTATTTTTTACAGGAAGTTCCCACTTTTAATTTTCATTAAAAAACACAACACAATTCACACTTCAGTGACATATCAACGCTCTAAGCTGCCCTCCCTCTGATACTTCCCATTCCTCCAGCCTCCCTGCTGTATACTCCCTGTTAACCTCAAAGGAATAGCACTTTACACTCAATCTTCTTTGAATACACATTGCTTGATCTTGAGCAACCAGAGACAGGCACAGTATCCCCAGACAAATTCTCACCAATTCTTTGTACAATTGTACCACTTCCTTTGTGAAATACCCTGCTGAATAGATAATAAATTTGTCTCTCAATCATCCTATGATCTGCTAATGCACTTTCTTGTTCCCTCTCATTTCCTATGAAAAGACTCTAGCCATCGGTAGGAACCTTGTTATTAGTTTCAAGAGCACAAACTTTTATTTGGGGATGAAACATAACAGTACTTTGACTGTAATACATCCCAAAGACATCCAATTTAAAGAAAAAAACCCCATACTAAGCCTCCTCCTCTTTGACAATGCCACTCAATTTACATTAATGAAGAGAGCTATCCAGAAAAGGCACTAAGGACCCAAAGGCTTCAGGCTGCTTTCTTATTACTCAAATTTAACTACAGAATATACAACAGGGAAACAACGCAAAATGAAGAACTGAACCCTGCTCACTAAACAGAAAGATCACATCATGTTAGCCAGTATCAACACCAATTACAAAAAAAAAAAAAAAAAACAAAAACAACCAAAAAAACCCCAAAAGAAACAGTATCACTTAGTTACAGTTGCCTTTAATAAAGCCACTAGCAATCCAAATTCCATGCACAACAATAAGTAGTGTCTCACAGCCATTTCCTAAAATTATGTATTGTACAGCCATTATTGCAATACTGCTCTGAAAAGCAAAAGCTGCTTCAGATCATACCCCTTTCCCCAGTATTTGCATGCAGCTCTTCTCAGAATTCCTAAAACACTTTCTTATTCTGAGTTTTGTAACAAAGGTACGCAGACACAACTGTAATCTACTATTAAAGGTCACATATATTTAAAGGAGCTGAAAACTTAGAATAAGAATTTTTCAGAAACCTTGAACCAAAGAGGCGTAACGTGACCAACACCATGGACATTATAGAGTAAAAGCAAACCTGACAACAAATTAAATAAGCAAAAGCTAAAAATCAAGTCCCAGTTTTGCAGCTTTCAACAGAAAATCAGGATTTTGGTTCAGTGGCCAAATCTAAAATTCAGAATATACAGATTGAAACTGAAATAGGAGCATTTTTTAGTTGACTCAAAATCATGGATATTTTTGGTGGGCTAAACCCAGCTGTTACACAGAAGTTTTGGTGTTTTGTTTTGCGGGTTTTTTTTACCTCAAGTAAATTTATCTTCCTTACCACTTTCCACCACTAATCTCTAGATTTGGCAGCAATAGAGCAGAGGCTTGGACAGCACACACTGTGCTAGCACCTAGACATACTAATGTTTTTCCTGCTGTCAAATTTATCCTGACTAGGTCCTAGGCACTGGACTCTTCAATGATTGCATCACATTAGAATAATTCTTAATTCAAGCAGCCTACATGTAGTCAGTTCAATGAATGTGAAGAGGATGACTTTTAGTCAACTTCTTTTCCTAACCATTTACTTAGCTATAATTTCTATGCATTAAATTTTCCCTGCATGTTTCATATTTTCATTTTATTTTATACATTTCATACTTCTGACATGAAAAAATGTTGCCAGAAGCAGTACCTACTTTTCAGGAAAAACAAACCATCCCTCAAAAATCCCTGAAATACATGTAGTTTTCACTACATATTAGAAGTAATAAAAAACAACGTCATTGCATAGCAGTCTGAACACGCAGGGGAAATTTTCTGCCCCCACCCCTTCAAACATTCACATACTTGAAATATCTATTTCTAAATCAAAGCTTTACTCCACACACATGTTTTACCCTACAAGCTAAACTGTAAACCCCCTGGTATACGTGTATTTACTTTGTTTCTGCTGTTTGCCAGGTTGCTGTACCAATATACAAATAAAAAGTTATTCAAATATGTTTTGTTTGAGAAGCCTTGCTAGGTTAAGACCCCAAGGGACACATGAAAAAAACCAACAAAATAACAGGTCTCTGAATTTTGTCTCCAACATAGTGCTTGTGTATTCAATGCTTATTTAGAATTATTTCAGAGTTGTTGCCAGTAATCTCAGAGAGTTCAAAGATCAAAAATAGGAAGCAAAAGAGACATCAAATCACAGCATGTGAATAAACAGTACATTCTGAAATTCCTTTCAAATATCAAAATGATAAATGCCTGCACAACATCAAATGGGTAGTAGAAAGCTGTGCATCCCTACAAGACCCTTAAACATATTTAAACCTAAAACATATTTTAAAAAAAATAAACAGTATATATTATTTTTTCTTCATTGTCTGTTAAACCCAATATCAATACAACTGCAGGTACATGAATCCCAGACATTAGTGATTCTGCCCACTTATTATTCACAAGCATTTAAGTGTCTTGTTCTTCTAAATAAATACACAGAGAAGATCAAGGGAGGCCTTTGTTTAGAGTTAGAAATGTCTACTAAATATGCTTAGCAGTTTAGGCTATAAGTGTAACACGCAGCATTCTCTAGATTGTAGTGTTTAATCATTTAATAATGTGCAAATATCTGGCCAGAAAGGCTAATAAATTTCTTAGACTTATGAACAGAGAGGTGTTGACAATGTCATAGAAAATATAAGTAGCACCTTAATATTCAGTACTAGATTGACCACTGCTAGAAAATTATTATCTATTTTTGTGTCCACAATTTAGGAAGGGATTTGTACAGTTCAGAAAAAGAACTAGTAGTTAAAGGGCTGAAATATCCCTTATTACAAACGCTGGAGTTTTTTTAAGTCACAAGAGCCTCCAAAAGCTTACACTGCATGTTACATTCCCAGAGGGAAGGCTAATAGATTATATGATCACAGAGTAGCTAGTTAAGAAACAAAACTCGGATTAAAGGGCACATCATTTTATAATCTATTACTCTGAAGAAAACAAAAAAGTTGGACCAAGGGACTGCTGGGGAAAGTTGGATGAAGACTCAAGTCTGCTGTAGCCCACCAAAATTGTGCGCATTAAGAACAGTTTGGATGACAGATTGTATTCAACATAGGATAGGCAATGTTCAATTCGTTAGGAATTGTAGCAAAACCCTGGTTTACATATAGATACCCTTATTCATAGTGAATAATGGGTCTTTTTGGTTATTTTCAAAGGGATTAAGCCAACTGCAGAAAACAAACCCTGTGCTGCTACTTACTGGTTAGAAATGGTGTCAGAATATTGCCATTGCAAATATCAGAAAACATATCTACTGAAATACTAACTTTTGAAATGGTTTGCTACACTTAAACATGTCTATCTGACACTAACGTTCGTCTCACCTGTTACAGAGCTCACTATCAAGGCCTCATAACGTTATAAACTACAGAATATGCACAAGCCTGGAACTATAGAGGAAGACAAAAATCTTATAAAGATGAAGTTTTATTGTAAAATTAAGACAGTCTACCACCTCTTTCATTTGAATTGTCGAGCGACCACTTCAGGCGTTGCTGAATATTACACTAGTTTTTGTCCTCTTCCAGCAGTCAAACACAAGGGATTCCTTACAGAAATCATGGAACAGAGGAAATGAACTCTGCGCAACGATCTGCAACTGATAAATTTGTGTGTCAGTATGCAGGCATCCCAGGGTCTGTGCCACTGCAACAGTCTCTTTCCGAGTACCCTGAATAACAGAAAGTATTTTCAAGGTCAAATCAAAAGCTGAAGAAAGGGAGGTTATCAGTATGTTTGATACACACATCCATACTCACAACTATTCTGTGCGTAACTGTGTTTTGCCAGTGTGACAGTCAGCACTTATGATCTTCCAATACACCGTATCACCTAAGATACAGTGAAAATGCACAAGGTACCACCTTTGGTCCCAGCTGGTGGTGATTGTATGCCCTGTGTTTGCTGACAGCCTCCCACGTACCAAGGAGCCACTCCTGACAGATGTTGATGCCATCTATACAGAGCCAGCTAGTGTGGAGCCATACCTGCCCACCCCAGCATCAGAGGGCTGCAGTTCAGAGCTCACCACGAGGACCTGAAGGGACAGTGGGCACTCTGCTTAGTAAAATGCCATGAACAGCCAGACAGGAGGAGCAAGAGCACACCTTTTAGTCATACCACAATGGAGAAGTTTCTGGTTTCGTAAGGCAGGACACAAGTACACCCACTGTTGGAAAGCAGGGTGCTGCAAGCACAGTACGGTGAAATGAAGCACGCTGTCTTTGTTTTCTGATGCATGAGATCAGCTCTTTATAACCAGGAGATCCACTTCATGTACAATACAAAAAAATCCACTCAGCCTGCTTGCACATGTATCAAGCTGGTTATAAAGTTTCTCTATTTTAAATATCCTTCTATGCTTCTATTCAGTTACTATTATATGAATCTGTCACCAGCTACTCAAACCACGTATTTTGTTGATTTTTTATAACCAAGAAACTAAATTCTAAAATATATTAATTAATAGTAATTATATATAGCAAAAATACAGCTTGGTATAATGACATGGTAAGTGGGGTATTACATCCCTAATGCAAAACCATATGCTATATATAAACCTCTGACAATATAAAAGTAAACTGACAGCTACCTTAACATACGACTGAAGAACTTCAGTACAGCCTGCAGTGACCCATTTAAGTAACTGGTATGGACACTGCCTAAGTCCTAACAATTATTTTTATAAAAAGTCTCTTTCGCCCTTCTCATTCATTTGGATTAAACTTTTCCTACTTATACAATAATAAAATTACTCAAGTATTAAGCAATCTTATTGTTTTGCCTGGCAGTTGTATGGTTGCATTTAACCTTTTCTCTGCTCTACTTGTCCTTAACTCGCTATGACTCCAAATTCACCATTTAAAAAAAAAAAAAAAATAACTGTACTGAGATCAGTTAAATCAGGAGGCTCATACAAGACACGTGCTTTGCCCTACTAAGAATAGTGATGCTTTTGTCCTTTCTGGTTTACATTATAACACAGGAAGTGAATTTAATGCACAACAAGAACATGTCAAATTTTTGTGACTATTTTGTTGACTTTCCCTCTAAGTAATTTTCTATGGAAGCAATCATGTATTGTTAATATTGCTTTTTCTCACTTTTACTTTCAGATCAGATGCACCAGGAATACACTTCTGAATTTTAAATATCATTAATAACTAAATATTAAATATTAAGTAATAAGATGCTGTGTCATTATATCAGACTAGAGAAAATGCTGATAGTCAGTTTTCAGCTAATTTTACTCCTTTTACAAATTTCAGGACATCGTAAGTGAAAAAGAAGCGATCCTAGTTCCCTGTTAATTAACACACCATATTTCGTAACACATTTGAATAGCAAACTATCTCCTAGCAAGTGAATACAGTTACAAGTTCAAACTTTGCAACTTCTCTGCCAAAGCTTTTTAACTATTAACAGCTCACTCAAGCCGAGACGTACATATTTGAGAATAAAAATTAAATATATCTTTGCTAATTAACATTAACACAGACTGGTTCCCTCAAACAGCTCTTATGGAAGAATAGAGGGAGAAGTTTACACAAAAGTTGTTTAAATAACTTGATATTCATTAACACAGGAGTTCTTTGCTATATCTATACTCAGTATGATTTTTAAGAGCCTTTCAGATACATTTGTGGTGACTGTATTTTGGCAAAACA
Source organism: Falco rusticolus (assembly GCF_015220075.1). Lineage (NCBI taxonomy): Eukaryota > Metazoa > Chordata > Aves > Falconiformes > Falconidae > Falco > Falco rusticolus. The sequence continues at coordinate 24,834,877 of NC_051197.1, forward strand.
CAGGTTCTTTCTATGTATGCAGAAAACACCCCACCCCCCACCCCAGAAAAAAATAAAATCACAGTGGGCTGATGGATTTTTGTTTCTGTATATACATTCTTACCCTTTGGGATTGACTTTTTCTGAGACCAATTTCATGAAACCATTTGAAGTCTTATTCATACTAGTCAAAAAAAAAATCAACATCCCATTTCTTTTTGGGGTGGAGTATCCTTTGCACTATCAAAAAAGATTTTTGAAAAACCACTGGGAACTGTCCATCCTTGGTAAGACTCTGCAGAGTGTGCAGCTTCACAGCAAGAGCAAGAAAAGAGGTGATGCTAGCAGATACCAATAGGAATCACCATTAATAGCAGTTTCATTGCAAGATGCTTGTGACATGGTCATCATTCACTTCATTCACTTGTGAAACAGACTTCAAGGTGGTGAATCTGGACAGCAACCCAACTCTCCAGCTGTCAGGAACCAAAGAGAAGAGCCACCAGAGCTCCACACAAGCTTCCTTCCCAGTACAACCAATTGTAACCATCTCTGGTAAGGTGGGGCCCTGCCTAGACTGTGATAATTGACATCATATAAAAAGAAAATTATTTTTTTCTCTTCAAAATATTTGAAGGCCCCTCCAGTGTATCAACATTTAACTGTTTATATTTCAAAGAGGTTGTTTCACATCTCAACAATTCTAAGAAAATGTTTCCTATTTACTGCAAACTTGTTAATATTTCTGTGCCCCCAGTATCCAGAGCTGCTCTTGGAACAGCTTTCATTCTCCCCACTAAAATCCCAATAGCTTTTCAAATTGTTTTTTAACCTTTTCTATTATAATATTCCCTTAGAAATCTGAAAGCCAGATGTTAACATTCCTACAAGATTTTAAGTTTCCATATTTGGCATATTTGGTTAGCATTGATTTCCTTTTTCCCCCCATTTTTTTCCTACGAGCACATAAGCTAATACACCCATTCCGGTACACACCGGCACTGATGCACCAGCACAATGACTGTTTTGCCAGTGCACCTCTGGGGAAAGTGTTAGTAATTAACTGCAACTACCACAGCCGAGCCGACACAAAGAAAGCCTTTGTACTGATTTCATGAACCCTCCAGCTATCAAATAGTTAAAAAGCACTTTTGCTTTCATTTTATGTTAAGTATACACACTCAGAAAAACATTTTACTCCATTTTATGCACTAGGAAATTGTATTAGTGCAAATACAGAGACAGAGGGTGAACTCTGGAGGTCATCACAGCTTCCACCACTGGTTACAGAACAGCATTTAGGTGGTGACTATTGCGGAGATATCCAAGTCTGTATTAAACTTTCAAACAGTGTCTATTCAACATACAACAGAAACACGTTTAAGTATATCTGTGGAAGGTACGGTTTCATCGTGGCCAAACTACTCCTTTCATTTAATACACTGTAACACTGCATTCTATCACATTCACAGTTGGTAGCTGAATTAATTCTCCTCTGCTAAAGATTCTTTTTCAACATACCTGATTACTTTCTTTTCATGAGAGAGGGAACAGTAAGTGGATCAGAACAGAAAGAAGGAATCCAAGCCTTTGGCCCTACTCTGTATGTGTTCATAAATGTTACACATATACATGTAAACACACACGTTGTATATGTTTTTCTGCTGGTAAGTCTGGTTTACAAAATACGTAAAAAAGAAATATAGTGCAACCTTCATCAAAAATCCTGCAGGCTTTTGGGGTTTGCTTCACGCCAATCTTGTACTAGCAATTTATATCTAAGTTGTAACCAGTTTTCTAAAAGTTCAGTAAAATCATGGCGCTAAATTACATGAAAGTGCTTAGAATTATTCCCATCGTTAATTTGACTTAATCACTATATACAAACAACTGTATAGATCATGCACATTTGCTTGCTGTTAAGAGGCTCCAGATCACTCAGGCATATTTGCAAATGTAAACAGGCCCAGTTCCAAACATTGCAAAGTTGGTTTACAGAAGCTGAGGTTTCTCTGCACCTTGGAGAACTACTGACACATAAGTATTCAAGCTTGTCATTGCATTTTTAAGTATAGAAGTTTACATTTAAAACTCCTGTATGGGAAATCACAGACAGCATTAACCAAACAGTTTTTTATTGCCTGTAAAATTAATAATGAGAGTAAAACTGAACAACAGACCAAGTGAATACTTTTCTAAGTACTAGCTACTCATTTGGAAAATACAATTTTTAAACCAAAATTTAGTGATGGATATTTAAAAAACAAGTGGTACAGCACAAGAAAAACATCCAAATCCAGGAGTTCAGTATTGTAGTAATAAAAAACTATGAAAAAAAAATAATCTTGTTTCCACTATCAATTTCTAGTGGGTACCTAAAAGTCCAGGAAATTTCTTTCCTGAATATAACATTTTGAAGTATAAGATTTTGTATTGCTTACCCCAATTTGTTTGATGCTCTTTTTAGTATCTGTAGGTATCCATATAAGTCATCTGTAGCCATTCTCTCAATTTTAATGCCTGTACTTAAGTTTAAATGTCACAATTCAAGGCAAACTTGAAGTACACAAGTAGTCTCCTTAGCAAAGTGGGTAGTTATATAGTCACCAATCTCAAGTTAGTCAACAGACTTATTCCTAAATCTTCTTGGAAATCAGGGTTTGAATATGAAAATGAAGGTCTTGAACAAAGACTATAAACCCAACAGGGTATAAGTCTATATAACTGCATATAACTGTTTGTAGGCTCCAAGTTAACCAGAACCTATGTGAGTATAAGCCCGGCATTAAATGTAAACTAAAAATATTGCTTTATTCTATGAACAACTCCTATTATTCAGATTCTCACATGAATAGAGGCTTCTGTAGGTTTTGCTGTGTTTCCATCCCCAGTACTGGAAACAAGTCCTGAGGAGGCACAGTAGGTGCTACTTTGCTCACAACGAACCACCAGAGATCCTACTAAACTCTGTAGAAAGGATGCCTTCTCTGTCCAGTTTAGACATCTCCAGAGAATTGCCTGAAACCCAGAATTTATCTCCTTGTCATTTTACAAGGAAAAACTACAAACTGAGTCATGTTTAATCATATGGTTCAATATTTAGGTTATTTACAACATTTATCTCTCTTTTGTTGCTATCAGATCCATTGCTAGTAAACGGATCACTAGAAGATGTACTCAAACATCCCCACAAAAAAAAATAGTCACAAAGGTTACAGCCAAGATTATTACTCGGAATTGATTTCACCCTATAAACAGGTACTCTAATTCCTAAGAAACATTAAAGACTGGAGCAACACTTCATTTTCATAAAACTGATTAGAATAAGTTTGCAAACAAGTTTTAGCTACACCTATTATCAACTTGAATATATTAACACCAAGAGGAACAATTCTTTTGCACGGCAAAAACAACTGGGCATTTATCTTTCAGTATTTTAACCTCCCCTTATTTGCATATGTATTCAAGACATGCATTTGAATTTTGATGCATGAGTTATTTAGACAGAACAAAAGGTACCAGCACTGCAACCACCTCTGCATAATTTCCTCGGTATCAGTCAATACTTTTTCCTCCAAGGAAGACTTGCATTCCAGTCAAGAGTGGAGAATCGCAATGTACATGCAGTTTTCCTACATCTATTTGCCAGAAAAGGCAGAATTCAAAGCAGTGGCACATGAGGTAAATGCTAGTTGTGCTACAAAGAAATACACAAACAGGTGGGTCAGGGTACCAGCAAGGCAAAGGACAGAAGTGAAACAAGCAATGCTACCTAGAGCCACAGGGAAGAAATACACAAGCCATTATATCTTTCAAAAAGATCCAGCCCTATATCCTATAATCAATGTGCTCATTTTTTCAAGTGAAGTCTGCTGTAATATCAGCTACCCAGGTTGTCTTATTTTTTTCTAATATACTGCCTTACACATAATACAAAAACTCACCTCAGAAATGGTAGAAATTGTTGGCAGCGTATGAGGGCTGCATCTAGGAGGGTTGTATATTATCCAGAAACTGCTCGCTTTCAGCATTCCACTGTAATACGCAGTGACCTGTGTCTTCCTCTCTTGCAATACCAAATTAGGATTTTTGTTCAATTATTAATGCACAAGCACTAAATGGAGCTGGGTTCTAGATAACCAGCTTTCAACTTAAAGCACCTTTCAACTGGCAGAAACAGAAAATTGAAAAATGAAGGACTGACCAAGGAAAGCCACGGAAGCTGAGTCTTAGTGCTAAATTTAGTTGCAAGAGAATCAAACTCAGGCATTCTTATTTGGAACCTATTGTCACAGTACTATCAAATCTAGTTGGCTGCAACAAAGATTCTACTGTCCGTCATTTCTTCAGCCTCTTCAGGCCAGTCCACCCTGCTTCTTGTCTCTCCAACCTCCAGGGCACTCCCCTCCCTCTGCTCCCTCCAGGTCTCTCTTCATCCAGTGCTCCTCTTCCATACCCCTTAGAGCTATTTAACTACTTAGCAGGAACCAGCCACAGCTGCACCTTATCCACATCAGCCAGCCCACCGCCCCTGAAGCCAGCCCACAGCTGTATATTATCAATGTTAATTAACCTGCCCTCATTCCTCTATAATTCCTCTACAACCTACAACATATATATAATCAAGAACACATGCCAAAAATAAATAAATTAGATACAAGAATGTTTTAATTCTAAGTGTATAAACAGGGAAAGTTCTCAACAGGTAGAAGTAGTTCTGTTTATTTTTGTAAAATCATAGAGAGATGTCATTGACAAAATTATAAATGAAATATTGTATCAGAAGCCAAAGTTCCTGGTCACGCTTTTTACACATCTCAAACTGAAAATGTTACATCTCAAAAATAGTATGAAAACCGTTTCCTTGCGTTCCAAATAAATCACAAGGTTTTTCATAGTGAGAAAAATTCTTGCCAGAATTTATTTCTTTTACCATATTGCAAAACAAAAGCAAAGACCTAAACCCTTCTACCTTTTACTGACAGCTTCCTCTGTGTGTGTAAATAAGCTCTGAATTCTGGAACAAACCAGAGTAAGTGCACACAGGCCAAGCCAGCACCCCCTTAGACGGGTTTCAAACAGAAGTGTTTCAGTTTCACATGAAGGCACACTATTCTGTACTGGCAATGAAATTGCAGCTAATGCAATTAACTTCTGGTGTCACAGAAGCTGTTGTCCAAGTCTTTTTTTCCACAGACAAGCTCCTCTCTTCTTGATGTTTGTCCAAAGACCTGTCACACTTCAGATCGTTGACACAAATGACATTGTTCTTTGACAGGCTACAAGTTTATCTGAAGAGAAATGAGTTTTTCTTTTTTTCTCTTTTTCCTGAAGTTGGTTCATAAGTAATTTATTTATATATTCTCCATCCCTATTACCAAAGCAACGTGCAGCCTTGATAGCTTCCCATAAACAACTCTAATTACTCCACAGCAACTAGAACCACTGCGTTTACTGTCAATCAAATCACGACACAGGCTCTCCCATCTCTCCCTCATGCTAGGGGAATTTCACTGTCCTCACTGGAACTTCTTTTTCAGCTTCCCTTGGTTGAACATTTTCTTGCCCAATCTCCCATCTTCAACCTGGAGCCTCTCCGGCCGAGGCTGCTGCTGTGCTGCGGGCCAGCAATGCCTCGCTCCCTCCAGACCGCTCTCTTCGACCGCCCGTTCTCCCTCCTGCAGCGCTCAGCCAAAAGGCTAAAAATCGGTTGAAATACCTTTTGAGGTTGCCTTAAGACACTTAACACTGCACTTTTATGAAAGATTACATTTCATTATAGTTACCATGACAAACTTAAATTCTAACTGCAAATAATGTTATTAGATAAAACATTTTTGCAACCTTCTTTATCTTCTGCAGTGCAATAGGCATGGCAAGCTCCCTGACTTACACTGGGTGGAGGACACAGGCATGGTATCAAGTGAGCACAGTTGTTTTGCTTGACCTTCAGTCTCCAGGAGTAGTTCCTAACGCAGAGGGCTTCCTGAGAACAGCTGTTGTTGATACACTGCTTTGCTTCCTCAGGTTTAACAGGGATTTGATAGAATGATTTGAAGTAAGGTTTTATTTTTAAAAATCATCTCTCATTGAACAAAGCAGCTTCTTACCAACTTAAGAGCTGTAGTCTGTGTTTATGGCAACACTGTAGGACTAAGTCCTCACTCCCTTAACAGCACTAATTAGCAAAGCCACCTGCCTGCTTTGCAGATGAATCCCCACAAAACCAGAGGTTAATTGTTAAAGCAAAAAATATTGTGATAAGCAGCAGTATTTTGTATACCTTCAATAACCAAATGTCTTGACTACAGACAGAAACTAGAAGCACAAAGATTTCCTGCATGACCAATTTCTTTAAACAGAAGGAAAACCTGAACCAAATGAACCCCAGAACACCAGGAGCTGTCATCCACCTTAGACTTGGAACGAAGGGCTGGAATGCTGTGTTTGCAGCAAGCACTCTTTCTCAGTGTTTGGAGGCTGGGAATATTTTCCCCTCAGTGTTTGTGAAAGGTTTTAACGCTGTGAGAAAAGTTTTCCTCTTCACTTCACCAATTGCAGCTCAGGTGGTTATGTTACCAACTTATTTTTCTTCTTTACTTATAAGGCTTTTAGTAAGAATTATCAATTGTGCTCAGTGAAAACACTGGTTTATAAACATACAAAAAGTGATAAATATTTAAACAGAAGATATGGTGGACTGAATCATGCATGAAGTATAGAATTTAAGATGAAAGCATTTCACTGAATACCACAAGTATTTCTTGCTTTTTGGTCCAGTCTAAAAATTCCAATCATATTTAGATGCATGAAATAATGCCTTGAGTTATTGAAGCAAAAATTTTCCAGGAAAATGCTTTCTATGTAGTTGAAATGAAAACAGTTGCAGAGTTGTGGCCCAAAGCATCTCTGAACAGCTGTAACAAAATACAGAAGTCGTACAATGGTTTTGTAACCAAGGTGAAAGATTACATCTAAACCAGCTGGGTTTGCATCTCTGTTCAGTTCCTGGATTGCATTAACATCCCTCCAGGAAATGCACAGTAAAATCCTGCACATTGTTCTGTTCACAAGTTTAGTTTCAAGTCCACTCTGAAGCCATCCATTTTCAGGAACATAACATCTATGCAGCATTTTATTTAGATTTCTGTGATCCACCACAGCTAAACCTAGCTGTAAACCTAAGCTTTTAAAAACCCCATAGTTTTCCTATTCAAACACATCACTTCGCTCAAGTTTCCCAGGATACTTACTGTAGTTCTTGCAAATTAATATTGTACGTGACAGTGTTTTATTGCCAGTAGTTTCTACTAAATTGAACTGAATTTCAGCAAATGTCTTTTTTGTTTCACTAAGGCAGACATCATTCCCTCAACTCTCAGCATCTTACAATCAAGCAGAGAGCTATTCAAGCTTGCCTAGTAGCTCTTTTGTCTTTAGTGCTGATAATGGAAAAATAAGTCCTCCTTTCATCAGCTGTTTGTTACATTTTGTTTCAGCATTAGTATTTCTTGTACTTCCCTCCCCTCTTTTTCTTTTTAATTTCAGCTTGAACTGAACCATTCATTTAGATTTTCTGTAAAATAAGCACTGCATTTGTATTAGTAATGAAGTTAAGTGACTATTAAAAGCTCTGACTAGCTCTATGAACCACCACTGAACAAACATAGCTCCACTGTGAGATGTACCTAGCCATGATATGAAATACTTTTTGTAACTCATTAACAAATATGATTAAGATGAATGTGTGTGTTCTGGCATATTGTGAATATAGAAGTATTTCATAAAGAACCTATAAAATTCAAGCTAGAAATTAGAATGGCTCATTGAATTAAAATGCAGGATTTAAACAGGTTGCCTGAAATACAGAAGATTTTGCTAGAATGAGATCATACACAGTAAATACTAATCTATGATTAACTTAAATGAAGGTTCCATAGTTACAATACCATCCAACAGTTCTCAGAGCACAAGAGATACCTTTGCATAACTCATATTTCACTCCTGAGCTGTGAAGACCCATCAGGAGGAGTTTTTAAGGCTTTCCTAATTTTTAGTTTGGCGCTATTCAGTATTTACAAAAATGACCTGTATAAACAGAAACAAAGCTACAAACTAATTGTACCTTGCAAACCATGGGCTGTGGTGGAAGTTACGATTTCTGGGAGAAGATTTGCATGGTAAGTTAGAGAAATAGCACAAAACCAATAGGGAAACATACTAAGCATAAGGCAGCAGCCTCATGAATATAAAGGTTTGGTAACAGTACTGCAAAGTAACAGTCTGGGGAACTATTATGAGTTACCAATTGAAAGAAACAATAAGTTGATGCTTTTGGGAGAAAAAAAAAAAGAGGATGTGCTATCATACAGGACACATTAGTAACAATAGTCTATGAAATACAGTAAGTCCAGTGTACTCATCACTGGGGCAATTTCCTCTGGAGTACTGGACATCATACTTTCAAGAAAGATGTAAAGAAATTTCAGATTATGTTTTCTAATAAAGGATCAGAACCGACAGATTAGAAACCTCTTTAAAAGACTAAGTGATAACACAAATCTGATGGATAAAGAACTCGTCAATTATTCATTCACTTAGTCTATTTATACTGAATGCAAAGCAAGAATTAAACAACTTCATTGCAGCAAAAGAAATTGACATTTGCTATAAGAAAAATCTTTTACATTATAATTTGGGGGGGGGGGGGGGCACTGGAGCATGTAGTATGTAGGCCATGAATACCCTTTATTGGTTGTTTTCAAAGATAGGCGCACTAATACTGGTTAGGGTTATTCTTCCTGTTCCACGATCGAATGAACTAGATGATACCACAAGTTTATTTCCATCCAGATATTTTTATTCTTCTAACTAAACACAGGGTGTAATGTTTGTGCTGTTGCTGCAGGAACAGTATATAAAGAAAAGAGCACTGTTGTCACACTCACACCAAAGATGAATCATACATCAGCATAGTAGAAAAAGCAGTTACACTAAATATTAGCAGTAATTGATATTAGAATGACAGAAACTCAGCTCCAGAGCCATGCCTATTTAAGAAAAAAAGCTCTCCTATCAGCATAGTACCTTACAGAAATGGCCTATTTCTGTAGTTAGGTGCTTTGTCTGCAACAGCCACACTGCAAATACATTCAGGTCATATCTACACAGCCTCAGAAGATGTTACTCATTTGCTGCTTCCAGGTATTTTGTGAAAAGCTACACAGGTTTTCCTTGAAAGACATAATAAAAGAATAAAGAGAAACAACTGGCTTCAAAGCAGTGTAAGCAAGTGCCAAAACCTTATGCAAAAAAGAGCATGCCTACAGCGTGACGTGAAAGGAAAGTACCTTGAGCCAAGGCGGCTCCTCCTTCTGCGGGTTCAAAGGCACGTGAAGAGAATCGAATCAGTGCATCTGGACATGAGGGAACGAGAAATGCAAGATGGAAGGTACGAGAATAGTCAGGCATTGTCTGCCAAAAGAAGCTACCTCAAAAGGAAAAGTGGTAGACAGGGACAGGCATAAGCATCTCTTCTACCTGGAATAACCATCACTGACCCCTGTTTCAGCATAGGCACCGAGTATAGTAACAGAGCTGGAGCAATAGCTGCAGCGCATCTCCATCACCACTCAGTGGCAGGATGTGTCTGCTTTCCTCACCCTCGTCCCCCTCGCACGGCTGGCTCAGCATTGCTATCAATACCACTGTGCTTGAGTCAGCAGGCTGCCTGAACTTGTGTAAAGCAAAGTATAAGCTGAAATTGCAGCTCAAGAAACTTTTAAATAAATTCTATTCGTGATGTTGCTATAACAGAACTGACAACTATTTCACTCAATTAACTGTCGGTGCAACCACATATAAAATTTGAAGTGATCATAGTTGTCAAATATCCAGGCTGATCCACTTCTAGAATGAGGTTCTGCTCATTCATTTTGTATGCATCTAGACAATCTGAAGTGTCAAACTGATGTGTTGATAAGTTAGGACACGGGGGACAACAGAATCTACTCTTAATCAGTGAACCTCACCAGTTTCACTGAAGGAGAATCCCCTTTTAAAAAACTAATGGCAGTTTTAGCCCAATAACTACTATCGCCACTCATACACAAACATCCTTCATCTTCAAGAGTGGACATCTTTATTAAGTTGTTCTTCTAGAAGAACAGATGCTACTCATTAACTTTACCCACGGTTATAAATAACATAACATTAGAATGCTTTTATGATACTCTAAATACTACCCCTCCCTAAAAAACAAAGGGAAAACAGCTTTATCACTGACTGACCACAGCAGCAAGATTAAAAAAAATCTCTTTGTTGAGGTTTTCAAGAAAAAGAAAAACACCAAATTATTTTCTTATGCAACGAAAACCATTATACACATGTATAATGTCTGACATTTTAGGGACTGTTTGTCACTTTAGGAACGTCAGTGCAGACCTCCATTTCTTTCAGAACACGCTGGGAAAACTCTGGCTGGCACAGAATGCCTGCAGCAAGATTAATTACCAACAGTAAAAAGCTGCTGCCATGCTGCCCCTTCTTCAGTCTCCATACTGATTTCTCAAAGTTTCAGGCTCATCTAAAAATGTTTATTCGCACATGGAACATTCTCCAGAGCTATGACTTTCCTTACTTATCTGAGAAAACACGGCTCACCTTATACTTTCCATTGACAGTTTATGTTCTGTATTGCTTAGTCTATTAATTATCCTGAAATAGAAATAGAAGTTGGCAGGTATCAGTATATTATAAATTCTATCTTATGGGGACTTCCGACTTACACATCTTGCAGCCTGTTCAGTATCTGAGTTCAAGATAAAATAAAATGGGTTTGGGTATTTTCTGCAAGTTTTCGAGTGCATCCAAGCATAGTATTCTGCCCTGCCTGCATCCCTCTCACCTGCATTGACCTTGTTACACATCAGTATCAAAAACTTTTTGGCAAAAGATGTACTGTACTTTGATATACAGGAAAGACCAAAAGAGTATAATATGAAGTAGACAGTATCACTCCATACCTTGACTGACTGGACTCCAAAGAATGCTACCATCAAAAGACAGAAAAGGCAAGAGCAAATGTTAATAAAGCTCATTGTAACAATGCCAGTACATAGCCCAAAAAACTTCTAACAATGATGTACATATTTGAAAGTTATAGACATACTAGCTCAATATTGGGTCTTTGGACCTTAACCCCATAATAATTAGCTTGAAATCAAAGCAAGAAGAGAAACCTCTGTTAGCTGCATCTTCTTAACTGTAAACACTAATGGCAACTTAAAATGCACACCAGCATTTCTAATTGTAGTATAATACTGACCAACTTTCCGGTTAGCACTTTTAAGAAAAAAATCCAAGATATTTTTCTCTGTTACTTTCATTCCTGCTCTTTGTTCTATGGTGCATGCTCCCTTTAACTGCTCCTACCCTGCTTCCTCCTTTCTCCTGTCTGTTACCCACTCAGTCTCCTCATAGCTCTTTTCCAAGACCCAATAACAACATCTCCAGGAGAGGCTATTTTTAAACAAGATGAAGTGAACCAACATACAGCAGTATGGTCATTTTTCTTCCATTAGTTAATTGGACTGTTTTTCTAAACAATCCTTTTCTATAACTATGATGGAAAAACTACTGACCAAAACCAACAGTTGCCTCAAAGGAACAATTTTGCCAAGTTACCTAGGAACAGCCAGTGCTCATCTCCCAGATATCCACATAACTAGATTACAGCTCCCTCCATATATGTCGTGGTTTAACCCCAGCCAGCAACTAAGCACCACACAGCCACTTGCTCACTCCCCCAACACCAGCAGGATGGGGAGCAGCATAGGTTGTGATAAGAACAATTTAATAGTTGAAATAAAATATAGTAATAACAATTGTAATGAAAAGGAGAGGGAGGAAGAGAGGAATAAACACCACCACTCCAAAATAACCCACCCCACCCAAGTGACGCCCAACACAGTTGCTCACCACCCGCTGACTGGTGCCCAGCCCCAAGCAGCGACTGGCAGCCCCCAGCCAACCCCCCCCAGTTTCTACACTGAGCATGACGTTCTATGGTATGGAGTAGCCCTTTGGCTAGCTTGGGTCAGCTGGCTGGCTCTGCTCCCTCCCAGCTCCTTGTGCACCTACTGGCTGGCAGAGCATGGGAAACCCAATTAGTCCTTGATTTAGAGTAAGCACGACTTAGGAACAACTAAAACATCAGTGTGTGATCAACATTATTTATTCTCCTACTAAAAGCAAAACACAGCACTGTACCAGCTACTAAGAAGAAAATTAACTATCCCAGCAAAACCAGGACAACGTACCATACATAAAAATTACTGCAAATATTTGGGACAACCACTATTTAGTCAGTCTGGACAGTTCAGGCTTAAAAGTCTCCACGACATTTATAATACGCATATAAAAGGACTATATAACTTTAATGTATAAATATAAAATTAATAGAGAGAAGCAGTTACAATTTTTTCAAGCTTACAAGTGTATAACAAAGACAAAAGGTCAGATGCAGCACAAAACAAAAAAAGGCAAAACTACCTGCACTAGCTAGGAGCCAGTGAGTCACCTAACCAGACAGAATAAAAAAACCCAAAGATTCTAGGCAACACTGGAATCTCAGCAGCTTTTTCTTCAAGTCTCCAACAAATGGACTCTACACCATCCTCAAACCTGAGGCTAGCTACTCCAATCATATATTTAGGGGGTCTTCTGGCCTGCAGATCCTCATTGAATTGAGTTGATCTTAAGGCATCAGTCAGGTTCTGAAACATTAGCTTTCAGCCACAGAATTCCAGGATTTTATTTATTACCAGAACTAATCAGCAAGCACATATAAAAAACCAAAATACATCCAGATGATAACTAGATAACTACAACGCTTTTCAACTGGTTTTCAACAGTTGTGGCTAATAGCTCTTTTGAACTTTTAAAACATATAGACACTAACATCAACCCAAGAATCTCTCTAATTTGAAAACCACCTTTACACAGATACTGATTCTTATTCAAGTATAAAGGAAAATAAATTGGTTTATAAGCCAGTGCTGTTTCCAAAAAGTTCAGTTAAATTCAGAGTCAGGTAAAATATAGACACCCCTCAGGATACCAGCTTCTCCATAGTTTCTGCATACCAAATATTGCACATGATCATATCTAAAAAAGTGAAATGGACAATTTCACTCCCCATTTCCATACCTTTAATCTCATCTCTAATCAATCCACATGAGAAAAAAACTTGCAGACTTTTTCAACGTATTGATTTACTGCGCTTCAGATAATAGTTCCGACTACTGACAAAGCTGTCTCTCAGGAAGCCCCACATCCCCCAGTACTGTCCATCTTCCAAGGATCCAAGGTCTCAAGCTGATACCTTCACTGAGACATCTACAGAAACAGTTGTGCTGTGAGAAAGCTGTGAGCGGGTCTGTGGAGCAGAGCCACACCAGACAAAGGTAAAACTGGCTTCACAGGTGGAATTGTTGAAATGAGGATTGTTGGCTGCTCTGGTTTTCAACCAACATGATAAGGTATAAAACCCTAACAAATTAACAGGTGACGGGTAAAAGGTGGCAAATCAACAACATCACAAGTCTATTTCAAAAAGCAGCAGGGACCAACAATCCTCTCCTGGCTGACACCTGCCAGCAAAGGCTCTTTGGGTATCATCACAAGAAGTGAGCGTACCAATGCTCAGCTTAGTAGATAATTATATCCTAGATATGCTTTGCATATGTTACCCAACAAATAAGTGTATTATACTCTTAAGTTATGCATCTCCTGCTCACAGACTGTCTTTTCTCATACATGTTCAACTGTGCACAAAAGGATCCCAAAAGAGAGGGTAACAAGGCCAAATTTCCTAAAGAATTAAGGAGATTAAAGCATTTGAATTTTCAAAATAGATTTAAAACTTAATTGAATGAGCAACTAGTAAGAAATTACTTTTCTAATATATATCAGGTTCCTGCTACACCTCTTACACATATAACTTGGAAAATTTTGTCCTAAGCTATCTGTTGTTCAGAAACCAACAATCAGAAACCAAAAAGTACTGCAATCTAAAAAGAAAAAAATGACTGGATCTACCCATGAATAAAGTCACAAGAATTATATTACTGAATCTTGCAGACACTGAGAATTTGCATTCCATAACTGGTTTCAGACAGAATAATCAAAACACACAAGTTAAATACAGTGATGTTAGGGGGCCCAGGGTCTACAGTCACTATGAATACATACTACAACATTGCTCTCATGACTAAGCAGTCCATGTAGAGAAGGCTAGAATATAGCCTTCCATGTTCAGGAAGTCCCAAGTTCAACTAAAAATGCTAATTAGAGACTGAAATAATTCCTTTATCTCTCTTTCCTGAGGGAAGGAAATGTATTTTCTGAGACTGAGTTAGCTGAGTTGGAGGAACCTGGCCCTACCTGAAGGAAAACAATATTACAAGTAGTAGAAAACTTTTCTAGAAATTTTACATTTCACTTTTAACTTATGATCAACCATAACATGATACCATCTGGCAACTCTACTCAAGTGTTCATCTGAAAGTTGTAGATGAGGGCTGAGAACAAGTTTGGGAAACATTAAGGCAATTTTTCACTTCTTTAGTCTAAAACACTTCACTGTACATTCATCTAGGACTTTAGGACTGGACATCTACCATCTATTAAGGGGTTTCAGTCTATTTTCTGGATGGTTTTAATTGTTTAAACCCACAAGAAGTTATAGATAGAATCATCTGTCATTGCTAAACATCTGGAAAGGACCCTGCCTTGAAGAGAAGTGGGATTAAGCATAATTAAATCTTTGCAGAACTTCCAACCCTGAAGTTTTTCTACAGATCTCACTCACATTCACTTCCCAGGAGAGTCAGTGTTTTCTGAAGTCATGAATATGTGAGGCCAGTTCTCTAAGAGTTCTTTTACACCTGACTAGTTCACCACAGGCTTATGCATTATCATACTTATTCAAAGTAACAGTTTATTCAGCACACTTTTTTTTCTTGCACGCTTATTTTTTAACCCTTTTTTTTAACCGCAGTCACCGATAAACTGAAACAAATCACCTGTTGCAATACTGCTGCCACACAGCAAATCGATGTGCAGCAAGCCTTCATCTGCATCATGTGCTCTCTGGTTTACGTGACAGTGTCTGTGGCCATGAAGTGGCCTGTGCATCAAAATCGATGTCAGGGGAGATGTGCAAGGAAGGTTATTTCCACACTAGAAGCAAGTGCCCGGTAAAAAATGGTATAGAAATATAACTGAAGTACCTTGCAGAGAAGTTATAATGAGAACTGCGAGATCACAACCCTGGCACTAAAACCAATCTTATTACTGGATCAACTTTTAAAATACATGCATTGCACTACTGGTAACTGTGATCCTATTGCACTGTATACCAGTGCCGGTCTGTCTCTAAGTATTACCCAATATCATCAGCAACAATTCTTTCATTTTGTCAGGAGAAAGCAGCCCATTATCAGGAATAGCAGGAACGGCAGGTTCCTGCAGGTGAGCTGGATATTGTACAAAAGACACGGAAAAATGAGACAACATTCTCTGCTTCATCTGCAATCCGCACTTCATTTTACTAGTCTATTCAGGCTGGATAATTTCTGGCTTTTACTAAGACAAGATTTAATGTCCTGTCATTAGTCTGGAGCTTGTCTTAAGGATCCTGAAGCACTAGTGTGAACTTACTGCAAATAGTTTAGAAATACAGGTAATATTCACTTCAGTACTAATTTCCTTAATATATTCAAAAGCACACCATTAATGCCGCTGAACAGTAGAGATGACATTTTTCAGAAAAAAAACCTGTTCCTGCTTTTTGGCTGTTATTTCCGTATTACATCTCCTTTCCACTTTTGAATTGTTTTGAGTTATTTTTCATTATATAAGTTCATTTCTGAAGACATGTTTACACTATCAGCCATTTTATAAATGCTGGCTTGAACAACAGCTAAAAGAACAGAATATTGTATAGCATCCTTGGCAGGAAGGAAAAGGGCAGGCAAAGAATGCAAAACTTCAGACAGTTCCATTCATTATACATGCAGCACTCAGTCTTGCTCAACGTGCTAAATCTGAAGTCTTTGAGTTATACACGTGCTTTTTTATTTGTTTCCTCCTTTGCATTTAAAAATATGAAAAGGCCATAAAAACCATCATAATGACAAAGAAAGCGAAGTTAAAAAACACTTCACTACCAAGCAAGCAGTAACATCCCCTGATGCACAAAGGAGTATCACAGAATTTTGTGCAAAGGATAGAAATGCCTCCTAGAATAAAAAGGTATTTTCTTGTCCATTTAGAAGAGGAAAAACACCTCACTGACTGCAAACCCAAATCACTTTTCTTCTTTCCTCGCAGCAGCAAACTAGTTACAGTAGTATCTTTTATGTGCTGACAACAGATGTTTTACTTCATTTTTTCATTCTAGGTGTTACTCTAACAGCAGAGATGGTTACCCAGCTTTGGATTCTGATGCTTATTTATTTAGAGCAATCTTTCTTCTGATATTTTCATAGCTCAAGGCGGGGAATGTGAGTTTAGCTGATAGATAAGTAGGAAAACTTCCTATATTTGTACCAGTAGCAAAACAATGAACATGCTTTTGTGTGTATATGTTCTTTCCTGAACAGTTTATCAAGAAAAAGGGACTTGAAAATGCAGTCTTGTAATATTTGGGCAAACCTTATTAAATACAGTGTGCAGTTCTCATTGTGTAACAGCTAGTATTTCTAGCAACATGTTTCCCCAATATTTCTCAGTATTTTACAACCAGCTGTTTTACTGTTAACTGAGCCAACATTCTCATTGTTCTTTTTCTCAGTTTAATATCTATTTAGAGCCTGTGTTGCAGACTGTCTTACTGTGACATTATGAATTCATCATATTATTGCCCTATCTCACACAGTTGTAAAGTATGAATCAATGGCAGCTGGCGTCACCTTGGCTTGACCAGGAAGACAAACTGGACTGTCAAAATGTTCAGTCTTTCCTACTTCATTGAGTACCAACAGTAAAAGCATATAGCCCTGAAGATCCTGCTGGCTACCTCAGCATCCAAACGAAAACTCCTTAACCCTTTGTTCAAAAAATGAATCTTCTCTCATGTCAAATACCAGGGAGCCAGCACTTTCTAACTTTGGTAAACTCTCAGATTTTGTCTTGTATTTCCCCACCCGTGAAACAGGAATAGCTATCGCGCAACAGCTGTTAGAGCACAGCACCACACTTGTGCTTGGTGCTTACACTTTGCCAGTTACCACCCTTGCCTGAAATAGCGCACTGAATACCTAGTAAGGATTCAATATTAACACAAGTTAACACCTTATTCCTTGATAAATCTGTTTCATTTGGAGGAAAGTGCAAGAAGACAACAGTAAGTGCATCAGAGTCAGATCACTAAGGAATTGCTGCAGTCAAGTACAGCGCTTTACAAGTTCCTCTAGACGTATTCAAGTCTGTCTTCCCAGAAGTTCCACATACAACTTCATTTGCTTGAATTTTAATGCAGAACCTACAAATCACTTAAATGCTGTTCAAATTTATCAACGTTATAAATTTGAAAATGGAAGCTTGCCTGGTTTATACTGCTCTCTGCACTTTTTCTAAGTGCCTATTGCTCTGACTGAACAAGCATTTATAGTCCTGTTCAAATTATATACTATGCACAATGCTGTTCTATCAAAAATAGAACATAGTACAACAGTAAGCTGAAACCAGATGAAATTGTCTAATAATTTTTCTACACTGTAGAACTACCTGAATTCAAGGGGGAAAACCCCGACACGATCTCTTACCAAATGCTTCAGTTGACCAGCAAAGTGGATATATTTTTCATGCACTGGGGAAAGAGACCCGAGTGTTCTGTAGTCAGGATAATATTACAGCTGGATAAGTCACTATGGTGATGGTGACGGTGACGCAACCACTAACATTGCAGACTCCCCTAGTTATGCAAAGCTGATTTAAAATAAGGGAAAGCTTCATATCTTGGACTTTTGTCACCTAAAAAAAAAAAAAAGGGGGGGGGGGAGGTTGCAGGGAGTAAGGGAGTACTACAGGGCTTGGCCCTTAAGTCTGAAAGCTATCAGTTCTGGTCCAATGTTGCTGGAATTGGAGGGACAGAAAACCTAGAAGGAAGCTTTTTCAACTCCTTCACTGGGCACTGAGAGTTGGGTTTAATCCTGAACTCTGGTAGGACTCCCTGTGAAATTCTGAGCTTTATTTCCAAAATTTGCACCTCGAAATTTGAGATTCTTGGCTCAAAATAAATACTGGAAATTCCCGAGTAGGTTACTTAAAATGCTCAGTATGACCTTCACATGTATTCTCCTTGTGGATTATCTCATTTTACACAAAAGAACTGTTTACAGTCTTGCGCATAGTATAGCTCCTGACAAGATCCCATGAGATTTGATAAATGTGGAAAAAATTAAATGTACTGTGAAGATATGTACAAATAAATATATTTATTATTAATACTACTAGTATTACAGATACTAGTTCTTAAATCAATTTTCATAAGAAGTAAACTTAAGCCAGTGTAAAAATTATTTTTTAAAAAATAATGGGTATAGAGCAACATTAGATTTCCTTAAATCTATATCCCCTCATAAAATACTGCCTGAAATAAAGATTACAAGCCTTTTGGTTAATGAGTGTATCGAATTGTATCCCTAAAGGCCAAGAGGATTATAGTGATAACGAAAGGTACACATTAGCTGTTCTCACCTCTTCACAGTTACCTGTTCAGGGCATTTCTTGTCCTCGCCCATGGCAAGGGGAGTTGGACTGGATGATCTTTAAAGGTCCCTTCCAATCCAAACTACGATTCCATGATTTTTCCAGCCATATTAATGTTACAGCTATCTAAATAAACAAACAAAAAAAAATAAAAATAATTTTTCACAAATTAGGTAGAAATTATTTTAAAGAATAACATGTTCACATCTGAAGTTCACTTGTACAGAGACTTTGGATTCCTGCAAAAGGCTCATTTTAGATTAGACGAACACAAATTGGCTGCTTAAAAACTTATTGGTACAAATCACCAGATACAGACAAACTAGTATTTATCACAGTGAAGGTAAACAAGTGTTTTCTGTAAATAAATCATATGCCACTGTCAATCCTCTTCAATCCTTCCCTCTTTCAAGCAAAATCCTTCTACTGACTTGACATGAAGGAATGGTTGGACTACAAGAGGTTTTGGACCAAATCCTGCACGTATCTGGAATGAGCAAGCCATAGCAAGAGATTTGCCTAATTCTGGTACAAGGCTATTAGGCAAGACCTCAGAACTAACAGAGTTAAGTGTTGTTTCATTTGCACTAAATGGAAAACTAAAAGACCACCACATCATATGGGTTTGGTTTGCAGTAATCAGGAATAAGCAGAATTTGGAAAAGAGCTGCAAGAATCCTTAAAAAGGACATCATAACTGAGGACAAACATGGTCTCAATGACCTCTAAGTAAAACACTAATAACAAAAGATAAGTGAAATAACATTTTAAATACTGCCCACTTCAGAAAGCTGCTGACAGGGCGAAAGAAGTTAGTCTAAGAAATAAAACCATTAAGAATACAGGAACTGATTTCAGAAATGAAAAGACAACACACTAATTTACTATGTAAGAGGTGGTTGGTACCTAGGACATCTGGTATGTCTAATACAAATACAGGTAAACAAGACAACTGCAAAAAAGTTCAGCTATCGCATTAACAAGTCAATAAAACATTGCACTGAGGCTTTCTAGCAAGGAAGAATGTAAGACAGCAATCAAATATTGTTATGGAATTTCTCAAACTGTTTCTTTAATTTATACATTTGGAAAGTTAGACTGTCTGGGATTACAACACCATCATAAATAAAGTAATTTATGATGCAAGATTAGTGTGTTACTTTAAGTTATACAGAAATTCAAAGTAATTTCTTCTCCTCCTCCCCTAAGTAAATATTTTTCATCTTGTATGCATTATTTAGTATCCTAAGCCTTCAAGCCACTGCTTATTGCAGCAAGCTCATAAATCATCTCTTCCACATCAGTCAGCTACCCTTAGAAAAGCATACAAAATCGGGCTTTTTATACAGTATCTCTCTGCAACCATAATTACTTTACCGTATAAATATATTTAATCTGCAGACTAATATGAGCTGATTCTTATATAGTAGTTAACTAGATCATTAGCAAATAAATGTTTGTGTCTGAACCTGAAAAAGCTGTTTCGCAAAGAAAATGTATTCATGAGTCAAGCAAAACAAAACCAGACTGTCCCAAAGCATGTGGTACCAATATGGGAGAGTCATGGCTTTTATTTTCCTGTTTTCTAAGAGTAAATAGATTAAAAAAGGGTCAGGACCAGCCTGAGGTTCAACCTGTCACAGGCAATTATGATACACACTGCATAATCTCAAGAAAACGCTTCTTATTCTTCTTTATTTCACCTGTTGTTACCATTGATAAAAGATGACAACATTTGTTATGGTTAACTTTCCAGTCTGAAGCAATTACATTTTCTTTTATCTGCAGTGTGTTCTAGGAAATAATAATCATTTTCATACACATCAAGCTTTCTGGAGAAGGGCCGAGTCTTCTGATGACAGAGCACCACAGAACATAGCAGTTTGTGATGGAAAGTGCCAATGTAAAAATAATTACAATGTGTTAAGGCGAAAGAGTTGAGTAAACTATGTCCTGCCCAATACCCCTCAGCTCTATGTTAAAAAAGGACACTGAAGCTTACATACCAAATTGCACTTGATGGGCATCATCTAAACATTATGATTTACAGTAACCTGTAAAACCAGCTATGAAAAGGGGTGGCACTAAATTCCAGGCACAAGTGCATATTATTTATGGGAATGTTTTTTGTTCACTTAGAAAGCCATAAAGGCATGATCAGCTGCTCTTCACAGAGTATAAAAACTATTAATGTGTGTATATCATTAATAATCATATCTACTGGGCATTTTTCATTTAAAACTAATTTAAAAACTCTACAAGGGATAATGTACAGTAACCTAATCAGAGAGAAGCTTTCTATTTCTTTAGAAAAATCACCTAGTGCTAACTATTAGAATTATATTATTGATTTAGGTGACGTTGCTCCAAATTGTTAATAATTCCCACTGCATGTAGCTAGACAGGTAGTATAAAATCTACCATGAGCATGTATGAGTTTTAACACCTACGTATTAACTGTTCACTGTGACACGTACATCTACAAATAAAATGTAAGGAAAGCCACACATGGAGACAGAGACCAAAAGAATACCCTGAAACCAGGAAACTAATTTTGGAGAGAGCAGCAAACCAGCAACAGACCACTGTTCATATAAATGTAAGCCATCAATATGAGCATGTTGAACTAATTCACTGTGAAAAGGAAACTCTGGGAAGATAAAGCCTTTCTAGAGAATGCAGAAATTGAAATACATTGAGTTAAGGCAGGGCATGACTTTTAAGAAAGATTAAATCTATAGGATGCTTAGAGAAAGATATTTGCCACTTTAGGGCAGGAAAAATAAAAAAACCTCTGCATTACTCAAAATACTTACTAGACCCCCAAATTCATAAATGCTGTTTGTAACAATGTAAAATGAGAAAAGGCATACTTAAAGCTCACTTTTGCTTTTCAATATACAGGGAATTACCATCTTCATCAACTTTAGAGCCTACCACAAAACTAGAGCAGTGTTGCAACACTAAAGAGTAAAGGCAAATAAACTTATTGTCTTGATTACTGCATTTATATTCATAGTGTTTTCTTTTCAATTTCAAAATAAGCATTTTGACATGGTTATCAATTATTACTGACTTTGGCCCTAGACATAGCTTTTCATTTATGCAGAGTTTTTTGAGTTTGGTTTGTTTTTTAAACTTTCCTTGACTAATTTTATCCAAGTTGAACAAATATAGATGAACTTTAATAGAAGCAAAGGACATATCTAGTGTGACAAGCTGAACAACCTCCAGGGTGTCCATCTACTGAGGAAGTCATATTCTATCTTATCCAATGCAATTATGAAAAGTGACAACACTACCCAGAAGATATCAGCGCACTTGAGCAGACTGTTCAGTCTTGCCGTTGCAAAATCTGGTCAACTGACTTTCTCTTGTGGCATTCATGAGCCAAGACTAGGAATCAGTTCCTGAAACATCACTTTCACAGAGTGACAGTCTGCCTGCTGTGGTAATAAATTACCTTTTTCCTACCTTTATATGCTTCCTAATAACTCCACATCAAAGAAAACACACTCATACAAGAGTATAAGCATCCAACACAGTGATTCCAGCTACTATAGATTTACAATAAGCCTCAGAATATTTATATGATTTCTTTCAACCTTGAAGCTCAGTCATCAGATGTGAATATCAGGTTTCTTTTTCCTGAGCAGCATGCTGCAGCAGTTTGAAATAAAGCAAGTTTATCTTCATGACTTCCAAGAAAAGATGTTGAAATCATGGCCATTGTGAAGCCTTTTAGCATTATATCAAAAAGAATTATTTAAAAAAAAAAAAAACTAACAACAAAAAAACCTTTTATGACCACTTCCGTGGGTTTTCTGATATGTTTTCCTGGACACAGAACCATATGATGCCTGGCTGTAGTCACACGAATAGGAATAAGCTAGTAGGCAATGGTGGGGTTTCTCAAGCTGTTTCTTTAATTTATAGGCAAATTAAAAAAGGTCAATGCTTTCTCCTTCGAAAGCAGAGCCTACAGGAAGGCACTGGCCACGCTGCTGGCCAGCAGGCTGCGAAGCCAGCCAGCCACCCTCCTCGCCTGGCTGGCTGGGAGAGGCTGCATTACTGTCTCATCAGCTTTGGAGATGCTGGGAACCATATTCAGGGACCATGAACCATAGGCTCCATATACCGTCAAGGGCATGACTTGACAAGATATGTGGCTTTACCTGATCCATTTGCTAGGTAATTTAAGAAGTGAAAATAAAAGAAAACAGAGCCAACTTACCAGCACTGTAGGAAACTGCTACTGCTGCATGAGAGTTATGATTGCTACTGAATTTGCTATCGAGTGATCACTATAGAGTTATTTTTATAATTCTTTTACTATTCCTTTGGATAACTCCTGTCAAGCATGAGGGTTAAGTCTTGTCTTCAAAGCACTTCTGTAAATAGCTGAAAATAGTGTATATTAAGTATTACATGCTGTTATGGAGTGATACCAACCCAGAAGCAACTTGTGAGATCTTGATGGCATCTGGCCAGCCCTAGCTCATGCCTCCATGATGCCAGCCAAAGCACAGCCAGTGAGGATGGTATTTCCTTCAGAAATCACACTCCTGACTCAAAATAATATGTTAACATAGAGATACCCAGTATTTTATACAGCAACAGCAGTACAGGCTGATCCTCCTGATATAACGTACCTTTCATATGTATTTTCACTGCATACTCCAGAGCCAGCTGACCAGACTACTTCAGTATGTGCCTAAGTTTGGGTTCCACAAGCTACTCGGGTACTTTAAAAGCAATATTCAAGAGCTTCACTGAATAGGACCTTAGTAACAAAGCAGCTGAAGACTGTTTTAGCAATCTTGGGGCAGGGGGGAACACACTCAAACGTTCAGTCATTCAGCCCAGGAAGTTATTACCGAGGGGGCACAGTGACCAGGACAGTGCTATGCATGTGTTTTGTTAACTGTTTTCTGTCTTTCCTACACACACTCCATAACAGCTATATAATCTCTTCTTCCTAACCTTCCAGCCTATAAACACCATACGAAAGGACTTGGTCGCACAGTAACAGCCATTAACTCTGGGTCTTTAAAAGACTTTCAGACACTAACAACACAACTGTTAAAACAGATTCATTATAAGCAACAATGTTTTCACTCTTGGAAGACATGCCTATACCATACTTCAATGAAAGTTCATCAAAACTCTATAAACACTTTCATAACTTCTAAAACCCATTGAAAATCCTGTGATGAGTCCTGGTTTTGTTGAAGTTCCTTTTTACTAACCTCTCATAAAAGATAGGGAACACTATGGGGCATATTCCTGCATAAAATCTATCCCTATTTTGCTGCATACACTGTAACCGCACAGATATTAAATGTGATTTTCACTTTTTACAGTGCTCCTCTTAATGTGGCCTTAGTGATGCAATAGACTAATTTCATATACTTTTTGCCTATACTCATCCTAATGTATTCTGTCATTCTCAGCTCCATACGCCTTCACCATAACTAAAACAGTCAGATGCTGCTAAAGAAATTAACACATATACGTTCTCCCATGTGACTCCTGTAAAAGCTTCCTCCCTTTCAGGAAAGGGCTTCCAATAGATAGAACAAATGCACAATAGTCTAATGGCATTAAAAAATAAATTATCATAAGAATTAGTACAAGCTGGAATTCAAGCGTGGCTTCTATTTGAAGATCAAGTGTTCTCCAGCAGGAAAAACAGAATTATTCATAGGCTGTATAGCCCTTGTTAAGTCTTTCTCCTTGAAGCAATATTGTTCTATGTAGGCTTTTACTTCTGGAAACAAGAACAGTTCTATCCTTCTTTCCTATCTCATTTTTGCAAAAGGAGGAGGGGATGGAGATGGGACAGACAGGGGACAACAACAATGCAAGTAAAGCCAGCTTCATTTTAAAGATGACCTCACAGTGGTATTTCTCCTAACAGACCACTATTTGCATTATTGATTGTCCAGAAGTTACCAGCTGGTGGTCACCCTGACTAAATGTCAGACTCTTCAAAATGTTATTTACAATGAGGGCTGACTTTGAATTATGTGTGCAAATGGACAAATTGTTCATGGAATCATCTGAAGTACATCGTGATCCTACTCTAACTCTGACTGGTGTGATTATATCAATCTAGTGCTTTCTAGTATTAGGACAATACATGGGAGTTCACATTTGCCTTATATATCTAATGTAAAGATTCCTTATCAGCGAAGCAGATATGTACAGCTCAGCCAATAGAAGCAACTGGAACTTTGCAGAGAAACAGCAAGACTCAAATTTCTGCTCTGGTCCCAGCAGGAGCCACCACCAAGCAGCCCCTCAGTATCCAGTGCGATCCAGTCCCTGTCCTTCCCACCTGACCCAGCTGCACTCTTATCATCCCTGCAGCCACATAAATTTCTGCCTTCCCACTGTTCTCAGAAATTTCCACCTGAGAGCACTTACTCTGTATGGAACCTAACACCACTGCTGGAGGATGGTCGGATTAGTATCTCTGCAATGCCTCTAAAACCTGAGAAACCATAAAAAAAAATGATGTTTGCCTTGCTTCATTACTTGATCAGCATTAGTAAGTCCAGTCTCTCACAAGTTTGTATAAATGCTTAAAAGGTTCAGCTGTTTGCAGCCTAATTTTCTGGGAGAGTGAAAATGCTATAAATAGCTATGCTTTTCAGTAAAACAGAGAACAAACCATTTTTTATCCTAAAGCACTGACCATTGACAATTTTCTGAGCTACTTTTGGCTTAGCACATCGCAGACAATTCGCAACACCCAAGCTAGAAAGATTTGGGGCCACAGTATGATCACTTCAGAGGACACGAGAAATTTAAAGGGGCCTGAAATGATTCTGTGAGGCAGGTCAAGGTCTTCCAGTCACACACTGCGGCCGCAGACAGCATCCCACGCTGGGGTGAGTCACCAGGAGAATGCCAGTTCTCAGTAAGCTGTGAGCTGGAGACAGCACAATCACCTCCACACATAACTTAGAATACTCTTAGGACTGGCCTGAAATATAATGTAACACCAGTATTTTGGGTGAAACAATTACAGTTTAGAGCCTAAAACAGTCTTGCAGTCTAAAATATTGAGTTTATTTGTGCTTTTTGGGAACTGGACTATTAACAGAATAAGCCTATCAAATATCTTTTAATGGTTATATGTTGTGTCTAAATATTTGACCCATATGAACTCTTTCTAAAGCTAGTAATTTCTAAGAATTAGGCTAGAAAAGAGAAATTTACAGGCTACATTTTTGCCACAATGCTATAAAATCAGCTCCTGATCTGAGTCCACATTGGAATGCTTTTTCTGGTGCAGGAAGAAATGTATTTCATGTGGATTTACTGCTTGGCTGACTGACTTTGTTATCTTTTGGAATTTCTAGTGTTAAATTAAAGTCAGATTACATATTTTGTCTAGAGTATTTTTTTAATTCTGTAGCTGGTCCTCATTAATTTTTTGCAATATGATTAGTTGCTAAGGAAACAAGAGTTCACATACAGTTTGTTTACTCTATTTAATTTACTACCATTTAAATTTAAAATAGTTCAACAACAAAAAACTCTGAAGTTTCCAAAATTTGACATTTAGATTCAGGATTTTGACTCACATCCACC
Organism: Falco rusticolus; assembly: GCF_015220075.1. Taxonomy (NCBI): domain Eukaryota; kingdom Metazoa; phylum Chordata; class Aves; order Falconiformes; family Falconidae; genus Falco; species Falco rusticolus. Next base: position 24,861,235 of record NC_051197.1, read on the forward strand.
TTTACTAAATATTTATGTTCCCCTACAAACAAAAAGATTGTTTTCATTCTTGATGTAGGCCCTAGGGTTTTGGATAAGACAAAACAATTTAACAGAAATGTGTAAACCAAGGTTTTGCCACAGTAATGGTATGATTATAGCCATGTTCTGCATTTTTTTAATTCAAATTAAAATGCAGATACTGTCCATACGTAGTAGATTTCTTTGCATTAACTACAATGCCCAAAGATTTTTTACAGTAAAAACTTCACATAATCATGACTCAAAGTTTCCCTTCGTGATAGGAATGGAGCAACATCATAAAGATCAGTGCTAATTTGAAATTAAGAACCTTGAATGTCTAGAAATGTGCCATTCAAATAGGCTGTCCCAAGAAGAAGGAGTAAAGAATAAAGAGGCACATTTACAGCATATAAATGGCACACAATATAAATGAAACGTGGAAGGTAGAAGGGGACTGTTCTTGGGACACCCTAACAAAAGCAAAGCCAGTCAACACATGCTTCCTCAACCTTCTCACCAACAGCCTCTGAGAAACTATCTCTAATGATAACCAGTCACCAAGGATGTGCATACTGAAACCAGCATCTCCTCTGACACATCCTGACCCTAAGTTGTTGTTAGAGCACCTACTTTTACTAAGTGACACCTTCAGTCAGCACCTCCCTCCCGTGTCTGCTCAGCTACCCTACTCTAATACTGAAGACGAATGAGTTTAAAATTCCAACACAATTAAATGAATGCTTCGCATCACTTTAAAGTACATGAGCTGCACAGCACCCTGGATGACAGAAGCGCAAGACACAGTACAGACAGACCCCTTGATTATTCTCACCTCAAACCCACCTCTTTCCCCAGGCACTTACTAGGGTAACAGCCGTTTCAAAAATACATTTCCTCCAGAACTCCGCATGTACTCAAGTGTTTGTACAAACATCACTACTTGTAAGACCCTAATAAAACTGTGTACTGCTGGAAATGATTGCAACACAGGACGACTGTGGAAGGCATGGTCTTGCATTTCATCCCCAAGAAACTACTACTGAACTAATTTCTCCCCCTAACAACAAAAGACAGATTTAAAATTAAACTTCACAGTTGCTTTAAATTAACCTTTTGCCTGAAATCTCCATCCCCCGTTTGGGCATTCTTAGCAAGTTTCAGATTGCTGCCTTAAAGCCCTTTGCTTTCTCCTCTTTCCCAGCATACTAGTGCAGGAAAAGCGCTATTTAAGCCAGCTCTCCCTATTCCTTACAGGGGTAAGACAGGTCAGTGAAAATCCCATCTGTTCCTTCCGTGTCTTTGTATTACCAGGCCTGACCTGGCAGGGAGGTGCTGGTACCCAGCTTCATTACCTTCAGGGGACATCAGCACCCCCGAGGGCAGCTGTCACTGTTCTCCCATTGTAGGATTACAGCCTCCTGGCATTAAAAGAAGAGAATATTAGAAGTGAAATACAAACCTAGATTTTTATTATTTTTTTAAAGCCTTAAGCTCTACCTTAACTTTCTCCTAGCAAAATTTATCCTAACAAGAAAAATAAACTCATCAAATATCACCTTGAACCCGTAATTAAGTCAGTCATTCAAACTACAATGAAGAGTAGACCCCTTAGAGACCACTAACTATTCTGTTTAATGACATGACTGTTAGCTCCTAGAAGGACACAACTCTACCGCCACCATATGTGTATGCCACAGTTGGAAAAAGAATTTTAAAAGCCTCTAAAGAACTCTGTCATTAGCATCCCATTAGTTTCACAAACTTTTTACGTATAGAAGTTGATTTGCATACTCCACTATAGCGTACAGTTACATCCCATGCGCAATTTTTCTAAGTTCATTTCACCTGGTAAAGTTGCAGGGAGGAAGACCAGACAATGCTTTCTCGTTACATAGTTTTAGGCTTCTTCCCTAGTTTTCTAGGAAAATCCCAGCAAATATAGAGTGAAAGCATAGGCAGTGCTTTGTACTGCTTTTTTCATCTATTGGCACATTATTTGAACTATTTATGAATTGACTGGAGAAAAAAAGTGTACTTCTCTATGCCCAGATAAACACTTTCTGAAGGACCCAGGATCCAGGAAAGAGGTTTCAGCTTTGAAAACTAGGGTATCAAAGCAGCTACCAACAGGGGATGAGAAACCATGGACTATTTGGTAGCTGTATACCCAAAGAAAGGAGACAGAAAACCTACAAAAAATGGAAGAGCAAGTAGGAAAGAACGAAGTGGCTTGAATAAAGGAGGTGAAATAACAGGAAAAAAATATGCTTCAAGAGATGATCTAAAAAAAGAAAACCTGAGAACATAAGTGAAATTATTTAGCATGAAGGAGAAAACAGAAAGAAAAGCATGAGCATATGTGTATTCTGTCCTATGAAGTATTCCTGGATAAATCACTTTATATTATAAGGGGTTTTAAAGCAAAAATTTTCTCATTTGAAGCACATACACCACGACCGTACTGGCTTGAACTTTTACTGAAGCATATCCAATATAAAGGGAAAACAACTAAGAAGTTGCAAAAAACCCTGTGTTCAAAACAGGTGAAAAAAGCTATGAAGTGTTACCACTGGACTTCAAAGATCCGTCTTCTCAGATCATTAATGGAGTGTACTTTATCTCCTATTTATCTGAACACCGCAGTCCAGTAATTACAATGTATCTGCATATATCTGTGGCAACACCAAAAAAAAAAAAAAAAAAATCTTCCCCTCCATTCCCAGAGAAACAGTAGCTGGTGTGCGGTACTAGCTAACCAGTTTCCGCCACCTGCCCTTTGAGACAAAGTTACACTTTATGGACTTAAAATCAAAGCATATCCTTTAGTGTTTTTATCAAAAAACTTATCCTTTACACTTCTGTCGTTTTTTTTTAAACAAATATTTATTTGTTAAAACTTTTATCAAAACATATCCTTTAGTGTATTATTTCTCTTGAGCAAACACCTCCACAACACACACTCTTCCACTATCCCCAAGAACGTGCAACTGGTTCAGTATCAGAACAAATTCAAATGTAGCTTCACGGGTTTCTTCACTTAACTTGACGCTATTGCCCTTTGGGCAACCACCTACCTTTTAACATTATTTTTTTTCTTTTCTAACTTTGTTTTACGTAAATAAAGCCCTATTTCCCTTCACTTTGAAGGTGGCTCAGATAACCATCAGAAGTGACTGATTCACTATTACAGGGATTTTTGTCTGGGGCTTTTTTGTGGTTTGAGAGTTTCTGCAGCTGTGTCACATTCAAAACTTGGTTGTTTGTTCTGCCACAGTGAAAGAATTAAAAATAGATGACTCAAATTTGGATTCATTTAAATTCTAGACAAAATGTACTTTGACAAGACTGCAGTTCTTTTTTAGTGCAATTTTCAAAGCTGTTCTAGTGAAAGAGTTTATTCAACAAGTAACAATAACTTTATGCAATTATTAGGGAAAACAAATATAAGATATATCTTGCTTTAGAAAGTTGTCTCCATATAATCAGGAAACAATGTTAAATTTCTTTTAAAGTATACAGCCAAATAATTTTGAATTCCAATATCATGTAGTTAGAAGAACTGCTGTCAAACAAAACACTATTAGGAGACATTCCTGGAAGAAAAAATAGTAATTCAGTTCTTCTAAGTTTTAAAGAATATATATTTCAGAAAAGATTGATATAGACATGCAAGTACAGAAACATCAACTCAAAATATATTATTTTACCTGTCCTAAAGCATTTTTCCTAACACTAAAGTTTATTAGTTGATTAAGGACATTTTCGGAAAATAGGTCAGATCCGAACAGCTTATGTCTACCATCAAAATCAATACTAAACCTAATATAAGTAAGCAGAGGGCAAATGTTTCTCACCAATTCATGCAGATATAATGGGAAATATTAAAGCCACAGCTTTTTGATATATGAAGATATGCCAGAAAACAGTTCACTTTCCTCAACCCTTTCCCCTCAAAGCACTCCCCCTAAAAAAAAAAAAAAAAAATTTAAAAAAAAAAATTTAAAAAGAGAATAGCTTACACATCCCAGAATACAGACGACTGATTCAAGCCTTTGTCCCCTTCTCTGAGAAGCACAAACTGAACATTATTTAACACCAATATCTATTCCTGAAGAAATGTGCCTTGAATAATTCTGTTTTCTAACCCTCAACCCCCAAAGAAACCCAACCCACTCCCAAGAAAACATGACACATCACTGGAAAATTCTGAAGTGAAATTTACCACATCGCTTGTAAAAAATCGTCACAAGGACAAAGCTGAGAACTGAAGTATGCTTAATATATGTGTCCACTGGATAGTGAGTTCTTGTCTGATTGTCAAAGTTACATCCCACTCAGAGAGCAGTTCCAAAGAACAAGCAGGACTTTCACCAAGCAGATCTTCAAGGACCAGCTGAAGCATCCATTCATTTCCTACCTACAACTATTTAAAAACATAATATTAATGCCAGATTTTTCTGAATATGTGTATTCTGCATACAAATGTGTACACATAATTAATGCTCAAACATCTTTTTAAATATAATATCTCTTCAATTAAGAGTTGTTAGATATTTGAAACAGCAACAATACTTAATTGGAGAAACGCATCCTCCATGTTAAGTATTATATTAAAAGGTTATATGAAAAGGCTGATAACTCTTAAAAATACACTTAACAGAAAAATTACTTCACCAAACCACAACATAACACTTATTTTATTCTAACACTTTTTAAAAATTTGAACCTATAGGCATTTATTTTAATAGACAAGTTCTTAAACTGTTTTGAAAGAGCAGCAATAGCCAAAACAGAATTATTCACACCTCCACAAGGTTCACTAGGCTAGACATCAAAGACCCTCAGAACTCATAGCTGCCTGAGATTAGGAAATAACAGCGCACACAGCCACCTAATTTCCACTGGGAACCCGGTCAACTAGCAGCTCTGCAAAAATCAACTTTCTTGCTTCTCGTTCCCTGCACACCAATACACTTAAATCATCTGTTCAACCAGGACATGCAAACCACATCGTAATCTGGAGAGAAAAAAACAACACTTTTTTTTTTCTTCTAAGTAGACAGGGCCCATGTATCATCTTGCTCTTGCTATAGGTGTCTTCAGTGAAGACATTACGACATTATATCAGAATCCAGGACCTACGCACCCATTGCCCAGAGAACCTATGTTTAACATCACACTTATCATTGCTATGAGGATGTAATCTCCCATGCAATTGTGCTGCTGTAACTTTTTTCCAATTTGTGTTTAAGAAAGGATTTCAGACTTTTAAGAGATTACTGAGTAGGCACAATTCACCTGTTCACTATCTGGAGACTACATCATGTTCCCCTATAAGAAGGTAGCTGCCTAGGAAAACTCCATGAGAAGTGTTTCTAGGAAGCTGACATCCTCTATATCATCGATTAGAAGCTTATACTGGAAAGAGTCATTGTAAAGCTGCTTAATTTTTTTCCCTAGCTTTCTGTAAATACCTTTTTGTTAAGTAACAGACTAAAAAGTTCATTTCCAGTTCCTCAACTGGAAAACAACCACAAGCTATTGGGTATTAATGTCTGGCTGAACAAGTCATAGAAAAACAGTTACAACTTTATTCACAAACTATAAACATCACAAGGGCTCTGAAACACCCAATACCTGAAATTTCCTAATCAAATTAAAGAAATAAAACCATCTGCTCTCTCTCTTCCCCGTAGCCCACCCTTCATAGACACGAGAAACAAATCACGCACTTCTTGCCATTGATTTTAAAAAAGTACCATAGACTCTTTGATCAGATTTAGATCCCAGCTCAAAACTCACTGCGGTCAACTAGATTTTTTTTCCCTGCTGTCTTCTGTGGGTGCCAGATTAACAGACAATGCCAAATACCGATTTCTGGAGTTCCAGCACACCAGCAGCTTCCACTGAAGCCAGCGATACGCACAAAGAACAAACTCTGAAAGCTTAAACCCATTCAGGAAATTACTTCTTGGGTAATTATCCTTGCTCTCATGCAGAAGGGGGCTGTCAGCACCTGATCACTGCAGTCAGTTCAAGCTCATTTACAGGTGCTAATCAGAGCAGATTCAGCCTCACCTTTAATAGCATATTAAATCTTTGAAGACTTCTTTATAAAAAGTATTTCCTTGCAAAGGACTTAGTACATTCAATTCCAGTTCATTCAGTAGAAACTGAATGGTCTATATAATCTTCAGGACTCAGTAATTTCTTAGATTTTTAAAGCCAGAATAGACCCTTGTGACCACTTAGTCAGGCCTTCTGCATGCAATTTTACTGAACTCCTGAGAGAAATACCGAGAATGCCAAGCAATTATTGGGAGAATGAGAGGCAGCTGTCCAAAGCAAGCAAGGGGATTTGGAAAATAACAGGTAGGATTGTGGTATGTTTTTGTTTTTCTCCAAATTTTGCTGCCTAAAAAATGTTTTGAGGGAGTGGGTGGGGTGGTGTTTGATAGGGGATTTTTTGTTTGGTTGTTAATTAGCTTTTTAAACACCAATTCCTCATAGCAGAAGTACAAATAAAATACAATTATGTTTAACTGATTTCTGGACAGAGACTGCTTAACTGAAGGCTTATGATGAAGGTCTGAAATTCACATAGCATCCAGCGGGGGTCATTAATAATGTAAGGGCTAGGGGGGGTTGTGCTATGATGCAATACAACAGGGGACAATGGTAGGGAAAATAGCAACAAGTTGATTTAACTATACTTCCACAGTTGCTGGAATACTCCTAAAGTTTTTGAGTGTGCTAATCAATATTATATTCCTTGTCTCAAGGAAAAAGCTACCCAATTCAAAGCCTACAAATCAATTCACTATCAAAACACTTTGATTTATTAGCAACGCTTAATCAGTAGTGCATGAAGTATATGTTCAGGATCAAAATCAGCAATACAGTATATCAACCACAACATTAGGCAATTACAAAGTGTTAACTTAAATCTACTGATTTCCTAAGCACCCTTCAATAACTAATCCCCAACAGCTGTAATGCTGCCCCCCTCACGTTATGGGCAGTTATAGGCACTCTCCCCACCTCTCAGAGGTACAGGTTCCCCGGTTCGCATGTATCTGCTGTTAGAGCAGGGGTTGCTGCAGCTTTTCGTGTATCTCTGCTGCTCCTTGCAACCTGCTAATCCACATGCTGGTGAGAAAGCCAAAAAAGGGCAGATTAAAGGCAATCAGTATGAATCTCTCAGCAAGGCTTTATGCACACACCAGGGGAAGCAATCACCTACTGATTTCGCATTCCAGTGAATACATCAAGGTAAGAAAGTCATATGGAATAATCCAAGATTATTATTATTACTGGAACATCATTACAAGTATAAAACATTCAGATAATATAATAAGACAATATTTCATTCACCATTGGCATTTTCAGATTGAAACAGCTATATTTGAAAACAGAAGAGTTTGTTGTAAAATATCAGGCCAAGTTAGATTCTGCAAATGTAGAAGGATCATGGAAGAAAAGGAAACTAAATAATATATACTGTAATAACATGAGCTCTGTGCTTATTGAAATGGCAATGAATCAAGCTAATCAGATTTTTCAAATGACCTTTCCAAATGGATCTGTAAAAATTCTGAAGCACAAAAATTGGTATAGTACTTCACATCACCTTAAAATATATTATATGGCAGTACCATAAGCTGGTAAGCACTAATAACAACTGAAATAAGTTTTTTGGATCTATCCTGTCCATATTCTCAATGGAACAGCTGTTATCTGATGTGAACACACTCTGGTCAATAACAGTACAAAGAACTTATGAATTTTCTCAACATCTACAAATTCCACAGAATTCCTTCATTATCACCTTCCCAATCTATTGAAATAGTCTTTGTGGCAAAGAGATAAAGTGAAAACTATTTTCAAAAAATTTTAGGTACTAGAGCATATTTGCAATCCTTAAACTTACAAAAGCTGTGTAATTACCAATGCTAGTGAGTCACGATCTTTCAGCAAGACACATTTTCATTCTTTGTAGGGAAGAAAATTTGCAGAGGCACCACAACTAAATTTTATGCAGTCTCTGACAATAAAATGTGTTTGGGTTATTGCTATATGAATAAACCATTTCCCAGAGAAAGCAATGTAGTTTCTAAAACATATTGCACAAACTCACCAGCTAACACCCCAGAGGAAAAGTGTCATTAAAAAAGCAATTTGATAAGTTTGATTTCAAGAATTCTTCCAGAAGTGCATCATCTAAACGGAATTACTGAAGTCAGTTCTATGAGGCAAAGATTGAAATAAAAAAAAATCAATACCAAAATAGACAACATAAGGAAAAGGGAGGTACTGAAAGAAATACAGTACTCTATGAAAGTATTAGTGTTAGCAGATACATATATTTATAATATATGTATTTTATATTTTATTCATTAATATATTTCTTAGTATTGTGAAAAAGCAATCAAGTGTTTCATCGCCATCACTGCTTACAAATCAATGTACATAAATAAAGAAAACAGAACTGCATGTGGCATACCTTTTTGTTGTCAAATAGTATCCATGGGCACTGACAGCCTGCCCATTTTTAAAACAGAAACTGCGCTTCCTTTCATGTATGGACAGTTACCAATAAAAAGTTTCACTCCACTAGCTGTTTCAGCTGGCAGGGACCTGCTTTCCCCATATCAGTCAGGTGGCTGGGAAGGTCTTTTTTCTAGTCACATATGTTACACCTTACTGTAAATCACAACAGTTTCACTCAAGAACCATAGAATTATTCAGATAATCTCCTATTCAGATGAATTAGCTATCTTCAACACAGTAAGTACCTAAAAGTTAGATTATAAATCCTTCCTTCTTTCTAATCGTGGGTGCATATAATCTTATCAATATAATTTAAAAGACAGACATTAGGAATGGTGAAAAGCTATGAATTAAGGTCAGAATTAGAGACAAGCATTTCCAGCAGTTAACATATTAAAAAGAATGTAATAGTCTTTCAAGATTTCACAAGAGGAGCTCTAGTTCAGTCAATGTTTTTCATTCCATAATTTAACTACAGAATTAAAACTCATTCTATTTTGGAACAGAGCCTGATGTGACTGTAGAAATGTGGCTGGAGGTGTTCTGAGTGCCTTTGAGAAGTTTTGTGCCTAAGAGTAGTTATAAATAAAATCACAGGTTTAAAAAAAATAAAATTATTCCTTTCAGATTCTCATGGCACCACATGAGAATATCTGAGTCTAGTATCCCCTCTCGAGTAGTGGCCAAAAGAAAAGTTCAAGCGGTTCATGCACTATTCTATACTCAGAATTTCCACAAATACGTGGTGCCTGAAATTCATGTTTTCATGCTAACTTTTATGGTACTATAAGGTTAAAAATGCATTGCTATGTTAATGCTACTATTTCTATTTCCACCTGACAGGCAGTACCACAACTGAGTAGCACAAAGGTGCAAGTATCTTTTTCTATTTCTCACCTTCACAGCTACGCAACTAGGCACCTGAGCACCATGTCCAAAATCTTTCTTTGACAACTATACCTTAAAGGAGAATTTCTGATTAATTCTTAAGTATCATTTCACTTCCTTGTTATAACAACTTAAAAGTTAATTCTAGGAACAGAATTGGATTAGAAATGAAACTTCTACCAGCTATTAGTTCTCTTGACCGGTATTTGCTCTCAACTACATCTTATTGTTCTCTTTAACAGCTTGTATTGTGTATAAGGCATGCAAGAAGCACTTGCTTTACCCTTCCTTTTGATTGACTTGCCAGACAGTTTATTTTTTAGAAAAGCAAGCTGAGTATTGAGGCACAAAACAGATATCTAACATACAGATATGCAGATAACTTACAGAGACATTTCAATAGTACTCAAAAGTACATTCCACAGGAATTTGAATTTCTTACAGATTTTCACGCAGAGAAAAAGAATTAGCCATTTGAAAGCTAGAGATCCTTTTGATCATTTAATTTCTGTTCTAAATGCCTATGCCCCAGAGGCATTTTGTATTTATTTACTCAGCAAATGAAAGCAACATCAAAAGCACAAATGCAATCTCCTTCAGCTGGGGATATATTACCTGAATTTTGTGTTCCAAAGTCTGAGAAATATCAATAACTTTAAATTTATCTGTACAATCCAATAGGTTCAAGTTTCAGAGTATCCTATTCCTTTAGCTATTGTCTATTGTTGACATATTGTTTAAAGTCTCGGTTTCTCATAAACAGCGTTTAAAACAGACTAGAAACTTGGTTAAGCTTTTCAGTTTTCTGCAACAAAAAGGAATTAACCCAAAAGTCCAAAACCATAATGAAAATTCAGAAAAAGGCAGTTTCAAACAGAATTTAACATCTAAATTTGAAAACTACCACGAACAGGAATGTTGAAGCCCATTGGGGGGGGGGGGGGGGGGGGGAAACCACAACCAAGCAAACCACAACACAGATGTTATTATTAAGTCTTAGGATAAGTCAAGGCTTTTCCTTCAGAAATTGAAATCCAAATTAATTCCCACCCACCCATAACAAGTGACCTTGGATGGTCCCTCAACAAAAAATTACAGCATATGTTAACACTTCCCACCAGGACTGCCAGACTAGCAAACTGCAAATGAACAAAATACTAATAAGGAATCAGGGATTTTAAGAAATCTCACTTTATTTTTATCTATAACTGATCGAAATTCAAAATTTTTAACATCTACAGCTCTACCTTACAGCATCACCCCTTCTTGACTTGCCATCCAACTTGAAGTCACCGAAAATATTCAGTTCAGCTACTGCAAGGAAGACATTCTAACAAGCAGCGGTGATATCCTCCATGGTACTTCTTCACTTGTGTAAAGTGAAGTTTCATTTGAAAAATAAAAGTCACCTTGCAGCTTCCTTTTCTTTAAATGTAAAAGTAATCCCTGGGTTTTCTAGAGCTATATATTGTTGTTTAGTCTTATAGAGACAACAATTTCCTAATTAATTTTCTAAATATAAGCTGTATGAATCTATGTTCAGATACTACCACTGAGCTCTGTATGAAAGTATGATCTTCGTCAAGATGAAACGAGAGGTAAGACTCATAAGCACACACAAAAAAAACCTGCTCTCAGCTTATCTTTGCAGACCAAACTCATGCTGATTTTAACTGGCTAGCAAGAACAGGGAGCTCAGGGTCAACAGCTGTGTCCTGTTCTCATACCCAAGTGACACAATCACAGAAACTCAACAAAACAAAAGTACGAAGTGAGCCAAATGTGAGTCTACAGAGTAAACAGCAGGGAATGAGCTCAAAGCTTTGAATATGCTTGTTAGTCAGGGTTCATATCTTTGGCAAACAAATTACTTATAGGTAATTCCAAGTAACTACTCCCTTGGCATGTGGAAAGGCATGTCCAGACCTGCAGGTTTCACATTCAGAATAGGACATCGAGGGATTAACTATGTTAACAGTAATTACTTTCCAGTTGTTTCTGCTATTCTAGTAACCAATGAAAGTATCTGTAATTGTGTATGCAACACAATTACAATGCAATACTATTGTCTTTTGATTTAACCCTGTGAGTAGTTTACTAGAGAGAACGAAAAAAAAACTATTGCTATTCATCTTAGGAATCAGGCCAAAGACTTCTTAGATGTCAGTAGATTTTAATTTATTAGTCCAGGTCTTACCCTGGTCACTTAAGATGAAGCACATAGAAGTTTCTTAAAAATACACATTAATAGAATTTCTAACCATGAGTCTTCTTCACAGGTTATTTAAAAGTAAATTTTTCAACATTATTATTAAATTTATTCTATGAACAGCCTACATAACAGGTCCCTGTTGCAGAAAACAATATTGATATTCAGTTCTGATCCTTCAAAAAAGTCAAAGGAAGTTATTTTTCCTATGAAATATGAACTATTGAAGGTTTCCTTCCTTCAGTATAACTGTCCTGAGAAAGTACTTCAACAATGAATCCACATGTCTGTCACCAAAAAATACTACAATTCAAAAGCATACAGCAGTCCAATACTGTTCAGTCAACTTGTCTTCTAAACCTCAATCTACAGTGCAACAGTTCAGCAGCTAATGATTTCCCAGGCTTCTCTCACAGTGACCTATCATTGCATGACACAAATGAACAAAAACTTTACATGAAGTCACAAAAATGTAATGACCAGACTGACATCAGTTTATTTTGTGAGTTTCTACTACTGGGTTCATTTTTGTCGTGAGAACAAATTTGATCTTTTAGGTATCACTGAACCCAGTGGGAAGGTCTGCAAAATTGAAATGTTAAAGTAAACCATTAAACCTGATTAGGAATGAATTAGTGGGACAAAATGAAGAAAACATAGTATTGCTTTTTGAAATTACACTAATTGTTTACAAATTCAGAAGTGACATGGATCGATGCTTTAAGATAGCACGCACAGGAGAGTTTCTCCTTGCAGCAAAAAAGTCTGCTTCAAGTGAATCCTCTCGAAGCCAATTGCCCCTGCAGAGTCACGTCATAGCTCACAACTCAGTTACGTTACAAACTTCTGCTGTAATTTTGTTAAACTGCTGAGCCACAAAGCGATCCTGCACCTTTTAAGCTGGCTGTTGTTGGCGACTAACCCTCTCAGCAGGGAAATTAAACATGAGAAACTGTAATGAGCATGAGATTTGGCACAAGGAGTGACAGAGGCTGAGGGATAGACTGGGCTGTACGAGCATCTTGTGAGACTTCATGCATTGATGTCTGAGTGAAGAATCACTAGCATACATCATACACTGCCAGCTCCTTAGTAACAAACCTGTTTGCCTGAATAAATGCTATTAATATTCATCTGAACTTCAAGTAAATGACTTGAAGAGCCAGTAAGATAGATCTATTTTATTTACAGGTTTCAGTTCAGTTTTGAGTGTAATAGCTTGGTAGAAGTACTTATACTTAAAAAAGCATTGTTTATGAGTATTAAGTGAATTGTCTTTGACATTGGCAGTGTTTCATCTGATGAACTCTAGAAGAATCACAACTAAATGAAATCAATTGGCCTTTATAACAAATTAATTTCAGTGTGGGGAAGTGCAAAGCAGTATGTCTACAGAGACATAAGACCCATAAAACCAGGTGTTCTTGAGAGAAAGCTGTTGAGGCAACAATCATGAAAAGTTGTTGTTTAATTATTTACAAATCTCCAGACACCTTGCTCCTCTGTTTATTTTCTAAAGTGATGTTAATGTTATTATATTTACTGTAATATTGCAGACTTTTTTCTTTGTCCCACTCAACTTCCATTTTAAATGACATTCAGCACCATTCAACAGAGCATCCAGTTTTTGTGAATGCTCTGCTGAATGCTTTCTGAGCTTTACATGAAGTGTAAAGATGTCACCTGTATCACCTGACTTTCAGAATCCTGAAGCTTTGTGCACTAGATGGTGTTTGCACATCTTTGTGTTTGTAATTAACTAAAAAAGAACTGAAAAAAGCTACTACCCACCTTGATTAGCATATTATGCTTCAAGACAGATTCTTAAGTAACAGTCACGTATTAAAATAAATCTATTTTACAATTAGAAAAAGTGTAAGGATTTTTTTTTTTATTATTCTGCATAAATGAACAATTTTCTCTTCAAAAATGAAACCAAAACACCACTTGCTGTCTTTACTGAGTACGTTAGCCTTGGCTATAGGACAGAAATAAAGAATTACAGGAATAATTTAGTCTTCCAACTATTTTGTCTTTTTCACCCAAGAGGAATGCGTAGGGATCTAATCACAGACTGATGAATCTCTATCTCACATTTACAGATTTGTGTCCCTTTTGCCTTCTCTTTGAAAGATTAGTCTGTTGAGGTGACCATTTAAGACCTAAGACCGTATAAACCATTCAAAGAAAGCAACAAATGCTTTTTTTCTACTAATAGAGCTTATCACTACCAACACAGGCATTCTCCTTTCTCATCTCCAACTTTTGTCTAATTTTTCCTTCAATTGCACTAGTAGTGATGAAATGGCAAATAAATTAAAAAAGTAGGTCACAGAACTGGCAATGAAAACTCACTACTGAGAAAGTTACGCTGGGGTGCTTGACCTGTTACTAATGATTGTGAGGCTGAAATGAGCCCTGTCCTCTTCACTGCATGTTTAGTTCATCAAATCCTGGAAAACTTTTCCCCTTGCATTTTCCATAGCCTTTAATCCTCTCCAAAAGAGCTTGTTACTAGTAAAGGGTTTTCTACAGCTGTAGCATCAATGTATGTTTCACTGATGATAAAACACAAGCGCTCCTAAAAAGATTTCTGCTTTCACCCTATAGGCAGTAATTAAAAAGAAAATTAAAATATCAGAACTGATAGGAGCCTGATGTAACAACTTAGTGGATATTTGAAGTGAAACAGTTCCTGTATCCTATGAACATATACCTGAATGTAAGTTTGTAATTTTCTGTCAATAATAATGAAGCAACGTTGCAGAAATATTTTGTACCACATCAAAACCTGCTGCTAACAGGCTATGTAGCAACTAATAAAATCAGGGTCTTTATGCGCACTTCCACGCTAACATTTATGTGGAAATTCTCTCGTCTTCAATGACTCAATTCTGTAACAGACAACATTAATTTTTTGCTCTGAATGGTTTTCTGTTCATTTCTGAATTGATGTCCTACTTGTCTTTGAGAGGAGGGCTTCCATATGTCTAAAAGTGGGGGTGGCATGTTGAACGGTCTTGTGAGAAGGAAAGTATGGAAGAAGGTCTTGCTGGTGTTAAAGGCATCCAGATGTAAGATACCCTATGGGACCACCACATCCCAATGTGTGTTTCAATCCTCCTCACCTGCCATTCCCAGACAATTTTCTGTTCCTTCAGCCTATTCAAAAGCCAAAGTCCTGCAACGTCTCCCAATTCTTCCCACATTAAATTTCACCTCAAGTTTTCCCATGCTACTCTACCTTTAAAACAGCCAAATAGTCCATGCAAATCAAAGCTGATTAGGTTTTTAGACAAGATGTCTGACACATCAAATTTGTGGGTGATTTTTTCCTTCCCCTCATACCCCCTCATTTATAAGGTTTGAGCTCTGAAATGTAATTAACTTCGATTTTAAATTCCAAGAGTTCAGATAAATAGGAAACGAGAACTGGTAGAATTACAATTTTCGGAGAACTGTTAACTGAAACACAGACGTTACACTGCAGTAATATCATAAACAATGTATTAGGTGAATGTGAGCTCAACATGAGTATCGAACTACTCTTTTTTTCTCTTCCTGAAATGGAATAATATTAAATAAATCTAATTTTGTGTTAGTTAATGCATGTATGATGCAGGATACATTTGGTTTTTTTCCAAATGCAAAAAAAAGTCAATTACTAGTTATGAAACTTGGGTACTGAAGGAAAAAAAAGAGAGGGGAAAACCCCAAAATACACATGAACATTTACATGCCAAATACTCTCCAAAACCTAAAGAACCAAAACGCAAGTCCCACTGAGACCATATGATTTTTCTATGCTTTTTTCTAACAGAACTTTTGGATACGGTGTTATATATAAACACAGAGTTGGGCCATTTCTTGTTATTTTTTGGTATAAGGCTGTTTCCAGATAATGCATATTAAATTACCCCTCCAAAGCTGTGGTTGGGAATTATGGCCAAACCTATAATTCAGAAATTTCCAAGTCATGAAGATGTAAAGCTTAGAAAAAGTGTCCTCAGACAGACTGCTACAGGCATTAACCTATTGCTCACTTGTCATTTCCCGCAGTAAGAATACAACTTCCCACTCTATGTGATCAATTAGTGATATTTAATGTAGACATCAATGGAAAATGTTAGAAAAAGCTTAAAATCAGTCCTTTACGTTTCAATAATATTCTAAGCTAGTATCTTCAAGTTGCAGGTTATTAATTAAATAGAGAGCACCCTAGCACAAACATATCTACCTTGATATGCTGGCACACAGAAATTTTAAACAAAAACCATTTTATAGTGAGAAGATAATTTAGAGCCTAGTGGCACTCCTCAGTTGAATTTTCTTTAAAACTACAAAGGCAAGCTCTCTCCCTTGCAATAAGTGAGGCCACCATTTTAACCCACAGGATACTGACAGGATCGCTGTATTTATCAGCCTAAAGGTAGCACTGAAGCTCAAGATTTTTGCTGGCATCCAAAAAGCTGAAAGTTTAACATCTGAAGCAGTTAACTCCCCGGTTTCAGGTTCTGCCGAACTTTCAGTCTCCTCCTTTATTCAATTTCTTTAAACAGAAATGATGCCTTAGAAATACTTCAATGGCTCTAGTAAGAACTAATAGTTTAAAAAGATAAGATAATTTACATTTACAGCCTCTAAATGAGTGTGCTTAGTAAAACAAATGCAAGAGGATGTAAAACCACCAGTCACTTGCATAAAAATAGAAAAAACATTCAGTGGAAAACGACCTTGAGAACTGAA
Source organism: Falco rusticolus (assembly GCF_015220075.1). Lineage (NCBI taxonomy): Eukaryota > Metazoa > Chordata > Aves > Falconiformes > Falconidae > Falco > Falco rusticolus. The sequence goes on from NC_051197.1 coordinate 24,877,631, forward strand.
GTTCATGAAACAAGTCAAAAACACATTAAAACTGTAACACTTTGAATAAAGCTGGGTAATGATTGCTTAATTACTTTTGTACTTAATTTAAGCATCTTGATAGCATTGTCAAATTTCAGGGCAGGTGTGGCTGAAATCTTGACATTGTTATGCTGCTTAAACTAAAGTTCAGCATTGATTAGTTTAGCTGGTTTTACTTAAGCAAGCTTTTGTCGTATGCGGTGGGGGTGTAAAGTTTCTCTATTGATCATTCTCTCTTCTTTGAATATTTTTAGGCAGAATTTGGGAATCTTACATCAATAGCAGTTTGTTTGTGTCATAATAATGGAAGTTACACACCCACTCGTGTCAGAAATCACTCTTACTACCAGTATCAGAAGATCTAACAAATTTTGAAGCCCAGAAAATTCCATTTTCTTCATAAAAAGGCATCAAAATTGCCCACACTTTCCTTAGCAATTGCAAATTTCAGCGAGTTAGAGCTCTTATCTTGTAAAAAAAAAAAAAAAAAAAAAAAATTCTGTTCTGATCATTGTGTCCCTTTTGCTAAGGAAGCGCTCCATACAGGGTACTTTCACATTGGTATTGGGCTTTTCTGCTGTGAGGTTTTTCATCGAATACTTCCATTCATACTTAAAGCAATCAAGTAAGTTTAAATTAGGTCTGCACATTCACTTACAGCAGAAGCAGAGCAAAATCTGTCCCTTAAATTCCAGATGACAGGAATATTGTGAAGGTTAGTTCTTAATCTCGATCCTGATGAGAATTTCCAATGAGATGGGTAAGTCCCATATTAGGACACATTTCAAAACTTAAATTTTGAGAACTAATTCTTTGGAATGCCTCTTTTATGGTAAGCAAGTACAGACAGCAAGAGGTGAACACTGTACCCCTTGGACTGTAAAGGAAATATGCCTATATTAGACATTCTTTGGGTCCAACACAGTATTGGCAGTAATATTTGAATGAAAAAAATAAAGCTACTAAACAGTTCTGAATTATTACATTCTACCAATTAGAAGTATAGGGAATATTATATTAAACCAACCTATGAAGTATTTCTTGAAATTTTATCTGAAGAACTAATCAAGGTTAGTGGTGACAATATATGAGTGCTCATTACTTTTTTCTCTCCTGTGAAAAATAATAATTAGTGCTTCATGAAAAGCTCTAATTGGGACAGTGGATTTTTTTTTTTTTTTAAAAGGGATTCTGAAATTTTCCATATTTCACAAATAGCAAGCAATCAGAATAAAGACAATTTTCATTTGCTTGACAAATGAGGCTTTTAACTCAACTCCCTCCTATTTTTTTCAATAATGAATGACTTTCCTGCTCAGTTCATCTGGAATACATCACATCAGGACAGACAGATTACAATGAAATGCTGGAAAAGGAACTGAACTGAGAAATTCATAGCAGTATCTCCTTCCTGTGTATGTTGCCTTAAGTAATAATGCCCAGGCAATAGTCATGTGTTACAATAAATCAGAAAGTTGAACAAAGGCTAGTGAGAGTTGTGGGTGGGTTTTTTCTTATTTCTTTTTTCATAACATATACCATTTGAAGACATGACTATCACAGTTTATATTGATTGTGTTCACATTGAAGACAAAAATTCTATCAATCCAAAGTTCAATCAGTCACACATACTACCTGCCTCAGCTACTGGAACAAACAAGGAAGATGAGTTTACACCCCACATTTTTTCTTATCCCAAGTAGTTTGGCTATCACTGGCCAACTAGTCCCACATTCACAGAGTTTTGGAGGAGGTATAAACTATGGTTTTACTTTTTTTCTTTAGATTACTTCCAATTCAGCTTTATGAAACACTAAGTACTACCCTGTCAAGCAAGTTTTGTATTCTCTTTGCAGAAAATTAGGAAAATTAATTTTTTTTTCTATCACCTTTCATTTCTTTACAAATCCAGGAATTTTTAATGCAAGGGATGACTATAAGGTTCCTTTAATTTGAAACTGTTATTCACTTATGGGTAACTTGAAGATCACGTCACAGCATTATATATGTACCATACAGCTCTTCTATAGAAATGAGCTTTAGGAACACAATTATCAGCAGCACTTAGTGGCAGTATGTTCCACATAGTTAACAAAAGAACATGATCAGTGACGTGCGAGAAGGACTAAGATCAGTTTAGAACATTATGCAGTCTAATCAAGGCAAGAAAAGATGTATATGCGCATCTCTCTCTGCATGCTTGGGCAGAGCACCGAAGGCACTTCAAGCACACTATTTTCCTGCTGGGTAACTTAAAAAGTAGCTTCTAGTATATCAGCTGGAAGCTAAGATACTATAGAAGCTAAATAAATGAAAGAATGGATCAAGGAGTAGCATGTACATCCCAGGCAAGCACTTTGCAATGTCAGCTGACCACCCATGCTAGGACAGATGCTTTAGAGCAACTAGAGAAATACAATATATTTTTGAATTATTTATTAATAGCAAAAATTAAGGTGTGGAAAATTATTTAAAACCACATCTTCCAGTATGCTCTGTTCAAGGAATTGCGGGCCACACCTCCAGAATAGTCCCTGTGCTTGCAGGGTGGCTAACTGCAACTCAACATCTCGGTCCACAGTGCTATACACTGGGGATAACAGTTCAGTCATGGGGAATAAAACTTTTAGACCTCTGGGCTGAAGAATGACAAAATGTATTCATACACATCCACAGAAGTGATAAAATGCTGCAGAGTCCATGTCCTACAAAAAAGGAGATCAGGAGAGAAAAAGGCCATACATACATTCCACTAGGGAGCTCATACGTTGCACTTGCCTTGATATACTGAAAAACCTAGAACTCTGCTGCAGCCAGAAGCTACGGAGATAACAGAAACATCAATACCCGAGAAAGAGCGAATGGTAGCACCTAGCACTTCGAGAAGGGACAATTAGTACCGATGTAGGTGAGCTCAACAAGAATGTAAATAAGGAGCCTTATGACGAGGACATGCTAACTGCCATAAGGAAATAAACCAAGGTAAAATAATTGTGGTAGTAAGAGATCAGCGACCTCCTACTCAAATGGCCCTCACCACAAAGAAGGTGGATCCCCCCGCCCGGGGATCATGCTGATACAGATTAGTACCAGCCCAATGGGCATGTGTTAGCTTGACATGGTTAGAGGGGACAATAAGGAAGGCCTAATCGTTAGCTAGCAGATGTTTTAAGATAACAGAAACTAAATAACAAAGACTGCTAATGTATGCAAAGATAAACTAGAACTTCAGGTAACTGCCCAAGGAGATGAAAAGTACATCTTGAAGAGGCGCCAGAGGGAGGAGATTCTGAATGTTCAGAAGCTTTATGTATATGCATGACTGTATAATACATATGGGACTGCTTGTTGAAATGGTGTGCAAGTTAGGAGGAGCGATCCCCCTTACACCCGGCGCCGCAATAAACATACCTGCTTTGTAACTCTCCTCGAGTCGCGGAGTTCGGTTCCGCACGTCAGCCCCCAGGATCTGCATTCTCAGCCTCCCAGCCCATCACCTAGAAATGCGCTTTGGCCAATTCGCACACCCGGTCAGGGCATTCCTCGCTCCTTCATTGCCGTCTGCACAAAGCAGGGGGCTCGGCGGTGACCCACAGATGCCTGGCTCCCCCACTGTCAAAACGTGATCTGCACAGTTTAGCACACAGAGGCATCAACCCTCACTGGTTACCAGTTACCACTGGTTACCCAGCTCCTTCGTTACTCACTGCTCCAGTTCCCATTTGTCCAATAATCCTCTCGCTTCTTGTGCTCAGTCTCAGCTTCTTTTGGGTCGGGGGGTTTCCCGAGTCGGGGGTCAACGGGTGGGTGGTGGCGACCTCCCCCTGCCGCAGTCGCCTTTCCCCCGGCTGTGCCGAGCCCTTGCCCACCACGAGCTCCCGCCAGCCCGGGCGGCCCCTGGAGCTGCTGCCTCCGAGAAGGGCCTTTCCCAGCACAGGGCTGTGCCGCTGCTGGACGCCAGGCACCCGGGGCGCCGGTAACCTGGACTCAACCCTCACAACTCGTCCCCTCCTACTGGCTCGGAGCCAAACCGCTGGCACCACATTCAATTCCATCAGCTACCCGATGTCACCTACAAAGAATTACCTACCCAAACCCTCCTGGAAATTAAAAAAAAAAATAATAATCTTTTCAATAATAAAATATTGAACCTAATCAACATCTGTAATTAAAGGGTTTTTTTAATTGTTAGTGCTTTAGAGTAAGGTATAACATTTGGGATTCGGGGAAAATACACTTGTATTTTTCGTTACATATAATTTCTAGATGTATCACAGGTTATCAGCCTTGTATAATGCTGACCCACTTTTTCCAACAGTACCTCTCCATCCTACAGACATTGCATGATCAACAAAAGATTATTTTCTTTTTAATAGGCATTCCTGCTGTTTCCCGAACTTCCCAGTTAATGAGCTTCGTTTTAGTTAAGCAAGAATGTGCACAGAGTGTAGGTCAAGCTGACCCACCCTTTCAAGCCGTTAAATGCTCAAGTACCCTCCATCTCAAATCAACAAAACTGATGACTGAAAAGACTTCTAAACAAAGGAGTAAGGCTTGGGAACAAAGAACAGATAATGGTAAGAACGCCATTACCTAAATTATGCAGAAAGAAGTCTGCAAGTGAAGAAGTTCTGGCTGCAAGAGGGGACAAGCTGCTAAGGTGTTGCAATCGCTAATTTGTACCAGAAGCAAGAAACCTGTAACCAGTCCTGTGCCTGAATGAAATGAAAAAACTATGAATGTGCAGGTACTCTACTGTATATAACATGTCCCCTTCGAGTAGCTCGGTGTGCGTGTTAGGAGGAAAGATCCGCCGTGCACCCAACGCTGCCATAAACCACTGCCAGCCTGCTGAACTGTCGTTTGACTTGGACGGTTTTCCTGGTTACGGTTTTCGGTAACACTAGTATCACATGATGTCAAGAAATCCATCTCAGTACAGAAAATACTTCTTTTACTAGTAAATCGTTTCTGAAATCCAACTAAAGAGCAATAAATTCCTGAGAGTAAATTCCAAGTAGTATAACCAAAAGAAAAAAATAGTTGTTAGTCAAAACACTGATTACAGCAACATGACCATCCATAAAGGATATTCAAAACAGACCTTCACTTTAATGGTAAAAGGAAGATGTGTTTGTATGTTCTAATGATCAGATCTCATTACTGGCAAGTATTGTACAAGATATTCAGTAGAAATACTCAGTATTTACTATGAGAACACATGCTATACTAAAACAACATGGAAATTTTATTTAAGAAGAGGAATATATCCCTTTCTTGGGCATGACTTCTGTTTTCTAAAATACTTTAGAATGTTTATGTATAACCTGAAGCTTACTCACTGAAGATGGCTTTCCAATGTGGTAATTAACCTTAAGCAAAATACCTTGCTAATCCTAGCCTTGTCTTAAATGAAGAATTACAGTTTTAAATGGACCATTGCTAATACAAAATAAATCTTGAATGAGATTTGTTTCACTTTCTAATACAAAACAGTAGCAGAATTACTATCAGGCATTTACAAAGCAGAGATTCAACTTCCTCACTAACTGAATGCAAATATCCACTTACATTCTCAAATTACTTTTTACAAAGAAATACCAGTAAAAAAATTCACAGTATACATAGATATTAAGTCTTTGTGATACCGTTCTCTAATTTCACTTGCCACAGTGCAGCATAAAATAGTCAATTATTAAAAAAGGACAGCAAAGCTTTTGGCTTATTATTAACGGATTCTGTGAACAGCAAGCAGCATCTTGCATAATAGAGCATGAATAGCCTGAAACAGCTTTTACATGCAAAATGATACAAAGTCACTAAAAATGCAAGAGGTTCCACCAGTCAAATAACAAATGAAAAAAATCACATATAGAGGGGCAAACTTTTAAAAGCCATGTTTTAAACTAAGCTTGTCCCATCATTTATGGAACGTCAAATACAGTCCAAGAAGCTACATCAGAGGCAACTTCACAGCAATTTCATTCAAGTTTCCACAAAAGTTCATGTTGTGCTTCCCCCACCCTCTATCACCCCTGTAAAAGGCAGAGTACAAAGGAGTATTTCAGAAAGCTAGAAATTGCAGTGTGACAAGAATCCCTTATCACAGTTCAGTCCACGCTAGAGCATATTAAAGTGATGGATAAGAATTCACTTTCTGCATTTCCTGTTAGCATTCACAACATTCCGTATCAGAACTGAAACACACCAGCTGTGCTTAACTTTGAATGAAGCAGGACTAAATTGGAGACAATCCCATGGTAATAGCACACTGTTTAAGATACTTACATATGCATTTATATACGCACACTTTTTAAGCTTCTTCAGTGTATTTAAGACAATAGAGGAGTTAACTATTTGATTCTCTTGCAATTTTTCCTTAAGACAGATACTTTTAATATTTTTTTTTTTTTTTTTTTTAGAAATACAATCTAGTTTTCCTTGCTGAAATTTGAAGGTGAGCAGACTATCCTACCATGGTGGCCAGGTTTTCTTCTCATTCTTTACATCAGCAACTAGATACTTGAAGACTGTTAAGACAGTTGATTTTACATGTAATCTAGACAACTTATTTCTCTTGTGGATCTCCAGTGGATCTCCATGCAATTTCCATGAAAATACTAGACTTCCTTCTTACAGTTTTCAGCTGGTTCTGTACCATATTGATCTAATGTAGTTGATTTTTTTCCTATACCTGTTAATGCGAGGCTTCTCTATCCATCTTCAACAAGAGACCTTGTGTCCACTCCTTCTAAAGTTCTATGCCACATCTGATAGCCACATGCTTGTCACAACAAGATTTCATGTAATGTCAATGGTTTAACAGCTGGCTGCTGCCAAAAGTGTAAGTCCACAGAAAAATCAAGAGTTCTCGCCAAGTTTATTTCTCCTACTCTGCTTATTATCTGCTCTGAGCACCAGAAGCAGTTCAAGGAAAGGGACTTACTGTGGTAACAAGAGCACCCTCTTCTTTGGCTGCAGATAGCTTTTCAAACGATGCAGCCCCCCCCAACATAAGTCGTCAGTTTTACCAAGTGACTTCATAATAGTTGCTGCTTTTCCCTCTGTAATGGGATACTCTGTGTCTTCAATATAATTAATTGGAGAGACTGCAGTATTCTTAGTACCTCTGAGGAGCCCCTCCGAAGATTTTACTGACCAATTCTCCAAATTTAGCCAAGACTGTCATATCGAAACCTACTGGGTTTATTTTGCTGTTATTCCTGCCTATGCCAGGGATCACAACTTGCATTGGTGACAGCTGCTGTCATTTAGTATTCCTTCAAACTTGACATTTCTAACATTTTTCTTTTTACCAGTCATAATTAAAACTTCAAAAGCTTGCACCTAATTGCTTTCTTCTTTGTATGAGAATATTCTCTGAACACATTTAAGGAACTGTGTTCTGTTTCATCTCTTCACCAACGATTTCTGGGCAGTTGAAAATATACAGCCATCAAGCAATTCAAATGGTGAGGCAAAAAAAATTTGCTCATCTATGATTCACTTCAGAAAAGAAAGATAAGATAAATATTATTTAATAATTTCTATGCCTACTTTGAAATCATGGGGCTTTAAATTGCATAACAAAACTCAATTATACAAAAAAATATTACCATGCTATTCCCCTTTCACAAAACTGAAAAAACCCCAACTTTCATTCACCTTGAATCTAATTTTTGACAAACGCACTAGTCTTTAAAGTTATTGCAGCCTCACTAAGTGCATACAGAGACTTTGCCAATTGCAACAGAAAACTTGGCAGAAGGGAGCAATGTAAATTAGCTGAACTGAAGTCTCCAAAGGAATTCTCAGGAAAATAAAGTAGGCAATTGTTTTAACACAGAAAACAAACCGGTTTTGTATGCGTCAATGAGCGAAGCCATGGGCATCTACTGACTATTTAGTACAGGTCTCCCAATAACACCTAAAACACAGGCAAGGGAAAAATAATCTGGTAATATTTTATATTTCCATAAATTATTTCCTTAACATAGCGGGGAAGGTAAGATAGCATCACTTCTGACAGAACACAAAAAAATTTAGGCATAGAAGAGTTTAATATTTCATTAGACTTCATTAGAGAAGAGAAAAACCCAGATCATTATCCTAATGGTAATTTACACAAGACTGAATTAACTCACATAACTCTGAGCATAAGTATTCACTGAGTCTAAATTGATTAAACAAACACGCTTTCTTATGCAAGGTTCTGCTTCATGTAACGCTACAGACCTACAGATAAACTTATTAAAGGACTAAGCTAAAACTGCATGAAACTACACTGTTGGCATTTCTTAGTTTTCAAAGTTTTTGACTGTTTAACATTATTAATATGCTATCTTTAAAAGAAAATTAAGCAGAACAGCTATCACATCGTGGCCCAGCCTGGTTTGTGTTCCAGTTTTCCTGGCTGGTCTGTCAGCACTCTAAGGTCTATTCATGCTTCCAGCAAATAAGAATTATTTATTTATGAATATTCTCACAACATGGTGAGGCTTCTCAGAAAGAAACTGCATCTGCTCTGAGGATTTTATTATGGAAAAGAAACACAGAAATACAGTCAAGGAATGGTAATGACAAAGAGGGGATTTCCTCCCACATAGAATTTCACTGTATACTATACCCAAAAGCAAATGGATAGAGGACAAGGAGGAGTCACATCTTGCCTCTTGAGTAGTGTGAAGAGGCAGGAAAAACAACCACAGGGATCCTAACTGGTGGTTGGATGGAATTAAAGAGAACTTAGAAAATATACCTCAAGAAATAGGGTAGGGATCTGTTCCTGTAAAAAAATATGATACAGAAACTAGACACAAGATACCTTTTTTTTAATCTCATATATAGTTGCAAAATTAACTTTACATCTCAGTATTTTATTTTTAAAAAAACACTTCACATTCTGACTTCAAAAATTTTAAACATCTTCATTACAGAAATTCTACTTAATCAGGAGTTTGATGAGACTTAACTTTCTCTCTTACTCTTTTCTCCTATCCCTAAGAATTTTTTTATACTGTTGTTTAACAAATGTTCAGTGTAAAGTTGTAAGTTGTGAAAGCTGCATTTTAAGACACTGGGCTTCCACAGTAATCATAGCCCTTCATGGCTTTTAAGTTGAAGTACCACTGCAGATTCTTAAAGTTTATTACTGCAACAGAAAATATACTGGTTGGTGCAAGAGTACGTCATGAGTGTATCACAAATACTAGTACAGATATGTATGTGCACTTATGATCTAGCAAGAAAACTATTGCTGACTTGGTTACAGCAGAAGACCTAATTACAGGAGTCAGAGTACAAAAGAAAAGATGAGAAAAACCTGCAAATAATCATCTATTCAGGTTTACAACTGTCAGCATAGTTTTCAAAGAGCCCCATAATGGGACTTTTCAGTTTGAAAAGTACAATCTGTCTGACTTAAAGTTTGGCACCGAATAAAAATTTGTTAGTGCCAGGAAGGGAAAGTGTGGGAATTGAAAGTCATTCATCATTGCAACATTTCACCACAGACTAATCAGAGATAAAAGATTCTTTACAGGCCATAGTTCCCAGTATACCAGCCTTTTGGTTAACTTGCCATATTGGAACATACAAGATGCTTACACATAAAATGATTACTTCCAGGGAACAATCTACAATATTTCCCAAGTTGTTTTGATCATTTAGTAAAGATATTCTTTAATTACATCTCAAGAATATCAATACCCAAGCTCTTTTACTGTGTATAAATTTTTTTAATATAGAAAATTCTCTTTTTAAAAAAGCTTTAGTACACTCACTGAAAAAAACAAGAACCCAACTCCTTGCACTACTTCGCATAGAAGAAACACTATTTATCAAAAAAGAATGTATTAAAGGGCCTGAATCACCTATCTATAGTTTTATTAACAAAACAAAGGGACACCCACCCTTCCATCAGTTTTAGACTCTAGATGCCTTGTTTTGAAAGGAAATAGGATTTGAAGGGAAACAAATTGAGAGCGCAAATTCTGTGTCAGTGTCGGTTACTACAATTCAAACAGTCATGGTACCTTTCTACCTCTAGATGTGGAAGCATTTGTCATTGCCAGATAGCCATCATGAATGAAAAATGGATCAATATTAATCATATGACTTTTTGGTAATTTTGTAATACACCACAAAAAGAAATCTCCTGGGAAGTCCAGCATGATATGACACGAATTAACATCACTTATTGATGAAGCTTTATATCACCTAATAACAGGTGATAAGACATAAGAATCATTTAATAAGCCTGAATCAAAACACATTTAAAAAATTCAACAAGTATTCCTCATGACATTAGGATTCCTTTCAGAAACTTCTAACTCAAATATTTTGGTTAAGAAAAATATACACAGATAACTTGCCTTTATGTTTTATTCTGTGGTCACTAGACTGTCACTGTATCTTCCAGGTTCTCATCCGTTACTATTTGATAAATACAGAGTACAAATACTAAAGTACAAAAAAATAATACGACTTTAATACAGAAGCTCTCTGAACAACATCACACTGAAAACAGTACTTAGGAGACCTCTTTACCGGCCAAGTCAAGACATGGTTGCTTGTCAATTCTAATTACCTAGGAAAAGTCAGAAAGCAGGATTAACTTAGAGAAATGCAGTTATTTAGAACCAGTTCCACACATCTAATCTGCTTATTTTTATGTTCTTGGCAAGATTATATAGTACAGATATTTCATACAACATGCACATGGGACAGCTTTATGACATTCAGCAACATTTCTCCTCTTAGGAATGAATCATATAATGATTTTCCTTAATATTAGGAGCTTCCACATCATCCAGAGTTGATCCTGAGTCAGGAGAGTGGTGAAAATTATTTTAATAGTTTCAGAGCAGTCATTCTATAACCTAAGATGTGTATCTGCAGCCCTTATTATTTAGCATATTGGCACTGAGCCATTTTTTAGCAAAACAGCAAAAGCATATAGCTTGAGTTTTAAACATCTTCTTTCACTACAGACATGAAAAATATTAATTTTTAAACCTATGCTTTCCTGTTTAATACTGTCTGTGACTACCCATCTACAGCAAAATGGTTTTGCAATTAAGACCAGCGTGACTCAGCTTTTTCCATAAAATAAGGCATTATTTGAACAACAACAAAAGCTCTTTTCACTTTTCCTGAAGTATTTAGAATATAATTCAGCCTAATTCTTGTGCTGCCATTCACAAAGTGCTCACGTAGATTATAATATCAGCAGAAATAAATTCAGTGTTTAACTGAGTTGAAGATATTTATCTTTTTTTGACATTTTATATCAGCAATTCAGATATTCCCATCCCAAAAGTAGCATGAAAATTATAGCCCTTTAGGAAAATTCAGAAATCTACAGACATACTCTGCTTGAAACAGAGGTCATCATGTGGAGGAAAAACATGTTGTAAAACAAGAACATACAACTTTTAAAGTATATAGTAGCTTTTTTACATTTTCTGTAAATTGCAGACTATTTTGAACTAGGCAATGGACAATGGGTAATTACAAGCTACTGGAAGAAAAAAGGTAGTTTCCTTCTTTATTGATCCAAGTTTTAGCTGGAGGAAAGTCAAGATTTTCAAAGGTAAATAAGTCTAATATTATTTTATTTTCTTTTTTAATATCAAAATTACAGATGCTTTAGAAGCACCAACTTTTGTCAAAGGTGCTTACATTGCTTTTGAGAACAGGACTTAAGGTCCTAATTCACCTAAAAAGTTAATCTGTTAACTGCCACGCCTACAGTTGATTGCCACCACATACCAAAAGAATCTGTACCTTTCCAGTTCTATTGATTTCTTCCAAAACAAATGAACATAACCTTTAGGCTCTGATTCATCAAAGCACTTAATTAGCATACACTTTAAACCTGCAAATCTATGGAAATTCAGCAAGCATTCTGCTGCAGTTCCCCTCCCTATTCCTCTGTACTTTTCCCACAATGTTCCTTCCTCACATTTTGTTCCTAAAGGTTTCACCCACGGCCCATAACATTGATTAATAACACCTTAAGTAACTCACAAATATCAGCACTTTAGCCTTTCTTCATATATTTCCAATGGCTGCAAATCACCACATATGAATATCTAATTTAAAAAATCCTATTTAGCAAATATTTAGAAAGAACTGTGCACTACATCTTTTATATAAAATAAAAATGCACATAAATCACACAACTAGAAATATTTCCTGCCAAACAGATCTCAACTACCCAATTTAGAATAATGTTGATTACTTAACATATATTTTTAGTCCTCCCAATAAAATTTAAAGTTTGATTCCTTTACAACTATGTACTATACTTTTAGGAGCAGGTTAAATTACACAGCTCTGAAAACTGGCGGTCTTGCTTTTGTCCCAGTCAACACAGAAAAGGAAAACTGATAGTGAATTTCTCACCTTATACTGATGGATAAAGAATGACTGAAATACAGAACAGCAGACTTGTCTGTCCCCTTCCAAAACCTCAGTTTATTAATGGATTTGGCTGGTACCAAGATAACTTGAATTTTGGATGTATTCTATACTGCAAAGAGTAATCAGATTGTGTTGTACACTCCACAAACTTAGGAGATCTATTAGGGAAAAACTAGTTAGTATTTTGATCTAGAAATACCAAAAACCTTATTACACCTAGAAATGTAGCAATAAACATATATTAGAAAATATCAGTTATACTTAACTGCTACAAGAATGGCATAGGTTTAATGTCTGATATTTATCTAGCACCTTTCATTCCAGAGGATCCTAGTGGCTGTACAAGTTATAAAAGGGAACAATTCATCCAGCACTGAATGAAAACCATCTTGCTAACGATCTACTGTGTGAAACTTGGAAATAGCCAGGAACAGGGTATGACTATTTTACCAGTATCAACATGAGGCAAGCATAATGCTATCCAGGCTCACATTAGTCAGGACACAAGACAAAACTGATCCATCTGCTAAAGTGTGGGGTTTTTTTTAAATAAAGTACTTCAGAAAATCTAGGCTAAACTTTATATCTTATCTCAGAAATGACAGCTTCCAAGAGCAATTCTTGAGGAAAGTCTGGAATAATTTTAAAATCAATCCAAAGTTTTCAAGCTGTGAAAGGGTACCTTCCTGTCTCATCAAAAGTAAATCTCTCCATACACATAAAGGCAGATTGGTTAGCCTCTCCTAACCAAAACATTCTACCAAGGATTAGAAACCTCTTTCAAATGGAAAGTTCAGCAATTATGTTCTGATGCATTCTACAGAGTTCCCAAAGCAAACCTGTATTTAGTAATAAAAACTTCCAAAGCCACTCAAATAGTGTAATTACTGCAAAGTACTCTTTGCACCATTTCCTAGGCAAGCAATATAAGCAACTGGATCATCCTCACCAGACTCCTTTGGGACGCGGTCATTTCCTGGAGATCCTTCACCAGTCAATAAGAAATTGCAACTTCGTTTAGCAGCTGGGAATGCTGTTACTTCTCTCCCACCCCTCTACACTTACCAACCAGTAATTTCTCACAAATGGGGAAATTCTGTCCCAGAATTAGAGATATTTTAAAACAAGTAGACTGAAGACAGAGAGACAATATAAGCATATAGGTACAAAAGTGAAGGCAATTGCATTTTTCATGGCTTTTCCTGACAGACAGGGCAAAATCCTTTCCCACGAACACTGTTTCCAATAACTAGGTACAAATTTTGCTCTAATGAAAGTAAAAAAGAAAGTGTTTTATCTAGGGATGGACACTATAACTGAAGAGCTGGTTGGAAAGATAAAAATCTATATCCACATCCAAAAGTGAACTGCACTATTTAGGTTCATTCCAAATGCCAACATGCTACAATTACAAGGGTCCTATTCAATTTTTCTACTTGTTAGCTGTTCTCCAGCTTTATAATCCTCTGCAGTTCTTCCAACATTTACACAAGAGTTTGGAATATGCAAACAGCAAGTTACTGAAACCCTATTGCTTTTAAGCAGGCAAAACATGAACAGTGGTTTACCAATAACAAAGAAAATGATTTCATATTTCATTGCAGCACAAAGACAGCAAACTGTACTAGGGAGCATCATGAGGATGCTTTTCTTGGTCACAGTCTACATACACAGCTTTGGGAACTATTGTGACACCAGCACTTCTCATCTTAACACATTGTGTAACACAGACAAGTCCTATAGCCCAATTAGCAAGTGAAATAGATACCACTGTTTAAAAATTATTCAACATTTTGGTTATTTGTATTGTGGACATTATCTAAATAAAGCTAGACAACTCAATAGCTTCAAAGATGCTTTTGCCATAGAACCATGACATTGTTTTGAAACCAGGAAAAAGCACTATTTTTGTTAGCCCTAACTATGCATTCTTTTGATCTGAAGAGCTCCCTTCCTTTCTGCAGAGGTACACCAAGCCTCAGAAAAAAAGGAAACAGAATCATCTGTATCATCTACTCATATTTGTACTCCCAATTTAACTGCTTGTAAATTTTTCTGAATAAGAATGACACCAAGTAAAATAAACTGGTAAATGAATTGGTTGGTTTTGCAACAAAAGAGCAGCCTGAGAGTTCCAGGTAATAGAATACATCAGCTATAAACAGGGAAAACAAGAGCGATGCTTACATAGCTAGAATCAAAGTACAGCACAGATGCAGCTGGTCACAAAGCCTTTCCCCACGCTAAGAACAAACTGGTTTAGCATCTCTTGTTTACCGATAAGAACCTTAAGGAATGCTGAGGTCTGACAGCACGCAGTGAGCCAGCCAAGAACTAAAGCATGACATGCATCACTGCACTTTCAAGTTCAGGTCACTCGGCTGTTGTAACTTAAACATAACATTTTTCAAAACAGACTAAAGCACCCACTTCTATTCCTCAGTAGTCTTTGGGACACATAATTCTGCTCCAAGACTGGGAGAACAAAATTCACTTGACAGTGCTCACACAGCACAGGAATTGAAGCAGCAAGGGAGAATTATTTTACTCCCTTTAGCTCTTCTCATATAGGAATAGCTATTTAATTCTCTTTACTAGAGATTAGGTGGAGCTCCCAGGCAGAATTGCACAACAAAACAAAAAGTTCAATTACAGATAACAGAGCTGTAACAGGGAAATCTGAACATCATTGGGCTTGCCAGCGAGAGTACAGAAAGACGTTGAATGATTAGACACTGGTAATAACTGCAATGATAGCCCCAGTCCTTTATTTTCAGATTTTCTTTCTTCAAGACTTCACTATAATGTATAAATTAGCATAAATCATTATCTTTCCCTCTGATACTCCAACTCTGGTGCTTTCTTGGGTACATACTTGGACCTCCATAGTGAAATAGCAGTAACCTGTACCCTTTATAAATGTACATGTACATATAGGTATATTTTAACTTCCTCTGCAGTCATTGTAACTTTTCACTGTTACAAGCTTTTACAGCAGCTACTGTTCAATAGTCTCTGTAATTTGATCAAAATATATTAAAAGTTCAGTGATTACATAACTAGTAATTAAAGCCACCTTGCAATAATTACATTTAAAATACATTTATGACAGTAAGAAATTAGAATGGATCTGTGAATTCACACTACTGCTTTCAAATTAAGAAAATACAAACCTCCTTTTTTTGTTACAGTAAATAGTACACGTCCTGCAAAAACACCGAGAAGTGGATCAGTTTCGGTACACAGCAATCAGCATACTCTGTGTCATTGCTCATATTAGCATTTCCTCTTGCTTCATCTGCCCACCACTGTCCTGTCACTTAAACCAGGAAATTTTAGACAGAGATTGTTTAAAATTCGTTTTTAAAGGTAACACAGCATGTCTCAGACAGCAATTTAAGAAATTTACAACTATGCAAGGGCAAGTGCCTGTACTGACTGGGTAACTGTGTCTAGAACCTCACTTTTCTGCTCTTTCCCAGAACTTGGCCCGAGGAATAGGCCACAGAAGTAAACAAAGATTCTCCCTTCATGCCTTTAAAAAAGATTATTGGTCTGAGATTACCTGTATGCATGAGAGAAACTTTAACTACACCCTGTTTCAGGAAGTGTAACATTGCTAGAACACCTTTAAAGTAGTAATTTGGTATTTTGCTTAAAATTTCAGTTGAAAAAATGCAGCAGATTTGAAATCCTAGTTATAACTGAAGGATTTGTACAAAGATTTTAAAGTGATCTTTCATGTCTTCGGTTTAAAAAAGACATCAATACCATGCAAGAGCAAGAATTTTTAAGTCAAGAAGAGAGTCTCATTAGTACCACTATATACTTTTTCAACTACCGCCAAGAATTAGGTTAAAAGGAAAAATTGCCTCCAAAAATAAGCCACCATAACTGCAAACAAAAGGTTTTCATTAGGATTCCGTCTTATTCAAACTGTTGTAATTCCAGAAGGAGAACGTATTGATTAAAAATATCAGATGGGCAGTATATTTCTCAAGAGCAGCTACTTCAATATATAGGTAGCATGATTGATATTTAAAACTATGGTAGGCATTTTTGTGTTAGTCCTCACCAGCATTACAATATGTTGTACTCTAGGTGGTTGTGATACAGCTAGCAAATGACTATGGCTGGCAGCAGTACCAATGCTAGTGATGAACTCATGTCAGAAGGGTTAGGTATTTTGTTTCTGTGTTCCAGGAATAAGAAATACTGAATAAAGTTTGGAAACTGCTCAGGTTTTCTAGCCCTATGACTTAAGTTTTTATCTCTACATCACTTTCAAGATATATTTGAAAAATAAACACACACATCTTTTTAAAGTTCCTCCAAGGAAAGACAGCTACCTAAGAATCACTTAGCATCAACCTAAATTTGAACTCTGAAGTTCATAGCTTTTATTTTGTGACAGGATGCAAAGTGACAGACTGACTTTTTTATCATTAGAGATTATGAACTTCAAATGAGCTTTGAAAATGTTTTGAGTGATTCCAATGGGATGCTGTGGCACTAATCGGACTACATGAGACCAACACAAAGTTGTGGAGTCGTTTTGTTTATTTGTTGTCTTTTTAAGGCTTACAATCCAATTCCATCAGCTGACTGATGAAAAGATAACTAGGGGGAGGAGTTTCACAAAACAAGGGTTCTGGCAGCTTTGCCAGCGTAAGAAATTGTCTTTTCTTATCTGCAGTTACAGATTCTGCAGTGCTGTGCCTCCTGATCTTGTGCCAATAAAAGTGTAAGGCTGAATTGAGAATCAAATCAGAGGTCTGGCTAAAATAAAGAGACTATTCTTTATCCACGTAGGTGTCCCGATTCAGTCCCTGCCAGTTCTGCACAAGACACTTGTTTTAGTGTACCCGTAAAACAGTGCACTGTACAACAGAGGCAGGAATGGGAATTCTGTCAGCCAGAACTGCTACATGGCAAAATAGCATCCTTTCAATCTTAGCTTCTCTTGCCAGGGCTAAGTATCTAGCAATGAACTGTTCAAGAAAGAATTAATAGGTTTTATGTTAAATTCTTCTTTAATTAGAACAGAATTAAGAGAAACAAATCATCAGTGTTTGGGGGCTTTACAAGTCTGCAGAGAATTACTGTTAATGGCTGCTCCTTACCAGGTTTAAAATTCATCTTTAAAAATTTAATACTTAAGTGATCATTTGTCACAGAACAGTTTCTTTGCCCAAAAGACCACTGTAAACTTTACTTCCTAAACAGGTACAGATATTTAGCCCAGCCAGACAGCAATTACTGTACCACAGCAAGGGTTTTGGGCTCGTCCAGGACTGGAAATGGCAAGCAGAACACAAGGCATGATCAATGAAAGGATGAATGAAGGACATTCCGCTGCTAGTTTCAAGCTGCTAGTCAGCCAGCTACAGAATGAAGCATTTTATATCACCTGTGGGAAAAACAATCATTTGTTGTAGCAAAACATTGTGTCCAGATCTTTCCTTGATATCTTGGTAGTTTTCTCTCATCAGTGATCAGACTTTTTTTTTTTTAAACCATATTGTGAAAACACATTTTTTTTATTTCACAGTAGCAGTAAAGCAAGATAGTATGCAGAAAAACAATGGCATGCTGGAACAGGCAAGCAAGCAAGTTATATTTTCAAACAGAATTTTTCTGCTGCTGATTTTCCCCCACATCAAAACATATTCCTGATCGAGCATAAAAGTAATGTCAGCTAGAGGATGTTATTATTCAAAAGTAGAATTTTTCATTTTTACCAGTGGAGAGAGTTGAGCATCGTGTAGTGAATCTACAGCACTGAATCACTCAGAAAGTCTAGTGCCTCTTAATGAGCTCCTAATGCTATCAGTGGCTTCATACATGTAAGGTTGATGGCAACCGAATAGCATAAACTGATCTGTGAAGGGATGTTTTAGTCCAAAGTAAATCAGTGCTATGCTAGGCTGAATTTTGGTTGTACACAAGAAGAAAAGTTGTAATGTGGCCATCTGTTCAGGCAAAGCACAAAGGCAAATAAAAGAAGTGAGCAACAGTAGGGACTTGCTGAGCAGCCTGGGGAGGAAAGTCAAAGAAGGTTACTTGGACTTAGTAGGAAGATGGCTGGTTCAATGCCAATGGAGGAAAAGTGGTATGTTAAATCACAAAACATAGTAAAAATAGGGAGAAGATAAGATGATTTACCTTATTTTTCTCACTGAAATGCTAATGTCAGTAGGTGGAAAATGGGGAATGGGTGTGCTCATCTCCCCATAAACATCTGAGACAAACAGAAACAGATATCCATCTACCTCCAAGAACAGATTGGGAGACCAAAGATGGAATGGGGAAGACTAAAGGATTAGCAAAGAGCTGTCCCAAACAACATTACATGGAAAGGGCTCCACCTTCTCTCACAACCCACCTTGGCTCCCAGACTTGGAAAATTCGGTGAGCTTTACCTCTTTTTCTGAGTGATAATAAGCTGCAAACCAAGTTAAACATGACTTCATGTTTTCTTACTCTTTTTTCATAGCTCTTCACATATCCTCTTGATAGCAGCCCACAGCAGCTATTTCATGACAGAAATTGTATTCAGTATTGGGAGAGTGAATAGAGGCAGAGGGAAATTCACAGAAGTAGATTGATGATAGAGAGCCCTCGAGCAAACACAAGCTGCTACTAAAAAAAAATCATACTAATGGTTGCACAGAGCATTTCTTGCAATGCAACTGCACACGTCTGACTAGAAGCAATGGTACACAGCTCAGAGAAAATGAATGCTGCTCCCTCATGCATTGATTATAGCATTCATATCCACAGAGACAAAAATCTGACATAAAAGAGAATCCCCATCCCTATCATGGCTCTACAGATAGAGAATAACAACCTTTCAGAAGGCTCAGTTTTCTTTACAGATTTGAAATAAACTCACTCTGCCTTGGAGCGAGTGCATGTGAATACAAATTCTGATTCTGTAGTTTAGAGTCAGCACCTCCCAGAGTTTGTAGGTCTCTTGTGAGAGGATACTGAATCTCATGGCTATTAGACCATTGCTGGCATTAAAAACCCCAAATTTTTAATTTAAAGAAAAGCCACCTTAATTTTTATTTAGTTCATTTAAAAGGATTTACCAGGGCAAAGAATATTTAAGTTGACACAAGTGCATGCTTGTATATAATGCTATTTAAGTGTCATCAGTAATTCCCAATTTATGTCTCTTATTCTACATTTTTTAATTGATAACACACTTACTACAAACCATAGAATTAGGATATACTCCTGAAAAGCACCACAAATACAGCTAGAGCAGCTCACAAATTATCTACAAAATGAGCTATGAAGCTTTCCAAAATCTCAGATGTTAACCCATCAGCATTTTCTCTGGTAAATGCAAGTGCACGTTCAGCCCAAAACAAGATTAAAGACCCCAGGACTGCTCTGCAGTTTACTTCAGTAGTTTTCCTCCTCTCTTAAAGACAGAAATAGGTATCAGTATGTTGAAGTGACCAGACATGAACAGTATCCTCTTGTGGGAACAGTCCTTCTAGGCTCAAAATTATTTCATATAATCTCAAATTATGCTTGCCTGACTCACAGTATTTCTTGCTCTTGGTCATAGCTCAGACCCAATTTGTTTGACAACAAATCTTTAATTTGCTATATCATAAGATCATCTAGGTTGAGTAATATAACATTTGGCCTTGAACTTAAAAAGTAAGTCCATGAAAAAGATCTGACAATTCTTAATAATAATAGTTTGGTTGAATGTTGACACAGGAAGTTTTAACTTAAATATTAATTTTCCAGTTGCAAGACTGAACAAGAAAATATTATATATTCCTTTTTCATAGTCCATGAATTTACACACAGTCAGAATCTTAAAAGGTGAGCTTTTATTAAGAGACGAAAAAAGGAACCAAAGAATTTATGGAAACGTAACTTAGTTCAAGTAACATCTTGGATAAATGAAGATGTTTTTCTTTCATGAATAAAGATATACAAAGGTACAAATGCAGGAGTGTAGAAGACAGACTGAAACTACTGGCAGTCAACTAGCTAGCTAGAGTTTCCCAAATAATTCCTGAAGGAGGTGATAGAAGAAGACCTTTAAGTGAAATTACACAGCTAGAATATATCTTCAAATATTCACAAAGTTTATTTTATTTATTAGGTTAGGGTCTATTGACTGTTGAGAAAACATATTTTGGTTTTACTTTCCAGAAGAGCGTATCTATTGTTATTACATAATGCATAGTGCACTAAACTTATGATGTATCACCTTTTGCTGAATTTTTGTGCTGTTCTCTTCCTCAAAATTCCAATTTATCAAGCATTTAGCAATTAAAGGTCAACACTTTGTAGATTTTATCTGAAGGTCATATAAAAGGGTTTTTTTCCTATGATCATTAGCTAGACAGAAATCCCTTCTCAAAATGGCTTTTCACTATTTCCTTCAAAATTTACTAAGGTTAGCGTTTCCATTAAGATATTCCTGTTATTGAGAGTTCAACTAGCATAAATTTGCATAGTTCTACTCACATACTCCAGTATTTGCTACAATTTATTTTCAATCTAAAAATTACATTCTCTGTGCATGTGTTCACATGCATTTGCAAAAAGCAAAACACTTAGCACACTGGCAATGACAATTATTAAATACCCATAGACTCTAATATTTATATACATCTCAGAACTGCTTGTGGTGGAATATGCCTCAATTACCCCTGGTTAATTAAATTTAGGGTTCAATGGTCCCATTTCCCTAGGCAACACCAATCTCTTACATGTGTGTACATCATTAACAGTTATTAACTATAGCAATACATATAGTCATTCTTTTTTGATTCATAAGCACTATGGACTCCTTCAGTTTAAGAATAAACAAACAACTAAAAAACTATGTAGTCAAGTAATGAGTTCAATAAACTTCCTCATCAGTGATGCTGCAAATTGGGTGTTCATGAACTATAGAATATTTGTTTCAACATATTACTAAAAATCAAACCTAATCCAGCATTGTGGAAGGGAGGTTTAGAGCAATCTGTGCTAATGAGCCCAAACTTTCATTAGTCTACTTGCATGCTACTACAATATTTGTACATGTGTACCACAGTACTTGTGCACGTGTATTTGCACAGCCAAGGAGCACCATGTGAGACAGCAGTCAGACACTGGCAGAGACCAAATACAATGAAATAATACCAGTCAGCCTGGCAGCAGAGATATCAGCATGCCACTTATGCAAAAAATGGAAATTAGTCTGCTGAAAGGAAAGAGCAAGTTAAAAACTAAGTTGCACGAGCTTTATACCCTTTGGAGGGTGTGGGTGGAGAACTAACAAAAGGAAAACACAGTTTTCAAGAACTTACATTTGAATAATTCTTGGGTTTGCATAGGATAAGCACAACTACAAACATATTATCTGCACATACTCCTCTGTATGTTTTGGCACATGTAAGTTTCTGTAAGATTTAGCTGACAGACGGCTACATCACAGAAAAAACTAAGGTAATTTCTTTGTATGTTTCCATAAAAAATTTTTACATGGAAGTTTTGCAAGAGGGTTGTTTAGCTTGTTAAATATAGATGGGTAGTTCCTGAAGCCTGGAAATGTTTTAGCTTATTGATCAAAGGCCACAACAGTTGCTTCTTCCCCAGGTCATCATAACCTGCTTGGTTTCTACTCCAACTCACTCAAGAGCAGGAAGGAAGTTTTATAGTTTTTTTCCTAAGCTAGAAGCTACTACCAGAAGGAACAGACCTTCTTAGCAATACAAATTACTCTTACATCAAGTGAGACATTTCTTAGACAGTCAAATTTCAAAAATATGCTTATGTGTCTACAAGGATATTTTAATTCCTAAACTTTTATCACACTGCAGACCTTTTCTATTTAGGCTGTGTATTTCCAAGAGCTGGTCTTTCTTAACAGGAAAACATTAATTTTTTTTTGTTTTGGTTTGTTACTCTGACAAAAGGAGACCTCCTGGTTTACATTATATTCTAGAATTTTAGTCTCTTTATTTAAACTAAAGGCTTAATTTCTAAGCCTTCTGCATTAATAGCTATGCTGGTAGATGTATTTTGAACACCAAAGTTGTATGCACACTTGAAAAATAATGCAGCACTGCAAAGATACCCACTCTCCCCACCTCAGCCTCCACACTCCAGTCAAAACAGGGCTGTGCTGCTATGCTAAATGCATTGGTACTTGCCTGTAAAAAGTGTGGTTTATTCTTGGAGTACTTTTCTTAAACCTTAGTTTGAATTCAACCCACCAACATCAAGGTGTTCCTGCCATCATTTCTAGGTTATTTACTATCTAACAAATATATTACTTGATATTTTCTAAGTCAGGATTACATTAAAAGAAACCAAGAGAGAGACACAACAGAGCAGAGATACTGACAATTTCAGAGTACATAGGGTTTTTTTTATCAGCTCAAATTCCCATTTGGGGGGCGATTTCTACCAATAGTTGAACAAAAACCCCTCATCTGGGGCCCCTCCTTCTCCCAGGGCCTCTCCTACACCTGGGGCACTCTCTCTGCTTCCTCCAGGTCTCTCTTCATCCAGTGCTCCTCTTCCATACCCCTTAGAGCTATTTAACTACTTAGCAGGAACCAGCCACAGCTGCACCTTATCCACATCAGCCAGCCCACAGCTGTATATTATCAATGTTAATTAACCCAGCTTCATTCCTCTACAAGAAAGACATCAGAGGACCAAGAAACTTCAAACTAACTTTTCCAGCACCCTGATGGGCTCTGATAAGGACTGAAGCTACCTAACAGTTGTCAGAAGCCCACCACTGCTTTTTGTTTTTGTTGTAAATGTATTTTCTTTGGTGAAAATACATTGCTCTTCATCGTTTGTGTGAAGTCTACTTTTGGTTTTGTTTGTTAGTTGTGTGCATATTTGTTTTGGTTTGTATTTTTTTTTAAAAATTTTTTTTAGCTATACCATCAGGCTTCAATTGCTCCCTAAATATTATTAAATCAAGCTTGTTTTCTGTAACAGAAGTTGTTACTCAGTCTCCATAGTAGATGGCAGCGGGGTACTCAATATAACTGGAATAGCTAGATAGAAACCTTATTAAAATCTCTCATCAAGCATCATCAGTATGTTAGATGGTGTTTGCCAGCTACCATCAGTTGCTCATTTTATTTTAACCAAAAAACCAAATAAATCAAGGATTTATGTTGAAAACCCTCCCTCAGGAAGGCAGACATCTCTAAATTTTAGATCAACATATTTATCTTAAACATCAAGTGATTTTGTATGTAGGAATTTATTTTTTTGCTCAAGTTTGAAGAAACGTATCTTTCACACATCTGAAGATTCTGGTCAAATAATCTCACAGCTATTATATAACACTCCAGAAGTTACAGGCAGTACAGCATCCAATACTAAGGACAAGCAGTCCAATTTTCTGCTAGAACATTTTTTCCATGATGTGGGTATTGCTTTTTTTAACTCTAACCTTTAGTCCTCTCCCTTTATTTAAAATAAGATTTTACTAGAAATAAGCAGAGCAAAACCTGAAATACAAATAATACAGCCTAATTCTGTAGCCATTATTCCCAAAGAGAGGTAACTGAATACTGTTTGGTGCAAGTTCAAAACCAGTACAAAGTCACATAAAATGTCTTTTTTCTTTTAAAATAGAAAATGGACAAGTATGATATTTCACTCGATAAGATGATTAGTCTCAAGTACGAGGTAACTTATAGTATAGTTTAATAGCTCAAAGAAAACAAATGCAACGTACAGACAAGACATAGAACTCTTTTTAGAAACCAGTAACATTTATAGCAATTAGATGGTTTTCTGAAAATTTATTTAAGCTGCTCTCCCTAATAAGATCATCTGTTATAGCTAGATCAAAAGTTTACAGGAAAGAGTGTCACTTGCTTTGCTGTATATGCTTTTTGCTTGTGTATGCAGTAAATGAACACAAAAAACTACTATTATGACTGAATAGTAGTTTTAACTTTGTGTACATAGCTGTAGGTGAGTCAGTAACAATTTTATTTCGTATACTGTTGCAGGGGGGAACAAGTTCTTAGCACACCTCCAAAATTGCAGGAGATTTTACTCTTTGTTATTTTGTGTGAACTGATTTAAGTCTTTGGTTTTAGATATATATATTTTCTGAAAAATCCATTTTTAAAGTAAAACTCTATGGGACAGACCTATTCTTCAACTTTTCCAGCTTATTTATCATTAGCCATCCTGTATAGATTATAGCAAAATGGATCCTACTTGAATTAGAATGAAAAGATGTGCTCACATACCCATGAATGTATATAAAAATAAGTGGCAGTAACTGTTCACAGTCAAACTGTCAATTAATTATGGTTAATAAACCAAAAGACACATGATGTATGAATCTGTATGAAAGGAAATCAGAAAATCCTCAACATTAAGACTAGAAAAATCCATTCTTAGAAAATCCAGGGTAGTAAATCTGTTCAAAATAAAATTTCCTTGCGCAATTTTGCTTTCAGAGTAAAGCCTTGTTTTTTGTATTATAATATGGGAAAGGACCTTAGAAATATCTGAAATGTCCAGTTGCCATATCTTTACACCTTTCTCCTTTTGTCATTACTAATAGCAGCGGGAAACATTACACAAGAATATCATGACAAGAAATCACAGAAATAATGAAAAGGTCACAATTATCTTCTATTTAATTATCTTCTGTTTAATACTAAAAACAAGAACCTGAATAAACATTATCAAGCTTGGGAAAAAGAAGCCTTTAATAATACAGTTAGGGGCTGTTCTGTAACATATGGTGCATATATTATGCCTAGGCAATGGCCATGAATTCCTGTCCCATATGAATAGACTATCACCTTACTCTAAATTTGCAACTATGCAGAACAAGTCTAACTAGTACAGATAAAAATACAACAAGGCTATACAAAAGAATACACATCTGCCCTACACAGCATATGAATGCATAGGTTCTTATTTGGGGGCAGTCTCACTTAGCTAATTATACCACTGGAAGTCACTTCTTTTGTTACAGGAAAAGAGAAACAACAGTAGACAAAGCTCTGTGAGCTACAGGATGCCTTAACAGTTTTGGAAACACATTCTCTGCTTGACTTTTCTGTTCTGTTGTGGTTCTTCCTCATCTGGAACTCTACACTGCAACGGAATTGTACCCACACCGTAACCTCACATCTGCTCACGGAGCCCTGAAAGCACACATCATCATGAACTATTCCATTACATTAATGAAATTGTCAATATGCTTAAAATTAAACCCATGCTTCACGTGTACTGATAAACTAGACCTTACTCCAAAGCCCATGAAATGCAACAAGAGTTTTCAATTTCATTTCAGCAAGTTTAGGCTTCAAAGTGCTTTGGATTTTAAGTGCTCTCATCAACTAGTTTTGAATGTTTCCTGACAAAACAGATGTACGTTGTATCTTTTTTTCATGTTTATCGATTTAGCTTTTGTTTACCAAAAATTTCAGGTTGGATAATCACATTCAACGTTTATGGCAGGAATTCCCACTGGAAATACAAAGTTAAATCTCTGACAGGGTTTTGTTTTCTTTCTATAAAGAAAACAAACAAAACAAAAACCCCTCAGAGATACAGTATCCTCATTATCTGTGAACTGGCAAACATTCAAGCTCAGTGTTACCCAATTTAATATTGGACCTCTGTGTATGTGATAAATTCAAGCCATTCTCCCTCAAACCAGCCTCCTATATAATGAAAGAAATTGCCTGTCAACTGTTTAAAGAAAGATTATAGTCTGTTGCATTAACTCTTAATAGTAATATCAACCATTTCTTTCCCAGCTCTTCCTGAAGATTAATGATGCTTCCTTTAAAACAAAATCTGAGATAGCCTTAACATCTCTTTCCTCATGTTGGCTGTAACATTGTCATTTGAGTCCAATGAAGATGAAAAGGGATGGAAAGCCTCCCTGTTTTCACTCTGCTGTGAATGGGGTACTGAAACACCATTCTTGAACCAAACCATTTTTGCGATTCATCTTCCTGCAACTAAACACAATGAATACGTGACACTAGCTTGCCTTGCAAATTCTATTTTATTCTATTATATCTTATATAGATAAAAGTTCTTCACCAGTATGAGATTTGTAATCTGATTAGCCATTGATTCTCATATTTAAGATGCTGTTACACTTAATACTACAATAAAGCTTTCTAATTTTAATGTTCTATGCTTTTCAATATACATACAGACTTTTCTTCAGATTAAAGACCCACCATTACACTACCTATAAGTAACATCAAAAGAATCCTGATGTTTATGTTATTAATACAAACTCTCCTGGCACAAAACAAATCCATTTTCTTATCAGATCATGTCTATTGTGTTACCATTCAGTACGAGCATTCTTATCCAAAGGAGTCTGGCTTTTCAGATACTATAGTATTCAATGTTCTGCTATTGAAAGATACTCATGGGGATGAACAGACTCAGATATATTAATGTAAATAGTAGTAGTCACTCTTCTGAAATGAGGAGATAAAGATGAGTCCCTGATCATTTGTACTTTAATCTCATAGTGCCTTTAAGAGCAATTTTGGTCTCGGTGCACAAGGATATGGTCAAATGCAACACAAGTGTTTATGTTCTTTGCACCAAAGTTCCCCTTTCATTTAGTTGCTCAAATGGATTTTTTTTTTTTTTTTTTTTACATTTTACAATATTGCTGGGACAAAACTGATGCTTCATTCCACCCATGTCATGTTTGAACTTCTATGTTTATATAAATATTTGCACCACACAGTGCAAGCCTGCTGCAGACGTGAAAATCCTGCTAATTATTCACAATGTTCAGCCTCCTACTTCTATCTGAATTAATGAACAAACCTTAGTGTGCTTCTCTAACAGACAGGTGGTTCACCATTGAAGCTCTGTATTTGACGCTTCCTGTATCACTTTCTATTGTTCCTGCTCACATTGTGGTTACCCTTATTTCTACCACTGATGCCACCAGACTTGATTCATTTTTTATTTCATTGGTTTTTCTTATTAAATCAGAGCTGAAGGTAAAAAAAATTAACAGTTCCATCTTCTATGCTATCCTGCGAAAATTAAGCCACTGCACGTGTCCACTTAATACTGTTAGTAGCACACATATTTTAAGAGGATTAGATATAGAAGAGGTTGCAGGCTGGGTTTGCTGAGTTTCTGTTTTCCACAACTTTTAAACAGAAGCATTAACACTGTTTCTTACAAGTAAAATCCTACAATGACACATCAGGGAAACAAAAAGGCGGCCATGTTCCTGTTAAAAGTCAACAGATTTGAGACACAAATCTCCTTTTCAAAGTGTCATCTGAACTGATGTAGTCCCAATCAAGTGATTTGTATCCATCTTAAGTCACATTTTGACAAATGATACTGTGGCATTCCTATATGCTAAACAGAACATCAGAATTCCTTCTACAGACATCCGTTCACTAAAGTCTACTTGTTTAGTAACACCTGTAAAAAACCAGTCTCTCCATCAAAACATTGCATTTTCCACATGGGGAACATAGCTGAAATCCTTTCCGTGTAAATTCTCTAGCTCTGTGGAATTTGTCTAAAGATTGATTAAGATTTTTAAAAAAACTTACAGGATCCTCCCATGTGCATTTACAATTGATTTCTTTTTCGACTTGTTTGCTGAAGGGAGAAAATTTTTAATGATAACCTAAAAATGTCATTTCTAACTCTGTCACTATTGTTTCTACAGTTCAGTTCATCTAATGCCTTTTCTCAGAGGTCTGTTCCTGTTAAAGATAATAGCAAAATTCTAAAGGGCATCACTGGGACAAGGATCAGATTTGGTATGCTATTCAAAATAGTGGAGTGGAGGAAAGGATGGATTTAATGAGACCCTGCTTGGAAGAGAAAGCAAAAATGCACTATGCCTGAAATATAAAAATAATGAATTTCATATACTGTAAATGTCAAGACTCATTCTTATTTAAATGTTTCAAGCTCCTCCTGCTATTAAAAAAATATTTTAATGTGTCAAACACTTTCAAATACACCAGTTGTTTCCAAAACTCAGATTTTTAGCAAACAGGATGCAGAGGTTTTTGGGGCTTTGCTATTATGCACAAAGAATAAATTAGCTACATCTGACACATTTGCTCATGCCATTACTATTACAAAGGGTCCAACTCAGATCTGTGTGAAACATTTAAGTTCTGAAATGTAAGCAGTCTGTTTTCCACACAAATTATGCTGTCCAGTGGTTTTCTAATGAACACCTAATAATTCATAGACTCAGCAAACAAACATGATTGGTTTTTTTGTTGTGATCTCTGTGGGATGTGTTAATTTCTGTCATCTTTAATAACTCTTTTATGACTATCCAGAAGCATCCAGAGTGCTCACAGTGCAATTTCAAAAACTGAAAACGTTATCTTTTGTGAGATCTGCAGTTTTTGTCTCCAAGTTTAAGACAGTTGAGATTTTACATAGCACACACTAGCAAAGCACCTTTAGTTTGTCTATATTCTTTGATTTTATTTTTTGGAAAGCTACACGTCAATAACTCAGTAATCACTTAACTGCTAGCTTAAATTATTTACCTTTTAAGTAGATTTATTATTTCTAAGCTCCATCTATCACAAGTGTTATTTGTGAAAAATAAGTAAAGTTGTTTGCAAAGAATGCAAAAGTAATTGTTCAGTAGCTTTATGTGGACATGGATTTCACTGTAAGATCAGCACTATATTTATTAAACGACATCTTGATCACTGTCAGTAAGTGTATAATAAATATAAGTTTAATGGAGTTACTGATTCAAATCAGTTAGGATCACATACTTGAAACCTATTTCCTCTATCCCAAAGAGGGACTGAAATCTCAAACCATTACAAGCATTGAGCCATGAAATGTATACTCTATTTCCCCCAGTAATAAAATTTCTCAGTTGTCTAGATCAGTAATAAAATTCCTCTAAGCCTCCAATTTCCAGATCAGCAGACCGGCATTGCCCAGACTGGCAACGGGGGACAACTCAAGCAACCTGCATCCTCCACACTTACAGTAATGCATAGGTTTATGATTGACAGATAGTGGCAGGACTGTTTAATGCAGGACGAATTATCTGCTCATAAGCTCATTCTCCACAGAATCCTACCATCTAATTATCAGCCTTCTGGGAGATTTCTCTCAACATACAGAATTTCTTTTCCTAGCTGAAAAAAAACCACAACGTACAAGGAGCTTCAGCCAAGGGGGGGCTTCTAAAGGCAAAAATCAATAGAATGGGAAGATCTGTTTTCAAAGTCTTGAAATCCATACTCAAAGGATGTTTATCTTTGGATGACAGATTATTTACTGTAATAATCTATGAATCTTTTAATACATGTAAATTTGAGCCTGACTTCCATTATCCTTATTTGAAGCAATAAAGAACTAGAGTACCCTGTCATATTACCACGGCAGTGGTTACACTAGTTAAGTAATGTATATATACACCATCATATTGGTTATAAAAATAAATTTAACATGGTCAACTTGCATTCAGCTTTCACAGTAGTGTAAATGGGATGCTAAACCTTCCATTTTAGCAATATCTGTCTATATTTATAGCTGTATAACACATTATATCTGGGTTCACCAAGGCTTCAATTTGTTTGATCATTTGAAGTATAAACTAAGCACCAAGAAACCATAACAAACCTGTCCTGTTGCTAAAAGATAGAAGAGTTACACTTTTAGCCCCACTTCCATGACATTTTTTCACACCTGCATTCACCTCTCTAACCGCCTTTTTGAAAGTTCTGTTCAGTTTCTCAAACAGCTATATTTTATGCACTTTTATTCTTAGTAACGCTTTCTCTTGTTCAGTGTATACTAAACACGAGATTTTAAGACCTCAAGAAATGGTGCAGATTCTCAGCCTGTCTTTAACAGATCTCCTATGTGCACATGCAATAAAATAATGGTTTATGTGATGTATTTATCATGGTATAGCAACTCAGAGCTCTCAGTAAGCCCCTTTTTGTCATTTAAACAGATAAATTTAAATTGCACTATTACATAGCATATGTGAAGTAAACAGAAAATGCATAAATCTATACAAATGTACTCATACATACTAGTTTTACAGTACATTGTATGTAATAGATATCATACATATACAAAGATTCCAAGCTTAGGTAAAGAAAGCAGCGTTCTTAACCAAGAAATACAAATAAAATTTATTTCAACTCTAAATGCATTTGAAAGGCTGCATATGTGGACATAGATATAAAATTACTTCACAAAAGGACTCTTATTTTATGGCACAACAACCCTTATTTTTATTATTTGGCTAAAGACTATGGCTACAACTCCCAATCATCAAATCCTGGGAGATACTAATTGAATACGTACCAAAAAAAGATCAATGCTACACATCAGATCCTTTTAGTAAGTGATGAACATTTGTCCTCATAAGCCTTTGCCTGTATCACTACAAACTTTCATTGTCACAGACTCCCAAAGGTCTCTTTTGCAGATACTAAATCCATCTGGTTCACTGTTTTGAGACAGTTATGAAACAGAGGGACCAGCTGTCCAAACAGCCCATCCCAGAGTCTGAATTATCTCGGTGGTTCTTGCAGCAAAAAAAAAAAGACAGTAAGGTCTGCCCCACCTCAAATATACACTTGAGAGGAGCTGTCAGAGGTTTATGCCAGTTTTTACAACAACCACCCATCATAAGAAGTAAAAATTTCTAAACCTATCACTTCCTTGTTTAAATGCTCAGCTGGAAAAACAAACAAGTGATGTATACCCCAAAATCACTAAGTAACAGCTGACATCTCAGGACACTGCCCAGGATGCTCCAGCTAATACTGTAATCAAATATAGTTATCAACTTTGGACCGTAAGCTGTAGCTAAATAGACATTCAATCTTCATATTCAACATTTAACATAGCTGGGTCCCTGCACCACTCCTAGGCACTAGTCTTAGCAACAGTAGATAAATATCTTTCAGAAACCCTTTCAAGTTTGTTTTCCCACTCTTCAGAATGACTGTCCCGTTGAAAGCACCACTTAACCCTCTCTAACCTGGTCCGGTAGCGTACAGCTGCATGCACGACCCCAAATTTGGAACCATAGCTCCTTATTTCATTCACAGTTCACAGCAGCCATTTGTCACCTAAAGTGAGGGTACACCACACTGCAGTAATTTCTTATTTCCTTAAAAATTAAACTCTGACTCATAAAAAGATGGTTGTTGGCCTTACTCGAATACAATGGCAAAAGTATTAACAATCTGTTTCAAGGAGAGGGGTAAGTTTCAATATTTTATTTCTCAACATTTTGTAGCTAAAGATCATGAATTTTCAACAGCAATACTACACTGTATATTTGCATAGAAGTGATAATCACCTCTGACATTTGTAGCATTGTTATATACTTTTGAAATTAAGTTTCTATAGTAAGAAAAGGCAAGAAAGAACATTTCAAAATCTCATTTGAAAGAGGTTAGGCTTAGTTTATAAGATAAAGATAATAATTAATTAATAACTCTTAAGTAAAACCACAGAAATACTGATAACAGGGATAGAAAAACTGTCCTCTTCTTCAGCTTATTCCAATTCTGTTTTCTTGCAATCAATCCAATTCCAATCAATATTTTCTTGCATAAACTAATATTAACAACAGTTTTAACCAACAGCTAACTAGATCTGTTGCAATGTTTGATTAAGCAGATAAACCTCAATGGGCATCACATGAGCTTTCAGGCCAAGCTTTAACTCCTTGTTTACTGTAGCCTCCAAATGGTCCTTTTAGCATAACAATAAAAAGTGTTTTGTTTTTTTTCAAGTGTTGCATAACATTAACTTCACAGACTCAGTTCTCGTTAGTGAAAGTGAAAAGCATTACATGAAAGTATCAAGTGCTTACATATAACATTAAATGTTATGACAGGAATTTTTACAAATGTGCTTCACCATAACTTTCCAACCACCACGAGCAAGTAGAGTAGACTCCACTTTGCCAAAGTGTTTGTCTTTTTTATCCAACAAAGATACTTTGAGCTTCCTAATTTCTGCCAAAATGGCTCATACTGAAACAACTGATAGAAATAACTTCTCAAGATTAGGCTTAAAATATGCTTATATGAACTGCTGCAACTTGCTGATTTCCTTGCTTTTTTCTAGGTGGTAGAATCTGGAAAGGACACTGATTTAACTTACCAGCTGTGTATGTGTATATTCAAAATCAGTTTATGTACATTCATCAAGCTTAAATTCTGAAACATGAACATCTGGAATTTTCATATAAAAATACTGATGACTGCATAACCACAGTAGCCAGATGACCGTGGTTATAGCTTCTGTTTTTGGAAAGGGTTTTGTTTGGTTGGTTGGTATGTTTCGGGGAGTTGTTTCATACATCCTTCAACTTCATGCATCCTCGGCCTGACATTTTTTCAATAAATGAAGAGGGGGCAAATTTTTAGTAGCACATAAAATTATTATTGCTTTATTTTAAAGGGGCATTTGCTTTCAATTAAAGCATGCATGTTAGCTTTAGCAAATTGAGGTTGATATAAACCTATGTCATCTTTTGAAATTAAGAAGCAGAACATCAGTGAAAAAATCCATCAACTCTTAACTAGTAAGTACTCCCAGTTCTGCCAGAAACAGAAATTAAACACAATAAAAATGCTGCAACTTACTTTATATCTTAACTAGATTTTCTTTATGAACATTATTTCTAACATGCAGAGCTCTGACCCAATTAATTGCACATAATTAAACAGAGTCACAAATATGGTGTGGCTGCTGATTGCAAGTACTAAGAGCCTTCAGGGGATGAAAAAGTTTAAAAATATCCGTAATTTGTTCAAGCCTCATGAACTTTATATCAATGAGAATATGATTAGAAGTCAGCATCCTAACCTACAGGTTGAAAGGCGATAATATGCAATGAAGGACTTATTCTAGGACTGCCCATTTCTAGGATGCGATTGTACACATAAGCAACCTAAACATTTTACCAGAACCAATTAGTCAAATAGTCTATGTGACAGGCAGAAGGCAGTTTCACCCTGCTCTAGCAGACATGCACCTGAATTCCTAAAAGCTGTTCTTACACGTGGCACTCATGGACATCTTAGCTAGCAACACAACAGACAAGCTAACCATGGAAAGTTCATCTATGAAATTATCCTGGCATTCTGACTAGGCTGGCATGCATAAGTTTGTTTAAAAATCAGTTAAATGAATGTCAGCAAAAAAACATAAGGCTTTTAAAAAGGCAATAAAGACAAATCTCCACAGCACAAATATTAAGACTTTGGCTGAGCAGACTATAAACAAACTCTTGCATGTTTAGGAATTGTTAACTCTCCTGCAAATCAGGAAAGAAGGCCCACATAGAGAAATATACTATATTTCTCAATAGTGCACGTTTTCCATAAAAAGGAAATTATACATAGTAGTAACTTTAATCAGGTGCTCAGTTTCCTGAAGTCTTCATAACAGAAACAACTGTTTTCGCTCAGAAATCAAGCACTATAAAATAGAACAGAGCAAATGAAAACCTGATGCTACATTGAGTAATCGTGCTGCAATAAGTACAAACAGTCCAGATCATGAATAGTCTAATGCAGACACAGTACTTTAAGTCATCATTTATTCTCACCTGCCTAACAGGAAAGAAAAAATAATAAATGGAGTGACAAGCACTAGGCTGAGTGATGATTTAGACTAATGTTGCAGGTAGGCATAAATGTAACGTTTTCATTAATATCATTTCATACATTAATAACTGCAATACAAAAATAATCATGCAAGTACGAATAAAACCCATATTTTTTGAGACAGGAAAGCAAAATAACTTCCATCTCCAATTGGTTTTGCTTCTTAGCAAAAAAGAAAAAAAATATCAGAACTTCTTGTATTTAACAGTGTTATCTGACTCAAGTGCTGATGAAACTGATCTGTGCTCTTTTAAATAAATACTATACTGCCCCAAAATGAACACACTGGAGCAGATACACACAGCAATTTGTCAGAGGGAAAAAACAGGTAACAGATAAGGCCTGATAAGAAAAATTTGAGGTGAATGAGAGATACATGTAGAAAGTTATCCTACTTCCTCATGACTTGTGTTTCTCTGAAACAAGATTAAAATTTTTTTGCCAATCAACTCCAAGCACAAACATTTACCATACTTTTTCAGTTACAGAAAGACAAAGTCTAACAAAGCAGGATGAATTAGCAGAAACACTAGTTCAGTTTGACAAAAGAGTTTCTATAACTTAACACAAGTCGTTACTAATATCTCAAGTAAGAATTAATCATTGATGTAATTCAGTGATTTAGCTATCATATAATCCAGATCCAATAAGCCTTAATTTTAACACACGCATCTATCTCGTGTGTGCTGGTAAAATACAGTACTTGATAAATAAGTACAAGTTATTGTTTAAAATATTTTAAATACTATAAAAAAAAATGCACAAGACCATTTCAGAATTTATTTTTCTACTTTAATTGCATTAAGTGGGCAAGTGGAACCTTCACAGAGCGCCACCAAATTCACTTGACGGCATTTTGATGATTCTTTTCCAATTGACTTTTCAAAATCATGTTTATAAAGCAGAAATCAAACCTTTCTGACCAAAACCATGCTTTAAGCTTACTAGTGAACCATTTCAAATTTTTTTTTCTCATGATCTTGAATTCCCTCACCTCTACCAAGTTAAAATAAACATTTTAATAAGCTGGAAAATCAATTTTTCACTCTATCACATTTGAAATACAGTTATATTTATTTATTTAGATACCAATACATGTGTATTTTGGAGGGTGGAGGATTCCTCCACCAGGAAAAAACTGGCCTCTGGAAAAAGGCAGGGCCATTCTTTTACCAAATATGACAAATAACAACAGTAGAAAATGCTGAAGCTCCAAGTCTGGTAGCAGTCCAGGTGAGACCCAGCTAAGCTTTGGAATTTCAAGACGACCCTTCATCTGTCTCAATGCATTTTACATATACATGCAAAAACATGTCTTTTGAAAACTCAGACACGTTTAAAATTTTGGCAGTAAGGTGAAGAACACAGAGTAAGAGGACACATGAACACAGAACTTATGCCAACAGAACCAGTTTTCAGAAGTTAAAGACCTGAAAAAAATAGGAGTTTCTACTTTCTTTAAAACATCTACTAGTGGCACAATTGATTTACACAGCATCAATACTTCTCTCAGCTCAGATAACATCCAGGTGAAAGTAATAAAGGCAGTCTAGGAACCAATGGTGTTGCCATTTTAATTCTGACTGAAAATTCCAACCTTATGGTCCTGAGTTTGAATCACCTTCTCCACAAGCCATTGAGGGGAAAAGTGTTTTAATGATAAAGTGCTATTTTAATTTGTCTTTTAAAATAAGTAGCAACACAAGTTCAATTCTCAAGCCAACAGGATAAAGAGAATATAAAAATAATCAAGACATGTGACTTTAAAAAGATAGTAATTTACAACTAACTTTTTACCAAAAAAAGTCTTTCTGATTCGCCGAACAGAAAGCTACAAACACACTAGAGCCTTTGCAATATGAACTTTGAAAAGGACTCACTAGCTAACAGAAAGAAAATTCAGACAGGAGTACATTGTCAAAAACTTGCTTTCCCAAGAATGAGAGCATGCAAGTTTTAAGAGGGATAGTGATCAGTCACTGGAACCAGAGACACTACACTATGTGCCAGCATGCTCTGCAGAGGAACACCTGAATGAGATAATGCATTAACATCTCCAAAATAAGAGAAACCCAGAAATACTGAAGGTAGTTATGCAGGATCCAGAGGGTGAGACACAGTGCAGCAGGAGATAAGGGCACAGAGATGTGGGATTCCCCCCATCCTCACAGACAGCACGGCATGCTAGCATGAGCTACCAGCAACGAGCGGTGCTGTCCTACATCTGTCCTACGTCTCTCTTTGGAGGCCCAGCGAAGTGCAGCCTTGCCAGCCACTGCCCCCACTGAGCTTCCACACCCTCCAAGCTCTGCACGCCAAGGAAATACACTCGCGAGGCACCATATGTTCTTGGATGTCCACTTGCATCTTCCTTATTTTGAAAGAGCTGAACTCACGATACTCAAGGCGTTACATGCAAAATTTTGATTTCTTTTCCTAATAGCATCATAGGGGAAAACTTACGCTTCTATAGCACTGTGCCAAATTTCCACAATGGTAAGGAGAACCAGAAACACCCCAGACATGTGCTGATAAGATTTTTAAACTCCTCAGATGTACTACACTTAAGCCCCCAACAAACACAGGAACACAACCAAAATTCATTTTTCTTTCCCCGCACGAGCAGTGGCAGGAGCTGGCAGCCACCAGAGGCACAGAGCCCTGAGCCACGGTGCCTAAGGAGAGCAGGCAACCACCGACAGCCCCGAGGGCAGAGCGGGGCCTGGGCTGCCCAGGATACCCCAACCGCTGGCAGCAGCTGCAGAAGGGCACAGGCCCGGGGACTGGTACAGGGCAGCTCGTGGGGAAAGAACGAGCCGTCAGCGCTGAGCTGGAGTGGAAGGCTGGCAGGGGGTGAGCGCAGGTGGGGCTGAGCAGCCACTGGTGGACTCCCACCTGGAGGGCCACGCCGCGAGGCAGGTTGGCCTGTATTGGGGCTTGGAGCTAAGACAAGGCCTTTGGACTCAAGGCCACCGGCTGTGAGGGAGCCCCGGGACTGGCTCCCAAGACCTGCTGAGGGGCTGGAAACAGGCGGGGTAGCAGGAGGAACGGGTGTCTGCCCCGCCTGGGCAGCAGGGAGAAGCAAGCAACGTGACGGGGCAGGCACATGAGTGCATCTTTACACTTTCCAAAAATGTGCTTGGCTTTACAGCTCTAAAATCATGCATTTACGAGAGATGAATACACATGCTACAGTTCACGAGCTGAGTTCACAGCTGTTCCTGCTGGAACAAATGTGAAACTCTCTCTCAGGTGGGCGCACAGATTCGATAACATATTTAAACATACACCACCTTGCAGATACGTGATCAGCTATCACAGGGCGCTGAGGGGCCTTAGGCAGCCCCTCCTGGGCCTACACCACACTCTGCCTCTGCTTAAGCCCAGCCTGGCTCAGCTGCCTGTGCCAGCCTCCAGCCCAGCCGCCGCCAGTCCTGCAAACCCGTGCAGTGCTGTGTTCTTCCAGAAACACCAGAATGGATCAAGATACAACAAACATCTACGTGTTTTCATACAACTTTTAAAATGCAGATCTTCTCACCTGAGTCAGGAAATGAAACTTTTGTTCAATATCACAGCATGCTAGTAACTTCATGAAGAAAAAGATGTGTGCTTATGCATGTGTGGAAAACCTTATCCAACTTCAACAGTTCTTGAATTGGGCCCTGCAAAAGTTTCTGGTTGAATCTCAGAGGTAGAAGTAAGCAGAGAAATTAAATAATTTTAATAGTGTCATAATAGGAAGTATAATTGCCTGAATCAGCCTAGACAGATATGAGGAATTTTAATTATCATTTAGTAAGGTCATAAAATAGTTATTAGTATGTTATGGCAACAGTTTGAAAAAGTGTAACTAAAATTCTGTAAGTACTCAGGAGTTTTGCTTTTCTTTCCTAAACCTTCATTATCTTTTAAGTGAATCCCATAAGCATGATTCTGGACATAAATATAGCTTGGATAGTAATGACTTGCTATCTTACTATATCTAAGATCTACAAAAAGCATCTTTTTTGGAAGTGTTCCTAATTGAATAGGATACGTATTTACTTAGGAAAGATTGATTGTAGTGAGTTTCTAATATTCGTAGTTATACAGTGAAATCTTGAGCCCGCTGGAGTTTTCTGTTTGTCTGCAATTGGAAATGGATTTCACAGTTAGCACTGCAACTAATTCTGAAATTTTGAGCAGTGGTATTGTGGCTATGCACCTAGAAAAGCACCTAAAACCTGTATCTCACCTTCACTTGGGCATTGCACATAAGCAAGGCAATAATAAATCTATTTGGTAATGAAAAGTAACAAAATACTCTGTAACTTTTAAATAAATTGATACACAGTTTCAAGGAGGTTAATAAATTATAATATTAATTTTGTCCAACAGGGAATGTATATGAAATGTTACAAGAATTTTCAGCGTTGCAGTTTGGGAGGTTTCTAAGTAGCCTTACTGTCAGGATGCAAAAGGGGACTATCACCAGCTTTCCTAAAATACTTATCAGCTTTCCATTGCCATCAAAGGAACAATTTTCAGAAGTTTACTGAGCTAGTATTGCAGACATTTGAATTATCCAATTTCCCATTAAAAGCAGAGAGCTTTGCAGATAAGCCTAACTGTTGAAACACCCAATATTAGCCCAGCGCTAAGTACTGTTAAATATAGACATCGTACGCTGTGTCTATTTGACCTGCACTTCAAAATCTTTTTAAATATGCCAGCATTCCCCTCCTCACCTTGTGTCATCCACTTCTATGTGAATAATGTAAATGTTTCAATTTCAATATGTTTTAATAGCATGTTAAAAACCTTCTATAAAAAGAAATAACTGAGGTTCCACTCTTCAACATAAATGAGATGGATGGAAATTGGATGAGTAATTATATCTGACATTAACAAATAAATCTGCATTATATTCACTGGGGGAGGGGAGGTGTATATGATTTTTGTAATGTTATATAATGGTTGGACTTGATGATCTCAAAGGTCTTTTCCAATATAAGTGATTTTCTGATTTCGTTATTCTATACCACATTATTCAGAAAAATTCCAGATTTAACTGAGTTTTAATCAAAGTATAGCTATAGAACTGCTAAAACTAGCCTATAGGGAATGCATTACACTCCAGCTTAAATTCTTATTCCTATATGAAACTATAATGCATTAAATAAAGTATCAGGCTCAGCCAGCATGGGCTTATGAAAGGCAGGTAAAAATGATCTCCTTCTACAAGACGACCCGCCCAGTGGATGAGAGAAAGGCTGTGGATGTTAACTACCTAGACTTCAGTAAAGCCTTTGACACCACCTGCCACACCATTCTCCTGGGGAAATAGGCTGTTCATGGCTGGGCCAGGTGTGCTCTGCACTGGGTTAAAAGCTGGCTGGGAGGCCAGGCCCAAAGAGTAGCAGTGGATAGACTCACATCCTGCTGGCATCAGGCACACGTGATGTTCCTCAGGGTCTGGTGTTGGGGCCAGTCCTGTCTAATATCTTTATCAATGATCTGGGCAAGGAAAACAAGCGCACCTTTACTCAGTTTGAAGATAACACCAAGCTGGGGGGAGCGTTGACCTGCTGGAAGGCAGGAGGCTCTGCAGAGATGTCTGCACAGACAGGACTGATGCGCCAAGGCCAGTTGCATGAGGCTGAACACAGCTCCATGCTTGGTCCTGCCAATGGGTCACACCAGCCCCATGACATGCTGCAGGCTGGGGCAGAGTGGCTGGGAAACTGCCTGGTGGGAAAGGGCCTGGGGGGGCTGGATGACGGCCAGCTGGGCATGGGGCAACAGTGTGCCCAAGCAGGCCAACAGCATCCTGGCTTGTTTCTGAAACAGGGTGGCCAGCAGGACCAGGCAGTGATTGTCCCCCTGTGCTCGGTTCTGGTGCTGCTGCACCTTGAATCCTGTGTTCAAGTTTGGGCCCCTCACTTAAAGAAGTATGTAGCAGTGCTAGAGCATGTCCAGAGATGGGCAATGGGGCTGGAGCACAAGTCTGATGGGGAGTGGCTGGGGGAGCTCTGGAGGGTTCAGCCTGAAGAGGAGGCAGCTCAGGGGGGACCTTATTACTCTCTACAACTGCCTGGCAAGAGGCTGCAGGTGGCAGGGGGGATTAATCTCTTCTCCCAGGTAACAAGTGATAAGACAGGAAGAAACAGGCTCAAGTTGTTCCAGGAGAGGTTTAGTTTGACTATTAGGAAAAATTTCTTGACTGAAAAGGGGGTCAAGCATTGGAAGAGGCTTCCCAGGGAGTTGATGGAATCACCATCCCTGGGGATGTTTAAAAACCACGTAGCGTAGATGGGACATGGTTTAGTTCTAGATGTGGCTGTCCTAGGCTAACAGCTGGATCTGATGATCTTAATGATCTTTTCCAACCCTATGATTCTATTCTGTCAGTGTAATTTTCTTTTTCCTTTTACCCTCCTTAAATCATACCATGTAGTATTTGTGAAAATGCTGGTTTAACAGTCGTTACAGTGTGATGCTTCCAAGCAACGACAAAACTATTGTGAAGAAAGCAACAGAATAGCACCCCCATAACAATGTGCTTTAATACAGTCTTGAAATAGATAAATATACTGTTCCCTGAGTGCTGGATTTTTCATCTGTGGACAATTCTAAATTAGGAGAAAGGAAAATTATTCTTCTACAGAATTTAAAGTAGATGTGGCCTACTTTTGCCTGCACAACAAATTCTATAGAGCATATACGACAAGTTTAAGACACATCCTTGCAAGTCTGTATGTCATACCATTCATCTTGCTCTCGGCAGTTCCGTGATTTCTGGACTGCTGTTAGAGGAGATCCCCATTTACAGTGATGGCTGCTTTGTAACTTAACAGTCACACATGCATCCTTCAAGGAATCTAAGCATCTAGTACACAGTACAGGACATCACGCTGAGCACTGAATGCCTGTACTAAGGGTATCAGTACCTCAGGTTTTATTGCTGTCCCCTATCCAGACCTCTTTGAGACCTGGCCCATATCATCTCTGTGTTCTCTTTATTATTCTCAAGTGCAGACTAGGACAAGTATCTTGTGAGGAGCAGTAGAGATTATAAAACAATTAAATTGCACAGGTTTTAAGGAAAACCTAATAATTCATAAGTGTAAACTTATTCTGTAAAAAATCGATCTGTTATGCTCAGGTCCACATCATGCCCACCCTTGAAGACAGAAAAAATACATGGTAACTAACAGAAGCAATTTTTTTGGAAAAAAAAAAAAAAAAAAAAAAGGAAGTGAAGACTTTTAATACTAATAAGCCCAACTCTTTCTCTTACAGTGGTGGATATCTTTGGAATTATTTGTAAGAAGCCAAAAAAAACTTATACAGTGACATGTGAGAAACACCCTGTATATCAAAAGAAGGAACTTCAAGATTCATTATTAAATTCAGGTGCTGGAACCTGAAATACATACTTTAAAATAAAACTAAAACACTGTAGTTCTCTTATCCTACCAACTGTCTGAGAAAATGTTTTGTTTCACAGAATGTAGGGCACAATTTTCACTTTATTTTAAAGGCTTTATTTAAGATTAAAACTGTTTATAAGGTCTGACTTATCAGCATGTCTTATAAACAAAAGGACAAACAATAGCAGATGGCAAACAATACTTTAAAGGAAAAACAAAGAGGCTGCTAAGCTTCCAAAAAACAGTGCAAAAACTGACTTCAGATACTTTCAAGAAGCATATTCGTGCTTTTATAACTTGTGTGGGCTTTGTTCCATATATTTCTTGTGCTACTACTCTCTTCAAAACGTACTTCAAAGTCAGCTGGTGTCAGTATACTCAGAGGTTTTTATCTTTTTTTTTCCCCTCATGCTTTAGCTCATTTCCTTCCCTTCTTGTCATCTTCTGTCACACTACCTGCTTTCTAAACACTTCAACTGACAGTTTTTCATTATCTTCATTTATCTGTTCAAACTAACTGGCATTCAAATAGCTGTGAGTAAAGGGATCTATGCACACTACTGATGCCTGTACAGCTAATTGCTGTATCCTTGGTGCACATCAAGTTGCACACACAACCATAACCTCCAAAATTCCGTTTTTTAGAACGAACAACTTCTGTGCTCCCATCAATAAAGAAATATTACATATGGTTCAGAGATGCTGTTAAAAACTGTGGGAGGCACTCAGTCCAATGCTGCTTTTATCACTTGTCACTCTGAAATTATAATAGTAGCAAGAAAGTAAAAAGCTCTTTCATCTTCCTGGAGCACTAAAATAGCATTTCAATGCCACTTTTGGATCACTTAGATGCAACTTTCCAGGTTTCTCCAGCCTTGCCGTAAGACAGATTTCCTATACAACATAAGAACATTTCCATTACTTGAGATGTATGCTCAGAAATGAAAATCATTCTCCTAGATATCCTGCCAGGAACTCTGAGACTCAATAGTTAAAGGAAGATAGATAGAAAGAAGGATATGAAAGACACTTTTTTTACCATGTAGAGATAAGCTATTCTATAGAAAACCATGACACTGCAAGACGTTTGTTTGACATGACCTCAAATTCAAGTATTTTCCATGGCCTTTTTACAAAATTTGAATAGATTTCATACAAGTTGGAAAAGAGGTATGGCTTATGTTACAGTATCAAAACCAAAGTATTTTTTCATAACCTATATTTACATTACACATTAACAAGTAACAGAAGACCTTAGAAAGAAAATTAACAAGTGACTGGATTGAAAAGAAACATTTCCAAATACTGTTTTATAAGATGTTCAGGTACAGAAAATTTCCAGATTCTACTTTATGTTTTGCATTTGAATGACAAAATTTTGCTCTCTAAATTGAGTTGTTTGACATGGTAAATTTTCTGGTGCTAGCTCATTAGAAAGTTTCTTCAGTTCAATGTCTTAAGACCTCATTGAACTTTTCCTGCATAATCTCTCCTAACCCACTGGTCACTACTGAAAGAAGATGGGTAAAAACTCATCTCCACAGAAAAAGGAAAAATGTAACTGAACAGAATTAGATTTGCTTAGATTGATGAATCTGAGTACCTGCTGAATCAAACAGACAAGAAACAAAGTCTCCACTAAATGGAGAGGGGAAAAAATATGCCAGCAGAAGCACTCCTAAAGAAAAAAACTAGAAAAAAGTATTAGGAGAACACTAAGTACTCAGCCACACAGGCCTGATTTTACGTTGCAAATCTATGGAACTGCATTCAGACGGTAGAACCATAAAAGCCAAGGGATGGATTATGATGCTGAGAAAAATTCAAAGAAAGATACTAATATAGCCAAGGAGGGGCAGGCACAGACATTCCCCATTTGACAAGTGTTCAAATGACGCAGATCCTACAGTATTTCTGGCTAAAGTGCAGTCATAAGAGATGTTATCTCTAGATATCAAAGTGAAATCTAGCAGGGAGGAAAAGCAGAGGTATTCAAGCTTCAAGCACTCTTTTTTCCACTTCCCTCAGAAACATCACAGGACCATATTTTAAACTGGACCTCTTGCACTTGTGCTTTACCATGGCATGCATTTTTGTCTGTG
Organism: Falco rusticolus; assembly: GCF_015220075.1. Taxonomy (NCBI): domain Eukaryota; kingdom Metazoa; phylum Chordata; class Aves; order Falconiformes; family Falconidae; genus Falco; species Falco rusticolus. The sequence continues at coordinate 24,921,272 of NC_051197.1, forward strand.
TGAAAGGTCCTTCCTACATTATTATTTTTTTGCTTATCATTCCCCACTATGACAGTCTATGTCATAGTCATCTTGTAAATAATCTTCAATACTTTGCATCATTTTAAAACTCAAGTATAACATAAATTAGCTTCTGAAGACATCTTTTAGAGCAGTCTGGATTTGGCTGCAGATTTCTAGTCCTCTCTTCTATGTTCTTTATCCAAATGTGCCTTGGTTATTAATCCGTGTGACACTGTCTTTGTGACTGGATTCTGCTTTTTTCCTATAACCTACATTCTCCCATCTCAGTCATTCTTTCAGGATCTCTCATTGACAACACGTCATTGTGTTCATTTATTTACTTAACTGGCATTCATATAACTTTCAATAACAATCTATTAATGTTATTGATTTTTGCTAGGCTGCAGGCTGTATCTATTGTAAGCATTGATCTGAATACCTGGACACAACCTTGAATAGTTTCATTTATGTACTAAACTACCAACTCCCTCCTGCATTTTCTTCCCACTAGATTCACATTTTAGTTTAATAAAAAAAAAACAATGCCACAAAATAAAGGCCTTTACTGTTTTAATCACACTGTTAGCATTCTGATACTTATAAGTACATATCTTTTATGGCCATTCTGTTAAATGTTATTTTATTGCTTTTTTGCATGTATTATTTTTCTGTTCTGATTCACATCAAATAGCATTTCATTCCCTGAAAAAAAGCAATTCAATTGGCCATTCATCTGTCTTATTGGTTGCCCACAATCATCAAAATAACAGGAAAACTACATAGTGTGAAAAGTTGTGAGGTTTTTTTGTGCAGGCCTGACAATGTAAATTGATATTTTCCCATCAACTCCATCTTCATATAGAAATGATATATAGCTACCACAGGTTTATGAGAGATCAGGAAGCCCATAGCAGGTTATCAGCTAATATCGATGGGTAATTCTAGCTCTGAAAATTAGCTTAGAATCATGAACTAAGTTAGAATCACTGTTAAATGTGCAAACAAAATGAAGGGACCAGGGAAGCAGTAGTTCCATCACTGATATAATTTATCCAAGAAAATTCACCAGATCAGAAGAACCTTCTTTATCCTGAGAGCCTGCACTTAGGAAAATGTCATATTACACTAAAACTCATAACACATTAAAACTCAGCAAAATTTTATCTGTAAAACAGCACGTATAAAATCCCCTAACGCCGTTTTAGATGTACCTCAGGAAAAAGAATGATACTTTAAAGGAAATGGCAAGACTCCCAGAAAAAAAAAAAATCCATGTCCCTTGCAAGCACTGAAAAATACTATTAGCTTGCTACAATGTGTCTGCTAAAATAATACATATTCTACTTAATTGCCCAACACAACCTAATATAAAGAGGGCATTCTTTTCCCCCAACGTCATGTAAGGCAGAGCAAGTAACACTGAGACCCACACAAGCTATATACTCTTACATAAATCTTTATTATGCTGTCCTTTGCATTCTGCTTCTCATGGCGCCCCAACACAGATTTCCACACAATTTTCCATTCACTAGATCAGAAACAGGAAATCCTGCAGTAAGTGGGTTTGTTTTGGTTTTGGTTGATTTTTTTCTCCCCAGAAGGGATAAAAAAACAGGGTGTGCGTGGAGAGGGTACACTTTGTATGTATAAGAAAAAGACAACCTCTCTATCCCACATTAAAATTTGCTAAAATGAAATCACAAAACTAGACAAAACATAAATGTGAGACTCAGACTTCAGAAAAGAAACAGGAAGAAGTTCAGCTTCGTCTCTGAATAAAAGTGTATGTTTTCAGCATATTTACAAATCCACAAAAAAAGCTTGGATAGGTTGTGATATCGCTATCTCATCAATCCTTGAAAACCTGAAAGGACAATAGCATCAAGATGAATGAAACAGCCGGTGCTGTTTGCAGTATACTGTGTGTGCTCGTCCAGACAAGTATAAGTACGTTTCTGAAATGAAACGTTATAAGAAAGCTGGTCCATTTCTTTCTGCAGACCACACTCTGTATTGCCTCAGGGACACGTTATCTGAAGATTATTTTCTAGTTGTCTTTGTTGTTGTTACCAAAAGGCCGCAAAGAATGAAAAGGTGCTTTTGAATGATAGAAAAGAGATTCTGCAAGGGCATCACAGGCTCACCGGCCATTTACTGTTACTCTTTTTCTCTGTGCATTAGGTTTTAAAACCCTCCTCAGGAAGTTGCATTTGAAAGTATTTTTAGAGATATTAAATGTAATTATGATAGTTTTACTTCATAGAAGCGAAGCCAAGAAGACTATAGAGTTATTTGGGGGTTGCTTATCACAACTGTATGATTGTGACCTTAACCTAAACCTGGAAATCCTTACATCAATTTCAATGGATTTTGTATTAAGCCCTAAGAAAACATTGGTTTCAAAAGTAAGTTAATAAGAAACATACATTTCAAAAGATTTACCGGTTCCTTTTACACAGTTCAGAGACTCAGAGTCTACTACCTGTTTCTGTTGTTCTGTAGTAAAAATACTAACTTTATCATGGATTCTGAGGAGAGCTTCATAAGTTTATAAACTCATTCTTACTCTCTAACTCAAATAATGTAAAAAGCAATTCATTATTAAAACAATCCATTAGCACGCAATATACAAAGTGAAATAGTAGCAATTTTGAAATGATTGAGAGAGGGCTAGAAATTTTATCTGATTTCTGTATTATAAGCTTCATGTGCTACTAAATTCCACTGAAGTCTCTTTGGTAAAAATCATTGTCTGTACTCACAGAAAAAGGAACATGCGCTATTTTATGTGCTTAAGAGACTTATTCATTAGTAAATAATCTCTAATCTCAGAGTGTGGGTAGAGGAGACTAGAATGAAGGAGTGAAGGAAAGGGCAGGGAGGAAAGGTGTTTTAAGATCTGTATTTTTCATTCTCACTATGCTAATTTTTTGAAGTTAGGATAAATTTATTTTCCCCACATTGAATCTGTTTTGCCCCACAACAGTAATTGGCAAGTCATCTCTCTGCCTTTATGTTGACCCATGAGCTTTCTTATCCTGTTTTCTACCTGCATCCCATGGGGTGAGGTGGGTGAGTGAGTGTCTGGCTGGCTGTCAGCCAAGGCTGACCCACCACACCTCCCAGTGTTGTACAGAAACACCTCAGAAGGTATTATTCTTCGTTTAAAATACTGGTCCCATGTTGGGGGAAATTGCTATTGCACAAGCTAAGTTTGGGTTACTGCGTGAAAGCCTGTATAATTTTTGTCTTCAACCCTTCATACACAGTTATAGATTCAAGAAAGACGTATAACTTCACTGAAATTTTGATTTTCAAGTGTGGACCTCTGCTTGCAAATTAGTACGTGAAAAAAGCAAATCTATATGAGTTTTCCAAATAGGGAAAATTATCCTCAGTAGCTTATCCTCGAAAAATGTAATTTTAAAAGGAAGAGACATGTATTTAAAAAGAAAAAGTGTATTTAAAAGATATTTAAAAAAGAAAAGTTTTAAATCTTCACCTACCGTTTCAAATGGAGAAGGGTTTAAGTTGATTCCAATGACCTGACTGGGTTATGGACATGGTTTTATAAGATTATCTAACTCTGAGTCACTAAAACACGGTCACTTCAACCTAAACAAGAGGCACTCTCTGAAAAACAAGGCATCACAATCTGCTGAGCTTGTCTGATCTGTGTCAGAGGTTACAAAAGCTAAAAGGTAAACTTATATTTATCAAGGTGCCAAACTATTTTTTCCATGTTTAAAATTTTGCAGAGAAGAACCCAGTGACATAGTAAATCATGCAAAAGATAAACACCCCATTACACAATTTAGATTCTCACTAGTAAGAAGGAAAACGGTCCAAGAGGGCACTGCTGCAAACCCTGAAGTCATGGAAAAAACTATTCGCAAAACCTCATTAATTGGTTCTTTCTCAAAGCCTTGGCTGCATCTCCTAGAAGAGCTGCATAAAACCAGGGGAGTGCGTGCTCACTGAAGAAGGTCCCTCCTACAGGGGTCAGAGACCAGGTAAGGGAGGAATGCACTGGTTATACTGACTGTGAACTTGCTTGACTGTATTCTAGGTGGACAGTTGTGTAGAAAGGGTGCTTCTTTAGAACTTGGTCAACCACAAAGGTCCCTCCAGAAAAGACCTGAGCCATGCAAGCATTGTTATTAACGTAATAGCTTTGTTATTAAGATACTAGCACTTTTAAAGCAGAAGACCAGAACTAAGTTTAAAGTGATCTTGAAATGCCAATTCAACAATTTAGCTCCCTCCTCAAGCTGCTGCTGTTCATTATAAACAATTACAGTGACAGTGGAAAATGTTATACTCTTTGTTTATGTTGCTTATTTTTTTTTAACCTTATAACTACAGAGATAAAAAGCAATGTATTTCTGGATCCTTCATCCACAAATATTAACAATAATTAAAATGCTTTTACTATTGCCAAATGAGAAAATTAGCAGTAACCAAGAATTCAACAACATCTTGTCATATTAAATTTGTGAAAGGAAACCAACAAAATTAATAACCAGCAAAAAAATTAAAGAACCCTTTAGAAGATGCATAGCCATGCTGTAAAACATATTAAGTAGAGCACATGATAACTGAGGATAGAGAGACCTACAATGCAGAACTGAAGGGAAAGACTCACAAACACCTGCCTGCGGCTATGATAGAGTTATATCTGATCAAACCTGGTTAAACACGGGTCTATTTGCTATGTCACTGCTAATTGATGATCCCACCTGCACCGTGACAGTTGCCTACACAGTAAGTGAGCAGTTCCTATCACAGCACTGGAGAAATGAAAAGTAAAATAGAAATGAAAGCGTATATCACAAACTCCAGTTTTGTTACAGCTATACTAGCCACATTAATTTCTTCTTTATTAAGCAAAAATAGAATTAGGTCACTTCAGATCTCATCTAGAACAAAGAAAATCTGGCTATACATTTGCTTTACTAGGATTAATTTAGATCTTTAAAACATGATTATTCTACAGTGGAGTCACGGAAAACTTTATTTTCAAGTTGGGGGCAGGGTGTATGAAACTTTGAGATGCCAATTAAGTCCTCTGAACTCTACCGAGGTTATTAGAAATTCGGTGTAGGCTTACTCTTAAGCTTGGCCTGGATCAGCTGTTATTTGTTATCTTTAACAATTCTCACCTTTTACATCTCTATAGAAGAGGTTTGCCAGCTGCTGCATAGACAGCTATTGTACAGTATAAGCTGATATAGTACATAGGACAATTATTCATTTAAATAGGTCTATTAATCATGATAGTTTGTCATTTGGCACATAAAATGGGCCTGTATTCATTTTTTTTCTGTGTGAAGTAGGCATTTAAAAATCTTTCACTGTCAAACAGGCCTGTTACACAGCCAGTGCAATCTTTAATGCTGTTGATTTATCAAACTTAATGTAATAGGATCCCTTGACATGGTACACTGATGAAGAAGTGAGGTTCATTTTCAGAATGCTGAAATAAAGTAAACACCTAGTGGCTGATATTCTTCACACTTTCTGTAATGCACAAATATATGTACTGTCTCAACGTGCAGTAATTTCTACAGCAACCCACAGATTTTGTAAGATGCAATGAAAAAACTTGCTATCAGACCTGTTAATCACTGAAAAGTGATATTGCAAGCTACAGCTGTGGTCCAGTGATTCACAGATGTGGTTATAAGCTACTGACAGATGATTCTTAGTTGTTGCCATATAAGAAGTATCAGCAACTCCTGGATTTAGGTAAAATGGTGTATTATATATCATAACTAAGAGACTGGTTTGTGAAAACAATTCCCTCCTGCAATGATATGTAACTGTTCAGTCTCCAGAGGAAACAAGATCTTTTTCAGTTCATACTGCAATAAAAACCAAACCAGCTATAAATCTCAAGATTTCCTTTTTTTGGGGGGAAAAGAATAAAAAGCGTTACAAATCTCTGCTACCAGTACAGAAAAACTTTGAATGTTCTGTGTGATAAATGTTTACGGTAGGTTATATGTGTTTGAGAACTGGAATTGTACTTTTTCTATTTGCCAGATGCAATTACTTACTATGTACTAAAGCACACAAACAATATCCATTTACCCAGTGTTAATTACATTACTTTTGACAATCAAAAATAAGATGGCTGTCCAACCTGTTTCTTTCCCAAGCCCAGTGTCCTCTTCTCATAACCTGAGACTATTGTTATGTGAGAGATGCAAAGTCTTCAGGTAAAAGTCCAGAGCACAACTTTATCAACAGGTATATTAAAAAAGGAAGATAATATTACAATGGTATATACACAGTCACACAAGGTTTTGTGGTATTTCTCAAATGCTGTTGTTAAAAAGCAGAACTGCAGTATTTATCGTGGGTATAGTAACATTTGCAAGACAGTCACAATGTTTTATATTGATCCCATCAATAGAACTTTCCACTTGTATTACAAGTCATTAAGTAATGTGCAGTTTTATAAATCAGAATTTTCTAAAAGTCAACTGATAATATACTTTTTTTTAGATCTTTAAAACATGATTATTCTACAGTGGAGTCATGGAAATGCTAATGTTTCTTATATTCCTTGTGGTATTTACAGGGAATCCCATAAATGCAACGTAAGAAGGACTGTGACAGGAGCTAGTTCTTCAAACATGGTACAATGTTCTGAGCAGATACATTCACCTTTGCCCCTTTTGCAAGGTATAAGAGCACATCATGCACAGGCTAGGAAAAGAAATTTGTAGGTAGTAATTCTCTTTTCCACAGTGATTTGGCAAAAAATGAATGGTGATCTAACCAACAGCAAATCTGAGAATTTTCCAACTGTGCATTTCCCTCTGTCCCCTCAGAAAATACAAGTTCCAGGAATCTTTTTCTGGAAACATTCTCATGGGAGAAGAGATGGCTATATATTTTCTAAATGAAAATGACAGAGCAAGACCAGACTTACCTCACAGCAGCCAACAGCCTTATGATACAGGGTAAATCAGGCCAAAGTATTTGGTCTATAAACAGGCACAGGTGGAATCTGAATGCGTCCGTCTTACCTGATAGGGAAAGAACCTGAACATTAACCACCAGTATACACAGGCAAGCACGGTTCTCTAAAATAACTGAGTATATCTAAATCATCCCACATATGTTTCTGTCTTTCTTGAGTTACCTCTGAGAGTCACCCACCCTCTTGGAAAGCCAGTTTATTTTGCTGAATCAGCAGATAGGCAAATAAAGGAAAAGCAGTTCGCGACCAGTTGGCAAACTGAAAGGTGTATGAATGGACCAGGCAACAACTGGTACCAGCAAAGAAGGAAATATAGGGGAAAGAACAAGGCTCGTGCCTCTTCAGATGCAGTGAACTGTGAGCTGCCAAATCAATCTGCAATGCCAGGTGCCTTGCCCCAATACATACTTAAAGCGAATAGCTTCAAGAAGGAACTATATCTGCATGTCAAGCAAGTGAACCTTGGTTTTGCACATCCTAGATCAGTCTTCTACTACTTTGTCATTGACAAAGAGGATGAATTATTGGACAAATTATTTTCTCCAGAAACATACTTCTTCCAGAAAAGGAAGTGGGTTTTTTTCCCTGGACAGCGTTATTTTAGAACATCAACATATGGAGCATGTTAGACATAAGGGAGAGTGCAATATGTTTTGAGAAAATTTACGGTTTTCTAATGTAGAAAATGTCAGCAGAAAATTTTGTTCTTTGCAGTGTGTATAATCAAAGCCAAGAGAAGAAAATATATATATGTGTGTGTATATATATATATAAAAGAAGTATTTCTGTAGACTATTAGGAATAAAATTTTGGGAAGACAAGTGAATACTTGAAAAAGACCCAAATGCCATTTGTAAAGATCTTAATTTTAATTGAGTCCAAAACACTGAAGGAAGCCTCTTCTTAAGATATATGTCACTAAGAAATGTCATTTAATAAGAATTTGAGTGGAAAGGTGTTTTTTTTTTTCTTTTCCAATCCCAACTCTAAAGCATATACACAGAGAAGCGCATGCACACATGCAGAGTCTTTAATGCAAAGCCAATCCAAACAAACAAAACCAAAAACCAAAGGGCTGTTCAGAATGATTACAATATATTTAATCCATCAGACAAAAAAAGCGTATTTATCTTGTCTGTGTTTCTGTGATCCTGAAGCAGAAAAATGTAAATAAAACCTTCTGTGGATATGGAGCTATAATATTTCATATAATTTCTCTATATATTGCTATGATGTACTTCCAAGCTAAGCCCTGCTCATTCTGAAATCAACAGAAATTAGACATGCTAAAGCATCATGACTAATGACTAGAATACATGATGTGTCATTGTAATTGTTTGTTTGTTTTTGGCATCACAGGAACAGGAAAGTATCCAAATGAAGAAACTTTAAATATGTGGTGTCACTTACCATTCATTACACAAAAAAAATACAGCAGATAATTCTAACAAAGAAACATGGCTTGCAAGTCTCATGAAAAAAATGAAACAAAAAGTAAATGAGAACATATTTACAGAGTCACAGACTGGTTGGAGTTGGAAGGGGTGTCTGGAGATCATCTAGTCCAACCCCCAGCCAAAGCACAGTCTCCTAGAACAGGTTGCAGTCTTGTGTCCAGGTGGGTTTAAATGTATCCAGAGGAGAAACTACAGCCTCTCTGGGCAGCCTGTTCCAGGTCTCTCCCACCCTCAAGATAAAGAATTTCTTCCTCACATTCAGGTGGAACTCCCTGTGTTGCATTGGTGCCCACTGCCCCTTGCCCTGTCACTGGGCACCACAGAGAATAGCCTGGCCCTGTGCTCTCGGAACTGGCCTTTCGGATATTTGTAGACATTGATAAGATCCTCGCTCAGCCTCCTCTTCTCCAGGCTAAACAGGCCCAGCTCCCCCAGCCTTTCCTCCTAAGGCAGATGCTCCAGTCCCTTCCTGAGATTCGTAGCTCTCCGCTGGACCCTCTCCAGTAGGGAGGCTGCCCACCCTGTCCCCCCCCCGTCTCTCTAGAACTGGGGAGCCCAGCACTGCACAGAGCGCTCCAGGCGCGGCCTCAGCAGGGCAGAGCAGAGCGGGAGGATCATCTCCATCAACCTGCTGGCCACGCTCCTCCTCACGCACCCCAGGATCCCACAGGCCTGCTGGCCCACACAGGCACACTGCTGGCCCATGGGCAACTTGCTGCCCACCAGCACTCCCAGGCCCTTCCCCGCAGAGCTGCCTTCCAGCAGGCCAGCCCCCAGAACGTACCAGTGCATGGGGCTGCTCCCCGCCAGGCGCGGGGCCTCACACTCGCCTTGGCTGAACTTCTCTGGGTCCCTCTGCGCCCAGCTCTCCACCCTGCCCTGGTCTCGCTGAATGGCAGCGCAGCCGCCTGGGGCTCCAGCCACTCCTCCGGGTGCCGTATCCCCAGACACCCGGCTGAGGTGCCTCTGCCTCTGCCCCTTCCCCCAGGTCGTTGACGGATAAGTTCAACAGGACAGGACCCAGTGCTGACCCTGGAGAACACCGCTGGCTGCAGGCCTCCTATGTCCTTTAGGACTCTGTGAAAACAAGAATAGAGATTTTTAAATCCTCAAATTTAATGTCTTTACATCTCACCTACATTTATCCCCGTATATTTTCAAAATGAAACAACTTAATGCATGTAGAAGTACGCGGAGTCCTATCTTCATAGTTGTGGCATTCTGCTAAAACAAAAGCCCTCCAAAACAAAGCAACAAATAAAAGCACTATATTTTTTCTGTAATCTAATGTCTCATTTCAATAGTTACTACAACAAAACAATACAAACTCTCTAAAGACTGTATTTATTTTTTTAAAAAAGCTCAAAACTGTTTTCTAGTACTAATAGAAGTGAAACATTCGCACTGAACTATTATCTAAAATGGTACTGTTAATTGATTTCCCTCTATTTTATAGCAAAAACTATTTAGAATTATTTCTATCATAAAAGGGTTTTGGTCTGCTACAATTCTAACTGAGATGAAATAAAGAACATTTTTAGGGTTTTTTTTCAACTTCTCTCCCAACTTTGGTTAAAAACTATGAGGAAAAGAAGGACTTTTTCTCGTTTCTTTTTTAAATAACTAGAAATTCTGAGATTCAATAAAGTGAGTATGATGTGAACTCTGTGAAAGTTCAGGCAGGTCCAAATTAAAAACACCAGATAGCCTATAGAAAAGGCAAATAAATGAACTTGGGAACTTCACAGCAGATAATGAAACAAGGTGCTATATTCTAGTTTAAATATCCGTAAAACAAAATTATCGGCACCTCAGATGCCAGTAAGTAGTTCATAATTGTATTTTCTAAATTAGTTGTTGTTGCCCTACAGTAATACCACAGGATCCCAAGTGGAAAAAAAAAGAAATAACATTTATAAACCAATTATTGTAAAGAAAGACTAGTGATGTTATGGATGACAATTTATTTAGCAGACACACTTTGTCTGCAAAGGCAATCAGACTTCACTTGTTCAAATTGCCCGTAAGAGGTATGGTGCTTTGGGTTAGAAATGTCTTCTTCACCTAAGACTGTTTTTTAACACAGCAGGATTCTTTCAGCATGATGCTTTTCCTGAAGACTTAGCAGAGCACAGCTGAGCACATCTGTTTGCTTTGGACACTGATTGCTGCTGTTACGTAGCCACTTGAGAACAAAGAGCACCTCATACCTTTCAAATACGGTGCATTTGGCTTACCAACAATGAAGCTAGTTTCATTTGTTAGATACTTGTTGATTCCCTTTTTTATAGTTTTTAATGAAGTGTTTACCCACTTAAAATGTGAAGCATCTAGCATGATCCCCTGTAAAATGGTTATTTCTCTTTTGATTAATTTCCTTATCTAAATTAATAATACTGTCTTTATTATTTCCCTTAAAATTGGTCTACAACAAATATCAACAACTAGCGACATACAGAATCTCGTCTGAATATTGTAATAAATTCTTTATTGTTTTATAGACTTATATTTGGGTTCATAGTACAGTCCAAAGAATAAATGAACAACAAGTTAAATCTCTTTACAGATTACAGCAGTCAGATATCAGATTCTATTTAAACAAAGTACAAAATGAAGTATAATTATATGAACTCAAGAAAATAAATACATAAATTAAAAGCAGTAGCCACTATATATGAATACTTTCTAGGAAACCCTTCTACTATATTATGTTATTCAATTGTACTCAAGTTATGAAATAAGAACCATTTCATCTGAAAGAAGTGTCAATTATCAGACATAAACCCAAGAATTTTAAGTACATGTCAGTATTTTCTCCTTGACACTTTTTCTTAATTAGAGGGTTTTTTCCCTACATTTCCAAGAAAAGCATTCAAAGAAAATCATCATGATATTATGAGATGCCACACAAAGGACAGGGAAAGTCTGCAAATTATTCCTTGAGAAAGCAAGCAAAATGCGCTCCTGTCAAAATTATGTGTTTTCTCACGCAGTGCAGACTTCTAAAGATGAGATATACCCAGAAAGCATTAATGTGGAATCTGAAATGCAGAAACTCCAGTAGCTGTGGACAATTCCCAGGTGGCCTCTTGCCAAAATTTCTTGATGAGTATACAGAGTGCATCCAATTTGGATTTGTGCTTTAGCCCTTGGGAAAGTCATTATGTATCCAAGGGAAAAACAATTTTCAAGTTTAACAAGCAGGAACACATTTGCAAAAAATTCCTGCTATACTTGACTATGTATTTCTGTTATAAGTGACTAATAGAGGGAAAAGAGCCAATACAGAGAGAGATAAAGATTGTGTTCACCAGCCTTATCCTTAACATAAGGTGAGAATGATGATTGGGGTTTCTCTTTTCTCCTTTTTCAGGGCACCTCTTCAGAGTACTGGGATTCTGATTCAGACCTTGATAAAGTCCACTAGAACCAGCCCTCACAGATTCCTTGTTTTCCTTAACATCAGTGTTTACACTTGTTTGCCCACTCCTAAACATCTTTCCCTCTCATTGTAAACCTCAATCCACTCCCTGACACACACACTTTTCTCTAGACCAGATATTCTGTAACAGCACCTTTCTGCCCCTGTTTTTGGCAAAACTCCTCCCATTTTAAGAGGTTTCTCATCCCCCACCTGAAAAAAACACAAACTCTGACATTAACATAAATGCTGTAAAAAGTATGAGCATAAAGGGTCTATGGATAATTTTAGTCCACAATTCATTAGTAACGATGTCTAATTCTCACTGTATATGTGCCTTTCCTGCCTGGCTGTTCAGTTGCTTTATGATTTTACTGTAAAATCTTTCAGTCAGAAAATGTATCATGAATCTTTTCCTTTTTCTTAACTGTTCTCTAAAAAAAATCTGCTGTGGTTTCAACTTTGGCTTCTCTTCTAGGTCAGTGGAAAATCAATGGTTAATTTCCCCTCTGCAAGAAAAAAGGTATTTTAATAGTGTATCCCTAGTCATTTTCTATTCCACCCTCTTACACGTTGCACCCACTTTTTGAGTCTTCTTCCAGAAAATTTTTGGGCTGTTAATGGAATTATTCACAGAAAGAAATAACACTTTTTCCAAATAATTATCTAACAATGTATGCCTAAATTTATATTTAAATGCTCACATAGGTGACCTGATTTTTTTCCAACAATACTTACACAATGTGGGAAACTGGATGCTTTACTTAAAAGCAGAGCACATAGCTAATTTTAAAGCCTAGCAATTATTGGCACTGCATTCTCTGCAGTGTTCATAAGAGAGTAAAGATTTGAAATAACATAGTAGCCAAGATAAAAAGAACCATTTTGATAGATCAAGTATATATTTGTATAATTTAGTCAGTAAAAACATAATGACACTTTAAAAAGTTAGTTCTTTGAAGTACAGGAGTAGATTATAAGATACATGGAAAATCTATGAACAAAAATTTAAATTGTTTCTAGTCTGTTCTTTTTATTAAATGATTTATTTGGAAACCTACATCTAACAAATAATATAGCCTATAACCTCTTTTTTTGGTGGAGATAAATCAAAATTCCATTACTATTTCAGAAGTGGTTATCTTATTCGCAGTAGAGGCGTGATCCTATCATAATGGGATCGTATTGGCAGTTAGAGAGGAGTGGAACAGATAGGCTCACTTCATGTACATACCTGTTAGAAATTGTTGGTGAAGACTGATAAAAATTCATACATTTAAAAGAAAGTGAATAAACAAGTAAGTGGAAAATCAATCTGACACACTCTTTTCCCTCTTATTAGCCATGACTTGGCTTGGTATGGACTTTCAGGGAGAACAGTGGCAGAATGGCAGGTAGCAAGTCCAGAAATAACATGTAAAGAATATAGAGAAAATATTCTAAAATTCTAAAAAAAAAAAAGTCTAAAAAATTCTAAAAATATTGTACTTTGATTTTCTGTTCTTTCAATTAGATCTTTTTTCCAGACCTCAATCCTTACTGCTCACTTAAAAAGAATCCTTAACAAGCATATGGCTGAAGCACAGACATATGAAGTCTCACCTTATGTAGGAGTTTTATGGAACGTATTGAGAAGTCTGAGTGGATTATAAATATGTAAAAGAACCTGTAAATTTTTTTTCCTTTTGAAATATGCCCTGTATCAAAAATACATTTGATAGAATTGAGGACTTTGGGTATAAAGTTCAGTGCAAGTGTGTTTGTAAATGGAAAATTTGACATTCCAGAATGACAGACTGTAAGTCAAGATGCCAATCATTAGAGGATAACAGATGCCTTCAATTGTCTGCTGGCTCATTACTTTGATTTTATTGTATTACAGGGATGGCCAGGCATACCAAAAGATAATACCTCTTTATCATGATGAACAGTGTACATTTGCCCTACTGAGCAGTTAAAGAACAGAAATGCCCCAAGAAATAAGATTAGAAGTACTGAAAAAGAATGCCATATTCTCAGTAGCTACCAATACAATGGCAGTAAACACTTTGCATGCAAGCCTATTATCTACACTGCCATGGGCAGTAATAGTCTGATTATATAAAATTCTTTATTAAAGTCAGAAAAAGTTAAAAGACAAAAACAACTGGAGAAAAAAATCAACTTCACTGTACCTGTCTTAGACCAGCTAATGACTATGCTGGAAGCTGATGGCCTAAAATTGGAATACTGAAAATTAAGTTTAGATGGAGAAAATAATGAGAGAATGTAATATTCTCCTTATCATCCCACTTTTCCTCCTTAAAAAAGGAATTTCAATAAAGAATTATGACATGAAACTGATGAGAATACACAGAAACAAGTATATTACAGCCCTTGTGTACTTGGACTGTTCCTTTAGCTTCTAGGTTACTGAAAGCCTTATAGCTAGTTCAATAGCTTTATCCTGGCCAGTATGCCAACATGAGTGGGAATTACCACAACACCTCACATGGCCACCTTCCCCAGGTTTGGCTACAAGGTGAGACCTGACAGCTGATGCTGACTTTCTGCCTTCCTTCTTGATGTGCTTGCCTTTCCATTCATTAGTTTTCCTCCTTTTTTTCCCCTCTTCTTATTGTCTTTTGCCTAGAAAAAAATCTGTGTTTGGCAGCTAGCATGGAATCTTGTCCAACACCTAAGATGATATAGGAAAATTAATGCTTCAAAAAGCATTTACCACTATTCATGTTTGTAATTCATGGAATAGTTAACAAAAGCATGTACTCTGCCTGTTTCCTAGCTGCCATCTTGCAAATAAAAGTCAATATCAGAAACAGATTATTTCCTCTTAGATATGTTCTTTGCATGTTTTTAAACTTGAGTTGTCTTGAAAGGAAGATTGTAATTGAATAATAGTGACCACAGTAGTGGCCCTTCTCAACTCATTTCTAAACCATAAGAATACATTTATGCTCAACTTTAAAATCACTTAGATGATTCGCAAAATGCTGTACAGGTCAACAGAAAGGATGCAAAGATTAAAGTAAAACATAAGTTTTAAGAAATATTCTACATTTCAGGTGCTTGGATAATTATTCTTGTTATTATAATTGATTTTTAAATGAAAAGAAAAACCAAAACCAAAGCCCTTTAAAAAACATTCAAAAGTACGTCTTGATACTACTTTCATATAACAGGTAGGCAGCCAAGATTTACCACCTGAGAGTGTGAATCGTTTGAACTGAGTATTTAATCAGTGAAAGGTCAACATTAACATATTTGTTCCTATGGGCCCATTGTTTCCACCAAATTTATTAAAATATTCAAGAAATCTTGCTTTGCTACTAGACAGAATTGTAGAGTATCTTTGAGTATAGTGCAAATACAGCTATTCAACCCAAATATTACAAAAGGATACTTAAATGATTGGCTTTCTGGGAAGCATCATTACAAACACCCAAACAGTCAAAACCCAGAAGTGGCTTTGGCCATTGGTGCCATTTGAGCCTCTAGAGCAGTTAAGGATCTGAAAATCACAACACACATTGCAAATATTAAATCCCCAGCTATCATGTTGTTCTTCAAATCATTCTTTGACATGAATTAACTGATGAGGCTTTTTGTTTTATCTAGAAAAAAAATTGGATCAAAAATCTACTTACCTGATGAAAATGAAAATAAATTTCTATGCTGTTAGCAAACCAACCACGTCACAGTTGATGCTTTTTTATGTGGCATACTGCAAGAGAAATAGCAGTACTTTTCAGGCTTGTGGTATTTTTCTAGTTTTCACTGATAAACTCTAAAGTCATTACAATGCTTCTGGGGAAAGGACAGGAGCATGTGTTCTCTGCTTTATTGAGCTTACTCCACCAGCTGCAATACATTTGAATAATTTCTTATATGTAATAAATCACACTAAGTAACCTCCAGTGAACTATTCTGTCTTCTATGGATAGCAGGTATCATGGTTCTTGTGTATTTGTTGATATGATAGATTTTGATTTTTGATACAGTTAAGAAGTTTTATTGACCAATTTCATTTTATTGTTCTGGTTATCCCTCAAGGAATACATAGTCAAATTTCCAGCAGACTAAGCATTTTAAACAATAAAATATGTATTTTTGTGTCCATGTTTGGATCATCTGCTCTATTACTACAGTTGCTGATGATGAAAGCTTTTTTAATTTTCAGGTAATTAGAACACATTTCTTTTTCTATATTCTTAAGAAATACTGTCATTCACTGTTCCCAGAGACTATTCTATACAGATTTCAGGAAAAAATTACACCCAAGTAAAAGCTACAAGACATGAAAATTAAAAACAATTCTACAATCACAAGCCTGAACACCTAATCCAGTCCAAGTACAGTAGCAGGAGATTTGTTTCTCTGACTTTTTATTTCCATCCATACACTCATCTGAAACAATTTTTACATGATCAAAACCAGAAGTCATGTCATGGTGAAATCTTTGAGTCTCTTAAGAACATGTATAACTACATTTTTAATATCTGAAATATTTATTTGCTGTCAAATTGCTGAATGTAATCATAATATTAAATAACTTTTTCTGAGTGCTGGAAAAAACAGTACTTAACTCACTGAAGCTTAATTATGTTCCTGTCAAAATGGTTTAAATGAATCAGGGATGACTAAAATCCCACAGGAATGAATAAATACTCTGTGTCTTCTTCATTAAAGGCAGAGGCTAGAATAGTAGGGCATACAACTTTTTCAACTGGATTTTCTTTTTGCTGTTCACTGTTTTATGCAATATTATGCAGCTCCTGTGTCCAACTACATCATTAGGAAACACTGCTATCATAGGTTTATTTCTGCTCAGGTATTGACTCAAGATTAGTAAAATAATTTAAAAGCTAGATCTAGATTAAAATAGGCACAGTTGTGAGCCAGGAACACCTTGTCCTGGTTTATTTGTAAAGAGAAAGATTTGCTGGAAATAACTAGAAATGTTGCCAGCAATGTTGACAAAAAAATAAAGGGTGACTAAGTGGTGGCTGGGATCACAATTTGTAAAATATTCATAGTTTGTCCATAAGTCTTATTAAAGTTATTGGATAATGTTAAAAAGAGACAGAAAAACCCAAAACCCAGAAGTGAGAGAATTACCTATGATTAGTCACCTAACTTTTGGAAAACTCCTTCACTTTTCTTACCAAGATGTCCTTTGAAAGCCAGAGTCCAGTTCTGCTCTTCTTAAAATCACCTAGACATCACCACATATCAATGAAATACTCTAACTTTATACATCCCATTACTCTGATGTGATTTTAACAGGCAACAAATTAGCTGATTTAACATTTTACTTGATTTAGAATAAAGTAGCAGAACATAACTGTTTCATGTTTTTCACAAAAAAATCCACCTGAAAACTTAAAAAACCCCCAAACTTTAAACAAAATTCAACTGTTGTTTGTAGCTTTATATAAATATCAGCATTTGGTCGATTATAAAAGTTACTGAAATCTTTTACCTTTAATTTTTCTTGGAAACCTTTCCTGCAAGTTAGCTTCACAGTATATTAAATTCTTGCTGAGGAAAACTGAACCCCAAAACTAATTCTGACCGCTTAATAAAGTTACAAAATAAAGATGCACCTGATGTGAAGGACCTGAAGGACAAATAGGCAAAACTAAATACATGGTCTTAAAACCAGCAATTGATTACACTTAAACAAGAATATAAAGAATCGCAGTAAATTAAAAAAAATTAGATCATTTTTTTAATAGGAAATTGATCCAGTAATTCCTGTGTTACTTACCCAAAAACTGCAATTATAAATGAACACTTCTATATACTACAGGCTAGAATTTCAATCCTTTCCTTTAACTAGACATTAAATGCATTTTTAGATTTTTTTTTTTTAATTAATAAAAGCATTATCAAAGTAACTGTTATGTGTAGGTGATAATTTTTTTTGATTATGAAGCGCTAAGTACAGTTTGAGCTATGTGACATCTTACACTGCCTATAAACTCTCCTATATGTAAGTACTAAATCTATTGCCCCAGTGCCATCTCCACTTAATTTCTTTGTGTGTTGTACTCTATTTCCTTGTGCAATGTCTGTCAATTCTTACTAGATTTTTAAAAATTAAAATAACGTCAGTTGATGATATTCTGGTACTTCAAATTTGTTCATTAAACTCAAAATAGGATAAGCAGTTTCTATACTGGAAGCTTTAATTTCCATACCAGGATGTTCATTTACAAGCAAAGTTATTCAAATGCTCAAAGCAAATTTAAAATGTTGTTGGTTAATATTTGGAAATGTGTCCTACAGGGGCAAGTATGTATTTTCCAAGGAGATAAAAATGTATACCCCTTGCATGCATTAACACATGAAACTTATTTTCTCCAACTTAAGTTTTATATCATAACTTCTCTATTAGAAAGCTCAATTTTGGTGATTGGAATGCTTACAGAAAAAGAAAACATTTCTAAAATTAATTATATCTTTTGACCACTGCACAGTTACTATTGGCTTTATATGAATGGACCATTATGCAACATTTGATTTTAAATATAAAATCTATTTATTTTTGTATATTCCATTGTAATGAAAAAGTACATCCCTTAAAATGACAGTGCAAAATTGTCTTTTTTTTTAAAGCACCTTAAAAGTTCCAATTTATAAAGTTATAGGAACGAATTTTCATTTCACAAATCTCTAGCCAGTTTTTCCCTTCTAACGAATTAGAGTTCATTGGCACTGATTGAAAGGCTGGAACTGGCGTGTAAAGAGATGGACCATCACAATAGCTCCTTCATGATGGAAGAAAGAGGGGGGAAAAGTGAGGAAATACAGACTGAAGGAGAGTCCACAATGCCAAACGAAGCAAATGCCAGCCAAACTCCCACCTTACAGAGAGCAATGTGGCACCATTTACGTACATCTCAAGAAAAACCTATACCAGCGCTTCCTTCTGCTTCCCAGAGATCCATCTACTGTCCTCATCAGACCAGAAGCGAGGGCCTGTTCTTTGCCTTTTCTGCAGAACCTAAGTTTTCCTATAATAAAATGAGAACAGATAAAAATCTCATCTGTCAACAGTGCTTAGAGAAGCACTGGAATGCAGATAAAACTAATGCTGCCACAACAAGGGCACTGAGCCTGGGACTCTCAAAGGTCAAAATCAAGAGGAAAAAACCAGAAGATCATCTGACCCTTATATTGATCCTGACCTGCAACTTCTTCAAATGGAAGAGCACTCCTGAACATGAAAAGGTCAGGCGTCACTGGTAGGAAAAAATGCCACAAACTTGCCAATATAAAATAACAGGCAACAGCCCCCCCCACCCCCCCCACCCCCCTTTTTTCTGTTCTGTTTGGGGGAGTCTCCCCACCACAGCCTCTTAGCATAAACTTTTTGGAAAATCCCCACCTTCACAGGGGGTAAGACAGGACCAAATGATGGAGTGGAAGGGAGTCTGTTAAATCTTCAACACCTTCAGGTAAACTAAACGCAAAGCCAAGCTTACTGCGGAGAGGGAAATAATTAGTGGAAAAGACGCATCACAGACTGCAGGGGAAGAAGATAAATTTAAGAAAGAAATATTCTGATAGGAGGCTTAGGGCAAGAGGCTTACAATAACTTGAATTAACAACAGGGCAAGGGGTGCTAACAAGTGCACTAGACTATATAAATACATTTTCTTCTCCTTCACAGACCTACAATTACAATCTCCTGCAAAGGAAAGGACATACGCTTAAAATGGAGCTATAATCCCCCAAATGAATGTGTTTTATAAAAGATCCCGAAGTCCAAATTTCCTAATTCACAGTCTCTATGATGACATACTTAAGCCAATCGTAATACTGTTGTTCATGCTAACATACTAAATTAAGCAAGCAAACAGAAAAACTCACAATAGTGTTAGTTACAGAACAACACTGTTGAAGAGTACTGCAAACTAATATATCCATTTCGTTAAACATACAGGTGTCGTAAGCACAAAACTAACATATTTATAAATTTACAGAAAAAATTATCACAATTTTTACATAACATCACAATTAGAAGTGATTAAAGAGGACATAGATATTTTTTCTTTTCCTGAAGCCAAATTTGCCTGCTAGCTCTGGCTGCTCCTCATTTTCCCTGGAGTTTCAGAAAATACAAGCTTCTGTATTTTCCACAGAAAAAACCCCAAACTGGACAGACATAGTAACTGTTCCTACATATCCCATCAAGAGGAAATTGTGCTCCCGTGTCCTTGTAGCTAATGATTAAAAGTTTAATTCCTTTTTTATCTATTATTGGAATATAATTTTAATTATTTTTTTAAATCCCTAGTTTTACAGCAGCAAAGGAAGTTTGCCCTTGTATTCAAAGCATGCTTTTATAAAGAAGAGAGAATAAATGGGGAACTTTTCATTTCATAAGCAAAGTTGAGGGGTTTTTGTTTTTCATTTGTTTATTTAAAGTTGCTGTGATTAAAAGGGGAGAGGGATTCTAATTATATAGCAAGACTTATTCAGCAAAGGAGAATTTAGTTATGCAGAGCAGTTTTCTTAGTTATGCATTTCCTTGCACTACTAATTGTTTTTGCTACTTGCAGGTGTGCTACATCAGCATTCCGCAGTGAATGTGCAGCGCGTAGGTCCTTGCACTGCAGCTGACAGCCAGCCATTACTAGCCAGAGTTAAAAGAGCTGCATGATCCCTGTGCAGGTTCTTCTCAGCAACGCTATTAATATGCAAATTTATATACTTCAATTCACCACCATAATCTTTTTGCTTTGATTGGCTCTTATACTCAAAATTTTCAATGTGTCCAGCAACAAAGACACATCTCAGCTTCTCATTTCTTGTTAGATGAGTAATAAACTCCAAGGTCAAACCCAGGATAGCGTAATTACCTCATTAACTGAAAACACCCTCAAGTTATCTTTTTAATACTATTAAGGAGTAGAAAGGCTATGACCCATACCAGTGAGCTGCTCTAGTTCATGTTTCTGTTTCAGCTAGCCAACACTGACTGAAGGCTATAAATGCTTAACTTCAATACAAGCCAGACATTTATTTCTGACCAAGAAAGCTATTCTGTGGGTTGATCAGACCGTATTCAAGTCATACATGATTTGAACGCCAAGAATCCAAGCCATACTGATTTGGGGAAAATTTCCTTGTGGAATACTCACCGTACAATCTCAGCACTTTTGTATATGGTATTTAATCCTCATTATGCAGCAGCACGGCTCACCGTTGATATATACTAATGAATGTTTCGTTCAGTGCTTTTCATTTGAAGTTACATTTTTTAAAAATTGAGAACACATAAATTTTTCATTGCTGTGTTATGATTCTGACCCTGCAGGCAGCACAGCCATGCAGGAGCTGATCGCTTCGGAGCAGACCAACTGTTTGGGGCCCAACTGCCAGCATCGCACAGCAACTCTGGTGCGTGCCCTCGCAGCTTTCTAGTGCCCTTTGTAGGGTCACACCCAGCAGAAACTGCAAGCATTTCAGTTGTCATCTTGTGATCAAAATAACACCAATCAGTCACTTTAGGGTCTAAAGAACAAATCACAACCCCCACAAGAACCTCCTCAAGCTCCTCTAAGCATCCCCCTTGCACTGGGCACCCTCCTTTTTGAGCCGCGCGGTGCGCTCCTTCCCAGAGCTTGGCCAAGAAGCCGCTCAGATGCCTGGTGTGCCCCTTCCTTCAGCGCCTTGGCACTAAATAGGTAACAGAGTGAAGGGCTTGCTGCTCCACTCAGCAGAAACAGGACTTTTGACGTATATTCTTAAATTGCTCAGACACCGCTACATGCTAATTTAATCAGATAAATATTTCAGTTGAACAGTGTTTAGTACAGCAATTAACTACTGCATGAAAAGAGTATTTTAGATGACAGAGTACATTCTTTCCCTATTTAGACTTAGCATTTATTCCCTCCTTGTTTCAGGAACTGCTGTACATTAGTGCGTTTCTGTACTCATGATGACTGAGTCATGATAACCTCAGTTATTAATCCATCTGCTATTTGAAAATGGGAAAAGTTGAAAAACCTCTGCTTTTTAACTTCTGCATATTATGAAAAATGAGGTATTTATTACTGTGTTCATCTATTTTGATAACACATGGGAAAAGCCAATAACAACACCATAACATCTGAATACATTTGAGCCTGGCACTTAAATTTGATTTCAACATCTACAAATCTTGAACAGTTAGCATTAAAGACACATAAATCCCATAAAATCTCATTTAGATGAGAAGCTACTGAGTTCACAAAGCCCATTATGAACCTTAATAGTGATGTACTGTTCAGTTACAACAGATTGACTAATCCAGCATTGGGGTGTGTTTTCATCATTGTGGCTTGCTTGATTTAAATAAACCATGTTAGAGATGTTATCATGCGCACAGCTCTGCTCATAAAAACCCTGGGTTGCAATAGAAAATAGTTGATCTAAAGATTGTAAATAGTGATTTATCAACTTAGATTACCAAACTATTAGTCTCTATTGCCATCTTGGATTTATTTCATAATTAAAAAGAGCTTATACATCCTCTTTATTACCATCAGAGAGTAAAATACAGGAAGGTCTTCCAAACAGAAATTGAATCAACAATTACATCTAAATTCTAGAGAAAGTCTCTGGGCTCTACAAAGATAAGGAACTATATAACTAAGCCATTAACTATGCAAAGCTGTTGCAAGAAACGTTGTTTTCTGCTTCCGTTTTGTCACAGCAGATTTACAAAAGGAAGAAGCGTTTCCTTCCTTCATGCCCCACTTCAGATTAGTCAGGTTT
This sequence comes from Falco rusticolus, assembly GCF_015220075.1. Lineage (NCBI taxonomy): Eukaryota > Metazoa > Chordata > Aves > Falconiformes > Falconidae > Falco > Falco rusticolus. The sequence goes on from NC_051197.1 coordinate 24,943,914, forward strand.
GCCCCCATAATATCATTTGTAAGGACAGTCCGTTGCCAAAGGACAGAAAAACAAGCTGACTGTGACCTAGCAACCTTCCTCAGCCTTCCCAGAGCATATTTTATCCCATTGCATTAAGTTAGTCAACGTCTTCTCCAAATAAATGCAAGAAAATACAAAACAATCAAAGAGATGTCTCATAGGTAATGTTTTGCATACTTCTGATGCTCCTCACATAAGTCTATGTGAAAAAGTGACTCTGCCACTGTCTGACCCTCTCCCTGTCACAGGAAACTGTTTTCCCCACTCCCTGTGCAGAGGAAATGAATCACAGCTGCTGCAACAAGAGAGTAAGTCTAAGCCCTGTGACTGCAAGTAAGCACGATTTGCTCCTTATTGGCTGTTTCATAAAATTCAGTGATTGCACTGGATATGTCAATTACCGTAAATTAATGGCATTTTACAGCATGTTGCCATTTTTCATTTCCCACATCTTTCATCTGGGAATTCCAAACAATTCCAAATAACAATTAAACATTTATCTGTGGAGCAAGAGTTTCTGTGGGAGTCAGTCATAGTCCAATCTCTTTAAGAGTGAAAGGTAATCACGAGACATTACTCATTAGAAAGCAGTCATAATTTGTCAAAAATTACAGCAAACTGATAAATAGAATAGTACTATTTCCTATACTTAAAGCAGAGCTATGACGTCCCTAAAAAACATACACAAACTTCTGAACAGAACAGTTGAATATGCAGAAATGAAGCCAATTCAGGTTTTTCAGATGTGTGGAATAAAGTAACCTACAATTAATTTCACATTACTTCATTCTTCCCATGATATTCTAAAACACTTTCTCTGCTCTTTAACAGTCTTTTTAATACTTCTCACAATTTTCTTTCTATTGTAGCATACTGTCTTTCAATCTTTCTAGAATTCCACCCTAGGTTGTTTTATTTGTTGTTCAAACACACTACAGATACTTCTTTTAACATAAGCCTGAGCAGTCAAATGCATAAATAAATTTTACAATCAAGAACTAACTGTGAGATACTAAATTCACAAAACAGGATTTCCCACATTCATTCTGAGCCAGAAGTTTTTACTGACATGGTCATTCTGGATGTAAGACCTACAGAGCCGTCTGCATATGATGAGAGTGGTGACAACCCACCTCAAACGGTCATGAAACTTTTTGTTGGCTCCTATTAAATTATCTAGTTGTGTCAGTATGGGATGTTGCAACCTTACAGATGCAAGCAGATGTATCCATCAGTCATCAACTATTAATAACTTATTCTGGTTGTAGTTTGTAAATAGTTGAAGAAATATTATACTCCTGTATATTTATCCATCCTGAGGTTCAATGAAGTCCTCAACTCCTAAAACCACATTACAAAGAGGTAGCCAATAACAAATTTGGGCTCAGCTGCTCCCTAATGGAAGCTTAACCAGAAGCCAAGGGTGGCCTCCACGTAGGCTATGCTCTTTCTGATGGCCTGAGCAGGTCAGGCAGCCACAGGTTGGTCCATCACTAACTATATCTCCTTTCCACTCTCCACCAGGGACTGGGGATAGACAACATCCCGGAGTAGTCCTGGACTAATGGGAACATCAGGGAGCAAGTATTCTGAAAACCACTGAACTGCAAAGAAAGGAAGATCTCAGGACCAGCAAGATCATTTGGGCTGAGTAGCAGGGATTACATTTTTATTTTCCTGTGAAGTTTCTGGGTTTCAAAATATCGCTCAGTGAAGTACCAACACTTTTCACATCATTTATAGAAAATTGTATTCTTACTCTAGCACAGTTCCCAGTTTTGATTTTCAGTATTGGCACTACTGATTCACTGCCAGATGAAAGACAAGCGCTGACATGATAACATAGGGTAGATATTATTTTCAACATCGAGAGCAGCGTACTGTTTTACTAACATCAATTAATTTGGAAAAAAAAAAATCACAACTACAGTATACCAGCAGTAACTGAATTTCCTTTTCACAGCAAAAACAAAAGTTCATTTTTACTTTTTCATGGTAGCCAATGAACCATGTGAATACAAATGTGTAACTATCAGAGAGCCTCTGAGACAACCTTTAGCACACTTTTGGGTGGGAAGGTGTTCTGATGTGTAATAAGATAAACCACCTCTATTAAGAAAATCGAGATTTTTCTAATTGAAAATTAGGAACAATTATAAAAAATCCCAACTTCTATTGTTATTAAAAAACTTTTGAAATAAAAGAAAGAAAATCAAATAAAAATCCATTAATATAAACTATAAATAACGTATATATGTGTATCTTTAAAATACTCGCAGAGTATTTTCATTCGTATCAGGCTGCTTGGCACCCACAGAGATAACTTCCTAAAATAACTGAGCAGACTGCAGTTTTCCTGCCTTGCACAGAACCCTAGCAGACAGTCCTTGTCACTACTTATAATACTGCAAACTCGAATTTTAACCAGGCTTTATCTTCCTCCTCAGCACGAGTATGATCTCCAGCTGTTGTACCCCGTAGCTGATTAGGCGTCACCTATCACAGGCTGACAGCCCACTGCTCCCCAGTAACAGCAACCATTACTACAGGCTCGTCCAAAATCTAAAGTTTTGCTTAGAAAACTATAGATACAGTCTTATTAGGAGAAAACATAGACTTAGTGAGAAGTGATTTTAATCATTATTAGACGATACACAAATGTGCGATATACAAACCCAAGCGTGAACAAACCCAAGAAACCAACTTGTCAAATGTCTCCACACGGAAGGTGACATTGGGGTGGGATAAAGCTATTCTAGTTTAATCCTTTACCATAAATGGCCTCAAACACAGGTGAACTAGAGACTGAGCCTCTTCGTGGCTTTCTTCACTTACATCACAGCAAGCCAGCAGGGAACACCTTCCCTGTTCAGCGCAGTGTGGGGGATCGCCTCTGCTGGAAGGCGTCGCTGCCCACTGCCAAGCTTCATTTCTGCACCTCCTGGCTAATCCTTCACGGTAGTTCTGTGGCTCCCAAACTAACAGTTGTGACCTCAAGGGAGATCACAGCAGTTAAAATAGGGTCATAAGCCAAATAATCCTGTGTTTCACAGTCGGAAGTATAGAACTATTGCTCCATTTCTCCTTTTTATTGATCTACTGATGTTCAGTGAGGAGGAGATCACAGTCCTCCCGCATATCTTTAGGGTCTTTCGCAGCAGACTGTTTCAGATCCACCATCAACATACTTAAAAGAGATTCCTTCTCCAAGATACCCTTTGCTAAAACAAACGATCAAAAAACCTCAGAGAGTTTGCTATGAAGATGATTTAATTTGTAAGAGGAAGAACTGAGAAATTATTGGCAGATTCAGTATTGTTGGATCTATTTAGCTTTGGTTTTCAAAATGAAATTGTCCAATTAATCATTTTTGTTTACATTTATGCTTTTAATGCTTGTTAAAAATTTAATTAGGATCAAACCTTACACACTTCGAAACCTCAAGGCTTATGTTTTATTCAACTTAGAAATTAAGATGTAGGGAAAAAATAATTTAAAGTTATTATATAGTTCAAATTACTTTTTAATCAATTTCACTAGTGAAGAAAAGCATCAATTATTGGTATACCTCTTTTACATTAAGGCTTCTCCTCTACATGTTACATTGAATCTACAACCAGCGCATTTAAAACACCGATGGATGCTTCCAGCAAAAATCCTACTCACCTTCTGTTAAAAAATACGTCTGTAATAGAAATAAGCTGGGACTCCTTTACTGCGCATCTGCCTCCTCCCTTCTCTCTTTTCCTTTTTGTCATCTTATTCTGTACCACCTAGCCACCTGCTCCTACTTAAACTTTAAGTGTTCTCATTAATTTCACTGTACTAAATGTATATATTAAATGCATGCATCTAAATATGTACACTTGTAAGCATAATCAAGTGCCTTTTTGAGAACTGAGATTTCAGGCTGCATAGAGATCTGGGCCTCTTTTTTCCAGCAGTTACTGCTCGTTGCCCTTCAGGCAGAGATCCTAAACACTTTCACAGTGACAAACAACTCCAGTTGCTCAAAAAAGTATTCTCAGCTGCAGAGGGCATAGCATTGACTTTGGGACTGCAATTCTGTTCAGATTTTTAATCCTATTCATACCGGTACCTCAGAAGAACCAGGCACGCAGATAAGGAATTTCCAAATTGTGCCCCTGTGGCCTCATGCCTTTCCCCTTGAGGTCATGACAAAAATGTCACTGGCTTCACAGATTCAGAACGAAGCTTCTCATTTAGAATTCCATTAACATAAGCTCTTAAAATAAAAGGCATCAGAAATATGTCAGCCACTCATTCACTTAAGGAAACCATTTGAGCAATTATTCCTTAGTAGCTTAATGTATATACATTAAGCAATCAGATATGCTTAATCCTGGACTGCTGAGAACTGATGAGGAAAAGGGAGTCCCTGCAGCAACATAGGTAGCCCTAGTTTACACATTGTGATGAAAAGCTGGCTTCTAAGCAATAGGGAATGAACAGCTGAAGACACTTACAACTCATGTTTATTGCTATTTTGAAAACATTTTTCTTCCTGGTGTTGAAGAGGAAGACTCTCAAGAGTTTTTCCCTTGATTATGAACAGAAATTGTTCATTACTGTGAACATTTGCTCACAGAGAGATAACTGCTCAAAAAATAAGAGAACTCAAGACAGCTATTTTAGTGACAATTTATGTTGTTCAGTCTAAAGCAGATATGACACAAAACAGTCATATGAAGGATATGAAGGAAATAATTTTTTCTAAGACCACTCTCCCGGCAACCTGTTTTTGGAACCATGAACCTCAATATGAAGCCTGGTATGTCTTTGGAAAGTTACTTTGCTCCTCTCTCCCAGTCATTCCTGCTGTTCTCTGCAGTTAGTAAGCATTGTTTCTGAATCTTCAGACTGCCTCATACTTTCAGAGTGACCATCAATAATTACTGATCAATCGCTGTACCTTGGTCTATTTTTTTTTTTTTTCAAAATGGTGCTAGCAGATAACAACTTATTCCAGTTTCCAAAGATGTAAATATGAAGTGTGTACAGTGAGATATAGTTGTTGAAATCTGAAATGAGAAGGAAATTTCACTAGAGATTTCTTAGTTTTGAAGAACTAACATTTTGACCTTAATAATCCAGCACATCACCACAGTGCCTGTGGACCTCAATAGTAAGTAACCTGAGCCTTAAACAGGGTTACCTTTCTACATCTAAAAGAGAAAACAATTTGATGTGATTTAGAGTGATTTGGATGTAACATGTACAGTATTTTTTTAAGGTTATTCCAATTCTATTAAGTAATGAGTTGCATAATTCTGGTAAGAATGGAAAATGTATAAAATAACTGAAAGTGAAAAAAGCAGATTGTCAAAGCCTTCTTCAGGAAGCATATTCATTCACTGCTACAAAGGAAAATCCATCTTTGTTGTGTACGTTAGCAACAATAAGCTATGACAAGATTAATGAAAATATTCAAGTCCCTATTCCCAAACATGCCTGGCAGAAACATGTTCTGTCTTTCCCAGTGATACTGCATCTATCAACTCTCAGAACAATTTGTCTTCACGGATTTCAATTGCTATTTTCTTCAAGGACAGAGCCAGTGTCTTCCAAGAAAGTCCAAAATTTATTCCAGGAAACTTTATTTTTATTTTGTATCCTCTGTGCTGGCATGACTAATGCTCTTCCTTCCAAAGATTTTCTGTGAGACCAAATCACACAAATTACTATTTAAATTAAAAAAAAGTCAGAAATGAGCCTGAACATTGATCAACAACGGGGTCTTACAGGTGTCATTTAAAAATTGGAAAGATTAAAGTAATTCACAGAAAATTGCTAAATACTTTCTTAGGACTGCTTTGTTACTGATGCTTATGTTGTCTTTTTCTGATTTATCACTACTTCTCCTAAGAAGGAAATTCTATATGGCCTTCTGCAGTTTTGTTTTAGTGATCAAATTTTATAGGGTTTTTATTCCAGAAACAAAAATCTCTGGAACAATCACCAAGGGCGAAGTAAACTCCAAGTATTCCAGATGAGAACAATCAAAACAATAGAAAGATACAGTACCTGAGAAAAGAAATACGTTTCTTTTTGCCTGCCTTTTTAGTTTTGTAGGGTTCTGGAGATCTTTGAATCTGTTTCCCCATTTTTCCTCCCCTTCAATCAATTTGTGTTATGTCCTTGGTTATGCTAACACCACAGTTCCACTATCCCAAAGTTTCCCAGCTGACACTGAAACAGACCAAATCTCCTTTTGCTCGTATGACTCTCTGAATTCAAATACCTATCTTCTGCAGATGACAGAAGCAGTGTAAATGGATTGATCCTACAACAGAATCTATTGAACATCACAGGTTTCTCCCTATTTAGTTATTTGTTATACACATAATAGAATTGACTGTAGAAGATGGAAAGCAAAGACTTCATTTATATACAACTTGCATTCTTTCCAGACCAGTACAAATTTAATCACATAAGTTCTTGGAGAGTATTCGTCATGCTTAAATGTAATATACTGAGGAAATCTGGGGCAGGAAAAATTATACAGCACAAACCTTACAAGGAGAGCGTTCAGCCTCCCAAATTAAATCCCTGACGCTTGTTTAGGGGACAGAAAATGTATCATTTCAGCTAAAGCCTTTATTTGAAATATAAACACACAAGTTTACAGAACCTTTCCATGTTACTAGTGAAGAAAAAGCTTAATCCCCTACCATTTATAAAGCCACCATTCGTTCTGGTTTTGAAACATCTCAACACTTAAATGCTGCTAAGACTGCAGACAAAAGCATTAGCTTTTTTAAAACTAACACAAGAGATTGTTTGTAAAAGCAGAAGCAACAGCTATCAACTAGATGTCTCATTTTAAATAACACCCAGGTTTATAAGAAATATTCTGAGCAATTTAGGCTATTTTTTCTAGCTCCCTATCTCAAACTATATTCTACTCTATTCTATATTCTATTCTGTCCTATTCTAAAGGAAGTTTTGGCACTACCAGGTAGATGATTTGCCCAATGTGCAACTATGATTTTATCAGACTAGGCACTTTCTTGTAACCCATACTGTCACCCTGAAACTATATATAGAATATGTTGCAGTTTGTCTCCACTGCATCATACTTTATAAAAACAAGATTATCTTTTTCCTGGTAAAAAGTTTTGCTCTTATATGGCATTAGTCTACTATCTGCGTGATTTAAAAAATGAAGACAAAAGTAGAAAGCTTTTTTTTTTTAAAAGGATTTCTTATCCCTTGTTTAATTATTTCATATTGCAACATGATTTGAGAAATACAACTCTTTCTCCAGAAATGACTGAACTTGCATTTTTATACATCTAATATTAAAACTATTTTGAAAACCTACATTGATTTTAGTCATCTTATGTTTGCATTACATCATTTAAAGGATAAGAATTTTATGAATTAATTCACAAATAATGGATAAATCCTGCTATTTAAGCCACTGATATAAAGCAGTTTTGATGAAAACTTCTTCTGTAGTAAATAAAAGTCAGTGTACCTGCTTTTTAATTCCTCTGTTCAGTAGAGTATTTCTTTTTATCTAGAGAAGCAAATGGATATTGAGATACCTAAACATCAAAAATGAATCAATAGTGAGATTGCATTTGTGAAAACAAATTCTTTCATGGTAGACAAGTTAAAAATGAGTCAAAATATGTCCCTGAGACAATGAGGGTCAACTTCATACTGTGCTGTGTTAATTAGCCAGCTTAGCAAAGCAGTGAGCAGTTAAAAAGTTACTCTCCCCTATTCTGCACTCAAAGCTTCATCTGTAGAACTAAGCCCAGCTTAGGGCTTCCTGGAACAGGACAGACATTGAAATGCTGCAGGAAATCCACGGCAAGGCCACCATGTTAAGGGGCTGAAACAGGGGCAGTCAAAACCTGGATTTCTTAGTAAGACTGCTAAATCTCTACATTTGGAGACATTTGAAGATTAACAGATGACAGTCTGAGGAAACTTAAGATTTTGAAGTTGGCTCTGGGTTGAGCAGGGTTAGAACAGATGATCCCCAGAGTCAACCTAACGTTTTTAATGACTCCATGAATAAATCATTTTGCAATGATTCATCTTCTTTTAAAAAAGTTACTTAAGAAGTTACCTAAATCACATCACCCGGCTTAGAAGTCTGGTACAACCAGAATTTCTACTATTTAAAGGCCAGTTCCTTACCAGATGCAAAACTACATCACTTGATTGAAGCTAGTGGCTTGGAATAATGCACCTTTGTGTGCAGCCCTTTTATTATCCACAAACTGGTTGCCTATCTTACCTGAGCACGGAATGTTAGATCAGGCAACGTTCCTGTTGATTGACAGAGTAATCACTATTGGATGAAAGCATTTCAGCTAATCCTAATTCAACAGTTCTTATTTCAGTTTAAAGCACCATTCTTCAGATATTATTTTAGGGCAAAATCCTAAATGTCAGTTGTCAGTCAGTAACACAGTGTCCCCCTGAAACTGCAGTTTACGGATCTTTCTGCGGCTTTTTAGTCACTAACACTAAGCTTGTCAAAACAGTATCTGCCACTACAGAGGACTAAAAGGAGTTATTTTATTTACTGTGAATACAACTGTGTTCAAAACCCAATCATATCTGTTTATCAAGACCTAATCCAATCCACCTGAATTATTTCTTTTGCAGATGCAGCATCATAACAAAACTGGTCACCTTGTCTTAAGGGGAAAAATTTAGCAGATGCATCCTTTTCCCAGTGAGGGACTCCCATAACAATATCCCATCTTTCTGTACAAAAGATCAAAGAGAAAGTTTTACCTTCTTTCGTTCTTCACCCTGGGGAAAATTTTTGAGTACTTTGAAAGACAGCCAACTCTCAGAGACGTTCTCAGAAATAGGTGTCTAAAAACTTCTACCAAACTTGGGCTAAAGAACCGCTGTAACAACTGACATCTTTATCATGCATTGCTGCTTCCAAATTTCATAACCATGCCTCGAGGGCAGGTGGTATCATACCAAACGCTCCATGCAGTTTATGTAGGCTAAAGAAACATATTCTAAGTGGAGGTAGGAATCTTTATTAGTCTAATTAAAGTCTTACAAGTTTAACTGAAGGATTATTATTCTTTTAGCTATGCAACTTGCTCCTAATAAAGACAGTTAAAACTAAAATCCACAAACTTTCTAATATATATTTCTTTCTTTGGTATTCCTCTGCTCACCTTAGGTTTCTACACTCCTTTCTTTGCTGCTCTTCCCATGCTCCCCAAAGTTCACATCTTATGGTGTTGGATTCCTGCAAGGAGAAAGAGGGGAAGCGGTTACAACAATTTGTCAGCATCCTGCATTCTTTGCCAGGAGTACGACCTTCATCATTTATTCCACCTTGCTCTTGGGTGTGCTTGGGGTCATTTTGATGTTGTTGATTTTTTTTTAACATGGTACACTTACTAGCTCCCTTCTCACTGTCTCACAATTCTACATTATATATGAATTTACTGTATATAGTTATGCATTTTATTGTTTTCTCTGCTATCCCTAAAACTGGTTTTAACAGCTCTCGAGGTTGCACTAATTTGATGATTGTTGGCGAGTTGTTTATAGCTCCAATACCTCTACTATCATGCTGTGTTTGTACTTTCAAGACCTATGCTATTATTTTGTATTTGTGCATTTCGGTAACCTCTGTTACATCCTTCAAGCTGTGGTTTGCTGATAACTAAGGTTTTATTAGTACAGGCTAATCATGCATATATCTTTGCTCAAGGTCAGTAATAGTTCACTCTTCAAAGCTATGATATATCTGAATATGTGCACATAGAAACACAATGCTGTGGTGACAACTTGCTACACCAGTAGCTGCTAGCTATTGCAGTATCTCCAGTATGCTATTGAAATTGCTTGACAATAATATACCCACCACTTACAAAGAACAGTAATGCAATTCTCTCCAAGGTGAAGACTTCTCAATTGTAACACACACTTTTTGTGCTCCATTTATAATTAATTCATTGAGTCCAGGGACTGTATTCATGAACTAATGTCAAAAATACCAACAAGCACTAGTCCATAGGGGTTATTTCTAAGACTCAACATACTAAGGGAGTCAGATGAGAATAGTTTGCAGAAAAACATTGAGATACTAGCCATTTTAAACAAACAAAACCTTCAAACAAATACTTGTTTGGATGAAGTCTGTATTTCCTTATAGGTTCAGTACCTCTGACGCTGCAAAAAGCACGTCTCAGTGATTCATATGAAAAATCTTCTGTTGATATAGTTAGAAAATACCCCTTTGAGATGTCCCATCTGGCTATGGCTGAGTACTGGGACACAGCTCAAGGAGATTCTAACAAAATGGCCATGAGATTGTTGAGTTCAGGATCCTGGGAACCAGAAGCAAGGTAAAAAGCAAGATCACAACCCTGGACTGGGGATCATCTAGCACAGCCTTCTCTCAAAGCAGGGTTAACTTCAAAGCCTGTGAAAGATTAAGCTGCTGCTGTTGTAAGTTCTTGTGATCATTACCACAGCTTGTAGCTGATGCTTTAAGTAAATCCAATTCATTTTGTGTTGGCACTGAGCAAAGAGTACACATATGGGGTAGGTTAATGCGCTTCAGTTGACAACCTGTGACTTGTTTGAGAAGGTATGAATATACCAGACGTTTCATCTCTGCACCAGAAAAGTTCTATTCATCTCTGGCAGTAGCAAAGCTATAAATTGGAGAAATATGTGCCAGAGCTCAATCATCCTGGCGAGAAGTGGCATTTGGCAAATTGAAACTTATTTGCTATATGGCTTCTGAAAAAAGGCTAATACAAATAATCTCAAGAAAACATTAAACATAAGGACAGGTTTCCTTGAAATTTTGCCTCAGATCACAAACAAGACTCAGAAGGCCTTTTTGGATACCAAAGCTGTGTTATGCTGCTGAGGTCAGCAGTGACAATGACTTCATGATTGAGTTCAGCAAGTGCATTGCATGTGGAGGCACAAAGAAGGAGCTGCAGGAACATGCTGAGGAATAATAGTGGATGAAAAGTGCGGCATGAAGAAGAAGATAAAAACACAGAAGAGATGTTGTAGGATGACAAACCAGGAAGATTAATTTATTACTTACAGAAAGAAGAATACTGAATTGCAGAATATGAACCCCAACTAACAGAGAGAAGTGGTTACGGGTTAAAATGAAAGGACACAATGACTTACACAGAAATATTTAGCAGTATCTGTGAAACCAAGGATTACATTTTGAAATGCTGTGTATAAAAGGGCAGGATCTGAATGTAACTCAGGGTTAACAAAGGTATCTTTACAACGTAGGTATGTGAATATAGGCAGGTAACAAACAAGTGAGAAGCGAAGAACAAAAAGCAAGTAATAAGGTAACATTGTGGAGGACAGCAGATGGAAGGAGAATGCAACAACTACTTCAAGTTTTATTTTATTCAAATTCTCCTGCCTTAGAAAATGCATGAGTAAATCACAAAATGTTCTGCTAGAGTTAAAAATCAGAGAACAACACAAGACAACCTTTTTTTGGGTACCAGTTTTTTTTGGAAAATGGATCCTATAAAAGTCATCAAAACAAGACCAGAGGACAAGTATAAAAATAGTAACATGACAGAAATAATGTGACCTAACATGACACCATTCTATTCACTATTATTATAAACTTTGTTGAAGAATAGAGAGCCTGGGAGAGAACTGAGGATTGCTGAGAAACCACACCAGATTCAGTCACAGCATATAAGCGGCCAACAATAAGGGAACAAGGCAGAAAATACGTAGCAAACAATAATGCAAATGGAAATGAACCACTTTGTCAGTGGTTAGTTGGCAGTGAAAACTGAATTAAGAGGGAGCCTGACATAGAAATTACTTAAGGAACATTCAAGAATTCAATCACGGGAAAAGAAGCAAATGTACCATTCAAATTTATCAGAAGAAATGTACAAATGTGAACAACGAGATTCACTTTAATCTGACAGGCACTAGCATAAAGGAGCTGCAAGACTGTAAAAACTGAGATGCAGACATTATCCTTGTTTGTGGAAACGTAGCTCCCAAAATAAATTCTCTGTAAGAAGTTCAAGACAACTAAGTGGCCTCTGCCGTTATCAATTGTTACATTAATTTGCGTACACATTGTACAACAACAATCCTAAGCTAACTATTAAGTTTGCTACAATATTATTTTTATCTGGCACCACTTTCTGCAAGGTCAAGAAGTCAGAGAAAACTAAATGCAGGGAAACATTATTGCCATATGTTATCTAATAGCTCTGTTTGGTGTGGTTGTTTCAACAGCAACAGGAATTTGTGCCAGGTAAAATCCTTAAAGATTAAAAATTAGAAAAGTTGTCAGTACCTTATCTTTTTCATATCACCCACCCAGAAATTCAGCTTCTTCATGGCCTTTTCAAAATGTGCCATTCCCTTTCAAATACAGATTTGGATACATAAGCTAAGCTTGTGCAGAACGCCATGTTAGGAAGACAGTATTCTCACAGCAATGATTTTGTTGCACCAAATCAGTTTTTTTTTAAAAAGCAAAGTGATGTATTCTACGTAGTGCCAAACCCTCCCATTTGAGCTGAAGTTTAATCACTGATCAAAGATCATTAATCTCTGGGAGAAGAACACCTGTATAAAGGGCAGCAGGGTCTACATTCAACACCCAAATCATTAGTGACCTTTAGAAAGGGAATAAAATTGTTCATTTCGAAGGTACCTACAGCAACCATCTAGTCCAACTGCCTGACCACTTCAGGCCTTCAGATTTAATGACCAAATAATTATTTGTATTCTTTTTATTGGGGTGAATTCACCTGAGTTAACTATGGAGCTCTAAGCAAGAAGTGAGGACTGACACCAGTTATTTTGAGTTAGTAAAATCTAACTTATTTCCAACTGGGCTGAACTGCAGAATTGGAGAAAATATGATCATTTATCATAAAACAGCCCAATTTTCTGAATTCCAGTTCCATTATATTATGTTTTAAGGCCCATTAGTGTATTACCGCATTATATTTTTTTTAATCATTATTGTGACTGTAAGGAAGAAATATTAGTATCAAAACTGATATATTTGTCTGTCTTCCCAAAGATTCCCTTTTCTGTTAATTAAACATTTGTGGTGAGAACAGACTCTGTTACGGTGATAATGCTTTGTAGTTCTGCTTGTACACATTTCCTGCTCCCTCTCTGATAAAGTAGTTGTTTTGTTACTTTTTTTTTCTTTTGAATTTCTCCCATGTATTACCTATGCCATCCCCGTTCCTGAAAATTCTGCATACAGAAAGTCACGCGGCTAAAGCCGCTATACAAGGAAGATAAGCTAGTTAGTCCTAAAACAGTTTTCTGGATGCTCTGGTGGCTTCTCCTAATTCTATATACTCATTTCTGCTCTTCCAGAACATTTTTAAATTCATCAACAGGGGAAAAATAATATTAACATTAACAACAATCTGTTTAGAGTTCACCTGCAGTGAGCACATGGTCACTAAGCTATATGTGCGCGTACTCTGCTTCTACTCTGCTGATCTTATACATACACCACATGTTAAGAATGCAAGTATGCCAATTTGCTTTTTCTCTGGTAAACCACCAGAAATTTTGTTTAAGCTGCCTTGGAAGGATAGAAGACTGAACCAACCTAATCTGGATGTGACCCTGATTTTCTTTCTGGACTTTAGTTTAAATAGCTGAATAGTAAACAAAAGCTTAGATATTTTAGGTAGATTTAGGTGCATGACTCACTAATATTCATAGAATTCAGTCAACTAAATCCACAAATGGAAGCTGAAAAATATTAGTATTAAACAAAGCTGAATGTTATATATGCAGAAGAATATAACCCAATCACATTTCTTCCCCCCCTGCCCCTCACTTCTCATAAGGCTACAGTGTTTCAGCCACAGAGCTGCAATTCAGATCTGGGGACCAATAACTAGTAGGGTCTGTTATTTCAAATACTTTGTTCTAATATTCTCCAACAATTATAGTATGCAAATATTTTTCTTAACTACACTTGCTTTATACAGCTATCAGAAAGGTTTGCCATGTTTGACTTCATTAAGTGATACAGGATGTCTGCAGGCATTTAACAAAGTCAGTTAATGCAATAACTAGCATATGCTAATAACAGCAAAGCAGACTCAACCTAACACCACAGTAGAAAAGAATTAAATAGTTCAAGGCAACATATATCAAAGCATAAAGCATTTTGTCTGCCTGCCAGAGATTCCTCTCACTCTCTTGAACCCCAAAATGAAACATATATATTCTCAATAGCCTTTAGACTTCTGTACTACTTATTTACTAGTTTGTTTTGCTAAATATCTTCTGTCAACATAGACAGCAACCTGGGATTTTGAGAAAGGTCCATCATATTGAGTAGGTTTATGTTTAATTTCCTCTCTTGCTTATAAACTTTATCAGGCAAACTGATTATTTCCATGGCATTCAGCATCGTGCAAGGGATGCCAGCTTTTCATCTCTGATATCTCTTGCTGTGCCAATGACACCTGCATTTATTTTACATCTCCTTTCACAGGAATTCAAAGGATAATACAGTCAGCCTAATTTATGCCTCAGTTCTCAAGACACAGGGTAAGAATATAACAAACATAACTTAGACTCAAGTGAAAACAAAGCAGGATAGATGTACCTCCTACATTTCATCAATCCTTATGCAATGCAGGTTTTTAAGTAGAAACCTTCTTGCTGAAAAAGAGAATGTATCTTTTTGTAATCATGAGTATTGTGCACAAAAAGATGTCTGTAACCCTTTTAAGGCACCTGGTACCATCCTTGCCATGTTTTCATAATCAACATTACAAAGACACCAGAACTCTGCAACAGATTACTGCAAAATTATCCACAAAATCATACCACATCTAATCAACAGTAACTGAGAAAGAGTCCCTGTAGGTTCTCATCATCTGTGCCTTTGAACGCTTCTATTGTGCTTCAGACCATCCAACAATGGATTCCTTTTCAGTATGATTTTGCTTACTTTCATCTTGTTTTGAACTGTGGCATCGGCCCCTGAGGTTATACACCCCCTTACGGACAGCACTGTACTATCCAGAAAAGATGTCTAAAAAAATCTTCAGCAGAAGCTTTAAGTGTACACAGCATAAGCACAGTTGTTGGAAAAGGATGTAGAACAAGCCATGGAAGCTGAATACATTTTATTATTTTTTTTAACCTAAGAAAAAATTAACTGTGGGCTAGAATTAGTAGCAAATTCTGATCTGTCTTGAACTAATGCCAAATCAGAAAGTCTTGATTTTACCAGGCATATTTTTCCTTACACCAAATAATGAGTCTCATCTTTCATTACATACAAAGGATTATTCCTTTGTAAAGCCTAAAGATATTAAAGAACTCCTAAAGAAATTTCTAAAAATGTAAGGCAAACGATAAAGCCAAAGCTGACACATTATATTAAAAGATAAAGTTTTAAAGTTTTTATTTGTCAGCAAATCACTCATTATTCTTTTGAGACTGGCTAAACAGGTTAAATATAAAAAAATGTATTTAACAAGTCCAAGCCCTTTTCTTTGTTAAACGCAAAATATGACACAGTAGGAGTTTAAAACAAACTTGTTTTTTATTCAGACTCCAAGCAAGTTTTGTTCTTTCTTATCCCGTTTGTGCTAGTGAATTTCTGCTTCTACTGAGAAATAATTCACCAATAAAAATGGCAAACATCAGAAGTGCAAAGCAATAACAACATAATAGGGAAAGGCCTTAATACCCTCACCTGTGTCTAGAAGGCAAGATGGTTTACAAGCTTCTGATCAGGGATTTTGAACAAAGAGCTGAGAAACAGATGGTAAGTAACTGAAGAGCTACCCCACTGCTCTCTTCCCTGCTGTAGAAACAAGCTTGTGCACAGTAAGACAACAAACTTGTTCAGGGGAAAAATCCCCCCCAAAAGCAAACAGAAAAACAAATAAAGGGGAAAAGCACAACGTATTTTGTCACCGCATTGAATTTATACTCCTGCGATGCCTGTCTGCTTCTGAACCACAGTTCTTACAGCAGATCCTGTATTAATTTCTCTTCTGACCATAAGCAAAGGTACTACAAACTTGCTCATGCAAGACTTAGACTGATCTGAAAAACACCACTCACAGGCAGACAAGTGTCCCCGCTTTCTGGATGTGCATCTGTTCAAACTTAAATTGCCAATAAGTGCCAAGTCCAGAATTTTCCATGCTCTTTACAGTTTTGGCGTTTGAGTTTCAGTCCTGGTATATGAATATTTTGTTTTATAAACAAAACCTTTTCAAGAATTACTTAATACTTTCTCTCACAGCTGACCAACATATGGTTTTCCAGGAAAATAATTTACCAATAAAAGTGAATGCAATAGTCATATACACAAACATTGAAGCAGTCTTATCTTCCCCAACTCCATCTGCCAAAAAAGCAGAAGTCTTAACCTTTTTGAAAAGTGAAAGGATGAAGTGAACCGTACCGATTCCAGATAACAAACACATTACTTCAGAATGTGCCTTTTCTTCCTTGCTTGCCTTTGCAGCCCCACTAAGCTGATCAATTTACATCAATTCTGCAGAGAACACCGAATATAGGACTAGGGTTTCCATACGAGAAGCATTTTTCCTCGTGTATCAATACATCTTTTAACAGCAGAAGTCAGTGCTATGACAATTTGACAGTATCTCATTCCCTAGGAAGCTTTTATATTTATCTCCAACAAGGTATATGCACCCAAATTTGATAAAAACTGCACCTAACAAAACCTGGAAAATTACCTTAAGTTTTACCTACAGATCAGTACCTTTAAATTTCATGTATTGCATAGTCCAGCAAATTATTCTACTTGTTGAGGCAGAATCCATTGCTATACCACTGACCAAGAGTGTACCTTCACACTAAATTTAATCCAATCTAATTGCAGGCTACCTTCTAATGGGCAGCTGTAATCCCCCCTGCACGTCAGACAGATCAGTGGCCTGACTTAATGAACGTGTGCCCACATGAGCTCACGACCAGGCAGGCGGGTGGCTAAGGGAAATAACTAGTTAAGTGATTAGGCTGTTGGTGGCATGGCCCTTTCTGGCAGGAACCAGAACAGAAGACAACAGATTTTTAACAGATTTTTGCCTTTTCATAGTTAAAGGCAAGGTAGGTTGTTTTTTGGGTTGGTTTTTTTTTTTTTCTGTGGTGCATGCATCTAATGTTTGAATTACCTAAAGCCCAAAGACATCTCACATCTCAATATTGTGACGCACAGAGACACATTTATAAAGTTGTCTTTGGAAATAACCAGTAAGGTTATATATTGCATGACTTTGAGGAATACTCAGTGGTGGTGTGGAGAACATTGTTTTTGGTTTTGTTTTAATCTGAACTGAGAAAATATTTATCTAGACTTTTCTGATCTACAAAATAAGCTTGTGTCCACTGCTGAATGCCATTTCACAGGAAGAAAATGGTTTTACTTGATACTGAACAGTACTTCTAGCTTTTCCTATAGTAATATAAAGTCAGCTTCCTAAACTACTAGGATTTCTCTGTCATAAGATAATACTGTGCAATCAGTTACATCTACACTGCATAAACTAGTGCTTTCCTCTGTCACTGAAATATATGTTAACCTGCTAGCCAGGTCCTCCAGCCAGAGAGCTGGAAAGGAATGCTGGATCCTCACAGAGAGGATGAGAAAACGTGAGCAGCTAAGCGGAAAACCTGAAATACACATACCTCGTGCATTTATTTTCTCACTTCTGTTAAGGAACAGCCATGTCATGTAGGGGAAGAAACTGAGACACTGTGAGAGCCTGGCAAGGCAACTGAAGTATGTCTGGGGTAAGCACTCACACCGATGTAATAGCAGCTTGAAACCTTAGAGAAAAGAGACACTATAAAATCTCCTTTGGGCAGTAGGGCTGCGTGTAGTGCTGTTTGCTGCATACTGCTGCTAAAGTGCAGAAATCACTTCAGAACAGGAATGGCTGCTGAAATGACAGGAGTTCACACCACAGTCAGCCTCAGCTTACACGAGGTCTCACTGCTTGGCAAAAGAAGTGATACAGCCTCAGAGCTTGGAGGTGCAAATTTTAAATGAAATGTTACTGGAGAAAGCAGCAAGCATACAGTCGCTTCGCAGTCTCTCAAAATGAAGTCAGAGAAGAAGACTTGACATTATCTTTGTATTTAGGAAAGCATAGTTTGTTTTCCTGTATTATCCCATTCATCTTCTATTCTTTTTTCCTTTAAATAAACCATTGTCAGTAACTGTCATTCTTTGACCACTTAGTTTAAATTAGTTTTCCCACCTTCCAGGGCAGCAGACAAAGTCCAGTGTTTATTAGTAACCTCTAGAAATTGCACCCACTCTTTGCTGAAGGGTTCCCACATAAATCTGTACTTTATGTAGAAAGGAAGGGCAGAGAAATCTTTTTGAGGCAGTTTAATTATTCTAACAAAATCGGTTTGCATGAATAACACTATTTCGCCTCAATTTAATTAAATATTTGGTATGACAAATCCCCATGGAAAAGGTTTGCCATACAAATGCTTATTATGCTGCACTTTAAACATTTAAATTCTCTCTATGCAAAAGTGGATTCCCCCCCCCCCCTCGGAATATCAAAACTGAACATATATTACAACACACATTACTGTAAGTTGGACATTTACTGAAATGTGATGAAAGCCACACATGATAGAATAACATTTCTAGCAGGAGTTCTCTGGATGAAAGCATCAAATCTTTGTCTGCTCGCTCCAACTCAGGGAGTCCACACAGTTTACAGAGATTCAGCAATTCAACTAGCCTTCGGTTGGAAGAGAAATATTCAACATGGATTGTAAAACTAGCCTAAGCAGCCAGTTGTGGCTGAGTAGTCATCCAGGTCCTACATTGCACAGCACTCAATATCCAGGAAATATTTCAGACAAACCGAAGCCACATCCTCTAGTTCAAGCAAAAAAATCAGTTCATGGTAAAATCCACTATTTCCTATTCTTTTCCTGCAAGGGACAGACAAGTGGTTTAAGTTTAGAAGACAGGCGGATCCCAGAATGATCTAGGAGCAACCTCTTGGTTCTGTTTAAATGACATGGAATGACATGGACTGCTGTAGCTGGGCACCCACACAGTGAGCCCAGTTTAAGAAAAACACTAGAATACAAAGGCAGGCGGGGGGGCATCTCTCCAAAGCTAAAAAGCCTACTTGCTCAGGAAACTCAGAAAACAATGAAAACATTTTTTTCATTGCTTATTATTCTTTCAAAATAAAGCAGAAGCTTCAACTTCCAAAGAAACACCTACGGTTGAAGTGTTTTGTCTGCTTTGCTGCATACAGTTAAATCCAGACAGAGAGACACTGCATTCCTCAGATGTAGTTCCACTAAAATTAAATGTGGTTTCACTACAACTAACTCCAGGACTTCCCCAAGATCCTCATGCTTGATCCTGGAGGCTAGCACACCTGTTTCCTGATGGAGAAATATAATTAAAGGCACATTTTATAGATAAACAAATAAATATTACACAGGCACGAACCCTAGGTGCTTTCCCCAATCTTTAAAATCTCTCTCTTGCCTTGGACATGTTACAGGCAGATTTTCAGTGCACACATCCCATTATCAGAAAACAGTGCATATTCTTGAACAATCATAAACTAGAAGTCTATTTTAGAGTGCGCAGTTTCTTAAAAAAGTGCTAATTCATTTTCAAAAAATAATCCAAATACTTCAGTATTTACCTTTGGAGCACCAAAACTGGGGGAAGGTTTACACAAAATGACGCATTTATGAAGACCCAAAGCAATGCTTTCGGAAACACTGATACATTTATCCAGCCAGCACAGATTCATGGGGCTGCTCCTCAGGTGACATCACAGCACTGCGTGAATTCGTACTAACTCTGGCTCTGTCCATGAACGACTGACCCTGAATTATTACATTTACTGTATTATTCAATTTTGAACTTATTTCCAGAAGAGGTAAATACATAATTCACAGCCCATTTAAAAACAATACAAAGCAATAAGACAATTTTTGATAGTAATCAACTTTCACTACACTACTTTTGCCTTATCTTACATGTAGCTTTTACTGCTTCTACTTCCTAGACACCTTCTAAGTTTTATATAAAATTCTCCAAGCTATATGCTTTTTAATAAAAAAGATTCTTTGTGTAGTCTTATAAAACTTGAATTATTGCAAGTTTCAATAACCACTTTGCTCAACAGAGATACAGGGAATAGATTCCTGTGCCATTTCATGGTATCAGAAGTTGAATTTTAGCAGAATTTCCATATTCATTTAGAGACTGATGGTGAAGATAAGGCTTCACCAGATCACAAATTCAATTAACTAGTAATGATTAATTCTCAGGGTAAGGGAGCCAAAAGCTTAGTTTGTAATACTCTGATATACATTAGAAATAATTATTGCAACACTTTATTATACCTCAGTCTAAGAAATGCTACATTGTTCTTAATATTGCTGTTCTGTTCATTTTAATTAAATAGTATGCACCTGCTGATAAATATAGAAAATGCCTATTCATTACGCAAAACAAGTAATCTAAATCATGCCTAATATAGCTCTAGACTGTAACACTGTTTCTTAAACCATGAAGGGGCACTGACCGATACTTTTATTGTACTTTTAATTTGAAACACGCATTTGAAATTGACCAACATTAGTACCAGTTATGAAATTATGTGAAACGTTATCTAAAAATTATAAGCTAAATTTCCATACCAACATAAAGAGTTCCATAACTGCATGAATCTGAGGGCAAAAGGTTTGTATCCATATAGCCACTCTTACCTTCTGAAATACAAATTATTAAATTTAATCCCAGGATCTAATTATATTTGAATCACCTGAACGGAGGATTGTAGATATACACACTGTTGCCTGGTAAACAGACAGCATGCACTAAGGGTCTGAGAATTTGTTCTGACAAAGTAATTCCTCTCATTCCCTGCACACACACACCACGCCCCCCCCCCCCCCCCCCCAGTGTTTTAAATATGGACTTTTGCAAGGTGCTAGAGCAGGGATCCTCAAATTTTTTAACCAGGGGGCTGAAACGCAGATGAAGTGGCAGGCAGTCATCTGCGGCTGCTTGGTTTCCCCCCCAACCCCCAGCAGGGGGACGGGAACGGTCTGTAAATACCAGGGGCCAGATTGAGGACCCCGGGGGGGCCGTATCCAGCCCACGGGCCATAGTTTGAGGACCCCTGTGCTAGAGACTGTGGTATCCTGCCACCTCATAGTCCTCCATTCAGGATTTTCTTCCTACTAAGAGAGGATCACAATAAGGGAGACTTGTCTTCGACCTGCAAAATTAAGATGATAACACTTCTCTCACTATTTACTTGTCTACAGTATATAGCTAGATGAGAGAACTCTAGCAGCCAGGCTCTTTCCTGCCATAACTTCCCAGAGTGCCAGCCAAGCCAGTAAGACCGTTAGACCCACACAATGCTGCTTCCAGCCCTGCGTCTTGCACCCTTTGCTAACACACTTCATGATAGTCTTTGCAATATACCTTGCTCTTCGCTATACTATTTTGTGCCAGTGTAACTCCTATCAGCTACTCATCTTGCCACAAAGCTGCAATAGCTACATCATCATGCCTCTTAATTGATCTTAGAGGGCAAGATTTTGCGTGTGTCTCTGTAAAGCCCAGGAGAAGGAAGGCACAGCCTCATCCCTTTTTACACCTCATGTTGATCTCACTGTTGTTACATGGTGCCATACGTGTAGAAATAAAAGTAAATGAACATTTTTCTTTCCTCCTTATTTGCTTGAGATACAGCCACTGTCTTTTCATAGGTAAACCATCAAGAGAAATATATTGTTGCCATAACAACCATTTTAAATAATACTGAGGTAAAAATGTCCTTCACAAATTTTTTCAAGCGACAAGCTAATTTAAAAAAGTTCACAAAGAGCACATGAAAAATGAAATAAGATATCCTGGAATATAAACGTAAAACTACAGAAGTGTTACTATAGTAACCTATGTTGTAAAGTACTATTCATGCAGTATGTTCCTGAATAGATAAATCATCCTCATTAACAGCAAGGTACATCTTCGCAGTAAGTTGGTAGAGTAAATAACGTTACAGACTCTCTAGAGGTACTTATGTCATTACATCTGTTTGTGTCTGGAAGAACATTTTAAATGAACAAAATATAGCAGGGTCCTGAATATACCCAAAGACCAGCAGCTGTGTTTATCAACACAAAGATTTGTATTAACTTGGTGATTAAGTAATAAAACCTCTAGAAACTCAGGAACATGGCTCTCGATACCTGTAACAGATTGAGCTGAATCTAGGTGAGCATCATACATTTTATGAAATGTCTTTTGTTCCCCCAAAATTATTTAATGCAATAATTAATTCCTTAATTTCAATTGCTAACTTCAATTATTTATCAGTCCAATATTTACATTTTATCTTTCATTCTTTGACCAAATTTTGTTTCAGGACTTCCTTGCATGGAATGGCAACAGCAGAACCAACTGTTTTTGCTGTCTTTATTTTCCCTAGACAAGAACAATTAATTTTCAAATCAAAATATCACTGATATTCAAAATCTCTGCTTTAGAAAAATCACAAAGGACTTCTTACAACAGGCGATTCGGTATGATACAGGTTTCTGTATTATCCTCATACACTAAATATTAAACCAGTGTGTGCTCCGGGTATTCTTGTAAGGCAACAACTGCTTGACAGCAGGCTCACATTCCTTTTACACAGATCCACAAGCAGCTTTCAAGAATGCCCCTCAGCCATTCATCCTCAAACGTTAGCAATAGCTCCTGCATCCACAATATTTCTGTAACGTCACATAAAATAAAAACCTGAGTGTATTAAAAGGTTCCTTGGTCTAACTAATATTATTAATTTTAGACAAGTTAAACCAGGAAAACATGTTCACTTTAAATCTGACTTCATTTTGCATGCTAAGATATCAACATAAATTAAATAATATTCCTATGATTTGAAGAATGTACAAAAACCTGTTCTAAATTCTGTTTCAAACAGATTTCAAGTTAACATTAGTAACCACAGACAGAGGCAGTGTAAGTGAGACAATGAATTGAATCTACCTATGGAAACTGAAGGCAATACTGTAGCAATTTATGACATACCATCTGATTCCCACATCACTCCCTGCACATCTCTCTGGGACCATGCACCATGGCTTAAACAGGTTCATCACACACTTACTAAACCACAGTTTGAGTCCATGCCTTCAGGCTATAGCAAATTCAAATTACTACAACTAAGATTATCTTATTACTTTCTATGGTCAGATGTATTAATGGTTTAGCATGAGGGCAAGTTTTTTTCTATGAAAATAAAACAGTTTATGATATTATTTAATCCACAAAAAGCATGGATATGGGGTTGTTGTATCATGTTTCCCCATTTCACAAAAATAAGACCAGTACAAAATACAAGGAAATAAATTTGAGAGCTGACCATATGTAACATATATACTACTAATGGAAAAATAAGCAATTCTAGATTAGCCCAGAGCAACAGCACAATTCCAGAATTGGAACACTGAAGTGACTGAACACTGAAATGATAATCCAAGTAGACAATAGGAAGTAAAAGCAGTAACAGAAATACAGAAATTAATGTATTCAAATAATACAGAGAAATTTATTACACAGCTGACAGTATTAAGTCTCAGTATCTGTTACTGTTGAAGTTCTCTGATATCTCTAAAGAATATTATTGACTTGCCTTCAAAAAATTTGTTATTGCCTAAAATATCAATGCTAATAAGAAAATGCATCTAAGCATTATCCCTTTGATAAGCCAATATTGTCATCTAATTAAATACTACTGTCATTGTGGACAGTCTATGTATTTATTATACAGTTAGCTGGATTTCTATGTATTGAATGCATATGCGAGGTTATATAGGCATCTTGAGGCAGAATAACGAACACTTGCATTTATTTCAACAGCTGCTATGTTTTGGATATTTTACTTCAACACGGCTCAAGTATATCCTTGGACCCAAAGGACTGAGTGAGAAATTAAAACTTAGTGTTTATTAATGATAAATAGTACAAAAAAGCTGGTTCTTACAAACCCTGTCTATGTTCTGCTTTAAAGGACAGTCAACAAATTATTCCTTTAATAAAAATGTCAGTGTGTACATGGAACAGATAGGAAAATCAGAACAATTAGATCTTCTTGATGTCTGCCTCTGCTGGTGCTGCAGCGATAACTGTGCAAGCGTTTGTGGAACTGCTTGTGGCACCACTGATGTTCCTGATACACAAACAGGAAATAAACAGATGATGTCCCACCGATCACTGTCCGGCAACATGAAACCACAAGATGGCAACTTTGATAAGTTTAACAATAAAAAAAAAATAAAAAGGAAAAAGCTTCAAAGCCACCACAGGGAAGAAAGAAATTAGGACAAAAGAGGAGGGGGAAAAATCTTTTTTTGCCAACTAAATACACCAAATTTGCCTTATATTCAAATGATACACAACCTCCTCTACAAAACATAAATAAAACTCTCAAAAGGATATATCACATAGATAAACCAACTGCTTTTAATACACAAAGACACAACCAAAATAAATAGTGAGGAGACACGTTAAAAACAAAGGAGTAGAATGGATAAAAATTGTACTACTCTAATATATTAACTGTGTGCTAAAGTCATAAAATATCCTTCCTACAACAGTATTTTCTTTCTTTATAAAATTATTCATACCACCTTCAAAAACTGATAGATTTTTAAAAATCAATTTTATTTCCATAGAAATCGAAAAGAAGCCTAGGGCACTATAATACAGGGCCTATGAAATGTACATAATCCACCCACTCTTTTCTGATTTACCTTAACTTTATTTGTCCATGAAGCTTTTGAGAAGATACCTCTGTATTTTTCAGATTCAAGAAACAATTTGATTAAACTTCAGAAGAGAAAAGCTATCCTATTAGGGCTTTCAATTTATGTTTTATCCACCACAGGTGTATGCTAAGTAACTTCGTTTTGTAAATACACTGCTGAGATTTAGCATGCAACAATTCATAAACATGAGCAGCTAGGTGAGAAAAAGATTTATCCCAAGGTCAGCAGGCAAGGTCTTAGGGTCAGCAGACAAAAGGAAGAGGTAAGGAGAAGATGAAATGTGAAACAGCGTAAATTAAAAAGCAAAGCAAAAGTCACATCACACATCCAAGAGTGTTTCTGTACCAGCTCAATCTTCTCAAACACTCAAAAGAAGCCTTTAATTGAAAATGACTGGAACAATGATGAAAGTTTAAAAGCTCATTAGAAATCTTGGTTTATACTTTCCAGAGTGCCAGAACAGGACTACAGTCTTCTGGACCACAGCGTGGTATCTCAGTGAAGCGAGTCAGTGCAAGGTTCCCCTGGATTTCCTCACGCGGCTCTGCGCAGCAGGTGGGCTCACCATGCACATCTCCCGCTGCGACTCCTGCGCTTCTGGGCTCCCAGGTCACTCTGGTCCCACAGCTTCCACAGAAAGTCGTGGATAAACACATAGCCTAATAATGTCTAATATTCAGTCAGTGACATGGGATTCTTCAACCCATTCAGCTCTACTTAAGAATACATTACACAACCCAATATCATAATTCTTTACCCTGAAACCATCTGTCCATTGGCGTTTTATACTGTCTGCATATCTCATACTGCTTACAGCTTAGATCTGATTGCAACTGGGATGCAATCTGTAAGTGTAAATTTCTGAGTTACCAATAAAAATGATAGTTCATAGAGATGGAATACGTTTGTGTCCCGAGAAGGGTGCCTGAACAGGGTCCTCAATGTTAAAGGATTTCCTTTGACACACTAAGGACAGGAAGGTCAAATAAAATTAAACTTGACTATCAGAATTACACCATTTTCAAACCTGTTACAGGTTTCCTTGTTTCTTTTTTGATGATTTTATAAAAATAATTAAAAATTAGTTTATTGGATTGTACTGCTACTTTCATTAAATACCCTTAAAACTTTTGAAACTTTTCCATTGAAGACAGAAGAAGCAGGTATAAACTAATGAAGAGAAGTGCAACACCTGCTAAGGTCACCCCCCTTAAAGATCACCCTGTTTTCACAAACTGTGGTTTGCTGCTTTTACAACTCAGTGCCTAGAATTACTGCAAGAAAGGAAGCAGGAAGAGAATTTTTCCACTGAATGGCAAACAGTTTCTCCTGTGTACACAATATTCATATAGCAACAGATGAAAGAAAAACTTACTCTCATTACTAGAAACTACTCAGGAGACTCATGGAAAGAAATGGTACCTGAAGTCATTCCAGTTTATTCTTTTCAACTGATCAGGATTTAAAAGTTGATAATCCTTTGGGAGTGGTGAGTGCAGATTTTGTACCGAGGCTATTTCCATTGACTGTGAAGAGATTCGTACCACATGCAGAACTGTATTTGACTTAATTTTATTACAATTTGAAGTGTGTTTCAGTCATACGTAAAGGCCCAAACTCACTGGATAGTGTACTGTACTGACTACCATGCAAGCATAAAGTGAAAAAGCTTTCCTGCCTTAGGTTGCTTTCCTAATAGGCCAGGCTGTACAAATTTGTAAATATAAATGACGACCAAACAAGCAAAGCAGCTCGCCCAAGGTCACAAAGGCCTTTTTAAAATTGTTCCCACAGGACACCAGTATAATGTTACCCTTCTGCATGTGAAAATATTTGCTATCTTAGTACTTTTTACGTGAAAAATATTAATTGGAAAACAACGCTTCTAGTTCTGTACTGGCCTCAGATGAATCCCAGTATTCTTTGATAACAACGATAATAGCTACCCAAGGAGTGGAGGAAAATGGCACGCAGTCCAGGGCCCTTTTCTCTTTCCATGTGTAAACCTCAATTAGCAGCTGCTGCCTGGTTCTTTTTACTGGCATCTTTAATGCTTTAAAGTATTATTGCTTGGTGCTGTAATATTATTTCTGCTTAAGTTCCTACTGTGAGCAGGAAATAGTTTCTATGTCTACACTTTTCTGCTGCCTACATCTAATAAATGTTTACAGAGTCTTGCTACAGGAAAAGCTAACAAGAAATTCAGTCAATGAAGTTGCCTGGAGTTATGATAGAAAGATTTCTCTGACAGTGGTTTTATTTTGAAAATAACTGTATTTGATGAAGGAACACTAATATATCTACTGGACTGGGTTCAAATTCAGTCTTTCACTGAACTCTTTCCCATGATTTCTTTGTGGTTAGTTCATGCCTGTTTTGTGGACCCACATTACATGACAGTAATCTGTAGAAACCTATAGAAACATATAGATTTGCTGCATGTTTAGTTACTAAGATTTCAGAAGATTTAGGTTCCGCAACAGGACGCTGTAAGTAAAACTGTCAAAGTAGCAACAACCGTTTTCCCTACACTAATAAGAAAAATGTGCTATTTGAAAGTCTATTATTTCCACCAGCTGAAAGGTCATTGCACTCATCCAACAGATTTCAAATCAAATTTACCACTGATAATTCCTTTATAACACTCCCATATGCTGTAACATTCCAAGGTAAATGTAAAATGTGATAAATTACTCTTTAACAATCATCCTTGGAAATATTCTAGAAGAATTATCTTTTCAAGAAAAAGCATGCAGTGAGTGAACAGTCTATTTGTCATTGTAAACATTTTGTGGATGGTTACAACTTAATATTAAAATAAAGTAATTCCATGTGGACCACAGGTATTTCCTTGACACCTACGTGATTGCATCTTCAATAACCAAAAGTCAGTACACACTGGTTTTAAGGTAATGATGTTATAAATAAGACTGTGCAGGATAAGAGTGAATTCCTATGAAATCTTACTATCTGTTTTGGAACCATAGAAGAAGCTACATTCTTCCTTGCAATTTTCAGATGACCTTCAGAATATCAATTACATAATTGCAATTAATTAAGACTTATTCTTGTAATTTAATCTCAATAGCAGAAGGTGCGTATTGATGAATTGAAGTACTGAGATAAAACATGACAGTTAACTTCAATGACTATTAATGGCTGGTTGAAAACATTTCCACTTAAACATTTTTCTAAATATCTTAACAGAAAATGCTACTTTCAACAGCATGTTTTTTTTCTGATAAATGAGTTGCTTTGTGAAAGAAATGCACCATTTCATTAAAAAATAATAATTTCCCTAAAATATAATTACAAAACCGCTGTTATAATACTACATGTGATTCCTCTCTAAGCAGAAGCTCCAGTGAAACATGATTTACATCCCGTGGTTTATCCCAGCAGTTAGAGATTCCTGTGCTGCTCTGCACAAAAAAAAAAAAAAAAAAAAAAAAAAAGAAGATATACATTGTACATGTGTGCTTCCAACAAAGGAGCCCTAGAAGCCACACAGCTATGGGGGCAATGCTGTGTCTGAATTATAACCATTTCCATTAGGCACAGTGACATTTTCTAATCTTATTACTGAATTTTGACTAAAATCACTTTATGTCTTTGCAGAAAATAAGTGTAAATGGAGGGGTAGAGAGGAACAGCATACTTGAACCAGCTAAAGCATATAAGCAGGTCTACGTTAAAGGTGATGTGTAGGGATTAGAGAGCTAGAGATGTGCATAATTTGAGCTGTGATTACAAGAAAATACACAAATTATAGGAAAGACTTTGATAAACTTTCTAAAACAAGGACTGTGTTTTGTAGCTTACACAGTACCAGTTACTCTCATCAGTGAAATCATACAATAATCAGTGATGTAGAATGCATTTCAAAGTGGCGGTAGGAATACAGATGGAAAAAGATCCTTTCTCAGCTGACATCACACGTTGACTAAATTTCAGCCTAAGGAGAGATAATTATCAGTCATTCTTTAACTGTAAGAAGTTCTTCAGATGTTGCTGTCTCTACCTATGAGACAACTGTTGCATGGCAAATGCTTCAAAAGCTAAATTCCTTTAATTGGCCAGATCTCAATAACACCAATATTTATACAGTGTTTACTAGAGCCTTTCATAAAAAACATGTCTAAGTAGTTTTCTTCAAAATTTCATATTGGAATTCCTAAGTATCTTATGTCAAAAATATGCAATGAGTTTGTCTAACTTTGCTGCAGTTTGTTCAAGACCAGGCTTAAAATCCTTTTATTTGCATTCACTGTAGAATAATCTGCATTTAACAGATCGATAAATCAAAAAATCTTATGGAGTATTACAGTACCATAAAAAAATAATCCATGTAAACAAATCTTTCATAAAAAGAAACACCTAATTTTACCACAGAACACAATATTCATAGCTGCTGCTTCTCGCCTATTACCTACCCAAATGAAACCTTCCAGTATTATCTAATGGTGCAAAATTATTCAGAAACAAAACAGATTTTTGACAGCATTCTCCAAACATTTATTTAAAACAGACAAGGGAAAGCATTTAAAGCTTTCAGCAGGAAAACTATAACAGAATGAACTTCATTTTATACCCTGATACTTAGAGAACATATCAATACAATTCCTCCTTTAATGAAATAAAATGCCAAAGTGTTTGTCAGAAGATACTGTTTCTGTTCTGTGAGCTGCATATAAGTAAGCAGGATCAGTATGAAAACATTTAGCCCTAAAAACCTCTTTTTCCACACCAGGTAAATTTACTTTACTCCACAATGGACTTGATCTCTGTCCCCGTTCCCACCAAACAGCCTCCAATGTTTGTCCTGCCCCTGTTGCAAGAACAGGAGCAAATCTTTTGACTTCTCAATCCTTTTTATTGGAAAAAGGAACTAATCTTCTTTCTAGTTAGGAGCTCAAGCATAATAATTGTTTCCCCTGTTTTTTCCAGAAAATACAAATTGTAAACCACAGAACCTAAAATCTACTTATACTTTGCATAAGAATTTTGCCTGCAACCCAAAACGGGCTGCAAAATCAAAGAGGATTTTGCAGGCTCAGAAGTGAAACAAAAAAAATTTTTATTGAACATTTTGTGCATCTGTGTATCTGTAGCCTTATTTATTC
The DNA here is from genome assembly GCF_015220075.1 of Falco rusticolus. Classification (NCBI taxonomy): domain Eukaryota; kingdom Metazoa; phylum Chordata; class Aves; order Falconiformes; family Falconidae; genus Falco; species Falco rusticolus. The sequence goes on from NC_051197.1 coordinate 24,973,931, forward strand.
TTCTTTTGCATTAGTCTTGCAAATGCTTTCTAATGGGCTATAAGATGAAATTTGTTAATGCATAGAGATGAGTTTAGTTAGAGATTAGAACAGTGGCAGATACCTAAAACACCCAAATGGAGTACAAAATGCACATACTTAAAAAGTATTTAATGAAGGAATGTGTCGAAACGAGGACTAACTGAATGTGACAAAAGGGTGAAAGAAAAGGCTGTATCTACACCGCAACAGCTACCCGGAATGGTGGGTATTTCAATTCACTGCTCTGCCTGCTCAGTCCCTCCTCCCCTAATTACCATCACTGGGCATTTTCTCTGTATGCTAACGTACCAATTAATACTTCGTCTATCATTCTTTCTCCAGTAACATTCAAATACAGTGTAATGCTCTATCGTGCTTCCTAATGCATCAGTACATGTGGTTGTTACTCCAAATACTGGGAAAAGAAGTCATATGTTGTTTGGCTGTGTAGGCAGTCCTCTGCGTACCTGCACCACCAAGATCTTCTTTCTATAGCCTACTCATTTGTTGAAGTTAGTTATATTATAAAAACGAGCAGCATAGCTTATGGTAGTATATTCTTAAAGTAACAGCAAGCCAAGCTAAATAAAATCTATCTCTTAACACATCCATATATATGGATTTTCTTTGCTTTGTCTTTTTAAACTAGTAAAACATGTTGGTGTTATTAAGAAAATGAATACTATGCCACTAATAACGCCCATTTTCATATTCTTAACTTTTAAACCTAATACAACACACTTTATCTACTGACCATTGCATTTTTGAAAGATCTGCTCAAGTAGAATATTAAAAAAAATCCACTGCTAGCTTTCTAGCATTTGCCACCATTTCAGTTAATTTCTCCAAGACGTCTTTTAGTATTCACAAATGTCAAATGACCTTTCTAACCATTTCTTTCTGTGCAGTTGTCTTTTAACAACAGATAATTTAAAAATGGCAGAACAGATGCTTCTCTTTCCTTTTCTACAATATGATAAGCAAATATCTTCCAATTATAGAATGCTGGGCTGGATATTTCACTGCTTTAAAAAAAAAAGTAGCAGTAAAAACATAATAAATAAAGAGCTCATTCTAGTATAAAACTTCCTTGAACAATTTATACTTGTTTGAAGAATAGCTACTTGACTATCACTATTAACAGCTGTTTTGAACTAATGATTTGCAGAATGCAGACAGGTTATTTAGCAACTGGGAAAAATGTAAAGTTGAAAAGGCAACATTACCAGAATCTAGTACAGCAACCACATGCATAGTTTGCTGCATCTAACAATAAGAGTAACCGTACTCTATGAAACCCTTATTAAAATCAGCAAAGACTCAATGCAAACCAACAGCTCAGTTTAGGCATGAACAAATAATGTAAGAGCTAAACGTATAATTTACGACAAAAATACCTTCACTGCAAGTAATTACCTTCTTTATGACACTGATTATTGCTTCTGATAAACATCTCTTATGCCACTTGCTTTCAGTACATATGCCAGAATAAACAGCGTTAGGCAGATAGTTTAGCTACTTTTATTACTGAAATCTCACTCTTGACCATGTATTTATTTTCTTTTAAATATATTACAGACACAAATGAAGAAAAGCAATGGTCTACCCTGGGTAAAAGTGTGTCTCAGCCATACTCACTGAGGCTTCTACAGAAAATAGGTGTAATTTTACTGAGGTAAATGGAGCTGAACCAATTTTCAGCTTCACTGAAGTTTATGGAGCTGAAGAAAGAATGTATCCCTTGTTTTGTAAAAGGATAGAAAAATTTAGTATAAAGGCTTAACGCTAAACTTAACTACACCAGCATCTCAGAGATGTAGTAGAATCATTTATTTCCTGAGTTTTCTGTGAAGTGCTGGCAGTGTAAGACTAAGTACAGAGTTATTTTTACTTAGAAATGCTGCTGCTTGATTGTTCCCTTTAGTTGATTTGTTTTAGAAGAGCTAGACTACAGATTTAAACTAGTCACAAGAATTCTTTCATATTTCTAGAAAAGCTATTAGTACTACAAGTTGAAAAAAGCATCCTTGTGGAACATGAACAGGTTCCTAAGTAACTGATTGACTTTCAAAGAAAATTAATTACCTTGTTGCCTTGCTTTCTTGCAATAGTTATCAGCTCAATACTTGTTTTCGTGACTACTGTAAACCATACTTCTCTTAGTCATAGGCAAAGCGTATGTTTAGTGACAGAGAAAGGCAAAGCATGTGTGTTACACAGTTAATTCAAATTATTCACCAAACAAATAATGAAACTTGCAGGTATTGTCAGAGATCTCATTTCTTTGCTGGAGTAGTAGACCAGTTAAAATCTTGCTCATACTGGAATGATTATGAAAATAAAACTCATGTGAAATATAAAAATGGAATTGGCTTCTTTTACTCTGAATAATACTTTATATCTATTCAGAAGTCTTTGATCAAACTAAGCCCTCCCGTAGTTTATTCTTGGTTTCTTTTTTTTCCACTCTCGTTGTCTTTTTCTGTCCCACTTACTGCAATCAGAATTCTAAATTCCGAGAAAAAAAATTAAAAAAAATTCAAAATAATCCAGTCATCAACAGAAAACGGGACCGGGTATGTCACATGCACCTCGAACTTTCACTGTTAGACACTGCATCTTCATCCAGACACAAAATACTCACTTCCAGGAGCTATTTAAGTCAGAACTGAATCTGAACGTGCATGCCTAGAGTAGACTTAACTACACTTTTGGATGTACTGTCTATGAAAAATTCAAAATTTGGATATGAACTTTCACAAGATCTGCAGGTGGTTTTGACCACTGTCAGTATACCTGGATTAAATCTTCTACTGTTTATCAGATTTTTTAAAAAATAGAGTAGTATTTATTCATACATGAGCCAGTCTGGATTTCTTTACCTTCCTGTTACTTCCTCCACAAGCAGAAAATATTAAGAAGTCTTTAAGAATAAGTCCTTTTGGTCTGCTTTCTAAATACTTACATATATAAGCAGTCCCACTGAACACAGTGATGGCACAGTTCCCTAAAGATGCAAGTGTGCAAGCTGAACACTTTTTTTTTTTTTTTTTTTCTGCCGAGTGTTGCATTTTCTGAGGTCCTCTTCAGGTGGGAAGAGGAAGCTTCAGGCCCTCAACCTTTCTCAGCTCCTTTTAAAACTAGAGGCATTAAGGGAGAGATTATGAACGTTTCCAACAGCTCCCTAGAGGGAACATGCTAAAGATTAGTGGTATCTTCTTTGGCACTCAGTTACAGAATTTAGCTAGGAGAGATTTTGAAGGAGCTGTTTAAGCTCTTAATACCAAAGTTTTAGGGGGCAATTCTGGGAAGTAAAGATACAGCTGCAAGTCTGTGCTACTCCTACTTAATTTTAATTTAGAAATAGATAGTTAATAGAATAGTAAATTCCTTAACAAAGGAATGAAATAGTGGTTTTTGATAGAATTCTCTTCACTTAAAATTCTTACACACATAACAAGAGCCCCTGTCTGAATAATACAGTTTCAGGATAATATATTTAACTAAATTTAGAAAAGGACAGACAATTTCCCTTCCCTTATAAACACAAAATTTAAAGGTCAACCTAGTAGTTATTCAAACTGTTTCAACTGAGGCATATTATACTGATTACAAACTGTAATAATTTTTTTACAAATTTGTAATTCTAATTAGCATTGGCTTTTTGTCAAGTACAGTAATTAGGGAAGTTGTCAATGTCAATCCTATTATTCTTCTTGATAATGAAATTATTTAAACATCAACCAAACATGAATGTTCTATTTTTACTTGGAGAAGAGTACATTAACGGGGAGAGTGTAATTACTGCTAAAACCCCCATAGTGGTTAATAAATGGATCTCATCAACCAAAATTGTCTACCTAAACACCTGAATACAGATGTTCATGATTAACAGTTTAGAGAGATACATATGGCCATCATAAGGTAATCTACAAGTTTGTAATTAGTCCTTAAAGTACAGATGAGCTAGAAATGGCATAGAAATCCTTGAAGCAAATCCTCCAAGAATTCTAAGGCTACTGATGACTTTCAGTGAGACCACATATTGCGTCAAAATGCCTGGCAAAGGACCATAGCTGAAGGACAAACTATACAAGATTTAGGATTATGCTGTATGCCTTGTTACTTTAAGGCTAACTGAAAACAGAAGACAGACATCACCATATTCCACATGAGGTATTCTGAGATGGCGTCAGCTTTGCTCTTTCAGGGTGAGGAATACAGTTATTTCCAATTCTGCTGGAAGAGCAAGGACCTTCCCAGGTGCAGAAGGCAAACAGCATGAAACCTGCTGCTTTTCTTTCCTCCTCTGGCATCTGGTGATTTGCTGAATACCATATCTGCCACTGAAATACCATGTAAAGCAGTTTAATGGAGTCTATCACATCTGTGTTATAAATGGAGATGGTACGTATGTGCAAGCATACCATTTTCAGTTGTGTATGATTTTTAATGGAAAAGAGAAAACACGAACCACCACATGAAAATTCTGGCTTTTTCTGCTTGGGAATTTAGCTAACCTGAAGCTCTGTTATGGAAACGCAGATCGAAAAAATGTCATACATATCTGGGGCTTGGATCCTTTGCTAAATACCATTTTCAAGTATATTTGGCTCTGGATAAATGAGATACAGAGGTCTAATTTAGTCTTGATGTGTGTACTGAATATACTACTTCAGTTACCATCCCACATTATTTTCAGCATATTCAAAACCTTACAAACAATCTTTGCTCTTTTAATATGTTCTAAAGTACATTTAAGGATCTTAACATACAAATCAAATCTCTTCAGAGTAAAATAAAAGCACAATAAAGCAGGTCTAACATCAGCAAAAATAAACACATATTTAAAGGTGGAAAATTAACTATTTCGCTTGCAAAATTCAGCTAGTGTCCAGCATTCCAAAACAAAAAAACCCTGCAGCCTGAATTCATTCAACCCATGCACATCACAGTTACAACTTCCCACTTTTGTTTGCAAAATATACAAAAAGGAACGAGACAAACTTTTGAATAACAAGAAATGATGACTTACTCTTCTCAGTCTGCTACTATAACCATATATACTCATGAATTAACTCATCATCATTTAGAAATATAAACATTCAGTAGATGGGCTGTATTTACTAATTCTTAGAATAGATAAAAGAGAAAGACAGGTTTGTGAACCACTCAAAAATCCATGAACAGTAGTTTTAATTTAGCTTTTTTAGTCACACACTTCTCATACAAAATGACTTCAACAAAGAATGAAAATGCCAAAAATTTAAACAATTTAAACTAATAAAAAAACCTTATGTCCACTTGGTTTGGATGTTAAAATACCATACTGTACCTGTAGGAATGACTATTAATAAACACATTAAGATACTTGCCCTTAGATAGCATGTTCTAATGACAGGCACAAAGTGAGAAATCTGTTGTTGGGTGAATATACACTTTCATATTTTTCTGGTGGTTTTTCTGCATAACAACATAAAAGCATTCTATGCAGGGCATTCTTTTTCAGATTTCTACAAATATTCAGAGGCAATTAGCATAAATATATACAATTTAGGCATCCCATCTTATCAATACACTATCAGAAATCTCTCAACATCCTGATAAACGCAATTTATTCCTTCTCCTGTTCTCTTAGACTGATATGCACTAGCAGGAAGCTTTAGAAACTTAGTAAAGACAGACAGGCCATGAAACAAAAGGCTCAGTATGTTCTAGAATGAAAGACTCCAACTTTTAGTATATTTGATGAGTAGGAGAATGACTTGGTATGTCTCTGAATGGAGGAAGTGTTATAACAGAAAACCTCCAACCTATTTTTTGACGAACACTTATTCCCACAATCCCCAGCCACATGTTGGGTAACAGGTCGAAACTCTTCCCGCCACTAGAGTGAAGGATTCCTTTGCATACACCACTGAGCAACACCAATAAATTACCACATCTACCAAAGCGTCCCTGTCACACCTAGGTGTTAAAACAGTGATCCAAAGGTCACTGCCACCTACAGGATATCCCAATAAACTCAGTATGAGATTCCAAGTTAGAAAAGCAGCAATGCCTCTTCCATTTTTATGTACACTGTATTCTGAGAAACATAACAATGACCATTTCATCTAGATACATTTCTGATGACAGTGTAATCCCGGGGATGACAATTCTGTGTTCAGGAAAGATCACCTTTAGTACTGTAGTGAAGATAAAGTAAAATTAGGGGAAAAGCTGACCACCTGAAGCACGGCCACAACTCTTCCTAGCTCTCCTACGTAACGAAGAAAGGAAACATCAAACTTATGCCCTTGTACACTCTTAGGACACTAAGTATTTTGCCAGTAACTGCTCACTGGGGAAAGCTGCCACTGGAGGAAACAGGCTTTAGTTTATCTTTCAGCTAAATAGATAACATCAAAAGGTGCACTTCTGCTAAACTCCAGAATGTTGCGTGAAGAGAGACAGCATACAGTTTTGTTTCAAAGTTGCAAGTATTTTAAGCTCAGGATGTTCAACTACTTCCAAACACGGACAAAATATGTAGAAATGAAAACTAAAAGTTCGGTTTTCCAAACTAAATGAAGAAACTAGTTAATAAACAAAGAATCACCGCCTGTCCACATACAGTGTATAGATTTTAGTTGCCTGGACTAAAATGGCAATGCAACAAAAAGATGCCATTCTTTTGTGTATTACTGAAGCTGATGGAATTAATATCTGAAAATCTTCCTTTGAAATCATGTTAATAAAGGATTACTGTAGCATCAGTTTTGCATGATATTTTATTTATGAGCTTATAAGCTACAGTAATAATATTCTTCATCAGATAAGGCATATCTGTTGTTTAAAGGAAAGTATGACCGTAAAAACATATGTCAATTGTTAAATCGGCAACCCATCCCTGAAACCAAACCCATCATCAGTGTGTCAACTAGTCAATAGTCTAATGATGTTAGGAATAAAATGTTTCTAGCACTAATATTAATATCTCCATTTCACTAGCTCATTTAGAGGAAAAAAGCCTTATTATTTTTTCATTGCTTGAGTAAGCTCCTCACATCTGAGAATTTATTACTTTAATTAAAAAAAAAAAAGGGTTCTGTGTTATTTAAGGACTATGGGAAAACAGTTTCCTTACAAAGGTGCCAAGATCCTTTCATATTTCTGGGTGTATCAAAAACAATTTAAGAATTCTTGATTGTGGACATTTGAAAAAACACACAGATTATCAGACTCATTTTCCAGTTTCTTGCAATTCAACTGCTGTCACTGGCCTGATTTCAGAAAGTCCCCCATACAAGGAGTCCAATTTAACAGGTTATCTCGAAAGTAAAAGGTGGTAATGGTTCAACAGACTAAGAGTGCTTATAGTGCCTCCTTTTTAGATACCAATTAGGCATGCTGTCACCATACTTTCAGGCAAAAAAACAGCAGCAAAAGCAGTATTTTTGGTAAGGTGTATCCAATATAGTGAAAAAGGAGTAGGAATAAACCCTGAACTTACTAAAAAAAAAAATAATCAAATTGCTACCCACACTAAATGTACTATTAAAGACAAAAGAGGGGGGAAACAGCAAGAGAACTATAGCTGTCAAGCAATAAACAAATCGGCTCCAAACACAGCCACCACTATTTCAGAGGTCTAGACACGATCGTATCGGTGGTTATATTACACAGTCCCATTAATCCATGAATTAGTTTTGGATTGATAAGACCGGCAGGTAGAGTTTCAAGAGCAGTGACAGATAGGATCCACCAAAATTTTAGTTAAAAGCCACTGAAAATAAGACCAATGTAAGTGAAACATCAATATTTTAAGAGGAGAAAATAGAAATAAACCTGAAACCTCAAAAACTACATGAAAAATGCAGCAAGCTTTACCTTACTGCTAGCTGGAAACAGAATTTATAAGTAAGAAGCACAGCCAGTTCCATGCAATTAAGCTGTTGATGATACTGCCATACATCAAAGCAGTAATTTTTTTTTCCCTCCTTTCACCATGAGGAAAGACATGAAAATCTTTTAACTTTGTGCCCATAAGTTCCATCTGTTTTCCAGGCCATATCATATACTATTCAAAACGTCTAATGGTCTCAGCTTAAAAGAGAATAAATACCACCCTGGAAATACTGACAGTGACATACTCTAGAAGTAATTAAACATCAACATAGTTTACCAAATCTTCCATTGAACTTCCTCCATTGCTGGGTTCCTTAGAGAATTAACTCCATCTAACAGTTATATCACAGTATTTCACAGACTGGCATCTTCCCATGCAGAGAACATTATTTCAAGTTGTTTTACTACCAAAAATTAGCAAGAGTTTTTTCATTCATTTGCATGTGTCTGGGACTTTTTGTGTGACTGATGTCACACTGGAGAGTTTTATTTTTGAAGAGACATTACTGTCTATAATACTGCCCAAAATATCATTATCAGCGATTTATGTTCATTCTTGAACATGACAGTGAACACACATACTCTGGCATAACCAAAGACAAGCTTGGGGTGAAAAGAGAACAGATTAAAACAATTCAGTAACTCAATTTTTTACTAACTTTCTTGCCACTTGAAGACAAAGTATTGTCACAACAGGTCCAAAGAGTTGAACAACTAGTCTTTTTGTAAAATAATATGCAACCACACTTCTTTCTCAAACAAAAGCTAAATTTAAGAACAGATTTTGAAGCTTAACATTCTGTAACATCAGTTCAGCTAAGCGTTCATGAACTGCTCAAACAATTATAATGAAGTTCAACAGTTTAAATGGTCTCTCTGTAGTAAACTATATTACATTCAAACTTTTAACATAAAAATAGATAAAAGCTGATATACAGCTGATTAACTTTTCCTAAGTTACCGAAATCCATTAAGATTTCAAAAAACCAAGATGTATGTGCCCCAGCTTAATTATCTAAGGGAGTGAGTCATTTGGAAAAACATTTCCCTGATAAGTAAGCGACTGGCAGAATTTTAAAAGTGCCACTGCATATCCAACGTATACCACTACTGATAATACTAGTATGTGTGATAGCTGGCATATTCTAGAGATATATTAATACAAGACAAGGATTATTTTCTGTCTTTATATCATAATTTATTAACATGTGTATATCCATGGAGTGTATGTGTGTATATCAAAACTACTACCACGTGGTGATTTTAGTATAAGGTCTACTATCAACACCTTATCAATTTAAAAACGAAGAAAAACACCGAACAACATGATTAATATTAGAGTACTTGCTCAAGTACTCGAAAGCATGCTTGTAGTCAGTTTTTTCCATCTTGAACACTCCCAAAGAATCAATAATAGGTAAGATAGCCTTATTTTAATAAGCTGTAAGATCCCAAAAATTCTTATCTATTTTCAAATTTTGAAAAAAATACATACATTCTAGAAATAACATGAATACATTTAGAACATGTACAGAATTTCATATATTCATACTGACTTTTGAGAATTGTGATTTCAATCACATTTTCTTATGTGTAGTGGTTTTGGCTGGGATAGAGTTGTTTTTCTTCATAGCAGCTCCCATGGTGCTGTATTTTGGATTTGTGACCGAAACAGCACTGGTACCACAGGGATGTTTTGGCTGTCGCTGAGCAGTGCTGACACACAATCAAGGCCTTTTTTGCTTCTCACACCACACACCAGCGAGCAGGCTGGGGGTGTCCAAGGAGCTTGAAACGAACATGGCTGGGACAGAGGACCCCAGCTGACCAGAGGGATATCCCATACCATATGGCATCACGGGATGCAATAAAAACTGGAGGAAGAAGAAGGGGGGGGGGGGGGGGGCATCTGGAGTTAAGGTATTTGTCTTCCCCAGTAACCATTACACACGAGAAAGCTCTGTTTTCCTGGAAATAGCTAAACATCTGCCTGTTGACAGGAAGTACTGAATGGATTATTTATTTCGCTTTGCTTGTATGCACAGCTTTTATTTTACCCATTAAACTGTTTTTATCTCAGCCTGTGAGTTTTCTCAGTCTTAGCTTTCCAATTCTCCTCCTCACCCCACTGAGGGGGAACGAGGAAGCAGCTGCAAGGGGCTTGGCCACTTACCAGAGTTAACCCACAGCAGTATGTTAAAGAGCATCTTTCAGAATGGCTGAAAACATTTGTGTTATTAAGTAGGAGGTAAATAAAGGAACCATCAATATAACTTATTTTTCACAAAGAAAAGGAAGGTCTTCCTATAAAAAAAGCCATCTCTTTGGTTTTCACGGCAATATTGTTGCCAACAAAATTAATCTTTATGAAAGCCTACTGGATGTCATGGTTTTGCTGACATAATTTAGAAACTGTTTAACAACATTCTCTATTGCTTGTGAGTTAATAACCTAGGAGTTGTTTTCATTAATGACAGAATAAATTTTCATAAGATATTTGGACTTCTCACTTTTGATTTATACAAATGTTCAGATCTTGCTTTTGTATAAGACCTTTCTGTTCTATACTTTCACAAAAATTTGGCATGCTGATAACTTTGATATATTTTACAGAGGTAAAAAAATCCAAACCAATTCAGTTTCCTTCTGTTAGGTTTGTACTAAACGGAGCATTACCTACTACTACTTATTCCTTATGAAAAGCACCAGAAATAAAATCTTTGGTGATTACTATTTATCCAGATTCGTATTACAAGACAGTCTTAGATGCTATTAATTGGTTTACAAGAAAAATTGGTAAAAAATAATTCAAAAGAAAAGAAAGTTGTAAAATGAAGAAGAAAAATGGCTTTTTGGGAGAAACAAGAACACCAGTGACTAGACACTCAGAATTTTAACTCAGGAATAAGTAATACTATATACACGCCTTGGCTTTATAAACAGGTTGCAAACTAAATTGTAAATGTGTCCTCTGCTGTTACCATAAACTATTTTCACCTTCAATTTCAGCTTACTGGGATAATCAGTGCCAAAAAGCAGTATTTAGACTTTCCCAGTTCTGGCAGCTAAAATACTAGCTTAGCATCCCATGGCTCTCTCTGTGTTGCCACAGTGAAAAAACAACTCCTCCAAGACAAGTTTAGCCTCACGTCCTCTGGAGGGTGGTACTCCTCTGTCCCTTCACTGCCTATCTGAAGTAGCCTGTGAGACTAGAATCCTGATCCAGGTACCAGTTAGATGTTTTAAATATAGACAACATGAGCTGCTTTCTTGCACTCCCCAAAAGCGCTCACATTACCTCCTATGAGAGAACATGGACAAGAAATGAGGACTTCATCTTTACTACCTTCTTTAAATTACCACTCCCAAGAATAAGATAAAAAGGCACAGCAAGTGCCTAGTGAAAGGAAACAGCTGGAAATCGTTTTCGGTTAGCATAGTTCAGAGAGCGGCTTGTGCTTGGAATTACTATTTTCTTTCTATAGGTAAATCCTTTGTGTGCTTTGTACATATGCTTCAAAGACCATCAAGGTTTCCTACTTTCTTTACAACTAATAAACATTTAACCATTTAAGAACCCTAATTTTCCCAAACACTATAAAAGAATCTCTTCGCGATACAGATATGACTATATTCAACTTGTTTACAACCTTCTCCTCTGTTACACAACTTCTCTTTCACTTGCTTTACTCTATGCTTTGGTACATTGCAATCACTATAAAAAACTTGTCGCAAATCAGTAACTCTGAAAAGTAGTCAATGATTCAAAAAATTTCGCAGGAACTGCCCTACTTCACAAGACTCGGCACATTTTTATTTCAAGAACTTGTAATGGAACCCTTGCAAAAATCTATCTTGCTAAGCAAATGCACAGCCTTCTTTACTCCAAGTTACACTTCAAATGATGCATCTTGCACAGTAGTTGTCCCTCATTCATCCATCACATGATTTTACCCTTGTAACTAGAATATTTCCAATAGCTGCCTATATTTTAAACTTTGTTTGAATGACCTTTCTCAGATATTTTACATCTACCAGTCCTACAGAACTGTGAGCCTACTAGCTGCTTAAGTGCGGCATGCTGGTAAAGCACAGTAATCCTGTGCTGCGCACTGCAATTTTCAGTTAGTGCCTGTGGGAGACGTTACATAAAATACAACTACACTTGTGTTTGTCTATACACTAGACAACATTATTTCAAATCAGCGGAGAGATTTGTGGAAGAAAAGAACCTTCCTTCATCTTTTGTGAACCCTCAGCAGTTTTTATTATTTACTCTAAAAGCTGATGATCTCTTATGGCTTCTGAACTTTCACCAGCTTATGTTATAGAGGAAAAACTGTGAATGCCAAGCTGGTGGGTAAACAATTCTAGCTCATTCAGAATACATGTGTCCCTGCTGAACAAACAGATGTAGATCCAGGAAAGTATTTTAGCTTGATCTGCAAGTCTATGTGGCCTTCACAAGGGATTTCAGAGTAACAGAATATTCTTTTACAAACAGATCAAAGCCTTATATCTCCAAGTGAATTTGAGGGTATTTCCCATTTGTTACCCTTTTAAAAGGTTAGCAAGTTTTAGCTGAAAATGACCCGAGTCCTCAGGCAGCGATTAAAGTAATGGTTAGTAGATGGAGAAGTATTATGTTACAGCTACCATAGATCAGAGACAGTCACCATGGCCACAAGAAAGACTTTTGCCTAAGGCAAAGGCCCATGCCTTCAACACAGAATTAATTTTGGAGTGATGGTCCTTGAAGGAATGGATAACTGAAATAGAAAGTTACCTATGGCTGGGGGGCACTTCAGCATTTCATACTTTTATTTTGTGTTGAGAAGCTGTAATCACAGTCAAAGAATGAATAACAAGGGAAGAATTATCTTCTGTTGTTGAAATCCAGTTTGGGTAGGCAAAACTTTTTATAGGTGTCAACATCATGCAGTATCAGACTTAATAGAACTTTTAAAATCAAAGTTTTGATCCAAAATTCCAACACTCTGAAAGTGAAAAAGCACTTTAAAGTAATTGTTCTTGCAAATGACACCAGGGAATTTTAAAAAAATGTGTTCTCTCTGTGTTCCCTTCAAACACACAGTATTAATCCAGCATTTAGGAAGCCATAAAAAGAACTGAAATGCATCAAATAAAAGTATTCTGCAGGGTGTTTTTACCGTCAGCATTTAACATTCATCATCTGAAGTCTGAAACTTGATTGTGGTTGTTGGATTTGGGGGTTTGTTTTGGGTTTTATGTTTTGGTTTTTTTCTTTGTTTTGTTTTAAATACTGCTGCTACTTTAGAGCCCCAGTAATGGATATGAGTCTCAAACAGCTTTAAGAAATACAGAAAGTTTTGTGTGAATGGTAAGGCTTTTTTGTTTTTATTCACCTTCCATACTGACAGGTATAGCCAGTGTCTCTGAAATGACTACAGTTAAAGCTACCGTTTTGCTCAGCGGAGTGGATAGGCTCCCTAATTTTCTTCAAAATTACAGTGATCAGCTGTTAAATAAGGAAAATCATTATAAAAGTGACTAGAGTTTTGATAAGTAATCTAGGTATCACATAGAAAAATTAAAACCATTACATCATTCTGACCTCTTTTAAGGAGAAAAGGAAGTCTGACTGTGTTCTTGGTGTCTAGATGCTGCACAAACGTATCCACAGCCTTTGCTATTCTATTCGCCTATGATCTCTATCTGTTGCTAAATATCTCTTCCCTCTGAAGTGTTTCTAGTGCTATTTAGAGATAAGATAAACAGCAAATTAGATGTAGTCTAACCTTTAGCGTGAAAAAAAATCTTGCACTATTATGACAAAGCCATTGCTCCAAAAGTAAGCTTTTCTCAACAAGCGATACACAGCTCAACTATACTACACACTAACCTCTGATCTTTGTTGTACTAAGAAATGACCAAATTCCCATAGCCTTCACATCAGAGCAACTATCTCTTTACAGTTGAGGAATACAGTAATTTTAAATCTTCAGGTATGCAGACTTTTATCAATGATGTCATTAAAAATTAAAGAAAGTTATATGCAATGTGCATTCTAATTTGTTCTGCTCACACATTGAATTTCCAGCTGCGAAATTTCTTTTATTATGATGTAAAATTGTCAAATACTCAGAATATGAAATATTAGAAACTAACCCCATGTAATGAATTATAGCTGCATAAGCACTTCTAAAAAACATGGTTGCTTAATTGCCTTTGCAAACATGATCATCATTACTTAATTATTGTTGTGCAAAGATATTGCAGCAGATCACAAATAAAATAATGGTTGCTGGTTTAAGCAGAGAAGTTTGTGTGGGTTTTTTTTTTTTTTTCATCACTGCTATCAGGATAAAGATGAGAAAATCTGTTAAGGTGTCAGGGATTCAAACTTCCAGCTAACCCAGATGTCACTCATCTTTCCTGAACTGCACTGAGACAAAAACCAATATACAAGCTAACACAACCTTTAGAAAGAAAAGAAGTCTGCATTCCACTAATATGAGTTTGGGCTTTGATTTTCCAAAAGATAAACAGTCATATAAGTTTAAACCACATGAGTACTGAAATAATTCATATGTTTACATTTAACCAATTTGTAACATGGGAAAGCAAGAGTATAGTGCAATTTTAGTGAGTGGAATGACCCAATATGCTAACAACTTTTTAAATTATCAAGTAACTGTGGAAGAAAAATATTCAATTCCTATCTAGTTTTCTAAACTTCTTTTGCCAGATACATTAAGTACAAAAAAGTAGATTTACTAAAAAAGCCCATTAAACAGTATTTTCCCCCTAAGAATGCCCATCCTTATGAGCAAGAGGCTGTCTTCCAATATAATACTATATCTAATGATAATAGCAAAAGAAATTGATTATCAGTATTAAAAGTCAGACCTGACAACCCTGCCAGTTTTTAGACTGCTAGCTTAGTTATCAAATAGATGTCTTTTTTAGAACTGTGACATAAAATGTCTTCCTTTAAAAGAAATTCCTGCTGATTAATTTCTGCATGCAAATGCATTTATGTGATAAATATGGCTGCTCAGTAATCTTTAGTGCTAGTTTTATTAAGGACATTAATTTATGAGAAGCTAGAAACAAAGTTTTAATAAGTACTGTTTGAGTCCTCACTTCCATTAAGCTAAGGCTGTCATAATTGCATTTATTGTATGTTTACATCACTTTTATTAACACCACATGCAATAAACAGTTTACTGATACTTTGTGCCTTGCTTTATAAAAAAACCCAACCATTAGATTTGTGCCTAGAAACACGTTCACTATATTAACAAAAACTGTTCTAATGCAATTGGAAGTTATAGCTCAAGTGTTTAGGTGCAAATAAAGGCACCTCACAATAAAAGTGAAGGAAGGATCCACAGCACAAAGAGAATCAAACTAAAGTTTTTCAAATGCGGACCGTAATTATTCAAGCACAAAATTCAAGATTTTGAATATCCAGTTTCAAAAACTATCATCATCAACACTATTACAGCTACCAAAGTGCCTGTTGAAAAGCATAAGAAAAAACATACAGCTTCAGAGCTTCCGTAACATTAAAGGACGCAAACAGTATTTTACTGTTTCTAAACTTTCTACTCTACCACCTTCTCGACCAATCCTCTTTTGGTACTAGACCCACATAAAGGCAGCTTTAGCTTGTCTAGGAAAGATCACCAATACTAAAAAAACAGGGGATTTTGGTACTATTATGATGCAATATTCTTTTAATTTTCAATTAATAACTTAATCTGATGGGTATAAAACAAATTGGAAATTATTTTCATTTAAACTATTTGCTTCATCATCATAGTGATGAATTTCCCCATTTTTACTCAAAATTTGGATCAAGCTCTGATCAAGGACACAGCAGAAGTTGACCTTGATTCTGATAGTGCCTGTGATTCTGCTTTATGTGGCTGCAATTTATTTTAACTTGAAAAATAAACTGGAACATTTCACTTTTCTGTCTTCATATAACATAAAGGTTTGTTAAAATGTAGAATTATGTGAGATACTAAGTCTTGCATACAAGTATCAAACCCAAGAAATGTTACTGTCTACACTTGAAACTTCAGGTTTTCTATTTGATGGATATAAACTTCAAAATTTTAAGTACCATCACTCACTATTTTATTCAAGACAACTGAATTGCAATTTTTTTCCTTCATGCAAAATCAGTTCACATGGAATATTTCAATATTTCAAATCACTTTATTCTTATTAATGAACAAGAACATTCCATAAATGTAATTACCATGGGGAATGCATTTAATAAATTGTGTAAATTAGCTTGGTAATATTAATAAAACTTCAGATAAGTTTGAGAAGACATCTCCTGAATACATTAAAAAATGTCATTTTCTAAAAAAATGTCTTGTTTTCTTGGTATATATATGTATGTGTATGCACATATATGTATATTATCAATGGTGAAGGAGTGGGGTTCTACAGCCAATTCTGATAGAATGCAAGCTACATTAGCCAAGCTCTCTATGTACAGCCTCACACAGAAGTACTCAAGAGAAGAATTTCCTTGCTCTTTCCCTCTGGGAGAAATGCACTCAGGCCAGGCATACAGGATAGGAGGAAAAACAGAACAGGTGAAGGCAACGGAAGAACAAGTCCACTCCCAAGTTCTGGCATCAGTGCCTGGAAGTGTGAAAACCACAGTTTTGAAGATGACCACTGTGCCTAGATTGTGTCTGAAAGTGGATTGCATTGGATTTGGTCAATAAAACTTAAAGGTAAGGCTTTTGTGAAATCATGCCTAGTATGTCAAGCATTGCCTGATCTGAAACTTTGATACTATTTTCTTTATAGGGGTCCTTTACACTTCTATTTCTACTTAAATGAAATCCACCCAGACTTGAAAAGAAGGCAAATCAGTTTTTGCTAGGTGACAAGTATTGCAACAAGTTTCAAAATCAAAGAGAAAACTTTTATCACTTACCTTTCTCTCTCTGAAAGTTACAAATATGCTGAGTAGCAGCACATGAAAGAAAAAAAAATAAAATATGATAATATATTGTATTTCTTTCATGATATGGCAGAAGTATGCAGCTTGGATAAATCAAACCTCAACATAATTAAAAATCAAATTTAACATTATAATGATGATGAATAGAAAACAATGAAGAGTTCATAAATAGGAAGTATTAAACACAGTAATTAGTACATCAGAGACTGCAAGGCAGCTGTGTATCTTAAAACTATACATCTGCACCCCTCTTCAGTGAGAAAACACTCAAATTAACACAAACTTATACATGTTCAAAACCAGCTTCTGTTTCTTTAATTGTTCATGAAATACTTGAACTTAAAAGTCTGAGCAAATTAGAAATAATCTTCCATTACCAAGTCAACCACTTTTGTCTGGGTTGGTGGCCTGCTCTCAGAAGCTAGTTTTAATGTACCTGTTTAGACTACTACTTTATACAAGCCCTCATATATCTTTAATTGCCTTCAACCTTGTTGATGTCAGATAAAGTCTTCCCAAAGTCACACAGCAGTTCTGGTTTATTTGGCTTATTCTTATGAAGCTTTTCCAAACCAGTTCAGTGATGAGGTTCGGGTTAAGGTTTTATTAGTCACAAAACACTTCAGGGTAAAGGGCAGCATGCTCAAAAATAATAATCAAGAGCTTTGGTAAATACTCTCAGGTTACTTAATTATTGTTATATGCATATCATTATTTTAGACTTTAAAGTGCAGAAAAGAATGAATATCAAGTTTGTTAATTCAAGTAATTAACCTGCATCTATTCTGTCACTTGCAGAATATCAAGAGCGGAAGTAAGACCTTGTAGAATATTAAAGCACTTAAATATATATTAGAAGCCAAGACCAGCAGATTTTTTCATAAAGACAAGATGTGAGTCAGAAATAATAACAAAACACGTAACCTGAACAAATACAGAAGACCACAGAAAGAAGCTGAACCAGAAAAAAAATAAAAATCTGAAGTATATGTTTCATCAAGTAAAACAAAAATCAGCTGAAGTTCGGGAACTTCTTTTCCTTCTACAATTGTTATAAAACCACACACACACGTGTCTCACAATGCACACATAAGCATAATGCACGTGCACACACACACACACACACTCAGAGTGCCTATGGAATTGCTTCTGGAAAGCCAGTAGCTCAGCATTTAGGGGTGTAGCTTGACCCAGGCTGAAGTCTAAAGCTTTCTGAGTTCAAGTAAGCTCTGCCAGACTGTGCAACAGCAGCATTTTCTTACTACAATCAAGAACATTAAAAACCAAGCACTCAAAAGTCACCTTACAGAAATACATGGTACAAGGAATGGAAGGATTCAATACCGAATATATTAGAACATAAGGAGGGATCCCAAATTAGCCCGGATCAGGTCTGTTTAAAATTGAGTATTTAAATTAAGTCTTTAATATGATCATATCTCCAGGTTATATATTTAATGCTCTTTTTCTGGGATGCTACTTGCAACTATTTCAAGACTAGCACACACAAAGAGCCGAACATCTTGCTGAACAACAAAGTGATAAAGCACAAACTGTAAGTTTCCAAACTTTTCTTGCTGATTTAAAACTTTCTGACCGTCCCTTTGGAGGCAGGAATAATATCTGGGTAAATTGATTTAAGTCTTCTAAAAGCCTTCTGCAGTAAAACTTTGAGGTGAATTCAAATACATGCGTATTTTGGAACTACTGGGGTTTTCACAGATATACCAGCTTTATCCAAAAAGCAGGAGAAATAATGAAAACCCTGACAAATAAAATACATGCCTAAATTGGATTAACATTATGTAGTACAGTAAGAAGTTATGTTAGTGAAAAGAGCAAGTATTTCCTTGATAATGCACTAATGCCTTATTTCAAGGGCACTTGCACTCAGATTACCATTTTAAAAGCTGTCAAGCATATTTAGGTATAAAATTGTTACCAAAAAGGAACTGTATAACTATGTTCACTATTAACACTAACAAAATCAACCTTTCTTAAGAATATTAGAGAAGGTGCTTATTCTACTGATGGCTAACATGCTGACAAGTATCAAGAGAAAATAAGTGCTTGTTCAATAAAAATCCTCCCCCCCCACTTCAATGTCTGCAAAATGTAAATGTGGTTTGGAGAGCAGAAGGAGCCTGCCTGCCTTTCTGCCACCAAAATAACAGCACAATTTAATTACTGAAAATAAGTCCCTTATCATAATTAAAACCATTCAAATAGTCCACTCTGGAAATACAAACTGCATTCTGACTGTAAAAGCAGTTGTCCAGGTGCCAAACACTGGCCATATCTGCAACACCACATTGTTCATTTATGAAATCTGAGCATTATCCAGTTTTGTTGTTTTTTTTTTTTTTTGTTGGGGTTATTTTGTGGGGTTTTGTGTTTGTGGATGGATTTTTTTTCTCTCTCTTTTTTTTTTTTTAAAGCTATAGCTGTTACCACTGAGACATGAAAGTGCAGTCTACTTAAAAATTCCATTGCTTTACCTACCAGACTGACAGACAACGGAGCACATGCAAACCTGAATCACAGAAGTAAATATGAAGGTAAAACAGCATCACAAAGGGAACACCTGATAGCTTGGGCCACCACAGCAAGACTTAATCTGTCTTTAAATGTTTTCGTTAGAACACGTTCCCTTTTTGTTTAACTCAGCAGCTTGCTTGGGCAGATGTGCTTGTTCAAACCCAAGAAGACAAAGTTCTGTTTTCTAACCTAACCCTGCATGGAGCAGCTGGGCAGCCATAAGGCACATGAGCCTCAACTGGTGCCAATTAATTGCTGTGTATGTTCAAGATAACACAACACATTTAGCTATTGGTTCATCAGTAATTAATTTCCTCTTGAAGTTTCAGCTACCAACAAAAAGAAAACCTTCACAACCCTAAAAGGCCTCATTACTGTAAGTCAAAATATTTTGGTTTTGTAAGAATTAAATATATGAAGGATATGACATATTATTAAACAATATTCCCTTCAACATAAACACTGAACTCCTTTACTGAGTACTAACATGAAAGTTATTAATTTTCTTTTTTGTCTGGGATAGTAAAAAGCAGGAGCGTGAGAGCTGGCATTCATAACAGTTGCCTGCCAGCTCCTAAGGTTCTCTGGTCTGAACTGCCACAGGAAGACACTTCACTGGCCACAGAGAAGAGTTACAGTCCTAAACTCCCGGTCTTCAAACTCACCTTTGTTAGTTGCAATTTGAGTTAAGATGGACAAGTATTGCAGTACACCCACATCGATTAGTTGTCAACGGCTCACCTCTCACAGTGTCTGTTGTGGGTCACGGGTTCTCCCACTTGTCTCAGCTACGTTGGGCACAAGTTGTTGTAGTCAGAGTCCAGCTCAGCCTCACACAGGGCACCAATTGTTGCAGCACAAACAAACCAGTCGGCTGCAAAAAAGGCTTTTACCACCGATCAGATTCTACTGCCCATACTGTTTCTCCTTCCTCCAGAAGCCAAACCACACTACTGCTCCCCAGTCCAACCACCCATCCCACACTCCTCAGTGCTATTTAACTACTTAGCAGGAACGAGCTACAGCTGGACATCATCCATGTCAATCAACCCACAGCCTTCGAAGCAAGGCCACAGCTGCATGTTATCAATGGTAATCAACCCACTGCCTTCATTCCTCTACATTTGTTAGGTACCTAAAACTGATCATAAAAGGCCCAGAATGTTAAATACTCAGTGTCATCATATTAACATTAATGTGTAAGTCTTCAACTAGAACATGCATACGATTAGAGTTCCCAGTCTTGGAAAAATGAAAAGGATCATCCCTGCTGAATCTGAGGTCATCTTATCTTGAAGGATCTGAGGTAATGTAAACGCCCTATGAGAAACACATGGCAGGACAGGAAATTAAACTGACTTTCACATAGGTTACACCCTAGGCATTGGACCAACTTCACTGTGGAAAAAAGTAATTATGAATGAAAATTAACAGCATTAGAAGTCTCCTTGTAATTAGCACTGAGGGGAAAAAAAAAGCAAAGAAGCCACCCCTGTCACCCCCCAGAAGGCTCTCCTAATTTATGAAGATCACTTGAAAATAATACTGAGGATTCTGGGTGTTTGTCCCTCACAGAGTGCTCACAGAATCATGCACGCCATCTACCTACTTCTGTTCTTTAAAGATAATATAATTAAAACATGTATTGACTGCCTGTCTGCCATGGTTGATTCATTTCTAATTAACGCTACTGCAACAGTGAAGCACCAAAAAAAAAAAAAAAAAAAAAGTTTGGGCATTCAGACTTTAGTAAAGTCATACCTTTTAAGAAATCAAGAGTGGTCTTTAAAAGGCTAAAGGCTGAGCAGGAATAAGTTACATAGTGGAGAAGTTACTGCATTTCTGTTTAAAAAAAGCAACAGGCTGGTTCAAAAGAGAGCAAGGCCAGGACCTTAGCATGGATGGTAAGTTTTCCTCCTACAGCTACTTCCTACATTTAAAGGAGTTATTCCTCTGAAAGATTATATTACTATAATAACCCCTATTAATCTGCTGCTTATGGACATTCACACAATTACCCAAGCTACACATAGAACGTTTGTTGTGTTTGAAATGGTGCTGTTTCTATTAAAAACACAAAAGGAAATCCTCAACATGAATTTTGTCAGTTGAAATCACTTTCTCCTGCAGTTTTCAGGCAGAATGTCTTGTTTAGGTGATCCTGAGAATCAGAACCATGTTGAAAGCCTTGGCAGAATACTGTTTTCCATATAATTTTCTTTTTAAGTCTTAGAAAATGTCCAATATTGAAGTGATCACATGAAAAGCTGTCATTTGAGTTTACCAGAATTATAAATTGCCATTCTGCTTGCCATTGCAATGTGGTAAGCATAAATCCACACTTGTTTAGACAAAAGCTAAGGATAGCAGATAAGTTAAGGATGAGTTAGTCTTTAGTAATTCGGTCTGGTGTAAATAAGCACAAAAAGAATTGGTTACTTCAAGTTAAGTGAAAACTATCTCAACATATTCAATGCTGATACCTTTGACTACACCTACTACAAAACCAACAGCCTTTTGCAAGATGTTATGCCATTTACTTATGCTAGTATTACAGTCTCTTCCTCGGAATAGCAATAAACACTGTACAAAAACCTTCACCAGGGGAAGTTCCGTCACCACGCTGCTCTGCCATGCCTGTATCCTCTCCAGGGAAGCAAGACAAGCTGCTTGCAGCCCCGCAGACAGCATATGTGCAGATGGCTGCTCCCTGACCTTGCTTCCCACTGCCTGGAGAGCTCAGCTGGCAATACTTAATTTCGCACAAGCATTTAAATCAGTATCTCCACAAATACAACGAAGCAACTCTCAGAAGTCCCTGCTCACTGCAGTTCCCTCCTAGCATAGTGACAGCGATACTCAAACAAATTTCAGTGTCAGTCCTCCATGAACAGTGCTAGTCAAGCTTTACAGTTCTTTAACAAGCTGCTTGCATTTTCAGGACTTATTATTGTGTTAACAAGCAGTATACATTCTCAAACACAACACTTTATTCAGAATCCTGAGTATTAGAAAAGTCTATACAGTGCTTAAATAACTTATGTACTACTATGACAGAGTTAGGATCTAGACACAGACTTTGAAATATACCTGCAGATGAAGGCTGTGGTAAAAGTTTCATAAATACCCAGACACATTTTTTATTTATTGGAGGGGGAGCTGGAAATTTTCTAATGTATTTTAATAGGTCTCATGCTTATTTCTAAATGCCTAAAAATACTGTATGAAACAGAATCATAGACCTAGTTCTACCATACTCAGTAAAAAGCACTTGGATAAAGCACACTATCAATTTTGGTGTGCTCTGAAGGCTTAAGCTCAGTGTTATAGTGCCTGGAAGAAAAAAAATAAAAAGGTGGGTGGGAAGGGGGCAGGGAAGAGTAATCTCTAAAAACACAAGTATTTCAATTCTGCCTGACAGAACAGAAACATTAGTATATGCATTTTCCTCCTAAAGCACTACTTTTATTTGTTCTCTCTGCAATTGAAACATATTCACTTGAAAGGTAATGTCCAGGAGACAGTTAAAAGTAAAGAAAAAAAAGAAGAAAGGCACAATTAAGATGGCAGGTTATAAATCAGAACCTCTTTTTTTGTGAAAATTCATGTGACAAATTCTGGAAGTTCAGAAGGAAATTAAGTCAGAATTAAGTTCTCGTTACCAAAAACATTACTCCAAAATTTGTCTCAAAACAGACAATTCCAAATGGTCCATTTAAGAAGAGAGAGAAAAATACCAGAACATTAATTAGTTTTGACACATTCTGCTGAGAATTATAAAGTTTGGAATCCCCTAAAATCCAGTTCAAAAGGTCCCTAGATTCTCACCAGAAAAGTCAATGCAACTAGCCCAATTTGCAAAACATGAATAAAATTACTTTTCTTTGATGGTAGAAGAAAACATTGTTTTAGAAAATTCACAAGTACTTTTAGACCAAATCAAGGTGTCTGTTGGAATATTAATGCTCCCTTCAATCTTTGTGACCATTACCATCTTCTAACATAAAAAAAACCCTGAAATTATGTCAGAACTTTTCAATTTTGCTAATAATGCAAGCAGAAGCCTAGTAAGACCAGAAAATATGCCAAATACAAATTTAAAATTCTCATCTTCAGATCAAAGTAGATATTTCTTGGAGAGAAATCTTTTTCCATAATTGAACCCTCTCTTCAGAACAATGACATTGTTCTCAGGACAAGAATATGAGACGCTTCAGGACTGTGCAGCAAATTCACTTGCTGACATTGCCTGTATTGCCCTTTCATATATGTTATCATACTTAGAAAAAAAAAAAAAAAAAAAGAAAAAAGACTGACTATACACCCTGGAACTAAAAACATTACACTTTTGAAAAGAAAACTGAGTATTATACAATACACAAGTTGGAATTAACAACAGATATGTGTTGTATAACCTGTATATACACTTTATCGGGTAGCTTCCTCTTCAAGAATCTATTCCAAAAAGTCTTAATAGTACTATTTGACAATTAGGATGTCATCTCCATAGAGAAGTTGAGAACTGATCACTTGTGAGGATATTTCAAGTTGGTTGCATTGTTTTTTACATGAATAATCTGCTGCTGGAAAGCAAATATCTAAATTACCTTATGTTATGTTCCAGATATGTATTCATTAAAGCACACAGTAGAAGATCAGTATAAGCTTTCTGTCTTCCTTCACTTTCTGCTGCATATACACTCATCGGAAGGTAGTGCAGTTCCTGGTCCCTCCTAAATGACTCTTCCCACAATCTTCTGTAGACTTCAAAGCCCCCTTCCCTTCATATTTGTAGCCTTCCTGAAGACTGCAGCCTAACAGGCAATATATTTTAATGGGCCTTCAGAGATACCATGGCATTGCTAAAATAACACAGCTCAACAGGCAGGGCTAATCTCTGTGAGCTGCACAATATGGCTTCACAGTGGATGAAGATTTTTCTTCAATGAAAGAACTGTAAAGTTAACAGAGACAAGAAAAATGTCATTAGGAGATGGATTTCTTTATACAGGTACTTGATTTCACAGCAGTTGGTCGCAGAGGTGCTGAGTAAAACTACATTTGAAATAATATAATCCCTAAAGATCCATACTGAACTGCTAGGCAGAATGTCTTGAAAGAATGGAAATCGCAGCCCTGTTAAATTTGTTTCTCATACACAGAGAGAGCATTCTTGGAGCTTAAATCTTTATTATCTTGACAGGATGCGTGACAAAGGGAGGCATTCGTTAAACCAGTGACATATTGTAAGACTGCAGCTCAAATTTATGCTTTGGTCTAACCACCAGTTAGGTGGTTAGGACTGGAGCTACGCTCTCCTCATTTTGTTATCTAAGACTTTCATACTGGTTCTTGCAACTTATTATTGGACTCTGTCTTTCCAGTATCTCAGTCTAAGTACAATACAATCTTGTTCATTGGAGTAATGACAACACTTCCAAGAAATGGCTCCCAAGGCCACTGTGAGATAGAGGAGACAAGATACAGGCATTGCTAGGAAAATGAGATATTGTTTCAGTAAAACTGAAGTTACTTCAAAACAAGTTTCTTGGCAGAATCCTAAGTCAACACCATTTTATGGAACTAATTTGATTCCATTTCAGAAGTGGGGGTTTCTGCTGTCATATAACCTCCTTGGAGTTCAGGGGGCTGAATATTGGTACGATTTCAGAACAGATATGCTGGAAAGATATTGCAATACAGACCCAGAGAAGCTGTAGAGTCTCTTAAAAGCTGTTACACAGACTTTGGACTATAAAATAGCACAAGCTCAGCCAGTGCAGAAAAAACAATGCTCTGCTTTTATCTAATAGGATAGCATCTTTTGAGAAAGCATAAGACTGGATCACAGAAGCTTCTGTTTCCACTTCTATCTCTGGCTCTCCATAAAGTTTGAAAAGTTAATTTAACCTCTGTGGTATCCTTTCAGGGGGGAAAAAAAAAAAAAAAAAAAAGTAAAGCATTTTAGCATGAGCAGACTGAAAACATTACTATTAAATCTAGATATTCTTAATTTTGAAAAGAAGAGATCTGTAGACGATGTTTGAAGAGGTTCTGGAGACAGGGGAGCCTTTCAATTGTGCTGCTGTATCTATTTATTTTTTTCCAACATACACACCTGTAAAAAATATTGATGCATCTTGAACTAGCTATTTCCTGTCTCAGTTTCATACTGGTTGAAAATTCTCTGCAGAAATATAAACAAAAATAATCTGAGCTCATGAATCAGTTTTCTTTCTGTTAGATTCCTATTTATCTCTTTAAAAGGAATCTAGATTATCCTGAACACTTCAGAAAAAGTCTCAGGCTGATGAAAACCGTAACTGCAGTCAATGAAAAAGTAAGAGTTCATAGCCACTGAGATAAGATTTTATGATACTATTGGTATTTTCTGGACAATCTATTTAAAGGCTAGGGCAGGAGGCCAACTGTTTCTTATTTTGGGATTTATCCCTCTATCTGTAACTCATTAATGTAATAAATTATCCTATAAATATACAATACAGAAAAAAAAGTGAAAAGAAGAGGGTACCTCAAATTGCAAATCATATGAGCACTGGGGGGAGTGGGGGTGGAGGGGGGCAGAGGGAAGACACTCTTGTATTTGTAATATGGCACTATTCCATAAGGACTCAGTGCTTCAATCCTAGCGATTCTGCAGAGAAGCTCATTTAACTTGAATGTTAAGGGACTGTATTTTTGACGAAATCTCAAGTTTTTGAAGACTGCACAATATTTGGCAAAAAAAATAAAAAAGGAGATTACGTGGAGAAATCTGCGTAAATCTGCATAGGTCACCAGAAAGTTAAAATAGGAACAGTTAAAAGTGAACTCACAGTCCTCCTCTACCAACTGTGAAATAAATATTTCTGGTAAAATGTTATCAGAAAAAGTGTCAAAGAATTATGGCTCACTTTTAGTTAAAGGTTTTTACAGGCTTGTCAAAAAACCTCTGATTTCCTACATTAGTGTTTGCTTACTTTACAAAATAAAAGCAATATTCAAGGCCTCATGGCTTTCAGATGTTTTTATAACAAAGAAATCATGAAGTTTAGAAACCTGTATTCAGGTAACCAAAACTATCAATATTTGTAAACAAATGGAACCTGAGCATTCTGTATGAAGCCCATAGAAGTCAACTCAAGTCTACTCCTGCGTGCCTGGTGAGATAATTCCAGTGCTTAGCCTTTTGTATTATAATACGGTTATTTTTAAAATAGTTTTTCAACTGGTTGTACCACTATGGATTGGAACTACCATAACTGAGAATTGTTATGTATATATATGTCCTAAACAACAATTTAGCACCTTGCAGAGGGATTCAGGGCTCTTCTAATGCCTAACAGCAGCACACAAAGCAGAAGCAAGAAGTTTTCAGTCGTTCTGACCCATTATCTGAGCATCACTTCATAACTGCGTTAGTCTGTAAAAAATGGAAATGATCCTTTAATTAAATGGAAATAAAGATGAGATCCTATAGGAAACTTTAGCTTCCTCTATAAGTTAGTCAATCCTAGCTGGTCTTTCAGAAACTACACCGCTAACCAACACTATTTAGAGCGTTAAATAAGTCTATGCTAACAGAAACCTCTCTGCAAATGCACTCTGACTGCCCTGACAGGGTTTCACAGAGGGGTAGGTGGGGTAAGAACAGCTTTGCCAACTTTAACCACTTCAGTGATTTCCTTTCCTGGCAGCTTTCCACCCATGTATTTTATCCACCAGGGAAATCTGCTCAGAAGCATCAACAAACTGGCATTCCTGATAACCGCACTCAGTCTGAAAAACTTATTTTTATTTTTTTTTTTATGAGAGTGATTACAATCAATAATGAGTCTGCCTTGGAAGTGCACTTACGTAGCAGTGGTAGAATCTCCACTGCCACCCACACTGCCTTGCAGGATCCTAACTTAAAAAAATAACATACTCTTCGCAAGGTGTGCATGACATTTCTAAATGACATACACTGAGAATTTTCTTTTTTCAGATTAACATTTGTTAGTTCCTCCTCACTCACCCCTTCCTCCATAGAGTGAGAAATCATCAAGGAGACATATGACGAACCACACAAGAAGCAACTGCCAAAATGTTTCAGTGTGGATCTAACTGACAGTTGAGAAAGTGGAAAATCCTTTATACATTTGTCATGTAGAAAAACTAGTGCATGCAGATTAGAGTGCCTCAGTTTCTTTGCAGAGGAAGCTCTCTTCAACCGCCTTTTCTTTTTCCAAATTAGATGCTGCTTTTTTCACTAGCACAAACCCCTCAATTCAAGCAAGATTTTAAAAGGATTTACTTTAACAGCTAAATATAAGCATACTACGCTCACCTGGTATTTCAAAATTATGCACATTTTTATGGAAGTATGAATACTTCCTTTTCACTCTGAACCATATGACTGCTTCTACTTTGTAGCACAGGGAGCATGAACCACAGGTGTACAAATGCAATCTGACCAAAATCTGATCTGGTTTAACAATCTGTTTCTGAACTGTCAATTACATTGCACAATGCTGTTAAATTAGCAATACCAACAAGTGATCTGTTAAGGGATAAACCCACAATTTCCCTTTCAAATCTCATTCTGTTTGTTCATTCTGACCAAATGCTGCCCAGCCTGAAGCAGTGATGAGGCTGGCCATGAAGAGACAGGCACAGAGACAGCATCTACCTTATAAGAGCAAGTAGGACAAGTAAAAAAATGCAAAAAGTCTATAGATGAAGATGATTGAAATGTTTTTTTCTGCATCACAACATAAGCTAATATCAAAACAGAGAAAGAAAAATACCCTTTGCAGTACATGCATGCAAAGTTGCTTCCCGCAGGAGATTTTTGTTTTGCTGGTTTGCCCCTTATATACAACCATCTACAAAAAGGAAGACAATTTCAAGGAGCAGCAGGGGCAGGCTGTTTTGTGAGGGAAAGTGAGGTAGGGGCCCAAAGTCACAGCAATGCAGGCAGGGCTGTGCCCTCAGCGGCACAGGTGCAGTCCCGCAGGGCCCAAGCAAGGCATACAGGGCAGGTCCAGTGGTGGTTACCAGGTCCCGCCAACTGTCCAGACTGTCAGGCACATCTGCAGAGGTGGGGCAGGTCTGGGTCAGAACTAGCAACAGAATCAGGGAGGTACAAGACTGGGCACAGACATACCTGCAGCATAGCTCAGGCAGAGACCAAGAGCAAGAACCAGAGCTTAAAAGCAACCTCTGGCAACAAAGGGGACAGGTCTCTGCTGAGGATCCTCAAGGCTGCAGACCTGTGCCCTATCAAAGGTGGCCTCAATCCCTAGAAGCATAATTCTCAAGCAAGTCTTTTCACTGTTTTGTTTCTTCTCTTTCTCTTTTGCCATCAAATCACACCTTCTCTCATGCAAGGACCCCTTAACTACCTGTCTGCAGGACTCAATTACAACAGTCAGGTGCTGTGATACCATTCCTCTCCCTGCTGCACATCTGGAGCCAGGAAGGGTTCACATTCAAGAGCATAACTGAAATAAAAAAAATGCAATTCCACCATATGTTCAGAAAAGTCCTTATGAATTTAATTACTCCAAAATTAACTTCATGCATCTGAAAGATTTTAATCTCCAGAGAACAAAGATCATGACCAGTTTTAAATAAGGTTTCCTAATTATCAAGGTACAAAGACAAGGTCAGGTCTGTTGTGTACACAGCTTTTCTTCTGAAGGACAGCACAATAAATAAAAAGAAACACAAATAAAAATATTCTTCTTCTGCCCTGAAAATGAACCAAAAGAAATTCCATCTACAAGATAAATTTTCTGGAAAACAGCTGGAAAGAAACTCAGAAAATTGAAATAAAACTCATCTGTAACTACAATACTACTAAAAAAATGTTCTAACATCACTTAAATTTAAATGTAGCAAAATTCCCAAGATTCAGTTCACACAAAGAGCAAATGAAAAGTGTTCTCAACAGAATCACTAAAGCGTTTGAGGAAAGGATGTCGCAAAGAATGAACACTGCCTATCTCTGAGTGTTCAACTTTTAGTATTTTTCCATCTATTCTGAAAGCCAACAATCACTCAGGAGAATGACATATTGACAAAATATACAAACCCATACACCTAGATATTTGACTGTGTGACGGAAGAGAAAAACGATTAAGAAAATTCTCAAGAGGACAAGATCACAGATGTAAAGAAGTAATCCTGATAGCTTCAGGTGAAGTAGTTTTAGCACTTAAAATATCCTTTTAGGACTAGAAGCACAGATTTTAAAGCTAATTAGACACAGATAAAACTTTGTGATGATCAAGTAAGAATGTCATGTGGTTGATACATCATAATGCATTCATACATTATTAGAGAAAAGTTATTAAAAAGACCTTAATTTCAGTTTGTTCTAAAGTTGCTATCAGCTGTTTTGATACAGATCACTAAAGATGCCTATTCAATGTGAAACACAGAAAATACTGTTTCTAAATTATTTCTTACCCTAGGTATTCTTATACCATTTCAGTCTAAAAAGACAGAAGGCGATACTGGCCTTGATTGTGCATTTCAAAGACATCATTTACTGAATTTGAAACAAATAGTGCTTAGGGAATCTCAGCTATCATTGTGTGTGGGTCAGCACTGTCACAGATCCACAAGTTTTAAATTATCCCCAAGTCTTCTTTACAACGTTTAAAAGTACATTGTTTGTGAATAAAACCGGAACACTGGAAAAATAATTGGTTACTTTTATCATAGGTTGTCACAAAAAGTATGTTATCATTATTGCTGTTACCTTTCCTAAGGCAAGATACTCATTCCTGCTTTAGTATGTCATGGAATTATCTAAGAAACCATAAAAGACTTACATACATGTAAAAGTGCTGTTCAGGATAGGAAGTGTGGAAGATGACATTAGCTAGCTTCTTAGAATCATAGAATTGTTTAGGTTGGAAAGCACCTTAAGATCACTAAGTCCAGCAATCAACACTGCCAAGTTCACCCTCTAGCTAATTAGCACAGGTGGAATACCAGGCTAAGGCCAAGTATGGGAGCCCTGGGAAAAAGTAAACACAACTGCAAAATGCCACATTGGCTGCGGTACACAGAACAGTCCTGTGGCATGACTGTAACAGAACTGTGATTTCTATTCAGTGATTTGCTTTCCATTAAGCAGAAGACACAAAAGCATTCCTCTCAGGTTTTCACCTCTTGATTCATTTTTGAAACACAAGACCAATATTGTCAGATAATGAGGGACCACAAATGGGCTTAGAAGAACTAACCTTGGGGTGCATATATGAAAAATCATATGGTACTTCCAAAATGTCACCAAGGATCCACTTTAATCTTATTGCTCCACCATGCAACACAGCGTGTCATGCAGCAGGTACTGTGTGCACAGGCACTTGAGCCTTCTGTGCTATCTCATTCTCACCAAAACAATTTTCTCCCTAATTACAACGATGAAGATTAGGAATTCCGAGTGTGAGAGAAGCAGCATTAGCCTAAAGGAAGATTTTAAAGACAGATTATTTTTCTTCTTGAGGCTAGCAAATGTCTAGAAATGTTTTGTTGCTGTCTGGTTAGACAATATAATCAAATGCTGTTTGCTCAACAAGCAACAAAACATCACAGGCAAAAGATTCCTATTTTGCCTGAAAAGAAAGCTGAGTTTTTCACTAGAAAAATGTTTTCAATGTCATTTTTTTCATCTCTTTTAGAGAACAGATAAGCCTGTCACTTTTTGAAGATCAGATATACAATTTCAGTCTCAGTAAAAAGTGTAAAAATTATCACCATAACTAGTAATTTTTGGAAGGGCTCCTGGGTTCAGCTTTGGGATGGGGGAGACACAGCCTCCTCTAGGATGTCATAGGTGGCACCCACACTGCTTCCAGCTAGAGTCCTCAGCTGCTCTGTAACATTCAGACACCCAGCCACAAGTGGGCAACTCAGTCATGTGAAAAGCAGGAGTTTGTAAACTAGACAAATGACTTTGAAGACTCTAGGACTTACCCTGATTCTTTCTATAACTTGATAAAGTTTCATGGATTGTGATCTTATAACGTCCTGTTTCCAGAGCCAGGCAATAAAACTTAGCCACTACATAACATAATCCAGGATTTTCAGGTACTGAGCAGCTGCATTTTTTTATTAGTGTCAATAATGTTGGTTGTAAATGTTTCCAGCCTAATCCAAATTTTGTCAACTCATATGATAAAAATACCTAATGCAATTTTTGCTGCTAGAAAATCAACCACTGAAATGGTATAGTTAAACAATAGTTTTCTGTGAAAAAGGAAAGTTTTACCAACAGGGCAAGGCCTGAAACTTCCAGGCATCCATAGCACTTTTCTACTAGCTTCTACAGGGGTGAAACAAGGCCACCAACAGATGGTACTTGGTAGTCAGTCCCATGTACTTCAGTTCTATGAGCTGGATAAATAAGGCTTTTTTGATGGGATTGTTTTTATAAACCAGGATTATACAAAGGCTTTTGTCCACTAGTCCTAGCACAAGGAACAGTTACAAGAATCACACTGACCATGCATAAATGAAGCAGAAAAACAACCAAAACATCTAAACAACAGTGCAGGGAGGGCTGTAGAGGTGGGCTATGTGTGCGCCTACATATGCTAGTTTAAGAGTTGGAAGTAGCGGCTCCCATTGCTTTAGGCTGCTCTTGGAACCAGTCAGTTGGTAGTAAGTACACAGGAATTCTGCTGAGTTTCAAGCTCTTCTGACAAAGATGTGCAGTGTTAGGTAGTGGCAGGACTCCATCTGGAAAGATATGGATATTCTTAGACCTGTTCAGTGATTCCACAGATGATGTATTAGCCACTTAAGAGAAAGCCAACAGAACTGTTACCACTTTCAAATGAATTGCAGTTCTCCAAGAAGGTATGAGTAGGCACTGCATCAGGGATAAACAGTGAAAGAATTGATTTCTAGTGTGGTTATCTTCAAGAACTAGATCTGCTAAATATAAGGAGGAAAAAAAAAAAAAAAAAAAAAAAGGCTGCAGTAACTTTCACTAACAGCCTATTGCACTGTTAGACCAGAAAGGGAAATACTTCCAGATGTGGAAAACATGTAGACTAACGAGAGCAGCTTTAATCTGGTTAGAATATAACTCAATGGTATCTGTATCCTCAAAGAGGAGGAGAAATGGGGAACAGTGCTATGGAAATACTTGCTGAAGTATAAACCCAGAAGATGTGGAAGTTATCAGTGTGGAAATTATCCAGTTGATCAAGTATGAGGCTGTGGCTGGCTGGAAAGATAAGAGGCTGCAGAAGCAGAGAGGCAGCGTACAACAATGCAAATATCTCTGCTCCAGGTAGATATTAAGAGCTGTGTTTTAGAGTGAGGGTACCATCCCTCTGCGGTGTAGCTGATAGGGGACAGTCAGGACTAAGCTCATGTGCATGATTCATATTCCATCTGAGCCCCAGAAAGATGGGAAACAATTTAATGAACCTGAAAGAGATTAGTGCTTATTTTTGAGTACTATTCACAGAAGGTAGTCACCATCATTTGGGTCACCTTTGGAAAGCTTAGTAGATGTCATTTACCTGCTTATGTCTAATTTTATGGGTATGTCTTATTTTGAAAAAGCTAAGAATTCAAGGAGGAGAAAAATTATATATATATATATATATATTTTGTAACCCTGCACAGACTTCAGGACTGTAGAGAGAGCTACATCAATCCCTACTTTTGTTTACTTTTGATACAGGTTTTGCACATGTCGTTATGGTTAAAGGCTAACACCGTAGCCTGAAGACCCATTTGTGAAACACTGCCTGTTTTCCCTGTACCTAGATCATAAGTCTGCCTTAGGGTAGGAATTGGAATAGTAATATATGCTTGCTTAATTTAGCTGTATCAAAAGAGTAAAACTGAACTAACAGTACCTGGTCTGCAACTACTTGAAGGAAGCAGATTGCCAGTGGAGGTAATGTATCAGAAGTTTCTGATTTGCCATCAAGCAAAAGAATCCAAAATTACATTTCAAGCTGTTAAAAAAGCCCAAACTTCTCCATCCACAGTCTTGTTCTGTTGTGAACAATAATGAAAGCAGCCTGTTTTTATAAACAGTATGATTATATCAGCATTACTCTGATAATTTCTGACTAATTTTTTCACATACACAATGAGTTTTCCCGATCTAAAAGCAAAAGAAAATTCAGGTTACATGGCCTTGTTACTCCACAGGCTTTCACATTAACTGTGTGACTAACTGCAACAGTCTTTTTATTAAAAAAAAAAAAAGCCAAAAAAAATAAAAATCTATTTCCCTCAATATTTTCTATCTTCTACTTCTATGTCCCTACTGACTGTACAACTTTCTTTTGTATTTTACTTTGATTTTTCACCTGTACTCTGAAACATTCTGATGTACAGCATATTTACACATAATTTTTAAAATGTTGTGACAGTTTGATATTTTTTGGTGGATGGAAATTCACTTATCTTTTATGAGAGAACAAATTTAGTGTCCTGAGAAACAGACATAAGTAATTCAAATCCACGAAAAACATTCTGTAGGTGTCATTCGAGAGCCCTTCCATCTACCTATTTCAAATCAAAATCTCTATTCTATCTAAACATCCCTATTCAGACCTAGGTCCAGGAGTTATTAACGTGAAGCTAGTAGAGCCATCTGTGAACCAATCCAAATTTCAACCCAGAACAGGTCGCAGTACCTCAGGGAAGTGTTAACAGAGCAGAGAGTCATTCAGACATCAGGCTTGACTTCATTTCAACTTGACAGCAGCAGAAAGTCACCCTGCCATCAAATACATATCCTTGAATCTATGCAAAAGCAACACTTTTTATTATCCTTCCAGTTCTCTGGTCATATATGTACACATCACACAAATTACTATCACAGATGGCATACTTATTATCACTTTGGATAGAGGCCATAGAGGTCCTGAATAAACATGATTCCCTATTAGTCACAGTTAAAGGGCAGTAATGAGTTATGTAGTAAATTCAGTTGTAGCAGAAAGTGATAGCCACATGTATCTCAAAGTGGTTGAAAACATGGTATACGGGTATATGCTTTTTCCCTCAATGCCAAAGTTCATCAAATTCTGTTTTAATAACCAATTTCCTTTTTTCCAAGCTCAAGTTTTTACTACATTTACTACAAAGAAAAAACTTTCTTCTTTCCTCTTCTTGTAATGTTTTGCACTGCTTATAGGAGCAGCTGTCAGAACACACACATCGTGTCTGTCCCCTGGGCAAAATAAAGACTAATCTTACAAGTATAGACAGGCTGGAGGGGTCACTTGTGCTGGAGGGAGTCATAGCTGGCTTTTCAACTGCAAGACTTCATTTCTACCATGATGACAAGCTTTTATAAACCTGAGCTTTATATCTTGCCCTCTCTACTTTCTGTGGTTCATACAGTCATTTGTCATAAGCTAACCTAAAAATCATGTTGTATGTGGACTCAGTCAGCAAAGAAACAAAATGGCATACTTAGTGCAGGAAAAAGAGTTTATACATTGTTAAAAGTTTAAAAACTTGATTTTTCTTTTGCAGAAAGTTTGTGCATTTGCTGAAGCCACTTCACTTGTACAGCTAACTATTCAGATATAATGTGGCCTTGGATGACACAAATGAAAAAGGCACAAAATTAATTTAGCCATATTGTAGCTATAGTCCTTCAGAACTAATTCACTCTGCTGGCTATTAATAGAATGGATGCACAAGTACATATTTCAGTGTTGATTTCCATAAGACCTTGATGAAAGTTACGCACTTTTCAGGTGGCTAAAAATCCTGTCTTTCCCTTCCAGCAATTAGTAAAACTGATTTTAACACCTACTGAAGATCTACTGAAATTAACTAGAAGACTTTGATCAGCTTTGGATCAGATGAAGCATATGAGAGAGAAAGATACATGAAAGCTCCCACCCCTTTAAACATAAGAAAAACTGAAAACAGAAGATGACATGAAAACCTCATTTCTCTTTGAAGTCAGTCTGATTCATCAACCCTGGTGGGCAGAAACTCTTATAAAATTTTCATTTCCTATGCTTTTAAATTTTTTCCCTTACATGCAAAAGCCCATTTGCCCTATACAAAACAGAAGGTAATGAAACCAAGATTTCATCTATCAGATCTTGAATTGTTCAGCTAATTACGCATGTTTACTAAGTACAGAATTCTGCCACTACATAGGTAAAGAAAATTACATACTTTTAAAAAAATAGAGTACTGGAGCAATTATATCGAAACCTTACAGTATTTTAAAATAACTCTAAAAATATTAATTACTTTTTGAAGTGCCTCTCAAATAGAAAAAGTAATCTGTGAAGATGACTGATTTATGCAATAGTCAGAAGTTACAGCGTAACTGAGAATATCCTTTTCCAGTCCATCTGTTGGCCTTGTGTTCATCTGCCTGACTAGGTCTCCATGTGAAGCTACTCCATAAAGCTAAAATCTGTGACACATGGAGATCATTTACCATAAAAAAACACAGTCTCCAAGATCATGTGTCAACCTGCATATGGGAACCACCCTTAGTACCAAGAAAGTAGTACAATTTTACCCTTCTGTTCATAATAACCATTGCTTTTGGAATGACATTTTCTTCCAAGCTATTTTTGCAAACAGACATCAGGGAATAAGTGGTGCATAACAGAGAGAACTGTAATTTTCAGTGTCATGGCCATATTCATCTCCATTGATAAGGGAATTCCCATGGCACTGCTCTCACAAACACTCTGACTATCCACTTAGTATATGATAACCAGTTTAAATCGGGATGTTTCAGTTTAACGTAGCTACCCATATCACTAGCCATGTAGCATGGATTTCCAGACAAGATGGTTTACCCCTCACTTTTGTGACTGCAATGAAAACCTAGTCTTAAGCCACCAAAAAACAAGGTTCAATTCACTGTTTCAGTTTCTTTGCTTCCCAGAATTAAATGAATTTCTTTAGCTCGTGTAAGCCCATGCCTGAGAAAGCCAGCCTTTCTTTCTGCAAAAAAGAACAGGTGTGACTATAAAATTTAAAGTGAAGTTTTAAAAAATGAAACTAGGATAAATGTTAAGCGTTACTGCACCATAATTATTATAGTTCTTCACTGTGAACACAATTGGTAAAAAATTAAATCATATCTGTTTTGCAAGGAGCTTACCGGATTAAATCTTATCAACACATTTCTTCACAAATACTAAGTTCCTTGTCTCTTTCACTGCTGCAGCTGCGTTTCCACATATCTGATACCGTCTTAATCTTCATTAAGGAGGAATGAAAGGATCTTAAGATGTCATTACGGTACACACATGTTTTGTTCTGAAAACCAGCCAGTTTGTACCATTAAAATGTGGTATTGGGCCAATGCTGTAACTACATTCATGTAAAGATAAACATAGAAATAGCATGGCACTGAATATACCTGCAAGTCAACGTGCCCTGAGAATCAGCTCATATGGGTGCTTGCAGGAATGCTGTTTTATCATTTCCCATCACAATATCACGGCTAATTATCACAATATCACAATCACAGCTATCACAATAACAGGAATTTTATGGCAAAAAAGGAATGACTAAATCAATCATGCATGAAACAATTGACCAGAGTCGACTACTTTTTTCCTCATATGCTACATCATTATATCTTTGTAAATAATATATCCATTGCTTTAGTCTTTATAAATAGCACCATATAATACAAAGAAATCTTTTGCTGGGGACTAAAACTATTATTTGGGATTATCTGACCTCTTTCCACCACACTCATGCCACATACATTGGTTACTAGCTTTCCACAGTTAAGCTGATCACATATGAATCACTTTTGCTTTTGGAAAGCACTGTTCAGCATTTACTTCAACACCCACAATATGACACAGTTAAAACATGTCTCCTTTAAAAAAAAATTACTACTTTTCAAGCACATGCACCTGTATATCACATAATTCCAATGAAAGCAAATCATAACTTATTTCTTTAGTTCAATGAAAAGGTTTACCATATATACTATTTTCCTGCCCATGGTATTCCTTGCACAGAATGCAGCAATGGCTCCAGCCTTCGCACCACGTCAGGAACAGCTAGCTCTTCTTCCACAGATGTGCCAGGCTGCTGCAGTCACACAGTCCTTGAAGAAAGTAAGCCAAGAGTGAGATCACGACAGGACCTGGCCTCAACCCATAACTGAGTCAACTGACGCTGATAGGAAGCATCTCTGGAGTGTTTAGTTTTGTCAATAGACTTATGCACAATATGCCATACAAAAATTCAGTGCATGTTTCATAGATTGATGAATGTTGATGAAAATGGAATTTAAATGTTATTTTTGTAAAAAAACACTAATTATTAACCAGAAAATTGAGACTCAGTGAAATGCATTACCACCCCACAACCATACAGAAAGTGAATGGCAAAGGAGTAACTACATTCAAATATATTAATTCTCAGTCACATGCTTCACTGAAATAAGTAGATTTGAACTCAGACAAAATAAATGACCATCTGAGCTGACCATGTCAATCAACCACAGGTTTTCACACAACTACCATGGCAGCTTGTCATGATTCTTACAGGGAATCAGCAGAATTTCCTATACAAAATGAAGATGTGAACTGAAGCATCAAAGTTCCAATTTCTCTGCAAGCCCTTGCGAACCATGAGGTAGATGTAGCTGCATTTAGCTGCATTCACACAGAAAGTAAAGACTTCAGCAGTTTATCAAAGTAGTCAGACACAAAAAGAATTTGGCTGATTTTGTAGTGAGTTGGATGTCATCCACGCCACTGAACGCCACTGAAATTGAAAAATTACAGAAGACCAATAACAGCAGTGGAAAGTTAAAGGTGCGATAATTACAACTGATGGCTAGAACATATTTTTTGGTCAGAATATTGAGACTTCTACAACTGCTGGTATCAAAGTAATAGGAAAGAATAAAAACCTAGAAGTTTAATTTGTTGTGTAACATGGGTTCTTCAAGAAAGAGGACATTTTTTTCATAATTTCCTATCTTCACAGAAACAGCTACAGTTAGGAAGAGGCTTTACTTTGTATTGACCCTCATATTTTTGTTAATTTTATGCTTCCTAACATTTAGCTGCAAATAATAAAATTGTAGAGAGTAATTCAACCTTGCTGACCCAAAGGCCAACACACAGCTGCAGCTGCTTCAGAAGAAGGTGTGAAAGGGTGCCACTGTAGCTAAAGGTGGAAAAAACCCCAATTTATCAAAGTCAAAAGATTCAATCTAGAACTCCTAGACAACTGCTGAAGTGCCTCAACAATGAAGGAATTAAAATATATATGTGTATATATTTATATTAGGTAGAAGTCCACAGGATTCAGCCTTCCAGGGCTTTAGTTCTCAGTGACACAGTAAAGGGCTTTCGCTCATGACCACCAAAGCCTCCCTCATCCTTTTCTGGCAACCAAGGTTTGGAAGGCCTGATATTAGTACATGTATTCATCTGTATGTCCCTTCTCCTGTCCTGTATCTGGCAGTTTGAGAATGAACATTTTTATCATGAGTCTCTGTGTTTTTATCTAGCTAGCTATCCATATACATACCGAAATGCAGGTAACACTAACTAGTTGGTTTAGAGCTAACTGAAATGATAACACCTGGATGCAAACAGATAATCCACAGCTAACTCCTGTGGCTGACGTTACTATTTAAAAACACATTAGGGAGGCAGCCTTTCCTTTCCAAGGGCTCCGTGTTTCTGCTAGTCAGTGGGATCTTACATCAGTGGAGGTAACACCCCACTGACTTCATGAGGTTTTGATACAACTCTTCTGATTTCAGTGATCCCACCTGCATCACTTAGGCTAATAATTCACAGTTATCTTACAAATGAATTGTAATTGGTAAATTACAATTTAAAAATACAGAAAATACTAATACTTTTAAAATACTTTATTTAAATTTAAATCTTTTAAAAATACAGAAAAAAATCTAACAGGTAAGTATTCTCCCCACCAAATGTATTTTAATATGTGTACTTACTATATCAATGGAACAAACAGAGAATTACTATGAATAAAATAAAGATCTAACCTGCTGTTCTTTACTGTAGTGCTTGCTTTTGAAGATGATAAACTACACCCCCTCACACATTTTTCATTGATTATATAGATTAATTATTTTAATTCAATCTTGCTGCATTATATGTGTGTATTAGGGAAAGAAATTATATGTAAAGTAGACGGCAATAAATGAGGGAGGAAAGGCACATAATTTTCAGTGTGTACACAGATACTAACCAGATTAATTTACTTAATTTTATCAAAGTAATATCTCTGGAAATTAAAACTTTAATGAAAGCAATAACTGAAGCATAAGCAAAACAATATTAAAAACCCAATATAATTTTTCATTATATTAAAGGTTTAAAACTGTTTTCCTTTTTTAATTCTACAGTGTACTTAAAGGAAGTTACTAGTTTTTAATATGATTATTCAGTTGTACAAACTTGGAGACCAATCTACACATATAATGTCGCTGGGGAGTAATGCAAGCAACAAACCGTAAAAACTCAAAAATGATCAGTATGGAATATGCAAGAGTATTTTAATAACTGGAATGAGGCTTTTTGTTATTAATGATATGCATCAAAAGCAATGCTGCCGATTCCCACAATAAGAACATTAAGATTCATTTCGTAACTACTAGGAAGTCTCTTTGCAATTTTTCAAATTAAAAACTCTTCATTTTTATAATGAACAGTATGACTTATCAATGATTGCAGTTTTTCAGAGGCTAATACCTAGACATTCAAGATTCATTTTTGACACAGAAGTAGCACTGTAATAAATTGGTTATAAAAGAAGAAACAGGACCACACATTACAATTAACCTTTTTATTTCCCTTTACTTTGATATGAGTTTATAATTTTAATTTGTAAAAACATTAGGCTGAATCCCAAAACGTAATGAGTTATAACATTTTGCAAGGTAAATGGAGGTTTTGTCTTTTATTTTGCAGCAAATCTACTCTTCTGATATTCTCTTGTCATTCCACAATAGTTGTTTAGAGATTTCCCAGTCCCCCTTTAAAGAAAAATCCAAACCTTACATTTCTGAAAAATAACACTTAATTACTATTTTTTTTCCAGTGTGAAATCAGCAGTAACTTAACAGGTCTGATGCATCAATTTACTTTCATGTAAAGTTCTCATTTACTTTTTTTGCCTTGGAAAAACAAAATGTACCTGAATTCTGTACATGGGGGAAGCCTCATTTTCTGCGGAACATTATATAAAATTGTTTTATTTTTATTAATATTTTACCATTTGGGGAAAATTACAATGTGTGTTTAAAAAAGTGGAAAAAATGCAGTTCCATCATTTCAAATTACAGGTTATAAAGAAAAAAAGGCTAAAACCAGTATCATAAACTCATGTAAATTAAAAAATTACCAAGATATACCTTGTGTCCACAAATCGGCAGTAGAATATGGCAGTCATCAGACAACAAAGCATAATTCAGTGGGAATTACAGCTGCTTGATAGTAAAATAAACATTATCTGCTAATGATAGTTTCACACAGGATGAATCAACCTCTGCCATAAATGTACAAAACTTTAGAAGAATCATTATGAACAGAAAATATGAAATGAGAGCTCACAGGGGAGAAAGACAAAGAAAAACAAGCCTTTAAATTTCTCACAGGAGCTGAAATATCTCTACCATTTCTCTTTCCAACTCATTCCACTGATTTATCTGACTTAAGGGACTTGCTTCACATCATATAGATCAATGAGAGATGCATGGTTCTTACTAATCAAATAATTTTGATTCTCTCAAACATAGGTGTCTGCAAAACAAGTTATACATATGCACCTTGTGACATCAAAAGGAGATACTGTTTTTGGTAAATTATTTGCCCAGCTTTGCTCTCTATAGATACTGACTGCTAAGACAAGGATGCTCCAATCTTACTGAACGTGTAACTGGTCTATTAGCATTTATATAATTGCTGATTGCCTTTGATTTCTGAGGAGGTTGTGAAGGGATGACAGTTTAATAGTACAAGGTAGTTTTTATATGACCAATATAGCAGTCTTGTAGTCTAGCTAGTAAGCTAACTCTGTCCTACAGAGTACTGTGCTATTGCAACAGCCAATCGAAGTTAACTCTATATTCCTTATATAAGAAATCTAGACAATTTGCTTCCCTCAGTATCATTTTATTAAAAAAAATATACTATTCAGAGCTAAGTATCGCCTATTGTTCAAGGCTTATTGGCAATTAACACTTC
This sequence comes from Falco rusticolus, assembly GCF_015220075.1. Classification (NCBI taxonomy): domain Eukaryota; kingdom Metazoa; phylum Chordata; class Aves; order Falconiformes; family Falconidae; genus Falco; species Falco rusticolus. The sequence continues at coordinate 25,015,577 of NC_051197.1, forward strand.
AACACCTGTTGTATAAGCTTCTCCATAAGTCTTTGTGAGTCTATAAAACTAACTGGACATTTGTTCAGCCAAATGAGTTTAATTTTTTGGCTGTAAAAGTGAAACCATTAAGGACTAATGCAAAATTATGCAAAATACATTCTAATCATCACTGCTCATTGTAAAGAACTTACCCTAAGCCATTCAGAATACATAATACTACTAATAAAATTGTTAAATTCAGTCTATCTAACAGGTTTTGTTGATAATATGATCTACCACACAAAAAGTGTTGTTAAATGATGAGTTTAATGCAAAAAGCATCAACTTTCATTCCCCCAAACCATTCATTATATAATCTCACTTACTGATTATGTCCTAAAGAATTTCACTTGTGTTTTAAGGGCAATTACATTACCTTATCTCTCCTCATCAATATTCCAGTGCTAAATGGCTAGGACAAAGGGCAAATAATTATTCACTTAACAATCAGATTATTATGCAGGAAAATGAAGATTTATTTACATTCTCATGTAAATTCAGTAGGAACTGGTTTTGTTTAATTAATTTGATGGCTTCTATTATCCCTATTTTGGATCAAAGTAAGATATTTTCAAACTATTCAAAAGGAAATCCCAACTGCTTTTTCAAAAGGTGGTGGCTAATTTAAAGAGTGGTGATAATTTAAACAAAAGTATTAAATTAACCAAAGCAACAGTAACAAATTTTGCCTTGTGGCAGGTTTAAGAGAGTGGTGGTTTATCATGTTTTCAAATGGAATCCATTTTACTTTCAGCTAGGACATACAATCAGATTGGTTGTCCACCTACAGGTGGCCAAGAACAGCCAAATGACAGTTTTAAGAGGTCATTTGGCATTATAAAAAACGTACAAAGGAAACTGTACTTCTGAAAGCACTCTGTAAGTAGAATTCTTCACTGTTCGTTATGTGTTACATAAATGCAGGAAGAGGAAAAAAACCCAGCAGCAGAGGAAGAATAAGGCATGAAATAAAAGACTGGCCTCCAATAGTGTAGAAACATCATTAAGCGTTTATGAAATTATTTTCTGGTATGTTTACAAATCCTACTAAAAAAAAATCAAGTTTTTAAGTTTAAAACATGAATACAACTAAGGATACATTTCTATCATCTTCATTCTCCTCAATCTATTTAAGACACTGAAATATGCAGCAGGCAGTTCAGAACAATTACTTCTGTTTATTTCTGAGAATTTAAGTATTTCTAGTTTTCAACTATTTTGATTATGTTAAGGTACCTTTATGCAGCAGTCAATATTATAAAAGGGATCAATGGAATCAGAAAAATTGGCCAGAGACAAATATGTGTTCTCTGGGAATAGTCTGAATTCAGTGAAGCATGGATTTATGCATTTGCTGAAAAAATTACAGTGAAATGTGTTTGTTACCAACACTGTGTGAATCATTCCCTTGAAGTCTGCCTTTCTCTAATTTCATGCATTAAGAAATAGTCTAGTAATTTTATGCAAAGAAAAAAATGAAGAGTTTTCACTTACTCAGTCTCTCCAAAGTCTACTTTTTCTCCTCCTAGAGATTTTTCATCTTGGGAAGAAAGCTGACTAACATCACAATACTCCCATCGTATTTCCATTGCCATACTTTTCTACTACAATTCTGTATGCTCACAGCAATTCCAGACAGTCCAGGATTATAGAAATATTCAAAATGCACAGCTGAGCATTTCTTGCACCATCTTACAATATTAAATACTGCATAAAAAGTTTAATACTTTTGATCAAATAAGTATTTAGGTATTTTTGCTGCAAATATTTAGTGATCTACTGAAGTTGCAAGCAGAACAAGCTTATCATTAATTCCAGAAAGACTTAATGTTTATTCTATGGATCCCCTTTACAGAGGATGACAATTACTTACAGAAGGTACAGAACTAAAACACACAAAGTCTAGTAGATACCAGAGCTCATTTACAATTCTTGGACTGGGGCAGAGTTCCCTCTGAAGGGGAGAAGCTATTTGTGAAAAATCTTGGTGTTACAGAAATCAACTAAAACTCTGGATTAATAAAATTCCCTTTGACTTCTGTCAGCTTTGGGCTAAGATTTAAATGGGATTTATATTAATAAAAGAGAGAGAAACCTCCTAAACAGGAAATTACCTTGATTAAAACTAAATTGATTTTTTTAATAATCCCCTGTATACTTTATTCTTTAGACATTTTCAGAGAGCCTTTCTCAATTAATGAAACTGTCTGGGAATCAGCATATTGAACCACCAACTTCTCCACTAAAGGAGGTCTTGACAGAGTAGCAGAATTTGCCATAGCTCATTCATGTTTATTGTGGTCATGTCATTAATCTAGTTAAACATTATATTCTAATTATAGCTGCACTAAGTAGAGTACAAAACAGTGGCCTGATTTTGCTAGATGTGCTTATTTGACTTGGATGTTATTATTTGAATACTATCAAGGTTCCATGAAATAAACAGTAAGATCTATAAAACAACTGCACTTACTTAGCAAAGACCTGCATGGGCTCAAAATACAGATCTACTTACAGGAGGGTGTTGAAGTCCATTAAATATTACTAATAAGTTTGAACAGTTGATATTGAAATGGTAATATTAGTGTGCTGTCTTCCTAAAACTTGTTTCTCACTTCGAATACAATTGCATCTTTCACATCTTTGAAGCAAATCACCACCACAATTCTTCTAATAAACTTCCAAACTTACTAATTTCATTAGTACCATGGGAAGTTGTCTCTCAGCTGCTCATAACACTTCAAAACTCAGGCCTCAAGCATCAAGCTTGGTGGATTTTTGGTTTGTTTTATGAAGTTCTTTCAGTATCTTTTCTGCTACAAGGTAAAAGCTTAATACCCTAGAATATTATTGAACACAGTCACCACTGCACATTATTTGATTTTCATTTAACTGGCAATTTTGTATTACATTTTTCTTTTAAACTAATGTGTTCTTCTTGGTACCAACTGGGAAAACCATCTCCATGCATGACTCCCTAAGATTTTTGTATCTGTTTAAATGCTGGTGTCAGTATTGGACATAGTACTTAGTCTTGAGTCCAAGTCATAATTTTAAATGGCTGCAACTGATTTAGGTATTCATGCATATATCCACATATCCTGAAAATACTAATCCATATATATTCTGCTAGGAAGTTCAGTGAGATGCAGAAATGGCAAATAAATACACCTCATGACAGCATTTCTCTGTTCTCACATGCACTGCACGTGCCCTAGCTAGATGAGCATGTACAAGACCTTAAGGTTTTTCACAAGAAACTTAATCATGTGTTCCTTGAGGGGTGGGGGGGGAAGTAGAAATAGTCACACTTACTTGCTGGTTACATAAAAGTACCTTCATGTTTAAGTTCTGGAGTTTTGCAGAACAGAATCTGTATGCAGGGAAATCATTAGAACAGAAGAGGGGGGCACAGTCTGCTAGTACAGAAATAGCTTTAGTAAAGCTGCATATATTTATGTTGGTATTGTGGTTTCTGTGGAGATCTTTCAAGTTTGCTCAGTCAAGATATATTCCTTCTTTCCCACCTGATTCTAAGATTATTGTGATTTTTAAGCCCTACGAGTTACAGGCATTTAAAGTCTATCTAATGGTAATTTAAAAGGTTGTTGAGTGGCAGTTAAGATTTAATCAACACCAACAACTGAGAACCTCAGGTTACAAGGTTTATATGCACCCAAAGGAATCCTGTGCTGTCATCACTGGGAACTTCAAAAACACACCAGTGTATCTGTGTGGTACTCTGCAACCTCATGTTGACAATGCAGAGACAGCAGTGATACCATTTACTAGTGTAAATGAATCTGCAAATGCAAATTACAAGTCACAACCTTTCAGCAGCAAAATGTAACTGTTGTTTCACTGCAAAAGGTTTATGTTGCTGATTTGCACAGTGATGTAGCTAGGTTAACTTTGCTGTACAGATCTGGTAAAAAAAACTTTAAATATAAAAAAGGAACAACCAGGTGTGAAATCCATGTCCGTTTCCTTTAAATAAAAAAAACTACAACATTTGTATTCTCAAACAAATGCAGAATTGAGGAAGTAGGTGATTATTAGTTTTGTAAGAACTCACTTTTCTTTTGTTAACCTCTGTAAAAGCTACAGAATATTGCATTGTAAAATATGCCTTGAAAATATAGTGGGTGTAAGCTTCATAACTCAAAAAATAATAATTATATATGAAAGCTTTACGCTCACTGCATCTATCACCAAATGAACTACTTAAGAAGAGGAAAATTTGAGTGAAAGTAACAGTTCCAAGGCTTTCAGATGTCACTGGCCAAAGCATTCACAAAACAAATACCTACATTTGACACTAGTTTCTACAGCTGTTCCTAACAAATCTTTCATTGTGATGTAAAGTTCATGGAAAATACAATAAATCTTTTTACTGTATCACAACATCAACAACTTCTCTGAAGACAGAGGAGCTACTCAGAATAAGGGGCTTGTTGGTTGAAGAAGGAAGTAATTTGATGGAGATTCAGCCCTCAGCTGCCTCAAGGGGATAATTGAATAGAGTCAGTTTTCAGTTTCGGTCTAATCTAAAGGCATCAGCCTTTCAAAAACGTATCACAGCAATCACTTCGCCTGAACAGTATAAATTCACTCTGTGCAAAATGAACATGCATGGTGAACATAGTCTTCCATACTAATGGAAAGAGATAAAGGGAAAAGTGAAAGGGAGTAAAATTGCGAGGACAAAACCACTTTCTGTATACCCACATATTCCCTCCTTCAGTTATCTTCGTGTAAAGGCTATTTTCCCCTTGATCTTGTCCATCTTCTGATACCTCTGATACTTCTGATCTTCTGATACTGGCTGAGGAATCACACACTTTTTATGAACACTTTCATCCCTCAGGACATTCGTAAAACATCTTCTGGATATAATTTTTGGGATAGCAAGCAGGTAGTGGTTATGAATATATGGAATAGCCTCCTGGCGCAAGAACTGGCTCTTTAGTGTTAGGAAAACAACTAACAATGCTTATGTAGTTTAATACTAACCCATAATGAACACTGATTTACCTCACAGACTCCTCAGCAAATATATATTTTATGGAAAAACATTTTAAATCAGGCGGCTTGCTTTTTGTTAACACACATAATTAAGATACAGAGCCAATAACTATATTAGTTCCATGTCTAGTAACTATTTTGTCCCTGTGATATTACTCCTGATTCAACACATATTTGAGCTTGGCTTACTTGGTAGATATTTCTATAACATAATTTTCCTCATTATTTTCTTTCTGACACATTCTACGGTTGTTCTTTATGAAAATACTGTAGACAATGATTAGGAGAAAATTCACTTCAACAGGCAAGTCAGGCAGGAGCAAAAATGCCACACAAAATAAGAGTTTGTAAATACACTGAAAATTCAAAGGCTGTAATAACTGAATAGCCTAAGTTACAATATACCTAATGAAAAACATGATAGCATCTTTAAAAATAATCTTTGTCAGTCCTACTAGTTAAATGTTTACACAGGGATTTTCAATAGAGAGCAATGTTTTGGAAATCGCTCAGGATGATAAGAAAGGTGGAAGAGCTTTCTAGGAACCATATAGGTAATCATCCTTCCTGTAACTGTTCCTCCACAGCCCTCTTCCTGACCTTCCTGAGTTCAGCTGCCAATGTACCAAGAGTCCTAGCCCCAGCTCTGAGACACTGCAGCCTGTGCTCCTAAGAAAATTGCTGAGTTGTGAAAGACACACGTCTTAAACTGATACAATTTTATTTGATGCTTCATTTCCAAATGGTATATCCTCACCTTAACACACCACAAGAGTGTGATTCTTGAATTGTGGGAACAGTGCAACCACCACCATAATAAAAGGCAGCCACCACAGAAAAAGAGAAAAAAAAATGGAGGCACTTTTGTAAAAAAACACAGTAAAATAAACACTAAAAGCAAATCAAGGAGAGAGAAATCACTGGAAAAAGTGCATGTGAATGGGATACTGAGGCTCAAGATTTATAGTATGATAACTTATACATATCTATACAGTGAACACAAATAATTCAAAATACAGAGAAAACACCTTAAAAATAAGAGAACTGACAAATCTTGGTCAGTTTTGGAATAAAACAGTGATTTTTGTGTCTTAAATGAAATGTGCTTTCTACAAATGAATGTACCATCCCATAACTTGAAAAGCAGTTACAGTTGACACTGTGCTGAAAACAATTATTTCTCAAACCAAAGTTACATCCCCTTTTTTCATGTTTTGCTGTATTCTAACAATTAAGATTTTTGTATTAATCATCTGCATATTTTATTCAGCTGTGACTCAATAACGGAACGTTCTGTCTCATGAACGTATTTGACTCATCACATGAAGTACAATATGTTTACTTAAGAGTAGCTGTGTTTTGGGACAAGCTGCTTGACACAGGATGATGGCACCTAACCAGAAAAGGCACAAAAAAAGCTTCAAGCATTCTGTACCAAGAAATTTTAGGAAGATAAGAGTTTGCAATAATCTATATGAAACCTCACTTTTTTTTTAATCCTTGTACAAATCAATTATTTTCTAAAAATAATTTCATCATGAGCTAGAGTGCTTACAATATGCATGCCTACAAAGTCCACATTGACCAATGCAGATAAACAGAGAACTGCCAGATTTAATTTCAGTTTTGAATTCTTTAAGATTAACCAACATGCTTGTCTCAGGACTAGCGTCTTGACTCACTAGAAAAAACTGAAGACCTTCCTTTGTTCCAAAAGACCTGATTAGGATCATCTCCTTATATCTATTAACATATGTTTTGTGTCAGCCAGGGTAATGAAAACAGGTTCCACCATTTCTTGAGTAAGTTATGCTGCTCTATCAGTTAACAAGTCTAGTTACACAGCACTGGGATGTGCTGCTGGGTTGAGGAACAGCATAATTTGATTTTGTTTTACTTATGGAAGAGTTGTTTCACCACAAAAGACTCAAAATAACATCTTCAGCAAGATCTCTACAGAGATGCCTATAGAGAAGGTGTTTCTTAATAACCACTGTTTACTGCTTGGCTGATTTTCATGTACTTCCCTCCGACCCTGGCTTTCTTTGACGTTGTTGTGGTTAGATCCAGGAATAGCAATACTTATTACTCTGGATATAGCATCCTAGAATTCTGTGGAATAAAATAAATCACTTGGGATTTTTTACATATTCAAAACATCACACCTCATAAGGTAATCCCATCCCAGGAGTGTATATCTCGAATTCCACCTGACATTGAACAGTGGGCTGAATCCTCCATTTATAGTTGCTGTCACTGCAATCCATCACTCAGCTTAGTACAGTCTACACTGTATCATGTTATTCTTTGCACAGGTAACCAGTGCTTACAATCATCACGTCTATATTGGTTTCCCCTAGTCTTACCCCGCAAACCTGTCTGCATTAATCTCTATTCCACTCTCATTTATACTACTTCCTATTTATGAGTGAACATCTGGTCCTGAGCTAAATTTTTCAACCAAATGCAGAGATTGTCAGTGGTCTGTAAAACAGCTTTAAATTTTTTCATACTTGGTCAAAGACTGAAAGTGGAATACATTTATAAACTGCTCAATTACAGACTTTAGAAGCATTTATTTATAACCTGATCTTAAGTCTTAGATATCACTTTAGAAGGTTTATGTGTCTGTCCTCATCTGCCAAACCGTCTCAGTTCCAAATTCTCAGACAACTTACAGTGACCGGTCCTTTCCCACACAGCTAGGCTAAGTAAAACAGCTGGCAAGGATCACCACACTCTGCATAAATGCAACTTTCTAAACAGATGGATACATGTATTATAAGCCTTTATTTCAAAAGAACACTTTGAGAAAACTCAGAGAAATATATTGTGTTCATTCTGTGATAGGTCATGCATACAATCCTGCTAAAAATGATGGGAGTAGTTGTAAATTATGAGAAGCTACAGTCTAGGATCTCATAACTGGGTGGCCTAGATATTAGTAAGGATATACATACTAATGATGATGAAGCAGTTGTCCACGGAAAAGCTGATTTAGAGAATATTCAGTTTTATCTTTCAGACAGCTCACATGGGAACCTACACAGTATTTATTTCTTTTCGTTGTGCTAGAGTCAAATTAGGATACTGTTTAAAGATAAGGAGCAGTATCATCCCACTTGTGTGACCTACTTATTCTGTTTAATAATTTCCAATCTTTAGCAAGAATGGTTTAGAGACAGGGTAAAATTCAACTCACAGTAACATAAAATTTCAGTAATTCCATTTATACAAAAAAAGACTTATTCCGGTTTTACACCAAAACAACTGAAATCAAAACTGTGACCTACAGAAATGTTTTCTTAAATTTCTCCCTTATTCAAATATGAGAATAATATCAAGGACAAAGCATTGACTTCTCTGCCTTAAGTAGCATTCTAGCTGAAAATTTGTATGTGGGTTGTATTAAAGGATTAATCCTAGTTTATATCAATATTACTTAACTGCAATTTGATCATCCTTGCCTGTGACAGTTTTGGAAACAGAACCCAGAGTTCTGACACACAATTCCTATAAATCTGTTATCATGACACACTGTGTTTTACCTTAATGTTGTGGTCTGGAACATTTCTTGTGTCCCACACCAGCCACCCAAATAGCAATCATTTTACTTTGCTGTTTCAGAGATTTATTCTTTAAGACATATCAGAAATAACAGTTCCAATTTATTATGCATGAATTACTTAAATTATCCTTAAGCAGAAGTTCATGCCAATAAAAATGAGAAGCAACTAAACCCTAGCATTCTTTTTCCTGAATTTCTTGTTCATAATCACTGTCATATTTGCTATGATTTCTGGTAAGGTCACTTCATGTTAAAAGCTATTACAGCACCATATGGCAATGAAAGCTCAGGTATAATTTTAAAATAAGCAGGTCTTCAGGCTCACTAGACTTGAAGTAGAAGACTTGCAATAAAGTTATTTTCGATCTTAGAAGCAGTGTGCTAACTTGTTCCTCTTCTGAAACAGTTACTAGAGATTCACATTATCACAAAGTATAGTTTGTGATAGTGAGAAATAACTACTCAGAATACCATCAGCATTTACTTAGAATACTCTACTGAGTTGATCTCCTGGCATGCATTTTACAACCTAAGGTTGACTCCTGTTAAGGACAACAAGATAATACAGCCAAGACAAAAGAACCTGTACTCTCATTTAGAACACGCTTAATCAATAGAACCAAAGCAACCTCCAAAATGAGATACTAAAGATAGTTAGTTTTAGAGTTTGTCACTTTTTCCATCATCTCTCAAACCATGAACGCATTGCATGGATACAGAAAATCAGATATTTGAAATACAAAATGCTAAGACATCCTTTAGCTTCGCAAACTGACTCACAGCTTGACCAATGCACCACAAATTAATGTAACTAAGAATATGTATTGCTCCACTTGCCATCCCCTTAATACAAAGATTGTGAACTTCAATCAGTATTGAGAAATTCATTGCATTTTAAATACCAGGAGGAAACTTTCTGTGCCCTCACATGAACACAGCAACATGTAATAACTATTTGTTATGATTCTTATTTGCATAAATTCATTAAAACAACAGAGAAATAAAATAAACCTTCTCTAGATCACCTTTTAAAGACCTTGGTCCAAGCATGGACTAGTAATATTTTCAGTGAAAATTCCATTTGTCAGCTATCACTGTAGCAATGCAAGTTAAGAAACCATGTAGATGAGCAACAGGATAAAAGATTAATTCACTTTTCTCATTAAAAGTATATGTTTATGAAAATTCTACCAAATCCAGGTGCTTGAGGAACAGCTATTACAGAGTCAAATATCTTCCTTTGAGATCATGATATTACTTTGAAGTCCTTTGCCACACTAATGAACGAAGGCAAAATACAGTAGAATGAATAAATGTAAAAGTATTACATGGTGCTTCTAAGGAATGTCTGGTCAAATAAAAGCAGGTGATTGTATATCCCATAGGTAAAGGTAATGAAGGGAGTATTCTCTCCACAGGTTGATGAAATCGGCCAAGATTTTCATACGTTATCTTGGACAGCATTTAAGAGCTAAATCATTCTCTGATACACATTGTGAAAAGCTGCATCAAGAATGGATTTTAATTTTCCTTTATGAAAACAAAAACATCAGTAAGTATATTCCTTGATATATTTCACTATCAGTTCTTGAGGACTGAAATATCTGAGATTTCAGAAAAATTTATAGAAGATCTACCCAGAAAATTATAAGCAAGTCAGCCTGATTTCAGTCCCTAGGAACACATTTCTGGGCACACAACTGGTACAGTGATTGGGAACAACCAGAATGGATTTGTAAAGTGTTAAGTCATGCTTGACCAATCTGATTGCCATTTATGATGAAATAATTGAATTTGTGTAGATGGAGAGAGTAGTAAATGCCACTTATCCTAGAGTTTAGCAATTCCTGTGTTTAAGTTAGGACGTTTGGTTTACCTGTGTGGACAGCCAAATGGGTGAAAAGCTGGCTGGACGATGAGGTTCAGAGAGTAGTGATTAGTGGCTCATACTCCACCTGGATGCTGATAACAAGTGCAGTACTGCAGGGGTCCATACGCAGATCTTTCCTGCTTAATACCTTTACCTCTTACAACATCAGCTGGAGAAGGACTTAAGGCTATGAGATGGCACACTCCCGAAGTCTGCAGATGACACCTATGGAATAAAATAAATAAGAGAATTTGGTTAAATATTTTCAGAAAATTTGTAAATCACAGTTCATTCTGTCATTCCTGTCTGTATCACCAAGAATAAACCTCAGGTTTATGGAAGAATCACAATTCCAATATGTGTCCTTTGATCACTTTTCTTACCAAGTGTTTTCCTAAAAATCAATCTCTTTTGTTGTTCCTGCTATATATTTCACTTTCTGAATTCCAGCTAAGAAATTAGGCAGTATTTCAATCAGGATTCTTTAAAAAAAAGACTCCAACTGCTGAATAGATTACTGAAAAAGACAAAGATAATTAAACTACCTACCGAGCCTGAAATTCTGTTATTGTGATCTCTTTTCATTGGTTTAACAATTTTTTTTCAGTTGAAAGCTAAATTGAGTCAGGATGAATTTTACATGTTGGTCATAATCGACTTGAACTTATAAAGTAAAAGAAGAATTAGAGAATATCAGCACCACTTGTCTGTAGTTTAAAAATAGAGAACAAAATAGTACTGAACAAGGTTATTGCTCTAGCCAGACATAGAAGCCAGAAACAAGACAAGGGAATAAATGAACAACAGATTTTTATACAGAGCTATTCTTCACATTAAAAATGTGAGTCTTCATAAAGACTTGGCGTAAGACTTTGTTAGAGAATATGCCATCTCCTCATATATACTGCAAAAAACCAAGGACAAATGTATGAGAAAACTCTCATAACTGAGCATCAACAATGAAATCAAAATCTGCATTCCACAGACTCAGTTGAAGAAAAGCTTTTATTTGGACAGACTAAAGAGATTGAGTCAAGTAATTAATAAATGACAACCACAACATCAGGTTCCTCTGAATCTAATACATTTTATATATTAGCTGTTGACAACTACCTGGTGCCTAATCAAGATGTGAAATGATAACATTTTATACCCTCGTAGTTTGGTTGTACACAAACATAATAGTTCACAAACAGCAAGTGCAAATATATGCACAACAATGTTCTAACACTTTGATGATTATCTGATGAGCCAGAACCTCTTTTAGCCTATTTGGCCATATTGTAACACACTTATAGGATTAACTGAAGCCTGCATTCTGCCAAAAATCATGGACATAAAAGGAAATAAGCTACCTGTAGCAAAGTTCTGGTTATCAAGCCTGTACCTTGTAATTCTGCCAGTTTCATGGGCACAGTAGCAATATGCTGTTGCTTTCTCAGAGCAGGCAATTCTCCAAACAACAGCTTTCCTACATCCAGTTACTGTGTTGAAATCATTTGGTGTTGCTTAAAACCGGGGTCTAAATGTCTGCTTCAAGAAACACATATGCTAAGAGGACATCTATAGGCATGAATGGCATTATTGATAGAGGATGTTCAGGAATACAGATTTGGTCTATCTTTTCTAATGTCTTTTCCTTCAAGCTGAGTGAGTTTGTACAAAAATTAACTTTTATGAAAAACATTAGGATCCATATGTGTATGCACACAAATAAGCCTCATTCTTCCCTTTTATCAAGTACTGTTCAAAATTGACAGAAAAGCATCTCTCAGGATGATGCCAAAGAAGTATATCCAAAATAAGTAACTGGTTATATTGGATGGACATCTTAAAATGTAAGATTTGAGCACAAGAAACAAATTCATCCATGTAGAAGCTCATCATCCTTACATAGTGCTGAAGATGACTGTGGCAACAGAAAAACAACTTAAAATGACTGCTGCCAATTTAGATTTTTCTTAGCTCCTAGTCAAATCACTTGTGTTAAAAGCCTTTCAGTGGGTTGAGTCAAGTTTCCTATTTTAGTTTTTAGACAAGTTTGATTTAAACCATAAATAAATGTACACCCTGCAAGATGGATTCTGACTAAGACACAACTTGTGACTCAGGATCTACCCTGGGATTTGTGGTCCCTCGTCCAATCACAGGAGAGATGCTCATGAAGTGGCTAATCTTCATTAAAGCACGTGACACATTAGTGCTTGGTGTGAAACATTAATGCTTCTTGGTGTAGCCAGTGGACAGTAACAGTGGATACATGCACTAGTCACAAAATCAAGGGCTGTTTGGTTTGCACAGAGAAGTCCAATGTTCACCCCCCCGGATGGCTGCACATGTAACAGAGGGAAAAATCTGCCTTCCTTTACATTACCAGATGGTATGTTACCAAATGGAGTACATTACTAGGTCAAACATACAAGCAGACATACTTTATCATGTGGTTACATCACGTGACAATCTACAGAGCTCAGTATACAGTTCAATAAGCAGATATACAAGCCTTTCCAGAAAAAAAATTGTGCACAACTTTCATTTAAGAAACTGTCTAGTAATATAAAAGTATTTTAAGTTTTGCTCAACACATCACATTGAATTCTCAAAGCAGTTCACAGTGAAAGAAAACAAACATACCAGTATTTACAGTGATGTCGATGAAAGTGTAGACATACATTGATTCAATACTTTTGCTAAAACAACAGTTGTAGGTAGTTTGACCTAAGCAGAAGCAAACTTAAAACAAGAAAAAAAAAATCATCATTTTTTTATAAACACATTTGACAGTATTTGAGGAACACTGGAAATTTTTTCTAGTACAGTTTCTGAAGGTCAAACAATACATTTCCTTTCTGTAGGAAATACCTAGAGAAGCTCCTCTTACTGCAGTTTCTTCAGAGGAGACTGTGTTAGGGAACAATGTTGCAGGCTGTGCCTACTGCACTTCAAGAAATACATACATCCTCTTACATAAAAATTCTGGCCAATATTTTACATTATTAAGTACCCAAAGGAAATTATGATCAAATCAAAAGGAAGAGGAACTACACTTACACATACATCCAGGCAGCAGCAATAATTTTTGCTGAGATATCACTAAAGAAAGCTGAGATGAAATAAGTTTAATACTTCTATAGCAACTTTAGTATAACTCTAACTAAATTACAAATTTAATTTTATTAAATGATTCAGCATTCTGCTACTTTACATCAAGATAGCCATTATCCTAGCTATTACTAAGCTGGATCAGATGATTTGTGTTTCATTTATCTTTCTACCAACTTATTTAAAGGAGTTCTTTTCATACACTATAAAATAGTTTTACTGAATAAAATATTGCGAGGTGGCAAAAAAATTCTCACTCTCAGGCCTAGAAATTAGGAAAGGACATTTAAATGGCTGTGCATACCAACAATCTTACTAAAAAAAAAGAAAGTAGAAAAAAAGAAATACCCATTAAAAAACACAGAAGACTCTTACTAAAGAATAAAACAGTCATGGAATATTACCAAATCTTTGAGCAGTTATATTTTTTTTTCTAAACAGACTCCTGATAACTGTATGTATATACTCATGTTGTCACCTGAACAAAACAGCATGTGTTAAAGTATTTAAAGCTACATGTTTTATTAAAAGATAAAAACTCCATAGTTTATAATTCTGTTACTTCCCATATTACAGGAACATTTATGATTGGGAGTCACTAAGATTTTTGCTTCAGCTAAAATTGGTCTGAAGTGATAAATACAAGTTTCATTCGAGTTCTTCTCCCATGTTCTTTTAGTTCATACACAGAAGCAACTTGTGTACATTACAAACGCAAGCACAGACTAACTCATGACCAAGGTATGCCAAAAAATGGGTGGAGAGAGAGAAGTGAGGAGGGGCTTGTCCTCAGAAACAAGTGTTCCTGTAATCAAAACCTTTCTCATGCTCCAAAGACATAACACATGTGGACTGTCAAAAGCTGCAAATACATTTGAGATTCAAGGTATAAAACATTCCTTCGATAAATTTTCTTTTATAAAGAATTACACTTTGCACAATATTTGTAATCAAGATGACTTTCAAAGTTACATAGTATGTAAAGCAAGTTGCTAGTGCCTTAAAGACCACTGGTAAGATAAACTACAACTAAGAATGCACCTTATTGCCAAGTACACATCACTATGTTTGAAATTTTTGCTGTTCTTAAATTCTGATAAAGAAAAACTCTCTACTTCATTCTGCTAAGAAACAAAGGCTAGCATCATAGGAGAAATAATTTGGAAGTATCATGAGCCAAGGAATACTCCTTACATGGAGGCATTAGATCAGAATATGCAGAGCCATATCATCCAGCAACAGAAGTAGGAAGCATAAAGGGCAGACTATAACCTGCCAATCTCCAGAAGTGTCAGATTTGGGTTGCCAACTACCACATTTCAGAAAACAGTTCTCTGACAAGTGGTTAGCAGAGACACAGCCCACATCCCAAAGGTTCTAGGCATCAATGCCACTTCAGTCAATTGGAACCTAGTGTTAATCACAATTATCACTTCTTAATTATTAAAGGAGTGAGATGACTATTAAAGAGGAAGAAGCCTACTGTAGACCCATGTATCCCTTGATATTCATTAATTAATATACTCAGCTTGTGGAAAACTATGCAAGTTTGTTGGAGTAAAAAATCTATACTGATTCATACCAATAAATATCTAGCTTATGTTCTCTCCTTGACTTTTTTAGCTGCTGCTCCCGATTGCATTTCAGACAGTAATAAAGCAACAGAGCAATCCTGTCAGGTGATAGATAATTCATTCCGGTATCTTTAAATACCTGACTTCAGCAAGTATGCTAGCCAAATCTGGAACCCTGCTGTCTCAAACATTCACTGTTAGAGACAGATATAATTATTCACACCTAATAAATATTAACTGGTTGAATCACATTTAATTTACATTTACATTCTCCACTCAAGAACAAGAAAAGCTATGGTCTTGTATTTATTAGGAAGGTTTGTAATACCTGACAACCACCTAGGCTACAATATATCCTTCTCAGACTTTGGGATACCCACAATGTACCAGCTGCATATAGGGTACACACCGGCCGTTTGCAACCCAGTGAAGCCTTTTTAACATGTGTGGCACCATGACCAACCAGCACCTCCTAAATTCAAACCTACAGGCAATACCAACTGCTATAGCCCTCCAGTGCTAGCATGTTGACAGGCTCAAAATCCCAAGAGCTAAGAAAGAACAAAGGAGAAACAAGGAGACTCCAAAAAGCTCCAGGTAGGGGAGAGTGACTCCCACTAAGCTATTGTTTTGGGCACCAATTTCCCCTTTAGGACCATCCTTCTTTTGCTGAAGTTTGTCACTGGCCTCAGGTCAGCCAAAAAAACTCAGTTCAATCAGAATATGTCCAGTTTTCTACATTTTGCATTGCCAAGCTTGAGCTTGCAATGTTCAATGATTCTGTATGCACACCAAGTGCACTGAGATACTGGATGACCAGCAGTAAGCTGTCAATTGCTAGATAATAAAAGCCTTCGTGACAGGCACTGGACTCTTGAGAAGAAACACAATTACTTTGAAGTGATGTTGATGGCAATTCAGAAAAAGACAGTCATTTCTCTATGGAGCCTGAACACATTGAGCTCCTATAGATTTATATAGACTTTGTACAGATGGTGACTGTAATCCTTTTTAACATCAGCATTACTGAAATATGTGAGGACATGCATCAGATCACAAGTCAGGAATCTCTAAAACATTCAGAGGCATGTCATAGCCAACAGTATCAGGGCTACCAAGGGAACACATTCACTTCAGTGTCTTTTGGAAGGGTCACAAAGTTATTCTAATCCATTGCACTGCAGGCCTTCCAGATTGCCATGTTTACAGTTTCAGCCAGACTATCAAAAGCACGGGATCTACGTGTTTTGGCAATGTGGTTTACTTCACTCAGCATGTACCCCCTTCTACCCACCAACACTAAGAACCCGAGCTGTTGATCTTTATCACAGGTAATGAAAAAGGTGGCAGGACCATTATGGTCTGCATAGGAAGAGCGAGGAGCTCTTTTGATTGTAGTGATGCTGACTTACAGCATGAGCCTTTTGTACCCATTATCTCTGTGAAGATAAAAGGCATAAGAATATATATAGGGAGATGCAAGATGATTCAGTACTGTCCTTCCCACACTTGAGAGCACCCAAGGGTCAAAAACTGAAAAAGTACTCTAAACAAGCCAAGGTACCCTTACCTGTACCTACTATCTTGTGGCACCCTGGAGGCCAATGGTTCATACTACCTGTCTTTCAAAATGTTCTCCAGGTGACAAAACAGTGTTCCAGCTTGTAAGCCCCAAGAATCAGATGGTAGGAGAAGGTAAGGAAATCTGCTTTTATGACTACCAATGAAGGCATGCTAGCAGAGCCATGACAGAAATTCAACTTAGGAAAATTTCTGTTTTAGTATTCATTTTTTCCTATGTGCTCCCAAGCAGACCACAATGAGTTACAAGCATGTAGCTCTTAAGGCAAGCAATGGCTTTTTTGCCGTAGTATAACATGATGTAAATGACAAACTGGTTTAGATTAAACTATTTGTGCTACAATGCTGCCATCCATACTACCAGCATATGAGTGGTGAATAACTATCACCATAATTTATGGAAGACTGTATATTCCTATTTGTGGCTGTGGCAAAACTTTTAATTCCAATAACAGAAGCATTATCATTGAAATTCTCAAGCTTTATTCTTTGACACAGGTAAATCCTAGAAATAAATTACAAAGCAGATGCAGGCATTACGTATCACATGAACATAAAAATGATCTTGTCTACTCAGCTACAGAAGTCCAGAAGAAAAACCCGATTCTATAGGACCAACAACTGAAGTTTGGGGATTGAAAAATTTCTCTGAATGTGTCTAGCAAACCATAACCCAGTTATCATATTTCAAACAAAAACTTTGATAAAATTCCCTTATTTTGATAAAATCTCTGTAGAGACCTACTAATATAATTTTTAAGACAAACACACACAATATTAATCTTCTTGATCTTGTATGAGCTATAAGAGCATTTGTTATTCTACATGATATGTAGAAAAAGTCAGTTCCCAGTGGGGAAACTGTTCCAAGCTCATTCATCCTTGCCCATGTAATAAAAATAAACCCGGCAATTAGTGCACATACTTTACAGACACTACACCTGTGTGCAGACAGACCATCTAAAGAGGTCACATAAATAATTTACTTACTTGAATACTGGTCAGGGAAAGTTTGTTACAAGTGAACAATAGTTGAAAAATGTTATCTACCATCTTTAAATTATGAAAGAGATTCTGCATTTGAAGTAAGACTCTAAACGCAGATTTGCCTCAGTAGTTATCCCTCAGGTTCTTGGAAAGACCAAGTACAAACCAACCTGTCAAATGCACTGACCCCTGAAAATAGTTCATTCCAACAAGAGCTGAAAATAAGTGGTGCACAACCTTTTTTAATCTAGAGGCTCCGTAACAGTATGCTCTTCACAAACTATTTACACATTTTCATTTTCCATTACCTCCTCTCTTTCACATTTTAAACAACTTCATAAAATTTTAAACAGAAATAATATACCTAGTTTGGTCTTCTCTTTTGCTAAGATTCAATCTTTAATTGATTCTTGTGTCTGACAGAGTATACAGAATCATATGGTTATTTCAGCTACCTAAAATTAATAAGCCAACATCAGAATTGAAGGAGACAGTAAAAAAGGTCTAGTGTTTTGAATTCAGGATTTTGAAGTTTACTTGTGGGAAGAAAATGTAACCAATGGGTTTGAACCAATTTTTCTATTACCAGTGGGTTCCCAAATGATTTATTTGTGCAAGTCTCTACCAAATTTAAACAGATATGTCCCTATTCATATTAATGGAGGATTTACCTAAATAAACTTTCAATGCAAGCCACTCCATATCATTCAAATGAATGTAAAAAAACCCCTTTAAATCTTCACCCTATACTTGGAATTGTGGCATCTCAATGACACTGACCAAATTGTCTTCAGAAGCTACCACATTCAGCACTTTGCAGAGGCATGTGACACTGGAAATGCTGTTGAAATAACACTGAATTATTTAGTACTCATTGTACCTTAAGAGAGATAAGTAGGAGCAGTCAGCATCCTGCTGGTCTGTCACTGAAGGCTACATAGTTTTTTGCATACCGGATTTTCTCTGGCTTTACCAAAGGCAAGATTGTATCTAAATACAAGAACACAAGGCAAACTGCACCCTGCATTGTATCGCACTTGCATGGCCTTAGTGTCAGGCATCTGTTGTTAGCTTTCTGAATATTTTTATCAGGACTGCTGCTTTCTTATACATTCAAAGTATTGAAGTGCAATTGAATATAAAAAATAAAATCAAGGAACCAAACAAATAATGGAATGACAACTATAGTTGTTGCTCACTGAAAAGTTACAAATGACAATATTAAAGTTGAAAAGCACAGTTATCGTAAAAAGATTTGTGAAATACTAAGAAATACAAAAACTACACACACACCCCTTTTTAGATGAGCTATTTGACACACGTTTCTAAATCTCAAATAGGTTTTTAACCTATTTTAGTTTTTTAATAGTCTAATTGACTCAAGATATTGAAAACACAATTTTTCTGAATCCAGTACTATAAATTATAACACAGAGCTGTGGGCAATTTTTAAAAAAATAAAATAAAAAATTCTGGAATATAATTTCTAACATCACAGAATCTCTAAGATGAAGCAATACATTTTTACAGTAACATACAAATTTATAAATATTTAAGCTGCCGTAATTATTACCATCTGCCATCTGTCACTTTTCAATATACATTTTTCCTCAAGTGACAGCAGCATTCCTTCTGAGAGGCACAGTTCAGAATTTTGAACAGTCATGTCATTTTACAGAGGAAAAAATACTGCACAAGAAAAAGCAGAATCCTATTACAATTTTTGCCTCTATTAATACTGCATGAAAATTCTACTAACTTCGTCTATGTCAGTTTAACAACTGCCCAAGTTATTTCCACACCTCTTTAATATTTACGTAAGTTAAAAGTGCAAATAAAATTAATTCAGAATTTATTTTATGTTTAAGTATTGCAACTTCAATACTGCTTGTGTGGTATCAATAGTACAATTTAGGCTTCAATTGCAAAAGCATTACTTATATTAAGTATATTAATCTCACTAATAACTTTGCCTCTTTTTTCAACCAGGCAATCTCACAAGTTTGATAATGATTTCTTCTACTAAATTTTTCTTTCACTGACCCCATATTTTTTCTGTATTTAGCTGTATTTCTTTTAACTATGGTCTCTGGTTAAAAGAAGGCATTATTTATTTTGTGTTTCAGCTCCATCATTAAAGTGAAAACAAGGATATATTTTGTATTTGGTATATATTTCATTGATACCTATAAATGAAGACTACCCTGTAATTAAGTATAATTCAGAATGGGGCTAATCCAGAAAGTTTTTGGGTTTCTTTTATATTCTCTGCATGTCCCCATTTTCTATAGAAGTCAGAGGAAATAATTTCAGCAATATTTAGGACTGCATTTCATGTTTATTATCAAGAAACCAAACAGAGCCTTACTACCCAGGCTGCCAGCTTAAATCAACACAATCAGTAATACTAGAGTGTTTTTTTTTTTAATTCATATTGATGAACAGTGGAATAAAGAGACCAAAAGTGTCTCAAAAATGCAAAAGCTTTTACAAGGAGATTAGATAAGCTACACCAAGAGGCCATAGGACACCACAGATTAATGCAAGAGAGGAAGTCTGAATCTGTGAATGCTACAGGTTGTGCTTACACAGATAAAATGTCTAGCGGTACTTTTGCTGGTGCAATTAATTCCCTATAACACTGTCATCTGTTCTTTTTATTCAGAGTAGGGGGGTTTCCAGATATTGGAGATGGAAGGATCTTTCTTTCCCCCCTATTGTTCATGCAGTTAGACAAGAAAAATAAAGGATCACAAAGAAATATAACTGGTGCAGCAAAGTGAGGAACAGAAGGGGGGATCATAATTCATTTTGGTGAATTAGTTACTTAAAACACAGATGGTTCATGACCTACATACTAAAAACTGCCTGCAAGGCACCTTTCCTTTGCTATTACTACTCTCATGCAGAAGCTGCATGTCCTGTTTTCACCTTAGCAAGGAACTCTACCTTGTCTTCTGAGACCCAGAAATCTCTTTCCCTGAATGGGAAAGATGGACTCTGCTGCCTTTTTCTCCCATTTCCATTTCTGGTTTAGTGGACAACCTTTCTTCCACATGCTCTCTCTCACTAAGGCTTATATCCATCAGTGTCTAAATGTAAATTTACTGGGAGAAAGAAAGAAAGAAAGGAAGAGGGTAACACATGCTGCATTGACCAGCCTTGGGCATTCCTCCGGCCACATAGGTGGCCTCCTGATCCTTCTGATGGAAACTACTTCCAGGGCAGCAGAAGTCTTTGCCAAAATGCTTTGAAGAGTTGAAGAAAGAAGAAACCCTCTTCCCACCCCCCCGGTTTCCAGCAGATTAAAGCATTGGGGTTTTGTTAGTATAAAACAACTAAGAAATAAAGAGATTATCTCAAATTTACTTTGATTTTTGCAATGTTAAACCAGGTTCTCAGAGGAAGGTAGCAAGGAATGTAGAAAAACACTTCAACATTCCTACAGATTAAGAAACTAATTAATACATGGTTAGCTAAAAGAATATTTTTCTCCAATTAATAACCTGAAGTGCACATTTGACAACATGAAGCCCTCAAAACTTGCTGCTTTTACAGATCTTCTGTCTAAACCACACCACACTTTATTAATTTGAGAAGTACTGAGAAAGTAGCATGTGAAACAGCCAGCTACATGCAACTTTGATGTCTTCTCTTTCTCCACTCGAATATTGTAGTCTGCTGAAGTGAAAATCATTTCTCCTCTGGCAGAGCTGCAGGTTTTTTCTGCTAGAAAACATACAGCTGAAGAGCTTTCTTGGGTTTTTCTCTTTTGTGTTTTCTTTTTCCCTGGGCTTTAAAACCGATGAAGGAGGAAACTCTGTAGGCTTTCCCTTTACAGAAGATAGAATCCTGCAGGCATTTGATTAAGGTGATACCTGTCCTCCTGCACGTAAGTGAGATTGCCGAACAAACTAGATGGCTATGTCACTGAACACAATCTAGTAGTCCACATGAATATATTTTTTCTGTTGACAACTTTTTTAATACCAGAAATAGATTCCTCTTTCATTGCCTACACACTGCCTGTCTAGTTCATATCATATTGCAGGATTTAGAAACCAGCTCTGAGGTCTTGCCCAGCAAAACCGACTATTTAAGAACAGCAGGAATAAAACATTAATCTAAGCTATGAGGAGCCACAGTCAATGCCTGTTAGAAAAAAATAAAGATTCCTACTGGTTTTCATAGAATTTTCCTCAACTCCAACCCTCAGAACTAGAAACATACAAACCTGGAGGGAGCTTGGGTTATTTTTGTGGGAAGAGGAGAACAGCATAATCTTTAAGAGTTCAATCTTAAGGTAAAAAAAAAAAAAAAAGAGTTCAATCAAGAGTAAAAATCTTCATACTTTATGTAAGCATTTTGGGCTTTATGGAACAGTAATTATCATTCTTTAAATACACAAAACAATATAGTTTAATTTCATCTTTACTATAAATCCAAAATTATTTGCAGTAAATTTTATTCCTTTAAAAAAAATTTTAAGAAATGAATGCCTGAAACCCAGCCACATTTTGGAGGCAAAGGGTTAAACTGCTGGAGCAACAGCTTCTGAGTTAGAAGCAGTAAACAGCAGGAGGCTGTGGGTATGTGTTGTCCACAGATCAGGACCAACTTAACCTAAGGCACGTTAATTTATATAGTCTCAGTGGGTCACTTCAGTTACCGCCAAGAGGCACAGGACAAATTTTACAGAAATAATGTACTTCCCAGAAGTAGTAATACTTCTGATTTAGTTCATAGTATATTTTTAATGAGATATATATCTTTAATATTAAATATTATTATTATTAGCAATTCTAACCCTCAGTGCTTTATGGCTAGGAACTATCATTACTGATAGAAAAGAATACTGAGAAAATGGGCCCACAGTCAAGCCAATCAAACAGGGACAGTAAGTTTACAGCCAGCTCTGACCTTTTGGTGTTGGGAGAAAACATTTACCTTTACTTTCAAAAGAAAAAGAAGTCTCCCATGAATTGAGCAACAGAAACTATTTACAATACTACCATGGACAGCAACCTCAGCTATAAAGGTTTCAAATCTGAAAGATAAATTGATGGCAACTAGTAAGTAACTATCTACCACACAGCCTCATCTTCATCAAGCAGAATTTTGAAGAGTACTGATATGGACTTTTCTCAATCTGCAGAAACAGCAGTAATGGAAATCCTTTTTTTCATACTTACTTTTATTGCCAGATACTCTAATTACCAGAAAGTTGCCTTAATACCATATACTTGGCATTACCCTCAGCAGAGCAAGGAAACACGATCTCTTTTCTGAAACCAAATTTCGATTGCTAAGTTAATTGAGAAGTTCCAGTGACTTTCTGAGATGTTTTACTGAAAATTGCAGCAGCCATATTAAGGCAGAAATATTCATACTTTGTTTCAACAATGAAAGCATTCAACTATCCAGACAGAAACTGGCTCCAGCATCTACTTAGCAGACAAGTGACATGTCCAGTAATTCCAGTTGAGTGCACTGGACAGAATGTGTTTCTTACATCAAAGAATATGTTTTTATGTATCTTGACTCAGACAGTCATCACACAGCACTTCAGCATGAAGGATGAGAAAAACAGAACAAGAACACTCAGAGAGGGAAAACAACAAAATCGAAAAGGCACCACTTAAAAGCAGTAGTGATCCCATAGTAAGTGCTCATGAAAACCAGTGAGGTAATAAAACATTGTGGAAGGAAGAAAAAGGATGATCTTTAATTGAAGTAAGGTAAGCTTTGACAGAGAGCAACTCTAAAGATGTTCCAAAAGATAAGAGAGGACAAGTTTGTTAGTGTTTAAGTAGACACTCACAGGGACAGAACTGCACAATGGAACTGGGGAGTGGCCATGACTGGAGAAGTAGATATGAAGGGGAAGGAAAGGCACGTCTCTCTTTGACAGACTTTTTTTCTTGAAATTTCTTTGGGGAAAAAAAGGAACTGGCCTGGTTAGTAAAAAACTAAAGCAGAATGATGTATCAATGCACTGTCCACTGTCACACTGGAGAGCTGGAGTGCGCACCATTCAGAGGTCTGAGGAGTCCATGGGTCCTCAGTGAGCTGCTTTGCTGAACTGATTTTATCTTACTATTTTGTTGTTGGGGAAATAGCAGTTGATTTGGAGTGCCTGTCCTACCACAGGTGAGATGAAGAATGGTTGTGTATGCACAGTTTTGGCCTAGAAATACTCTGCAGCATTACTGTGCTGTAAACACAATCATTTTAGATCCAGAGACTCATTGACAGAATTACCTCATGTCATAGAAGCACCTTGGGAATTCCTCCACTAGGCATAAGCAGAAGCAGTACAAAATGTTAGCCTGCTATGAAAAGGGCAGGGAAGGAGAAAAGCTGAAATAAAGAGTGAGCAAAAGGAAAGGGAAGAACAACCTGTGTACGGGAAGAAGACAGAAGAGAAGAACAGAATGTAATTGACAAACAGAAAATAACAGACTTTGTAGCTGGCAACTACTGTGTTGAGATGCTGCTAAACAGTTATGGCAAAATTCTTCCCCACATGTTTCCTGAAGGTTTCTTCTGTACATTCCAAAAAAACCAACTAACCGAAAAAAAAAGATTTCATGAAAACAGCTTCTGGACTGGGAAGACCCAAAATATGTCCTCATCTGACCTCCTGTATAATATGGATGCAGAACTCTGCAATAATCATAGAACTGCTTAGGTCGGAAAAGACCTTTAAGATCATCAACTCCAATTGTTAAAATAGCACTGCCAACTCGACCACTAAACCACGTCCCCAAGTGCCACATCTACACGTCTTTTAAAAAACCTCCAGAGATGGTGACTCAACCACTCCCCTGGGCAGCCTGGCCCAGTGCTTGACCACGCTTTTCAGTGACGAAATTTTTCCTAATATTTAATCTAAACCTCCACAGGAACAACTTGAGACCATTTCTTCTCGTCTTATAGCTTATTACTTGGGAGAAGAGGCCAACACACACCTCACTGCAACCTCCTTCCAGGTCGTTGTAGGGAGCAATAAGGTCCCCCCTGAGACTCCCTTTCTCCAGGCTAAACACACCCCCAGTTCCCTCAGCCGCTCCTCATCAGACTTGTGCTCCAGAGCCTTCCCCAGCCCTGCTGCTTGTCTCTGGACATGCTCCAACACTTCTACATCCCTCTTGAAGTGAGTGGCCCAGAACCAAACACAGTGCTCGAGGTGCGGCCTCGCCAGTGCCAAGTATGAGGGGACAATCACCTCCGTAATCCTGCTGGCCACCCTGTTTTGGATACAAGCCAGGATGCTGTTGGCCTTCTTGGCCACCTGGGCACACTGCTGGCTCATATTCAGCCGGCTGTTGACTAACAGCCCCAGGTCCCTTTCCACCCAGCAGCTTTCCATCCACTCTTCCTTAAGCCTGTAACATTGCATGAGGATCTTGAGACCCGTGTGCAGGATCAATAATGTTGACTTCTTCAGGGAAAGCTGTTCTACCAAAACCAAAATGTTTTGTGTAGGCTCCAGTTAAAGCCCAAGCAGAGGTCTTTGGAAACCTGGTTTGATTTTTGCAGTATCAC
This sequence comes from Falco rusticolus, assembly GCF_015220075.1. Taxonomy (NCBI): domain Eukaryota; kingdom Metazoa; phylum Chordata; class Aves; order Falconiformes; family Falconidae; genus Falco; species Falco rusticolus. The sequence goes on from NC_051197.1 coordinate 25,040,853, forward strand.
TTCACAGGCTACTGTGCGTTCTGGGCTTCCAAAGTTTGTGACAAGGGGCTGCCCTAGCAGCAGGAGGATACTGTCCTCAGAGTTTAATACAAGGCCTATACAGAGCAAGAAAATCACCGTAAGGCCTTTTCTATTGACTACACTTCAGCCCATGCCCAGTTCCTAATCATGGAATGGACCCAAGAAAAGGATTTTGACCGACAGCTCTACCCTTTCCAAACCATTGCCTTTTCCTGTGATCTGCTAGGTAAAAACTGGAGAGATAACAGACCAAGATGATGCAACATGCTGTGCAATGGATGTTAGGTTTAGTTGCACTTGACTCCATACCAAAGCAGTACCTCCAAGAACAAGGGAAAAAAAAATCAGAGGTTTCTGTTTTAAACAAATTCATTTCCTCTAAGAGGGTGCTTTTGATGTACTGAGGTTCACCTTCTCAACGTTCCTTCCTCCCATAGCTGAGTGGCTTGGGGATAGAGCTGCAGCTGCCTTTTTTTCACTTTAAACACCTAACAGGTAATTGTTCAGGGCGCAGTTACACGCAATATTAAAACAAAAGAATACAAATCAAACCTGTCATTCTTTGCAGGTATGTCAAGGAAATCTGAATATGTTAGCAATGCTTCAAAAGTCTTTCTAAAAATTTGAGCAGGTAGCAGACTCTTGCTTCACAAGAGTGTTTTTAACTCAGGTTCTCTCCCATGTCACAGGCAATTCTGAAAGTCCCTTGGACACCTCCCTTGGCTGCTATTGTTACTTCAAATTGAAAACAATTGACCATTTTGTCAATTTGTTATTGAAAAGGACATTCATAGTTATTTATCCAAGCATATCAACTATACATGTGTGGCTTTTAAAAGATGATTATGGTTTCCCAGAGAGAAAACTTAGAGATATCACAGCCCTTTTCACAGAAGAGAACAAGGAGGAGGAGGGCTGCTTTGGAACAAACATTGCCTCTAGAGCTTATATAAACAAATATACTTGAATCTTTTCATTTGTTGGGGTACAAGTATTTTCAAAATGTTGTACTTCTCAGAAACCTTGACAGAACAAAATGCTGCAGGAGCTGTATACATATCAGAAAAACAACAACAACAATATTGTTGCCTGGCACAGGAGATGCCTTAATCATTCTGCTATTCATATTTCCGTGTTGTTTCATAGTCAACTAATCCCAAATGATAGTTTTTGATCCAGCCAAGTTTATGACACAAAGTAACAAGGGTGTGTTCTTGAAGTACTGTCAATTACATTTTAAGACATCTGATTATATTAAATTGGTTCATTAAAAAAGCAAAAAAGGTCAAGAAGAGCAAAACAACTAGATGTCACTGAAACAAGCTCTTCAACTGGATGGCACCAAGTCTAAGAAAAATTTCTCTTACATTCTTCCCCAATAAAAGACATTAATTATATCTGTAATACATTAAGAGTCAAAACCCACTGAATACTGAGCATGCAAGGATACCAATTTGTAAAAATCCACATTATGGGTAAACTCGTTCCTGTGGAAGAAAGACTTGTTGGTTTTTGTTTTTTTTTTTTTAATATATTCCTGGAAAGTTCATCTCACTTTCTGGTAAACTGTAGATCCAGTTTAGAAAAAGGACACATTTGTCATGAAATATGTTCATGACAATTTGGCATTTCCTGAAAAATTAGCTAGTTACATCTCTGAAAGATGTTAATGGCTTTAACTATGCTATTTACACAACAGTTCTGTAAAAAGTGTGAGGTGTGCATAACACTATGAACCAATTTAAGAACTGTAAGCAAAACTGTCTTGTACTCAGCATCCTTTATCTTGTAGATTATTACTGGCCAAATACTATTAGTGTCAATGCAAGTTTGCTTTAGCTTTAGGACAAGCATATCAGGAGTGCATAACAAGCATTATAAATCAACACTCAGCTATTCCTCTTTCTTCCCTATACTTCAAATACTGAGTTTTTCCTGCATGTTCCTAGAGTCAAGATTTTTCTGTAGAACTGGAGATATGCACATATCAGGAGTCAGACTGAAATCATTTATCATTCTGTACTCACCAGAATTTTCTATCAAAAGACCGCTGTCTTCAAAACAGTTCACATTTGCAAGATTTCCAGCACCCACCCCCACCCCCCAGCCACAGAACTCAGACTGTTTTCAACAGCTTATTATGTTATCACAACCACAGTAGTGTAATTTTCTAGAACTACATTACAACATTTTATTTTATTAAGGGTTTCCTTAATACATTTAAAAGTTACCTTGGGCATTTGATTTCTCATATATGAATATTATAAATTTAATAAATTTTAAGAGTGAAACGTTGGAATGAAACACTTTGAGCAACACTATATTTGAAGTTTAAAAAGTCAAACGTGTCATAAGCAGCTGCAGATGGACTTACAGGAATGCATAACCTCTATTTGAATAGGAAATGTAGAATTATACACAGTAGTCAAAATGCTGATGTTCACACCTTACTTATAGAATGGTACTTCTCAAAAGCCAAATTTTCCACAAACCTTTATTTCATTACATAATATCCCATGCATGAAAAAAATGCACATAGGGATATGAAAACATTTTTTAAAACCCCAGTACTTCTGTCCTTACGGAAATTCTAACACTTCAAAGTTGATTTCAGGAAAATAGGAAGTTGACATATTGAAGTTTATTACAGCATAAAAATTTCTAGAAGTGATATTATGAAGTAAAAGTTCAGTTTAACACAAGACCTAATTTTAAAGGTAGATTTAAGGAAAGTAATTTGTATGTGAATAGTTTAAAAATAATCACAAAATGGATAGGTTTCTGAAAGACATTTTGACAAAACTATTCTTACAGAAAGGAAACTCCTGATTTTTTTTATCTGAAGGATTTGTGTAAATTATGTAGGGGACTTCTTTTTGTTTTTAAAAAGCCCACTATTTTTTTTTTTTTTTGAGCAGTCAATTTTTAATTTTTGCTACACTATCTTGACAAGAAAGTACTCACTAAAACATTACTCTTAGACAGTTCCTACAATGAAACTTTTTATTTACATAAAATGTCAATATTTGTTATATTATACCTTCTGTACAATATTCCATTCCTTTTATAATCTCTGGTAAAATGTACTCCTCCTTCTGTCTATACTTAGTATAACTTATTCCAAAACAGATAAATACCAAACCTGAAAAATTTGGCTCCTGCTCTTCTGAGGTGTAGCTAGCAAATGACTACATTATTTACCATAACAGCAGTAGGCAGATGGAGCGAGACAAGGAAAGAACTAGCTAGTACAAAGCAAAAATACATTCAAAACAAGCATAGGGAACTTTAATATAAAATTATGCATAAAGGTGTTTTTTTCCTCCTGTACTTTCCTTATAATCTAGGGTTGATGTTCTTTTTCTGAGGGGTACAAATTTTTCAAAATCAGCATCTTGAGCAGCATAAAGGGATGTAAAGTTCTTTCACATTTTATTTCTTATTTCATGAACAATAATTGCTCATTAACAATAACACAGAAATGAACACTGGGACTCTTGTGAAGTCAGAAAACTGGACTGCAAATACATGTTTGTCAGAGCAGAAGGCTGATATAGAGATACCTCAAGGACTATTTTTTTCACCTAAATCACAAATCAGTAGCACATTTATAAAATATGACCAAATCTCTCTGCAGGGAATAACTTCTACAATACCCCTTTACGTCAGTAGGAGATGCAAAACCTCACAGGAGTTGGCTGTAAGTGCTTTCACTGACAACCAGTGAAATTTTTATTTTCTCATTATTTTTCAAGGTATAATCGGTTGCACTAGATAAGTTACATCACCTGCTGAAAGCATTCTGCAGATAAATGTATGAAGAGTTGACAGCAAGTATAGCATTGTCACAAAAATACCTCCTGCTACTCTTGCTGTCTTACAGTCACATATCAGGGGACGTTCTAGTGCTAATCACTTATTTTAACAGACATTTCCACCAATTAAAACTTTTTAGAGGACATCTGTGAAATTATTCCATCTCTGGTTGACAAAGTAATATAAATGATATCTACAGTGAGAGTCAAAAGAAGTAATACACTGCAGGTCTCAATCTCATATAAAAATAGCATATGAGGTTAGAAGAGGGACAGACATATATCAAAATAAGCAAGCACCTAAATTAATAGAACAATGCAAAGAGAATAACTGAAAGCAGTATATTTATGATTCAATAAACAAGCAAAATCTGCTACGTATTTAGGTGTTTAAAATCCTGACATCACCAATCAGCAAGAACACTGATCATTTTGAATCCATTAAGTACACTTAGTTACTTAAGCTAAAAAAACCATGCAACTACTGTCTACATGGCATTTTAAGGAACAACCCAAGCAGCTACTATGAAATGAAACAAAAGGGTTCACTGTTGTGCTTCTGTATACTTGTTGCAAAGCCACACTTTTTTCATGTTATTTGCTAACAATCAAACCCTTTGCCTAACTAGAAAACACTTACTGAAAATGCTGACTAATGCTATGAATCCTTTATGCAACCAGATATTTTTTATTTACATTGCTACCTAGAACTCTGGCCTGTAAGGGGGAAAAACATCCAATAATTGCTCCATAGACACAAGGTGGCACTTGTATTAGCTGGTATAGTGCTAGTGAAAATGTTTCTGGCTACAATTTCTGATAACTAACTACCATGCAAGCAAGAGAGAAAAGGACATCTCCAAAAAAAAAACGAACAACATACTTTTTGTACTAGAGGAAACTTTTAATGACCAACAAAAAAGTTGTAACAATTTTATCTACTGACTTTAGACGGTGTGGACTTTCTGATGACTGCTGAAATGAGACAAATATAGGAAGGTACAACAGTGTAGTACAGGAAGAACAAAAATGCTCTGCTGTGAGCTACATCCCGAAGTGTTTATTCTCCTGCATATTTATTTGCTAAATAAAAAGCAGTTACATACTGATGCATTGAAGAAAAAAAATGCAACACAGCTGAACTTCAGGCCCTATTCATTAAAGTGGTTTTTTGGCTGGTGCCTTTTAGCTTTACCTTCCTTGTTTACTACTAATTTCAAAATCAAAATAATTGCATAACCTCAGTCAGCTGCATTGTAATGACTTCAGTATCCAATTTTTGTGGGAAGAAACTCTCAGGACTCAATTCCTTCAATAATTATTACTGTAAAAATCCTGTAATCTTCAAAATAATTATTTTTCATTCATATAATAATATATTATTTATTACACTACAAAATCAACCATCTTTAAAAAAGCAAAACAAAACACCACAAAACACCTCCAGATGAGGTTGAGTCTCATAAAAGCAACACTTGATAGCAATTTGACAGATCACTACACTCACATAGTGCCCAGCTAAAGGTTATGGGCACATAGTGCCCAGCTGGGTTCCCATAGTTGCAGAAGTCTTTTGGTGCAGAGTAAATTAGGTTGTCATGACCTGAATATGTAATTCCCTTCAATATATAAAAAAAACAACTTTAAAAGAACTTACAAAAATTAGGAAAAATATAATCATAGAAAGAGCTCATATTTCTCCCTATAAAAGTTATATAAAACATACTTAAATCTTCCATGCATGTAATTCTGGCTGCTCTTTCTGTTACTGTTATCATGGATGAAGGCTGAAGTCTCATTAGTTATTTCTGTCAAATTTAACTTGGGGGACCATGTTGCTCTCTATGCACTATAAAGTCCTGTTCATTGAATAGTACTGAAAATCACATGGAAATAAGCCCTCTCACCTTTTCCATTTTTTAATTCAGTGGGTACTGGGAATGCATTGTTCCCATGCATTGGACCATTAGTTTTTGAGATTGTTTCTTTGTACAGTTACAAGAACAACACAGAATAGAAATGCAAGTATGAAAGCCCTTTTTTCATTCCACATTAGAGGGTTCCTTTTTAAGACCTTGTCTGATAGTCATGAATTTCAGCCTACCTTGTTGCAGGGAGGTCTAACTTCTATTTTGGATGTTTGTTTCCCTACTCCTGGGAACAGATCTAAGGTTGGGGGGCGGGAAAGAAGGAAGTATGAAAGAATATAAAGCAAGCACTTTATGCCTCTCTACTCTTCTGAAAAAAGGCTGACCGACAAAACAGTTTGGATACTTGTAATGAACATAAAAACTGAATAGAGAGGACTGATATATATGTAGTTTAATGCTAAAAAGCCTATAGTTTTCCACAGAATGGCAACCTTGACAGTAATAATGCATGAACTAGCTATTTGTTCTTTATTGTAGAACCAATGTTATTGATTCTAACATCAACTGTGTGGCAGAATGGGAATTCTGTCTCCTGTATAGACCAGTTCACTTTTGGCTTCTTCAGTAAATGATCCTCACACTGCAATATCTACTACTACAGTAGCCAGTTGACTTTCTAAGGAAAGCCTTTAGCCTGTAAAGAATGGCCTTTGTCAGCTATTTGAGAACAGCAGACTATAGATTAAAACACTTTTAATAAAATAAGCAGTAGCCTTTTCATTTGAATGCAAGTATATTTTTTGTTCCCATTGGCCAGGGAAGCACTGGGGAGGAATTTTTTGGAGCGATCTTAAAGCTAAGTAAATCTACAGTAATTTCTATAAAATTCTATTGAAAACTGTATATCATATAGAAAATATGGTTCAAAGTCTATTTAAAAAAAATATGAAATTTCTTCCAAAGTAACAGTGCTTGCACATGACATCCACAGGAAGAATCTAATAGACCTTTTACAGTGAAGACATAATTCCCATTATTTTTTTATGGTACCAGGTGATGCAGAAGTCACTTGATAAAGCTAAGGCTTCTACAACCAGGGATTAACTGAGGAAAGGTGTCTCTTTTCATACCTTCCTAGTAAAGGACAGGTTCTGACCACTTTATAAAAGGAGTAGTAGATTATTCCATGACTGAATACTGGTCTCAGTGGGAGTTTCACTCTAAGCATTCCACTAGCTAAATAAAACCATAGACAAAACATGAAGAATGTCCTGATGTCCAGGTTTTCCCAGGAACCTGATCTCAGCCAAAACTGAGCCTGCATGACAGACTATTCAACATAAAATAATTCTGGGATGAATCTATGGAGGAAATTTTTATCTTAAACACATTATTATTTAGTAATCTAACATAAACCTTAATTCAAGAGTGTAAGAATATGGAAGGCAACACTAACTATTTTTCCAATACTTACGTAAGAGCTAAACAAACAAGGAACATATGGCTTTCCTCTAAAAGAGAAATATTCCTGCTATGGCAATAAACAGAAATACGCAAGGCATGATAAATTTTCCTTAAGAATCAAGGAAAGAAAATAGCTCCTTGTAGCCATTGGGTGGGCTTCTAAAAGTGAAAAAGCTGAAGAAAATTATTGAGAAGGTTTAGAACCAGGGGCAACACAGATCTTAGGATTCTGACTTCTCATAAATGTCTCTACTTTTGATAAGCAAGTCATATTGTGTAAACATTTTATCTGTATTATAGAATCTGTCAGTGTTTTTCAGGAAGGAAAACTCTACAGAGTCTTGCTTTTTCATTTGGGAAAAAAAAAAAAGCAGACATGGATGACATGGATTATTCTGTGAAATATATATTTGATTACTTTCTGTATTAGTATAAAGTCTTGTTATCTTCAGTTGTCACTCTAGACCAAGGAAAACAAATGATAGAAACAATGGAGTTTAGGTTCTGCGTTGCCTTCTCCAAATAATTCTGCACTGCAACTACTGACTGATCATTTGAAGTGTCTATAAACCCACTATATTTAGTGCCAAATTACTGAAAGAACACTAGGTATCGGGTTGGGGAAGTGACCATCTTTGCTGCCTATGGTCCTATGGCAGCGGAACTTCACTGTGTACCTACATGGTACAGCTTAAGGACAAATTTTATACCAAGCCTTGTCAAACTTGCTGGTGAATATCTATTAGCCACACTGGTACTTAAAAATCCAGAGTGAATTTAATAAAATTAAATTTTCCTACCTTAAAGTAGCAGAAAAATACTTACCTTAAAATAAAGCTGATTTACATGGCTTTGCTGAATTTTTTCTGGTCATGTACCATGGAAATTGACTGCCGAATCTGATCTGCACAGGATTAAGTTAATGTTTTATAACTAGGAATGAATATCTATCTGTACAGCAAATGGTGATAATACAGTTGGACTCTTTCCTAATTCATTTGATGTTTCCAAAGGACACGGATTTTTTGTAGTTTTATATGCAATTTCTTCCTAAAGTACAAGCCTTTAAAGTGGTACCATTAGTCTATGAAATGCAAATCCAAACAATCTCACAGCTCCTACACAGATGAGCTGTGTTCTTTATCCAGAAACCACTTCTTGATTGGTTTGTAGAAAAATGGGTCTGCCTGGGCGCCTTGGTAGACAAATGCTACCGACATGACAGGACTGATGGCCACTGCTCTGCTCAAGGCTTTCCAAGGCAAGTCACATCAGGATGGGCAATAAAAGGGAGCTTAAACCTCACCAAGTAAACAGGAAAATAGGTGGTAAATTTTTGCAGATAAAGTCTTAGTCCTCTCTTCAAAATGCATAGTACAAGAATCTCTACATCACTTGAAAAGATAGGCTAAATAATTCATATAACTAAAAACAGTCTTTAAAATCCTAAAACTTTAGCGTGTCTATCTCTGTTCTGCGTCCATACCGCAGTTTCAGTCATGACCAAATGTAACCTACCAAAGTGATATAAAGGGACCTCATATGTGAGATTGGTACTTCAATTTCTTGAGAGAAACAAACATTGAAACTCCATGCACCACATATCTGCTTCTCAGTGATCACTTCAGCTTCTAACATTATATTGAGATGAACAAATGGTGATTTCCAGTGCACCAGCAGCCTCCCAGTCATTTCAGCACAGTGTTGAAAACATTTTCTCAGCCTCCTGCAGCCAGATAAAAACTGTCAGGAAAGTGGCTGCAAGGCCTCACTCACCTGTGGGAGAGCTGGGCTGTGCAAAGCCACTGCGCCATGTCAGAGGCGGGCCCTGAGGGAGGCGGCGCCATGTCTGAGACGGCCCTGAGGGAGGCGGCGCCATGTCAGAGGCGGGCCCTGAGGGAGGCAGGCCAGCTGCAGCCAGAGGTGCTCACGCAGAGCCACAGAGAGAAGCTGGGCGTAGGGCCTACAGCCTTCTTTTCCGCTTCCCCTTCCTTTACTCCAAAAATAATACTTACTTTGCTTAACCGTTTAGCTTTATTTCTTTGTTGATTTGCCTCCTATTTGGCTCTAAGCAATAATAATAATAATAATAAAATAAAATAATAACCTGGTGAGCTTTTGTACACCCTTTTCTTTCCCTTCTCCCCTGCCTGTCTCAGGTGATTAATGCTAATCTCCAAGGGAGTCATCCAACAAGATCTGCCGCTGTAGCCATGATACCATTTGGTAAATTGTACAATAAAACTCTATGCATCCACACCTGAATCCACAAAAGGCTACTCTAAAAATTCAGAGGGGTCATTTCTTACACTCCCAGTGAAGAGGACAGCCAAAGAGTGCACCACAAATGCTGTGTCTTCTACAGCATCCATGCCTTTTGAAAGAAAAAAGAAAAAAAAAAATCTTATGGCCAAATCTTATGGCCTCTTCTGTTCAAATCCTAAAATACCCATTTTGCCTTTTGTGGTTTCTCAACTTTAAATACAAAAAACCTAGGATGTAGACACTGTTAGCAGCATGTAAGGCAAAATGTTTCAAGTTCTGCTAGCAGTAAAAATATATTCAGCATTCTCAGATCTGCTAGATGAGCTGTGCTGTTGTACCCCAAATGCTTCATCTCCATAAACCAGGCTTAAATGAAAACAATGGGAAGCTTATGTAGGAAATATTAAGTCACGCTTGTATTAAGGGATTTTTTTTCTTATTGTTACAGCTTATGTGTTGTTTGCATAACTAGAATTGGGTTGTATATTTATGATCTGAATGATGAACAGAATCTGATTTTTAAATTGAATTGCAGGGTTCAGAAACTCCAGCTGGCACATAATGCTTTAAAGTTTTATCTTGATTGCTTTAGTCACTATTGTTAACCTAAGAAGGTAATTTCAGAATAAAAGCAGCTAAGAGTCTTAAGTAGTAGCAAGGAATGATAACTGAAGTACAGGAATAATGAAAATATATGAAGGCAAAACAATAAACTTTAATGAAAATTTACTATAATACACTAACATAAGTCTAAATATGAAAACAGATTAAAGTGATGATGATTTCATGGAATTCTTTTCTTCCTAATGAGCAATAATTTTTGTTGTTCTACCATAAAAGTCATTCTGGTTCAGCTCTAGAATTCCTTCCTACTAGTAGTTCATCTCTAACCTTTTGTTAAATCTACTGCGTAAGAAAATCCCTTCCCTTGTTTCCATAGTCCCAGATCACATAGTCTTGGTTAGTTTGAAAATTCATTTTGTCCTTGTCAAAACAAAGAAGTAATTGTTCTCTGTATAGGTTTAATTTCAGCATGTTCTTTAATTTCTTCACTGTGTTCATCGGATCACCTTAAAAGCTTATAATAAACTAATAAATACAAAAGTCCCCCCAGATCCCTTAGAAATAGGTCATTTTTAACTATTGGCCATTTAAATATTTTAAATTAAGGTTTGAAAGCCTGACTTTTACTGAGGAGATGGTGACAGCATCTGCATTTGAGCTGTAACAACACACCAGTTTTCACAGTCTGAATCAGCATATTTTGGGATTTTTTTTGCTCAAGTCAAAAGCAAGTAATTAGGAAATTTAAGGTAAGCAAGACTATTTGACTCATGTTAACCAAATGTGACATCATTTATTCAGTCTGTTCCAGAAAATATGTTCATCTTTGCCTAGGATCTGGATTTGGATAAGAAGCTGGTTTTGGTTGGCCCAAGTCATGTATCTTTTCAATTGTCGACAGGAGATTGGAATTCATATGGTATGAACATTTCTCTCATTTTGAAATATATGTAAACTTCAAGGCAGAACACCTTTTATAATCCCTGAATAGAAAGGCAATAAATTTAGATCAGTCTTACGCAGAAAAGTCACATTTATCTTGGTCATGGTTTCCAATACATCAGAAACCTCTGCCTAAAAGATTGTTCTCTGTGTATCTCAAAGTAGCTGTACTCTGAATGTTCTCATAACAGCTTTTCCTTTACTAATGATGATTTAATATGAAGTAGAGTCATGTTTTCATTAGTTCACTTGTAGGGGCTAGCAGTCCAAATGAATTTATTTTCACTTTTCAATTATAATTAGTAAGCACAATTAAACATACATTTACATTTATTCATTCCATGACAGAAAATAACTTGTTTTAAGAAAAATTCTAAACATGTTTAGAATGTGTGGGATTTTTTGTGACAAATAGCTCCTGTAATGAACAAATTTAGTCTTTCTGATGTTTTTTCTTAATCCAACCCCCTTTTTTTCAGTTTACTGAACACTGGAATTGCAAAACATCAGACTTGTTACTTTATGAAGGCATAAGACTGAATAATGATGATCATTGCTGGTTGTGTATATTTGTGTGTGTGTACATGCCGTATGTGCGAAAGAAATAAATCTATAGGGAAGGGTCAAAATAAGGTTTTCATGCCCAGCCTCCTTTTTTCAACATGACTCTTTTATAGGTATATCATAAAAGCATTGGTCTGTAGTCTCAAAGGTGAGAATACTAACCAAGAA